>NC_090803.1:34490000-36890000 GCF_036512215.1 Solanum lycopersicum
AGAATCATTATAATTTTATAATTACGATTATCAATTACAAAAAGTCGTAAGATAAAGTCATTTAGTATTAGCATAGAATGAAAAAACTAAAAAAACATACAAATAAGACTAACAAAAAAACCTACATAAAAAGTCGACATTGATAAATTGGGAGGATTATATAAATCTCTGTCACATCCCGAGACCACACCCTAGAAGATATGGCACTCTCTGAGTGCAACCGGCGTACTCGACCTCTTGAAGGTCTTATACAAGCCCTTACATATCGTTCACCGCATATAAACATATGAAAAGTAGTGTGAAATTAAAACTTTTCACAAACATTCTATAAGTCTTTAAAATATATTTCATATAAAACTCATAGGAAATACTAAGTCTCATTTCATCAAATCGTAGACACAAGAATACTTTGGGACACGGCCTATACTTAACAGAAATAAGTACTGCTAAGTCTATTACAATACTTCGATAAAGGAAATAAAAGACATCTATGTACTCAAGTCAAATAAGGACATACTTCAACTTGCTTTAAGGATCTTCTAACACAAGCTTAGCTCTCCAAAAGAACCTTCACCTATGAATCACTTCAGATATAGATAAAAGCATGGAATTAGTTCAAACACATGTACTAAGTATGGCATATGCATAAAAAATCACGAAAATAGACATTTATTGGAAATATGCATCTTTTGACAGAAATATCTCATTCTGAGCATAAAAACATCATTTAACACCTTATAAATACATAAGAGACCACTTAGTCAATTGAGGATATTCTTAGAAAACCTTGTAGTGAACTATGTCACTTTAGACTAACTACTTCTTAATGATACAGTGAAGTTTCTCAACTTCACAAGGAACTCTTCCTAGCATGCAATCCTCTCACTACAAGCAATCTTAAGACTCACTTAAGTAAGACAAAGAGAGACCACCCATACACCCTCTCTAGGAACACCTAAATGATCCTTCATACTACCTATAATGAGATACATACCTAAAATACATCAAAAACATGAACATGAGATCCTCCTACCAAAAGTGATTCCAAGGTTCACTTGAGTGAGTTGTGAAGCAACCGCCCATACAATCTATACACACACACTAAAGAGATCCTATAGACTACCTAAGATATAATTATTCTCACTTAATACGACAACATATAGATGATATGACATTTCCATCCAAAGCTATCAAAAGACTTACTTAAGTAAATCAAGAAGATAACGTCCATGATTGGCCTATCCAAGATTGCCTAAATAATCATTAAGACTACCTAAGGCTTATATCATGTCTACATAATCAACCATATTCCCTAACTAGAGTTATTCTTAAGACTTATCAAAGTAAGATACGAAGTGACTATTCCGATGGCCCCATCACACCTTAACTACTCTAGATAAGTACTTATTCATTTAAGATGCTTTCTTAACTTAAGTCATTACATTCATTAGTTCTTTTAAGAAGCATTCATCACATAAGGACATTCAAGTAATGGTCTTGTACAATACTTAGGGACTCTCACTAACATCTTCAAAGCCTATTGTGCAATGTCTAGAAAGCGTACCATATCACCACCTAAACTTCATAGAATTTCTCTAATGCTAGTAGGTATCCCATAGGATGAGAATAGGCAATAACAGACATATACCATGATATCTAAACATGGAATTAGAAATTCTAACCTACTCCGATGAGGGTGTTTTACTTGCCAAGGGTAGAACTAGGACACATCCCATGTAGGCACATGGTTAAGGAATATGAAGGGCTTTTATGCACTCTAGTCTCATCTCAAGTAAAGCTGAATTGTACTATAGTCTCCTTCTCAAGTAGAGCTACTTCCCATAGCACACTCACTCGGTGCTAGACTTTGTTCTTATAGAGTAATTGACATTAAAGGATCACATGAAGAGGTTCCATATCTAGTTCATAACCCAATCACATTCACCCTACCAAAGAGGTCCACTAGGGCTACCCTAAAATGAAAAAAAATATAGCGCATCATGACTTTCCTAAGGTTAATATGATGTCGTTCCAGCCAATCAACCCTAAGTTCATCATTCGTTTCATGAAGAATACCATTAAAGCTCTTGACTTCAAAGGTCATAACCTTACCACTAGGTTTAAGGCTCAACGGACATGACCTTCTTATCATCATTTAAGGTCTCAAATATCATTCATTCATACATGACAAGGGTTCACTAAGCTTACATATTCAGGACATCTCATATTCACATATCATTCATATATGTGTCAAGTAAGGGACACAAGTCTACTAAAAAAATATCACATACTTTACTTTATTACATATAGCATATCATTCATCGAAGTACTTAGTAATGAACCTTATCATATTTATTTCATCCTATACATCACTATAACATCATCATTATAACCATCATTGACTCATATATTGAAGTAGGAACAACCATGCATCAATTGTAAGAGTACACACATAAGTACATAGTCATTGTCTAACATGATCACCTAATATCAATAGAAGAACTCATAATTTCACTTAATCACATGTAGATAGATATGATAATATTTCACATAAATCAACTACACAAATTATCATAATAGTTCAAGTAGTGCCGACAATGTCATTATAATCATATTACATAAAGTAACCCGATAAGGCCACATCAATTGCAAGTAAATCACATAGCACCGCCACCATAAGTGGAACATACCAATTTTGATATAATTCAAGTCTAATTAACATAAAATACATAGAATTAGGGAAGTGTACCACCAATCCATTCTCTCCACTTCAGTAGATATCTAAATCATCCAATTTAACACCATAAGGCCCTTACCCATGGCCATGAATATTAATTCAATACAATTATCACAATACTCTATGGATATAAGTCAATTCAATATATCTAAGACCAATTAGATTTAAATTTAATACAATTCTTACATTATTCAATAGCTCATAGAAAACTATACTAGAATTCATAAGCATTAGTACAGTATCACTTAACCCATAAAGTAGTCAAAAACTAGGGTTCATCAATTACATAGGTTCATAGTTTAATTGATTTAAAATCATCTAATTAACAATAATTCAATCAATACTCAATGCTTTAAAACCTTTAATGCAAGAACCCATGGATACATCATAAAATTGGACAAATTCATCTTTGAAAACTTTAGAGAACTCTTTGAATGTTGGGCTCCTTGATGAATAGAGTTTCAAGGATCAAACCATACCTCACTGATGTTAATCCACCAATTTTATGAAGAATCACCACTCAATTCTCCAATCCAATCTCTTCCTTGTGTTTTGGCTTCAATGGAGTTCTAGAGAATTTCTCAAGGATTTTGGATTTTGATTTATAAAAAATGAATTCTCCTAAGTGTTTAAGACTTATAAACACATTTATAATACCAAAAATACCCCTTAGTAACCGCCCTTTCTCCTATTTGGATGTGGGGTGAATTTACCTCTTCACCACTAGACATTACAGTAAGTTATGCAGGAAGACAGCTTCACGGACGACTGCCCATTGACGGGGCGTCAGTCCACAAATGGACCGTCCTGTCCTCCATCAATGGGTTCAGAGACTGGAAAATGGGAGTCTAGGTCCCTAGTCTAAGTAATCATCAACTCCCTTTACCTACGGGGAGTCGATCAGGCCATGAGCCATCAATTGCAATTCGTAGGTGGGACTGCCTTGGGTTGTTTTGGCTACTAACATGAGTCCTTCCTCAAGGACCCTTGGATGGTCCTTGGGGATATTTTCCCGTACGTATCCAACCTGAATATGTTTGTATACAAGTTTAGGACATCACACATCAATTTCATTCAAAATGAACATGTAAACTAAACATACCAAGACACACAAGGTAGTTTCAAGGCAAACCTTTCAAACGTCATGGACGTTCTTGGATGTTTTACCTCCAAACTTCACGAAACTTTACACAATGCCTAAAAACACTATAATAACTCATATAATGACATCATCATTCCAGGATTTGCAGTCCGATACATTTCCATTATGTTACCTAGCCAAACCCGCCACCTCATGTGCCAAAGTAAAGCGGTTGTTCTTCCTTCTCCGCTCCTACTTTTTCTACATATGCGGCGGCGGGTTACCGGAGAAGGGGGGACAACTCCTTTCTCCTTTGCCTTGCTCAATCTTCCTTTTCTGATTGAAAGTAGCAAGCCACTCTACTATTGGTACAGAGGCCAGATAGAAGGTTGCTCATCCAGCCCAGCGAATCTATTGTTTATGCGGCAGTGCAATGCAGCTGAAAAAGGGAAGCCCATTATGAAACACACATATAGGCACATAACCACACATGAGGCACATAGGTGGCTTAGTCGTCAAACGTCTTAGTCGTCCCTTGATGTTTCACTTTGAAATCACTTAAAAATCTAGACACTGCCTCAATACCACATTATAGACCATTTTAGGACCTTAGACCATCATGAAAACCATGTCAGGATCTAGCTTCAACTAAGTCTGTTTTGAGGTATTAAAATCTCATAAGCCCCAATTAAAATACCAATAAAACAACCCAAATCCATACTTTTTTATTTATGAGAATTCATTTTTACTTGTCATTTAATATTTTCATCCACAATTCACAAAGTCATGTGCACTTTTAGTAATGAACTTCTATAAAGTGAAACTAAAAAAAGGATGTTCAAAGTGCAATCATTGACTATTAATTTTGGAGTTATAATTGTCAAAGTTATGTGGAGTAATGAAAATAAAAATAATAAAATTTTGTTTTAAAGAAAATAAACAAATGAAAAAGTAATAATTGACATATCCATTCATTTCTGTGTAACAATAAAATGAATAAAAATATACTTTTTAATTACAAATAAAATTATGATACAAAAATCATTCTTAAGATCCTACAATATATTAATATATAATTTTTTTTAAAAAAATAAAAAAGGTACCTGATAAATGTTAGTGATTCACATCAAACATGAGAAAATTGGTAAATCAAAAATATTTACAATATATTATATATAAATTCAAAAAAAAATTAAAAAAGAAACTTTATAAATGCCTGTAATTCACATCAAATATAAGACAATTGAAAAATAATAAAATATTTACAATATATTACTATATAAATTTCAAAAAATTTAAAATTAAAAAATGGTACACGATAAATGTCAGTTGATCACATCAAACATGAGACAATTGGTAAACAGAAAAAACATTTTTTTCATGATATATATAGCTCAAAGATTTATAGGAGAAGATTAAAAAGTGTTGGAGTTACATAAAGTAATTTTCAAAATTTATTGAAGGGGCATGTGGAGAGGGAACATTGGTAGATAATTACTGCTTACCATTAAAATTTGCATTCACATGGAAATGAAACTGTTACAACTAAAATTTGGATAAGTATCTTCCTCTTCGCAATATATTCTTTAATTTTAAGTTTTTATTTTTCCAATAAAAATAAAAGGAAACCTTTCTCAGATATTGTAGTTGTTCTCTTCACGTGTTCATATGAAATCTAAACAACTTAACATGGAATACATGTGCAAATGACATCTGGTTAGAAGACAAGAAAAATACACCATAAATATAGTCTATTAGTTAATATTAGTGAGATACACCAAATGATAAGATTGAAAATCATCAAATTGAAACAAATATTACATTGCATTTAGCTAATAAAATTTTCATTGACCATCTTCATATATTTGGGTGAATAAGATATATATATATATATATATATATATATATATATATATATATATATATATATATATATATATATATATATATATATATATGACAATCCACATTGATCATTCACAAAAGAATCTACAATATTATTTTGTGCTAAACTTATTATTAAAATCTTTGTTTAACTAAGAAATAACATTTACTATAGCATAAATTTTGTGAATTAGTAATTACGTGCAATACATATGTCAAAAACCTAACCAAATTCGGTTAGGGGTGGTTAAGGGCAGGCGTGCGTGGACGGGTCCCTCCATGTGGGGCCTGACTCCCTAACCAACTCTAGACTCTAAATAATTAACCTAACTAGCTAACTAACCCAGGACAAACAAAAATAATTTATCTAGTGCACCCAACAACCTAAGACTTAATCGAGTGACACTAACCTAGTAACTAGTTCAAGAAACATCCTAGTATCTAACCTAGGATGGTCCAAAAGGGTTGATTATGGTCCTAATGACTTCGGGGTACTTTTTTAATTACCCTAGGTCACTTAATTAATTAAATTAGCAACTTAATTAATAAATTAAAAATTAATGTCAAGGCTAAAATCCTTAGAAAAATTTAAGATTTGACTAACTCAAATGCTTTCCTATTTTTAGCCAATCTAGGAGGGGCATTTCAGTAATTAACTAATTAATTTATTTAATTAACTTAATTAACCTAAGTTGAATTAGTCTAGATCAGATCCTAAGACTTAAACTAATGTTCACACACTAGAAATTTCACGACTCAAAACAGTGAGCAAACGTAACAAGAACAGAAAGTTTCTCTCGATTCTCTTAGGCGATTTCAAGGTTTTCGTGCAAGGTGATCTTCGTAGATTCAATTCTACATAAGGCATGGGTTTTATCTCTTGGTTTACTTTACCCAAGAGGTTTTTCAAACGTTTTATGAATTCAAGAATATCGAAACTAGGGTTGTTCCCAATGACATTATTGAACGTCCATCTCCCTAGTTATCGTTGTTTTCGATCCTACTAGTATGTAGATGTAATCTCGAACATATTGTTGGTATGTGGTTCTAACTGATCATTATGTGTAGGTTTTTTGATTTTTTAATAGCTAATGAGGGCTATAGATTTGATTTGTATGATTAGAGTATTATTTACATGAGATAAAGTATATTGTAATACCTAACTGATTCGAGAATGTAAAGTTGCTATAAGTCAATTATGAAGCTTAGTTTACCGAAATGTCGATTTGCTTAAGATAATGATAATCACTATAGTATATTCATGAAGTTGATTGAATTTTCTAATGATATTCTCATTACCACTGTCTAGTGAAAGTTTGGTTTATCGCAATAAATTGGCTAACAATATTCTAGATTACCATAATATGTGAAAGTTTAGTCTATACCAATAAATTAGATTGCAATGTATTTCCAAAATATGGTACAAAATTGGCTAATAACTAAGTTATACCAAATTAAGAATGAGCAATGTAACTTTAAATTCATAACCAAGGAAATGCCAATCATTAGGACAAGTCCCAACATACCCTTTCAAAATAAACTATGAATATAAGTAAGTACATTGAATAAAGTTTAGAACGTTCATAAAGAGTGTTATAAAGCTACCAAATGTCATTGAACAAGATAAGGTGAGTAATGACATAATTAAAAGTTTAAGAATTATGAAAGTGACCAGAATGAGGTGTCAAAAGAAGTAATTCAAGTAGCATTCACACCTAGACAATTATGTTAAATATACTCACATAAGAGGGTGTTAATAATCGTGAGACAAGTCTCATTAACACAAAGATGATAGTGTAAGGTTAAATTCACAGTTTATGAAGTAAAGAAAGGGATGACCGTGTATCTAAAGATGTAAGTAAACCTTATAACTGGAAGCAAGCTTCCCCTAATGTTTAAGTCAACTCTAAAAGTTATAAAGAAAAAGAGGTTGAGCAAAGCACCGATAGGCTAGTAAAGAGATTGTGCCAGCACATGTAAGTTTCATGAGATGAGGCTCCGCACATGTGGATAAGAATCTCCGAAAATCTTCTAGTCTTTGAACTATGTTTTTAGCGTAAGAACTAGCCAACGGATTTCACCTAAGAGAGATAGGTACGATGCATTTTCACATTGACCGATGAAACCACCACTTTTTGGTGTGAGGAAGACACTAGATTTCATGTTTAGCTTACATTCTCTAGGTCAGTTAATGCTCAAAGAAATTATTCGGTTCACTTTAGCCGTGAAACACCTCTTTTCGGTTTGGGGAAGACACTGGACTTGGTTTTACTTTAGCCGGTGAACCATCCCTTTTCGGTGTGGGGCAGAAACTAGATTTAATGTTTAGCTCACATTATCTAGGTTCACTTTGATCGGTGAACCACCCCTTTTTGGTGTGGGGCAGACACTGGATTTCAAGTTATCTTGCATGATCTTAATGCTAAAGATTTCTTTATGAAAGTAAGAAAGAAAGAAACAGAAATGTAAGTTCAAAGTGAGATAAGAAAGCAGGAGATTAAATATGTAAAATTATTTGTGTTTATAAGAATGAATTTTTAACCAGTTATTGTCTTGTTCCAAATCAAGATATATGCTCCAATATCTCCACATTTTGCAAGTCATTAAATAATTGGCATAAGCGAAATTAAATCGGCTTATAATGATTTCTTATATTATGCTAATAAAAGGGGAGTAAAACATAATGACTAATCAATGCCCCATAATTCCATAATATGAAAATGATGAAATAAGTGGCCTAGACAATAAATATTTCATGCCCAACTTAACAAGAATGGATAGAATAACTTGTGGTAAGGGTAGCCAAATCATTTCCCTAGTCTTTTATATTACTTTCTCGATTTATTGTAGGTATGAGACTACAATGAATCATTTCACTTGTAAGTAAGACATAGGATTAAGGATATCATGTAAGACATAGGATTAAGGATATCATTGAACTACACAATAAAAAGAAGAAAAAGATTTAAAACTAAACTAAGTGTTGGGGGAAGAGCTCTCGGGTTAGGGAGGAAGAAATTTCAAAATTTTCATTCGAGTTGTTCTAATATTATGTTCATGATTCTAAGGTCTTATGTTCATATGGAAAATGAGTTGTTTATTTTGAATGCATTAAAATATGCCATATTCATACCATAATTCATAAATAATGAATTTAGAAAGTCTAGTGACTTCACTTTCCAGAAATGACATGTTGTTATAGGAAGAACTTTCCTTGGTCATGCATAGTCCTTACGTGTATATGTGCATACACCATACATAGTACAAGTGTGTACTAACCCTATACTATTACTATTTAATAGGTGCAGGTCAGAGAGCAAACTGAAGACTCATTAAAGCAGTATGGATTAGCGATCTCTAGACTTTGGTAGTTCCTCTTGAGTTCGAGGATGCTACACCTATCATTCTAGCTTAGTACTTTAGACATAGCTAGTAAATTTTGTCCCTAGTGTTTCATTTCAAACTTTTATTCAAAGCTTTGTATTAAGGTCGTTTGGGAAACTATTATGTATATTGATTTCTTCATTGAACTGCTTAAAATTGTAGATGGTTGTTTAGTTTGAGCTCATTAGAATATTATTTCTATATGGTAATCATATGAAGTCTATGTATACTTCACTAGGTTTTAAAAGTTTTAAATTTTCTACAAATTTAACTATATGATTGTGATGAAAGCTAAGAAGAGGCTTGTCTGCAACTTCTGAGAGGTTAAAGCTATCGATTGCATTCGGATTTAAGAATTCGGGTGTGACAAACTTGGTATCAGAGCATGAAGTTAAATTACCTAGGAACTAAAGCTCAAAACAACCACGTTACGTAGTTTTTATCTTATGATAGTGAAGCGCGCACAATCATGACTTAAACGACTAAGTGATGATAAGAAACCTTCATTTTTCTACTCTTTATCGTGATGTATAGAGCTTTAACATTTTGTGTACTTCTAGTGTCTAACTTTCTTCTTGTGTATACGTGTAGAAAATGAACACAAGGAGAAACGCAAGCAGAAGAGTCGAAGAAGCAGCTTTTGGAGGCGACCAAGCTCCTCCTCAAGCCCCAACTTCTGGAATGCAAGTGCCTGTCAACCCAGCTGCGTTGACGGATAGAGAAGTAAGAGAATCACTAGTTCAGATGGACCAAGCCATCACTACTAAGACACAAGCTATCACAACCCAGGCTACTTGAGAGGGTGCTCCCAGGGAGAACCCACATGCTAGCACCATGGCTAGCAAACTGAGGGACTTCACTAGAATGAATCCTCTAGCATACTACGGGTCCAAGACTAATCACGATCCCCAAGAGTTTGTGGATACTGTTTAAAAGATTCTCTGTGCCATGGGGGTGAATGAAAAGGAGAGACTGAGTTTGCTGCATAGCAACTAAAAGATGTGGCTCAAATGTGGTACAAAAAATGGGCAGATGACTGAGCACCAGAAGCAGTCCCCATCACTTGGGACATTCTCACGACATTCCTGGAGAGGTTCTTTCCCATAGAGCAGAGAGAGGCTAAGGTTGAGGAGTTCATCAACCTACGACAGGAAGGTATGTTCAGTCAAGGAGTATTTTTTAAAATTTGTCAAGCTTTCGAAATATGCTTATTCTCTAGTGTCCAATAGCAGGGATGAGATGAGCAGGTTTGTGACTGGTGTATCGGAGGATCTGGAGGAGGAATGTCGGGAAGCCAAGTTGCATGATAACATGAACCTTGGTAGGTTTATGGTACATGCACAACAGGTTGAGGAGAGTCTTCGGAGAAAGAGAGACTGAGAGAGCAAGAAATATAAGTCCTCAGATCAGTCCGGTTCGTGCAATGCTAATAATTCGTTTGGATAGCTCCAAGTTCAAGAAGGGGCACAAGCTCTCAGGTAATCCTACTCCTTCTAAGAACACTTATGTCGATGGGGGCAAGTCTGAATTCAAGAAGGGCAATGATAGAAATGCCCAGCATGATAGAGAGCCTTGTGGCAAGTGTGGTCGTTTGCATGGAGGTGAGTGCTTGGTAGGTACTAATGCCTTCTATGGGTGCGGCAAGAGTGGGCCTATAATCAGGGATTGCCCACATGTGAAGAATCAGGCCAAGAAAGATACTTAGCCTCGACCTAATCCTACTGTTGCAGTTTAACCTCCCAAGAGGAACGGATTTTATGCTTTGAAAGATAGAGAGAACCAGGAAAAGTCAGTTGTTGTGGTCACTAGTAAATTGCTTGTATTTTCTCTTCCTGGTTATGCATTGTTAGATCCAGGATCCACCTTGTATTTTGTTACTCCTTTAGTAACTAGTAAATTTGAATTGCTTCTTGAGATATTGCATGAACCTTTTCTAGTAAGTACTCACATAGGATACAACATTAGAGTTGAAAGGGTATATAGAGATTTGCCTGATAACTGTAATTTATAGAGTTACCTATGATGACCTAATAGAATTAACCATGCTTACTTTGATATAATTTTGGGTATGGATTGGCTCCATAGGTGTTATGCTACCATAGGCTATTGAAATAGGGTAGTAAGGTTTCAGTTTCCTAATGAGTTAGAGCTGGAATGGTAATGGCATAGTTCAAATCCAACAAGACAAATAGTTTCCCATCTTAAAGACAATAAGATGTTATCTAAGGGGTATTTTTACCACTTAGTCAGAGTCGATGACTTAGAACATGAAGTTCCTTCCATAGAGTATGTGTCCATAGTGAATGACTTTCAACATGTATCATGACCTCAAGGAGATCTATTGTGGGAAGGTATGAACCGAGATATTTCTAAGTTGTGGAGGACTGCCCAAATTTCCAACAGGTTAAGGCTGAACACCTTAAGCTTGGAGGTCTTACCGAGTCGATTGAGATCCCGTTACCCTCACTTATTCAGTTCTTGAGGTTAGATATACTCTTTCTAAGTCTGATTATATTTAGGGAACTCTAAATTTTAGTGCATTAGTCGTTTTTGGTGTTTTAAGTCCATAATTGTGTATTTTATACTTGCACTATATGAGTTAATATGAGTTCATGCTTACATTGATGTTGTTGTTTTTCTATAGAGTTGACATGATTTTTTGTGTTGAGAAGGAAGTTCCTCAATCTCAGATATGAAACTTCATATAAGCTTTGAGTGTTGTGCATCATCAAGAGTAAGTTGTAAATCAAATATTCACAAAGATGAAGTTTCAAGCATGTTGATGTTTTTTTGAAAATACCCTCTCTAATTCAAAATGATGTGTAGTGTCATTTTGGGACGAATGTTCCTAAGGGGGGATAATGTAATATTCCAGAAAATGTACTCTTCTAGTAAAGATCCTATTAAGTTTTAAGAATAGGTATTGGGGGTACATAGGCATCCCAATTCCCAATATTGAGTAATATTGGGCATATTAGAAAATATTGGCTTAAGGTTGTTAGACAATTTCTATATATACACAAGATTGTATATTAAAATCCAAGCTTGTCTAAGAAATGTACCTGTAATGAAAACCCTAAGCTAAAAAATACACATATTAATTCTCAACCAAACACATGAGGCACTAGGCATCAAAGTGTCAAGCCTAGGTACCATGACACATGATCACTTAAAATGATCATGTAGATTAAGCAGTGCCCAAGGACATAATGAAGATCTTTGGGACAATAATTAAACATTCCAAATGAACCTTCAAAAAATACTTAGTTGGTAAAGTGGGCAGCAACACATGTGCAATCACATGTGTAACCGACCAAGGGGGACCACGCAACCAACCTAACCGAATTTGGTTAGGGGTGGTTAAGGGCAGGAGAGCGTGGACGGGTCCCTCCATGTGGGGCCTTACTCCCTAACAAACTCTAGACTCTAACTAACTGACATAACTAGATAACTAACCTAGGAAAAAACAAAAATAAACTATCTAGTGCACCCGACAACCTAAGACTTAATCGGGTGACACTAACCTAGTAACTAATTCAAGAAACATCCTAGTACCTAACCTAGGATGGTCCAAAAGGGTTGATTATGGTCCTAATGAATTAGGGGTACTTTAGTTATTACCCTAGGTAACATTATTAATTAAATTAGCAACATAATTAATAAATCAAAAATTATGGTCAAGGCTGAAACCCTTAGGAAAATTTCAAATTTGACTAAGTCAAATGCTTTCCTATTTTTAGTCAATCTAGGAGGGAATTTTAGTAATTAACTAATTAATTTATTTAATTAACTTAATAAGCCTAAGTTAAATTAGTCAATATAATCTACTATGACTTATATTCATGCTCAAACACTAGAAAACTCACGACTCAAAACAGTGAGCAAACGTAAGAAAAATAGAAAGTTCCTCTAGATTCTCTTAGGCGATTTCAAGGTATTCTTAAAGGTTTTCATGCAAGGTTATATTCAAAGATTCAATTCTACATAAGGTATTCATTTTCTCTCTTAGTTTCCTTTCTCCAAGAGGCTTTTTAATTGTTTTATGAATTCAAAAATATCGAAACTAGGGTTGTTTCCAATGACATTGTTGAACGTCCATCTCCCTAGTTATCCTTGTTTTTTATCCTACTAGTATGTATATGTGATCTCAAACATGTTGTTGGTATGTGGTGCTAACTGATCATTATGTGAAGGTCTCTTGATTTGTTAATGTCTAATGAGGCCTGTAGATATAATTTGTATGATTAGGGTATTATTTACATATGCTAAAGTATGTTGTAATGCCTAATCTTGTTCGAGAATATGAATTTGCTATAAGTCGGTTATGAAGCTTAGTTTACTTTAAATGTCGACTTGCTTAAGATAATGATAATCACTATAGTATATTCATGAAGTTAATTGAATTGGCTAATGATATTCTCACGACCATTGTCTAGTGAAAGTTTGGCTTATGGTAATAAATTGGCTAACAATTTTCTAGATTACTATAATATGTGAAAGTTTAGTCTATGTGAACAAATTGGCTTTCAATGTATTTCCAAAATATGATACAAAATTGGCTAATTACAAAGTTATACCAAATTATGCATGACAAATGTAACTTTAAATTCATAACCAAGGGCATGTCAATCATATGGACAAGTCCCAACATACCCTTTCCAAATGAACTATGAATATAAGTAAGTAAATTTAATAAAGTTAATAACGTTCATAAAGAGTGGTATAAAGCTATCAAATGTCATTGAACAAGACAAGGTGAGTAATAACATAATTTAAAGTTTAATAATTATGAAAGTGACCAGAATGAGGTGTTAAAATAAGTGAGACAAGTCTCATTCACACCTAGAAAATTATGATGAAGATACTCACATAAGAGGGTGTTAATAATCGTGAGGCAGGTGTCATTAAAACCAAAATGATAATATAAGGTTAAATTCACATTTTATCAAGTAAAAAAAGGGATGAACGGTTTTCCACAGAGTTAAGTAAACCTCATAACTAGAAGAAACCTTCCATAATGTTTAAGTCAACTCTAAAAGTTATAAAGAAAAAGAAGTTAAGCAAAGCACCGATAGACTAGTAATGAGATTGTGCCAGCACATGTAAGTCTCATGATATGAGTCTCTACCAAGGTGGATAAGAGTCTCCAAAAATCTCCTAGTCTTCAAACTATGTCTTCATCATAGGAACTAGCCAGTGTATTCCACCTAAGAGATATAGGTACGACGCGGTTTCACTTTTGCCGGTGAAGCCACCCTTTTTAGGTGTGGGGCAGACACTGGATTTTATGTTTAGCTCACATGATCTATGTCGGTTAATGCTCAAAGAAAGTATTCGGTTCAATTTAGTAGTGAAACACCTCTTTGATTATGGGGAAGACACTAGACTTGGTTTCACTTTAGCCGGTGAACCACACCTTTTTGGTGTGGGATAGACGCTGGATTTCATGTTTAGCTCACATTATCTAGGTTCACTTTGATCGGTGAACAATCCCTTTTCACTGTGGGAAGACACTGGATTTCATGTTAGCTCGCATTATCTTAATGCTAAAGATTTCTTTAAGAAAGTAAGAAAGAAAGAAAGAAGAAGAAATGTAAGTTCAAAGTGAGCTAAGAAAGCAAGAGCTTAAGTATGTAGGAAGGGTAGCCAAATCATTTCCCTAGTGTTTTGGATTAGTTGCTCAATTTATTGTAGCTATGGAACTATAATAAATCATTGAACTTTTAAGTAAGACATAGGATTAAGGAGATCATTGAACTACACAATAAGAAGAAGAAGACTGAAAAATAAACTAAGTGTTGGGGAAATAGCTCTCGGGTTAGGGAGGAGCAAATTTCAAAATTTTCATTCGAGGTGTTCTAAAATTATTTTCATGATTCTATGGTCTTATTTTCATATAGAAAATGAGTTGTGTGTTTTGAATGCATTAAAATATGTCATATTTATACCATAATTCCCAAATAACAAATTTAGAAAGTCTAGTGACTTCACTTTCTAGAAATGACATGTTGTTATAGGAAGAGTTTTCCTTGGTCATGCATAGTCCTTACGTTTATATGTGCATACACCCACACTTAGTACAAGTATGTACTAACACTATACTATTAATATTTTATAGGTGCAGGTCAGAGAGAAGATTGAAGACTTATTGAAGCAGTTTGGATCAGCTTAGTACTTTAGATATAGCTAGTGGATGTTGTCCCTAGTGTTTCATTTCAGACTTTTATTCAAAGCTTTGTATTAAGGCCGTTTGTCAAATTATTACGATACATTGATTTCTTCATTGAATTGCTTAATCGATGGTAGATGTTTATTCTATATAGTAATCATATGAAGTTTATGTGTACTTCACTATGTTCTAAAAGTGTAAAATTTTCTGCAAACTTAACTATATGATTGTGATGAAAGCAAAGAATATCCTTGTCTGCGACCTCTGGAAGGTTAACGACGCTGGTTGCATTCGGATTCCAGAATTCGGGTGTGACAGGTTTTGATTTATTGATGAGTTGTTAATTTCCAAATAGCTGTGACTTTTTAAATAAGTTAGTTCTTTTCCAAAGGGTTGTGATTTCTACAAAGGTCATGACTTTTCAGAGAAGACACAAAAAACACTTCTACATACCACAATTTGTTAATTGTAAATAGACGGGCTTCCTCTCATTTTCAGCCACAATTTTTTTAATCTTCTATTCTTCTTGTTATTGAAATTTACAATTTTTTGTCATTTATTATCGTTTATTGAATTCAAAGCTTGCGGAATATGATGTACCAATATTCAGATGAAGTAAATTGTTCTATTCTAAGAGGGTATATTCCATAACCTCGACTACTTAGCAAAAATAATTGTAATGATATAATAATTGTTTTATTTTTGAATATATACAAAAATATGTAATGTTCCAATATATCAAGTTCACATGATGTAGTCTAAATTCATTTGTTTTTATTAAAAGTTTCTCTTATGATGCACATATATGCTAATTAATATATTTTTCTAAAACTCAGAGAATTTTCACGGTTTGATTTTTTATGCTCTAGACAAAAAGAATGACATTATTTGTAAATGATACGTATATTATTTAGATTGTCATGAAGCTTGCTTCAAAATAGTTATTACTATATAAGCATTGTCTTTTTGTTTTTTTACTTATTTACTATTTATTAGTATTTTGTTATTTTAGACAAAGAAAAGTTCATATGATTTGTCAAAACACCGGTTGATGTTTGTAGTAGTTTAATTTTAGGGAAAAGGGTCAAAAATACCCTCAACTTTGTTTTATTGGTTGATTATGCCTTTACCGTTAAACAAAGTTATTTTACCCATGCTGCTACTAATTTCATCATTTGTACACCTCATTGGATGAAAAACCCCACATTGATCAAAATTATTCATTTTCAATTGAAATTATCCGATTTCATTTTTTGACCCAAATTCAAATACAACCCACAAAATAAAACTCGTGGCAAATTAAATCCCTAAACCAATTTCTTTTTCATCTTCTTCCTCCTTGAATTAAAAAATATATATATTTATATCTTTACTCCAAAAAAACTTCACATACTTGCAACAACATATATTCTTGTGGATTCATCAGCTTGTTGATTCAATTTTTTACTTTAACATAAATTGATGGTCCTTAGAAGTCTAACTTCCTATAAATATACATTCTGTTTAATGACATAGATCCATTTCAATTGAAATACATCAAAATGCTTAGAATAAGAGCAATTTCAATTGAAAGACAACAAAATGCTCAGAATAAGAACAAGATTACAACTCTGAAAAAATAGTTCAAAATGGGATTTAGTTTTCAAATTCCACTATTTCTGTAAAGAGAAATGGAAACAAGAACAACTTAAAACCCAAAAATGCAAACCACCCACGTAGCTGACCCCTATCCTGGAAGAAAAAGAAAGAAAATGCTAGGAAAATGAAGAAATTAATAAGAAAAACAAATTAACCAAACAAAGTAAAGGTAAAACTTTATAGTAAAAAACAATTCTCATTGACGGCGAGTGATATCCAGTGTCGACCTGTACGCCGACGAAGAATGTCGGAGTCGAGTGAGGTGAGGAAGGTAGGATTGAGAGAGGATTTGGGTAGATATTTGTGGGAGGAAGAGAGAAAAGTGGTGATAATTTGACCTAGTTTCCATAGCTTCAATGGGGGATTAGGGTTAATTTGAGAGAATGGGTAAAAGGGTAATGGGTTATACTAAACGGGTCGGGCATTAGATTAAAAATGGAAACTGGGTCATTTTTAAAAATTCGGATTTAGTCAATTTAGAAATTTCCGTCAATTGAGGGGTACCAATAATGAAATTGGTAACGATAAGGGTAAATATAACTTCGTTTTATTGGTAGGGGTATAATCAACTAATAAACTAAAGTCAAGGGGTAATTTTTGACTCTTTTCCCTAATTTTTATTATTTATTTAATAGCTAAATGAGATAAATATTATCATAAATGAAAATATATATTTATATATAGGTTGGTATTTGTATTTAAAAATTAAAATATTATATATGTCACGAATGTATTATCAAGTTAACAAGATCTTCTAACTTAAAAAATAATTTAAAATTTTCCAAGTTATTTTTTTAAAAGAAATAACTCATGATAAATGTGAAATTATGTGAATATACATGAATAAATTAAAATTTATCAGTTATAAAATAATTTTTATATGCAATAATATGGAATTAACATTTACATTTGGCCCCTACACTAAATTAAAAATCTAATTACTATGAAAAAAAATTAGTAACATTAATTAAAAGTCCTATTTAGTTATGTAAGGATAAAATTTATAATAAATTCATCTATTGCGCATTAATTCTTTAATTATTACAATATAATTCTCTTAGTTATTAAATATTATTGCAAACAATAATCAAGCCCATTTACATTCTTAGCTATAATATCACGACTTCTATTGTTATTACATTAATTATTTGTATTTTTAATCTTTCCTTATATGCAATTTTGATCAATAATTTTTCATATTATTATACCACCCCTAAATATGTGGTAACACGATTTTGTTATTTCTCCATTTACAAATCATACTTGGTTAAATAAATTAAAAAATCATTTACATGTATATAAACTATATAATTTGTTTGATATAAGATGAACAAGTGATTATACATATGATTTCATAGATATAATATATTCTTTAATTTTAATTTTATGTTTTTTCGGTTAAAAAAAGGTAACCTATTGGAGGTGAGGTGACCCTAGTGTCTTAATATTTGAGTTTATGGTAAAATAATATGGGAAAAAATCCTCAAGGAACAACATAAGGGTCCTTGAGAAGGGCCCAAGCATTGGCAAAGAGGCTGCAAAGGCAGCGTGCAGGCAACACCTTTTTGAAGGTGTTGGCGCATTGCACACCCTACACTCAAAAGGAAAAATTTTCCTTGAAACACAGGCTTATCACAAACCTTTCTACCTCAAATTAAATTTCAGAACCAAGACTTGGAAGTGCCTTGGTAACGCGCAACATGTCCCAAATTTGGTCGCGTCGTTTAAAAGTTAAGGTTAGACATAATTAAGGAGGTCCAAGTTGTGTAGGGGTGTTTTGGGTACTGTGGAAATTTATTAAAAATGGTTTTTGAAAAATTTCTACCCCACTTCACCAATCAAAAATAAAATCCTCAAGTTGAAAATCAAAAGCTCTTTCTTTTCTCAAAAATTTTCTCTCTATTTAAATCCTCCATTGACGATTTTTTAAGCTCCAAGGAAGAAGGTCAATTCTTCAAGTTATCAACACAAATTTTGTGGCTTCCTAGTAATAAGGTATGGTAATTATTCATTCTTGAATAACCACTCAATCAAGGAGTCCAATTCAAAGCTTTTCAAAAGTGAATTAATGATCAATTTCCCAATTTTTATTCAATGCATTGGTTCATTGTTAAAACGATTTGCAAGTCATGATATTGATATACTAATGTTGAATCAATATTTAAAGATGATTTTTAATGAAATTCTTTGAAGAGACCATATTTTTTTCTAGATCTCCTAAAGTAGCTTATGAAGTGGGTTTGATGAATGTGATTGGATATAGTTAGAATCGTGTTTATACTATGTTGTATTATGGTTATCTATTGCTATAAATGCATGATAATGATGAATTGTTAATGGTGATCATGGCTTGGATGAAGGTTAAGTTGACTTAAACTGTTCTATTTCTTATTGAATTGATCTTGTGTGGTATTATCCACTTATGGTGGCGTTATTTAGCTAATATCTATTTGTATTGTGGTTATTTCCTTGAAAACATTGAATGTGAAGTACAGTGATTATATGATGTATATGTATAAAGATGTGTTATGAAGTTATGCATGTGAGTCTTGAAAATAGTATGAAGTATGATGTGAATTTGAAGTATGATTGTGTGTGGATTATTATGAATGTAGTATAATCATGTTTAGAAGACAATGTCATGAATGATGGTGGTTATGTGAAAGGTTTTCCCACTTATACTGGCACAATGATTGAATCTAATGAAAATGTAATGAATGTGAGCCTATTGAAAGATTTTATCAATAGAACTTTAATGAATGAATGGGGAATTTTAGGGTGGACACTATTCGTGAGTAGAGATTTAGTATCTAGTAACAAACCTCAATATTCTTAAGTGCTTTCCAACGAATGAATGATCGATTGGGATGGGAACTCTTTATGAATTGAGATGTAGTACTTAGTAGCAATCTCTTAACCAATAGCTAATTAATGTAGTAAAAGTCTAAAACTCTGTGGGGATTAATGCTTAGCACCGAGAGGATTTGAAAAGGGGTGGATACTTTTCGTGAGTAGAGATGTAGTATTCAAAAGTAACCTCTTGATATGGGTACTCTTTGAGAGTTAAGATGTAGTACTTAGAAGCAATCTCTTTATCCCTTTACTATGTGCCCCCGTAGGGCTAGCTAGTGGTGTTCCACGTAAAGGCTAAAAGAATGACCCTACATTAGGCAAGTAGGGATCCCTCATCCGGTAGGGGTTAATATTGGGATTTAATGTTAAGCTCCAACAATTTATATCGGTTAAAGATATACCCCACAAAAGAATTTAATGAACTAGATCTTCCTAAGGGTGTACTACTTAGAGTTGGTGGTGGAATGGGATGCAACCTACGTATTGCACAAGTAGAAAATTTTTAGGAAGTCTTTGTGTGTCTTGGTGATGTAAATGAATGAGTTGGTTTCTATATGATGTTAATGAAGTAATTTTACTTTATGTCTAATGTTAATGAAGAATGTTGGTCTTATGTATAATGTTAATGAAGGTTATGTAAATTGTTGAATGTGATATGCCTAGTCTAGGGTGGTTCTAAAGGAGCACTAAGTGGGATAGTTGAATGGGACGCTACTTTAACATTGCACTAGTGTAACTAGGAGTTATCCTAAGGGATGATCTTTATGTGAAGTTCTTGAATGCATGAATGTTTCCTTTATTATCTCTAGTAATGAATGTTGACTTATTGAGTTCTGAATGGAAATGAAGTATCCTTAACTTTGGTAGTCTTAAGGAAGACTTACTTGAGTATTGAAGAAGTTCTATGGGCGGTCTCTTAGTTTCTTACCTAGGTGGGTCTTAGCATAACTTTGGATTGAGAGTCTAAATGAGTAATGGGTTACTTAATGAATATGGTTATGTGTTGAGAAATATGGGAGTATTACCTTGTATGTTAATGATTGAATTGTGTGATGTCCTTTATTATTGTCTCATGAAGTTTCATCAAGATAGCATGAAAAGCATATTTCAACTAAAATGTCCTCTTTAAAGCATGTTTTTGCATAATTGTTGTACTTAGTGCTTAATTGTATTAACTCTATATTCTTCTCTACTTCTGCAAGTATAGGTGAAAGGAAGAGAGGATCTTAGAGTTGAAGCTTGGGAATTAAATTGTTCTCTCAAGGCTCTTGGTATGTCCTCATGTGATCGAGGATGTGGATGTCATTTCTAGTTTTCTTTCATTAAAGACTTCGTATAAAGATAGGTATCTTTCTTTCAATATAAATATTACCCTATGATAATGAGACGTTTCTAAGATGGCTTGTGATGTGAATTAGTTCTTCTGACGTTTTATAAAACAGTTTCCTTATTGACTTTATTGTGAAAAGTTTTAATTCGATGCTACTTTTCATACCTATGTGATGTATGAAAGCTAAAAGGCTTGTAAGACCTCCGAGATGTCAGGTATGCCGTGTGACACCTAGGGGGTACTCCTCGGTCATTACAGTATACAACATCAATATAAGTACAGAAACATAGGATGGACCATCAACTCCACATAAAAAGCTTAAAACACAACAAGCAAGTAAGAAAAACATCTACAAACTCATTATTCATCAAACTTCTTTTTTTTCATGTCATTGGAGAAACTTCCTTATCCATATCACATTATGCTCATTACAACATCATTAGACATCATATGCCATTTTTAACCAAATACCACATAAGCATGCTTTAAGATTTAAACTCATGAAACATTTAGGCAATTCATCATAGATGCATATCAACATAAGGAACATAATTATGAAAACTCATTATCTCATTTAATAAGAATTTAACTAAAACATAAATAAGCCATGAAAAACTCATGACTCCATACATGCCACAAACCATAAAAAAAATCTCTAGGTTTCAAGATTGAATAAGAATAGAAGGAAAATACGAGGATACTCTTATGACCTCAATCTTCAACATCTATCCCCAACTTAAGAGAAAATCAACTAAGGCAACATAAATTAAAAACTTACCAGCACTTACATTCGAATTATCTCATTTTCCCTCTTTGGCTTGAAGAACAAGAAACGACCATAGTTTTGAGGAATAGGAATCATACCCTCATTAGAACCTTTCTTAGAGGGTTAGGCAATCTCTGATACTATGACATTTCTTCCCACAACCAAAAAAAATGTGTGTGCCGGCTAGGCATTTTCCCAAAGTTTTCTTCCCACACTTTGCACACCTATACCCAAAAGAAAAACCACCTTCATTTCCTCCTTGAAAATTAGGTTTAGACACCCTATATTTGTTCACCACTAGAGCACCTTTTCACCTCATTTCTCATACTCTAAAGATTGAACATCTCCATGGATTGATCATGCACCATGATTCTAGAGATTTTCATGTCACCATGAAGTATTGCCAAACAATATTTTTTTTCACAAGGTCGGACACCCTGGTCACAAACGTACTCATCTCATCCCTAGGGTTTGACACCAAGGATGGAGCATACTTAGACAATTAAGTAAACTTCAAGCAGTACTCTTGTACACTCATGTTACCTTGCCTAAGGTTGATAAACTCCTCTACTTTAGCTTCTCGCTTCTCACGTGGGAAAAACCTACCAAGGAAAACTTCCTTAAACTCCTTCAATGCTATAAATCCGCTCCTACCGGCCTATTGGCCTTCCATTGAGTGAACCAAACTTGAGAAACATCCTTCAATTGATAGGAATCCAACTTCGTATATTCTCTAGAGGTAACTCTCATAGCATCCACTATATTATACACCTCAACTAAGAATTCTTGTGGATCCTCTCCCACCATAGAACCTAGAAACACTTGAGGATTAATCCTCACAATGTCTTTCAACTTAGAATCCATATGACCCTCATTTTCGGTCACCCTAAGCCCCACATCTCTAGTTGCTTGAAATTTCATGGCTCGAGCCTAATTTCTTTATTGGTCATTTTTGAACCTCCACCGGAACTTGATTACCATGAGTACCTTGGGGAGGGACTATCTCATCCTCATTCTCTCCTCCTACACTCCTTGCAGGTCTCCCTCTTGTTTTCATTTCTTATAAACATAAGATAAGGATTAGGAGAGAACAGTAATAGAACTAAACTCTAAGGCACGATTTCAAGAATATGAAAGAAGTGAAACTTTCTAACATCTTATATCCTCTCACTCATAGATGTGTTGTAACTTACACGATGAACAAGACTCTACTAGATTTTGCATGTGAGACTTTTGATCCTAAAAAGCATTCCTAAAATCATGTGCTTTGATACCAAGTTTTTCACGACCAGAGAGAATCCCCAAGTCGCTAGCGGCGTACTTTTCCCAAGAGAGGTCTCATACAAGTCTCTTAGTATTCATTGCATTTGATATAGATACGGAATTTAAAACTTATTTAAGTCTAAAATTATAAAACTTCATTTAATATAAAAATGAAATATATCAAAATTCTAAGTCAAACATAGTCATCTATCACGACCTGGGCTAGCCCTTAAAAATAACACATCTTACTTGACCCTGAAGGCGTCTCATACAATCCCTTAGAACAATCATTGCATAAAATGCAGAAGATTAAAACTTTTCTTTAACAATCGAAGTATCATATAAAAATGAAAGAGTATTTGTGAAATTATGTCTCAAACCATCTATAAAATAGAATTAAATTGGATTTACATCTCTTTAATACAAATTAGGGACATGACCTTTACGAAAGTCTAAAGACATAAAGTAAAGACATATGGGGCATAAGGTGTGTTCTTCATCGAAACTATGAGAACTCCCCAAGTCTTCATCTCCAAGATCCTTAGAAACCTATCTTACAAGTATAGAACATTGGCTCTCCAAGCCCAATACTTTATAGAAAATGGAGAAAAGAAGGGGTCAGCACGAAAATGTGCTAAGTATGGAAGTCATGCACAAAAACATAAAAACATGCTTTAAAAGGGACATTTCATTTGAAATCATGACATATTCTATTTTGAACATCATCTTGGGAATAGTTAGATAATGCGACCAAGAAGGAAACTCAGATACATTTCATTATAACATAAGAGATATCATTACAATAACAAGCATAGTCTCCAACATCAAGATAATGCACATCCTAATCTCAAACAACACATAGCCTCCAAAATAAAGTAATACAAGGCAAATATGAATATTATTAGATAAGTAAATAGACATTACATCAACCTTTAAGAGACACTTACTAAATATGTAGTAACTATCATGAATTTATAATGTGCAACATAAGCCAATTCACATTTGTAATCATTCACTAGAAGCCATTACCTTAGTAACCCTTTAAAACTCGTGTGCACTATATGGTTGGCATCCCATAATACCAACCCTACTAAGCACTCCTTTGAGGCTACCTTAGTCATGCACTTCACCTTTAGACCTCAATATAATCAAAAGTCACTAACAAGGACATAGTCATGTACATTACTTGAATTATAAAGAAAGTAAATTATAGTAATAATTCAAATGGAGCATACAACAATTCATAAATCATCATAATGGAATGGAACCATGAGTTCAATTAAAATCATATCATAAAGAGACCACCCATGACCCCTTTCAACTTCACTTGTTCAATGTACATATGAAGTCTTATACCCTCATATATACTAAGTAAAGCCATCAAGAAGACATAAGTGTAGTTGCTTACATAATCAACATCATAATAGCGAAACCAATATTATCATCTTTCATAAGTTATCATACATACAATACTCTGACTAGAACTCCTCTTAAGTCTCACTTGTGTAATGCATAAGTAAAGTCTCATACCCCACCTATACTAAGTAGCATCCCTCAAGAAGCACGAGTTAGAGTTCATGTTCTTATATTATTTCATATTCTTTGGCATTCGGGAGATTTTTCCATAACCGATATAGATCATGTGAGCTATATGGAATTCGGTGGTCTACCTCACATAGAAAAGAAGATGTTTCACTTGCCTAAGGTGAAACTAGTCATATTATCATCTAGGTGGATCCACTAGCTTAGACCTATGTTGGCACATATTTAAGGAACAATGATATTGCTACTAGAAACCCAGACTTACTAAATGTAGAAGGTTTCCGTCACATTAGACAACATATATATTGGGAACCCGGATTTGTTGAGTGTAAAAGAAACCCATATGGGAGGCCGGACTTGCTAGTCGTAATCCATCTCATATCCATGTTCTCTCGATGTTAAGCATAAATTCCCTTATTAAATTACCTTTAGTCTTTACTTAAGTCTTTCTTCATAAAGAATATCTTAGGGATTCAACCCCTCATATGTCATATAATTCAAGGGTTTCAATAATGAGGATATTCTTTCATCATAGAACCAATAATATATGAGAAAACCATTCACATTACATGATCATGTTAAACTTATTCATTTCATAATACATTTAGTTATATCGGCATGGTCGTATACATTTCATGCATAATAATATGTAAAGGTGAATATGAGAACTAGACTTTCAATTGACACTATAGACACATCATATTCATATTCATGCATAGAGTGTCTGTGCAAATAATTGCCCTTACAATGGCAAAACAACAACAACAACAACCTTATCATCATAGGCACATCCCTTCAAAAGGGATCACAACATTTATATCATATCCTAACTTATGAACAACTCACATATATTACATTTAAGGATCATAGACCATGTAGACCAACATATCTAATATTCATTACAATAGGCATGAATAAATTCATCATTCAAGTAGGTCATTAATGATATGTATAGAATCACACACTCATATATGGGGTTATGTGGGTAGGAGACTTCCACATTAAAACCACATATAATTCAACATTCATCAAAAGTAAAAACCTCCACCATAAGTGGATAACACCATTCATATATTGTCACATCCAAGGAGCACCCCAAAGACGTAGTCGGTATCGTTGTCCTCGGACAGTACTAAGACTAACCTCTTAGCATTCATCATTACATATTATAGGTTAAATTGCAAAAAAAATATAAAAACTCATTATATATATATATAATGAGGTTCACATAGACCTCTCGCTTACACATTATACATATACATAGGGAGTTTACATAGACTCCCCCCGTAGAAGAATTACATAGGCTTCTCCTATTATTTCATATACATAATATATTAAGATGTTCTAATAAGAATTGTCTCACATTTAAACCATCTAGAACGAGTATAACATTCGAGCATAGCCCAAACTTCAGTACAACAAAACCCACATATAGGCATATACAGTAATAGTCTTCAAATAAAAAAAGAATGAACAAAATGTCTTAGTCAATAACAACATCAAATAGCTAGATATTCGCATCATCCTCGGAAGGTGAGGACTTACCAAACTTGGAGAATGAGAATCCAAGTTATCTTCAAACGTCCCTTCTAGAAGCTCAACAGCCGGTACATACATAATTGTAGAAACATAGAAATATGGTTTAGAAAACACTTGTACGAAGTATAGGAATATGAACATAAAACATTTGAAATCATGCTAAAGGGGACATTTATTCAAAATCATGCTAAGTTACTTTGAAAATCCCTATAAATAACCAAGAACCCATATAAGTCAATAATCATATATTCCTTAAGACATCATCATATACAACACAAGACCAACATAATCAAGTATAGCCAAGTCAACATATATCATAGCATATTTGACTACCGAATCAATATAACTCTAACATCATGTTATAACAACAAAGCATGTATAAGAGTTCAAAACATTATAACATATATAAGACCCTTACTCATAACCAATATCAAGTCCACAAGTGCAATGACTAAGTAAAGCCCCATAAACTTACTAAACCAAGTAAACCAAGTAAAGGATCACAAGTAATGTCTAACATCACATAACATAGCATAAAGAGTATTCATCATCATATTAAGGAATATAGACCAATGACACGTTCATACAGGAAACTAACATCATATAGGATCATATACATGTAAATTCAACATATTCATAATATTTACTTTAAAAAACATAAGAACAACCTCTTAGGACTTCCCTCAAGGACAACTAGTACAATGTATAGTTAAAGTCCCATACCCCTACCTAGACTAAGTCAAACCCCTTTGAGTCACCCTAGTTAGTGTTCACTTTATTACTTCATTTTACTTTCTGGATCACCAGGATTAACCGACATAGACCATGGTTTACTGAAACCCTACACAAAAAGAACGTGGACTACTTGCCAAGGTAGTACCGAAACATGAACATAGCATTCAAGGTGGGTCCACTATCTAGTATTCCTATGGGGGAAACATAGTTCAAGAACTAGGAGATATACTTGGGACCCTCTTTATGGACATTATAGTCTCCAATCTCATGAGTACAACAGTGAACCTACCTTTCCACCTTGGCAAGGGACACTCCTCACTACTAGTTCACTTGGTGATAAGCTAGAGTCCCTTTTTAAAATGTCTTTAAGTCATCTTTTAACAATCATAACTTAGTTTAGGCCATAGGAGACTAACCTTTTGTATATTCATAGTTATTATCTCATTAGGAATTGCATGATATGTCCTTTCAATACAACCCTCATATGTGAGATCAACACATTATCATCATCATGTCATAATAAGGATCATAGGCAATTCATAACCAACCTTATATCATTTCATCTTAAACATAACTTCACACCTTCACATAATCAGGACATATCAATTACATCATCATAAAAAAAACTACTTAATACAATCACAAGGCATGCTTCAATTGAAATTCATCACCAAGTACAAGCCATCATGATTGAAGTAAAGGTTTGAGATTAAAAAATCTTACCTATTCACCATCAAAAGCCATCATCATTGGCTTTACCCTCAACAAATCAAAGTTCATCCATTAATAGGTATAACAACATCATTAAATAGTAATTAACACAATAACTAAGTCAATTGCATCAATACTTATCAATTCAACATGAGTTCATAACCTAGGGTAAGGGAATTTGGATCAATTCATGATCTATTCCACAAACTAGGTAAAATAATTAAAAGGTAACATCATTAAACAATAATACATCATAATATTGTCATAATCATCTAAATAAACCTTAAACAATAAAATTTAGAAGATAATTTTCGTAATAGAAAGACATCCATATGAACTCATCTTTTTGAAAACCAATTTTTGAAGAGCCCTTTGAGGAAAGGAATACCAAAGGTGAAATTTTCTCATGCCTTTCTAATCCTTGAAGAAAAATAGATGAAAGTTATATTATTTAAGCCCTATAACCCTTAGAACATTCCCTTCAATAGAGTATTCTTTTGGATAGAGAAAGTAGAGAGAAGGTAGAGTAATTTTGGTTTGGGAATTGTTGGGTGTTAAGTGGACTTTAGGCTTAAGGTAGGTTATATAGTCACTTAAATAAGTTAATTAATCACCCCTTAACCCCTAATTAAACACCTAACTAATTAACTAATTATGAAGTCACTTAAAAAAAGACAGTGAATTTGCAGCCAAACCTATGAGCCACGACCTATAGTCAGTAGGTCAGTCGACGACCTTCCCCCCAATCGTCCTTCACATCCCTAGTTTTTTTCAGAGACCGTCTTTTTTCAATTTTTGAAAAATGTATACATGTCAATCATTGGAGGAATCGACACCTCATCGATCAAGCTACGCCTTATCTCCTGCAGTCATAGGTAGACATTGCCTAGCGACAACTTTTTGGTCAGAATGGAAGGTTCCTCCTCAAGGACCCTTAGGGTGGTCCTTGGGGAGTCGTGCCCTAATGTTTCAACCACAAACATGTTCTAATATATGTTTTACACATTTCCACCAAATTTCATCAAATTCTGACTCCTAAAACCATTTGGAATAGGCTAAGGTGCACTACACCTCTTTCACAATTCTCTGGACATTAGATTAGGTCTTGGACTTTCGAAGTGTTACATTATCCCCCACTAGAAAATATTCATCACCAATGACACTAAAATTCTTTTGAAGGGAAATGATAGACTCAATACTAGTAGCCTCACAACAACATACATATTTAACATGAGTTACAACTCAAATCAACATAATAACATGGCATTTACATATATCAACTCAATACATCAATTTCTACATATAAGAACTCAACATCATAACATGAGAAATTTCCTTGTCAACATCAACATGAGCTCAACACCGCACAAAGAGTGACTTATGTCAAACTAATTTCAAGACACATCAACTTGCTCAATATCACTTCATTAAAACAAAACATAACAAATACACAAATAAGGCAATTTAATCAAAAGAACATCTATTCATGAAAATCTCATTTTTAGCAAAATCTTTACCATAAATATGCACCTCTTTACAAAACAAGTCAAACTGAATTTTACTCAATATTTTATTAATTAAAAGGAAGAACTAACCTTAATTAGAAAAAAGATGAGGATAACAGACTTCATGTCGGCCTCGGTCTCCCATGTTTCTCCCTCAACGAGGTGGTTCTTCCATAAAACTTTTACAGAAGCCACCTCTTTGTTCCTCAACTTCTTCACTTGTCGATCAATAATTTCCACCAGAACCTTTTTATAGGAGAGATTCTCATCCACACCTAGACCTTCAATAGGAAGAATGGACTCCGGGTCACCAAAGCACTTCTTAAGCATGGAAACATGGTAATCTTAACTCGTATGCAACCTTGCCAACCTTTGCAAAATTTCATAGGGACCCGCATAACGAGGACTTAACTTCACTTTCTTGCCAAATATCACACCCCTTTCATGGGTGAAATTTTCAAATACACTTTATCTCCTTCTTCAAACTCTAAGTCTCTTCTCCTATTGTCGGCATAAGAAGTTTGCCGGCTATAGGCTTTTTTCTATCGATTCCTTATGATATGAAACTTGTACAAAGTTTTATAGATCAATTCACACCCAAAGAGTGAACACTCGCAAACTTCAACCACCCAATCGGAGACCTTCATCTTCTACCATACAAGTACTCAGAAGGAGCCATAGATACAGTCAAATGGTAAACTCAACCAAAGGCAAGTGTTCATCCCAACTTCCCTTAAAATAAATTACACAATCTCTAAGAATATCCCTAAGGGTTTGAATAGTACGCTCCACTTGACCATCCATTTAGGGATGAAAGGCGGTGCTTAACTTCACTTCTGTACCTAACACTTTTTAAAACAACCTAAAAAATTGAGACGTAAATTGAGCACCTCTATCCAAAATAATGGATAAAGGATTTCCATTACAACTCACAATATAAGTTTCATAGATCCTTGCATTCTCTTCTACCGAATAAAAACACTTAACGGCAAAAAAAATTAGCGAATTTCATCAAACTATCCACCACCACCCATATAGAGTTATTTTGCCTTTTTGTCTGAGGCAAACCCACTACGAAGTCCATATTGAAATCTTCCCACTTCCAAGTGGGAATTTGCATTTCTTGAAGTAAGTCGCCCATCTTTTAATGTTTGGCTTTCACTTGTTGGCAATTTGGACACTTTGCAAGAAATTTTTTTGTTATGTCTCTTTTTAAGTCATCCCACAAATATACTTCCCTAAGGTCATGATACATCTTAGTAGAACCCGGATGAATCGAATAAATGTAACCATGAGCTTCCTCTAGAATCCGATTTCTCAAATCTTTCACATTGGGCACACACAACCTCTCTTGGTACCTCAAAACACCATCCCCTCCAAGGAGAATGACTCATTAAGCTTACCAAGAATCGATTCCTTTCACTTTATCAATGATAGATCAAAGTTCTTCTTAAACTTCACCTCACCCACCAAAGATGATCTGGAGTTATGATGGACAATAAAACCACCATTAGGAGAATCTTCTAATCTAACACTCAACCAAGCCAACCTATGGACATCTTTCACTAAGTCCTTGTTATCTTCTTCCACATGAGACACACTACCCATGGTCATACAACTTAGAGCATTCATAAACACATTGGCCTTGCCAGGGTGGTAGAGAACACTCATGTCATAATCTTTCAACTATTCCAACCACCTTCAGTAGAGATTTAACTCCTTTTGAGTAAACACATATTAGAGACTCTTGTAATCGGTATACACATTGAATTGAACACCATACCTCCTTATTTTAAAGGAAAACATCACCACAGCTAATTCAAGATCATGAGTTGGGCAATTCTTTACGTTAAACCTTGAGTTGTCTAGAGGCATACGCTATAAACTTCCCGTGTTGCATAAGGAGACAACCCAATCTTACTCGGGATGCATCACAATATATGACAAAACCCTTGGTTCCCTCCAGTAAAGTCAACATACAAGCGGTGGTAAGCCTATATTTCAAGATTTGGAAGCTTCTTTCACAAGCCTCCGACCACTCAAATTTAACATCCTCTTGGGTCAAGGTAGTCAAAAAAGATGCAATGGACTCAAATCCATCCATAAACCTCCAATAGTAACCGTATATACCTAAGAAACTTCTTATGTCCATTGGAGCCAAAGTTCTAGGGTAGTCCCTAACCGCTTCAGTTTTCTTTGGATTAATCTCTACACCCTCAGTAACATGATATAACCAAGAAACGCCATCGGCCATAACCAAAACTCACACTTCCTATACTTGGCAAATAGTTGATGTTCCTTCAAGACTTGTAACACCACTCTCAAATGACCCATATGATCAATCTCATTTTTTGAATACACCAAGATGTCGTCTGTGAAGACAATCACAAAGTAATCTAGGTAGTTTCGAAACACCCTATTCATTAGGTCCATAAAAGTCATCGTAGTATTTGTGAGACCAAATGACATTACTTAGAACTCAAAGTGACCATATCTTGTTCGAAATGCCATTTTGGGGATATCTTATCCTCTCACTCTAAGTTGGTGATAACCCGACCTCAAATCAATATTCAAAAAGTAACTCAGACCTTGGAGTTTATCAACTAAATCATTAATACTAGGGAGAGGATACTTTTTCTTTATAGTGACTTTATGAGTTGACGGTAATCAATGCACATCTTAAGGGACCCATTTTCACAAATAAAACAAGAGCACCCCATGGGGAAACCTAGGTTGAATGAAGAATTTGTCGAGTAAATCCTTGAGTTGAGCCTTCAACTCTTTCAATTCGGCTGAAGCCATCCGATAAGGAGGAATTGAAATGGGATTTGTATCTGGTGATAAATCAATACCAAAGTCAATTTCCCGTTCAGGAGGAATTCTGGGAAGATCATTAGGAAAGACCTCCGGAAATTCCCTCACTACGGGGACTAACTCAATGGGAAGAACTACAGAGTCTAAATCTTTGACTCTCACATATGGTACAAACACCCTTTAGACATCATCTTAAAAACCTTTGTACAAGAAATTATACGACCTCTAAGAATAGAACTTCCCTCCTTCCACTCTAAGACGAGTTCAGTAGGAAAGTTAAACTTAACCACTCTTGTCCTACAATTAATGGAAGAAAAACAAGCATGCAACCAATCCATTCCCAAAATGACATCAAAATCAACCATATCAAGCTCTACTAATTCCACATGGGTAACTTTATTGGACAACACAATAGGAAAATTTCTATATACCCTTTTTGCAACCACCAACTCAGTTACCAGGGTAGTCACCATAAAATATTCATTAAAGATATCGAGCAAAATCTCAAATTCTCTAGCTACCAAAGAACTAACAAATGACAAGGTAGCACCTGGATTGAGTAAAGCATAAATATTTATAGAGAAGACTTGTAACATACCGATCATGACATCGAGATAACTCTCTTGTTCACCCCTAGAGTGGAGAGCATAAAAGCAATTCTTTCTTGGAGCATCAACATTAAAACCACTTGCTTGAGATTGCCCACTACTTTTGTCTTACCTCTTTATATTAGGGAAATCTCTCACCTTGTGACCACTTTTTCCACACTCAAAGCAATTTCCCGTCCTAACTAGACACTTACCCCAATGCGTCTTGCCACACTTTCCATAAGTAGGCTTCTTGCTTGGTGAACTAGTACCTCTTCCCTTTTGAGTTTAGGGTTAGACACCCTATCATCATGAGCCTTGGGAAATTTGGAAGGGACTTGGTTGGAGAACCTCTTATTGAATCTAAACTTCCCCTTTGAAGAACCACTTCCTGAACACTTGGCCCTCTTGGACTCTCTATTCTTCCTCCTTAGTGTACTTTCTTCCACTTGTTGAGCATGAACCATTAGGCGAGAGATATTTATATTATCATGAAGCATTGATGAATGACATCATTCTACCAAGTCATTGGCACTCCCATAAGAAAACAACTCATCTCATCCCTTGGGTTAGACACTAAGGATGGAACATACTTAGACAATTTGTAAACTTCAAGGAGTAATCGAGTACACTAATACCTCTTGGACGAAGGTTGATGAATTTTTTCACCTTAGCTTCCCTCAACTCTCTAGGAAATAATCGATCAAGGACAGCTCTCTTGAAGATCTCACAAGTCATCGGACCACCTCTTAGCACCCTATTATCCCTCCATCAGGTGTACCAACTTTGCGTCACATCTTTGAGTTGATAGGCATCCAACTTGGCCTTTTTACCATGAGTCACACCCATAGAAAATAGGATCTTATAGAATTATCTAGGAAATATTGAGGGTCTTCATCCTCTCTTGACCCGTAGAACATAGGAGGGTTCATTTTAGTTAAATCTCTCAAATGAGAATTCATAGTGCTAGTATGTTGAGGCACTCGGGGTCCAACCTCCCAATCCATTTGTGTCGTCATAGCTTGGACTTGAGAAGTGACACCATTAGCTGGTGAAAGCATGGCTTTGGCCAAATTGAGAAAATTTTCCCTTATCTCTCCATCCTTCATAGGTAGAGGAACAACCAGAATTTTATCGCCCAGAGCAACTTGCTCAAGTGGAGGGACTTGATTGTCTTGCGGAGGAGCTTGGTTGTCATGAGCCCCCACATTAGCAATCCCTTACTCGGCTTTTGGTGCAGCTGCCCTTCGAGTATTAATACCTATAACAACAATAAAGGCTTAGGTGAAAACAACACATAAAGTAAAACTCTAGACGCACGACATGGAAACACAAGAAGATTAGGATTTTTCTAAGCATCACATAGTATCTCATTCACAAGTGTGGCGCACTCCAAAATTATGAATAAGAATCTACATAAACGTGGTTTTGTGAGACATTGTTCCTAAAGATATTCAACCTCATGCTCTGATACTAAGTTTGTCACATCCGGGGAGCACCCCTAAGACGTAACCAGTGTCTTGTCCTCGGAGAGGACTAAGACTAACCTATTAGCATTTGTTATTACATATCATAGGTTAAATTGCAAAAAATTCAAAAAAATTTATACAAAATCTATCTAATGAGGTTTACATAGACCTCTAGCTTACTCATTATATATATACATACGGAGTTTACATAGACTTCTCGCATAGGAAGCATTACATAGGCTTCTACTTTTATTTCACATACATAATATATAAAGATGTTCTAATAGGGACATTCTAACATCAAAACATCTAGAACGAGTACAATATTTTGGTCATAACCCATACTTCATAACAATAAAAGTCACATATAGGCATATGCAATAATAGTATGAAAAAGAAGGAACAAAATGTCTTAGACTATAATATCTAATAGCTAGATAGTGGCATCGTCCTCGAAAGGTGAGGACCTACCAACTTGGAATATAAGAATCCAAGTTATCTTCAAATGGCCCTTGTAGAAGCTCAACATCCAGAACCTACATAATTGTAGAAACATAGAAATATGAGTTAGTACACACTTGTACAAAGTATGGGAATATGAACATAAAACATTTGAAATCATGCTAAAGGGGACATTTATTCAAAACCATGCTAAGTTACTTTAAAAAGCCTTATGCTTAACCAAGAACCCATATAAGTCAATAATCACATATTCCTTAAGACAAGATCATATACAACACAAGACCAACGTCATCAAGTATAACTAAGTCAACATATATCATAGCAGATTTGAGTACCTAATCAACACACCTCTAACATCATGTTTGTAACGGCATGTATTATGTATATGCTAGCTCTATTTTATATTATACTTGACATATATAAGTATAGGTGAGGGATCATGTTTATTATATGATTATTGTTGGTTTAAACTAGCTCAGAAATTGATGTAATGCCTTGCACATTTCAACATGTGCATTGCAAGTTAACTCAGATGGAAGTATTTAGAATAGATATAGTAAGGTGGTAATTGAGCTTAAAGTTGAAAGTTAAGTGCTAAGTTGAAGAAAAAGGGATTAACATTCAGAAATTGGAATAAAATAACAAAGATGGTTGATTGGCTTAATTAAGCTAGCTGCTGCATCACCTACTTGAGCTATAATATAGTTAAAGGGACCAAGTTTGGTAGACCAGATTTAGGCTTATATTAATGGGATCACTTGAATCCCAAACCTATTAAAAGAAAATAAAAATGAAAGTAAGCGCAGCAGCCAAATCTTCCAAGGCCGAATATGTACTAAGCACAAGTGAAAGCAAGTAGGTGCATCACCTAGTTTGACCTTTTGGGCAGCTTGATGCACATAAGCAAGTGCATCACCTACTTGACCAATTAGTGGTTTAAAATGGACCAAAAGAAAGGAGATTCTGGAGAATATTTTTGTGGTTAATAAAGCTCCATATAAATCCAATATGAACATATATTTTTCACCCATTTTGACACATAATATTGAATTAACTCCAACTCTCTCTCTATCTCTATCTCTTTTTCTCATCAAGATTAAAGCAACAATTTTGAGTTGTTCTAGGATTCTTCAAGAAACCCTCATATCTGCAAACCAGAGTAAGTGCAGACACTTGGATTTTGCTGAATTCTCCCATCGATGATTAGGAAAGCATGATATTCATGCTCAAGTATTGGTACAACAGCAGAAAATTTCCAGAAGCTACTTTTCACTTCTTTAGTTATTAAGATACTTTTTTATTTTTCTTCGGTTTAAGTGTGAAGGGAAGCTGAAGTTCTAGAAAAATTCAAGTTATACAGAAAAGTCGTAGAAAATTGAGGTAATGTGACTGCTCCATTTTTGTCTTCCTTATGTATGATTTTGAGTGAGGCATTATGGGTGTGCTGTCATGAAGAACTCAAGGGGGGTGAGTTCAATAATTGGGTGTATTATAAAGAATATTTGGGGTTGTTCTATGTGTATTTTTTTTGTGCAGTTTGGTTGATCTTGGGGAAAGGATATATAATGTATGTGTTGGACAAAGAATGAGGGTGTAGTGATACACATTATGTTAACGGTTGTAAGGGCTCATTGTATGTAAAAGTTAGCTACTATTTTACAAGGCTCACAGTATGATAACTGCTAATTTTAGTTTACCATATGTAACACCTTGAAAATCCAAGACGGTCGTAAAGTCTAACAAAGGTGTCATAAGGTTTAGGTACTATTTTTAAGTCCATTATAAATGAATATAGGTAATTTAGATAGTTTAAGAACCAAAACGTCCATGACGTCCGAGAAGCTGGTTCAAAGGGATGTTAGTGTGCCTTAACCTTTTTTACTAACTTTTAGGAGTTGGAAATGTCTGAAAGCTGGTGTAGGGTATTTAATAGGTGCTTAGGTTGTTCCATGGTCGAAACATCTAGGTACGACTCCCTAAGGACCGACTAGGGGCCCTTGAGGAGGACCTTAGCTTTGATGCAATGAATAGAAGATAGACCGTGTGTGGATTGATGGGGAATCGATGCCACCATCGTTCACACTTAGTCTGGTTGAGAAGGTCCCTTCACCCGCACAACCTCAGAATTCATCGACAGGGTGCAGAGGTGCAGGCTACGATATGTGTGTGGATCGACGAGGTGTTGATGCCACCGTCGTCCAACACTTCGCTAATGCATGGAAGCCCCTCGTCTACACTGTCTCTGAACTTATCGACAGAGTGCAGGACGAGAGGGGGAAGGGTCCGTCAACTCACAGACGGCCCGTCGTTCGGGATCTCATTTGTGAGGGTCGAGTTTTCTGCTTAATTTAACTTGGTCTATTTTAATTAAGAGAGCAAGGTCATATGATGGAGGTTCTTTAAAGAATATGCATGAAATACAAGACAAGTTTAGGTTTAAAAAGCAAGTTTCTAATCAAGTCCCTTCAAAATTCCCAAAAGCTAGTGGTGATAGGGTGTCTAACCCTAAATTCTATAAGGGAAAAGGTACTAATTCACCAAATGAGAAGCAAACTTGTGGAAAGTGTGGTAAAAAGCACTATGGTGATTTCCTTAAGGGGACAGTTAATTGCTTTAGTTGTGGCAAGAGTGATCACAAGATGAAAGTCAAGAGAAGGGTAGTGGTCAAGCTCAAGAAAGTGGTTCTAGTGATGCTCCATAGAAGAACCGCTTCTATGCTCTCCGCTTTAGGGGTGAGCAAGAGACTTCTCCCCACGTGGTGATCGGTATGTTGAAAGTCTTCTCTTTTGATGGATTTTCCTTACTTGATCGCGGTGCTACTTTATCATTTGTTACACCTCTAGTAGCTAAAAAGTTTGACATTTTACCCAATATTTTGCATGAACCTTTGGTAGTGTCTACTCTGGTGGGTGAGTCGCCTTTTGCAAAAGGGTGTATAGAAAATGTCCAATAATGTTGCTCAATAGAGTTTCTCATGTTGATCTAGTAGAACTCCATATGCTTGATTTTGATGTTATATTGGGTATGGATTGGTTGCATGCACGTTTTGAATCCATTGATTGTAGAACAAGAGTGGTGAGGTTTAACTTCCAAAATGAACCCATTTTAAAGTGGAAGGGGGGAAATTCTATTCCTAGAAGTCATATTATTTCTTGTCTAAAAGCATGCAAAATGATCTCAAAAGGTTGTTTATATCCATAGTAACAGTCCAAGATCTAGACTCTGAAGTTACTCCCATTGAGTGGATCCCCGTAGTGAGTGAGTTTCCAGAGTTCTTTCCTAATGAACTACCCGGTGTTCCTCTCGAACCGTAAATTGACTTTGGCATTGATTTGCTACCGGATACAAATCCCATATCAATTCCTCCTTATCGGATGGCTCCGACCGAATTAAAGGAGTTGAAGGCTCAACTCAAGAATTTAATAGATAGGGTATTATAAAGCCTAATATTTCTCTGTGGGGTGCTCCAGTTTTGTTTGTGAAGAATAAAGATGGGTCCTTGAGAATGCGTATTGATTACTGCCAACTCAACTAGGTCACCATTAAGAATAAGTACCCTCTCCCTCGGATTGACGACTGGTTTGATCAACTCCAAGGGGCGGGTTACTTTTCAAAAATTAACTTGAGATCGAGGTTTAAACAACTTAGGGTTAGAGGTGAGGATATACCAAAGATGTCTTTTTGGACTAGGTATGGGCACTAGGAGTTCTTGGTCATGTCTTTCAGTCTCACTAATGCTCCAGCGGCGTTTATGGACCTATTGAATAGAGTGTTTCAAAATTACCTAGATTCATTTATCGTTGTCTTCATTGATTATATCTTGGTATATTCAAAGAATTGGGTTGATCATATGGGTCTTTTAAGGTTAGTATTGCAAACCCTTAAACAACATCAATTGTTTGCCAAATATTGTAAGAGTGAGTTTTGGTTGAGGTCGGTGACTTTTCTTGGGCACATCATCTCTAGTGAGGGAGTTGAGGTAGACCCAAGGAAAACGGAAGCGATGCAAATTGGCCTACATCAATTACTCAAACTGACATTAAGAGTTTCATGGGTCTAGCGGGTTATTATCGGAGGTTCGTGGATGGTTGTGCGTCTATTGCATCTTCTTTGACTACTTTGACCCAAAAGAGTAAGAAGTTTGAGTGGTCGGAGGCATGTGAGAAAATTTTCTAATTGTTGAAAGATAGGCTTACTTCCGCACAAGTGTTGACTATATAGGAGGGTACAGAGGGTATGTAGTGTATTGTGATGCATCTCGAGTAGGTTTGGGGAGTGTGCATATGCAACACGGGAAAGTGATAGCCTATGCCTCTAGGCAACTTAATGTACATGAGAGAAACTATTCCACTCATGACCTTGAGTTAGCGGTCGTGGTGTTTTCTTTTGAAAATTTAGAGGCATTACTTTTATGGGGTTCATGGTGATGTTTTTATCGATCACAAGAGTCTCCAATATGTGTTTACCAAAAAGGAGTTGAATCTCCGACAAATAAGGTGGCTAAAGTTGCTGAAAGATTATGATATGAGTGTCTTTTATCACCCCGGCAAATGTAGTTGTGGATGCCCTAAGTCGTATGAATATGGGTAGTGTATCCCATCTTGACGAAGCCAAGAAGGACGTAGTAAGGGAAGTACATAGGTTGGCTAGGTTGGGGGTGAGGTATGAAAGTTCTCCAGATAGGTGTGTTATAGTTTATCATAACTCTGAGTCATCTCTAGCGGTTAAGGTGAAGTCCAAACAACACCTTGATCTAGACTTAATATAGTTGGAAGAATAAGTTCTCGGCAAGCTGAATGAATCATTTTCCTTAGGGAGGGGATGGTGTACTAAGGTACCAAGGGAGATTATGTGTTCCCGATGTATATGGTTTGAGGGATTTTATCCTAGAAGAAGCACATGGGTCCCGCTACTCGATTCACTCGGGGTTCGACAAAAATGTACCATGACCTAAGAGAGATATATTGGTGGGAAGGTTTAAAAAGGGACATAACGGAGTTTGTTACTAAGTGTTTGCCAAAAAGTAAAGGCTGAACATTAAAAGTCAGGTGGCTTACTACAAGAGATCAAAATTCCTACTTGGAAGTAAGAAGACATCAATATGGACTTTGTAGTAGGTTTACCTCGGACTCAAAAGACATATGATTCCATATGGGTTGTTGTGGATCGATTGACTAAATCCGCTCGCTTTATCCCCGTCAAGTCTTCATATTCAGTGGAGGATTATTCAAGAATTTTCTTCCATGAGATTTTGTGCAGCCATGGCATTCCGTTATCCATCACACCGGATCGGGGTGCACAATTCACATATAGATTTTGGAGGTCGTTCCAAAAAGGGTTGGGTACTATGATGAAGTTAAGCACCGCTTTTCATCACCAAACGGATAGTCAAGCGGAGCGTACGATACAAACCCTTGAATATATGTTTAGGGAGTGAATTATTGATTTCAAAGAGAGTTGGGATAACATTTGCCTTTAGTGAAGTTTGCCTATAACAATAGTTTCCCTTCATCCATTTCCATGGCTCCCTGTGAAGCCTTGTATGGTAGGAGGTGTAGGTCTCCTATTAGATTGTTTGAAGTGGGTGAGCCATCGCTTCTTGGTCCCGAATTGATTTATAAGACTTTGGAAAAGGTTCATATCATAAGGAATCGGTTGCAAACGGCCTATAGTCGGCAAAAGTCTTATGCCGATCATTAAATAAGGGATTTGGAGTTTGAAGAACGTGATAAGGTGTATTTAAAAATTTCACCAATGAAGGGTGGTTAGATTTGGAAAGAAAGGGACGTTGAGTCCTCGTTATGTGGGTCCCTATGAAATCTTGCAAATGGTTGGTAAGGTTGCCTATGAAATGAAACTTCCTAGTGAATTGGCTTCGGTTCATTCGGTTTTCCATGTTTCTATGTTGAAAAAGTGTATCGGTGATCTCGAGTCCATTCTTCCTATTGAGGATCATTGTGTCAATGATAACCTCTCTTATGAAGAAGTTCCAATTTAAATTCTTCATAGGCAAGTAAAGAAGTTGAGGAATAAAGAGGTGGTTTCCGTAAAGGTGTTATGGAAGAATCACCTAGTTGATGGTGCAACATGGGAGGTCGAGGCCGACATGAAGTCCCGTTACCCTCATATTTTTTTAGAATTAAGGTTAGTCATTCTTTTTAATAATACAAGTATGACTAGAATTTAAGGTTTCTTGATTTTTGGGTGAAGTTTTGCAAAGCTTGCATTTTTGAAAACATTACAGTGAAGTTACTGTAATATTTCTTTTTTAAAAAAATTTAAATTTTGCTTCTTTCTATTTTTGAGTGATGATGTGTATTTTGATATATTGAGTATTTATAGATTTATATATAGCATGTTGTTGAACTTTATGCTGATTGACTCATGTAATGTATGTTGAGGTAGTAAGTGTTGTGAGAAGGAAATGTGTCATGATGAAATGTTTTGAGCCTTATGTATGGCAATATGAGTTTTGATATATGCCTTGTTAAAATGACATGGTGTATGTTAATTAGATATTGTTGATTGGTTGGGCTGCAAGTCTACAGTCTATTCCTTCCTTCAAAAGAATTTCTGTCATTCTGGGATGAATGTTCCTGGGGGGATAATGTAAAACCTTGAAAATTTAAGGTGTGTCCTAACGCCTAAAATAGGTGTCATAAGGTTTTTGTATTGTTTTTAAGTCCATTATAAATGAATATAGGTCATTTAGAAAGTGTAAGAACCAAAATGTCCACAACGTCTGGGAAGTTGGTTCAAAGGATGTTAGTGTGTCTTAGCCTTTTTACTAACTTTTAGGAGTTGGAAATGTAGGAAAGCTGGTGGAAGGGTAGATAATAGGTGTTTAGGTTATTCCATGGTCAAAAAGTCCGGGTACGACTTCCTAAAGACCGACTAAGGGCCCATGAGGAGGACCCTAGTGTTTGAAGCAACACTGCCTGGCAGTGTGCATCAACGGGACAGAAGACGGACCGTGTGTGGACCGACGAGGCGTCGATGCAACCTTAGTCCCACACATAGTCTGGTTGAGAAGGTCCCTTCACCCGCACAGCATCTGCACTCATCGACGGAGTGCAGAGGTGAAGGCTATGGTCCGTGTATGGATCAACGAGGCGTTGATGCCACCGTCATCCCAAACTTAGCTAATGCATGGAAGACCCTCGCCTGCATAGTCTCTTAACTCATCGACAGAGTGCAGGACGAGAGGAGGAACATTCCGTCGACTTACAAACAGCCCGTCGTTCGGGATCTCGTCTGTGAGGGTTGAGTTTTTTGCTTAATTTAAGTTAGTCTCATTTAATTAGTTAGGGGTTTAGGTGTTTTAATTAGGGTTGATGGAGTCTAATTAAGTTAATTTAAGACCTAATATATATACTCCCAACCCTCATTAATCTAAGACAATTCTCAAATATAAACTCTCTTCTTTCTCTCTTTACTTGAACTCGCCATTGAAGACTTGTAAGAAGAAGGATTTGGGGGATGTAAAGGGATGAATTCACCATCAAATTATTATCAAACGTTAAGGTATGGGATCTAATTCACCTTTGAGACTCTTTCCTCAAAGGGTTTCTTCAAAATGAATTCCCAAAGTTGAGTTTCCTTATGGGTTTTATTCAATTACGAAATAAAAGTCATGGATTGAGTTGTAGATGATTTATTTAGGTTAGAGTTTATGATGATTTATTTAGGTTATATTGAATAGATTAACATGAATTTCAACTTAATTATGGTAATAGTTAGTGGTTTGGTCTAAATTGAAGAATATGATCCTCCATTGATATTGATCTATATTGTATTATAATCATTCCATTGATTTTGTTGTTGATTAGACTACTATACTATGGTGTTATTATGATTAAATTAAGATGAATTATATTCCTATCATTCTATTTCTTGAGATGTGATTTAGGTTATGAATTGTATTGTAAAATTATCCTATGTATCTTGTCTTAAGTTATCATTTAGTGTTGAATTTTGTTATAGAGATGCAATTGGCCTTGTTATCATATCGGTTATCATTGTGTGATGATGTTACTCCTAAAATTGTGTTGATCTTAGACTATGAGGAAGACTTAGTAAGTCTTAGAATCTCTGTATTTACTTCCAATTGTGATTAATTGTGGTTAAGTCATGATGTTACATTGGAGTATGTCTTATACTAGGATTATAGGGTGGTATGATGTTGAATTGAAATGTCTGGACTATGTTGTGAGGTTCATCAAGGTGTATGTTATATAAGTATGGTGAAAACTATCAATGTGCCTAGATATGCTATGAAATGCTAATCTGTTAACCTCACTTATATGAATTGTGATAAAAGGACTTATACTCATATAATTGTTATTGAGTTATTGATGATTATTATTATACAAGGGGTAGACCCTATGACCTACTCTAAGCTATGATTGATAATTAAAGGCTTAAAGACATTTCAAAAAGGGACTCTAGCTTAGAACCGAGTGAACTAGATTGAGGAGTGTCCCTTCCTACATAGGGAAGGTAGGAACACTACATTGCTCTACAGATTGGAGATTATAATGCATGGCGCATAAAAAGGGTCCCAACTATATCTCCTAGTTCTTGAACTATGTTTCCCCCATAGGAATACTAGCTAGTGGATCCACGTAGTTGCTATATTTCATGTTTTCGTACTACCTTGGCAAGTAGTCCCCCTTTTTTAGTGTAGGATTTAATGACACCGGATTCCACACTAGCTCATGTGGTCTATGTTTGTTAGGAAATATGTTCCCAAAAGGTAAAACGAATTAAAGGACTTGAACTCTAACTTGGATAACTAAGAGGTATAGTTTAGTCTAGGTAGGGGTATGGGACTCTACTTAAAAATTTCACTAGTAAGCCTTGAGGGGAGTCTTAGGAGGAGGTTCTTATATATGTTTATGTTATGATAATATATGATGTATATATGATGACTATGGCACATTGTTGATACTATATGTTGAGTAGTTCATTTATGAGTATGCCTTGGGTCATAATGTTAATATATGATGAAATGTAAACCTAAATGTTATGTTATGTAAAGTTGGACATTGGTCATGGTTTCTTATTGAAGATACTTGATTGAGTAAGGTTATAGGGCTTTGCTTGGTTATTACACTTGTTGACTTGATAAGGGTTCATGAGTAGTTTTCTTGCTTATTATGATATGATTGACTCTTATTCATTCTTGTGATGTCAGTCCTGTATGATAAGGTTGTAGCAAATCATGGGTTCAAGTATGTTGGAATACGTATTACTTGTTGAGTTATTAAGCATGTTTGGTTGATCGATATGACTTACTTGGCTTTGCATTAGGTTCCTAAGGGGGTAAAATAGCATGTTTTGACTAAAAGTCCCTTTTATATGTGCATAAGGTTTCATGCTTAGTACATGTGGAGTACTAACCCCATTTTCTTCCCCTTTTCCCAAACATTTTATGTTCCGGTCATTAAAGAGTTTGAAGGCGACATTGTTGAAGGCTTGGATACTTCATTTCATCCAAGTGGTGTAGGTCCTCAACTTCCAAGGGAATGCTACCATCTAGCTTACGGACTTGTTTTGAGATTAAAGACTCTTTCATTTCTTTCCTTTTTCAATTGAGTATTATACTTTTGTACGACCTATATTTGTTCTTGTTGGATTGATGTAATGGTTATGCCCATACTATGATAATCCTTTAGATGGTATGAGATGAGAAAATCGTTGAGACTATCTTTATATTTTATATATATGTATGTACAATAAAAGTAGAAGGTTATGTGACCTTCTTATACGAAGGGTCTATGTATACTCGATACGACTATATATTATATGTATGTAAAGGGATATGTAAACCTCCAAATATTTATAATGAAAGTTTTAAATTTTTCTGCATTTTTCAACCTATGAATGTATTGACATGAGATTAAAAGGCTAGTCTTAGTCCTTGAAAATGACAACGACACCGGTTACATCTAAGGGGTAAACTTGGAAGTGAAACCATGACTTAAAATGTAGATTAAAACTGAAAAGGGGAAGTTGAATTGTGATTGTTATATCGGTCAGAGGATAAGGTATGTATTGCTATTCGATTTCATATTCCTTGGCATGAAATCTGATACTTGCAGTTAATATCAACGAAGTAAATCTCTTATGTTCTATTCCTATTAAAGAAACATAGTGGCAGCATACTATCTCCAAATAGCTAACAATGTTTTCCCCACTCCTTAGTACATAGGACTACTCATTATATGTTCGTTGTACTATACTTGTGTAATTAACCCCCCCCCCTTCCCCATGCACTGGTATAGAAGTGGTAATTGCAAAACCATGTTTTCTGAATCCTCCTCTTTGTTAGTTGAAGTCAATAGTGTCATTAAGATCATAAGTAATGTGTTGATGTTACATAGCTCCTTACGTCATTGTTACTACCTTGAAGTATTATTTTCATGTCTTCTACTACTGGTCCGTATTTCAATATCTTCAAAATGATTATGACCATCAAAACAACAATCTCAAAAGAGTTATAATTGTCCAAAGAACAATCCCAAAAGAGTTGAATTAATAAATGACAATCTCAAAGATTAAAGAATCTAAGTGAAGAAATCTGTATAATTATGTGTGGCAGCCCAAGAGAAAATGCCTAGCATGGGTCGATCCCAACTGGTACATAAGGGTTGCAGCTCAGGGGAGAAAGCCTAGCATGGGCCGATATCTATTGGTATAGTTGGGTGGCAGCTCAGTGGCAAAAGCCTAGCATGGGCTGATCCTAATTTGTCTAATTATGAGGACCGCATCCCATGGGTTAAAATGCCTAGCATGGGCCATCCTCTTCTACCACTGATCATCTGGTCACTTGTATCACATGCCCTACAAAGATTATAACGTACAGAAAAATAAAGAAAAGAATGTACTTATATGATCTCACAAGAGTAAGCAAAGGTGGTCTTCTCTCTTGATCTATGCACTCATATGTTGATACTTGATTTCATTTGAGCCCTCGAATTACATATGCTATATCTTACTAACTTCCCTCGCGGGGGACGCTGCATTTCATGCTGCATGCACAGGTACTCCAGCTAGTAGACCTCCTTAGTAGGAGCACGCGACACTCAGCTACTTTTGCTGACCTCCAGGTTGATTAGGAGCATTACTGAGTCCTTGGTAAATTCATTTTGGTATTGTATCATATTTAAGAGTAAGTGGGGTTTGTAATGACCTAATTTAAGGTTTTCCATCTTTTAGAGGCTTTCTAGACGTATGTATATGGTTCAGTTGTGTCTTAAAGAGTTGTGGCCTCAATGTCCAAGTCTTGTATATTACTTTTGGGTCTACATATGATGGTTTGTATCACTGCATCCTTGGTGCATTTTTCACACGATTTTTATAGTTATATGCATAGTAAACAAATCTCACAGATTGGTTCTCTTGGGCCTTTAGGGCATGGGGTGCATGTCCATCTTAATGGAATTTGAGGCATGGCAATGTTATAACAACAAAGCATGTATAAGAGTTCATAATGTTACAACATATACAAGACCCTTACTCACAACCCACCATAAGGTCCATAAGTGCAATGACTAATAAAGCCCCATAACCTTACTCAACAAAGTAAACCAAATAAAGGATCACAAACGCTCTCTAAAATCACATAACATAGCATCAAGAGTATTCATCATCATATTTAGCAATTTAGACCAATAACATGTTCATACATGAAACTAACATCATATAGGATCATCAACATGAAAAGCCAACATATTCATAACATTTACTTTATTAAACATAAGAAGGACCTCCTAGGACTTCCCTCAAGGCCAACTAGTGCAATGTATAGGTACAGTCCCACACCTCTACCTAGACAAAGTCAAACCGCTTAAGTCACCCTCGTTAGTGTTCACTTTATTACTTCATTTTACTTTCAAAAACATTTATCTAAATTGGCATAGACCACGGTGTCATGACACCCTACACCGAAAGAAGGTGGACTACTTGCCAAGGTAATACCAGAACATGAACATAGCATTCTAGGTGGATCCACTAGCTAGTATTCCTATGGAGGCAACATAGTTCAAGAACTAGGATATATACTTGCGACCCTCTTTATGGTATTCCATTATAGTCTCCAATCTCATGAGTACAATCTTTAACCTACCTTCCCACCTTGGAAAAGAACACTCCTAACTACTAGTTCACTTGTTGCTAAACTAGAGTCCCTTTTTAAAATGTCTTTAAGTCATCTTTTAACAATCATAACTTAGTTTATTCCATAGGAGACTAACCCCTTGTATATTAATAGTCATTAGCTTATTAGGAATTGCATGAGAATTGCCTTTCAATACAACCCTCATATGTGAGATCAACACATTATCATCATCATGTCATAATAAGGCATAGAGGCAATTCATAACCAACCTTATATCATTTCATCTTAAACATAATCTCACACCTTCACATAATCAGGACATATCAATTACATCATCATAAAAAAAACCTACTTAATACAATCACAAGGCATGCTTGAATTAAACTTCATCACCAAGTACAAGCCATCACTATTGAAGTAAAGGTTTGAGATCACAAAATCTTACCTATTCTCCCTCAAAAGCCATCATCATTGGTTTTACACTCAACCAATCAAAGTTCATCCATTAATAGGTTTAACAACATCATTCAATAGAAATTAACACAAGAACTACGTCAATTGCATCAATACTAATCAATTCAACATGAGTTCATAACCTAAGGTTAGGGAATTTGGATCAATTCATGATCTATTCCACAAACTAGGTTAAATTATTAAAAAGTAACATCATTGAACAATAATGCATAATAATATTAGCATAATCATCTAAATAAACCTTAAACAATATAATTTAGAAGATAAGTTTCATAATAGAAAGACACCAATATGAACTCATCTTTTTGAAAACCAATTTTTGAAGAGCCCTTCGGGGAAAGGAATACCAAAGGTGAGAGGTTCTTATACCTTTCTAATCCTTGAATAAAAATAGATAAAAGTTATAATATTTAAGCCCTAGAACCCTTAGAACTTTCCCTTCAATAGAGTATTCTTTGGGATAGAGAAAGTAGAGAGAAGGTAGAGTAATTTGGGTTTGGGAATTGTAGGGTGTTAAGTGGACTTTAGGCTTAGGGTAGGTTATATAGTAACTTAACTAAGTTAATTAATCACCCCTTAACCCCTAATTAAAACCCTAACTAATTAACTAATTATGAAGTCACTTAAAACAAGACAGTGAATTTGCAGCCTAACCTATGAGCCACGACCTATTGTCAGTAGGTCAGTCGACGACCTTCCCCCCAACCGTCCTGCACATCCCTAGTTTTGTTCAGAGACCGTCTTTTTTCAATTTTTGAAAAATGTGTACGTGTCAATCAATGGAGGCATCGACGCCTCATCAATCAAGCTACGCCTTATCTCCTGCAGTCATAGGTAGACACTGCCTAGCGACAACTTTTTGGTCAAAATGGAAGGTTCCTCCTCAAGGACACTTAGGGTGGTCCTTGGGGAGTCGTACCCAAATTTTTCAACCACAAACATGTTCTAATATATGTTTTACACATTTCCTCCAAATTTCATCAAATTCTGACTCCTAAAACCCTTTGGAATAGACTAAGGTGCACTAGCACCTCTTTCACGATTCTCTGGACATTAGATTAGGTCTTGGATTTTCGAAGTGTTACATTATCCCCCACTAGAAAATATTCATCACCGAATGACACTAAAATTCTTTTGAAGGGAAATGAAAGACTCAATGCTAGTAGCCTTTCAACAACATACATATTCAACATGAGTTACAACTCAAATCAACATAGTAACATGGCATTTACACATATCAACACAATACATCAATTTCTACATATAAGAACTCAACATCACAACATGAGAAATTTCCTTGTCAACATCAACATGAGCTTAACACCACACATAGAGTGACTTATGTCAAACTCATTTCAAGACACATCAACTTGCTCAATATCACTTCATTAAAACACAATATAACAAATACACAAATAAGTGCAATTTAAGCAAAAGAACATCTTTTCATGAAAATCTCATTTTTAGCAAAACCTTTACCATAAATATGCACCTCTTTGCAAAACAAGTCAAATTCAATTTTACTCAATATTTTATTTATTAATAGGAAAAAATATCCTTAATTAGAAAAGAGATGAGGATAACAGACTTCATGTCGGCCTCGGTCTCCCATGTTGCTCCCTCAACGAGGTGGTTCTTCCATAACACTTTTACAGAAGCCACCTCTTTGTTCCTCAACTTCTTCACTTGGCGATCAAGGATTTCCACCAGAACCTTTTTATAGGAGAGGTTCTCATCTACACGTAGACCTTCAATAGGAAGAATGGACTCCGGGTCACCAAAGCACTTCTTAAGCATGGAAACATTGTAATCTCAACTCGTATGCAACCTTGCCAACCCTTTGCAAAATTTCATAGGGACCCGCATAATGAGGACTTAACTTCACTTTCTTGCAAAATATCACACCCCTTTCATGGGTGAAATTCTCAAATACACTTTATCTCCTTCTTCAAACTCTAAGTCTCTTCTCCTATTGTCAGCATAAGCTTTTGCCGGCTATAGGTTGTTTTCAATCAATTCCTTATGATATGAAATTTGTACAAAGTTTTATAGATCAATTCGCAACCAAAGAGTGAAGACTCACCAACTTCAACCACCCAATCAAAGACCTACATCTCCTACCATACAAGGACTCAAAATGTGCCATAGATATAGTCAAATGGTAAACTCAACCAAATGCAAGTGTTCATCCCCACTTCCCTTAAAATAAATTACACAAGCTCTAAGCATATCCCTAAGGGTTTGAAAATTATGCTCCACTTGACCATCCATTTGGTGATGAAAGGCGGTGCTTAACTTCACTTTTGTACCTAACACTTTTTAAAACAACCTCAAAAATCAATACGTAAATTGAGCACCTCTATCCAAAATAATGAATAAAGTAATTCCATAACAACTCACAATATAAGTTTCATAGATCCTTGCATTCTCTTCAGCCGAATAAATAGGCTTAACGAGAAAAAATAAGCGGATTTCGACAAACTATTCACCACCCATATAGAGTTATTTTGCCTTTTTGTTTGAGGCAAACCCACTACGAAGTCCATATTGAAGTCTTCCCACTTCCAAGTGGGAACTTGCATTTCTTGAAGTAAGTCACCCAGCTTTTAATGCTTGGCTTTACTTGTTGGAATTTGGACACTTTGCAACAAATTTCATTATGTCTATTTTTAAGTCATCCCACACAAATACTTCTCTAAGGTCATGATACGTCTTAGTAGAACCTGGATGAATTGAATAAATGTAACCATGAGCTTTCTCTAGAATCCAATTTCTCAAATCATCCACATTGGGGACACACAACCTCTCTTGGTACCTCAAAACACCATTCCCCTCAAGGAGAATGACTCATTAAGCTTACCACGAATCAATTTCTTTCACTTTATCAATGATAGATCAACGTGCTTCTTAGACTTCACCTCACCCACCAAAGATGATTTGGAGTTGTGATGGACAATAAAACCACCATTAGGAGAATCTTCAAATCTAAAACCCAACCAATCCAACCTATGGACATCTTTCACTAAGTCCTTGTTATCTTCGTCCACATGAGACACACTACCCATGGTCATACAACTTAGAGCATTCATAACCACATTGGCCTTTCCAGGGTGGTAGAGAACACTCATGTCATAATCTATCAACAATTCCAACCACCTTCAGCCGGAGATTTAACTCCTTTTGAGTAAACACATATTGGAGACTCTTGTGATCAGTATACACATCGAATTGAACACCATACCTCCATATTATCAAGAAAAACATCACCACCGCTAATTCAAGATCATGAGTTGGGCAATTCTTTACATGAACCTTGAGTTGTCTAGAGGCATACCCTATAAACTTTCCGTGTTGCATAAGGAGACAACCCAATCTTACTCGGGATGCATCACAATATACGATAAAACCCTTGGTACCCTCCAGTAAAGTCAACATACAAGCGGTGGTAAGCCTATATTTCAAGATTTGGAAACTTCTTTCACAAGCCTCCGACCACTCAAATTTCACATTCTCTTAGGTTAAGGTAGTCAAAAAAGATGCAATGGACTCAAATCCATCCATAAACCTCCAATAGTACCCGTATATACCTAAGAAACTTCTTATGTACATTGGAGCCAAAGTTCTAGGGTAGTCCCTAACCGCTTCAGTTTTCTTTGGATTAATCTTTACACCTTCAGTAACATGATATAACCAAGAAACGCCATCGGCCATAACCAAAACTCACACTTCCTATACTTGGCAAATAGTTGATGTTCCTTAAAGAATTGAAACACCACTCTCAAACGACTCCACTCTCATTTTTCGAATACACCAAGATGTCGTCTGTGAAGACAATCATAAAGTAATCTAGGTAGTTTCGGAACACCCTATTCATTAGGTCCATAAAAGTCATCGTAGCATTTGTGAGACAAAATGACATTACTAAGAACTCATAGTGACCATATCTTGTTTGAAATGCCATTTTGGGGATATTTTCTCCTCTCACTCTAAGTTGGTGATAACCTGACCTCAAATCAATCTTTGAAAAGTAACTCGCTTGGATTTTATCAAATAAATCATTAATCCTAAGGAGAGTATACTTTTTCTTTATAGTGGCTTAATGAGTTGACTCTAATCAATGCACATCTTAAGGTACCCATTCTTCTTTTCTCAAATAGAACCAGATCACCTCATGGGGAAATACTAGGTTGAATGAAGCATTTGTCTAGTAAATCCTTGAGTTGAGCCTTCAACTCTTTCAATTCGGCCGAAGCCATTCGATAAGGAGGAATTAGAATGGGATTTGTCTTCAGTAACAAATCAATAATAGAGTCAATTTCCCGTTCCAGAGGAATTCTGGGAAGATCATTAGGAAAGACCTCCAGAAATTCCCTCACTACGAGGACTAACTCAATTGGAGGAACTACAGAGTCTAAATCTTTGACTCTCACATATGGTACAAACACCCTTTAGAGATCATCTTAAAAACCTTTGGACAAAAAATGATATGACCTCTAGGAATAGAACTTCCCTCCTAACTACTAGTTCACTCGTTGCTAAACTAGAGTCCCTTTTTAAAATGTCTTTAAGTCATCTTTTAACAATCATAACTTAGTTTATTCCATAGCAGACTAACCCCTTGTATAGAATAGTCATTATCTCATTAGGAATTGCATGAGAATTGCCTTTCAATACAACCCTCATATGTGAGATCAACACATTATCATCATCATGTCATAATAAGGCATAGAGGCTATTGATAACCAACCTTATATCATTTCATCTTAAATGTAATCTCACACCTTCACTTAATCAATACATTTCAATTACATAATCACAAAAACACCTACTTAATACAATCACAAGGCATGCTTCTATTGAACTTCAACACCAATTACAAGCCATCACAATTGAAGTAAAGGTTTGAGATCACAAAGTCTTACCGATTCTCCCTCAAAAGCCATCATCATTGGTCTTACCCTCAAACAACCCAATTTCATCTATAAATAGGTGTACTAAAATCATTCAATAGTAATTAACACAAGAATAAAGTATATTGCATCAATACTAATCAATTCAACATGAGTTCATAACCTAGGGTTAGGGAATTTGGGTCAATTCATGATCTATTTCACAAACTAAGTTAAATCATTAAGAACTAACATAAATGAACAATAATACATCATAATATAATCATAATAATTAAAATAAAACATAAACAATACAATTTAGAATATCAATTTCTTATTAGAAAGACACTCATATGAAATCATCTTTTTGAAAACCAATTGAAAGAGCCCTTTGGGGAAAGGAATCCCAAAGGTGAAATGTTCTCATACCTTGTTAACCCTTGAATAATGATGGAGAAATTTTATTTTATTGAAGCCCTAGAACCCTTAGAAATTTCCCTTCAATGGAGTCTTCTTTGGGAGAGAGAAAGTAGAGAAAGGTAGAGTAATTTGGGTTTGAGAATTGTGGGGTGTTAAGTTGAGTTTAGGCTTTGGGTAGGTTATATAGTCACTTAACTAACTTAATTAATAATTCCTGTAACCCCTAATTAAACCCGTAACTAATTAACTAATTAAATGAAGTCACTTAAAACAAGACAGTTTAATTGCAGTCTAACTTATGAAACCATGATGTACGGTCCGTAGGTCAGTCAACAGCCTTGCCTCCAAATTATCCTGCACATCCGTAGTTTTGGTCAGAGACCATGTATTTTGGTTGTTTTGTAAAAATGGCTGAGTGTCCATCGACGGAGTCATAGACGCCCCATCGATCAAGCTACGCATCGTCGCCTGCAATTGTAGGTAGACACTGTCTAGTGATAGTTTTTTTATCAAAATGGAAGGGTCCTTCTCAAGGACCCCTAGGGGGGTCTTGGGGATTCATACCCAAACGTTTCGACCAGAAACATGTTCTAATATATATTTGACATATTTCCACCAAATTTCATCAAATTATAACTCCTAAAACCTTCTGGAATAGGCTAAGGCACACTAGCACCTCTTTCACAATTCTCCAGACGTCATGGACCGTAATACTCCAAAAGTCAAAAGCCTAATCTAGAGACTAACATGACATTATAATATTTGTAGCACTTTTTAAAGTTCAATTATAATGTATATATACATTTAGGAAGTTTTAGCATCAAAATGTCAACGAACGTCCATGACGTCCGGAAACTAGTTCAAGAGGTGCTAGAGTACCTTAGCCTATTTGACTAAGTTTTAAGAGTAATAAAATGATGAAATTTGGTGGTAAGGTGTCTAACATGTATTAGAGTTAGTTTATAGTCAAAAATTCTGGGTATGACTCCCCAAGGACAAACCAAGGGCCCTTGAGGAGGACCCTTGCAAATGTGTCTAAAAGTTGCCAAGAGACGGTGTCTAACTATGTGTGCAGGCGATGAGGCGTCGTTGGATCGAAGGCGATCCGATGCCTCCATCGACCAACACTTATCCATTTTTGTTGATGGTCCTTTTGTACCACTCTTTGACCAAAATGGTGACTGCACTATTTTTGTTGCATGTTTTAAGACTTGCTAAATCAATTAAATAGGTTGTTATTTAATTAGTTAGGGGTTAAGGGAGGTCTAATTAAGTAATTTAATGACCTATATAAAGACCCAAACCTAATTAAACTAACCTAACCCTCATAATTTCCCAAACCCAAATTGCTCCTCCTTCTCTCTTCTTTCTCTGTCCCAACGGAATCCCATTGAAGACCAAGCAAAGGAGGATTATAGGTCTGTAAAATTTCAAGTTTTCTCCATAAAACTTCATCAACTAGTAAGGTATGGGATTCCTTTAACCTTTAGGATCTCTTTCTCCAAAGGGCTCCTCCAAATTGATTTCAAAAGTATTAAATTCAAGTGAATTTTCTTCCTATACGAAATTGATCGTGTAAATTTCTTTGTTTATAATTTATTTTGGTTATTATGATTAGATTAACATGTATTATGATTAAATTATAATACTTCTTGATGATTTGACCTAGTTTGTGGAAGATGATTTTTTTCCCATTAACCCTAGGTTGTGATCTTGAATTGAATTGTATATTATTGATATAATTGGCTTGGTTAGTATGTGAATTACTATCCTATGTTGTTATCATGCTAAATTATGAGTAGATTGTGATATATTATAATCCAATTATGCTAGTTCTTGAGTAATTCACCTAGGTGGTGAAGTAGATTATGAATTTGATATAAGTTTCTAATTCTAGGCTATGAACTAGTGTGAATTGTTGTGGAGTGAATCAAATGACTGCATTATTATGTTGGTTAAAATTTTGCGATGATAATATACCATTGTTGGGTTGAATTGGATTGTTAATGGTAAGACCTTGATGATGGCATTTTGAAGGAGATTGGGTAAGTCTTGTGATCTCAATTATTTACTTCAATTGGGACCACTTGTGAAAAAGTGATGATGTTGTATTGAAATATCCCTTATGTTAAGATTGATAGGGTTGGTATGATGTTGAATTGAAATGTCTTGAACTAAGGATTGTGAGTTGTTCGCTAAGATGTAAATGTTATAAGGATGGTGATAACTTTTGAATGTGCCTTATTATGATATTATATGTAAATGTGATAATATCACATGTATGAATTGTAATGAAAGGGAACTCTTATTGATCTATGATTATGATTATATAAGGGTAGACCCTATGACCTACATTAAGTTATGATGATTAATAAAAGCATTAAAGACATTTCAAAAAGGGACTCTAGCTTAGCAATGAGTGAACTAGAGTGAGGAGTGTCCCTTCCCATATAGGAAAGGTAGGATCACTAATATACTCATGAGATTGGAGACTATAATGCATATAGAATAAAGAGGGTCCCAACGATATCTCCTAGTTCTTGAACTATGTTGCACCCATAGGAATACTAGCTAGTGGATCCACCTAGCTCATGTGGTCTATGTCGGTTAAGACAAGATGTTCCCAAAAGGTAAAATGAAGTAAAGGAATGAACGCTAACTAGGATGACCTAAGGGGTTTAGCTTAGTCTAGGTAGGGGTATGGAACTCTACCTATACATTGCACTAGTTAGCCTTGAGGGAAGTCTTAGGAGGATGTTCTTATAGATTTACATGCTTATAAATGTAAATGATATGTATAGCATGATCTTACATGTTGATGATACTATATGATGATTGGTTTCACTTATGAACATGAGTTTGGTCTCTATTGCTAAAGTATGATGTCATGTATGCTTAATGATATACTTTGTGAAGTTGGACATTTTTTATGGTTCTCATTGGGTTTACTTGATTGAGTAAGGTTATAGGGCTTTGCTTAGTTATTGAACTAGTGGACTTAATGAGGGTTCATGAATAATGGTCTTGCTTTGGTTATATTGTTATGAACTCTTATCCATGCTTGTTGATGTTATGACTTGATGATAGAGTTGTCTTAATTTTGTGCTCAATTGTGTTGACATGCATGTTGACTTGACTAGACTTAGTATTGTTAGTCTTGTAATGTACGTGGTTTTTACTTAATAACTATGTCTAATTGATTGGTATGGTTTCTTAAGAGTGCATAAGGCTTTTCAAAAAGTAAATTGCATACTTTATTGAAATGTCCCTTTTTTTGCATGATTTTATGTTGTGTGTGCATATGGTCTCATACTTAGTACAAGTGATGTGCTAGCCCCATTTTCTCCCTTATCCCCAATATTTTTAGGTTTCGGTCGTTGAAGACTTGTGACGACATTTGAAGGAAGACTTGGATTCTCATTCTCCAAGTTGGGTAAGTCCTCACTACTTCGAGGAAAATACCATTTTCTAGCTTTGGATATTGATTAGTCTTAAAGACAATATGTTCATTTCCTGTCATTTGAGTACTAATGATTGTATAGCCTATATGTGGCTTTTATTGTATTAATGTATGGTCTATGCCCAATTGTTATATATATATATATATATATATATATATATATATATATATAATCTTCTTATACAAAGGGTCTATGTATACTCGATATGACAATATTATGTGTATGCGAGAGGTCTATGTAAACCTCATGATAGATAGAATAAAAGTTTCTTAATTTTCCGCATTTTTAACCTATGAATGTAATTATGTTAGCTAAGAGTCTAGTCTTAGTACTCAATGAGGACGATGACGCCGGTTACATCCAGGGGTGATCCCCTGATGTGGCATGGGTGTTCCTTGACGTCTTGACTCAAAAACTTCCTATATCAGTTATAAGCAATATTATGTGAGGCTCTAGATTAGGTCTTGGACTTTCAGAGTGTTACATATATAGTAAGTTAAATTTACTATACCTTGATAGATTTCCCTTCAAAGCCAACAGTCAAAATAAAGTCTATAATCTTAGACTAGGCACTATACATAGAAGAACATCACATACCAACAACATAATAGTTACACCCTCAAAATGAACTAGGTTGAACTACAAACAAGCATCTGTGTGATGAGGTTTTTTAAGTCCTTAAATGGTTTAAAATGATGTTATTAGTCAGTGTCTAAGGTTTGGTGATGTTTGGAGGTCAAACGTCCAAGAACGTCCATGACGTTCGGAAACTAGCCTTGTGTGCGACTAGTGCGCCCTTATTTGTTATATACGTTTTCATGTGTTGTATGGAGTCTAAAACTTGTAAAATGACGTTAAATAGGTAAAATGAAGTATATAAATTCTTGAAACATTCAGGTTTGACACCCCAAGGATCACCCTGGGGGTCCACGAAGGGACTCCACCTTTGGCCAAGCAAGTTGCCCAAGGCACCAAGGCTTTGTTTCTAGGTGGAAGACTAGCGCATCCCACACTTGGTCCAGCTTAGGCCAAAAGTCTTTGTCTGCGATTCTTCCATGTCGCGGACTCCCCTGTCTCAAAATTATTTTGAAAAACATTGCGGGAGCAGCTCCACGTCACAGACTTGTACCCCGATGATAATTCCAAAATTTTAAGTGAAGTTTCGCTTATCAAAAAGGTTCCTTTAGATGTAGGGGTATTTTGGGTATTTTAGGGGTGTGTTGTACACTTACTTTTGGACATTATACACCCATTTCTCAACAAAAAATTCCAAACCCTCAAATACAAATCAATATTTCAAAACCCTCAAATAGTTCTTCTCTCCCAAAAGCTCTCCCAAACACCATTGAAGCTAGAATTCAAGGTTGATCTAGGGTTGAAGGTTTTGGACATTTTCTTCACCGAAAATCTTGTGGGTTTATTCATATTGAGGTATGGTAGTTCATCCTTGACTCTTCTCTCATTCAAGGAGCCCATTCAAAGAGATTTTAAAAAAAAAAGGGTTTTCAAACTCAAACTTCTTTAATCTTTGACTCAAGTATGGGTCTTTGCATGAAAATTTTTGAATGATTAAAATGAGTTGTTCTTAGTGTTAAATGATGAATTTAGTTTCAAAACCCTAATGGAATCATGTTTATGCTTTTTATCAACTTTTAGGTTTTGAAATGGGTTTAATGAGCATGATTAGGAAATGTTAAAGTTATGGTTTCTTGATGGTTCCATTGTGTTTTAGATACTTCCCTAGGGGATAATAATGATGAACTATTGGATAAATTGTGAGTAGATTGTGAAATCTTGGATGAAGGCTAAGTTGGATAGATTGTTTAATCCTTATTGTGAAATGCTCTTGAGTGGAATGGTCCACCTTTGGTGGGGGTGTTTACTTGATGTTAATGATTATATTGTATAGATATGTGTATTTTAAATGTGGCCTTGAAGTCATATAATGTGAAGTGAATGATGATTATGGTGTTTTAAGCATGATATGTCTTAGAAGATTGAAATGTGCATCTTGATGATACTATATCTAAGTGAAGAATATGTTCATGTTAAGCATGTTAGTGTGTCAAAAGTGATGAATGAAAGTATAAGTATGTCTAGATATCAATTTTATGAAAATGGTAATTATATGAAAGGTGTGCTCACACACACACACTATGAATGAATGAAAAGGGGAGTTTTGGGGTGAACACTCGTTGTGAGTTGATATAAAGATTTTAGTAGCAACCTCACTAACTCCCAAGAGATATCTAAGATACGTTGAAGGATGGATACCTATTGTGAGTAGAGATGTGGTATCCAACAAGTATTCTTTGACCTATAGTAATGAAAGTTTCAGACTCCGTGGGAGAGTCACCGAGAGGATTTTAAGAAGGGGTAGGTACACGTTATGAGTAGAGATGTTGTACCCAATGTACCGCTTGAAATGAGTACTCCTCTTGAGTATTGAGTAAGTTAATTAGAAGAAATCTCCTTATCCCTTAACTATGCACCCGCATCGGAATAACTAATGGAGATTCCATGTAAAGGCTACAACAATGACCCTACCTTAGGCAAGTGGGGATCCCACATCTAAAAAGGGTCAATATCGGGATTCCATGTCTAGATCTCATGGTCTGTGTTAGTTAAAGCTATCCCTAACAAAAGAATGTAATGAACAATGTCTTCTAAAGAGTGTACTACTTAGAGATGGTGGTGGTATGGGACGCTATCTATTCCATTGAACAAGTAGGCACTTAAAAGGGAAGTCTTGGTGTGTCTTTATATGCAATGAATGAATGAGTCTTTATGTTATGAAAATGAAGTAATGTGAGTTAATGTCTAATGTTAAGAAAGCATGTTAAGGTTATGTCTAGTATGATGAAGTTACGAATGACAAATTTGGTGTACCTAACCTCATGGAATCCTCAAGGACCACAAAGTGGGAGTAGTAGTATGGGATGATATTCTCACATTGCACTTTGTGTAACTTGCAAGTCCATTTGTGGAAGGATGGTTATGTGAAGTTCTAGATGCAAGTATGTTCCTCTAGTGTCTAGTTATAAGATGTGGACTTGTTACTTCAACGAAGTAATCCTATAATGGGTAGTCTTGAGGATCACTTGGGTGTGCCTTGAAGGAATTGTATGGGTGTTTCCTTCATGTCTTACCTTATTTAATCTTAGGATAACCTTGGTTAAGAAAACTTCTAGGGGGTGAGTTCACTGTGTGTTTGGCTATGTAATTAGTTCACTATAATTCTTCTTGAGTTCACTGTAAAGTGACTTTTTGTGTTAAAAAATCCTTTCCTATGTGCTCAATGATGATTCATGTGTTATTTAACTTCTATATTCATGAAAGTTTTACTTAATTGGCATGAAAGCTTACTTCTACTAAAATGTCCTCTTCTGCATGATTTTGCATATGCCATAATTAGTACAATGTTTGTACTAACCCCATACATTTCTATACTTTATTACAGGTTGGGGGCAAATTGAAGGTTAGAAGGAAAGCTTGGAAATCGACTCTCTCAAGACTAAGTATGTCCTCATATATCCGAGGGCATAGTCTTTATTTCTCTAGTTTTTGTTTAAAACTTATTATGTATTTTCTTTCAATGTAAAGGGTCGTACCCTTAAGATATTTATGTCGTGTTTTTAAGTTGGCTTGTGACGATGAGACTATCCTTTAGTATTTATAAAAGATGTTTTCCTTATTATTATTATCGAAAAAAAATTTAATTCCGCACTACTTTTCATGTCTTATGTAACAAATGATAGCTAAGAGGCTAGTACAAGATCTTCGAAAGGTCAAGTACACCTTATTCCGACCTAAGGGTTGCCCTAACTTCTAGGGTGTACTTGTGGGTCATAACAATAATAAAATAATGTATTACATAGAAAATACTAGATTCTGATCCTTTATTCATCAATCAAAGCATATAAGGGTTTAGATTTGAGGAAGGAGGGGAAATCATGGGTCTTGTAGGGAATTGTTCAACAACCATAGACATTTACCTAAATTCATCCACAGACCTTCATATATAGCATAAACAAGTTAATTCATGTCATCACAATTTACTTATGATCAATATAAATCTAGGTGATCTAGTTCTAAGGTCTTTTATCAAGACCTAACCTTAACCCCTAGGAATAGAGCATGAGATAGAGTAAATTCACTGTTAAACACCTAATCAATGTAGAGATTCTAGATAATCAATCTATACCCATCAGTCAATCCACACAAGGGCTAACAACTGAGAAAGAAGGGGAAGAACATGGGTCTTTTGGGATTTTCTTCCAAAAAAACTACCAATACACCATGAATTTACCTATAATTGAACGTATCTAATCATAAACAATCATAATATATCAGCTGAAACACTTTATAAATGTGACCTATGCTTTGGATGAAAACCTAGAATTCGGGGAATTTGATAACATAGTTGAGAGAGTTTTTTTTGTGATAGATAACCAAGAATTAGACTTAGAACTCCATGAAAATCCTTTGAAAAAGCTTCCATGTTCAAGCTTTACTGGATCTTCTTCTAGGTCTTCAATGGAGGTATTTGAGAGAAGAGTTTTGAGAAACTATGGGGGTAAAGTTAGTTATGATTTAGGGTCTTGACTTGTGGTGAATTTATGGATTAGTTTTAAGGTCTCATTAAATATTTATAAGAGGCTATTTAACCACTTAACCAACCCCCTAAGCCCTTAACTGATTAGCTAACTTAATTCCCAAACCCCAACTTATAACTAAACTTACAAAAACTGGTAGCACCTATGAATCCCCATCTATAGACCATAAATTGATCTACTGTCCGTAGTTTGGTCTGGTAGTTGGGGACTGATAGTGTTTCACTATTTCGGATATAAATTTTTACTTCGAGATCTTAATTAGGCGAACTTGGTGACATTTGAAAGAGGACTCAAAGATCTTTAATTATATAGGTAATGTACCACCTAATTCATTTTGATCTATGAGATATGATCATTTGAAGTTGACCCTTAACTTACCAAAACTAGTAGCATCTATGCCCCTCCACCTGAACATGTGGATCTAATGAAAGATATCGTCTCCATCCTATTTGATCAATTTGAGATTGTGACATTGATGGATTTTCATATTGGAAACTTATATTTCTCATTCACAAATCCATCTTTGTTTATGCTACTAACTCTTAGTTTGGTCCTTTTTTTGGTTTATTTTGTTACTAAAAAGGAGGAGGAAACTCAGTACCAAATTCTTGGAAATCCTTGGTAGAGTTTATTTATGATTTCGTGCTAAACCCGGTAAATGAACTAATAGGTGGTCTTTAAGAAAATGTTAAACAAAAGTTTTCCCCTTGCATTTCGGTCACTTTTACTTTTTCATTATTTTGTACTGCATGGTCGAAGTTTTGTTCAGAGGCTCCCTTTTTGGGAGCTACACTTCCCTAGACTAAGTCTTAACCTACAACCTATACCTACTGTCCATATACCAGTCTATTAACCGTAGTTTAGGTCTCGTAGGTGAAGCTGTTTTTGAAAACTTTTGTCTCCAAGTTTGGGTCCTCTTCAAGGACCCCTTGGGTGGTCCTTGGGGGTCGTTTCAAGATGTTTGGATCCTAAACATGTCCATATAAGTGTTATAGTAACTTATCCATGTTTTCACCCTCAAACAAGACTTCAAACATAAACGACAAGACCCTCACGACTCACTAGTTCAATGACTATTTTCCAGACATCATGGTCATTTCTTGACGTTTGACCTCTAAAATCACCAAACTAACTTCAATAGACATTTTCCATCATTTAATAAAGTTTCCAACTATAAATAACATGTGAGGATCTAGTTTAACCTACTAGATTAAGTCAAGCCTTAGTTAGATCTTATTAGTTCGTATAGGGTATTACACCATCGTATACCCAAATCATAAATATACTGGGGACACAACCGTTTACAATTTAAAATAACTACTAAAATGTCTATAACAGAAATTAAGGAAAAATTTAAGTCTTGTCCTCAGATCATGAGGACATATCAAGTCTTGGAGGAAAGCAATCCAACATTTCAAACTAGCTAGAAGGAATATCATTTGCCGGAACCTAAATATGTAGTAAAATCATTAAGAATATGGGTTAGTACACAAAAATGTACTAAGTATGATGACCATGCAAAAACAATCTAAAAAGGACGATTTGATTGGAAATTATGCATTATGCCACTTTTGAAATATCATGAACATTAGCATAAAATACACCATGATCAAGTATAATCATCATATAAGTCTTAACTTCACATTTAGACGATAAAACAAGGAACCCATTTCCTTTACCTTTGAACCTTAATTTCAAGCAACCCTTAGGCTATACCTTGTGCAATACATAGTTAGTGTCCCATACTACCATCCATATTAAGGCACCATACTAAGATCACCAAAATTAAACTCACCTTCCAAACCCTTCTTCCTTTACACAATAAAGCATTTAAGAGACATAAACATTACATGAATCACATTAGGACCATCATCTAAGACAATTCTAGGTCATACTTATGCAATGTGCAAGTAGCATACCATAATAGTACTTAGACTAAGTATTCCCTTGGAGCCACCATAGACTAGGCATATTCAATTCATTAAGTCATGACAAGGAAAGTAAGACATAAGTAGAATCCAAGTAAAGCATGCACAATCTACATTAGACTCCAAGTCAATAATCTTCATTAGCTTACATATAAACTTACTCTTTAATAAAGGATACATTCTTTTATTAGTCATTAGGATTTAGAGATATGCACTATGACCCTCTCCAAGCCTACTGGTGCAATGCATCGGTAGCATCACATACTACTACCCACACTTTGTAGAACCTATCAATAAATCATAATGACATCTCACATAATGGGAATAAGAGTTTAATCGACATAGACTATAAGAGCTAAATCATGGAATTTGATGTACTATCCAACATCGTAAGGGTTGGTCTACTTGCCTAATGTATTCAAGTAATTGCCTTAAGTGAATCCACTAGCAAGACATATGAGGGCTCATATTTTATGGAATAAGGGGGATGGCAAAAGATATTCCGCGTCAACTCACAGATGGGAAATCATCCTAAGAGATCGCTACTAGATACCCCACCTCAACTCTCGGATGAGCATCCATCTCATACAATATCTATATAGTGCTTATCCTACATCTCCATAGAATATTTCATTCATTAAGGTAAAGGAGTTTTTATTGTATACCCCACCTCAACTCATGGATGAGTATCCATCCCCTCCCTACATTCATTCATTGGATAGATCAATGGAGATACCGAGGTTGATACTAGACACTCCCCCTCAACTCATGTATGGATATCCATCTCAAGCCCCACCTCTCGTTCATTCATTAGATTTCAATCAAGAATAACATTTCAATAGACTCTACATTCATTAACATATTCTTAGAAACATCAATCATGCTTCATTCATAAATATCATTTAAGAATAAGACCTCAATTCCATACTAGAAATATCATGACACAATAATAAAGATGTCACACATATACTCAAAAAATAGATGCATGCAATAAACACCTCCACCTTTCAAGAGATTCAACATCAAGCTAGCAATTCTATATCAACAAGTAATTTCTCAAATCTTGCCTTCAAGGCCATAAATCTTAAGTATCAATACACTAACAATTTATCATAAATAAGCATAGATAATATCATACTTCAACAATCTAAGTCCATTTAAATAAACATTGTTCATATGTATCATTATCAAACAACCCACTTATAAAGACATAAATTGAGAATAGAGAGAAATCACGGATTTATGTAGTATTTTAACTTTAAATCACCAATTTAATATCAATACAACCATAAACTGTCATTCTAAACCTTTTAAAAATATTTAGACAAAGAACCCATGAAACTAAGTAAAACCCTAGTTTTCATGAACTTGAAATCTTGAAAGGTTATTTTTGAAATGGACTATAGGGTGAAACAAACTCTAAATTAAGAGTCACCCTACCTTAATCTTGAATAATCCCATGAAAATGAAGATGAAACGCCTTGACATTCCTCAACCCTAGCAGGAACTTGACCTTCGATTCGAAGAGAATTTCAAAGAGAACTTTTGAGAGAAAGGGTTTTGATTTGAACAAAAAAGAGTTTAAATGAGGATTTAAATGTTTAATACTCTTAAGTTACCTAAAATTACTTTAAAAAAACATCCAAACACTTAACCAAGCAAAAGGGGATTTTACCAAACCACTTTTCACTTGGCCGAATAAAGACAGCTTTTGCAGAGTGATATACGAAACCCCACCTACGAACCGTAGGTGGGTTGAAGAAGCGTGGGTTGGATTCGTGGTTTGGGTAAGAGACCCACCATTTGAATACCTAACCAATCCTTGACCTACTCCCAAGACCTACGGGGCATAAATTGGTCTAAGGGGCATAAATCATTGGCGTATATGGGGTTGTTTTGATAGTTTTTACAGCAAAGTTAGGGTCCTCCTTAAGGATCCCTTCGGTGGTCCTCGGGGATTCGTACCCAAATGTTTAACCGCTAAGCATTTCATTCTAAGTACGAGAACCTTTTATCTTTATTCTTAACTTCAAACGACACTCCAAAACTGCAGTACAAGTCACTACAATACACTAGTACAAATGACTAGTTTTCGGACATCATGGTCGTTCCTTGATGTTCGATTTCAAAACTCTTTAAACTTAACATCAAAAGAAATTTATTATGATATAATCAAGTTACCAACTTCAAATACACATATGAGACTCTAGTTATTCCTTTTTCATTTTAGAGTCATGTCGTCAAAAAGTTGGCTTGCTACTACATATGGTTGTCGCATTAAGCCTCAAACAAAAATTTAATCAGCGACGTCTTTGTTTACTGAATCCAAGTTTCAATAAAAGTACTAAAGAAGCACATTATCTAGCATTTGATGGGTTGGACATTGAAGCACAAACTTTTTGAACCATAACCATATTTCGTGTAGAGGCTCTCCTTCTAGACGCTTAAAGCTCTAAATGTTATCTCGAAGATTCATCATTTTCCAGGGAGGGAAAAACGCACTTGAAATGCGGTAACCAATTCCTCCTAGGAAGTGAAGGATTCACGTGGAAATTCGGCCAACCATTTGCATGCCTCTCTCATCAACGAGAAAGGAAATAATCTTAATCGAACCAACTCTTTGGAGATATTTTTTAACGAGAATGGTCCGCACATATCTACAAAGTTTTGAAGATGCTCGTATGGATCCTCGTGCGCCGACAAGCTGAAATGTCCCTTTAGCTGTAAGAGTGTCAACATGGTGCTTGTTATATGAAACATTGCATTCCCTTATCTAGAGGTAAATGGGTGGCTCCAATACCTCCCATGAGATGGGGGCATTGATAGTGGGCTCCTGGACATTATTGAGATTTCCGATGTCATCTTGGTGACCCACCTAGCTATCGTTGCTACCATTAACACTCATGCTTTCTAAAATATTCACATAAGCAAGCGAAACACAACTAAAAGTTAAATTAGTAAAACTAAGATTAAGAAGAACAAATATCTTACTAAACTAAAAATTCTCAAGTGACACCACTCCCCTACAGCGACGCCATTTTGATCGGTGATGTTATCAAAAAACACAACTTCCAATGCAAGTGTCGTACTGTAGTATAGTAACCCAACCATACATTGGGGTCGTTTCCACAAGGAGTGGTTGTGAGAATTCATTGAAAAGTAAAATTAAGTTCTAACTAGTCATAGCTTAAGATATTATCGAATAAAAACATATTAAATCAAAGTGGTGACGCAAGCGTCAACTGTCGATGAGGAGTTTTGTCACAAGTTGTAAATAAAAACAGCAAAATTAACAAGGAATTCTAAATCAATAAGAGGTGAATTCTTGGGGTATGATAGGAGTACGGGATAAATGAGATTATTGATTACAAATGGACTAGACTTTAAGGGGGATAATCTCTCTCTCTCTCAAAACTTACTCTTTTTCAAATGGGTTCCTCTCGGACACCCATTTGCCACATGAAGCAAAACCTCTGCCTTAACCCACTCACTCTCTCATGCTGAGTGCATTGTGTGAGACTAGAGCTCACTCTCTTGTGTTGAACCTCATGTCAACCCACTCCCACCGTCCATTAATTTAGTAGTCTTAGTTTCTCGACCTCTCTCTCTCGCAAGTTGAAAACATATATATGAGATAATATTTGCACCTATAAAGTCATTATATTCATCCACAACTACTAAACAAAATCACAATTAAACTATGAATAAACTATCAACAAGCAAGACCCAATAATTTATTTAACCCATATTCACAAAATTAAACCCTGACAATTGGGGTTATATCTACACATGAACAAGATATAAAAATTTATACCAAAATAAGTTTTTATTCAAATGGGTATGAAGCTTCAAGTCTTGTTATATGCCAAGAATGAAGAATCCAAGAGACCCAACTCCAAATCCTTGGAGATGAAACCCTTTTGGTCTTCAAATTCTTGTCCAAAAACCCTCTCAAACTTAGAGCTCAAAAAATTGATTAAAAAAATCTAAAATTCCAGAAAAATCTTATAATAATCGATACTAAGCTAAAACATTCAATAAATATTTATAATTTTCAAAGATTAGTGTTGCAACGGATCACTCGGCGTAGTTAGTAGGAATGGTCGATCAAGTCGGTGATTCGCCCTTTGGAAACTTCATCACCGTCTTGCACTTAGTCCATGCATCTTCATGTTCTAGGTCACTACGTGATAAGGAACTGCTTCACAGAATTTCTCGGCAATGCGTCGACTGCTTCTTTTCCCTACCGATTTGATTTTTTCCTTCAAGGCCCAGCATACTAGAACAAAAGGCGATCTTTAGACAAATCGGTGATTTGCCAAGTGGACTCATTGATCCTCAGGCCTTCATTTCTTCGTTATTTTCATCCTTTTTGCTCCTTTTTGCCAAGTAGTGTCCATGCTTTGACTCAAACTCAAAATACCTGAAGCTCAAGGTTATTCATTAGTAATTGAGACAAAACAAGTATTTAACGCCACTATCTCTATCAAAACATAGCCCTAAATGAGTCCAACGTGAGGACTCATCATGTTGTTAGTCTTGAGTCTTTGTTACCTTAAAGTGTTGAAAGTGTCATTCGATGATGAGTGTTCTTAAGGGGGAGATAATGTAACATTTTGGGAAATGATAGGTTAAACTAGACCCTAAACGTATAATTAAAAATCATAACAATGACTATCCAAGTATTAGTAAAGCATTTAAGGTGAAAACTATATAAAACGAGTCTAAACCAAAGGGCAAGTACCATGGCAAAGGTGCCAAGCCAAGGCTAAACGCCAAGGCTGCCCCTAGCCACATACACATTGGATAACCTTCACGAGAGGGACCACGAGTTGTGGTCCTCACTACGACTCATGAAGAGGGGTATGATTTTGCCTTGGCCTTGAGTTGTGGACATTATTTTTCCCTATCTACTTCCTCAACTTCATGGCTATCACCACATATGTGGTCTTGACCACTACCAAGGGAAGCTCTCGTGAAGTTGCCTTAGGCAAATGATCTAAGGGACCCCAAAAAGGGCAAGCTACTGCATACACCTTCCACCGACAAGACGACAATTTGTGGTCAACTTGACGATCCGTGAAGGTGCCTTATCCACTGGAGCCTTGTGCTCCCAAAATTTTGATCTCTACGTCAATTCCACGAGGGGGACCATGGGTCCTGGTCCTACCATAATCTGAGGAGTTGGGCGTGGTCCCTAACGGGGGACCATTAAAATGTGGGTTTTAGAACTTTTAATATTTAAGTTTAATTAAGTGGGGGTATTTTTGATATTTAGGATGGTTTGTATATTGATTTAAGTCAATTTTCACCCATTCTCAAAAATTCAAATACCCAAATATTTCTCTCTAGAGTTCCTCTATTGAAGAACATTAAGAGCTTCGAGCTAAGGGTTCAAGCTTCAAGATTTTCACACCAATTTCATGGTAAAGCTTCAATTAAGGTATGGGAACCTTTATTCATGGAACTTCTTTCTCCATGAAGCCTTAAACTCTAATTTCTAAATTTGGGATTTTGTTAAAAATCTAGGGTTTTGGTTCTACCCATGGGTTCTTCTTAAAACGATTTTCTATGAGTTAATCAACTTGTATTATGAACTAATTGTATTTTAATGGTGTATTTTATATTAAATCTCCCCATGAAACCATGTAGGCCCCCATGACCCCAATTTTTATGAAATTGTGATGGGTTTGCTGATGCAATATGAATATGTATAATTGTATATATGCTACCATAGTCAATGAAATCTTTTTTTATTCATGCTTAAGGTAGTAATTCTAAGTGTGATTGAAAGATTTTGATTTATGACCCTTGAAGGGTAATTGGCAAGGGTTGAATATTGATGTATAGCCTTGAAAGATGTATGAAGGCACTCTATGTTTAAGATTCCTATATATGAATTGTTGATCACTTGAAGATGGAGGTGTTTACTTATCATGTATATTATGTGTGAACTTATATTCCACTTGAAAGGTGAAGATCATATGACTAATGTGTGAATTATGGCATTGCTGAAAGATTAGTTTCCCATACTGCTACACATGATTATGTATGAATTGTCTTGGATGATTATATGATGATTCTAAGGGTGAAAGGAAGTTCTCACTTTGTTAAATCAATGATCTATGTTATGAGTTGGGTTGAATGAAGGGTAAAGTACTCCTTCACATATGTAAATGTAATTCACCTGAACTATGTATAAATTAGGGAATAATGCTAGCACCAAGAGGATATGAATATGAGATAGGTTCCTTCACGGTAGTAGAGGGGTTCCCAATATGGTGTCTTATGAGATGAACACCCCCATGTTAGTAGTTAGGGTTTCTTGAAGCAATCTCCATATCTCATAATTATGTGCCTACATAGTATTAGCTAGTGGATCCACCTTATAACCATATATGTATAGTTCTACCTTAGGCAAGTAGGACGCCTTCTTTCGGTGTGGGGTTATATGACACTGATTCCATGTAGCTCACATGGTCTATGTCGGTTAATGTTATTCTCCCTATATAATAAGATAATGAATGTGACTTGAACTATTCTCATGATTTCTTGATAAGTTCACTTAGTAGGAGTGGGGCTATGAGACTTCACTTTTACATTGCTAAAATAGTCTTTTGAAAGGGATGGTGGGTTGGTACCTTGTGCTATGGTAAGACATGAAGGTATGGATGTATGTTGATTGGATTGTTGTTAAGGTATGACATTCTTATGTATATGTAATGAACATGGATATTCCTTTATGTATGATTATGGATTTTGATGAGGTATAAAGATGATATCTGTCACTAAGGTGATTATAAATGGATACTTAGTATAGTTAGTAATATGGAATGCCAACTATACATTGCACAAATATGTTTTTAGGGTTGCTAAGGTGATGAATCTACTATCATATGAAGGTTTATGTGGAATATGATGTTATGACTTAAATTAGGTCTTTACATGCATAAATGGCTTCCAAAGTTAATAAATGCATGATTTTTACTAAAATGTCCTTTTTAGCATATTTAAGGATTTTTATGCATGTTTCCATACTTGGTACTTTATGTACTAATCCCTTTCTTCTACATCTACTATGAGTGTAGGTTTCGTCCGTTGAGGTTCACTTAGCCCCTTTAGAAAAATACATGGATAGCTTTCTCCAAGTTGTGGTGAGTCCTCAAGTTTGAGGATGGGGTCCGCATTATTCTATGTCCTGTGTGATGAAGATATTGTAATACTCCGAATGTCTAAAGCCTAATCTAGAGCCTAAAATAGGTGTCAAAAGGCTTAGACATTGTCTTAAGGTCAAATTTAATGTATATAAGTCATTTAGGAAGTTTAGGAACCAAAAAACATCAAGGAACGTCCATGACGTCCAGAAACTAGTTCAATGAGGTGCTAGTGTGCCTTAGCCTATTTGACTAAGTTTTCGGACTCGGAAAATGATGAAATTTGGTGGAAGGTTGTCAAACATGTATTAGCTTTAATTTATAGTCGAAACTTCTAGGTACGACTCCCCAAGGACAAACCAAGGGTCCTTGAGGAGAACTATTTCATTTGTGTCGAAGGCTGCCTAAGGCAGTGTCCACAAATGACTTTCCATCAACGGATCGTGGTCCAATCAACGGGGCGTCGATTGAATCCATTGATATACGCCTAGAATATTTGGAAAGGAATGGATATTAACCAGTCTCTGACCAAAACGACGGGCCAACCAAACAGAGGGTCGTGTGGTCATCGATTGACAAACGGGCCGTCTGTCGAGATCTCGTTTGTGAAGATTGTTTTGCTACACATTTTAAAGGTAAGTTAATTTATATAATAAGGTGGTTATTTAATTATTTAGGGGTTAAAGGAGGTCTAATTAAGTTGGTTAATGACCTATATAAATATCTTAACCTAATTAAACTAACCTAAGCCCTCATAATTCCCAAACCCAAATTAGCTCGTCCTTCTCTCTCCCAAATTGAAGAACACCATATAAGGTCAAATTCAAGGAGGTTCTAGGTATGTAAAACTCAAAGTTTCTCCATCAATATTCATCAAATATCAAGGTATGGGATTCCTTTCACCTTTGGGACTTCTTTCCCCAAAGGGTTCCATCAAATTGATTTCAAAATATGAGTTATCGCGTGGGTCTCTTTCAATCTCAAAATCGATCTTGTGAATTAATTTGTTTTATGATTTCTTTTAGATATTATGAATAGATTAACATGTATTATAACTCAATTATATTATTTCTTGTTGGATTGGTCTAGCTTGTAGAAGATGACCTATTTCCCTTAACCCTAGGTTGTGATCTTGAATTGAAGTATCTAGTATTGATGTAATTGGATAGGTTAATGTGTGAATTACTATCGTATGATGTTATTGTGACAATTTATGAATATATTGAGATGAATTGTAGTCCTGCCATGCTATTTCTTGAGTAATTGACTTCGATGGTGAAGTAGACTATGAACTTGATCTAAGTCTCTAATTCTAGGCTATGAACTAGTGAGGGATTGTTGTATAATGATTCAATTGATCTTGTTATTATGTTGGTCAATATCATATGATGCTATTCTACCCTTTTTAGATTAAGTTGAAGGTTGATGGTTAGACCTTGATGATGGCATTATGAAGGATATTGAGTAAGTCTTGTGATCTCTCTTCTTTACTTCGGTTATGGTTATTTGTGTTTAAGTAATGATGTTGTATTGAAGTAGACCTTATATTAAGATTGATAGGGTTGGTATGATGTTGAATTTAAATGTCTTAAACTATGGATTGTGAGTTGTTGTCTAAGATGTAAATGTCATAAGGATGGTGATAACTTACAAATGTGCCTTATTATGATGTGACTATGTAAATGTGCTAACCTCACTTATATAAATTGTAATGCAAGGACAATACTCATGTAATTATTATTGATCTATGACGACAATAATTATACAAGGGATAGATCCTATGACTTACATTAAGCTATGATGATTAATAAAGACATTAAAGACATATCAAAAGGGACTCTAGCTTAGCACCGAGTGAACTAATGTGAGGAGTGTCTCTTCCCACATAGGGAAGGTAGGATCACTAATTTACTCATGAGATTGGAGACTACAATGCATGGAGCATAAAGAGGGTCCAAACTATATCTCCTAGTTCTTGAACTATGTTGCACCCATAGGAATACTAGACAGTGGATCCACGTAGTTGCTATGTGGTACTACCTTGGCAAGTAGTTCGCCTTCCTTTGGTGTATGGTTCCATGACACCGGATTCCACATTATCTCATGTGGTCTATGTCGATTAAGGCATGATGTTCCCAAAAAGGTAAAATGAACTAAAGGAATGAACTCTAACTAGGATGACCTAAGGGGTTTAGCTTAGTCTAGGTAGGGGTATGAGGCTCTACCTAAACATTGCACTAGTTAGACTTGAGGGAAGTCTTAGGAGGATGTTCTTATATATATGTATATGCTTATAATGGCACATGATATGTATATGATGATCTTACATATCGACGAGACTAGATGTTGATTGGTTTCACTTATGAATATGTGTTAGGTCTTTATTGCTAAAGTATGATGATATGCACTATTAATGATATGTTATGTGAAGTCGGACATTGGTCATGGTTCTTGTTGTGTTTACCTGATTGACTAAGGTTATGGGGTTTGCTTAGTCATTGCACTAGTTGACTTAATGAGGGTTCATGGGTAATGGTTTTGTTTGGTTATGTTGTGATTAACTCTTATCCATGCTTGTGATGTTATTGCTTGATAATAGGATTATCATGACTATGTGTTTCAATTTATGTGGATATGTATTTTGTCTTGACTAGACTTAGTATTGTTGGTCTTCTGATGTACATGCTTTTGACTTAATGAATATGTCTTATTGATTGGTGTGGTCTTCTTGAATGTGCATAAGGCTTTTCGAAGTAAATTGCATACTTTAATGAAATGTTCCTTTTTTGCATGATTTTGTGATAAGTGTGCATATGGTCTCATACTTAGTACAAGTGTTGTACTGACCTCATTTTCTCCCTTTCTCCCCAACATTTTAGGTTTCGGTCGTTGAAGGGCTTTTGAGACAACTTTGAAGGAAGACTTGGAATTTTCACTCATTCAAGTTGGGTAGGTCCTCACTTTCCGAGAGCAATGTCACTATCAAGCTTTTGATGTTGTTCTAGTTATAAGACTTCTAGTTCTTTCCTTTTTATTTGAGTACTAAACATTGTATAGCCTATATGTGGATTTATTATGTTGATGTATGGGATATGCCCAATTGATATACTCTTATTTTAGATGGTTATGAGATGAGACATCCGGTTTTAAGACTATGTTATATCTTATATATCTATGTGCAATAAAAGTAGAAGAATAAGTAATCTTCCTATACGAAGGGTCTATGAATACTCGATATGGCTATATTATGTGTATGCGAGAGGTCTATGTAAACCTCAACATACATATTGAAAAGTTTTAATTATCCGCATTTTGACCTATGAATGTAATGATGTAAGTTAAGAGGCAAGTCTTAGTCCTCAAAGAGAACGACGATGCATTTACGTTTAGGGGGTGCTCACTCGATGTGACAGATATGCTAAGGGCTTGTATGAGACCCCTTCAGTGTAAAGTACGTCATGTCACTTCTAGGGGGTAGCTCCGAGTCGTGACTTCTTGTGGTTTCAATTTCCACAATCTACGGAAATTAGAGTATGATCAAAATTGGCTCTCGGTAGAATTCTTTGTCTTATGTCTTTGAAAGCTTCATTAGTATCATTGTAGAAGATAATATGTCAAGCCTAGCCACGGTATAGTGATTTATTTCCTTGAACCACGTGAATTTTCCTCTATTCAAGTGAGGATCATGTAGCCCCCTATCCTCAAGATATTCAAAGAAATCTCCATTATATTAGTGATTCTTAAACAATTTCTCCTTTCTACCATGTCTGATAGTTTTGAAGTACCCACATGCTACCCAAAGACCTTCTATTAATCCTTTAGCAGCTAATATCTCTTCCCAACAATTATTTTGTCCACTTCGATGTGAGGAGCATACACTTTAGTGAGGTACCGATTGAAAGATTCTTGTACAACTTCAAACTTGTAGGATATTGAATGTGTCTTCTTGATAACAAACTCCCCCTCTCCATACTCTACTATCCCACAAAATCACAATTGCTCCACAAGCTCGTTGTGCTTCTAAGTATCCACACTTTAACCATTTGCAATCCCACAATCGCTTAGCCATCAACTCTATTTCGTTCTCCAATTTTGTCTCTTGAAAGTAATAAATATCAAATTTCCACTTTAACATCCAGCTCTTAACCTGATTCCTTTTATTTTACCTGTTAAGACCCTCACATTCCATGACACTAACTTTATTTTCATTTTTAAGTTAGGCTTAGATTTCTCCCCCTACTCTTAACCCCTTCCACTTCCTCATTGAGTTTTTACCCTAAGTTTTTCAATTCATTTTCCCAATCCCCTTGCTTCTAAGAGTTTTTAGTTATTGCTTCCCTCAAAATTTTCCATATGACTTCTTCCTTTACCCACTTTGACTAGTAAACCAAAAGCTTATTTTTCTCATCCTACCATATATATTTCTTAATTCCAACACGCGGATTTTTTACCCAATTGTAAGCCTCTCTTTTAGCCTCCGGTGATTCCTGAATTTGTATGTCAACTGGAGTAGGATCCTGCACCTGCATCAATTGCATATTTGTCTCCAGTCTCTGTTATATTCCCCTTGTTTGTCTCTCCTTTAACACTAGTCATATTGTTTGTGTCTTTCTCCTGTCCTTCATACCCACCTCTTTTTCCATTCTCCCTTTGAGATGAAGAAGAAGAGAACAAAATTTTCTTCTCTGTTTCTGATTCACCATGCTCTCCAGAAATCTCATGGTAGTTTATTTCAAGTTTGAGAAATAACACAACTATTATGTTTCAATAGATAAGTGTGTGAGGTAGTTGTTTTCATCTCAACAGACTTTTTACTCCTATTTATGATCTTGTTCTACTTTAATGAGAACATCATTTGAGACTTGTAATTTTCTTTTAAATCTATTTTAATATATTAGAGACACGTACACATAACAATCAGATTTAGGATATTTTGTTAAGTCGACCTAGTTATGTGCACGGATGATATTTTGAGATCAATCTGTCTCACTTTTGCATTTTAGTAATATTTGAATTTTAGATTGAATTGAATAAAACGAGTGTCTATTTTTGGACAAGTGTGTGGCTAATGAGTTGGGTGTCATAACAAAAACTTCATTTTGAGGCCCAATTGAAGTGGAGCCCAAAACCCTAAAAGAGTTTGGTTTCGCACCACGTGCTGTGTCACGCCATACCGACCTCTGACCCTTGGTACATCTGCGGGTTGTTTGCTTGCTTGCATGAACTAACCTTTCTTCTCCGGTGGAGGTGGATGTTCTTGCCTGCGATTCCACCCAGATCTGAAGGGTAAAGAATATGCCCATAGTTATTTATATTTAGAAATCCATATTAAACTGCATTGAAATGGTGGTGATTTTCTTGTTTGTTAATACATAGCTTTAACCTGTAGATTCTTTGCTACCTACCATGTTTTGGTAAATATTTATTTATTTTTTAATTGTCAAAGGATGTTAATAGTCGTGTACTGGTTCTGGTTATTTATTACTAATAAATAGACTACTCTGATATTTTTTCACTAATATAATTGATATCAGATCTTACCATCAAACGAAGAAAGATATAAATAGATATGCAGGATCAGGATGTGGATGTGGATGTGGCTGATGCAGCAAAAGAAACGTTTACATCTTCTGAAACTGATGACTGGAAAAAATACAAGGATGATGATATTATGCAACAGCACTCTGCCATACAAGCTGAACAAGCTGTAAAAGTTCCATTTCTTGGTGATAAGGCAAGGCTAACTTATTTGATTCTCATGTACTAATTTTTTGATTTAGAAACCTTCTATCTGCTCAACATGTTAGTGTTCCATAATCAAATTGGCCTGATTCCTCCTGTTTTTAGGTCCATAGGGAATGAGTTAACTTTGTTTTCGCTGGTTGTTTTTGTGCATATTGTTAACAGTCTTGAAGGAATTTCTTCTTCTTTAATCTTTAGATTAGTTAATTATTTATCTCAACAGAAATATTTTTGGCATAAATTATTCTGATTATACTTCTACCTGATGCTCCAAACTGTTCTAATTCAATTAGTTTTCTTGTGTTCTGGAAACTGAAAAATAGGCATAACTTATCCTGTGTACAACATATTCATGGACTCATATTTTGCTTGATTTTCTCAAGATTCGCCTGTGAACTGCAATTTATCGGTAGTTTGATGACCAATAATAGAAGGTGAAGGATCTAGAAGGTTGGCTGTTGAGTAGCTTTTGCTCTTCTTTTATCCTAGTGGAAATTTTTATGCTCGTAATATTTTGCGTATTCCTTACAATTACTTGTTAATCTGATGATTCTCCCACATCATATTGTGCCAGAATGGTATTTCCTATTGACTCATGCCATTATATGTAGTATTCTTGTGTAATCAAGAGGTGTAGCCACAATCTTAGTTGCGCGGACTCTTCACTTTTGATGCCGCACCCGTCTAGGGTTCTTCAAAAATACACTACTTTTGGCGAATCCGACACGCACCCGTTGGCATTTTTGAAGAGTCCGAGCAACATAGGCCACAATAGCATCAGTCTTTCTATCTGTTGGTTGCCTCTGCACTTTTTTAAAAGTATGTACGTGCATAGTTGAAGTTTTCACCTGATTTCACCATTCTCACTTGACCTGACTGACTGTGTTACCAGCAAGGATTTGCATCCTGTGAACCCTCTCGCGGACTAGCTTTAGGACATTCTTCATCTTTCTGCCTTGCTGGTATATCATTCCGTGGTTTCTCCGTGGTTTACCATTTCTTCTGCGTTTTATGTAGTGCTTGTGATATATCTTTTAAACTTATGGGGATTGTTCAAGATCCTTATAGAAAATATTGTGAAGAATTAAAGATACAAAAATTCGTGCAAGATACTTGAACTTCAGTAAATACATTGATTAATTAGAGTATTTTGTCCGAGATGATCTGCAGGAACCTTTGTCCTCATTAGAAGCTGAATACCATCTGGGAAATTCAATTGTGCTTGAGAAAATAAAGGTTTGAACATTATATTTTTGTTTTTTTGGTGATTATTCTGCATTTCTCAGTGATTGATGTAACTACTTCTGCAGGTGCTGAGTGAACAGTATGCTGCCATTAGAAGAACACGTGGAGATGGGAACTGCTTTTTCCGCAGTTTCATGTTTGGTTACCTTGTATGCTTATTTTCTTATTCTTCATGTTATTTGTAACACATATGTGACTCTCTAGCATGGACTTTGATTTTTGCATCTTTAGTTACTAATGGATCATGTATTTCAACTAAAGGAGCACATTCTGGAATCACAAGATCACAATGAAGTTCAACACATTAAATCTAATATTGAGGAATGCAAGAAGACACTTCAAAGTTTGGGCTATGCAGAATTCACCTTTGAAGACTTTTTTGCAGTAAATTTTCTTTCTATCTTATTATTTGCAATTACTTTCTTTCATGTTTGGTGACTTTTCATAGAACTGTCATTTCTTGATGCATTGAACTTAGGAGTTCTCAATCTATGTTTCTGGTGTGCCCAGTATGTTTAATTGTGTCTAAGTTTTAAATGATGTACCATCAACTGAACATGAAATGTTTAACTTGTTGGTTTAAAGAATTCTTCACTGACCAAGCTTAACATGTACTGCAATGTTAGTTAAGGGCTGCTCTCTAATGATGAATTTTTAATTGATACTGTTTAATGCACTTTAATATAATAAAATGAGTTGTCGATTGTGTTGATTTCTTTTTGAGAATGTAACAGTTAGTCTATATTTATCCACAGTTATACTACCTCAAAAGTGTAGTTCCCCTCCAGAAGTGTAGTAATTACATAGGATCCTATACCTACCAAGTTACAGCCAATCTATAGTTGTGCTGATTACTACTGAGCTATCTAGGACTACTTGTTTACACAAAAAATAATACAGAGCTAAACAATTAAGCTTAAATCTTTGTATGTTGCTCTGCTTTACTTCATGACATCTCTGGTTTCTCTCAAGCCATACTGTCCACCATATACATGATGGGACAATCTTCCATCTCTCCTCCTTTCTTCCTGCATTTCCATCCCTTTGCCAGCACTTCAAAACTTCTTTGTTCCTTCCTAATTTCACCCATTTAATCTCTCTCATGTTGGTGAACATTTGCTACAGCTGGGTTGTCCACGTGCTGTGTAAGAAGAGATGGTTGACTATAGCTCTTCACACAAAAAGCACCTGGAACACAGGTGAAAGCCTCTGTTGTTCAGGTTCTCATGTGTCAAAACTGCCTCCTTAGCTAACAGCCAAGTAAAACAGTTTACTTTATCAGGTATCTTGGTTTTCCATATCATCTTCCAAGGCCATTCTACTTCCTCAATGCCAACTGTGTTGAGATCTTCATATGCTGAATTTAATGTGAAACACCCTTTGCTCCCCCATTCCATACCAGTGAGTCCTCTTCCTTAGTCAGGTTGCTAAATTGTGCTAGGGTAACCAAAAATTCTGTTATTCTGCACATCTCCCAATCATTAAGTTCCTCCTGAAGTGCAAATTCCACCCCTGATCATTCCATAATTTGGCTGCAGTTGCTTGTTGCATTTGACATAGGTTGTAGAGGTCATGAAACCTTTGGCTTAATGTGGCCTGTCCACACCATTTGTACATCCAGAAAGCCACCTTTCTGCCATTTTCCCTCCTTACAATATGATCTTTCTAGCACCAAATCCCATTGCTCACCTTTGTTGTCAACCACTGACCCCTCATACCATATTTTGCAGCAATCACTTCCTTCCACAATGAGTTCTCAGCAGATGCGACATAACCACTTCATCATAAGGTTTTGGTTCTGAAACTTCATGTTTCTGATGCCCACACCCGCTATCTTCTTGCTTATGTTCATTTCTTCCCATTTGACAAGATGATACTTTCTCTTATCTTCAATTCCTTGCCAAAAGAAAGTTCTTCTAAGTAACTCTATTCTGTTGATTACACCAGTTGGTGCTGGGAAAACAGACATCATTTATGTTGGTAAGGCATCCAACACATTGTTGATCATAGTAAGGCTTCCACCGGGATAAGTATTGGCTTTTCCAGTTTGCTGATTTTCTCTCACACTTTTCTACCACTCCGCTCCAAATGCTAATTGACTTACTTTTTGCACCTAATGTATTGACATGCCCAAGTAGATGGTGGGTAGCTCCCCTATCTGGCCCCATAGTGTATTGGCTAGCTCCTCAATTTGTGCCACTTCATTAATTGGATAGATGTAGCTTGCCCCCCAGTTTATATGAAGGCCTGACACAGCTTCAAAAATAATGAAAATGATCCTCAAAATCAGAAAATGGTCCCTCACTGCTTCACAATACTGTAGGTGAGTGATTTCTAGGTGGTTACTTGCCCTGTTTTGCTCTTGGAACCCTCTGATCCAGTCTTTGGCCTTTGTTGTGTTGATCAGGCTACTCATCCCCTCCATTGCTAGAATGAACAAGAAAGGTGAGAGCGGATCTACCTGCCTCAACCCCCTTTAAGAAGAGAAAAAACCAGTGGGGCTTCTATTGATCATAACTGAAAATTTGACTGTACCTATACAATATTTGATCCACCTGATCCATTAAGATCCAAAACCCATCTTTGGTAACATGTTCACTAGATAATTCCAATTCACATGATGATATGCTTTCTGGATGTCCAACTTACATAGCATGCCTGGTTGTTTGCTCTTCACTCTCGAATCCAACACTAGTTCATTTTCTATCACCGCTGCATCCATGATCAAATGGCCTTCCTTTAATAAAGGTGATTTGTTGTCTGTCGACAATTCTTTGAAGTACTATTTTCAATTTTTTTTTGCCAATAGTTTTGAGATGATCTTGTATACTCGCCCCACCAGACTGATGGGTCTGAAGTCATTCAATTCAATTGCCCCACCTTCTTTAAAATAAGTGCAACAAAAGTGGCATTGAAGTTCCTTTCTCTAGCGTGGAAACTCTGAATAGCTGCCACCAACTCATGTCTGATTATGTCCCAACACTGACTGAAGAAAGCCCACTGTATAGCCATCTGGTCCATGGGACTTTATCTCCTGCACATGCTTTGATACTTTCTAGTATTTCCTCAGCTTCCAAAGGAGCCTCCAAAAAGTTGCCATCAATTTCATCAATTTTGGGCAATTTCTCTTGTCTAACTGTGGCCTCCACTCTTCTGATTCTGTATACAGCCTCTTATAGTATTCAACAATTTCTTTCCTAGTTTCTTCACGTTCTACAATCTCCACACCATCACCTCACCTCTTCAGGTAGAGACCAATAAGGAAGAAAGAATGATTCTCCCAAGTTGGAGAAACAGTACCACAGGGGAAATGAAGTTGAAGAAAGAATTCATGAGAAAACTGTTGAGCATTTAGATAGACCTGGTTTGATAACTCACTCTAGGAGAAATAGAGTAGATGAAGCCTTTATGTAATCTGTTGAAACTAAATTCTCTTCTATTGGTGAGTCTACGTTTGCTAATGAGTAGATTTGCTATTGCTTATAGTAAACGAGTAAGATCTTGTACCAAACATCTTTTATCTAATTTTTTCTTCTATAATTCCCTCTCTACCTCATATAGAGTCTTTTTTTGCCTGTATCTTTTGTGTCTACTCCTCAGAATTGTAGGAAAACCAAGTTGTTTTGATTGAAGAAGTGAAGATCTTGTCAAAAAATGAGACTTAAGAACTTGTCACTTCACCAATGGACAAAAGTTGGTTGGCTGCACATGGGTCTTCACTCTGAAGCATAAAGTTGGTGGCTCGATTCAAAGATTTAAAGCAAGATTAGTAGCTAAAGGATTCACTCAAATTTTGTGGAGTTAATTATCGGATAACATTTGCTTGATTGCTAAGATGAACACTGTCAAAATTCTTATTTATTATGCAATTAATCTTGATTGGGACAAAGTGCAGCTACATGTGAACAATCTTTTTCCAAAGCGATTATCTCTTCTGGTTACCAACAAAGCAAAGTCGATCACACCCTCTTCATAACACATCAAAAGGGTAAACTCACCCTTCTCATTGTTTATGTTGATGACAGAAGAATGATAGGGGATGACCTGATTGAAGAAGTTGAGATTAATGATCTAGGTAGTTGCAGTATTTCATGCGGATTTAGGTTGTTGCTATAACAAAAATATGAATAGAAGGAAGTATATTCTAGATTTTATTGGAAGGAATTGGTACGCTAAGGTGCATGTCAATATAATCGCTTAATTGAAAACAATTACAAGTTACAAACATGGGTTGTGGAGGGTCAATGATAAGGAGAGATATCAGAGGTTGGTTGGAAGACTCGTTTATCTCGATTGTTAGACAAGACATAGCCTATTTAGTCAGCTTGGTGAATTGGTTTATGCATGATCCCCTAGATCCTCATATGCAAGTTTATCTTTCACATTTTTCAGTATCTGAAGTATGCTCCAAAGAAAAGTTTGCTTTTCTCTAAACATGGTCACTTCCGGATAAAAGCTTTCACAGACGCAGATTGATGATAGAAGATTTAAATGTGGTTCTTGTACACTAGTCGGAGGAAACCTAGTTACTTGGAAAAAAAGGAAACGGAGTGTAGTTGCAAGATCAAGTGCGAAAAGCAAAATGTGGAGCTATGGCTAGGGTGTTTTGAGCTTCTTTGGCTACAAAGTTACTGGAAGAATGGAGAATGTTTGAAAAAGGGAAACTTCTCTTGTACTGCGACAACTTAGCTGCAATCAGTATAGTGTAGACTTTTGTTCAACATGACCGAACAGTAGTGAAGTTGTTCGACACTTCATCATAGAGAGTTTCTAGTGGCACCTTGATTGCTTCATGTACCGTCAGAAAAATAGCTAGCTTATGTGCTTACAAAAGGCCTCAGTAGGATTTACCATATTTTGGTTTGCAAGTTGGGCATGTATGAGTGTGGCATCTTTGCTCCAACTTGACGAGGAGTGTTGATTGTGTCAATTAATTAGCATGATTTAGGGAGACTGTTTTTCCTTTTCCCTGCATAATTATAGATATAACTTTTTTTATTGTAATCTGTTAGGGTTCACTTGTATAAATGCCCCTATTCATGGGATATGAAGGCATTGAAATACAAAGAAGTCTTTCTTCTTTCTCAAATTCTACATGAATAAAATCGGCATATTGTTTCTCATTTACATTCCGGAGGTTGGAATAACCAGTTATCTTATGATCATGAATTACCAGAAAATGTTACAAAAGCTCAAGCTCCATGAGTGTTTTCACTTATGCTATAATTTTCTTTGATAAGTGTGAGACTTGCTGACGTTAGCAAACTTTTAGTTGATACATGTGTAGATTTGGTTGTACTCCCAGTTTCACTCCATTTCGTGAGGAATGAACTTCTGATTCTCTTATATTAGTGAATTTGAACCGTATGTTCCTTTTTCTTTTGGTTCTTATCAAGTTGTTCGTGAGCGGCTAAGCTAATATTCTTTCTATTGCTTAATTTTCATCTTGATCTTTCTTGAGATGTGTTTTTACATCTTTTAGTTTCAAGTCCCTGAATCTTGAATAGTTCATTCATATATATATATATATATATACCAGGAAAATTTTGTTTGTTCTAATTTGGGCAAGGGCTTTTCAAATAATCTTCTCACTCATTCCTGCTCCAGACTTCCACACCTTTAATTAATTTTCTGACATCTTTAAACCTCTTTGCTCCAAATTTATGGCAGGGATTTGACCAATAATCACTAGCCTGTATTTTCCCTAAAGGTAGATAAATAATATGGGCCTCGGCAATCATGACGATAGAAGGGATAATTGTATTACTAATTAGTAGTATTCAGTATCTAATTTTAAAACAAAAAACAAGGGAACTGCATGCCTAGGAGTTGTAATCTTCTTGATTATCTTACATCTTTGTTTGGTGGGAAGTGAATTTAGAAGGAAAGATTTGATGCTAATGATATGTTGGACAAATACTTTTTTGTTGATGGAGCTTATATTATGTCACTTTTCTGATAACTATTAATCTTAGCATCGCTCAAGATATGTTGTATCCCTACCCTATATCTTGAGTAATGTTTGCTTGTTACTTCGTTCCTGCATTGCCTACATCAGTATCTTGCATCATTTCCTTCATTTGATAATGAAATTTGTCACCCTGAGGCTGTTTCATCTTTTTGGACTAATAGTTATTCCTCGAGCAACTCGATAGTGTTCTTCAAGGTAGCGAAGATTCCATAAGGTTCGGATTTTACATTTTTGAATTCTAATTTCCATTTAACTGGCTTATATCCTTATGCTTCCACTGGTGAACTGGAATCAGTACTCAAGGAATAGACTTGGTTTGTTTATTGCAGTCATGATGAACTCCTGTGCAGAAGTCGTGATCCATCAATTTCTGACTATGGTATGAGCGATTGGCGACCTTTGTAAATGTGGACTATAAAGTGCTTTATTCTTCTACTTGTGACCTGATGATGTGTGCTGTTTAGTTGTTATGTTCTTCAGATTTGTGACATCAGGTGAAATAAGAAAGCGGTCCGAGTTTTTCGAACCATTTATTCTAGGACTAACAAATACCTCAGTGGAGCAGGTTTGTTTTAAAAACTTTTTCGAATTTTCAGACTTATTTTTGCACCAATGAACATATGCCTAAAATTGTCTAATGTCCACTAAATAAACTAACTTGTATGAGTACTTTCTTACAACCTGTTTTGTTAAATGGTGTTCCACTGCTGTTAGAATCCAGGTCCTAAGCCATCTTGTTATTTGAAACCGCAGTTTTGCAAGTCAGCAGTGGAACCCATGGGTGAAGAGAGTGATCATGTGCAAATTACAGCCCTATCAGATGCATTGGGTGTACCGATCCGTGTTGTATATCTTGACCGAAGCTCATGTGAGAACAACAGCATCAATGTAAATCACCATGACTTTATTCCTACTAGCAGGGAGGTCGGGAATAGTGATGTTTCCAAGACCACAAATCGTCCATCTATCACCCTGCTGTATCGCCCAGGGCATTATGACATTCTGTACCCCAAGTGATATTCTTCAGCCTGCACTTGTTAGCTTTTTTTCATTTAGTTTGTGGAAACTTTGCTTATAGATATATTGATATGTATGATCAATGGGTATAGAAACTTTATTTTACCATCAATAATCTGACTTTGTCGATGAGGGCCGAACTGTAGATAAGTGGAGCTTTCTTAATCCTCTCATTACAGTGGTTTCTTAGGTGTGGATTAACTTTGAAATTTTCTTTTGTAAAACTATATAGTAGAAATATATTTTTATTTTGGTAAAGGAAATGGTAGAAAATGTCAAAATTTAGCTTGGATTCTTCTACAAATATGATAGTATATTGTTATATCTCCTCATGTACTGTCATGATATAGTAGAGACTCAAATTTGAAGCTCCACTTGTTGCTCAACACTCAATGTTTAGGAATAGCTGAAGAGGAAGAAAGAAGATTTGGTCAGTTTGATATCTTCAGTGAACCCGAAGACGACGTGATGTCTATTCAATTACAGAACATGGCTGGCTGGTCTGCCCAACTACCATATATTTTTTGATAGACCAGCCTGTTAATTGATATCTACTTGCTCATATCTTAGATTGTTTCGAATACCAATTAGAGTATGGAAAATAACTTAAATACACAACTATAAGTTTTATATTCTGTAATTTTTCCTTCTTTTTTTAAATATTACATAATTCCCTTTTTTTTAATTTTAGTAGAACTGTATAGATACATAACATTTTCTCTCTTATAATACACAATCCCCCAATATAATGCCTATTTTTTCTCCACTAAAACACTCAATCTTCTAAATCAGTTTTTGGATTTTGATTTTTTAATTTTAATTAATTTTAATTAAAATACCCAATTTTGAAATTTTGAATTTCAAAATTCAAAAAAATTGAAATTTCAAAAAACTGCACAATTTCTCTCATGTTCTTATTGTTCTTCTTACTCCATCACGTCTTCAATTCTTCTTACTCCATCATCGTCTTTCTTCTTCTTAACCCAACATCTGTTATTGGTTTCTTCTTTTTCTTATTAATCCATCATCAGTTCTTCTTTTCTTCCTTTTTTTGTTTTGGTTAATTGTTCTATTAAATCATAGTAATTGATATGTTAATTAATAGAAGGATATATGATTCCGACGATGAAAATTGAAAAGAAAATAGAAAAAAAGTCTTTGCATGATCCTATGAATCTTCAGAAGGATTCAAACAAAGACTCTGGTGAAACATCAAAATCAAAGGTTGTCAAAATACAAAAAAAAAAAAAAGAAGCAGCAAACATTGTTGTCAGACCTACATTGTTTCGGGTTTGTATTTTTATACTTATTTTAAAATTGTTGTTGAAATTAGTAAAAATTTTAAGGAATTCAACATGTATCAAAAAATTATGAAAATTATTATCATGTATCAGACAATAGGTTTAATACATAAGTACTAAGTGGGTAATAATGTTTAGTCTATGATTTTATACATGAATTAGATGTGTATCATATGATTTCCTATGTATCAGGGGTTTTTGAAATTTTTTATCATGTATCAGTGATTAATTTCAATAATTGTGCCATCAAGTGTGCTTGCTGATACATTTTGAATCAGTGTGTATAGTGTTTTAGACGATGCATTGATACATGAAGTGTTTGCTGATACATTTTGAATCAGTGTGCTTGCTGATACATTTTGAATCCATCAAGTGTGTATAATGTTTGATGCATTGATACATTTTGAATCCATCAAGTGTGCTTGCTGATACATTTTGAATCAGTGTGTATAGTGTTTTAGACGATGCATTGATACATGAATTTGTTGTGTATCATAATGTTTTCTATGTATCATGAGGTTTTGAAAATTGTTATAATGTATCATTCAATAAGTTTAATAATTGTGTCATCAACTGTGCTTGATGATACATATAGAATCAGTGTGTATAGTGTTTAGTCGATGCACTGATACATGTATTAGATATGTATCACATGTTTTTCATGTAGTATGAATTTCTGAAAACTGATATCATGTATCAGTAAGGTATTAGTTGTCTATTTAGTATTAGTTGTTTTATTTAGTATTTATATTTCAATATCGTTATAATTTGTTGTTGTTTTTTTTCAAATTGCAGCCACTGAAGTACAAGATAAAAAAGATACCAACACATCCCATAAGGTTTGATGTCAATTTTAACAACAATTTCCTAAAGGACTTTGAAAAATACATAGGGGAGAATGTTATCCAAATGTTTAAGGATACAATTTTTGGACCCTTTTTAGACATTTCTAAATGTAATTTTCAGGGCCAAATAACTAAGTGCTTATTGCTTTTAGAGTTGGAACAAGCAACCCTAATGTGTTGCATATTAGACATTCAAACGGGTGAGTCCTAAAATTTTGGTATAGATGAATTTGCATTATTAACAGGACTTAAGGTCAGAGGAAATACCAATGATTTCAAATACCCAGAACCAACTAACTGTATGCTTTTCCAAAAGTGTTTTCCTAGTGCAGTCGATAGTGTTACCAAGCATCAACTAGTTCAACGGTTTAAGATGGGTGATTGGAAGAACAATCAGGATGCACTCCAAATGTCTATATTGTTCTTTATTCATACATTTGTATTAGCTACTCTTGATAATACAACTATATCTATTGTGGACTTTCTATGGTAGATATCAACATTTTCCTTGGGGTCAACTATCATTTTCAAAACTAATTGGTTCACTTAGACAAGATTTTGATGTTAGTAAAAAGTTGTATCGATTATATGGGATGCCCTATGCGCTTAACGTTTGGATATACGAATGTGCATCTAATTTAAATTCTAAAATAGCTGTGAAAGAACGAAATGTCATCCCAAGAATGTGCAATTGGAGAGTTGTGTCTGATAAGGCAAAGTTTGAAATGCTTATGTCTACCATTTTCCAAGAGGTAAAATTTTATTTTTGTCTATGGAATATCGTTATTTATGTCTTGTGATACATTGTGAAATGTTATTGTATTAAAAGTTAAATTATCTTATGTGTTGTGACACATTCAGAATGCATGTTCAAACATTGTCCCAACAGCAGAGGAAATTGAAGCTTTTGACCTTGCTCAAGTTGAACATGTTCATTCTTCATCATTACCATTAGTACAACAAATGAGGAAGATGATTTTGATAATTTCTCCACAAAACCTCCTGAATAGTTATTGAGGACATATTCTAGAGTGTCTGATACATCTCCTCCACCACCGCCAAAAAGAAGAAAAAAAGTGAATATACAAAAAAAGAAAGTGTCAGAACAGAACCAGCCTGATCAATCATATGTGTCTCCGACACCGGATGATGATGTACATGTTTCCATGTCAAATCTGCCTCCAAATTCGATTGTTGATGATGTACATGGTTCTGTTCCAGACGTGTCACCGAAATCGGCTGCTGATGTACATGGTTCTGTTCCAGACGTGTCTCCGAACCCGTCTGCTGATGTTCATAGGTCTGCAGATTCTCAGATTGAAGAGTTGAAACGAAATTTGAAAACTTACGTAAGTAAATTATTTTGATATTTTTAAACAAATTTTTTTAACCTAAATGTATCTACAATTTGTAGGTTGACAACAAATTTGAGGAACTGATTATATTGATAAAAGCAAATCACTCCCAGTTGATGCAATCTATAGGCAAGGAAAACATCAATTTTCAGGCTAATACAAGCACATTTCAATCTGACAAACAAACATCTCAGCAAATACCAATTGATCTTTCTGATATGGGTGGTGTAGCTGAGGATAGTGTTGGTTTTTCTGGTGAAAATGGTGAACATCAAATCGTCGATGATGCAGGGGATGTCGCTGAGGATGGTGTTGGTGTTTCTGTAAATGAGGGTGAACAACTAGTCAGTGATACTCCAAAGGTAATGTTTATGATACATTGGACACTTTATTTTTCCATTTTAATGTATGTCGTGTATCATGCACATATAGTCAATGTTATGTATCATGCGAGCATAATCACTGTTACGTATCAGCACAAATTATATTAACAATTTTTATTTCAAAACTACATATTCAGGATGGTGACGCACATCCCCTGCACCAAGATTTAAATAAACATATCATGGACACTTTCTTTTTCATTTTAATTGTTGTCATGTATCATGCACATTTACTCAAGACTATGTATCATGTGATTATAATCAATGTTACGTATCAGCACAAATTATATTAACAATTTTTATTTCAAAACTGCATATTAAGGATGGTGACGCACATCAGTCGCACCAAGATTTAAATGAACATATCATGGAGCAAGATGTTGATGACAATGTTCAACACAACATCCCTCATGTTTTGCCCGAAAAACAACAATGAATGCATCGGTAGATTTTTCAATTTTGATTTATGACACACAATTTCATTACACATAAAATTTATTTTAAAAATCATTACATCATATTATACAGGAATCTTCCACTTCAACAACAATATCGCCATCAACTCAAGCAGCAATAGATGCGCTTATCAAAGATTTGGGTAAAGATCCTACTAATGCTAGACCATTATATTCTTACAATCCACAGAATATAACTAGAAGTCAGTACTTGTTGACCGACAGTCAATTACCCACTGATATCCAATAACTGAGATTAGTGTTAGAACCGATTCAGTCACTTCTGCGCATAGAAATAGAATGCCTTCGAGAAGGATTCAATCTCCATATTGTACTTCTTTTGGGTCAAGCGAGAAGGGAAAAGAGAAATTGAAGGATATGGCTCGACTCCATTTCCCGTTCGAAGGATGTGGCATTACAGATCAAGTTTCACCGAAACTTATTGAGGATTACATGAATTGGTTGTCAAGGGGGCTTCTAAAAAATCATAACAATAAGTAAGTTTTATACATTATTTTTGCAAGTGTTAGGCATAATCATTTTTTATATAACTAATTCATGATACTTTGTTATATAAAAATTGTAATTAAGTGAGTGTTATGTATCATGTATATATATTCAAACTTATGTATCGTATATGCAGGAACCCATCGGACCATAAATACAGATCAAAATCTTCTTCTTTTGGATTTACGATGATGGACTTTGTTGTTGCTTTTCTAATGAACAAGAATTGGTTTTATGCCATGTCACAGCCAAACAAATGTTGGTCTGATGAGGTAAAAATCTTAAACTAATTATCAAATATGTATCAATCAAAATTATATTATAATAACATGATACATTCTGTAGAAGTATCATACTATTTAATTAGCAATGATACATTCTGTAGAAGTATCATACTATTTAATTAGCAAAAGTACCATACTATTTTTTAATAATTATATTTTTTTATATTGTTTAGATATATATCATTTCTTACTATGTTTTCATTTTGTTTATAGCACATCAATGTGATTTTTTACTACCTTCGTAAAAAATCAAAACTTTGCAGCATGGATCAATACAGATACAGAACAACCCACTGTTTGTTCATGTCACATGTAAAAAACTGTTATGATAGATATTACATGGACGATGATGATGATAGTCTTACTACACAAGAACATGTTGATTGCGCTTCAGTTGTATCAGTATATGACAGGTCAATAATTGACATCATCAAAGGTTTTGGAATACCAGCTGCTTTACCATGGCATCTTGTAGATGAGGTCTACATCCCAATTAACTGTGATCAAGAATTCCATTGGGTGCTGGCTGTTGTTGAGTTGAAAAACAGGGTGAGAAGAGTTTTTGACTCATCAATTAGCACAAGGAAAAAAGCAATTCCTCATGAGATAAAAATGTTGTCTAAAATGCTTCCTTCTTACCTACTAGACAGTGGATTTTTTGAAGAAAATGAATGCACAAAATTTGCTGATTGTCATGCATACAAAGACAACATTACTGGTTCACTTCTGGAGCCTCAAGTTCCTTTCATGATTGAATTTGCACAAGACATCCCTAAACAGGACTGCGATAGCCTGTCAAGTATCAAGAATTTTTCCTTTGTCCTATTTAATGTATCATTAAGTTTTTAATTTAATCTGTATTTTTTTGTAGAGACTGTGGGTTATATGTTACTGCATTTACCGAGTATATGAGTGACCAAATCAATATATCATATGCTGATTTTAGTCCTGATTACCTATGTCAAAGATATGGAGCATTGCTGTGGAGTTATGGAAGTGAGAAGGCTAAGTGCGGATATGTTAGCGACAATGATGATCCACCAAAATCTAGGGGCATAGTCACACCACCACCAGAAGAAGATTTAGTTCACATAGTGTAGCATTTTATGATAAAACAATGTTTTTATGTTATATTTCTTGTTTTTATATGTTATTGAACAAGTATTTTGATTCTTTTTAATGTTATTTTTTTGGGTTTGTCAATTTCCATGAATATTTTTTTTAATATTACGTAACAAATATTTTTATCTTGAAAATATAAATATCAGACATATGATAGCGTCACACAGGTTTAATTCCTTTAATAAAGTATAAGTCAAAGTATTTATAATTAAACATAGAAATAAAGATTTTTTAAATTTTTTTATTTAATGGAGATGATATATTGGGCAAAACCAAATGATACATATGTACCAAACTGTAACGACCTGTTAGTTGTTTTGAGCAACAAACTTCAATTCTGGAAAAAACAGGCTGAGGCGACGGACCAAACGACGATCCGTCATGGGCACGACGGACTGTCGCAGGGTCTCGTTTCAAAACACTTAGAAAATCTAAAATTGGGTACTGAAAATCGACTCTCTGAACTTCGTGACGGAATGGCAGGACGGACCGTCACAGGCGTGACGGACCGTCATAGATTGTTCAGTGGAAATTGACTCTCTGACTCTTGCGACGACCTGCAGGACGGACCGTCGCAGGCACGACGGCCCGTCACAGGTTGCGCAAATCCCAGGCAGAATCGGATTTCCTTACACATTTTAAGGGACGTTTTTGGACTATTCCTTCCTTAATTATAGATTTTGTGGGTTTATATTAATAACTCAAATTCTTGGGGGTTAAAAGAGGTAACCCTAAGTTAATTAGTGGGGTATTATTGCCATCTTTTACACTTAATTATATGTTAACTAGGGTAAAAGAAAGAGGGTTTGAATAAAGAAAATAGAGAGAACAAGGAGAGAGAGAAATTGATCGATCAAGAGGCAGAGGGAATATCAAAGCTTGGGAAATTGCTTGTTGATTTCAATTCTTCGGTGGAGGTAGGTTATGGTTTTCATGCTTCATAAGTAAACTCTTAATAGTGAATGATATGTATTGGTAGTATTGTAAACCCTACTATATGCTTAATGGTATGTTTGCATGAATATGATTATGTGATTGTGATAAGATAAGCATGATGAAAATATTGAATCCCAAATCTTGAAAAGAAACTTTAATATACATTATTAATGATGATGCCTTGGTATAGAAGAAGGCTTGATGAATTAAAGTAATGGGATTGATGATGCCTTGGAATAGAGAAGGCTTGATGATTTACAAAATGATATTAGTGGATAGGAGTGTCACGTTCCGACACATGTAGGGGATCGGAGTGTCAAGTTCCGGCACATAGTATTAGTGGATCGGAGTGTCACGTTCCGACACATAGTATTAGTGGATCGGAGTGTCACGTTCCGACACATAGAATTAGGGGATCGGAGTGTCACGTTCCGACACATGTAGGGGATCGGAGTGTCACGTTCCGACACATGTAGGGGATCGGAGTGTCACGTTCCGACACATGTAGGGGATCGGAGTGTCACGTTCCGACACATAGAATTAGGGGATCGGAGTGTCACGTACCGACACATAGTAGTAGGTGATCGGAGTGTCACGTACCGATACAAGAGGAGGAAAGATAATGAATCTTGAAAGATGATAATATACTCAACTTAATATACTTAATTCCCAAATGAGTATGGTGTTGAGGCTTGAGCCCTCATGGATGAACTTGATGGTACTTATTGATGATTATAATACTTGTTGTTGCTACATGTTGAGTTTTATAGTTGATTTACGATAATATTGATGTATACTGTTCCCTATTTTGAGTTGGCCGATGATATCTACTCAGTACCCGTGTTTTGTACTGACCCCTACTTTTTATGTTTTTCTTCTTGTTATTTGTGGAGTGCAGCAAACGTGCCGTCGTCTTCGACTCAATAGTAACTCAAGCCAGTCTTCGTCACACCGGATCTTCAGGGTGAGCTAACGCTTCTAGCTTGGACTGGATCTTCTCCTTCATGTCTTGATGCCTTGAACTTCCGGCATGGACTAGCTTCTTATGTATTTTTTAGCTTCTTAGAAACTCTTAGAATTAGTAGTTTAAAGTAGATGTTCTTGTGATGATGACTTCCAGATTCTGGGGATAATGATAAGTTTTTGAGTTATAGAAGTTGATTATTTATGAGTTTAAGTCTTCCGCATTACTTTCTGTTTATATTATATTGAAATGTTAAGGTTTAGATTGGTTGGTTCGCTCACATAGGAGGGTAAGTGTGGGTGCCAGTCGCAACCCGGTTTGGGTCGTGACAAACTTGATATCAGAGCATTAGGTTCGTTGATCTCATCACACAAGAACAGGTCTAGTAGAGTCTAAGGAACGGTAGGGGGACGCCTTTACTTTTCCTTGAGAGGCTATAAGACTTTAGGAAAAATTTCACTCTTTCATTCTTTCTTTCGTGCTACTACTTGAGTCCAATTGGTATCTAGGCGATACGAATTGGTATCTGACCATCTTCACTCTCTTTCGCAGATGGTTAGAACTAGAGCAACGACTACGTCAACACCAACACCGGCCAGACAAGAAACAACTGAGCCAGCCACTGGGGTTGTGGCTCGAGGAAGAACAGCGGCAAGGGGCCGTGGTAGAGGTCGTGGGAGGACGTCCTCTAGGGGAAGAGGACGAGCACCTAGCCCATCTGATACTAGGGCAGTGACTCCTCCACCGACTGAGGAAGTAATAAGAGAAGGGGAGGATGGGGAAACTGAACAAGTGCAGAATGAGGGATTGCCACCGCAACCTACCCCAGAGATGATCAATCAGGTTCTGGCTTATCTTAGCGGGTTATCTGATCAGGGCCAGACACCCCCAGTGTTTTCTGCACCAGCACCTCAGGCTCCGGAGGTACAACATGCGGCTACTATGGCTCCCCGCATGGATGTTCCATTGGAAATAGGCACATTTCCTCGTCTGACTACAGGGCATGTAATGACAAGTAATCAGCATGAACTTTTCAGTAAGTTCTTGAAATTGAAACCTCCGGTCTTCAAGGGTGCTGAATCGGAGGATGCTTATGATTTTCTGGTTGACTGTCACGAGTTACTACACAAGATGGGTATAGTAGAACGGTTTGGTGTGGAGTTTGTGACTTATCAGTTTCAAGGGAATGCCAAAATGTGGTGGCGGTCACATATTGAGTGTCAACCAATAGAGGCACCACCTATGACTTGGGCCTCGTTCTCTAGCTTGTTTATGGAGAAGTATATCCCCCGGACTTTGAGGGATAGGAAAAGGGATGAGTTCCTGAGCCTAGAGCAAGGTAGGATGTCAGTTAATGCTTATGAGGCTAAGTTCCGTGCACTATCCAGATATGCCACTCAACTCTGTTTCAGTCCTCAAGAGCGGATTCGCCAGTTTGTGAAGGGGTTGAGGTCAGAATTGCGGATTTCGGCCTTACAGGTAGCGGCAACGGCAAAATCCTTCCAAGAAGTGGTAGACTTTGTGATAGAAGTGGAAGGACTGAAGCCAGACGACTTCACCACAACATCGACATCAAAAAGGCTTCGAAAGGGAGGTGAGTTTAATGGTTCTTACACTAGAGGACAGGGTTCGGGAAGTTACTCAGTCCGACCAATTCAGTCTTCACTACAGACTGTAGTTGGGGGACCACCTCAGACCGGTCAACACTTCTCCGAGGGGCCTAGGATTGACTCCAGAGAATGTTATGGATGTGGGGAGATTGGACATATTAGGAAAAATTGTCCCAGACAAAGTTATAGACCCCCAATAGCTAGAGGTAGAGGTGGTCATGGTAGAGGCCGTTATTCTGGAGGACGTGGTGGTCGAGGTAATGGTGGTCACCAAAACGGCAGAGGTAATGGGCAAACTGGGGCCACTACATCACAACGTGGTAGGGGCAACGGACAGACGAACGATAGGACCCATTGTTACGCTTTCCCTGGGCGGTCTGAAGCGGAGGCATCTGATGCTGTCATCACAGGTAATCTTCTAGTTTGTGATTGCATGGCTTCTGTATTGTTTGATCCTGGATCCACGTTTTCTTATGTATCTTCCTCATTTGCTAATGGTCTAAATTTACATTGTGAATTACTTGATATGCCTATTCGTGTTTCTACTCCGGTGGGTGAGTCTGTGGTAGTTGAAAAGGTATATAGGTCTTGTTTGGTGAACTTTGTGGGGAGCAACACTTATGTAGATTTGGTTATCTTAGAAATGGATGATTTTGATGTAATTCTGGGTATGACTTGGCTTTCTCCGCAATTTGCAATCTTGGATTGTAATGCTAAAACGGTGACGTTAGCCAAGCCTGGGACAGATCCGTTAGTGTGGGAGGGTGACTACACTTCCAATCCGGTCCGCATCGTCTCCTTTCTTCGTGCTAAGAAAATGATTAGCAAAGGGTGTTTAGCTTTCTTGGCACATCTCAAGGATGACACTACCCAAGTACCTTCGATTGAGTCGGTTTCAGTAGTTCGTGAGTTTCTGGATGTGTTCCCTGCAGATCTTCCTGGTATGCCACCGGATAGGGATATTGAGTTCTGTATTGATCTTGAACCCGGTACTCGCCCCATTTCTATACCCCCTTATAGAATGGCTCCCGCGGAGTTAAGAGAGTTAAAGGCACAACTTCAAGAGTTATTGAACAAAGGCTTCATTAGACCAAGTGCATCCCCTTGGGGTGCTCCGGTTTTGTTTGTAAAGAAGAAGGATGGGAGTTTTCGAATGTGTATAGACTACAGACAACTAAACAAGGTAACCATAAAGAACAAGTATCCTCTTCCCCGCATTGATGACTTGTTCGATCAGTTACAAGGTGCTTGTGTCTTCTCTAAGATTGACTTGAGATCCGGTTATCATCAATTGAAAATACGGGCAACGGATGTGCCAAAGACTGCTTTTCGAACGAGGTATGGGCTAGATGCAGTGTCCTTCTTGGGGCACGTGGTTTCTAAGGATGGAGTGATGGTGGATCCTTCTAAGATTGAGACAGTGAAGAATTGGGTAAGACCTACTAATGTGTCAGAAATAAGGAGCTTTGTTGGGTTAGCTAGCTACTACCGCCGATTTGTCAAGGGATTCTCTTCTATTGCTTCCCAATTGACGAACTTGACTAAGCAGAATGTTCCATTTGTATGGTCGGATGAATGTGAGGAAAGCTTTCAGAAGCTCAAGACTTTGTTGACTACCGCACTTATCCTTACCTTGCCAGTAGAGGGTAAGAACTTCATTGTTTATTGTGATGCATCCTATTCTGGTTTGGGTGCAGTACTAATGCAAGAGAAGAGTGTGATTGCTTATGCTTCAAGACAATTAAAAGTGCATGAACGTAACTATCCCACTCATGATTTGGAATTGGCCGCGGTAGTGTTTGCATTAAAACAATGGAGACACTATTTATATGGGGTTAAGTGTGAGATCTATACAGATCATCGTAGCCTTCAGTATGTGTTTACTCAGAAAGATTTGAACTTAATACAGAGGATATGGATGGAGTTACTAAAGGACTACGATATCACTATCTTGTATCATCCGGGGAAGGCGAATGTTGTAGCGGATGCTTTAAGTAGGAAGGCTGGAAGCATGGGAAGTCTAGCTCACATGCAAGCTTCTAGACGCCCATTGGCTAGAGAGGTTCAAACTCTAGCTAATGACTTGATGAGATTAGAAGTAAATGAGAGGGGAGGATTGTTGGCTTCTGTGGAGGCAAGATCTTTCTTCCTTGACAAGATTAAGGGAAGACAGTCTGATGATGAGAAACTGCGCAGAATTCAAGATAAAGTATTGTGAGGAGAGGCTAAGGAAGCACAAATTGATGAGGAAGGTGTTTTGAGAATCAAGGGAAGGGTATGTGTACCCCGCGTTGATGATTTGATCAACACTATTCTGACAGAGGCTCAAAGTTCAAGGTATTCTATACATCCGGGTGCAACCAAGATGTATCGTGACCTAAAGCAACACTTTTGGTGGAGTAGAATGAAGCGTGATATTGTTGACTTTATTGCCAAGTGTCCGAACTGTCAACAAGTAAAGTGTGAACACCAAAGGCCCGGAGGAACACTTCAGAGAATGCCCATTCCGAAATGGAAGTGGGAAAGAATTGCAATGGATTTTGTGGTTGGTCTTCCGAAGACAATGGGTAAGTATGACTCCATTTGGGTGATTGTTGATAGGTTAACTAAATCTGCTCATTTCATTCCGGTCAAGGTGACTTACAATGCAGAAAAGTTAGTCAAACTTTACATCTCGGAAGTGGTGCGATTGCATGGGGTTCCACTATCCATCATATCAGATAGAGGTACGCAGTTTACTTCCAAGTTTTGGAAAACATTGCATGCAGAATTGGGTACTAGGTTGGACCTTAGTACTGCGTTCCATCCCCAGACCGATGGTCAGTTTGAGCGAATGATTCAAGTGTTGGAGGATATGCTTCGTGCGTGTGTGATAGAATTTGGTGGCCATTGGGATAGCTTCTTACCCTTAGCGGAGTTTTAATACAATAATAGCTATCACTCAAGCATTGATATGGCTCCATTTAAAGCATTGTATGGTAGGAGATGTAGGTCTCCCATCGGTTGGTCTGATGCGTTCGAGGTTAGACCTTGGGGTACTAATCTCTTGAGGGATTCGATGGAAAAAGTGAAGTCTATTCAAGAAAAGCTTCTAGCGGCGCAAAGTAGACAAAAAGAATATGCAGATCGAAAGGTTAGAGACTTAGAGTTCATGGAGGGTGAACAAGTCTTGTTGAAAGTTTCACCCATGAAAGGGGTGATGCGGTTTGGTAAAAGGGGTAAACTAAGTCCAAGGTACATTGGACCATTTGAAGTACTTAAGCGAGTGGGGGAGGTGGCTTATGAGTTAGCCTTGCCTCCAGGGCTGTCCGGAGTACACCCTGTTAGTCGTTTTGAGCAACAAACTTCAATTCTGGAAAAAACAGGCTGAGGCGACGGACCAAACGACGATCCGTCATGGGCACGACGGACCGTCGCAGGGTCTCGTTTCAAAACACTTAGAAAATCTGAAATTGGGTACTGAAAATCGACTCTCTGAACTTCGTGACGGAATGGCAGGACGGACCGTCACAGGCGTGACGGACCATCATAGATTGTTCAGTGGAAATTGACTCTCTGACTCTTGCGACGACCTGCAGGACGGACCATCGCAGGCACGACGGCCCGTCACAGGTTGCGCAAATCCCAGGCAGAATCGGATTTCCTTACACATTTTAAGGGATGTTTTTGGACTATTCCTTCCTTAATTATAGATTTTGTGGGTTTATATTAATAACTCAAATTCTTGGGGGTTAAAAGAGGTAACCCTAAGTTAATTAGTGGGGTATTATTGCCATCTTTTACACTTAATTATATGTTAACTAGGGTAAAAGAAAGAGGGTTTGAATAAAGAAAATAGAGAGAACAAGGAGAGAGAGAAATTGATCGATCAAGAGGCAGAGGGAATATCAAAGCTTGGGAAATTGCTTGTTGATTTCAATTCTTTGGTGGAGGTAGGTTATGGTTTTCATGCTTCATAAGTAAACTCTTAATAGTGAATGATATGTATTGGTAGTATTGTAAACCCTACTATATGCTTAATGGTATGTTTGCATGAATATGATTATGTGATTGTGATAAGATAAGCATGATGAAAATATTGAATCCCAAATCTTGAAAAGAAACTTTAATATACATTATTAATGATGATGCCTTGGTATAGAAGAAGGCTTGATGAATTAAAGTAATGGGATTGATGATGCCTTGGAATAGAGAAGGCTTGATGATTTACAGAATGATATTAGTGGATCGGAGTGTCACGTTCCGACACATGTAGGGGATCGGAGTGTCACGTTCCGGCACATAGTATTAGTGGATCGGAGTGTCACGTTCCGACACATAGTATTAGTGGATCGGAGTGTCACGTTCCGACACATAGAATTAGGGGATCGGAGTGTCACGTTCCGACACATGTAGGGGATCGGAGTGTCACGTTCCGACACATGTAGGGGATCGGAGTGTCACGTTTCGACACATGTAGGAGATCGGAGTGTCACGTTCCGACACATAGAATTAGGGGATCGGAGTGTCACGTTCCGACACATGTAGGGGATCGGAGTGTCACATTCCGACACATGTAGGGGATCGGAGTGTCACGTTCCGACACATAGAATTAGGGGATCAGAGTGTCACGTACCGACACATAGTAGTAGGTGATCGGAGTGTCACGTACCGACACAAGAGGAGGAAAGATAATGAATCTTGAAAGATGATAATATACTCAACTTAATATACTTAATTCCCAAATGAGTATGGTGTTGAGGCTTGAGCCCTCATGGATGAACTTGATGGTACTTATTGATGATTATAATACTTGTTGTTGCTACATGTTGAGTTTTATAGTTGATTTACGATAATATTGATATATATTGTTCCCTATTTTGAGTTGGCCGATGATATCTACTCAGTACCCGTGTTTTGTACTGACCCCTACTTTTATGTTTTTCTTCTTGTTATTTGTGGAGTGCAGCAAACGTGCCGTCATCTTCGACTCAACAGTAACTCAAGCCAGTCTTCGTCACACCGGATCTTCAGGGTGAGCTAACGCTTCTAGCTTGGACTGGATCTTCTCCTTCATGTCTTGATGCCTTGAACTTCCGGCATGGACTAGCTTCTTATGTATTTTTTAGCTTCTTAGAAACTCTTAGAATTAGTAGTTTAAAGTAGATGTTCTTGTGATGATGACTTCCAGATTCTGGGGATAATGATAAGTTTTTGAGTTATAGAAGTTGATTATTTTGAGTTTAAGTCTTCCGCATTACTTTCTGTTTATATTATATTGAAATGTTAAGGTTTAGATTGGTTGGTTCGCTCACATAGGAGGGTAAGTGTGGGTGCCAGTCGCAACCCGGTTTGGGTCGTTACACAAACACACACTAAAAGTACCTGATACATTGGCTAAACCATATGTATCATGTACAATATGCTACCCTATAATCCTTAAATTTTACATGATATTTAGGTACAATGAATAGCATAGTTATATGAATTGGTATTATTTTTTAAAAGTAAAGTTATTTACTGTATATTTCAAGAAAAACATATCAAAAAAAGCATTACACAAGCTAAATTATATAAAATCACATGATACATGATTTATAGTCATTGTAAAGTACACACTAACCTCAATAAGATTTTTTTTTATCTAATGGAGATGATACATTGTGCAAAGCAAATGATACACATGTACCAAACACACACTACAAGTACATGATACATTGGATAAACCATATGTATCATGTACAATATGTTACCTAATAATTCTTAAATTTATATACTGTAACATAAGATTTATAAAATTTTATATGAAAAAGAAATATTGACACAAATATATTTATCAACACCAATAATAACAAAGTATTTATAATCAAAAGCACGCCTTCAAATTTAATTAACACGGGTTCTTAAGTTTATTTATCTAAACCAAAATTGTTCAAATTGCAACTGTGATGAAAACTGAAAATCATTAAAATGCTTACGTTATAAATTATTCTTTATATCTTAGAAACATCACGACTAATTCACTTCTCTTTTGGGTAGAAAGTACAAGTTCTTCTGTTGTGCCCTTCTTGTCCACATTGTCCACAACAGTTTGTGTTCACCGAAATCTTTTCATCTGCATTCTTTCTTCTTCTTTTTCTTGGTCGTCCAGATGATCTTCTGTATCTAGGTGGATACACAGTTTCAGCTACCACATTATTAGGATCTGACCAATCTTCCTTATCTGGCATTGGTACCATTGAAATTTCATATGTTTTTGCCAATGCATCAGGCTTGTAATAATCAGAGCAATACGGATTCATATCTGTGACATTTTTTTTTTCAATACAGCGATTGCATGTGAACAAGGTATCTCATATATGAAATCTACCACAAGAACATACTTTCCTCTCAAGACAAACAATATATCTTCTTCCATTTTCATAAACTGAGAAAATAAATTCAGATGATGGAACAACCTGTGTACATTAAAAAATTTAAATATATAATTTTTAAAAAACAAATCATGTTCAAAAATGCAGAATGATACACTGAATTAGATATATATAATATAAAGTATTATATAATGATACATACCTCTATTTTTGAACTTTTAGCCGCATTTATAATCAACAATTCCTCGAATTTTCTCCCTAATGTGTCCTTTGTGTATGAGGATACTTCTCTGTTTTGCAATGCCAAGATCCAAAAAGAATTCTAACCTCTTCCAAGAATTATAATATAGTTAATTGGCGTGCTTCAACAAGACAACCATTGATACATTCTGCAATGTTTGAAGTCATGATTCCACCTCTGTTTACTGTTGCATGAACTCTTGACCACTTTTCGTAACCTGCATCTTCAAGGTACTCCTTAACCCTGTGATCAATTCTATCAACCTTAGCCATTAACTTATCAAAATCTTCCTTTCTATATGCCTTGGCCATAGAGTAGAATAGATCACTTATGGCCTTTCTGCTCCTTTTGAAGTTTCCACATACATTCTTCCAAAGATGCCAGATGCATGCATAATGAGGTACATTTGGGAACACAATTCTCACACTCTTCATGATACTCTCATTTCTATCTGAAACAACACACATATCTTTTCTATTGCCAAATGCATGTTTGAACTGTTCGAAAAACCATGTCCACGAACAATCATTTTCGGTGTCAACAACACCATATGCCAATGAAAATATGCAACCTAATTACACACACATTATATTGTTTGATACGTAATATATAAAAACACATCATTACTATAAAAAAATGCTTGCGACATCAAGTGTGCTTGCTGATACAAATGTCCCTTTGTAAGCTCCACTCATGTGTGAACCATCCACAACAACTACTGGTCTGCAGTATTTAAATCCCCTAATGAATGGTCCTAAGGCGATGAACAGATACATAAATTCATCCTCTTTGGTCTTATGCATTCTTATATAAGAATTTGGATACACAATTTTTAACATGTGTATGTATCGCGGCATCCGTCTATATCCTGCAGATGGTTTTCCCCTAATCATGGAGAGTGCACGTTCTTTAGCACGCCATGCTTGCTGGTAAGATATTTCAACCCCATAATATTCTCTAATATCATCAATTATATCTTTTGGAGTATAAATTCGTTTATGATTGACCAATTTTGGAGCAGTAACTCCACTTACAAATCCGATTGTTGCTTGGACTTTGGTTAATACACTCTCCCTCATCAGACACGTATGTTCACTATTGAAACTTCTAACAATGAATATATCAGATTTTTTCCTGCAGGACGCTTTCATAGTCCAACCACATTTGTCTGAAAAGCATACAAACACATAGCTGCGTATATTTTTTAAGCATATTAATACATATAGCAATTGCATCATATAATATATTCAACAATAATGTTTAAACTAATCAAACAATGAATTACACAAAAAGTATCAACCAGTTTTTAAGGAATTAATTAAATGGTGATACATTAATGAAAAGTATCCACTAGTTGTGATATGATTGTTTAAATTGATACAGTCCTTACTATATCAGCAGTAGTATATTAAAGTATCAAAATAGTTATTTCAATGTATCAAAACAAATTACTGAAATGGTGATACATTAAAATATCAAAGAACAAATGATACATGTAGGTTTTCATTTAAAATAGTAATGTTTCATGTACTAATTTTGAACAGCATGGAAATATATATATTTATACCAAACAATATCATACCTTTGTTGATCAAACCTCTTTACTTTGCAATTGAAGTTGTTCTTTATCTTATATTTCATCATCAAATCTACAAGTGTTGCTTTATCCTTATATATATGACCTATCTTCACATCTACAATATATGAATTGATTATAACATTTGTAACTCCAACTTCTGCATTTTCATATGAATCAAATAATCTAGTTTCAACCATTGCCAAAGCCTGTGCATCGTGTGTTCTGCCTTCTACACACGTAATTTCTCCACTTGTTTCATCAAAGTTATGTACAATACCACCATTCTTTTCAATTGTATCAATACATAATGGATACAGTGAAAATCCAGGCTCGTTTTTTTTCAGTTCAAAATATAGTTTAACACTCATATCGTTCTTAAGCTTCATCGGACAGGAGTTACCTTCTACAATGTAACGAATTTCAATTTCTTTCCTTGATACATCAATATCCAACTCGGCTGCAATTGCTGCTTTGAGATTAGAAAACGAAATTGAATCTTCAACAACGATTCCGTCGATTTTGTAACTTTCATACTGCAATTCATTCACCCAAATTCTGGAATGTCTCATCAAAATTGATGTATTCATCATGAAACATCCACAATAACAACAATAAAATTACTGCAGTTCGAAGTTTAACAGATTGTTCATAAAAAATGTATTCAAAATAGATGATATAATCTTTGATTTTCAAAATTTAAAATTAATATCCAATTATGTGCTAATTTAATGTTGATTAATGATCTGTTACCGTAAATTAAGCTATTTTAGTTAAACAAGTTTAAATGTACCATTTTTCCCCATTTTTTCTTAACAGTTTAAACATACCATGTATCACTAGAGTCTAAAGTATCACGGCACAAAAATTTTAAGGAATTTTAGTAAATACTAAATTTGTCGGATTTGAGTGTAATTATTGAATTACACTATGAAATTTCTTAAATTTTTACTTAGAGTATTGTAAGTTTAAACATTGTCATCCACCATTTCATAATGATAGCTGCATCTGCATTACAAACACAGTCAATAGTCAATACATGCACATGAAGAGAACTCCACTTCCTAAAAGATATAGCAAGAGTTAGAAGAATGTGTTTGTAGTTTTCTGTATACAGTTTGTACAACACCAATGCATGGATACCACATTAATCTCATCCTCTCTATTATTGCTACTATAAACTTCCATGCTCTTCTTATCATCTGCTTTCTCCAAAATTCTTCATGACATTGAGATTTATGCAATCCATATCTTGCCCATAATCATCGTTCCACCATCAAATGTTGCACAACAACATTACCAACTATAAATGTACTTTACCACAAACAACAAGTTCACAAACTGAATTCTTAGTCATTACTCTCCCGACAATGATGTCATCTTATAAAACTCAAAAGTACTCACGAAAATAATTAGGTGAGAAAGCGATAGCTAGCAATAAAAATACTCAACAAGAGAGTCGGGGTCGAATCCCACAAGGAGTGATATATTTGTAGCAATTTAATTAGGAAATTAAGATGCAAACCAATTCATTCTAGCAATTAGGATAAATGGGTGGATGGTTCCACCAAATTTAAGGAAAGGTTTCGAAATCAATTATCACGATTCAACTATAAACATGGATTCAAACAAGTAAAGGACGATAGAGGGGTGTGAGCATTTGTATCAACATCAAATAGGGGTACAAGTTGCTGCTCAATAACTAAATAATCATGGATAGGTTGGGTAATCATCAATAGGTTGGGTAATCATCATCGATACAAATCTTCTTTCAATCTAAAAACATCATATTATAGAATTGTCTTTCGATCTCATCCATGTAAATATATATCAACCCAATACCTTACTAAAATCTATCTTTCGAGCAGATTTGTTAATAAGAATTGAAACTAAAATTTCTTTTTTGAGCAAACTACAACGATCAAACTCAATTTGCAAGTATTAAGCTATTTACTCACTTCAATTAATCTCTTTGAAACATCAATCGAAGATCTAAGCTAGGATTAAGTTTGCATCCCTAATCCATAAATTAATCTCATGTTAAAAAACTCAAATCCATGAATAAACAACCAAAAAACAGAGGAAGACATTAGATCTACTAGATTAAATCAACACCATGTGGAAGGAAGCTGAAGGAACAAGTTCAGTAAAGTTGTCTGACAAGTTAGAGTTTGAGTTACACTAGGACTAGACTACTCAATCTTAATTTATGTACAAGTCTATACTTTGTACGACTTAAGATGATGTAGCTGACTAGGATAAGGTGTACATAATATATTGTTGTTCTATTAGGATTCCTAGTGTAGCTATTATAGAACTCTTCTCCTATATAAGGAGTATATAACTCAATCATTCAATTATCAATACAATCCTTGATTCTTTACATATCAGTGAGAATTCTACATGGTATCATAGCAATAAAGTTTTTTCACTCTTTAACATATTAGATCTAACCAAAAACAACCAAATTATCAAACAACAATGGCCTCTTCTACCAACACTCTTTCAACCTCTCCACTTCATCACCTTATTTCGTCCTGCTCCATTAAACTTAAGCCGACGAACTATCTTCTATGGAGGACACAAATAACTCAGTTGATTCAAGTGATGAGATTAGACTATCTCATCACAAAACCACGTAAAGAGACCTGTTCCACTAGACAGACTACTGAGAAAACTGTAGCAGGCGAGAAGGGTGCAGAAGACAGCAACATTATTGACGACTGGGAGGAGAAGGATGTGTTACTAAGGAGTTGGATTAGGCACCTCAGCAGAAGAAAACATGTACCTGATCATAGGCTGCTCAACTGCCAAGGAGATGTGGGAATGCTTGGAAGAAGCATATCTTCAAGCAACAAAAGATAAGGAGTTTCAGCTCAAGCAACAACTGCAAAGTGTGAAGCTAGGAACCAAACCAATTGATGAATACATTAAGTAATTCAAAGACATATGTTATGACCTTGCAGACATTCATAAACCTGTAGATGAGGATAGCAAAGTGATTAATTTTGCTAGAGGTCTAGGTCTTAAGTACAAGACCTTCAGAACTGTTAGGTAAGGAACGTATGCTAATTTTTATCAATTTATTAATGCTCTTAAGGGTTTTGATATGAGGATGGATGAAGAAGAAGTGCCTCAAACAAAATCATAACATGACATTCTTTACCCAAAGAGGCAAGGGAAGAGGAAATTACTCTCAAAGAAGAGGAAACAATGATTTTAATTCCAAAGGAAGATGATTTAAGCCTGCTGGACAGGGAACAGGTTTATAACAGTAGAAACAGACCTGGTCTTCAAAACAGTCCTTCAAGTGGAAGCCATGAGAGGAATAATTTTGATGTGTGTCAAATTTGTGGTAGGAATAATTATGTTTCTCTTAAGTGTTTTACAGGTGAGATTACTCTTACCAAGCCGCAAATGATCTATCACAAGCATTGGTTGCTACTAATCTTCGAAACACTGATGACACCTTGTATGTGGACTCAGGAGCAAATAGTCATATGACACATAACTCAGGTATCCTAACTGATCCTAAACACTATAATGGACCAGATAAAATTATTATTGGGAATGGATCAAAGTTACACATAACACATGTTCAAATCAGGTCTAAAATTAAAGAAAGTTCTTGTAGTCCCTAAAATTAATAAGATTTTACTCTCAGTTAGTAAGCTTGCAAAGGATAATTATTGCACTCTTGAATTTGATGAAACTAAATTTGTTGTAAAGGACAAGAAGACAAGGACACTGCTGGTCAAGGGAACTAAAAGGAATGTGCTTTGAAAGATAACAATCTTTATGCTTTAACTGCTGCACACAATTGGAACACGTCAGACAACATGTGGCATACTAGATTAGGACATCCAAGTTTGAAGTCTTTAAAATTTTTGAATAGTAATAGTTGCATTAATATTAGTAGTTGGAATGAAATATCTACTGTTTGTTTTAGTTGTCAGTTGGGAAAGAGTTGTAAACTTCATATTGGTTTGAGAAATAAAATTGATGCTCCTATGGAATCTTCCCAACATATGAATTATTATGTTGTTTTTGTTGATGATCACACAAGATATACATGCATTTATTCACTGAAAAAGAAGTCTGAATTCTTTGAGACCTTTTTAAATTTCAGAATATGGTGGGAAAACAATTTTCTAAAGAGATTAAGATTTTTCAATGTGATGGAGGTGGTGAGTTTATCCAAACTGACTTCATTAAGCATTTGGAAGAACATGGCATTGTGAGATGTATTTCATGTCCTAACACACCTGAACAAAATGGAGTTGCACAGAGAAAACATAGGCATATTGTGTTGACTGTCTTAACTCTACTACTTCATGCTAATCTACCTTTGTTTTTATGGGTTGAAGCTTTCCTCACTGCAATATTTCTCATCAATAGATTGCGTTCATCAGTCCTAAAATGGTGACTCCATTTGTTAAATTGTATGAGGAACAACCTTATTACAATAGCCTAGAAGTGTTCGGGTATATCAATGGTAACAATAAGGCTAGTCAAAAGACCTATCTTGTGTGTTCATTGGGTACAACAACTTATACAAAGGATATAGATGTTATCATCCCTCTACAATGAGGGTTTCATATCGAGACATGTTGTGTTTGATGAAAATGCATTATCCTATGTGTCTCCCAAGCAATCTCAGACTAACATTAATGTCTCATCTCATCTTGCTACTTTTGTTGAATCTTTCTCTAAATTGCAGGCACATGATTATTATGATTCAGGGGAAGTACAGGTTGCTAGCCCACACATTACTAGTGATAATGCTGCTACACCTCATGTACTCATTGATGATGAGAGTATTATTGACATCTCAGGCGCAAGATCAGATGCTGAGGAACAGGTTGAGGTTGATGATCCATATAGTAGTATTGAAAGTCCAGCTGCAGATTTTGAATCTGCCTGCAGCAGTGAGGAACAAGTTGCTCTTACAAGTCCAGCCAATGATCATCATCAGACAACCACTTTAGTTAAACCAAATACTACTAAAGAAGCACTAAAATTACCTCGTTGGCTTGCAGCAATGCAGGAAGAAATTGATGTTTTACATACTAACAAGACATGGATTTTAGTGCCAAAATCTCCTGGTATGAACTTGGTTGAATAAAAATGGGTGTTCAAGACAAAATTAAAATTTGATGGAATAGTAGATAGATACAAGGCCAGACTTGTGGTAAGGGGATTCTCGCAGCTTTAAGGGATAGATTTTGAAGAAACATTTAGTCCTGTGGTTAAAGCAATAACTAATAGGGTGGTTCTATCCATTGCTGTCAGTTCAAAGTGGGAAGTTAGACAACTCGATGTCAAAAATGTCTTTCTCCATGGTGTCTTACAAGAGGAGGTGTACATGAGTCAACCTCCTGGTTTTATTGATCCCTAGTATACTCAGCATGTATGTCAAGTTAAAAAGGAATTGTATGGTCTTAAACAAGCACCTAGAGCCTGGTTTGATAGGTTTAGCATGCATCTCTTACACCTTGGTTTCATTTGTATTAAGGTTGACCCTTTCTTATTTATTTTGAAGACTCACAAAGGCAAAATATTTCTCTTGTTATATGTGGATGATATTATTATCATAGGAAGTAATTCATCTCATGTCTCAGTATTGGTTCTACAACTTGGGAAGGAGTTCACCATGAAAGATCTTGGCAATTTACAATTCTTTCTTGGAGTTGAGGTTAAGTATTTTGATGGGGGGGGGGGCATCCATTTAAGCTAGAGTAAGTATGTTGCTAAGCTGCTAGACAAGACTAAATGACTTTTGCAAAGGCTATAGCCACTTCGTTGGCTCAAAAGCATGGTCTACATAAAGCTATGGGAGGCCTGGTTGAAACAACCTTTTACAGAATGATTGTAGGGAGTCTTCAATACTTGACTCTCACAAGACCATATATTACTCATGTTGTGAATTTAGCAAGCCAATTTATTCAAAACCCGAACAGTCAAGGAGTGAAAAGAATTCTCAGGTATACATCAAAGGCACTCTGCACTTTGAACTTAGACTTATTTCACAATCACCATGTAGGTTGTATGGGTACTCCGATGCTGACTGGGGAGGTTGTACCACTACTAGGAGATCAACTACAAGTTATAACATCTACCTAGGTGCAAACTGTATTTCTTCGACCTCCAAGAAATAATCCACAGTTGCTCGTTCAAGTGCTGAAGCTGAGTATAGAGCACTTGCCTCCACTGCATCAGATTTGACATAGATCATGTATCTACTTCATGATCTTGGGGTGTTTATTCGATCAGTACCTACATTATATTGTGACAACATGAGTGCTTTGTACATGACAGTTAATCCAGTTATGCATGCTAGAACTAAACATGTTGAAATGGACTATCATTTGGTTCATGAGAAGGTTGTTAGAGGACAACTTGTTACTCAATTTGTGAGGTCTAAGGATCAGTTAGCAAAATATTCACACAAAAGTATTAACCAAACATGTTTTTGTTGAGTTTCATCGCAAGCTAGGAGTTACAGTTCCTCCACTCACTAGCTTGAGGGGAAATGTTGAAGGATGCTGATGGAACAGGACAAAGGAACAATTTTGGTGAAGTTGTCTGAAAAGTTAGAGCTTGAGTAACACTAGTACTAGACTACTCAATCCTAATTTATGTACAAGTCTATACTTTGTACGACTTAAATTGGTATAGTTGACTAGGATAAGGTGTACATAATATATTTGCGTTGTATTAGGATTCTTAGTGTAGATAGTAAAGAACTCTTCTCCTATATAAGGAATATGTAACTCAATCATTCAATTATCAATACAATCCTTGATTCTTCACATATCTGTGAGAATTCTACATAACTCCATAATCACACCCCTAGAATTGAGTTTTAGCCAAACATCATAATGGAAAAGAAATTATACCAACTATGTTTTTAGCCATTGAAGTGTTGATAATCATCAATAATCTTCAACAACCACTTTGAATTGAACCCTCAATTGTCAATTACAAGTTTGTCCAAAACCCAAAAACTAAGAGAAAAATAGAAAGGGTTTATTTCTCAATTTAAAAAAGCTAGAATGCATAAAAGATACATTTTCTCTATCCTTTGGGTTATTTATAATTTTTCCAAAAATTGGTCCAAAATTTCATGCGCGACTGGATCGATGACTTAGTCGAGCTCCTCTAGCATGATCGGCATATCACCGTCCTATTCTTCAGCTCGCCTTTTCTTGGCTACATGCTTTAGTTGTTTAAAATCCAGTTATCGAACTCGATTGAGTCAGCCTTTCATGTTCGGCGAATCATCGTTATCACCACTACTATAAAACAGTGAATACCCACCTAAAATTATCGACCTCAAATAGAAGTCGATAATTTTCGATCTCCGAAGGTCAGTATTGTTAAAAAAGAATAAAAAAAACTTTAGAAAATCGACCACAACGAGTCAATTTTTATGATAAAATAGGAATATCAAATACCGACCTCTAGAGATTAAAAATTTTCTCTGAAAAATGAATTACCATAAAAACTGGCCTCTTGATGTCGGTATTAAATAAATCAATTAATAACAATATTTTGTTTTCTTGGTTAAATATAATAACACAATTGAGAAGTATTTTGAATCAATTTTATTTAAATCGTCTTTCAGCTTTCGAAAGTCGATTAAATTAAATAGTATGTAATTAAATTAATTTTCATTAAAATATTTATATAGTGGCTTCCAGAAAATTAATCAATTAATATTTTCAATTAACTTTAAATAAATCTTCTCCGGATGACGGTTTTATATAAGTTCAAAAATAAATCAATATAAAATACCGACTTTCTTATGTTAGTATTATTTAACTAACATTACTACTTCTTATTTTTCTTAATTTAATCTAATTTCTCTTAATAAAAGTGAAATTTGGAAGTCAGTTTGTTTAAAATATTTCTATTAATCATAATGTAGCTATTGTGCATAATACCAAGGTATCATTTTTTGAAATAGATAATAGAACATCATAAAGTACTATACAAAACAAGTTCTATCAAGATTCTTACGTTTTGATCTTGAATGGATGTCAAGTGTAGTGATCATATTGTAGGCAATGTCTTGTAAAGGATAATTCATCGGAATATGAAATATGTTGATTATATACTCGTCGAGTAGTTTGACAAAATCAAGTCTTATATATTAATGGTTCAGATATGAAATATATTATCAAAGAAATACCAATGATCAATTTAAATAGATTTATATATTAAATTTGATATTAATAAACTTCAGTTGATCAATAAAATTAAATTTATGTGATAAGGAGTTATATATATATATATATATATATATATATATATATATATCCTCTTATATATAAGCCAACAAGAAAAGGACCAACAATGCAATACTTAATTGTACATGCTCTGTCAGATATACTGTTGCTAAGTGCACTATAAAGTTGGGCCTTTCTTTTATCCTTTTAATAGTAAACATGAGTATAACTCTTCCTTTTACATGTGTACTGGTAATTTTCTTTTCATGAGATAAATTCATTTCTCTTTCTTCCCTCATTCATAAATAAAAATAAAGAAACTGATTCATCTTCCTTCTTTCCTCTAGTATCTCACCGGATGTTATCTTCATTCTCCTCTCAATCGATAATTTTCTTCCTCCATCCTCTTAACTAAGATTTTTAGATGAATGATGAGTGTATATAACTTTTTTACATGATTTCTCTTTCTAGAATTATACAATGTTCATCTTAATGATTCTCAAATCTAATTCGTTCTTTTTCTAATATTGAGGAATTTATGTTCAAATTCGAACTATTTATATTTTTGAGGTTTTAAAAAAATTTCTTTATTATTGAACTTTTATTGTCTGTAATGGTCATTTGTTTTTCGGTCATTTGTTATACTTATTCATGTTTGGATTTAGGTAGTGAGATGCAATTTTTATGGATGATTTTGAATCCAAACTCAAAGATAATGGACCATTTTAGATATTTTCTCTTCCATTTCCTTTTCAGGTTAAGAGTTGGTTGGTGCAACAATGGTGTTTGCTGATATGCTTGAACCAAATAAAAGATTTTTCAGTATTTTTACTTGTAGATTTTCTGCAAAATATTTCTCAATCAATTCTAACGATTTTGATTTTGTATTTTTTTTCTTTGGCTTTTAATGGTATCTAAGTTGTTATGATAGAAGATAAATGAAGATTATTATAGTACTTTTACATAGTAAAAGATACCTACTTTTCTAATAAAACTTTTTGTGTTTTAGTGATTGATTGAAAAAGCATTGGCATATTTGATGAGAGAAGAGGAAAATTTAACAAAGATATTAGAGATATTGGAGTACAGACGTCACCCTTGACAATGTTGGCTTCCTTCCCTTCATAGCAAGGCGATGATGAGTCCAATATGGCTACCAATTAACTGGAAAAATAAAGGGCTCACCTGCTCAAATTTACTAATAATGAGTTAAGGTATCTATAGATTTTTAAAATGAATTTTATTATAGGCTACACGTCTATGTTGCTTGAAGTTTGAACTCTTTAAAAATGTCATTAGTTTTGTGTTGGGTTCTATAAAAGTAGAGTATTTTTAGAGAATTCAACAGGGTTCTCCAAAAGTAGAGTATTTTTAGAGAATTCAACATCGATGGTGCATGAAAAGTGAAGAGTCCATGCAACTTAGTGCATAAGCTATACACTGCTCTATAAGAGACTATTTATTTCTATTCTTATGAAACATACAGGGAGTATTAACTTGAGTTTGTTGGTCAATTTGAAAGACTTGTTGGTGCTATTGCAAGAAGTATGGATGCAATGTTCTGAATGTCTGTCGATAGTAAGTAGTATTTTTGTATTTTCAATCTTTTTGTGCTATTGAGTTGTATATATACATTTATCTACATTATGTTTTTCATCTTTGAACTGCAACATCAAAGTAGTTCTTCTTTATGTCGTGTGTATTATTTATTAAATGTAAGAATTATAAAGGACTAATTTGAGGAATTTTCAATTGATTAAAATGAAACAAACAAAGGTGTCCTCCAAGCAGTAGCTGAAGAGAACACATTTTCTTTTTCAGTTAAATTTTTAATTTACTATTACTTAGATATGTAATTTTTAGAATTTATTCTCTTCCCTTAACTGAAAATCCATTATAACAACCTAATTTTTTCCTTGGCGGTCATGACTTGTCATATGCTCTTTACTTCGATAAATGACATATTGGTGTGAAATGAAAATGTTGATAGATTACTATTTGAAAGTGAATATAATTAGGTAAGTTAATTTTCAAATTTTAGTCTTTAGACTAATCAGACATCTCTGATTGATTTCTTTATACTGATATATTTACAACTAATTTGTAGCTTCGATTTAATTTTTATGTTTTGACCAAACATTTGGAATGACAATGTAATAGGTTGCGCTAATCATATGTTAATCAAGTTAGGTCAAAATCACAACATAAGAAATTTAGGAAGTCCTACAATCTCCAAAAGTAATGTCGTTATATGTTTGTCTATTCAGCTCCTCACGAATCATATAGACTTCTATATATTCTAATGATTTCTTATTTTATTGATTATGCCTAAATCAGAGAGTGATCTTCAAATTTTAAGAATGATCGCACACAAGTTTGTTGAAGGAGACACACACTGTGAGTAATTTGAGCAAATCACGTATGCACACAAATTCAGCTAAAAGTAGTGAGTACTTTTTCTTTTCTTTTTTCTTTTTTCTTTTTTGGCTGAGAATATATTAGTAGTAGTACTTCAGTCTGCTCATATTCTCCCCCATTTGTTATGCTTGGCTTTCTTTGTTCTTCAATCTTTCAAACTGAAATATTTATTGATAGATCACTAGTTCTTTGTATTTAGTGTAGTTTTTTAATTCTTAAAGGTAAGGAGAAAGTTATAGTTATGTTCCACCATTTTAGCCCATAATAGTTATTTGAGGAGGCAAAGCATAAGTAATGAATTAGTGGTGATTGAATTGATTAACAAGGATAATAAAAACTACTGCTAATGTATAAGTTTTCTATATTTTTTTGTTCTCTCTACTAACGTATAATTGATGGTCCTGTTATATTCCATTTACCTATTTGTTCCAAATTAATATGTTTCTTATTTTAGTTTTGATGAGTAAGCAAGTTATCGACCATTGAGTTGGTTAGCAGTTTCAATCCGATATGAGTAGATTAGGATATGTTTATGTGAAATGCTCATTTGGATTTATAGATATGCTTATGTACTTGAATTTTTTTATTTATGATGTGGAGTTCTTATTCTCTACCCGAAATGAGTGAAAGTTAAAATTTTCGTATTTTCATTGATTTTTCTTGAATTTCTTGTTTGTTCTTTTTCGGGTATGGGTGAATTAGAGCGGAGTGGTTGTAAAGGATTAATATGTTTGACTTTACTGGTTTGGGGTAGAGTTTAGTTGATTTAATTGATTGATGGGTTTTTTGTGAGATTTGCGCCAAGTAATAAAAGATGATAAAGAGACCTTTTCTGAGTTTCGTGTCGACTAGTGAAAAGGTAATTTGCGTTGTGTAGGTTAGGCACACTCGTGAATTTGAAAGAAGACTTGGTGTTAAAGAGGAGAAAGGTGTGGTGTTTAAGTGGAGGAATATGTAGTAGGCGGGCACCTGGTTTAGAGATTTATTGGTGATAAGATGAGTTGGATAAAGAAAACATTATTATGGTATGATTTTTGATCTTTTAAGGGGTGGGGCAGGGAGGGAGGTGGAGGTGGGGAGGACAAAGAAGCTAAAGTTTTGACCTTTTTAAACTATTGATCGAGTTTTGTTGTAGGTTGTCCTAGAAATGCTATTACTAAGTATATGAATTCAACATGTATAGTTTTACCTGTGTTGAAGAACTTCTCTGCCATTTGTCTCATCCATTTGTTCCTTTGCAGGTAAAAGATCCTTAAAATGGTGACTTTTGCCAAATCGAAGAATTCTTTGAAGCGCGCTGAAGGTTAGTGGAGTAATCTTCATTGTTTCAGCAATATCTTTCACGGATAATACCATAACTCATCTATTCAGAAGCACCAAATCCTTTAGTTATTTTCTATTAACTTCAAGTTGCTAACTATTGTTCAGTAACATATCAAATAATGTTTTCTGGAACTTTCTGAGGTACAAAATAAATTTTTGTTGATATTAATTTGTGGGTTAAACTAATCACTTCGATTTTGCTAAATCTAAACAGGAAACAAATTTTGCAATCATCTTGCTTTGGTGATGGTGCGAGAAAATTTGCGAAAGTTATGCTTTTTCGGTTCCATTATTCGAATGATCAAATTGTCCAAAACAGAAATGCATCTGACATCAACATAAAGTTAATATGGCTTTGAATTGCCAAACGAGTTTTGAATCAAAAAGTATTGTATTAGATGGCTTATCTTTGATCTGTTGGAAAAGAGCATGTTATATTATAGAAGATAAAGCATCATGTATTAATTTGCAAGAAAAAAAATACTTAATATGAATCACTCAAAGAAGCTTCTTATTCATACTTCCAAGTTCTAATGATTTTTTAATATTGATGTGATGTTTGTCAATAGTCATAGCCAGCACAGGCCATTCACATCTATATACTATCTATATAAATACATAAATAGATAGATAGGTAATTAACACTCAATTTTAACCAATTTATTCAAACATATTTTTGAAACATGTTACGAGTTTAAAAATCTTAATGGATTTTGTCTAAAATTATATATTATAATATCGCTAATTTATAAAATTATCAGTTATTATATATAGAGAGAGTTAACACTTAATTTTGACCGACTTATTCAAACATATTTTTGAAACATATTTTGATTTTTAAAATCTTAATCGATTTTGTCTAAAATTATATATTATAATATCACTAATTTACAAAATTATCAGTTATTATTATTGAGTTATTTTTATTATTATTAAATTAGTATATTTATCGATAGTTAAATTCAAAATAATTACTTTATTTAAATATTTTTAAATTTAGGCGTGGTTCATTTATACGAAATACTTTAATACATGTTATAATTTATTAATTAAATAGCACTTCTTTAGTCTCCCCTTAAATCATTTAAATCATAATCTCTTTTGTTCAATTTGTTTAATTCATAGCCCTCTTTTAATCCAATTTTATTTCATATCAATTATGGCTATTTGCGTATTTCAATTATAGCCTTTCAACACTTCTCAATTATAGCATATCTGATTCAATTCAATTTTGAAATCCCCATCCTTTAATTTCAACCATTGATCATCCAAATCATCAAATCTTGATCGTCCATGTTATTCAAACTAAAGGCTGAGATTAAATCTTCATTCTTTTATCTATATTTTGAATAAACCAACAAAAGAACCAAAACCCTAAGCTAACCATCTTTCTTCATCTTCCTCTCATCTCCTCCTCCCCTATCTCTACCTCTCCTCTATTCTCCTACCATTTCAGGCGAAGCAGCGAACGTCGCCGGCCAGCGAGCAGACGCGAAAATCAACCTGCAATTGGGCGCCACCTACGAGTCATTCTCCTCGCCTACAAGCGAAGCCCGCACCGGCCAGAAGCAGCGCGAGAAACAGCTCCGACCGACGAGCCTCTTTCTCTCTTCTCCTCCACTCCAGTGAGGACGACAACAACAAACAGAAGCTCCAGCTGCTTGCAGCCAACTCTGGCGAACCCCATCGAAGACGACAACAATAGAGAGACCCTCAAATCTCCATTCCTCTCCTCTTCGGCGAAGTTCTAGTAATCCAGATTTTTGATTAATCATCATACATACATAACAATACTCGTAACAAAGCTAAATTGAAGTTTACCTGGAGTTTACATGGTCCAACAATTTCTCAAACACGTCTGTAAATAACTCTAATATTATAACTCTAAAACTATTCAAATTTATTTAAGCTCTAGTTATATGAGACTGGCAAAACTAGATTATCAAACTTGGAATGGAAGAAGAACTAATGTCCGTGAATGTAATGTAAATTTATTAGGTGTGTAGACTCTCTAGAGAAAAATTAACTCTTGACTCACTTTACCTTTATCTCAATATGAAACTGGCATTCTGAAACAATAGAGTTCATTCTAATTGCCAACAATCTTTATATGGAAACAAGAAGACATACTAATTGCCAAGTAATTTGTGACATTCATCAAGTCATCTTATCCAAGAGTCAGTTCTATGGAAGTTGGTGAACACTCTTCTGCATTTATTTTCTATAAAGAGCGTCTTTGTTTGAATGATATACAAACGCACCACTAGATAAAACAATCAAGAAACCTCAGAATTAATAAGTGGAGCTTAGGTATTAATAACCATGTCCTATTGGAGAACCATTCAAGTCAACAAGGCATTTAGTCACTCCTGTCGATGTTATGTGTGCACATATGAAAATAGTAAGACTGGATGAAGTAGTAGCATCAAGTCAAACCATTTTACCTTTGAAGTATGGAAACTACTAACATGCGCACATAGATAAGGACTCAGCTTTTGACCTCCTCGATCGCACAACATTTCAGTAACTAATTTCAGCATGCTGCCATAAAAAAGAGACCTTTAATCAATAAGACAATATTAGTTATGTATAAGGTGTTTACATGTCTAAAGTTCAAGTACAATTATTTTCTATAATGTGTCTGTGTCCATCTAGTATTGATACTTAGCTTTAATAATTTTGTGATAATTTGTTTGTGCCCATCGAGGGTTAACTTAGCTTTAAATTAGGTGATAATGTATTTTCTTAGCATAAGTACTAACACTTGTTGATTCTATTGATAGTAAAATTGATTAATTTGTGTCCATCTAGTGTTGACACTTAGATTTAAATAAAACAATGCCAACGTTTGAAGGTCGAAATATAATAAATAAATAAAATAAAATAAACAACACTGACTTCCAGAAGTGGGAATGTTTAAAGTAAAAAAATATAAAATATAATACCGACCTCCAATGATCAAAATTTAAAAATTAAGAAAAATAAAAATATATTGATTTCCAGGGGTCGAAAATACTAAAAATTAATTTTTAGAGATTAAATATTAATTAATACCAACCTCTGAATGTCGGTGTTTCAAAATATAATAAATAAATATTTTGACATCCTGAAGACAAAAATAATAAATATAAAATAAACAAATATATAAAAGTGACCTCTAGAAGTTAGAAAATAAATAATGAATTTTCCATCTTAAAATTAAAATTGACCTTGGTCGGTATTTACTGTTTGTTAGTAGTGCACCTTGTTTGCTCATTTAGGTTTCATTTTATCTCACAAGTCTGTCGCCTTTGGTGATGAAATTTAGCTCGCGTTTTCACATTCGGAGGATCAATGATGTCTTCCTTCTTCGCCAACTTGCCTTGATCTTTTATCATTAAACACCATAATTTCGATGGAGTTCATACCCATTGGGTGATACACCAATGGTGTTAGGCGACTCTCAGCTGGGAGTCCACACTCTTTTCAATGTTTTGACCTAGATTTATTTTTGCCATGTCATTTAGTTTTTATAGTTGTGATATCATCAAATAATGACATAAATAGGCATTGAAATCACTATTTTGTTGAATTAGAAGGGCCTCAAATGAGTCAAAATCTCAGACTCATAACTCTTACAGTATCATTGACTAATGACTAATGAATAATTTCTAAACAAAAAAATCTTAATAATATCAATATAATATATACATATACTAATTTAATATCAGTTAAAAAAATTATTAGCTTTTATAATATATATATATATATGTATGTATGTATGTATCTTGGGCATCTATCATAATTTTTTAGGGGACATCAATGAAAGGGGTATATATTTTTAATTAATTTATATTTATAGGAAAATTGCTTAGTTTCCTCAAATATCAACCACAAAGGCTTTTAGGGCTTGTTTGGAAAGCTACTTGGTAATTGTAATTTATATAATTATTAGGATAATAATTATACACCCTAGTAATTACACCGACTTTTGTTTGCCACAATGTATTACACATGTACTGTTTGGATACATATTATATTACACAATAAGAAACTATATAAACGATATTAAATTAAATATTTAAGATATATATATTGTCTTTTGAAAATATATCAATTATAAACATATATTCTTAACTAATATTACCAAAACATAATTGATTTATATTTTTCAAATTAGTATATTTCAATTGAATTAATCATAAAAATTAAAAGTACAAGCTTAGATTTATATGAATATCATGAAATACATGTTTGACAAAAAGATTGATATTATAAAACAAATGAAAATCAAAATATAACCTAAGTTCTAATTTTTTTTAGGGATAATGTCCAAGTACCCCCTCAACCTATGCCCGAAATCTCAGAGACACACTTATACTATACTAAGGTCCTATTACCCCCCTGAACTTATTTTATAAATAATTTTTTACCCCTTTTTAGCTTACGTGACACTATCTTGTGGGCCCAACGATGGTTGACTTTTTTTTCGAACTAGTGCCACGTAGGCTAAAAAGGGGTAGAAAATTACATATAAAATAAGTTCAGGGGGGTAATGAAACCTTAGTATAGTATAAGTGTGTCTCTGGAATTTCGGCATAAGTTGAGGGGGTACTTGAGTATTTTACCTTTATTTTTAATAAAAAATCACATAATACTCTTATGTCAAATTTCAAATAACATACATAAAATATGATTTAGGGTGTGTTTGGTATGAAGGAAAATGTTTTTCTAGAAAACAAGTAGATTTTGAACTTATTTTCTCATGTTTGGTTGGTTAGTAGAAAAAAATTTCCGAAAATAATTTTTAGTGTTTGATTTATGAACGAAATATATTTTTGAGAGACATCTTTTATTTTTACTAGAGCAGAAAATAATTTATGAAATTGAAAATATTTTTTAAAAATAATTTTATTTGGGGTGTTGGTGGGGTGGGGGAGTGAAAAAATAAAAATTTGAACTTTATAGCATTTTTAAAAAATAATATTAATTTTTTTAAGGGGTTGGGGGTGGGAGGGTGGGTAGGGGGGGGGGGTTAGGAGTTTAAAAATAAAAATTTAAAGTTGAAAATATTTTTAAAAAGCAAAATTATTTTTTTGGAGAAGGGGTGGGGTTGGGGGGGGGGGTCGGTGATTTTTTTTAAAAAATGATTTTTTTTAAATTGTTGTTTCCCCCCAAAAAATGTAATTTAAAACTGGAGACGAGTTTTGGAAAATGTTTTCCTTAATTTTTGAAGGGACCTTAATTTTGAGGAAAATGAGTTGATTTGAAAAAACATTTTCCAAAACTTTTGTCCCAACCAAACATGAGAAAATTAAAAAATATTTTCCTTTATACCAGACACTCTTAAAATAAAAAGGAAACGCAAGTCTATAACCTTACTCAACAATAAATTCTACTTTAATTTAAAAATTTAAAATACAGATAAAATTAGATAATACAAAAGATTGCATGAAATCAAATAAAATATATAAAATAAACTTTTAAGAATAATAAAAAAAAAGAAAGAAAACAGAATTGGAAAAAAAAGAATAATGAATGGGCCTAGAGGCCGAAAGGGGAGGGAAATGTTTCCCGCCATTTTGTACTTAGACCCATTTACCCATACTCATATAGCGTTACTGTGTTTAAGGAAACTGATAGGAAAGGATGGAAGCGGTAAGATCGCAGCGAAAATCTTTGGTATCGACCGGCGTCGGTTCAACACTTCCTCTCTATCGCTCTGCCCCTCCACTTGAAGTCCGTCTTGAAGATTTCGAGCTTTACGCCATTGATCGCCTCCGAGGTACTCACACTATAAACTTTCAGATCTCATTTCCTTTCTTTGCGCTTACTAATTTTATTTTTCTTAATTCAATCCAGTTCTTAAAGGTATTTCAGATGCTTTGTCTAGAGGAAAGAAACCCGATGAAATGGAGAAATTGGTAACTCTATTTTAGTAGTATATTTTATTTCTTTCTTCTACAATTGGATTCATCTTACTGCTTTCAAAATTAGGTGTTGGATTTGTGGAAAACAAATATGAGGCATCAACATTCATCTGAGCTCCTTAATAAGGACATAATTTCACATTTTGTTTTGCGACTTGTTTATTGCAGGACGTGAGTACCATCTTTTTGCCTTTATCCATTTTCCATAATTCTAACAATCCATTCTTTAATAGATATAACTTAATCTTTTAGGGAGGAGTTAAGAAAATGGTTTCTTTCAATTGAAACTACCTTATTTCGTTACCGTTTCCGCGATGAACCTCCTGAAAAACAGGTTTGCCACATTTTCTTTTCCTCTCACAACATCTTTATACTTATTGTTTGAAATATAATAAATTTGGACGCAGAGAGCGCTAATGGCAGATTTTGATCTTCCATACAAAGCTGTAACCATTGCTGAATACGAGGTAAATATTTTAAAAAGATTTTTCTTCTCTTAATACCACTACATTGAAGTTTTACTCTTCGGCAATATATTGGTGATGCATATTTTACGTACGCCTATCTTGCTTATGATGCAGAGTGTAAAGGAAAAATTGAACCAAGTTGCACGCGCCATAGGCCAACCTATTACAAGTAGTATTTCTCTTTTGTAATTCCAATCGCGAGCGTCTATTTTGATACTATTTAAGTCATTAACTTCATGATTTTGATTATTTGCAGCTGATGCTATCTATTACAAGGTATGCTCTTGACTTTTGCAATGCGTAACCCCCCTGGTAAAAGAAAATGGAAGTAATAAAGGAGCCAATAGCTATGTAGCTTGGGCCCCTTTAAAATATCTGTTGCACCCAAGTAGATCTGATAGGCTTTGGGTGTGGGATTCGCACCAAATTCGGTCAACTTATTTTGGGTACTTTGGTTACATCTCAAGAAATGTAGACATCTATTCATATAAAGTATGAACACCTTGCTATACTTGAGATTTCTTATGAGTAGAATATCAGATATTTATAATGTATTAAATTTATTAGTTTTAGCTCAGCAACTGTTAATTGATTCCATACGTATGTATAAATGTCATAATGCTAATTTATTCGCCGTACCCCAGCATCCTTACCCACTCTGAGATTCATACCTCCGGATACTAAATTTTATGTAATGAAGAACCTAAAATCTAGTTCTGCATCAGTTTACCCATACTTAAGCCTGAGCAACACCAGCCAAGACAACAATAGGTCTGCATGAACATCTATGTAGAGGAGTGCAAAAGAAAGATGTCGTTGACCATATTATACTTGCATACTTCCATTTCAGAATCGAAAGAATTGTTGCCTAATAGCTACATGTGTATGAATCGACAGATTAATTTGCTTAAGAAACTTCTTTGGTTTGACCAGCATGCTTGTTGGGGATTGTAAGAAATAGAAGTGGCTACGATTTTGATGTAGACCTCTTGATGTGGCTGAACATTTGTCATGATTGGCTTAGTAGGAACTATAAGACAGGTTGTCAATTGTATTATGCTAGGAAAATAAAGCTTAAAAAAGGACTCTGTTTATCTTGTTTGAATAAGATTTTGCTTTATGAGGTTCTGGTTGAGCTTTCTCTTATATGATTTTGGTTTTAATTACTCAAGGTTCCATTTGAGGAGGTGCCAGAGCTTGTGGCAGGTCGACGAGTATTTATTCAAAAAGGGAATGCATATATCGCCATGAATCAGGTAGTTCTTTGTATTTCTATGGAAGCTGTTAGAATATGAATAAATATATAAATCCTACTTAGAATAGACACAAGAATAGGAATCCTAAATGGAGAAAGAGTCATAGGAATAGGAATCCTAATTTGAAAAAGGAGTCCGATGTAGTGTCTATAAATAGGGTCTCAATGCAATAATGTAGATACACAATTTCAATAATATATTTCTCCTATATTTCTCAAAGAAGCATCCAAATGAATATGTTGATATCAATATACCAATTCCTGTGACATAGCTTATTCTTGCAGGTGGTTTCACTAGTAATCACACAGTTTCGGAGTCATCTTTCGAAAGCACTAGTGCTGACAAACAGGTTGGTTGCCCCAGTTTTGGTCCTCATTGAAAGATGAGCATACCCATTCTTACATAAGCAACATCTTAAAAAATAACAATTATTGAAAGTAACTTCTCTTATTTTCACTATTTTAAACTTTGTTTCAAGCTGATTTCTTGTCGTAAAAAGAAAATTATCCCTCCCGAACTTGATTCGCAACGACTGCAGTGCTTCAAATTAGTGGAGCATATCACATTAGAAACTGGATCGCTGAACAAATTCGTTCAGCTTCTCATCCAACAATAAACAATATATCAGACAACAAAGAGAATTGATTTTCTTACTGCTTTATTTGTAAGCCTCTAGTCATTAGCATGTGCATTTCCACTTTGTGCGTCAGGTTTCTCATTTTCTCTTGCTTTTCTTATATCTGAGTTGATGGTTTAGAGAGACCACGTTTGTCATTGGTCAGATTTCTTCTATATCAGGAACTCATTAAGCTGACAATGTGTTGTCAAGTTCATCTGACATTTCATCTAGCATGTTGCTTTTGGAATTTCATCTATTTACTCCTTTTAATTTAAAACTTAGGTTCCATCATTAGATTTTTTGAATTTTCAGTTTACTGATTTCAGAAAATGGACCTCTATGATCAGAGAACAGGAGAAGGACCGTTTGGTTCCTGTGAGTATTGAGCTAGTTTTGAAGTTGCACTCAAAGATTGTTTATGTTCCTTAATGTCTAAACCTAATTTCCCTTAAATATGTTAGATTATTGAAGCCTTATCCACAAGTTACCTGGGTCCTGATTATAACCAGGTGATTTAGAGCTCCTTTATTATCATCTACTGGTGCTGTTGTAACGTTCTTGTTGCATTCACTTGACTAATCCAACCTTTGTTTCAGCCGAGAGAACATGCAGAAATATCACTAAAAGACATTGACCAGATTGCTAAGAGTTCATTCCCTCTATGTATGGGTCATCTTTTCGAAAAGGTTAGAAGTTGATCAAGAAACTAAGTTCATTAACATCGTATGTTCCTTTTAGGGTTTACTGTCATGTTATCTCTTAATTGTTGTAGTACTTTTAAGCAGTTATGATGTTTTGGTACTACACCTTCTTTTCCAAAAAGTTCGCCTTCACCATGGTTTATGATTTATTGCAGCTACAAGAGGATCATCATCTGAAGCATGGAGGGAGGATGCAACTTGGTCTATTTCTCAAGGTTATATTATCAGAGGGTTGATGGGGATTTTGCCTAAAAAAATTGAACTGTTTTTCTAGATGTGATAACAGGATTAATGGAACTTCATTGCTCCGAGCATTCACATATTTTATTCCGCTGTATAGCAATCCATCATCATTTTTGTCTTCGTTTACACCAAAATAAATCACAAACTTTCCTTCTAGGTGATTAATCGATGTTGAATCGTATTCATGCAGTCGTTCCTCTCTCTTTATTGGTTTTGGGGAGGGGGATTGGGGCTATTTATAACTATATATTGTTTCCAATTGTTTATACAAAAAGGAAACTCAATACAACTGAATTTAGAAATTTTCTGCAAATAGGAATGCTCCAATAGACTTTCTTTGTTATTGAACAACACATGCTAGCTATTACACATGACATAATAGAAATGGATGATTCATAAAATGCTAAACACAAACTATGCATTCAAGGATTCTGGTTAAATATATGCCTTCCAGAGAGAGAGATGTGAAGAATAAAAAGTAAAAGGATTTACAAAAGCTAGAAGGTGGTCAAAGAAATGGTTCTGGATGAGGTTAAGAAGTAATTGCTTTTAAAAAGTAGGAAATAGGCTTAGTGGTATAGAACAATTTTTATCCTACAGTTTATTCAAGAAAGAAAGTAAGTTGAGAGAAAAAAAATGAAGAAAAGAGGATTGAAGTTTTCTTTTGTTCTATTAGGGCTCTCTTGTCAATGATTTGTTTAGAGTTACAAATTCTTTGGTTGAAGCACATGGATATCTACAAGAACACAAGTATTAGTTTGAGGTTCTCTCAGTGAGCGATCGTAAGAATCAATTCTTCACTGTTCATTCTTTGACAGTGTTTTGCTTTATTTGTAGGGTGTTGGATTGAAGTTGGATGATGCCCTTGCATTCTGGAGAGCTGAGTTCTCCCGAAAAGTAAGTAGAATTTAATGATCTATGTTTTTATTTTTTTATACATAGCAAGTGTTCTCCTCTGTCGGATGTAATGGACTGAACAAGTCCAAACATGAGCAAGCTATTCGAGACAAGAAGCACCTTGGAGAAGAGTTGCCCAGTTTTCCTTGTACATGCTATACTTGTGTCTTAGCTAGAAATAGATTTACCACTATTGATAAGGAGAGAGTAGACTGTGAACAGATGATAAGAAACGCTGTCAGATGATATGGCTTCCACCTTCTGAAGTAGGTGGTCTCAGATGTGTTCATTTTCTCTGGAAAATTAAGTGCATAATTTTTTCTTGTAGGTTGGTGCTGAAAGATTTGAAAAAGAATATGCATACAGCATAAGACACAACTATGGGAAAGAAGGAAAGAGAACGGTAAGTAACTTATTTGAAGTCGCATTGCAGAAAATGTAGAGTTTGTGAGAATGTCTATGCATTTGGTACTCCATAGTTGTGATGGAAGTTGGAACATTCTATTCTGTATTATAACTGAGAAGTGTCTTGCTAAAAAAAACAACAAATGCAACACACCAAAAAGAGCTCTAATGTCTGAAACACCAAGAGAATAAAATACAAGAACAAATTCTTCTAGTTCTGGATATCAGCTCACTTCTGTTCTCTTTTAGGAAGGAAAAAAGCAGAAGAAAATGACTTTTGTCTGTCTTCTTTCGAGTTCTCTGTTCCTTTGTATGCCCACGAGTAAGCATAGAACATTGGAATAGTTTCAAGATTCTGCTGATAGGTGAAAAGAGTGAAAAAAAGAGAGAATGTTTCTACATCTTGTGCTGTTCTATTTTTGGTAGAGATTTTGCATTCTTTTCTCCCTTTGATTTCTAAACAATCCGTATTGCTTTCTTGCAAGAGTGCAGGATTACACACCTTATTCTTGTCAAAAGATTATATCATCAACTCCTGGAGTTGGAGATCACCATGGCTGTCCATATCGTCATTTCAGGTCAGACTGATCTGCCGTTGCATTTGATCTTGTTCACTGAAGTGAGCAATTGTTGCTTTTATAAAACATGAGACGCTCATCACGCATGTTAATTCCTGAAGCTTTGAGACAAATTAACTTTCATGTTTTTGCTTTGAGACAATTTATAATAGCTTCTTTCATCTCTGATGAGTGATTTTTCATGTTTTTGCTTCCATCTGCATGATGTGTAGGCTGTAGCATGTTCTTGATGCAACATGATGAGAAAATGAGGTCTTCCAGGCTGTCATTGATTAAGCACAACTTCTTATTATCCTGCAATTTGCTTACAATTTTTTTGGACATCTAGGTTTTTAGGAAGTTGTATGGGTTAATGCATAGTTGTAAGTTTCTAGGAAGTCCAATTCCTACCAAAAGAAAAAGAGAGAAAAACCTATTGTATCAACTTTGCAACCTAGTTGATAGTTCTGGGAGCAAGCATTTTGCTTGAATTGTAGGCCTTCCCAGTGTGAGTTTGGATTATTCTTGCTTGTGTGCTTCACTGAGTGCCAAGAAGAAAAAGAACAGCAATTAAATCCTTAATCCATGTTAAATAGAATTGAAACCATACAGGAAGCTGAGGAGAGCTTAATCAATATCAAGGTTTAGAAAAGGTGTAATTTCCAGCTCCAATACCTTTCCCCAAGTAAAGAAAAATCTTATCTCCTCGATTAGATACTAAATTCTTGATTCCTGTAATGAGCAGTTGTAGTTAATACCTTTTGAGTGTTGAAGTCTTATGAAGGGTTAGACCAGTGGCGTAGCCAGGAATTTCAGGAAGGGTGTCCAAGTCATAAGTAGTTTTCATTTTTGAAAAATGGATGCAGCAAAATTTTTATTGAGTCAAACTACATTATATTAGTGAATTACTTTTTTTTTTTGTGTGGAATGAATGCTCCAAAAATTTTAAAATCAAAATGTGTAAAAGTGAACAAATAGTTTTTAAAAAATACTTTTTAGTTTTTACCAAAGTAATGATAGCAATGAGACATAAGAACATAGAGTAGAATCAATAATTGATTATATATTCATTTTTATATATTTAATATTTTAAATCACTAATTAATAATTATTTTAATAAATAACAATTTAAAAATAACAAATTTATTAATTATTATAATTGCTTAATTAATATATAGAAAATAACAGATTATTATTATTTTAGAGAGTCGGATTATATTTTGAAAAATAAAACAACTTGCAACAAGCAGGAATCGAACCTGCAAACACACAAATATAAAGTATATGGGTCGTTTTGGAATCAATAGATTTCAAAAAAAGAAGAAGATGAGTCAATATAAAACTAGTCATCCAAAATTTGTCCAGGACACGCTCATATGCTGTAGTATTAGATTTGATGGATGAAAGTGATCAAAATCTAAGAAATAAAATTATATGGGTAGGGTCGGAATAATGACACGCCCAACTAGAAAATAGAAATTATACAGGAAAGGTCGATTTGATGGCATCACCCTATTGAAAAAAGAGAAATAATATGGGTAGCATCGAAATAATGTCACAACCCTATGATAATCAAATTTGAGGAGTCACCGAAAAGACGATGCTACGCAACTCAGTAATGAGAAGGTAGTTTGGAAATATCTATGGGTAAATTAAATATGAAAAATAGTTCGGATAGATGCACGACAGTTCACAAATCAGATGTACTAAAGTAGTTACCAGAAGGATGGGATGGTGCTACACATAGGATATGAATAAAGTAGTCACTAGAACGATGTCAACGTTCTACACAAATTAGACATGAGAAAATAGTCAGGATAATGATGGCACAGTGCCACACAAATTAATTATAAAAAAGTAGTTACCTGAAAGATGGCACAGTGCTAAACAAATTAAATATGAAAAAGTAGTCACCATAAAGGTGGCACAGTGCTACAAATTAGATATAAGAAAGTAGTTACCAGAATGATGGGACGATGCTTTACTAAAATCAAATATGAGAAAATAGTCAGTGGAAAGATACATGGTGAGGCAGTGAGCCATTTTGCTAACATAATTGTTGGAAAGATACATGGTGAGGCAGTGAGCCAACTTTTGCTAACATAATTGTTGGCCAGAGCCGCCCGCTTACAGTGGAAGCTCTTTAATTGTTTACTAAGATTGTAGAGATTCTGATACCATGTAAGAAATATAGGAAAATAATATTATTGAATTGTTGTTTCTATATTATTATAGAGAGACCCTATTTATAGACACAAAAATAGACACTTTTCCAAGTAAGATGCTACAATACAATCCTTTTCTAAGTAGGACACTGTACTATTCCTATTCCTATATCTATTCTAAGTAGGATTGTATATATCTGTTATATTCTAACACCACGAATTTCACCAAATTTCCTTTTATCTTTAATCTCTTTGAATTTTGTTTGTTTACTTTCTATTTTTATCTCTAATTCCTTTATGAGATTCCATTTTTTTCTTTTTTAATAGCACATTCATATTTATCTTTTGAACTCGTAGTTCTATGCATGAACTGAAAGATAATATAGATTGCCTGCTTTTAATATTTACAAATTCTTTTTGCATGTTATACCATCCAACAAAACTATTTATGGTTGTGTATTGTCTCTGTGTTGTTCTGTCGAGACAGAAAGTGAAGTTTATTAGTAAGGAAGAGAGAACAGCAATTTGATAGTGATATTATCTTCAAATTGTTCTATGTTTCAAAGATTGAACCAGTAAAAGAAACAGAAGATGTGCCTTTCCCTTATGTGATGACCTATTGTTGTCTCTATATGATGATGGAGACTATCAATTAGCTTTACCTAGGTAGTAGACTAGTATTTACTCAGATTTTTGGCAAATGTGTTGGAAAAGATTGCTCAATTTTCCCTTATTGGCTTGCCAAATTTGCTTCAACAGTGAGGAGAATCTGAGAGCTGCTCTGACCAGGATGAGAGTAGGCAATCGAGCACTGGAGGATGTGATAGACAAAGTCCGAAATAGACATTACCAGGTTGGTGTATAATAGGATGAATTATCACTGCTTTGTGTCGCCTTATTTCATATGTTGTGATTGTAAAATTGTGCAGTTGGCATGCACTTTGACCTTTGAAGCTGTTCATGGCTCATCTTGTGATGCCGGGGTTAACCATCCAAATCAGTACTACAATGACAGTCAGAGGATCTTGGAATCACAGGTAAGTTCTTCGTGGACTAATACTAAGATGGCTTGTAAAGGATATCTTTGTCATTGTGATTTTGTGATTATGGATTTGGTGGTATAATTAATCATGTGCTGTGATAAAATATTTTTCCGTTGTTTCCATTACCTGTTTTAGGTAGAAGTATGATGCTGAATACATTTGGTGTCGGAGAAATGCTTCTTTATTATTTGACTAACTTGCCTCAATATTGTGGCCATGTCAGTGGGCACACGGCTTTTCACATTTTACATCACGCCTTAATATGTATCTTGTTTTTGCGGTTAATCTACTTTCAGAAGAGTTCCAGTAACCCAAAAGGAACAGCAGCTTCAATGTAGGGCAATATAGATGTGTTGCCTCCCTTGTGTGAGTCTCGTCTATGATAAAATTCTGTAGCATTCTACTATATTTTCTTGTTTCCATATTTATTTTCCTTGCATGAACATCCCATGAAACTGCAGTGGAAGATCTGGTTGACTTGCACCTGCAAGAATCCAAAGAAGAGCATGCAGGACTAACTTAACTACGAAGAAGAGCTAATGCCTTTTCTGTCCAAACAAGTTAAAAAGGGAAAACAGTTGGATCACCGATTACAGTTTTTTGATGCAATCCCATTTTTTTAAAGCATTAGTGTACTGTAAGTCTATAACTTGTATTAATTTAATCCTGTTCAGATCTATATCTATATAATTTATACGAGGAAGGTGATGTGACACTCTCTTTACCCTTGCCTTCTTTCTTATTTTCTCTACTCAGAAGATCTGCAGATGTATAATTTGTCTTTATTATTGCAATATCCATGATAAAAGTTACCCGTTATGAGTCTTTATGGTAGAAATCGAGAAAAAGCCTAACATATTCCCTTATCTTTGAGGGCCTATTAGTAAAATTCGAGGAAAGCTTTGAGTGTAACCTAAAGACTAACGAACTATGTTGAGCGACATGTTTTGATTTTAATAAATGGGAGTCAAAATGCTTACTGAAAAATTGATTAAAGTATTTGTTAATATAATTCTTGATTTTAAAGTTAAAATATTATTTCTTAGTATTTTTAGAATTGAAAAATTATAAGCTTTGGTTAATAGAATTCTTTATTTTAAGGTTAAAATATAACATGCATAACGTCTTCAAAAGTATTGCTGATGAAGTTATTGTCAATCTTTTTTCATTTTATCTTTGAAGTCAATAAATATTTTAGCAAAAATATGTATCCTACTTCAATTTGGAAAAAATGTTAAGGAATAATAATATCTTTTAGTTTATTAGGATATGTTAAAAGAAAGTTAATGATATATATATATATATATATATATATATATATATATAATTTTGTGTTGGGACTAAGCAAAACATTTTTTATTAGGACTAAGTTCATCGTATCCTACTAATACTAGGAGCTTAACCTTGAATCTATTTCAAGTAAATTAGGAGTAGTAAGTTCCTCCATTTGGCCGTGGCTAGTAGACTGATTTATGTGAGCTTAGCTGTTTGGTAAGTCCTTGTGATTTGAGGACATGAACATTTATCAGTTCTACATTCTTTTAATCTTTTCAATTTTCCTACTTATTTTGTGAGCTAGGGCTTGTCCTAGTCACATATATTATAATAGAAGCTTGTTGTAAGATTTAGTATGATTTCACATTTAACCTTTGTACTATGTTTTAGTATTAAAGTTTTGTTAAAGTAATTAGACTTTTATTCTACTTTATCTCTTTATTTTTATTATGTCGATATCTTAGTTTCATATTTATGTCAAGTGGCTTGTTTAGGATCAATCGAGATCCTATTTCCATGTCATGTTTTGGGGTATTCTGGATTGTGACATGTCAGTACTTGAAATGTACTAAGTACAGGAAAATGCAATAAGTAAATATAACGTAGAAATTGATGATTTGATTTTGCATACATAGTATGAGGTTATGCAATCCTCGTGAAAATTATAATCGTGTATGGGAGAAACCATTAACCAACATAATCTATGTGATTAACATGTATTTCAGTCAATTGCTTCGACACCAAAAAAAGAGTATCGTATTTGCCAAGGCAAGGACCATAATCTTGAGATAAGGCAAATTCACTAGCTAAATCTAATTAAGACTAAGTCTTTGCGGAACATGTAGTTCTGGAACTTGGGTTATTGCCATAGTTGGTGCTAAGTAAACTCCAAAAGAAAAAACATGCATAATCATATTCATATTCAAAATTTATGAAATGGTACGAATCTAATAATATCGAATCATTTGATACATAATCTCAGAGTCACAAGAATAACTCTTTTATATCAAAATTTCACACATATGAGATACTTTAATTAAAAACATCTAAATCGTGATTAGGAGTGACAAACGAGCAAGTTGAGTCGAATATGAGTAGATTGAAAACGAGTTCAATAAAAATGGATTCGATTCACATTTTAAAAGAATAAAAGTGAGGTATCTAATGAATAATATAAGTAAATTTGGGTACCCATATTATGATAGAAATATTGTCAGAGACTTTAAAAACAAAAATCTTTTTTAATTTTTTTTTATCACTCCATCCTCATTCCTCCTATTCCAAGAAAATGTAAAAAATGCTTAGTTTGATTTTTTGAAAAATATTATTTTTTAAAAGACTTTTTTTTATCACCCAACCCCTGTGCCCCCCACTAGCGTCCCCCTCTATTTCAAAAGAAAATGTAAACAAATTAACTATTTTTATAAAAAAATTAATATTTTACCACCCCACCCCTGACCTTCTCACTCACCCTTCATCCCCCAAAAATGTAAAAAAATAATATATTTTTTATTTAAAAAAATTTAAAAAGTCTTTTCTTCGATCCTCATCCCCTACTAGCCCCCCCTCCCCCCTCCCCTCCACAATTTTTTTTAAAATTTTCGTCATTAAAAAGTTTTTTACCACCCCACCCCTACCAGCCCCACGTCTCCTATCCCAAAAAACGTTTAAAAAATTAATTTTTTAAAAAGCCTTTTTACCACCCAACCTTTGGTCATTATTTTTTTTTATTATGAATGAACATCTTTTACCCATTTTATCGATTTAACTATCCACTTTTAAATAGGTAATATGAGTATTATTCATTTTTACTTATTTTTAAATGAGTTGGGTACCCAACCCATTTAAATGGGTAAATATGAGTGGACATCTACGTAAATTACCCATTTTTCCACCTCTAATCATGATAGTCTTTCATAATGAGATGTACTTCAATCAGAAACATCATATTTAATAGAAACTTGATGATAATTTTTGAAAGCATCCTTGATTCATAAAATCATTCCTACCATAATGCTTGCATATCAACATAGCTTAATTAATGATCATAAAATACTTGCATAGCATGAGTGCACAAAAATATCATTAAAAACGTTTTATTATGAACATATGATGCGTAATAAGATCAATCATGATGAATAAACTTTAAATTATTTGAAACCATGAGAAAATCATGAAACACTAGAATTTGGGAACAATAAAAATGATAAATCGAGGTTTCTTTGGGACTTAATAGGTGGAGAAATATCCATTAATGAATTTCCCACATACCTTGTTAGAAATCCTCACTTGAAATATTGAATGGAAACTTGAAATACTTGGAACCCTGACTTTCTTTGGGAAGAACTATACTTGAGAGAGAATTTCGAGAGTGAATGAGAGAGGTTAGGGGTCGTCTTAGGAATCAATTAAAGTCTTCAAAATAATTCCAAAACGACATAGTATAGAAGTTAAAAGAGTAAAAAAATGTAAATGTAATGCCTCGAACTTCGGAAAAAGCTAAAGAGAGGTTCTTAAAAGTCACCTACCAATTTTAAGTTTTGGGTCAACTTCAAACGTTTATATCTTTCAGTACAAAAAGAGTTAGGTAGCCAATTACCTATCAAATTAAAGGTCTTTGATCCCTCTTTATAATGTCACCAAGTTTGCCTAATTAAAAGCCCGGAGTATAAAATTATGCTCATTTTAGTGAAGCCTCTCCTTTAAAGGCACCTCAGTTATTTTTAGAGGGGTAGTTTTGTCTTTTTCCATTCCTTCTAAGCCTAGACACATTTTTTCTTCACTCAATTTAGGGGTCTAATAAGTGTTAAATCATCCTTTCATGTTTTCAACATTCAGAGAACTTTGAACAAGGTTTCTAGAGGAGAAAAATCCACGTATCAAGTGTTGTTCAATATTTCATTGATTTTTGCTAAGACCCTTTGTTCTTTCCAGCTATGTAAGGCTTCTCACAGTATTGCATTTGTTCATCCTCATGACCTATAACTCAATTTGGTCAAGAAATTGTTAAATCTAAAGGATCCATTTACAGTTCTTGATATTGAGTTCGATTCTTTAACAATTTAGGCCTTTTGATTCTTTTGTTTTATGAATATATTAATTGTGTTCATGCTCAGTATCACACAAACCCTATTAATTTGATAAATTTATGTTTCCAAAGGATTTTTATGATAGTTCTCATATATTTGTGTTGAGTTTGAGGATCAAGAAGAATTTAGGAGAAATTTCCCGATTTTAAGCTAAGTTGGGGTCTTAATTTAAGCTTGAAAATTCTTCGGGCTGCTGGGGAAGGGCCTTGGGAGGTGTACAAAGGCTGAAATTCATTAGTTCAAGCCCTGGGGTGATGCGCCAATAGTGCATTAAGGCCCGCCTTATGAAGTTCAAGCCCTAGGGGAACGCTCTAGTAGTGCACCAAGGCCTGACTTCACGCGCTAGCAGTTCACCAAGGATTTCTGGGCCAACATTTCTTGTTTCATCTTGAATGTGTTTCTTTAATTCGTGGAAATATTTCCCTCCCTTGTATTAGCTTCTATAGTCTTCATTTACCTTTGAAAATCCCTACGTATCTTAATTACATGTCTTAATGCACATTCAATGCTAAATTTAATTTAAAAGAAAGTTCAAGAGTTGTATGGAGTTATTATTGAGAGATCTTGTTTAACCAACAACGAGCTTAAACTAAGTATTCCCAAATGTAAATACGTTGATAAAAAAAAACTTCGATTTCTAAAAAGATTTTGTGGGTTCAGGATATTTCGTTACCTTTTTAAAAAGAGTTATTTTGAGTAATTACCTCAAAACAGAGAAAATTATTTCTACTTCAGAAGAGTGTATATATATTTATTGGGAGTAGTGTTGAACACCAATATGATGATGAGTTTAGACAACTCACATTCCTCATAAACCATGTAGCCAACATGGGTAAATAATTGTACTTTTTCGATGACTCCTTATTGCTTTCGAGCATAGCTTAGTGGATCTACTTAGAGGTGCTCTATGCTTCGACAAGGTATACGACAGTTCTGGCAGCGTGGGTGAAATACCGTATCATCACATAGTTCATAGTTATGGTTATTGATTAGAGAATATCCCAAATAAGAGTAAAGAGTAAGTTATTGTATTTTTATATACATATTTGAGTTAGTATCTTTTATTTATGAAGCTTTAAATAGTTTATCTCTTGTTATTGCTTTGTATCGATCGAGTTGAGTTGAGGTGAATATTTCTTCCAACTTTGTCATGCACTTACGTATTACATTTTGTCTTCTTTACATACTCATACATTTAATGGATATACAAGTGTTCGTGATCATAAGCAAACACTTCATTGAGATCACTTGACAATTCAATTAGCTTTGATGAGCCTCCTTGCGTTCCATAGGATTTCTCTTTTTCTTCCAATTTAGTCCTTTTAGGGTGTTGTGGGTCTTATCCCGACATCCATGTTGGACTATATAGTCTTCATAGGTAGTTAGTGTTGACGAGTCTCTCGGTATTTCCTCTTTTGTTTGAGATGTTTTGAGATTGTTTTGCAATGTATTATTGTTGTTACAATTAAGTATTTTCAGATAGTTTGATTTAAGTATTTTCTTGAGCTTGGATATTCTAAATTATATTTCTAAGCTTGTTTTCGCTTGAGTAAATCTTTCGCTAAGTAGTCATCCAGACCAAGGGTTGGCTTGGGGACCAAATTTTGCTTCTTAAGTGTCGTCCACGTTACAGGGTGTAGGCTCGGGGATGACAAAAAGGACCCAAATATCTTTGACTAAAAACCTCTGAATCCCTTCCACGAGCACCATCCACAGGCCCTCAACCATCGCATCACCCATGGACCCTCGTGTCCTTCCCATCTACAAAGATGTCAAGTTTTAGAACCTTTAATCCACAACAAGTTCACGAATTGTGGATCCTTACAAGTTCCATCCACCCAGTGTGCAACTTTCCTTAACCAATTTATCCTCAAGAATAGTGGTGTGGTCTACGGACCTATCCACGGTTTGTAGAACCCTCAACGGCTAGTGTAGCCCATTTGTCCTGTCAACCCTCATTTCTCAACTTTTTGAAGATTAACTAAGTAAAAGCGGTCGTATCAAGTAAAGAACCCAACTAGTGAGGTTGGGATCGTTCACACGATGAAAATGGTTCAGACTTAACTTTATTCTATTATTACTTCTATTTAGTCAATTATTTTCCGAAAAAATAACAAAAAGGGGTTTTTGATTAATGAAAGCAATTTGCTAAATTAAAGTAAACAATTGACAGGTTCAAGTATTGGAGTTTTAATCAAGTAATGAGAGTAACTAGGGCGTAAGTGTTCCCCACAGGCTCTTAACTCGGTAATTCTAGCTATAACAATCCTTTCCTAGTATCTTGCATGCAAAGTGATAAGTTAGGTATCTCTAAATCCTTGGTCCTGCATCTAGAGAATTTTACTCCGCACCTTGGTCCGGCTACGTGTGTTGATTCACTAAACCTTATCTCTACCTCATATTAAGCATCATATTCAATATTTGACTAAGTTGTTACCTCGTACCAACCGACACTAGCCTATTGGATAGTATACACTAAATCTATATTGTTAATTCTTTTCCTATTATCTACCTCCTTGTCCGCCAAGTATCAATAAGGTGAATTATAACGTTGCCCACCATTAAAAAGACTTCTAAGCGAAAGAATTATCAATACATGCAAGACACTATTAAAGAATTGTTATTTTAACTAGGTTTTACCTTGTTAAATTACCCATGGTTCCCACAACCCTAATTATGAACTTTAGTTACCCATGCTAATAATCACACAATTCATATTGATAATATAATAATTCATGCACTTACTTTGATGAGAACGAAGAAAATCCAGAAATTTACTTGAACAAATCACAAAACACCAATGATCGATTTCGGAAAAGCAATATCAAATCCCAAAATCAAGAGTTCAATACTTAGACAATAAAACTGAAAAATATCCAAAGGTCTAATCCCAAAACAAGGTTTTTCAAACTATTTATAATAAAACAAGACCTAATAAAAGAAGGAAATCTATTTATGGAAAAATCTTCCAAAAACGCGTCCGAGTCGATGACACTCGTGATGAACGTCTTGACTATGACGGGCCGTCGTGGCTTCCGTCATTCCATACTTTAGCACAAATTTCTGTTGCTTTCTTCATCAACTCTCTGTTACCCTCGACGGACAGGTGTGACAGACCGTTTCAAGCACGGGGGTCCGTCGAGGGGATTCGTTCGACGACACTTAGAATCATCTGAAGTTGGATACTGGGACTACTCTCTGTTAGCCTGGATGAATGTGAAAGACAGACCGTCGTGGCTATGATAGTCCGTCGTTATCTTCCGTAGTTCCACACCTGGTCAGAATTCCCCAACTTCCTTCAGCAGCCATTATATTCTCACGACGGTTGACCCCTACGGACCGTCACAGTCACGACGGACCATCGTGGGGTCCGTAGGTGGTCACTTCTGCAATTTCATCTCAAAATCTCCGTGTTTTCCTTTGGACAGATTTCCTGGAAATAAATAGAAAACTACATAAAAAATCAATACAAAAAGGCTTTAGACACACTCAACTTAAGGAAAAGACATTGAAAATACCGTGAAGCCACGGTACATCACGGGTCTACTGTTCGTGAACCCATTTACGGACCGTCATTTGTCCATAGTACCTGACTTAGAAAAAATCTTTTCGAGAGGCTCCTTCCATGTGTGCCTTTCAGAGATGGTGGAACATTATACAGTCCATGAATGCGCTCGTGAAAGCCAAAAACCAATAACTTTGCAATAGATTTTGCAACTCTTTAGTTTACAATGGATAATGCACTTCTGAGCTGTTACAATTTTTCCTCATTGGGAACATTCGTCCTTAAAAGAGATTCAGTTAAGCATGAATAAAGTAGGAAATATATAACAGTCCAACATGAATGTAAAATACAAAATTGAGGGAATGATCGACATTGAGCCAAAATATGAAGTTTAAGATTGATTTCGAGAACATGCATAGGGAAACATGAAAATAGCTGAAACACGTGAATCTAGGGAGTACATTGGAGGAACTAATACCTTACGTTGAAACTGAGTTGGAAGGAAAAATATGGGGGTTATTGTACATTATATCTGCTTTGGCCTCCATCTTAGCACCCTCAAACATCTAATTGCTCCAAAGAACTTCCATTGAAGGGAATTCTTTATTATTCAACTTATGAACTTGACGTTAAAAAATCTCAACTGGGACCTCTTCATAAGAGAAACTTTCTTCCACACTAATACTTTCTAATGGCACAGTTGAAGTCGAATTACCAATGCATTTCTTTAACAAGGATGCATGAAACACCGGATGAATTGATGCTAAATCTGAAGGAAAATCCATTTCATAAGCCACACTACTGAAACGTCTCAAAATCCAATATGGGCCTATATGACATGGACTTAGATTTTCTTTTATATCAAACCTCATCACTCCCTTCATGGTGTGATTTTCAAGTAAACCCAATCATCAACGGTGAGTTCAAGCTCTCTCCTTCTCACATCTACATAAGATTTTTGTCTACTCTAAACCGTTCTCAACCAAGTAAAATTTTTTCCATTGCCTCATGAACTAGCTCGGTCCCTATCAAGGCAACCTCCCCAACTTCAAACCAACCAATAGGAGATCTACACCTCCTACCATAAAAAACCTCAAACAGATTAATATGAGAACTTGAGTAGTGTCACATCCGGGTTTACCCCCTAGACATAACCGGCGTCACCATCCTCTTTGAGAACTAAGACTAGCCTCTTGGCTTACATCATCACATTTTAAAGTCAAATTTAGCAAAAGATTTAAAACTTTTTATTTCTTCTACTTGGAGGTTTACATAGACCTCTACATACACAAAATATATATATATCGAGTATACATAGACCTTTCGTATAGGAAGGTTACATAGCCTTCTACTTTTATTGCACACACACACACACATATAAATGATCATAACAATTTAGGCATAGCCCTACATCAATGTAAAGAAGCCACATATAGGCTTATACAAATCATACGCAAATGAAAATAGAATGAACATAAGAGTCTTAGAAAAACAAAGCAATTCCATAAGTGACTAACACCCTACTTCACATAACATGCCATTTAGATATACAATTTGTCTTACTTTGACAAGATAAACCAACACATACTCATAAGTGACCTAATCAAGATATAATATCAACAATGTGTAAGTTCATCATATACATATCATACATCATAAGCATAAAAATACATAAGAACATCCTCCTAAGAATCCCCTCAAGTCTAACTAGTGCAATGCTTAGGTAGAGTCCCATACCCCTACCTAGACTAAGCTAGACCCCTTAGATTATCCTAGTTAGAGTCCAATACTTTAATTAATTTTACCATTTTGGGAATATCTTGCCTTAATCGATATAGACCACATGAGCTAATGTGGAATCCGGTGTCATAAAACCCTACATCGAAAGAAGGCGGACTACTTGCCAAGGTAGTACAAAAACATAAAACATAACAACTACGTGGATTCATTATCTAGTATTCCTATGGGGGAAACATAGTTCAAGAACTAGGATATATAGTTGGGACCCGATTTATGCTTCATGCATTGTAGTCTCCAATCTCAAGAGTACTTTAGTGCTCCTACCTTCCGTATGTGGGAAGGGACACTCCTCACTCTAGTTCACTCGGTGCTAAGCTAGAGTCCCTTTTGAAATGTCTTTAAGCCTTTAATTATCAATCATAGATTAGTTTAGGTCATAGATTCTAACCCTTTTATAATCATCATCATCAATATCTCAATAAGAATTGCATGAGTGTAAGTTCTTTCATAATTCATATAAGTGAGGTTACCACATTAGCATTTCATATCATAATAAGACACATTGATAGTCATCACCATCCTTATAACATCTATATCTTAATCAACCTCACAATATAGTCAAGACATTTTAATTCAACATCATACCATCCTATCAATCCTAATACAAGGCTTACTCCAATATAACATTATGACTTAATCACAATTAACCAAAATTGGAAGTAAAAGATAGAGATTATAAGACTTACCAAGTCTCTTTCATAGTTCATCATAAAGATCTTAGCATAAATCCTCAATTCAATCCAATTTAGATTTATAACGTCATAATTCAATAATCAACATGATAACAAGGCTAGGAGTATCACTACATCACAATTCAACACTAGATCATAGCTTAAGATAAGGCACTTAGGTTAATTCATTTTCTAACCTAGATCATCATCTCAATAACTATCATGAAAAACTACAATTCACTCTAATTTTTTCATGATTAATGTAACAACATCAATTAATAGCAATTCAACCAATAACCAAGTCAATTGAATCAATTTCAACTTAATTCATATCAATGTCAAACCTAGGGTTAAGGGTTAAGGATAATTATCTACAAACTATATTAATAATCAAGATATACTATAATTATGTCAGAGTACATGTCAATCTATTCATATTATCCAACAGAAAATATAAACAAATCTATTCATAACCTAATTTTCGAGATTGAGAAGAACCCACATGAAAACCCAACTTTTGAAAATATTTTGAAGGAACACTTTGAGGAAAGAGGTCTCAAAGGTGAATTAGATTCCATACCTCAACATTTGATGAAGATTTAACGGTGAAATAGTCCCTTTTAAGCCTCCCCAAATCCGTCCCCTGTCTAGTCTTCATGGTGTCTTCCAAATAGAGAGAGAAAGAAGAGAGAAGGAAGAGGATTTGTTTTGTGAGTTGTGTTTAATCTAATGAGGCTTGGGGCCTTTATATGGGGTTTTAATTTAATTAATTAGACTCCCTTAAACCCCTAATTAACCACCTAATCCTTTAATAATTAAATGAACTAACTTAAAAAATTCAAGAAAATTACAGGCCCATCGACGAGACCACGATCGACAGGTCGTTGGTCCATCGACGGTCAAGCCTCCCTCCCTGATGCACAACCGTTGTTGCGGTCAGAGACTTGTGTAGGAGAGGGATCCAGTATTTTTGATAAGTGTTGGAAGAAGGTTGGCATCGACGCCCCATCGATCCACACACGAGCCGTCCTTTGCCCCTCGTTGTTGCATACTGCCCAAGCACTGTTGCCTCCTATGTGCTAGGGTCCTCTTCAAGGGAACTTAGTTGGTCCTTGGGGAGTCATACTCGGACGTTTCGACCATCAATCATCTTAAACACCTATTAAATAACCTTCCACAAATTTTCATGGACTTCCAACTTCTAAAAGCTCGTCGAATAGGCCTAGGAACGCTAGTACCGCTTAATACTAGTTTCCGAACGTCATGGACGTTCTTGAAGTTTTGGTTCCTAAACTTCCTACATGACCTATATTCTTCAAAATAGGTATTGAAATAATGTTTATAACTCTTGACACCTATGTTAGGCTTTAAGACTCGTCTTGGATTTTCTAAATGTTACAAGTAATAACTGTTATTATAAGTAAACTTAATCAAACTCAAATGATCATCCCAATCAACTTAAAATCAATAATAGAAACTCTTAACAAATCTTCCAAGGTCTAATAGTTCGTTCAGCTTGACCATCTGTCCGTGGGTGAAAAGTTGTGCTAAGCTTAACTTAGATAACAAGGTCTTGATGAAATTATTTGAGAAACTGGAAAGTGAACTGGGTACCTCTATCTAAAATGATGGATAAAGGCACTCTGTACAAGTTAAACATTTCTTGAATATATACCTACATAATTTTCATCTAAATAAGATGTTTTTACCAAAATAAAATGTATCGATTTAGTCATTCAGTCTGCGACCACCCAAATAGAGTCATGTTGTCAATGAGTATGAGGTAAACCCATAATGAAGTCCATACTGAAATCTTACCACTTCCAAATAGGAATGATAATGGTCACATAATAGGTATTATATGCATACAAAAATACCCAAATACCTTTTTTGAAGAACTACTGGACAACCCTACCAGCCGCTGGAATTTCTATGGCTTATGCCGGTCAATTGCAGAACCAACTTTAGAAACAAAAATATTCAGTAATTTACCCCGACACCTTTCTATGATCTGTAGACCCCATCCGTATAACACAAATTCCACTCCAAAATTTCACAAAGTTCGGAACCTTTCTACAAAACCACTATACACCCGTAGAACAAACTACGAACCATCAAAACCTTCTATAGACCTAAAGTCCTACATAATAATCTCTGAATTGTTCCTAACAATTTAGTCATACAACTCGTCAAGCATCCTATGGTTCTTCCTGTTTATTCATAGGCCAAACTTCAAAAACTTGATTTTACAAAACTCAACCCAACATTCTACGATTGCATTTCTATGACCAGTAGGATTTCTTACACTCCATAGGTTTTAGCTAAATTTCTACATTTTCCTTCCTTTTTTAAATTTCCAACTATTGAGGTGTTACAATATCTCCCCCGAGAACATTTTTTCTCGAGTGGGACTCAAGTTAACATGAATAGAGTAGGAGACTAACAACCAAAAATGAAATGCAATTTTCATCAAAATTCATATACAACATGGAGAATCACTCCAAGCTACAACATAACTTCAAAAATAAAGTTTTCATGAACAGATGAATCTGAAAGAATGAACAAAGAGGAGCTAATACCCCAAGCTAGAGTAGAAGAGGAGGGAAAGATATGAGGATACCAAGGTAACATATCAGCTTCAAACATCTCCAGCACCCTCAACGAATTCATACCTCCAAATAACCTTTACGAAAGCAACTTCTTTGTGTCTCAACTTTCAAACTTGATAGTATAAATCTCTATCATAGCCTCTTCATAAGAAATATTAACTTTAATTCCCAAATCTTCTAGAGGAATAATAGATATCAGATATCCAACACACTTTTTCAACAAAGAGACATGGAATATTGGATTTACCAATGCTAAATCATTTGACAACTCTAGTTCATAAGAAGCATTGTCAATACACCTCAAAATTTGATTTTGACCCACATACCGTGAACTAAGATTCCTTTTATTTACAAACCTCATTACACCCTTCATGAATAAAAAATTCAAGTAGACTCAATCATCGACATCAAATTATAGTTCTCTTATTTTAATATCAGAATAAGAATTTTTCAATTTTGAGCCATTTCAAACCTCTCATGAATAATTCAAACTTTTTCCATAGCTGTCTGCACCAACTCAGGCTCTATCAAAGATTCCTCACCAACCTCAAACAAATTTATAAGAGATCAAAATCTCCTAGCGTTAATATCCTCAAACGGTGCCATTTCAATACTAAAATGATAGATTTTATTATAAGTGAACTCTATCATGTATAAGTTATCATCTCAATTACAGTTGAAATCAATCACACAAGCTCTAAACATATCTTATAAAGTATAAGTGGTACGTTTGTCTTTTATTTTAGTCCGAGGATGGAATGTCATGCTAAGTTTCAATAGAGTACAATGACCTTTATAAAATGAGTTCTAAAACTGGGATGTAAATTGTATACCTCGATTAGAGATAATGGACGAAGGAACTCCATGTAGCATTACTATTTCCCTAATATAAATCTTGGCATAATCCTCTAATGGGAATGAAGTTTTAACGGGAAGAAATTGAGTCAACTTCATCATTTGGTCCAACATAACCCAAATCAAATACAATCAACAAGAGGTGCGATCTCATATATCATCATCAAGGTTCAATCTCAAGACTTACTAGTAATGATCCATCACATATACATTGCTTTTATTCTTGAACAATTACTATGCATAACATCAAACCTAGAAGATTATCTCTAAATCCTCAATTTCACCTTTCGAAGGCATAAACCCATATTACTTCAATTTCATCAATTACACTAGTGTACGGAATGTAAACATGTAATTTCATCATAATAACAAGTTTTATTACTAATTAAATCATAAATAACTACCCTAGAAGGTTATCGCTAAATCCTCAAATTCACCTTTCAAGGCATAAACACATATTACTTCAATTTCATCAATTAGCCACTGCCTATCCCACCACAGTTCGTGGTCCTCACCATGGCCGTGGTGGTGCTCGTGGAAGGTGAGGAAGTGTCCATGTAAGAATTTATTGCGTGAGTCCTTTTCCTTGGATCTTGCCCTCACAATCAGCCTAGTTTAGTCTACTGGTTTCCAGGGTATTTTAATATCTCCCCCTTGGGAACATAGATATATGCATAAGCATATCAAATTAACACATCTATAATGACTATATTAGATGTGGATATAATCGTAACTCATTTAATTTTCTCACATTATGTATTCAAACATTCATGAGGTAGATTAGGTGGGTAAAGTCCTTCCATAAAAATTCTATCTAATAATCTACCATCATCATGTCAACTTACCTATTAGGGCCTTAACATAAATAATTTTTCATATTGTCTTTACCATCAAGTCCTAGAAGTCAACATTCATAATTATAAGTCTTTAATCCTAACAACTCTACTTCTTAAAAGCACCATATGAACCTAGATTACAAGGCTTTCTAATCACATGCTTCATTCTTAAGCAATTCCAGTCATATATCATCATACATGTTCAATTTCAAACCTTACTAGTCATGATCCATCACATAAACATTATTATAGTTCAATTTCTACATGCTTTTATTCCTTAAAAACTACTATACATACCATCAATCCTAGAAGATCCTCTCTAAATCCTCAATTTCACCTTTCAAGGCATAAACTCATATTGCTTCAATTTCATCAATTAGACTAGGGTTAGGGATGTAAACGTGTAATTTCATGATATATACACGATTATCAACTAATTCTATCATAAAGAACTACCCTTGAAGATTATCTCTAAATCCTCAAATTCACCTCTCAAGGCATAAACCCATATTACTTCAATTTCATCAATTAGTCTAGGGTTAGGCATGTAAAAATATAATTTCAACACGATTAAATACTAATTAAATCATAAAGAACCAGTATCCATTCAACCAAATCAACAAGCAATAATACCCAGAATCTAGAAAGAAATCCTTACTATAATTGGTCTTCTTCTTCTTCTTGTCCTCCTTCTACTCTTCTCGTTCTTCTTCTTCTTCTTCTTCTTCTTCTTCTTTGTCATTGTCCTTCTCTTTCTTCTGTTCTTCTTATTCTTCTTCTTCTTCTTCTTCGTCTTCTTCTTTTTCTTCTTCTGTTTCTTCTTCTCCTTTTTGTCCTTTTCCTCCTGCTCTATCCTTCTCCTGCTTCTCCTGCTTCTCCTTATTCTTCTTCTGTTTCTCCTTGTTCTCCTTCTCCATCTCTTCCCGCTCCTTCTTCTTCTCCTTCTATTTATCCTCGTTCCCCTGATTCTCCCTCTTTTTATCCTCCTCTTCCTTCTTCTTCTTCTTCTTCTTCTTCTCCACCTCTTGCTTCTCCTTCTCCTTCTTCTTCTTCTTCTTCTTCTTCTTCTTCTTCTTCTTCTTATTCTCCTCCTTTTCCTCCTCCCACTCCTCTTCCTCCTACTCATGATTTTCCTTCTTCTCATTCTTCTCCTTTTTCTCCTCCTGATCCTCCTTCTTCTCCTTCTTATCCTCCTTCTCCTCCTTCTCTTCCTTCCTCTCTTTATATCCTCCTCTCCTCTTCCTCTTCCTTCTTATGCTTGTCCTCCTTCTTATGCTCCTCGTTTTCCGTCTCCTTGTCATTTTCCTTTTCCTTATCCCTTATTACTTCTTCATTCTCCTTCTCATACTTCTTCTTTTCTCATTGTTCCTTCTCCTTCTTCTTCTCGACCTCCTTCTCCTCCTCCGCCTCCTCCTCCTCCTCCTCCTCCTCTTTCTTCTTCTTGAGAGAGAATTTTTAAAGAGGATGAACTTTTGAAATTGTTTGGGTCTTGGAATAATTAACTTGATTGGGTGAGTTTTGTGGTTAAAATAACTTAAATAGGGTCCTCAGCTTGGGGAAAGCAACATATCTTTGAGCTAAAATAATTGGGAAAAGACCCAAAAAGTTTCCTCACTGAAACTTCACAAATGGAATGAAGGGAGACTTTACGGATAGTCATCCCCATCATGACCCATCAAACGGGTCTTGAAGAATTTTCAACCTGACATTGCTTCATTATCTTGGGTATAAATATTTAATCCGAGATGGGAATCAGGAAAACTCGGTAGAATTGGAAAGATGATTCAGAGACCTTTAATTTGATAAGTAATGGCCCACCCAATTGCTTTTGATATAACATATATTTTCAATTGAAGTTGACCCTAAACTCTAAGTCTAGTGAAAAGCCCTTCATGTAAGGCCCCACAAGCCGTGGTTCCTCTCATGGTCATCCTACAATATCTTGGCAACCTTCCCCTCAAACCCTACAAATCTAAGGCATCACAACGAGCCTTTCCACGAGCTTTGAAGCTTCTCATGTGGAGGGGGCTTTTTTGGGCAGCCTTTGCTTATCAACTACCTATACCACCAGGAGCCGTGGTGGTGGTCGTGGAAGGTGAGGTAGTTTCCATGTAAGAGTGTAATGCTCTAGTACTCTTCCTTGGCTCTTGCCCTCATATTTAGCACTAGTTTAGTCTACTAGTTTCCGCAGTGTTTCAAATATGATGTCTACCCCACGTCGAAAAGCGGTGCTCTTACTCGATAAGGTAAGATCCATAAACTTCTAGATTATGTGAATCTGTAGATAATTTTTATCTAGGCAACCAATAATGGTGCATACTTTATGGGACATGGGTAATCACCACTTGTCCACTCGGTGCTAAGAATCAATCCCACAGAATACTAATTATTCTTAAATTTCATTATCAAAAATCACAACTTGTCTTTGTATCGGAGGTCAGTTGTACACCACTTGGCTTACTCTTACAATGGCTCCTTAGCTTTGATTCATTTTAGGTGAGAAGACCATTCAACCTTAGGATCCTTTATGTGATAAAACTTTTCACATTCATGTATTGAGTAATTATTTGAGAAATCCTTTCACAACAATCAACAAAAAACAGTATCATTTATGCTTTATTCTCAAAGAATCGTATATCATTCTTCATCAATGAACATGCAATGCATATTTTGATAATTGACCTTTCATGGTTTAAAACCCACTTTCAATCATCAAAACCTAGAAAACATGGGTTGCTTAGGTTCATGGGGATTCATCTTAAAAACATGTAAATATATCAATTCATTCATAATAGTTCATAAAACAATCCAATAAATCAACATTGAAAAGAACCCATGACATAGAAGAAAACTTTAACTTCTATTGAAGATTTTTAACTTCCAAATTGAGAAATTTAAGAACTCTATGGAGGAAAGGGCTCCATATATGAACACTATCACACCTTTATTCCAAAAGCTCGAAAGTAATGGAGTATTAGTAGGCTTGATATTGAATCCCTGCTTTCTTTTTTTAAACTTCTAGAAAGAGAAATATTGGTGAGAATGACTTGTTCTTTCCTTGAGAATTTGAGAGAATGAATCGACTTGAGAGGTTTTGGGGTTTAAGAAAATTTATATAGGATTCTAATAGATGGTAAAATGACATATTATTGATCTAGAGTAATTATTAAAATACTTAAAAGCTCTGAAGAAAATAACGGTCGACGACCTACGATCCATTGGTCAGACCACAGACCATATTGGTTGGTCATCATGGAGTTTAGAGACTATAATTATTAGACTACCAAAATAGGACCCATGTACAGACTTTGGATCCACATACCATTGGGAATTACTAGAACGTAAAATTTTTTGGAGACTTGGATTGGAGCACGAGCTTACATACGGACCATGTGTTAGTCCACGAGCTGTGGGTGGCTCTGTCAAACTTTGCACCAGATCCTGAAAAAGCTATAATTTCTATCTTTTTGAACCTGAGGTGTTACATTATTCTCCTCCTTGGAAACATCAATCCTCGAATGAGATTCAAGACATCATAAGGAGTGTAGAAACTCAAATCGAACTAGCATACATGCATGCAATCATATAAATGCACATATATGAGGAATAAACATTAATTCTAAGCTAAAACATGTTCAAAACATCATATCATGAAGTTTATATGCAACTAATACCAAAATGAACATAAACATGTAGAAGTCAATCATGTTAAATCATTTTCTCAAAATTTATGTTTTTGATGAGTCATGCATGATAGAGAAATCATGGGAATATCTATGACACATGACACCAAAGCTTAAACCATAAGGAACTAGATACGTCAATACATAGTAGGGATAGAAGGAAAGAGATGATGATAACAGGACATCATAATAGCCTCAACCTCCCATGTAGAACCCTCACCACCTGATTCATCCAAAGAAACTTTATGGAAGTAACTTATTTGTTTCTCAACTTCTAGACTTGCCGGTGTAAAATCTCAATCGGAACATCCTTGCAAGAAAGGGTCTCCTTAACTCCCAAACCTTCTAAGGGAACTATGAATGTCGGATATCCAATCCATTTCTTCAACAAGGATACATGAAAAGATGGATGCACTGGTGCCATGTCATTAGGTAATTCAAGTTCATAAGCAACTTTGCCAATGCACCTCAAAATTTGATACTTATGTGGGGACTAAGCTCCATACATTTCAAAATCTCATGACACCCTTCATGGGTGAATTTTCAAGTAAACCTAATCATTAACATCAAACTCAAGGTCTCTTCATTTAACATGAGCATATGATTTTTTCCGACTTTGAGCTATTTCCAATCTTTCTCTAATAATCCGAACATTCTCCATAGCCTCATAATTCAACTCTATACCTATAAAAGACTCTTTACCCACTTCAAACCAACCTATAGGATATCTTCACCTTTTAGCATGGATAACCTCTAATGGAGTCATATAAATACTAGAGTGATAACTATTGTTATATGCAATTTCAATCAATGAAAAATGATCATCCCAATTACCATTGAAGTCAATTGCACATGATATCAACACATATTCCATAGTTTAGATAGTACGCTCCACTTGCCTATCGATCTGTTGATCAAATGTTGTACAAAGATAAACACGAGTACCAAGACCCTTTTGGAAAGATTTCCAAAGCTAAAAACTGATTAGGGTACCACTATATGAGATAATGGACAAGGGAATTCATGAAACCTAACCATTCATGTCATGTAAAACTTAACATAGTTCTTTTCCGAATAAGAAACCTCGACGCGAATGAAATGAGCCGATTTCATCATTTGATCGAATAACCCAGATTGAATCATGTTGCTGCCGGATGTAGGGTGAACCAATAATGAAGTCCATATTCAAATCTTCCCTCTTCCAAGTGGGAATGATGATGACTTGGGATAAACCTCCCCACTTTTGATGCTCAAGTTTCACTTGTTGAAAATTAGGACACTTAGCCATAAATGCCACAATATCCTTATTCATCCCATTCCAATTACATAATTCCGGTAAGTCAAGATACATCTTAGTGTCTGTTGGTTGAATAGAATATCGAGAACTATGGGATTTTGATAAGATTTTCTCTCTCAAGTCATCAACATTAGGAACACACGAATGACCTTGATATCGAAGCGCACCATCTCCCTTTTGGGAGAAAGCCTCTACAAGCTTTTTAAGTACGACTTACTTAAACTCAACCAAGACATCTACCACAAAGGATGATTCAAAACCTTTGTGAGTAAAAACACCAACCTTGGTAGATTCAACCAACTAAACACCCAATTGGGTCAATCTATAACATCTCTAACTAAATCTTTCTTATCATCCCCTGTATGAGAAACACCACCCATCTATAATCGAATAAGAGAATCCAACACCACATTTTATTTATTGGGGTTATAGAGAATGCTCATGTCCAATCTCTCAATATTTCAATGTAGCTTCCTTGGAAAATATTTAGATCATTTATATAAACACATATCACAAATTTTTGTGGTTGATAAAAACATCCATATTGAATAACGTACAAGTAATGCCTCAAAATCTTTAAGGAAAAAACAATTGGTGCAAGTTCAAGGTCATCGACAGGATAATTGTTCCCATGAATATTAAGTTGCCTTGAGGCATAGGCAATGAGTTTCTTATTTTGCATAAGGAAATATTCTAAACTAATTCTTTAAGTATCAAAATAAACCACAAATCCATCATTTCCTATCGGTAAGGTCAATATCGAAGGAGAAGTAAGTCTATACTTTAGTTCTTAAAAACTCTTTTCAAGCTTTGGAGAATATGAGTTTATCCTTATTTTGGGTCGATGCAATCAATGGAAATGCAATCGATGAAAATCTTTCAACAAACATTCTATAGTAATCGAGTAATCCAAAGAAACTTCTAATATCTGAAGGGAATAGATGTCTAGGACAAATCTTAATCATATCTATCTTCTTAGGATCTACCTCAATAATCTTAACATAAACAATTTGACCAAAAAAATCCATGGACCTTAGCCAAAACTCACATTTATTAAACTTTTCAAGAAGTTGTTGGTCTTGAGAACTTGTAACACAATCCTCATATGATCAGTATGATCTCCCTCACTTCTTGAAAAGATTAATATAATATCAATGAACATTCCTCATCTGATCGGTATGATCATCCTCACTTATTGAAAAGATCAATATATAATCAATGAACATGATAAAAAACATATCAATGTATTATCTAAACACCCTATTCATCATGTCCATAAATGTGGCAAGAGCATTAATCAAATCAAACGACCTTACCAAAAACATATAGTGATCATATAGAGTTTGAAAAGTTTTCTTCACGATATCATGTTTCTTCACCCTCAATTGGTGATAACCAGTTCGGAGGTCAATCATAGAGAAGTAACTTTCTCTTTGAAGTTTATCAACCAAATTATCTATCCTCTGAAGGGGATTTTTGTTCTTAACAATAACTTTGTTCAATTTTTGGGAGTCAATACGCATACTGAGTGAACCATCTTTCTTTTCAACAAACAAAACTATAGAACCCCATGAAGAGATACCTGATCAGATGAAACCCTTATCCAACATATCTTCCAATTTTCCTTTGATTGATAAGGTTCTGCCACAACCATACGATAAGGATGAATAGAGATAAATTGTGTATCTTGGAGAGGGTAAATAACAAAGTCTATTTCTCTTTTTGGAGGAACTCCAGGTAGATTATCGAGAAACACTTCTGAAAGTTCCTTAACAAGTGGGCCTGACTCAAGCTTTTTAGGGGTCTCAGAATCTATATCCCTCACCCTAACTAGATGGTATATGCAGCCCTTATAAATCATCTTTCTATCTTTAAGAGAAGCGACAAGCTGACTTTTAAGCGAGAATTTCCCCTATTCCGCTCTAGAATGGGTTCCTTTAGAAATTGAAACTTGACTACACGTGTTCTACGATCAATAGAAGCATAACATTAATGCAGCCAATCCATACCAAGGATACCATCAAAATCTAGCATATCAAGTTCTACAAGATCAACATGAGTGACTTTATGAAAACATGAGTAACTTTATGAAAACATGAGATGACACACTTTCTATAGACCGTTGTAGAAATAACAGAATCACCAATAAAGGATCTAACAACACATCTGAAGAATATCAAACCTTATGACCACATATGGTGTCAAAAAAGACAGGGTGATCCCTTGGTCAAGTAAAACATTAATATAAAGTCGGAAGACTTCCAATACAACAGTAACCACATCGGGAGGACCCTCTTGCTCATGATGAGTCTGAAATGCATAAAATCCATTTTGTTTCTGACTTCCACTAGAACTAAATGAAGGTTCAGCTGAGAAGGTCAATAATTTTTCCCCTCACCTTATAGATTGAGGGACAATATCTTATATTGCGTTCCATGTTACCACAATTAAAGTAAGAATTTGTATCGTCTAAGTACTTACCCTCGTGCTTCTTTCCACACCTAGAACAAGTAGACATAAAATGAAGATCCACCACCATTTCCTCCTTGAGGTTTAGGGTTATAAACCCTATATTTGTTGAACTTAGATGAAGCATTGGAGGAACCTTGACCGAAAAACCTTTGTTGAAACTTAGAATGACTATATCCATCAAACATTGAATATGAGATGATACAATCATAGATTTTGGACCACTTTGCCTCCCTAGACCTTTATTAAGTTTCTCCTTCAATATATTGAGCATGAACTATAAGACGAAAATTTCCATGCGATTGATAAGCATGAAGACAGCACATTCCTCAACTATTTCAGATACACCCTAGAATCAACTATCATATTAAGAGCATACTTATAAAATTATGTGTACTTCAAAGCATATTCCTTCACACTCATGATTCCTTGATGAAGGTTAATGAACTCAAGTACCTTTGCATCTCTCATGTCAAGGGGAAAGGACCTATCAAGGAAAGAAACTTTGAACTTTTCCCAATAAAGAAGATTCATATCTTTCGCCCTTTTTTCTTTCCATTGGTTGAACCATATTTGAGAAACACCCTTTAGTTGATAAGCGGACAACTCCGCCTTTTCCACTGGCATCACTCCCATGATCATTAACACATTATAAAACTCATCAATCAACTATTTGGGGTCTTCATCAACCTTATAACCATAAAACTCAGAAGATTCATTTTAGTGAAATCCCTCATTCTAGAAGTCGTTGTACCCATGTTTGGGTTCATGGTGACAACAAAAAACACTCTATTGGCTTGAGTTGTCATGGTTTGATCCAACACTTAAGCATCCCTAAAATCTGCATAAGTCACTTGCTTAGTGGTATTAATGATCAAAAAATAGCCTACACTCTAAATGTCTAGGAATTGAAGCCAATCTAGTAATTCAACTAACGGTTGGGGTCGTTTCTGAAGGGAGTGGTTGTGAATACGGTAGTTACACTAGAATTCCGTTCTAAATAGTGATAGTTCAAACATTATCAAATAAAACAACTTAAATGCACGTTGTGACTCCAATGTGTCAAATAATGAAAGAGGTTTTTGTCACAAGTAGTAAATAAAGCATAAATTAAAGGGAAAATCAAGTACGGGAAAATTTCTTGGGGGTGTGAACACAATATATGTTGACATAAATAGTGGGTACATGCCTTTGATACGAAAATTAGCAAAACATTGATAACTAGGCTAAGATTTAGGTGAAAGTAAATTCCCTCTCTAGCAACTTACCCCATATCAAATGGGTTCCTCTTAGATACCCACTCATCTAATCTATCCAGCTTATGCCTTATCCACACTCGCTCCATCGATGAAAGGTGCTTGTATATGAAGCTAGGGCTCACCCTCTCGGGCTGAGTCTCTTCCCACCTCACTCCACAGGATATCAATCTAGCGGTCTTGGTTTTGAGACCTCTGTCTCCAGCATTCCAAAAACACATAGGTGATTTGTATTTGCAACTACAAACCCATTAACTTAAACCACAACCACTAGGTGAAATCACCATCAAAATGCATCTAATTCTATCAACAAGTAAGACCCAAAAATATTGTCAACACATATTTTCTAAATCACACCCCAAGATTGGGTGTTTTTATCCACACATCAAGTAATAATCAAATACACCTAAAATGATTAATAAATAAAATGGTTATAAGAAATTAAACCTTAATATGATCAAAGGAAGAAGATTATAGAAGACCCACTTCTTATATGAGGAAGAAGAACCTCTTTCTTCAAGTCTCCACAAAACCCTCTCCAAACATCAATGAAAAGTATTAAAAACTAGAGTTCTAAAAATGAGAAATAGTAATAATGTTCGGTCCTCGAAAAATAATAAAAGAGTTTATTATTTATATACTTCAGCTCAAGTGCTGGCAAATCCGTTTGGCGAATTTAGTTGTGAATCACCAAGTGATTCGACGATTCACCCTTTTTCTAGTTTGTCGCGGTTTGTACTTTTCCTTTATCGTTCATGCATGCTATAACATCGGAAGGAATAACTTTACTTCATGGAACTATTTGACGAAGCACTGAATACTCCTTTTCATTGCCTTTCGAATCCACTTCCGTGAGGCTTCGTTTGATGGAACAAAGGGAGAAATATCTCTATTTGGCGGATCGCCAAGCATTCTTGGCAATACGCATGCTTCAACTTCAGCTCTTTTTCATACTTGTTGTTCCATTTTGTGCCTGAGTATCCATGCTCGCACTAAAACTCCAAATACCTAAAATTTTAGAGTTTTTCATAAGATATTGAGATAAAATGAGAAATTGAGGACACTATTTACATTAACATAAAGCCCTAAGTAAGTCTAATTTGAGGACTCATCAACACCCACAATGTCATGATCGAGGAGCACCCTCTAGACGTAACCTGCGTCTTTGTCTCAAAGAGGACTCAGACTAGTTACATTTCATAGGTCAAATTGTGCAAAATTTAAAACTTTTTACATATTGAGGTATACATAAACCTCTTTCATATTCTATATGGAGTTTACTTAGACTCCTCACATATGAAGCTTACTTAGGCTTCTCGTTTAATAAAAAAAATGAATACATATGAATTAGTCTAATATTTTATCTCACATTAAACCATCTAAATGAAGTACAACATTTAGGCATATCACTTACACAAGTACATATTGCCAGATATGGCCTACAATAAATGTCTTCAAGAATACAGAACAATTGAATGTCTTAAGACAATAACAAAACTACTACTAAGGTAAATCAAAAGGCACCATCCTCGAACTTGGAGGAATCACCAACTACTTGGAGAAAGAAGTCCAAGTATCCTTGCAAAATAGCCTAGAAGCTCTTCAGTGGTCTGAACCTACAATGTCCGAGAAAAATGGATGAAATATGGGTTAGTATAACCACATGTACTAAGTAAGATTCCTATGCATGAAATCATCAATGCATGTGAAAAGACATAATTTTAAGTATGATTCCTATGCATAAAATCATCAATGCATGTGAAAAGACACAATTTATTCAAAACCATGTTTTATAACAATTAAACCAACATGCACATATATGGAACATTACAAATCAAGTAAATGATAATATTAACCAAACACATAGGCAACCCAAAGCAACACTTATGCAATGCAAAGAATAGAACCCCATAACCCTATCGAAGTCTAAGTATCACATCGATCCGCCTACTACATGCATATAACATAACCTCATACTTTGTCATAACATGCTTGATTCATAAAATCATAGTTAACATGACAAACATAACATGAAATCAACTTAACTATACAAGAACACTACTAAGACCACCCCTTAGGATCCTACATGTGCAATGAGTAAGAGAAATCCCGTACCCTCACTCACCCTATATAGTCACCTTTAGGACAATCGCTAACAATAGTTCACATACTTGAACACTTGCCTAGGTGGAACCACTAAGCTATAGTCCTATGTTGGCACATAGTTAAGGGTCAAGGAGATTGTTACTAGAAACCTTGATTTACTAATGTGAAGGTTACCATCTCATGAGAAAACACATACCTTGGGGACCCAGACTTACTAAACGTAAAGAAACCCATGTGGGAGGCTGGACTTGCTAAACATGAGACCTCTATGTCACTTACATGTCCTTTCAATGCTAAGCATTTATTTCCTTTAGTAATCATCATGCTCATCATACAAGATCACATTAGTCTCTTCTAGACCCCTATGTGCATATCCTATCATAATATCTCATAGATATTCATAAGTGAGAGCTACCTTTTCACTTTAGAAACCACATACAAGTGCGTAAACTTTCCACTCAATACTATATTATAATCATGAAAAGTACTTTCAATCAAATAATAATCATACCATACCATACTTGCATACTTCATAAACAATTCAATAGCCAGGGTTAAGGATGAGGAATACTTTCTATCAACATCACAACCACCATTAGATATAAAAACATTACAATTTAAGTAACTTATACTTCATAATTCAATTCAAGAAGAATCAATCTCCATACTTTCTTGCCCTTTCATTGCCTCCATACTTCAATTTCCAGAAAGTACATAACCTCAAATTTGAAAGGAATCCCAAGATTGAAATAAAACATACCTTAATCAAGACTTTAGCCTCAAATTTGAGCAGAAAATTTGGGAATTTGATTTTCTTCTTCAAGCTTCAAAGCTTCTTCAATAGAGGTTGAATATAGAGAGAAAGTAGAGAGAAGGGTGAACTTTTTGGTTTTGATTTGAGTGGGAAATTGTGGTGAAAATATGATATAAAATCAATATAAACCCCTCCAATAAAATACCCAAAGACCCCTCACTTTAGTTGACCTTTTAATGAAGTCAAACTTGAATTCTAAATTTTAGATTTTCGTCAGGAAACAAGTTCACATTGCAGAGCTGTTCCCGCAAGATTTCTGAATTTGATTTTTGAAACATTAGAGTCCTCTATGTGTCCGCGGCGCGGACAAATAATTTTAGTCTTCGAGGGAACATGTACGCGACACAGACCTATTTCATATTAGTGTAATTGTTTGCTGTCTTTGGCAGCTTTCTTGGCTAAGGGTGGGGTCCCTTCAAAGACCCATAGGGCGGTCCTTGGGGGGTTAAGACCTAGAAGTTTTTACCCTATATACCTCATTTTACATTTTAAAAGTATTTTAACTAGTTTTAGACTTCGTACGACACTCCCAAACCTTCTCAAAACCTAAGGACGTTTAATAGTTCAATTACACTCGTTTTCAGACGTCATGGTCGTCCGTTGATACTTATGACCTCATACTTCCTACTTGGTTTCAATACATTCTTTAAGGCTTAGAAGCAGTGTTTTAGAATTTAGTTGATCATGTGAGGATCTAGACCAAGTCATGAAATTTGGAAGTGTTACACCCAATTTACACTTTTGCTTGTCCTCAAGTAAAACTCAAGTTCAGTAGTTCAAATAGGATGTCTCAAATATGCTACACAAGACTCAACTTACATAACAAGACTCGAATTACTCATGCATAGATCAATTGTGTATTCAAAGATTCAAGTTGTGATACACCATAACTAAAGATTCTCTTGCTCGCAATGCTTGCTACAAATGCAAGTTCAAGCTCAACAAAAGTATCTAAATGCCTTCACACAAAGAATGATTCCTTTTTCACATGCAAAGATTAATTAATTTAAGATCTAGAATCATATCAACACTCACACTCACAAAGATAAGCACAATGCATGTTTTCACACATAGTTTGCCTTATTTTCCAATTGACCTTCAATTTGACTTACTTAGGATAAAAAAGGTCTTTCTAAGGCTTGTTGACACACCCCAAAAATTCTATGACCTAGACTAGAGATTTAAAAAATGAATAATGATGATTTTAGACCTAAATAAGTGTAATAAAAGTTGTCTAAGAAGTTATAGAACCAAAACACTAAGAAGCAACCATGACATCCGGAAACTAGCGAAATTGAACTAGTGAACGTACTTAAGTTTTGGGAAGGTTTAGGAGTGTTGTGTGAAGTCTAAAACTTGGAAAAAAGTCTCAAAATATTAAAAAAATGTATATAGGGTTAAAACTTCAAGGTCCGGTCAACCCAAGAATCACTTGAGGGGTCCAAAAAGGAACCCCACTTTTGACCAAGCAAGCTACCAAGAAGCAACAACTTTTGTGCTTAGAGGGAGCAAGTCCGCATCGCGAACTTGGCAAAACAAAAGCAAAAAGTTTGGTCTGCGATGCGGACACATCACATACTCTTTTGTTTCAAAAATTATTTTTGGAAATCTTGCTGGAACATCTCCATGACACGGACTTGTTCCCCAATTAACAATCTGAAATTTGAATTTGAGTTTGACTTTATTAAATGGTAAAGTTAAGTGAGTGGTATTTTAGGGTAGGGTTATATATTAATTCTCCATCAGTTTTCCCTTAAAATCTCTCACTCAAATCAAAACCCCAAAACAAATCACAAAAATCTCTCTCGTCTCTGTACATTCTCTCTCTACTCATCCCCCATTGAAGAAGCTTTGAATCTTGGAGAAGAAGAACAAATACCTTAAGTTTCTACTCAATTTCGTGGTGAATTATCTTTAACGTATGGTTTCTTTCACTCTTGGGATCCTTTTCCACAAGAGGTCCTTCCAAAAGATGATTTCTAAATTCCCCAAAATCTAGGTTTTCTTCTACTCATGGGTCTTCTTTGAAAATCAAAATAATGAATCAATTATGGTTAATTATGATTAATTAATGTTTTAAGTATATATTGATGGTTAATTTATGATTTCCTATGATAATTACCTAGACCCATGTCCTTTCCCCAATTTCATGAAAACCTTGAATTAATATGATGAATTGTGAAGATTGTGAATATGTAGATCGACTACATTGTTGTTAATTATGTAATTGCTTCTTGAATTTACCTTGTCTATATAATTGGTGATGTATTATTGGTAATTGAAGTATGAAGATTCTTGGAAGGGCAATGAGGTATGTTGATTGGTTCTTCTTGGATTCAATTATGAATTATAAGTTACTTAGATAGTAATGCTTTTAAGTCTAATGTGTGGTTGTGATATTAATGATAAGTATTCCTCATCCCTAAACATACGAAATTGAATTATAAATGAGCTAATATAGATGTTATGATATGATTATTGTATAAGTAAAAGTAGTTCTTATGATTACAATAAAGTGTTAAGTTAAAGGTTTACTCACTTGTGAAGTGGTGTCTAAAGTGAAATGATTATTCTCACTTGTGATGACCTATGAGATATATATGATAAGATGTTTACATAGGGGTCTAGAAGAGACTAACGTGAACTTGTACGATGAAGTAATAAGATTACTAAAGGGAATAATTGCTTAGCACCGAAAGTGCATGTATATGAGATGGCGGTCTCACATTAGTATGTTCGGCCTCCCACATGGGTTCCTCTTGTTAGTAAGTTCGAATTCTCAAATTATGTTTTGTCTCATGAGATGGAAACCTCCATGTCAGTAAGTAAAGGTTTCTAGAAACAATCTCCTTGAACCTTAACTATGTGCCCATATAGGACTCTATCGTAGTGGATCCACCTAGATAGATATGTACGAATGGTTACACATTAGGCATGTGTTAACCCTCTTTTTCAGTGTGGAAGTGGAACACCAGATTCCATGTAGCTCACATGGTTTCATGTTGGTTATTGCATTTATTTCTCTAATGTAAAAATAAATGAACATGTTAAGTATGTGAACTCTAATTAGGATCATCTTGAAGGATACTGCATAGGGTGAGGGAGGGTAGAGGACTTCTGTCACTCATTGCATATGTGGGATCCTAAGGGATGGTTCTAGTAGTGTTATTTTATTATCATGACTATGATTATGTCGATAACCTATGAGTAGTACTCAAGTATTAATAATGCAATGATGACTTTACGAGAATATGTTGTAAGTATGAAGTGGGTTGCTTAATGTGATACTTGGCCTTTGATAGGATTATGGGGTTTTATCTTTTGCAACACAACTATTGCTTGGGTGATCTACATGTTGCGTTTCTATTATGTTGAATTGATTTATTATGCTTATTATATATGCATGTTGAGTTAAATTGATAGAAAGTATGATTTTAACTAAATTTTCCTTTTCTCATGCGTTGATTATTTTTGTGCATAGGAGCCATACTTAGTACATGTGGTTTGTGCTAACCCATATTTTCTCCCTTTTTCCCAAACATATTAGGTTTGGGCCATTGAGGAGATTAATAAATACTTAAGAAGAAGACCTGGATCTTTCCTTAGTCAATTGGTGAGTCCTCATGAAGAGAGAATGCTCTATAATGAAATCTAAAGGAAGGGAAAATGCTCAAGCTCAAGCAAGTGCTCAAAAACCGGGTACACCTAAGAAGAATCTCTTTTGTTCTCTCCAATCCCGAAGTGATCAAGAGATATCACAGGACGTGGTCAACGGTATTTTAAAATTATTTTTCTTTGATTTATACGCTTTGTTGGATCAGGAAGCTACATTGTCAGTTGTGACCCTCTTGTATCCATGAAATTTGAAATACTACCCGACATGTTAGACAATCCTTTTTTGGTTTCTATCCCAGTGGGTGATTCCGTGGTGGTTAATAGAGTCTATAAAGGTTCTCCTATTTCCTTGCCTAATTGAGTTACATTAGTTGACTTGATAGAACTTGATATGCTAGATTTTTATATTATATTGGGTATGGATTGGTTGCATTCTTTCTTTGCCTCTATTGATTGTAGGATGAGGATAGTGAAATTTCATTTCCCAAATGAACCCATTTTTGAGGGGAGGAAACTCAAATCCTAGGGGTAATATCATCTCATCTCTAAAAACTTGCAAATTGATTACAAAGGGTTGTCTCCACCACATTGTAAGAGTTAGGGATGTTGAATATGAGGTCCCTCCCATAGAGTTGGTATATTTCCGGAGGTCTTTCCCGATGATCTTTCTGGAATTCCTACCGAATAGGAGATTTACTGCGCCATAGACTTGTTGCCGGATACACAACCTATTTCAATCCCTCCATATCGGATGGCCTCGGAAGAGTTGAAGGAGTTAAAGTCTCAATTCAAAGATTTGTTAGATAATGGCTTTATTCAATCAAGCATATCTCCATGGTGTGCTCCGGTATTGTTTGTAAAGAAGAAGGATGGGTCATTGAGAATGTGCATCGACTATCGTCAACTGAACAAAGTCACTATAAAGAATAAATACCCACTCCCTAGGATTAATGACTTGTTTGATAAACTCCAAGGAGAGAGTTACTTTTAAAGATTGACTTGAGGCCGGGTTATCATCAACTTAGAGTAAGGTTGGATATTCCGAAAACATCATTCCGAACAAGATATGGTCACTTTGAATTCCTAGTGATGTCATTTGGTCTAACAAATGCCCCAACGACATTCATGGATCTTCTGAATCGAGTTTTTAGAAAGTATCTTGATTTATTTGTGATCTTTTTCATTGATGACATTTTGATATACTCTACGAGTGAAAATGATCATATAAGACACTTGAGAATAATTTTGCAAGTTCTCAAGGATAACTAACTTTTTGTTAAGTTTAGCAAGTGTGAGTTTTGGCTGAAATCGGTTGCCTTTCTTGGTCACATTGTCTCTAGTGAAGGGGTAGAGGTTGATCCAAGGAAGAAAAAAGTGGTTAAAAGTTGGCCTAGACCGTTAAGTCCTACCGAAATCCAAAGTTTTCTACGGTTGGCCGGTTACTATAGGAGGTTTTTTGAGGGATTCTCGTCTATCGCATCTCCATTAATGGCCTTAACCCAAAACAAGTCTACATTCGAATGGCCGGAATCATATGAAAAGAGTTTCCAATTATTTAAAGATAGACTCACCTCCACTCCGGTATTGGCTTTACTAAAGGGTAATGAAGGGTTTATGGTTTATTGTGATGCCTTTCGAATGGGTTTAGGATGTGTGCTCATGTAACATGGGAAAGTTATAGTGTATACCTCTATACAACTCAATCCACATGAAAAGAATTACCCAACTCATGACCTTTATCTTGATTCCGTGGTATTTTCATTGATAATTTGGAGATATTATCTCTATGGGGTACATGTTGATGGATGCACCGATTACAAGAGTTTACACTATGTGTTTATCCAAAAATATTTGAACTTATGTCAAATAAGATGGTTAGAAATTTTAATGGACTATGACATGAGTGTGACTCATGCGGTTTATGATAAGAAAGAGTTAGTAAAAGAGGTTCAAAGGTTGGCTTATTTATGTTTCCTACTAGAAAACTCTCCAAAGGGTGGTTTCGTGGTTTTCCACAACTCCGAGTCATCTATAGTGGTTGGGGTGAAATCCAAGCAACACCTTGGTTCTATATTGATGGAGTTGAAGGAAATGATCCTTAGTAAATATAATGAGTCCTCCTTTCAAGGAGAATATGGGGTGCTTCGGCACCAAGGAAGATTGTGTGAACCGGATGTGGATGGACTGAGGGAATCGATCATGGAAGAGGCTCATGGCTCCCAATATTCCATTCTCCCGGGTGCCACAAATATGTACAATGACTTACGAGAAATTTATTTGTGGAATGGTATGAAAAGGGACATAGAGAATTTTGTTGCTAAGTGTCCGAATTGCCAACAAGAAAAAGCGGAATACCAAAGTCCTAGTGGCTTAACACAAAATATATATACTCTACATAGAAGTGGGAGGATATTAACATGGACTTCATAGTTAGGCTGCCTCGTATCCAAAGGAAACACGACTCAATATAGGTCATTGTGGATATATTGACCAAGTCGACACATTTTCTTCCCGTCAAAGTCACTTATTCGGCGGAAAGAGTATGCCAAGTTGTACCTCAAAGAAATAGTGAAGTTACATAGAGCCCCTTTATCCATCATTTTGGATAAAGGCACTTACCTCCTATTCTTGGAAAGCTTTTAAGCTTAGTACTGCTTTTCATCCCAAGACGGATGGTCAAGAGGAATGCACTATTCAAACTCTTGAAGATATGTTGAGGGCATGAGTCATAGACTTCAAGGGAAATTAGGATGACCACCTACCTTTGATAGAATTCTCCACCACAATAGCTACCATTTGACTATTTCTATGGTACCCTTCGAGGCACTTTATAAAAGGAGTTGCATATCCCCCGTTGGGTGGTATGAGGTAGGTGAGTTTGACCTACTTGGTCCCGATTTGGTGTATGAATCCCCCGAGAATGTTCGGGTTATAAGGGATAGGCTAAAAATTTCTCAAAGTTGGCAAAAATCTAATGCCGACAATAGAAAGAGGGACCTTGAATTTGAAGTATGAGATTGGGTCTATTTGAAATTTTCACCCATGAAAGGATGATAAGGTTCGAAAAGAAGGGGAAACTTAGTCGCCAGTATGTGGGGCCGTATGATATTTTGAAAAGAGTTAGGAGTGTGGCCTATGAGTTGAAATTTCCCAATGAGTTGGCCATAATTCACCCGGTATTCCATGTTTCCATGCACAAAAATTGTATCGGGGACACGATTTCCATTCTTCCTCTAGAACGTTTAGGGGGTAAAAGAGGACCTTTATTATGAAGAGGTCCCGGTTTATATCTTGGACCGTCAAACTAAGAAATTGAGGAATAAGGAGGTTGTCTCTGTAAAAGTTCTATGGAGGAACCACGTTGTTGAGGAAGCTACATAGGAGTCCGAGGCCGACATGAAGTCCCGCTATCCTCATCTTTTTCTCTTTAACTCCTAGACAAGGCTCATGTTAGTAGTTCTTTATATGGTTATTATGAATAATTCAGACTTATCATGTTCTTCTACTATGTGCATATTGATGTAGAAATTCATGCTTAAGTTCTTGTGATTAGCTTTCACTTAAGTATGTGTTGTGTTGTATGTATTCATGAACATTATATTGGACATGCTTGATGTTTTAATGATAAGAAATCATTATGTAAAACTCTGGATGTTCAAAATGATCTCATATTGAAATGGAGAAGGTAGTTCCACCTTATATGAAGTAATAGTTGAGCTCTTATATATATATATATAATGTTGTAGATTTTGGTTCCTATGTGTTAATGCTATGATTATATGTTTAAAAGAGTGGAGAATTTATACAATAAACTTTGAATCATTTATTGTATATTGTTGTTGGTTCGGCTGCTAGTCTTGAGTCTCTTATTCCTATAGAGGTCGAAAGGTGTCATTCGGGGACGAATCTATCTAAATGGGGAGTACTGACACACTCCGGAAATTCTATGACCTAGACTAGAGATTCACAAAATGACTAATGATTATTTTAGATATAAATAAGTGTAATAAAACTTGTCTAAGAAGTTTTAGAACCAAAAAGTTAAGAAATGAACATGACCTCCGGAAATTAGCAAATTTGAACTAGTGAACGTCCTTAAGTTTGAGAAGGTCTGGGAGTGCTGTATAAAGTCTAAAACTTTTAAAAAGGCTTTAAATAGGTAAAATAATGTATATAAGGTTAAAATGTTCAGGTCCGACCCCCTGAAGGATCGCTTGAGGGGTTCACGAGGGAACCGTACTTTAGACCAAGCCAGCTGCCAAGAGGCAGCAACTTTTGTGCTTAGAGGGAGCGATTCCGCGTCGCACACTTGGAAAACCCAAAGCCAAAATTTTAGTCTGCGACGCGGACACGTCACAGAATCTTCTGTTTCATAAATTATTTTTTGAACATCTTGCGGGAACAACTCCGCGATGCGGACTTTTCCCTGTCGAAAAATCTTAAATTTGAATACGAGTTTGACTTCATTAAATGGTAATCTAAAGTGAGGGTTATTTTTGGTATTTTAGGGTAGGGCTATATATTGATTTTCCATCAGTTTTCCCTCACAATTTCTCACTCAAATCAAAACCCCAAAATAAATCCCAAAAGATCTCCCTTCTCTCCACATTCTCTCTCTACTCATCCTCTATCGAAGAAGCTTTGAAGCTTTGAGAAGAAGAAAAAATCCCTCAAGTTTCTACTCAATTTTGTTGTAATTTATCTTTAAGGTATGGTTCATTTCACTTGTGGGATCCTTCTCCCCAAGAGGTCCCTCAAAAAAATGATTCTAAATCCCCCCAAAATCTAGGTTTTCTTCTACACATGGGTCTTCTTTGAAAATCAAAATTATGAATCAATTGTAGTTAATTATGATGAATTAATGACGTTTTAGTATATATTGATGGTTATTTATGATTTCCTATGAGAATTCCCTAGACCCATGTCCTTTCCCGAATTTCATGAAAAACTTGAATTGATATGGTGAATTGTGAAGATTATAAATATGTAGATTGATTACATTGTTGTTAATTATTAATTGCTTCATGAATTTATCTTATCTATGTAATTTGTTATATATTCTTGGTAATGGAAATATGAAGGTTATTGTAAGGGCGATGAGGTATGTTGATTGGTTCTTCTAGGATTTGATCACGAATTATGAGTTACTTAGATAGTAATGCTTCTAAGTCTAATGTGTGGTATTGATGTTGATGCTAAGTATTCCTCATCCCTAACCCCAAGACATTGAATTAGACATAATCTATGTATTCATGTTATGATACGATTATTATATGATTGAAAATAGATGTTATGATTACAATATAGTGTTAAGTAAAACATTTACTCACTTGTGATGTGGTGTCTAAAATGAAAGGATTGTTCTCACTTGTGATGACCTATGAGCTATATAAGATAATATGTTTACATAGGGGTCTAGAAGAGACTAATGTGAACTTGTATGATGATATAATATGATTACTAAAAGGAATAATATCTTAGCACCGAAAGGGCATTTATATGCGATGGAGGTGTCATGTTAGTAAGTACGGCCTCCCACATGGGTTCCTCACGTTAGTAAGTCCAGATTCTCGAATTATGTGTTGTCTCATGAGATGGAAACCTTCATGTTAGTAAGTCAAGGTTTCTACAAACAATATTCTTGATTCTTAACAATGTGCCAACATAGGACTCTAGCTTAGTGGATCCACCTAGATAGCTATGTACAAATTATTACACCTAGATAGCTATGTACGAATTATTACACCAATTCCATGTAGCTCAGATGGTTTCATGTCGGTTATTCCACTTCTTTGCCTAATGTAAAAGTAAATGAACAAATTAAGTATGTAAGATCTTATTAGGTTTGTCTTGAAGGAGACTATATAGGGTGTGGAGGGTATGGGACTTCTCTCTCATTGCATATGTGGGATCCTAAAGAATGGTTCTAGTAGAGTTCTTTTATGATTAGGACTATGATTATGAATATGTTTATAATCTATGAGTAGTATTCATGTATTAATCATGCTACGATGACTTTAAGAGTATGTTATAACTATGAAGTGGGTTGCTTAATGTGATACGTAGCCTTGTGTAGGATTATGGGGTTCTAACTTTTGCATTGCACAAGTATTGTTTGGGTGATCTACATGTTGGGTTGCTATTATGTTGAATTGACTTATTATGCTTCTTATATATGCATGTTGAGTTAAATTGATAGAAAACATGATTTTGACTAAATTGTCCTTTTCTCATGCATTGATGATTTTTATGCATAGGAGGCATACTTAGTATATGTGGTATGTACTAACCCATATTTTCTCATTTTTTACCAAACATTAAGGTTTGGGCCATTGAGGAGATTCGTGGTCATTGAAGAAGAAGACTTGGCTCTTTCTTAAGTCAATTGGTGAGTCCTCATGAGTTTTGAGGATAGTGCCACTCATCAAGCTTTATTAGTTCTGTCTACGTTTTGGGACAACTATTCCATTCTCATGTTGAGACTTCATTGTAGACCATATGACATATTGTAATAGACTAGGGGTTATGCACAAACTATTGTGATTCATACTGTTGTAGATGGTTCACATGTGTGATGAGACTTCAGACTTCTATATGATTTGTCATGATAAAAAAGAAGTCTATGTACACTTTTTATGTGAAGAGTCTATGTAAATTCCATATGTGAAGTTTTAAATTTTTCCACATTTTTTACCTCTGATTTTCTATGATGTATGTTAAGCGATTGTATTAGTCCTCTTAGAGGACGACGGCTTCAGTTACACCTAAGGGGTACTTTGGTTCGTAAAACTTTTGATGGGGTTGGGTACAAAGATATTGTCATTTATGCTCAGTGACTTTTTCTTCAATGAGATGTGATTTTCTAAAGACATCCCTTTTCATCCTTTATCAGTACTTAGTCAAATGACTCTAAGTCATCTTTTTATTCTTCTTCATGTCTTTCTTGGAAACCCCATTTCTTTTTGTGCTTTTATTTCACAACCTTCTTTTTCATTCTTTTCTGTTTCTTTTTTTTCTTTTTTTAATATGAAGGGTTTCCATTTCTCTTAAATCCCGTGGGTTTTGCGAGGCTTTTCTTGCAGTTCTTGAATTCTCTTTCCCTTCTTACAACACCGCCAACTTAGAATTTAGGCTATGTTGGCTATTCACTTATATCACATCTCAAGAGGATTATAGGCGATGGATAATGTAAGGTCTAGGTTTCATAAAGATTTTTCCAAAGAAGAGGTAAGACCCAAATGGTGTTCAAGAGAGTTTCACATGCTCACAGGTAGGCCAAAAAAGAGAGGTATATGTCAAAGTTGGCGTACACTATTTAAAATTTCCCTAAGATCATCTCAGGAGGACTCCTCTCTAAATCCATCAGACTAATGGGGCAAATTCAAGGTTTATTTATGCAAAATTCTAAGTAAACTCATCTCACAAGGCATCGACACTTAAGTAAAAAAAATACACACTTTCGCTAGTACGCAACAATCTTTGCAAAAGAATAAATTAAATAATTGGCTAATCAAAAGGAGATGCAAAGAGTTAAAACATTATCTATGTAACTTTATTTGTTCTCGTTGTTGCTGCACATTGATGTGTGTTCAATTGAGAGCACTTTTGAAGTCATCAATGTTGATCAAACCAGAGACTTAATTTTGTACAAGAACAACCACTTTCAATAGAAAAGGTGGCAAAATTTTCAAAAATGAATTTTTTTTGGAATTGTCAAAATTATTTTGAAATTAAGACCCCAAAAGAGATGCATAAGCTCAAACAATCGTGAAAGCAATTTTAAAACAAAATTTTGAAACACAAAATCCAAATAAACACAAAACATATAATACATAGAAATTAAAACAAGGTGGGTCTCACCCACCACAGACAAAAGGGTTTCTCCTCAAATGCAAGCATTAGTATCAAAAGTAAAATAAAAGTAAGACAAGGAGGAAAGTGAAGAGAACTATTGTCTATGTGGTCTCTCCTCCTATCGGGGCATCAAAACTCTGGGCGACAGCCTGTGGTTGAGCAACAACCCAGAATGCTCATATCAGTGGTTGTAGTGTCAAGTTCAGTAGGAGATGATGAGGATGATTTAGCATGTGATGTCTGAATCACAGGATGACAATTGTACCTCCTAAATTTAATAGGTTCCAAAAGATCTGATGATCTTCTTGTGCTTCTATAAACTCCTCCCATGCTGTTTTCATTTCTTCTTCAGTCTCCACATCTGTGTTTGTTTCAGCTTCCTCTGCAGATGAATCTCAATCCTATATGGTTCTCATCAAGTCTTTGAAGTCAATAGACTTCAAATATTCTACATCTTTTTGCAGACCTACAACATCAGCTTATAAAGCCGCAATCTTGAGTGGTCTCCCTTGTCTTCTCACATGCTGCAACACTCAAGGTCAAGGCATTGATAGATGTGTGGATCGGAGCAAGTAGAGCAGCTATATATCTCTCAATCATCCCTTGGCTGACTTCTCCAGCCTATATGCCCATGTCTCAGCTTATTTGGCTAGACGCCCCATCTTCAAGAGCATGAGCTTAGTGAACTTTGGCTGGCTTAACGTTGAAGCACCAGGATCTGTGAAGAGGAAGAAGGAGCAGAGGTACCTGTGGGCCTTGAGGCCGGAGTGGGTATGGATGTTTCTATTTGTAATGATTCAACATCAATCTCCGGAGAGGAATCTAATGGAGATGCTCTCCTCCTATTAGCCTTCTCATGGGTGTTCTCGGCCTCAATGAGCCAAATGTCAGATGAAGAAGATGGGATGACTTTGAAGTCCCTCGTAGTGTCCATAGGAACTTCAGCATGTCTACACAATTATGTTAAAAGAACAGAAAATGGTAGGGAAGTAAGCTTTTGTTTGGCCCTCATGGCCATCTCATGTGATGTCACTAGTCGAAGGTCGATGTTCCTCTTGTACAAGATACTAGTGTGGTAGGCTTCCTTAAGAAGGAATAGAACAAACTCTTTCCGAGATGACATGATGGTGCTGCTGATGAAACCAAACTAGAATCTGGCAGTGATGTTTAGGTCCCTCTTCTTCTCTAACCCCGATGCATCGGTCAGTGTTTGCAGAAATCATGGGACCCTGCCGCCCCTTTAGTTCATCTGGAGGTGCAATATCGGGTAGTCCCTCATAAGGATGAGTAGAGTGTAGTGGCCTTCCAACTACGGCGTTGATGTGCTCGTTGTGACACTTTATATCAGTATTTCTAATTGTAACCAACCTCATTACTATGAACTCACTTGCCTGCTTTTTGTTCTTAGGATGTGTAGAACTTTGTGACCTAAGTAGGAATGCATAGACCTCGGGGTCTAGTGAAATACTCAAAGGGATGGAAGTAGAGGGTATCCATGACCATAGGGCATCTGTCCAAACCCTCCGTTGATAGGAGCTTTTCCTTTGTTATTGTCCGAGCTTAAGATATAATAATAAATGAATGGGCTGCTGGAGGTGTGGTTGTTGCATCCCTCGTGGACATGGTAGCATATGAAGGATCCTAGTGGCTGAGGATTTGCATTTATCTTTAGACCTTCTCTGTCTCCAAACTAAAGGCTGATCATTTTCTGACCCTTTCCAATAAGCTTCTACTTATGTGGCCGTTTCTTTTTATTGCTATTTATTTCTTCTTTTTCCCTTACCTTGTTGGAGCTCTTCCCCTCCTCTCTTCGAAGAATTGGAGCCTTCTTAAGTAATCCATATGCTTGGTACTATTTTCCTTAGGAGTCTCATGTTTTCACTAGTGCGTACTATGTTTGCAATAAATTCACTATTATTTGAATAGGAATTTAATATAAACAAAAGAAAATAGTTGCAGACAAGTTCGCCGTTCCATTCGGCGGATCGCTGATCAACTTTGGTGAACTAGGTCGGCTAGCTAAAGAGAACATTTGTAAAATCTGGGCGATTATGCGATTGAAAGTTCCTTTTGGCGGATCCCCAATGTAGCACCCCGTATCTAAAACAGACTAGAAATCAACTTTTTATAAAATCTGTACGTGTAACTGATGGTTATCATCAATGGACCGTAGTCTTATCTACGGCCGGTACTGTGCATTCGTCGTTTGAGTCTGAAGCCCCCAAAAACATAACCCAATAAATTTTACCAAGAGTCGAACAATGGATGGACCTACGGTATGTAGTTCAGACTACGGTCCGTATTCTGTATTCGTCGATGAAGTCCCCATTTATCCACTCTCTGAGAAGAACCACGATTGACCAGCACGGTCTGTATGTGGACCTACGTATCGTAGGTATGATGGTAGGTAAAAATTAGCAAACAGTTAGGGGGAAAATGCAGTTGGGTCAACTTCAATTGATCATCACTCTTAGCACAAAATGAATTAGGTGTCCCATGACTTATGAATTATAGATAATTGAATTATCTTTCCATAACCACCGAGTTTGATAAAATCAAACCTCCGAGTACAAATTTATGCCTGTTTTAGTAAAGGCTTATTTAATATATCCAACCTACAGACCCAAACGACGAACCTTTAATTGAACGACAACCAGTCAGTCCAGGTCATCGTTTGGTCGGATAGCAAATAACTGAGGGGTCTTTTTGTCTTTTTCCACTTTGTTTAAATCCAAAGATACGTTATTTTGACCCTAAATCATGAGATTTTAGTCACTTTAAGTGTAGAAACATAACTAAAACTTACCTAAGTCAAATCATTAATCAAAAACATAGAAAATTAGAAGTAAGAAAAGAGAAGAAGGTCAAAAACCCTAATTCAAGAATGCAATAAGGTTCCATAAGTTCAATCCCCAAAATCTAAATATTTCTCTGTGGATTTCACCACCATGTATGTGGGATTTCACTAGTGGGTTCCTTTCACTCATTGAGTCCCTAATTTTCAGTCAGATTCTTGATTCCCATATCATGATTAAACCGAGGGTTTCTAGAAATTTAGCATAAATTCATAAATTAATTAGTTATATGTTCAAAATAAGATGTCCATGTTATTATTAAGTTTATTGCACGAATTTTAGAACCCTAGCTAAGTATTTTTTTTAGTTCTTGAATTACATATGCTAGGTCAGATATTTCAGCTGCTTCAGATATACATGCCTCAGTTATAAATGCATAATTACCAGAGTAATTATTACATTCTCAGTTTGCATGTTCACTTTTTAGCTATCCAGTATTTACAGAATTAGAGTCATAATCAGTAAATTACATAATTAATTGGGAGTACCATAATAACTAGTTGGACTAGGGTTCATTGTACAAAAATTAGTCCCAGAACTACTAGCCAAGTAGGTTGTAAGTCCCCTCTGTGGGCAATCATCTTAGTGATCACGCCAGCATGCCTTTATACCTCTGGCAGGGTATATTGGGTCCTCTCGGTGGGGTGCATACATTGGACTCCATATTTAGCTCATGATTATCGGTTATTAGTAGCTCCTACAGTTCATTAGACTCGAATGGATTGACCATATTTACAGTTCAGTTATCATTTAGTCTCAACATGTTGTAAATTTGGTCATTGCATCTAGTTAGCTCAAAATTCAGTATATGATGTTCAGATTATTATACTTGTTTTAGTGATTGTTTAGTTATGTTTTATTTCACCTTTAATATATCCTACATGCTCAGTACCTTCAAGTACTAAAGCATACACGCGCTACATCTTCTTGTGTTGTAGGTTCAGGTTCTCAGCATCTAGATCGCGCTTAGGTCAATTTTCAATCTCTAGTTCAACAGATTTAGTGGTGAGTTCTCATTCTCTGAGGACAATAGTCATGAGTTCATTTAATTCTTTTACTCATTTAGTTTCTATTTTTGCTAGATTTAACTGGTGCTTGTCCCAACATTTCTAGTCAGTTAGAGGCTTATTTTAGACATGGTTAGTTTCAGCTTAGCATTGAGTTAATATTTTCCTTATTTTAAACTTGTCAGTATTTCAAATATTTAAGCTATAGTATATGGGTAATCTCTATCTTTTTATTTTAAGTATGATTTAGCTTCCGCAACAATTTATATTCTTTAGTATGCTCATGATCATGCAAACAGGGTTAGCTTAGGATCATTTGTGGTCTTAGGTCCCATGTCCACGTCTTGGGGGTAGTCTCGGGACGTTACAAAGTTGGTATCAGAGCACTAGGTTTAAGTTTCCTAGGATGTTTGAAAATCCGCACTAAGTAGAGTCCTTTTCATGGGTGTGAAGTGTTCCACATCTAATGATAGAGAGACTACAAAGTGTTTTAGGAAAACTTTATTTTCTTGTAACTTTTATCGCACCTAAGGTATGATATAATTTCATTCTAACTCGACGCTCTAAATTTTAGATCATGCCTCATTGTAGAGATAACACCAGGAATACGAATGCCAGGAATGCAAACACAGCTCCTCCAGTCCTAGATTAAGAAGTCTTCAATGCTGAGTTTAGGAATTTCATATAGATGTTGGCTTAGAGTATGATCAACCAGAACAATCAGGTTTATTCTCTAGTGAATGCAGATGGTGGATCAGCAGTAGCAAGGGTTCGTGAATTTGTTATGATGAATTCGCCTGAGTTCTTTAGATAAAAAACTAATGAGGATCCTCAGAATTTCTTGGATGAGATCAAGAAGATCTTTGAGGTAATGCAAGTCACTGGGAATGTTCTGGTTGAGTAACATCATACTTGTTGAAGGATGTTGATCATATCTGGAACAGTAAGTGGAAGGAAAATAGGGGTAAAAAGGCAACTCCTATTACTTGGGATTGCTTTAGTGAGACCTTTCTATACAGATTTTTCCCAATAGAGTTGAGAAAAGAAAAGGCTCAAGAATTCATGAGATTGAGGCAGAAAAACATGATAGTACAAGACATTAGGATCAAGTTTAACCTACTCTCAAGGTATGCTCCTCACATGGTTGCTGACTCCAGGGACCAGATGAATAAGTTCATGTATAGAGTGTTGTATCTGGTGAACACTAAGTGCAGAAATTCTATGTTACTAAGAGATATGAACATCTCTAGGATAATAACTCACGCTCATCAGGTTGAGGGTTATAAGTTTAGGAAACAGGCTAAGGAAAATAAGAAGTGTAGGACTGATAACTATAAATATTCTCAGAAGAAATCAGGTGGTGGAAATTGCTTGCAGAATCAACAAAAGTTTTCAGCTCCAGCCTTTCGTCAGCTAGTGTTCCATCCTCCAAAAATAGGTATGACCAAAACTATAAGACCTCAAAATGACTCAGATGAAATAGAGTCTAACCTTGTTGTTATTATTGTATAAGGTCCTAAATAAGTGCATAAAGTGATATTGAGGATGTGTCTAAGAGTTTAGGTGCATTGGAAGTCAAACGTTAAGGGACGACAAAGACGTTCGACGACAAAGTCACCTATGTGACTCATATGTGGTTTTATGTGTTTATGTGTGATTAATGAAATTTTAAGATCCTAAATACATGTATAAAGTGATATTGAGGATGTGTCTAGGAGTTTAGGTGCATTGAAAGTCAAACGTTAAGGGACGACAAAGACGTTCGACGACAAAGACGTTCGACGACTAAGTCACCTATGTAACTCATATATGGTTTTATGTTTTTATGTGTGATTAATGAACTCGTAAGATCCTTATAGATTCATTATAGCGTATATAGGCAGTGTATCATGTTTTGTGCAGTTTGAAGGTCAAACGTCCAAGAACGTCCATGACGTTCGAAAGTGTTGTCTTGAAATGACCTTGTGTGTGTAAGCCTGTTTTATCGAGTTTTACGTGTTCATTTTGGACGAAATTAATGTAAGAGGTACTAAACTCGTATAAAATCATTTTTGGGATGGATACGTCCAAGGAAAAAACCCTCAAGAACCAACCAAGGGTCCTCGAGAAAGGACCCAAAATTGGTGCCAAGGCTTCCTAAGAAAGCCCAAACCACAGAGGTAGTCGACGCCCAGTGGGTCAATTGACGCCCCATTGGTTGGGTCTCATCATTTGGGACTTAGCCTGGGGAAAAAGGGTACCAAAAACAAGCCTCAGTCCCAGACCACGGACCATCAGGACGGTCCGTTGATCAAGGGACGGGCCGTCGATGGCCCTTCCATCTGTGAAGCTGCGTTATGTGCAGGTTCACTGTATGTTGAGTTGTGAATTTGTAATTTCATTCCACTTACAAATAAGATTATTGGAGGTTCCTTAAGTGACTTTTGTGTATTTTAGGTATGTATATAAGTGTTTAACAGTTAGAAGATTTCATTCTTCCAAATAAAAAACCCAAATCCCTTAGAATTCTTTCTAGAACTCCATTGGAGTCAAAAATCAAGGAAGGGATTTGAGTGATGAATTGAGTGGATATTCTTCATCAAAGTGAAGAAATATCTTCATCAAGGTATGGATTTTTATCCTTAAAACTGTCTTCATCATGGAGCCAAACTCTCAAGATGTTTTCTAAAGTTTTCAAGTTGAATTGTCCAATTTCATGATTCTACAATGGGTTCTTGCATTAATTTTTTTAAACGTGTATTATGCATTTAATTGATGTTGTATTTGTTATTTTAATCTAAATTACCTATGAACCCATGAATTGGATAAAACTAAGTTATGAGTTACTTGATATTTGAACTAATGTTGATGAATTATGGTGTATATTTCTATGGGCTATCTAATGATGTAATAATTGTAATAAATTGATATATAGGTTGTATTGGATTGTTTAAATATAGTAATTTGACCTATTTTCATGAATATTGTTACAATTATGTTGAATTGTTGGTTATGGCCATGGGAAAGGGCCTTGTGATATCGAATGTGGTGATTTGGCATTAGATTGAGTTGTTGAGGATGATGTGGTGGTAGCTTCCCTATTTAATTTATTTTGATGTTAATTAAACTTCATTAATGTTGTGATTGGTATGGTCCACTTATGGTGGTGGTGTTATGTGCTTTACTTGCAATTGATGTGGCATTGTCGGTGTTCTGTTCAGTAATGTAATGATCAAGGACTTGTCATCAATATACTTGAAGTAATGTGACTAATTGTATATTTGATTATGTGAAGTATGATGATATGTATATACATGTTTAGCAATGTGAAAGTATATGTGCTCTATTGATGTTATGTAGGTGATTATGTTAGACTATGCATATGGCCTTGTTTGTATAGTATTACGGTTGATACTTGGTTATTCCTAATTGACTATATGAGTCTATGTTGGTCACACTGATGATGGTATGATAGTTTATAGGATAACTTGAATATGATATGGTTATGTCAATGTGTTTCTAGAATGACATGTAATCTGTGTTAAGGTGAAGTATGTGGCGTCTTTTCTTGGTTGACTTGTGTTCCTTACTTGATGTATATATGAATGTGAATATGTGATGTCTTGACTTAGGATGCTAAAGTCTCTTAGTCTTGAATGTATGAATGACATGTGAACTTAAATGAAGTTAGGAGAGTGTTTTATGTGAAACCTTGAACATAGTTGTAAAGTTGTGAATGTTGAAGTCGTTAGCAATGGTATCCTTCAAAGTAAAGCAATGATACACTTAGGGTTAATTGGATGCAACGGCATCATATTAATCCTTAGGAAAGTCATCATGAGATTCTTGTCTCCATTGTAAAGTAACCCTACATGACCTCTTTGGTAGAGTAAATGTAATTGAGTTATGAACTTGATATGGAAACCTTTTATATGAACCTTAATGTGAATTACTCTATGAGAACGAAGTCTAACACCGATGAGTATGTTGAGGGAAGTAGTTTTAGTCAAATAATGAGACCAGAATACAAAGCATGCCTTTCATATTCCTTAACCGTGTGCCTACATGGGATGTGTCTAAGTTCTAACATTGGCAAGTAGAACAACCTCATCGGAGTAGGATATAACTCCGGATTCCATATCTTGATATCATGGTCTATGACGATTATTGAATATTCTCATCATGTGGGATACTTACTAGCATTAGAGAAGTTCTATGAAGTTTAGGAGGTGGTATGGCACGCTATCTAGACATTGCACAATAGGATTTGAAGGTGTTAGTTAGAGTCCCTAGGTCTTGTCTAAGACCATTACTTGAATATCCTTTATGTGATATATGAATCTCTTAATGAAATAATGGATTATGTTATGAAGTATGTAAATGAATGAGTACCTAAACTAAAGTGACTTAAGGATTCCTTAGCCAAAGTGTGAAGAGGCAATAAGGGATGATATCTTCATATCTTATCTATGGAAGTCTTGAGAATGGCTTTAGTTAGGGAAGTTCGTTGGTTATATGGCCATGATCTAAACCTTAGGTAGTATTAAGGATTATTTAGGTAAATATTGAAGAGGTCAATCGTAGTCGTTATCTTCTTGATTTACTTAAGTAGGTCTTTTGATATCCTTTGGAAGGAGAATGTCATATTATATATGTGTAAATGCTATTATGTCTTGTAAGTGTGTATGTGACTCATTATAAGTAGTCTTGACAATCATTTAGGCATGCCTAGAGAGGTTGTATGGGAGGTCTCTCTTTGTGTGCTTAAGTGAGTCTTAGGATAGCTTTAAGTGGGATGACTACATACTAGAAGATGTCTAAAGTAAGGATAAGCAACTTCACTGTATATTGAAGGACTTCACACTAACAGTGAAATGGAGTTACTGTAAAATGACTCTAAAATTATGATATTTGGTTTAAATGTTTTCTTATTTGTTTCTAAGTTGTTAAATGTTGTTTTTATGATTAAAATATAATTTTTAAATGAGAAGATGCATATTTCCAACTAAATGTTTGTTCCATGATTTTTATGCATCATGCCATACTTAGTACATGTGATTGTACTAATCCATGCTTTTATCTATCTCTATAGTTGTTGGTAGGTGAGGAGCATTTGGTAAGGAAGACTTGGACCGCAACATCGTTCAAGAGAAGTCGAGGTATGTCTTCATTTGATTCGCAGGCATAAATGTATTTTATGTTTCTTATTGAAGTATTGTAATAAAATAAGTATTTTTGTATTAGCACTGAAATATGGGCCGTGTCCCAAGTACTCTCATGTCTTAAGTTTGATGAGATTGAGACTTGATATTTCCTATGACTTTATATGAAAGAATTTATAAAGACTATGATATTTTTGTGAAAAGATAAAATTCCTCACTACTTTTCATTATGTTTATGCGATGAATGATATGTAAGGGCTTGTACAAGACCTGCGAAAGGTCAAGTACGCCGGTTGCAATCTGAGATTTTCCCTAAATTATAGGGTTCTGTTTTGGGATGTGATAAGCTTGGCTCTGAGCATATGTTATAAAAGTAGTTTTAGGAATCAAGAAGTCTCATCAAGTCACATCTAGTAGAGTCTTGACCGTAGTGTGAGTTGCGACACATCTATGGGAAATGTTATTCTTATGATAAAAATATAAATTTTTAAATGAGAAGATGCATATTTTAACTAAATGTCCGTTTCCATGATTTTTATGCATTATGCCATACTTAGTACATGTGGTTGTACTAATACATGCTTTTATCTATCTCTATAGTTGTTGGTAGGTAAGGAGCATTTGGGAAGGAAGACTTGGAACGTAGCATCATTCAAGAGAAGTTGAAGTGTGTCCTCATTTTTTTCGAGGGTGTAGATGTGTTTTATGTTTCTTATTGAAGTATTTCAATAAACTAAGTATTTCTATATTAGTATTGAAGTATGGGCCGTGTCCCAAGTATTCTCATGTCTTATGTTTAATGAGATTGAGACTTAGTAGTTCCTATGACATTATAGGAAAGAGTTTATAAAAACTATGATATGTTTGTGACAAGTTTTAATTTTGCACTACTTTTCATTATGTTATGTGATGAATGATATGTAAGGGCTTGTACAAGACCTCTGAGAGGTCAAGTATGCTTGTTGCGATCTGAGATTGGCCCTAACCTTTAGCGTGTGGTTTCGGGATGTGACAAGAAGGTTAGAGCACCGGGCTCTAAGTCTTAGGAAAATGTTTCAGGCACCAAGACTTACCTCACTTGCCCTAAGTGTGGTAAGAACCATCCTAGTAAGTGTCTCGCTGGAAGAGAAGGATGCTTTGGGTGCGGTCAGTCTAGTCACAGGTTGAGGGATTTTACTTCTATAAAGGGTAAATGAGGTAGTAATTGTAAAGCTCAGTTTACAACTTCATCAGTACCAACAAGTTGCCTGAATAAGCAGGGTAGCTCATCTGGTACAGGTGGCGGTTAGCGCCAGAACAAGTTATATGCTCTTCAGGCTTGCCAGGATCAGGAAGGTTCTCCTGAAGTAGTCACTGGTACGTTATGAGTCTTTGACCTTGATGTTTATGCATTGTTACATCCAGGGCTACTCTTTCCTTTGTAACTCCATACATAGTAGTCCAATTCACTGTCAGTCAAGAAACTCTCTCAGAACCTTTCTCAGTCTCTACTATAGTCGGTGGCCCAGTTATAGCTATACGAGTATACAGAAATTGCCCTGTCACAGTCTCTTAGAATGTCACCTCACCATATCTTGTAGAGTTAGAAATTGTAGACTTTGATGTCATTCTAGGAATCAATTGACTACATTCATGTTATGCCTCAGTCAATTATCGAACTAGAATTGTTCATTTTCATTTTCCAAACAAACTAATCTAAGAATGGAAGGGTAATATCTTAGCGCCTATGGGTCGATTCATTTCTTACCTTTAGGCCAGAAAGATGATATCTAAGGGTTATCTCTTTCATCTAGTTCGGTTTAAGGAATCTACCTCTGAAACCCCAACTCTTGAGTAAGTTCTAGTAGTCAATGAGTTTCTAGAAGTATTTCCAGAAGATCTTCTAAGAATCCCTCCCGAAAAGGAAATCTACTTTGGAATTGATCTCCTAGCAGATACCCAACCTATTTTTGTTCCTACTTATTGAATGGCTTTGACAGAGCTTTAGGAATTGAAAGAACAGTTGAAAGACCTTCTACATAAGGTTTTCATAAGACCTAGTATTTCACTATGGGGTTCACCAGTGCTGTTTGTAAAGAAGAAAGATAGTTCTCTCAGAATGTGCATTGACTATAGACATTTGAAAAATGTTACAATCAAGAATAAGTATCCCATCCCCAGGATTGATGACTTGTTTTAACAACTTTAGGGTGCTAGTCATTTCTCAAAGATAGACCTCAGATCGGGTTATCATCAGCTCAAAGTCAGAGATAGTGACATTCCAAAAACAGCCTTAAGAAGTCGGTATGGTCATTATGAATTTATAGTAATGTTGTTTGGACTAACCAATGCTCCTGCAATTTAATAGATTTAATGAACAAAGTTTTTAAGCAGTACTTGGACTTGTTCGTTATTGTCTTTATTGATGATATATTCATTTACTCTAAGAATGAGAAAGAACATATGAGTCATTTGAGAATTGTTCCACAGACTCTCAAGGATAGATAATTATTTGCTAAGTTTAGCAAATGTGAGTTCTTGTTGCAATCTATTGTATCCTTGGTCACATTGTATCTAGAAAAGGGATTTGAGTGGATTCAAAGAAGATAGAAGCAATGAAACAATGGCCCAGAACTACCTCTGCTATAGACATCAGAAGTTTCTTAGGTCTAGCGGGTTATTATCAGAAGGTTCGTGGAAGGATTCTCATCCATAGCCTCACCATTTACTAGGTTAACTTGAAAGATTGTCAAGTTTCAATGTTCAGATGATTGTGAGTGTAACACCCCGTAGCCAAAATAGAACAAAAATTAGTTTTTCAGAAAATCTGCAGGTGCTGCCAACGATGGCATCGATCGACCGTAGCCTAAACCATGGTCCGTCCTGCACAACCGTCGATGGGATCAAAAACTCCGAAAAATTTCAGCCTAGAAAAATTTGTTAAGTCTTGGACGACGGACGGAATTACGATGGATTGGTCAAACGACGGTCCGTATTCTGTGACCGTCGATCAAGACTCCATTCAACTACTCTCTGACAAGAGCTATGGATGACCATCATGGTTTGTAGGTGGACGTACGGTCCGTAGTTCTGATCGTAGGTTGAAAATTTGCAGCCTCTTAAGGGGAAATGTAGTTGGGTCAACTTAAAATTATCATAACTCTTATCAAAAAATGAATTAAGTCTCCCATGACCTACCCTCAGATATATAATTGAATAATATTTCCATAGGCCCCGACCTTGCTAAAATCAGACATCCGAGTAAAAAGTTATGCCCATTTTAGTAAAGGCCTCTTGAACAGGCCCTCATGACGGACCCAACGACGGGGCGTCAGGCGCACGACGGACCGTCAATCCTGGCCGTCGTGAGGCTCGACAGCAACCTTCCTAGAGGTCTTTTTGACCTTTCCCACTCCTTTTAAATCCTAAGTTACGTTGTTTTGTCCCTAAATCATTAGGTTTTAGTCAGTTTAAGCCTAGAAACATAATTAAAACATATCCAAGTCAAATCATTAAATCAAAACTTAGAAAATTAGAAGCAATAGAGGAGAAAAAAAGCTCAAGAACCCTAGTTCAAGAACGCCACAAGGTCCAGCAGTTCCAGCCCCGAAACTTAAGTATTTTTCCATGGAATTCATCACCAGGTATGTGGGATTTCACTAGTGGGTTCCTTTCACCCATTGGGTCCTTAGTTTCAGTTATTTCTTGATTCTCTTATCATGATTAAACCTAGGGTTTCTAGAAGTTTGATATAACATCATCAATTTATTAAATATATGTTCCAAATATGATTATCATGTTATTAATTAGATTATCACATGAATTTCAGAACCCTAAGTTTGTATTTCTTTAGTTCTTGAATTACACATGCTAGTTCATATATTTCAGAAACTTCAGATATGCATGCCTCAGTTATGAATGCATAATTACCAAATTAATTATTGCATTCTCAGTTTGCATATTCAGTTTCGAGCTATCCAGTATTTACAAAAATTTAGATATAATCACTTAATTTACAGAATTCATTTGGAGTAGCATAATACCGAGTTGGACTAGGGTTTAACGTACCTAATAGTCCCATAACTACTAGCCAAATAGGTTGCAAGTCCCCTCTATGGGCAATCAATTTAGTGATCACGCCAGCATGCCTTTATACCTTTGGCAGGGTATATTTGGTCATCGCGATGGGGCGTATACATCGGACTCCACATTTAGCTCATGTGATTTTATTATCGATTATTAGTAGCTCCCACAGTTAAGTCAGACTCTCTGCATTGGCCATTTATCAGTATATTCAGTATTCAGTTTCAGCATGTTATAAATTGGTCATTGCATCAGTTAGCTCAGAAATCAGCACATTACGTTCAGATTATTATACTTGTTTTTGTGCTTGTTCAGTTATGTTTTATTTCTTATTTACTCTATCCTACATGCTCAGTACCTTTCAAGTACTGACGTATACGTGTGCTACATCTTCTTGTGATGTAGGTTCAGGTTCTCAACATCTAGATCACGCATAGATCGGTTTCCCGATCTCCAATTTAGCAGATTTAGTGGTGAGTCGTCATTCTTCGAGGACAACAGTCATGAGTCTCATTTCAGTCTGTAGTCATTTTATTTCAGTTTTTGCTAGATTTAGCTGGGGCTTGACCCAGTATTTGTAGTCTAGTTTAGAGGATATTTTCAGACATAATTAGATTCAGCTTAGTATTGAGTTAATATTTCTTTTGTATTAAACTCATTATTTTCAAATATCTCAGTTATAGAATATAGGTATTCCTCATCTTTTCATTTTAAGTATGATTTAGCTTCCGCAATAGTTTATTATCTTTAGTATGCTCATTATCATGCCAGCAGGGTGAGCTTGGGATCACTTGTGGTCCTATGTTCTATGTCCGCATCTCAGGGGTAGCTCAGGGCGTGAAAAAACTTGGTATAAGAGCACTAGGTTCAAGAGTCCTAGGATATATAAAAAGCCTCTTTAAGTAGAATCCTTTTCATGGGTGTGAAGTGCACCACATCTAAGGAGAGGGAGGCTATGAAGTGTTTTAGGAAAACTTCACTTTCTTGATATTCTTATCGTGCGTTGGTATGATCTTTTTTCTAATCCATCGTTATGCACTTAAGATCATGCCTTCTCATAGAGCTTAGGCATGGAATGCTAATGCACACAATACTAATGCAGTTACTCTAGTACCAGATAAGGAAGTTCTAGTTTAGAGTTTCAAAATGCCAATTCAGCTTTTGGTTTAGAATATGACAAACCAGAACAATGCAGAGTTTGTGATTTTGTTAAGATGAATCCGCCTAAGTTTTAGGGTCACAAGTTAGTTAGGACCTACAAATGTTCATTGATAAAGTCAAGAGAATATTTGGTGTGATGTCAGTAACTCGTACTGATAGCTGAGATTGACATCCTACAAACTCAAGGATGTGACTCACATATGGTTTACTTAGTGGAAAGATAACAAACATGACTTTGTCTTTTGCAACTCAGTATAGAACTAAACTTTAGTATTAGTCCAGAAACTCTCTCAGAACCTTTCTCCGTCTCTACTCCAGTTGGTGATCCAGTTATAGCTAGATGGGTATACAGAAATTACCCTATCATAGTCTCTCAGAAAGTCACCTCAACAGATCTAGTAGAGTTAGAAATGGTAGACTTTGATGTCATTCTAGGCATGGATTGGTTACACTCATATTATGAATCAGTCGATTGTAGAACTAGAATTGTTCATTTTCAGTTTCCAGACGAACCAATCTTAGAATGAAAGGGTAGTAGCCGAGCGCCCGTGGGTCGATTTATTTCTTAGCTTAAGGCCAGATAGATGATATCTAAGGATTATCTCTATCATCTAGTTTGGGATAAGGATTGTAGCCTTTAAACCCCATCTCTTGAGTTGGTTCCAGTAGTCTTTGAATTTCCAGAAGTATTTCCAAAAGATCTTCCCAGGGTTCCTCCCAAAAAGGAAATCGACTTTGGAATTGGTCTCCTTCTAGATACCCAACTTATTTCTATTCCTCCTTACAGAATGACTCCAACATATCTTAAGGAATTGAAAGAGACGTTGAAGGACCTTCTAGATAAGGGTTTCATCAGACCTAGTATTTCACCATGGGGTGCACTAGCATTGTTTGTAAAGAAGAAAGATGGTTCTCTCAGAATGTGCATTGACTATAGACAGTTGAACAAGGTCACAATCAATAATAAGTATCCTATCCCCAGGATTGATGACTCGTTTTAACAACTTTAGTTTGCTAGTCATTTCTCAAAGATAGACCTCAGATCAGGTTATCATCAGCTCATAGTCAGAGATAGTGACATTCCAAAAACAGCCTTAAGAAGTCGGTATGGTCATTATGAATTTGTAGTTATGTTGTTTGTACTAACCAATGCTCCTGCAACTTTCATGGATTTGATGAACAGAGTGTTCAAACAGTACTTAGACTTGTTCATTATCGTCTTCATTGATGATATCCTCATTTACTCTAGGAGTGAGGAAGAACATGCAAGTAATTTAATAGTTGTTCTGCAGACTCTCAAAGATCGCCAGTTATTCATAAGTTTAGTAAATATGACTTTTGGTTGCAATTAGTTGCTTTTCTTGGTCACATTATATCTAGCGAAGGGATCCGCATAGATTCACAAAAGATAGAAGCTGTGAAACAATGGCCCAGACCTACCTCTACTACAGATATCAGAAGTTTCTTAGGTCTACAAGGTTATTACAGAAGGTTTGTGGAAGGATTTTCATCCATAGCCTCACCATTGACTAGGTTGACTCAGAAGATGGTCAAGTTCCAATGTTCAGATGATTGTGAGAAAAGCTTCGCAAAATTGAAAACTAGATTTACTACAAAACCTATCTTGACTTTACCAAAGGGTTCAGATGGTTATGTGATCTATTGCGATCCATCTAGAGTTGGCCTTGGTTGTGTGTTGATGTAAAGAGATAAGGTTATATCTTATGCCTCTAGAAAGCTTAAGGTGCATGAGAAGAACTATCCAACTCATAACCTCGAGTTTGCAGCAGTGGTGTTTGCACTCAAGATATGTAGACACTACTTGTATGGTGTTCATGTAGATGTGTTCACCGATCATAAGAGCCTTCATTATGTGTTCACCCAGAAAGAGTTGAAACTTCGCCAGAGGAGATGGCTTGAGTTCCTTAAGGATTATGATATTAGTGTGCATTATCATCCTGGAAAGGCGAATGTAGTGGCCGATGCTCTTAGTAGATTATCTATGGGTAGTGTAGCCCATGTTGAGGAAAAAAGAAAAGAGCTAGTGAAGGATGTTCACAGGCTTGCTCGCTTGGGAGTTCGCCTTATGAGCATATCAGACAACGCTGTAATAGTTTAGAATGGGGCAAAGTCGTCTTTGGTTGTGGAGGTTAAGTAAAATCAAGACAGTGATCCGATCTTGCTTGAACTAAAGGGTGCAATCAACAATCAGAGAGTGGAGGTTTCCTCCTAAGAGAGAGATGGTGTACTTCGCTACCAAGGTAGATTGTGTGTTCCTGACGTGGGAGAGTTGAGGCAGCATATTCTTGCAAAAGCTCATAACTCCAGGTATTCTATTCATCCAGGTGCCACTAAGATGTACCGCGATCTGCGGGAAGTCTATTGGTGGAATGGCACGTAGAGAGATATAGCAGACTTTGTGAGTAAGTGCCCCAATTGCCAGCAAGTCAAGGTAGAACATCAGAAACCATGAGGTATGACTCAAGAGATCGATATTCCTACTTGAAAGTGGGATGTGATCAATATGGATTTCATCACACGGTTACCTCGTACTCGGAGACAACATGACTCAATTTGGGTGATAGTTGATAGGATGACTAAGTCTTCTCATTTTTTGGCGGTCAAGACTACATATTCGGTAGAGGACTATGCCAAGCTTTACCTTAATGAAATTGTGAGGTTGCATGGGATTCCTTTGTCTATCATCTCAGATAGAGGTCCTCAGTTTACCTCTCATTTCAGGAAGTCATTTCAAAAAAGTCTTGGTACTCAAGTTAAACTTAGTACCACATTTCATCCACAGACGGATGGGCAGGCAGAGCGTACCATTCAGACCTTAGAGGATATGTTGAGAGCTTTTGTGATTGAGTTCAAAGGTAGTTGGGATGATCACCTTCCTCTTATTGAGTTGCTTACAATAATAGTACCATTCAAGCATTCAGATGGCCCCTTATGAGGTTTTATATGGGCGTAGATGTAGATCTCCTGTTAGTTGGTTTGTAGTAGGTGAAGCGGCTTTGATAGGGCCAGATTCAGTCCTTTATGCTATGGATAAAGTGCAACTCATTAGACATAGACTTAAGACAACCCAAACTCGTCAAAAATCTTATGCAGATGTAAGGAGAAGGGAAATAGAGTTCCAATTTAATGATTGGGTTTTTCTGAAAGTCTCACCTATGAAAGGGGTGATGAGATTTGGAAAGAAAGGGAAGCGCAGTCCTAGGTATGTAGGCCCCTACAAGATCTTGAAAAGGATTGGCAAGGTTGCATATAAGTTACAGTTGCCAGCAAAATTAGCAGCAGTGCATCCGGTCTTCCACATCTCACTTTTTTGAAAAAGTGCGGGGTTGACCCAACCTCTATAGTACCGTTAGAGAGTGTGGCGGTGAAAAATAGTCTTTCTTATGAGGATGTACCAGTTGATATTCTTGACCATTAGCTTAAAAGGTTGAGAAACAAAGAAGTCGCTTCAGTCAATGTTTCGTGGAGGAGTCAGTCCGTAGAGGGAGCTACTTGGGAAGCAGAAGCAGCCATGATAGCCAAGTATCCACACCTTTTTCCTTCCGATTCCACTCCAACTTGAGGTAATAGTTCCTATTCAGTTTTACAGTCATTCATGCGTAAATTCAGTTTTAGAATCATGTTCCCTCAGTTTGTAATTTCATTTTTAGCATAATTGCATGTACTCAGAACTCAATTCAGTCAGAACTCAGTTCTCAGTGTTTAGTAGTGGGGTTTGTATCTCTCTCCCTCTATTTCAGCTATATTAGTCTTCTTTCGAGGATGAATGTTCCCAAGGGGGAGATAATGTAACACCCCGTAACGTCCCTTATTTGGTTCTAAGTGAAAATTGAGTTGTAATGGAGCTCAGTGAACCATATAGCATCCTCTCCCGTCAGTGAGAGAGGAAGTACTCTTAGCCCTATTACATCCAAGTCCAAGTCAGGCCTCTCTACACAACTTTTACACACTGCCCTAACCTTAGCTATATGGGCATATGGATCCTTAGAAAGTAGCCCTAAAAACAAACCTTTGACAGTGAGTATTTGCATCAGGCTACTAGTTACCACAAAGGTGTGGCCTGGTGGTAGAGGGGGCAAGACAAGTGGCCCATCAGAGTCTGCTATATTGTCATAGCCTCTGTAGTATTCTTGGGGCCGTGGAGCGGGATTTTGTCCCCTCGGTTGGTGTTCACCCGGAGCATCAGATAACAACTGACCATGAACATCAACTGAAGCTGGGATGTTCTGGTTTGGATCATCATAATTAATTCCCAAGTTTCAATTCATGTTGCATAGTGTACGCTCTAATTCGTGATCGTTGGGAAAAAAGGGTTCTATTCCTGTCCGTGTATTTGGCATACAAGGAAGATGACTCTGCAAGAATCAAAAATGATAAAACAAAGTAGAATCAAGAAACTATCAACTAAACTATAGTAATAAGTTGAAGTTAATCTAAAAGCTACTTTCCCCGGCAGCGGCGCCAAAATTTGATACGCTCAAACTTACTTCTCAAATAAGAAGTAAAGCGATCGTGCCAAGTAAATAACCCAACTAATGAGGTTGGGATCGTTCCCATGAAGAAAATAGTTTAGACTTAACTTATTACTATTGTTTAGTCAACTATTTCCTTGGAAAGCAAAAATGATAAAAAGGGGATTTTTCTATTTCTAAATAAATGAAAATAACTAGCGAAATTAAAGGAGAAAACTAACAACTTCAAATGTTGGAGTTTAATCAAATAATCAAAGTAACTAGGGCTTACCTGTTCCAAACAGGTTCATAACTTGATAATTCTAACTATAACAATTCTTTCCTAGTATCTTGCATGCAAAGTGATAAGTTATGTATTTCTAAATCCTTGGTCCGGCATGTAGAAAATTTCACTCCGCACCTTGGTCTGGCTACGTGTGTTGCTATACTAACCCTTATCTTTACCTCAAATTAAGCATCGTATTCGATATTTGACTAAGTTATTACCTCATTCCAATCAATACTAGCCTATTATATTGTATACACTAAGTCTATGTTGATAATTCTTTTCCTATTATCTACCTCCTTGGTCCGGCAAGTAGCATTAAGGCGAGTTCTAACATTGTCCATCCGTTAAAAAAACTTCTAAGCAAAAGAATTATCAATACATGCAAGACACTATTCTAGAACTGTTATTTTAATTAGGTTTTACCTCATTATTCGCCTATGGTTCCCACAACCCTAGTTATGGAGTTTAGTTACCCATAGTCATAATCACAATATTCAAATATATGATACAAGAATTCATGCACTTACTTCAATGAGAAAGAGTAAAATCCAAAAGTTCACTTAATTGATCCACAAAATTCGCCAACAATCAATTACAAGAGTCTAAAAATATTCAAGAGTATACCAAAGAGTCTAAAAAATAATCAAGGGCTAACCTCAAAAATGAGGTTTTTCAAACTATTTATAAAAAATAAAAACCTTATTAAATAAGGACTCTATTTGCTGGAAATCTGTCAAAATGCGGCTGGATCGACGGACCTCGCAACGGCTCATCGTGTTCACGACGAACCGTCATGGACTACATCATCCCATACTTGTGCAATTTCTTCCGCTGCATTTCATTACCCTCGACGGAAGGTATGACAGATCGTCACAAGCACAACGGTTTGTCGAGGGTATACGATCCAAAACACTTGAACTCTTGGAATTTGGGTACTGGACTACTTCTCTAATCTTCATGATGAACCAGCAGGAAGGACCGTCATTGCTATGACGGTCCGTCACGCACTCTGTAACCCCACACTTGGTCAGACTTCCCCATTTTCCTTTAGCAGCTGCACTACGATGCCACCTACAGACCGTCACGAGCACGACAAATCGTCACAAGCTCCGTAGGTGGTATTTTTCTGTATTTCTCGCTCAAAAACCCTGAATTAATCTTTTAGACAAAGTTCCTACAAATAAAGAGAAACTTATATAAAAATTAGTAAAAAAAAGGCTTTTGGACCCACTAAACTTAAGGAAAAAACATTAAAAATACTGTGAAACCACAGTATATTAGACATCAACTAGGGAGCCTTTTTTAGCAAACATAGATTCTGTTTCATTCATCCATATGTACTTCATTTTTATTCATTCGTAAGCTAGTTTGAACACCAGCCATACCTAGGATGTAGTTTAAGACTTTCATCAGGTTCGCTGTGCAATGACCAAGAATGACCTAGTGTCATTACCTAAGTCTATCTCACCTCTTGATTATCCTATCCTAACACCTTTGGTATCGTTCATTTCATTATATGCATTACCTGTGGCTTGCCTTATTCTTTCTTTGGAAACTTTAACCTTAACCTAGATAGATCATGTGAGTATCATGAAATACAATGTTTAACCCTACATCGAAAAGAGGTGGAATCACAGGCCAAAGTGAACCAAAACATGCTAGCGTATATAAGGAGTCAAACCCTGCTAGAACCATATATTGGGAGTATAGGTTCAAATACTAGGAGATATAAGGAGACCCATACCCGTCTGGATGGACAATCTCATCCTTCTCGAAAGAAGGAATCAATACTCGTAGCTAGCCTATCGGTGCTCAGTATAAAGTTCCATTACATTCATCTCATACATCATTGAAGCTGGCTTCTATCATGAGGGAATCATAGCTTATTAGATGATTTCTCATCTCATCATTAGTACTAATTATATATTAACTTCAATACTTTCATTAAAGTGTTTATAGAGAATGGTCTTCTCACAATTACTCACCACTTTACGTGAATGTTCGTTTCATCGTACGCCAATGCACTTGCTCCTTTAATGTGTGTCCCACTCTTACTTAACCCCTCTAGGTTTCATTATCTCATCACATAACATATTAGGTTCACTTACTTTTCTACGTATGCTAGACTTATGAGTCCACGCATACAAGCCACGAGGCTTCATTCATAGTTTGTCGAAGTGATTCCTATTTATCGAAGATTGTGTGGTACAAGTTTTATGCATCTTGTACATATGACAAGATATTGATTTAGATCATTTGAGGCAGAATTCATTAAATATTTTTTCACGTATGACTTATGTATCAATACGTAATTGGGAAAGGGAACCTGATTTCTAATCCCTTGAGCAACACTTAATCTTGTAAAACCATGATGATTTCATTTTTTAGATTTGGGGGACCCTAGTTCGATCCCCATCACTCCCATAATATTTTATTTCTTTTCCACTTCTCTTTTTTGTTTAAGTCAATGATGTTGTGGGATTAATCCCCCACAAGCTCATTCTTTTTCTCTTAATTTATCTCTTAACTTTCTCACCCATTCAAGGGGTTGTGGGTTCAATACTCACTCTCCACATTTATTTTTCCATTCATTTTTCTCATGAAATTATTATGTAGTTTACATTTTGTGAGGTCTTGGGTTCAATTACCAATGACCTCACAATTTTTAAATTTTTTTAAAACATAGCTCACTTCTCAAATTTTTGTCCGAGACCAACATTTCCAGCAAGCTAAAATTAGGTCTCTTTTGATCCATCTTTCTCTCAAGTTTTCATGTTGATTCATGGAGTAATTAGGTTGACATTTTTCCAGAAACATTACCCTTATATGAACATCACACTTTTAACATTTACATATACAAAAATACAACATTTATAACCCACAAATTTCAGGCAGCAACATAGTAAATTTACTGCATACCCATTCTCAAACAAATCACCTAAAAAACATTTCTGGAACACAACTTTCATTAACTATATAATTTCCAAATACATATTCAATACATAATCACAACAAGACCTAAAATTATCTACCAAAAGACATACCAACACATGCTTTGAATCTTTCAAAGGATCTAATGACATGAGCATGCAATGGGGACAACCTTAGTTTCTCGATTGGAATTTAAACTTAACTTAGGGGTATGTTGGGAAAGGTACCAAGAGATAAGAAAACACATACCTGAAGTTGTTAAAAAGATGATTCAATCCTGCTGCCTATTTCCCACCAATCCAAAGTTTCAGAACCGGAACAACAAACAAAATCCGTTGAGAAATTTATTTTTACCTTTCGTTTTTAAGATTATTTTGCTTTACAGTTTTAGAATTCATGTTATTGATGAACTTTAGCATTCATTTTTATTCTTAAGTTGAGGCAGATAGTGAATGTGATAAGAGAGAGTGAGAAACGTGTGGGAGAGTTAGCTTAGGATTAGGAAATAAGGAAGAGACTTTGTCAAATTAGGATTAATTAATAATTAATAAATAAAAATCTGGCTTTTACTTTTTCATAAATAAGCAATTAAATATTGATTAATCAAATTATTTCACCAAATAAAATAAATAAAATTTAATTATTTTCAAGATGAGGAAGAGGTTTTTTATTTGAGTTGGAGTGGAAGCAGTGAGGGGGGCGCTCCCACCTAGGTTCGAAACCGGGTGGAGCAAAATTTCACTCAAAAAGCCAATTAAGATTTCACTCAAAAAGCCAATTTCAGCCCTTTATTCACAAATTTCCTCTCCACAATGTTCATTAATTAATTAATTAAATTTTCAGGGTAATTAAGTACCCTTAGCCTGGAAAAAAATCATTTTACCCCTAGACCCTCAAAACATAACATTTACCCCTTTATAAGTCCGGTTAAGACTCATCCGGCTACATCTTCATATTCGGGTGCTGTATATGGCTGGACCCAACCTTTCCTAGCTCAACTAACTCACCATGTTTGTTGGCTTGGCTTTTTCAAGGGTTAAAAGGTTTGGTTCTACACGCATCAATCCGTGTGAACCCGATCTAATCGTAAGCATTCTAGACACATTAAGCATTACTTAACATAGCTATTTTTAGGGTTGTTACATTATTTGAGAGTGGTTTTTCAAGTTTGTAAAGAAAACCAACTATTTTCCAAGTATTGAAAATGTGAGTATTGGTTAAGGTTGGTGACATTTCTTGGTCATGTCATCTCTAGTGAGGGTGTAGTGGTTGATGCAAAGAAGACCAAAGTGGTTAGGAATTGGCCTAGACCATTGGCTTCAACTGACATAAGTAGTTTCTTGGGTCTAGTCGGGTACTATAGGAGGTTTGTGGATTATTTTGCTTCCATTGCATCTTCTTTGACTACTTTGACACAAAAGAATGTGAAATGTGAGTGGTCGGAGGCTTGTGAAAGAAGCTTCTAAATCTTGAAAGATAGGCTTACCACCACTCCGGTGTTGACTTTACAAGAGGGTACAAAGGGTTTCGTTGTATATTGTGATGTATCCCGAGTGGGATTGGGTTGTGTCCTTAACAACACGGGAATGTTATAGCTTATGGTTTTTTGCAACTTAAGAATCATTAGAAAAACAACCCAACTTATGATCTTGAGTTAGAGGCCATGGTGTTTGGTTTGAAAATATGGAGACATTAACTATATGATGTTCATTTTTATGTCTATAACGACCATAAGATTTTGCAATATGTGTTTAGTCAAAATGAGTTGAATCTCCGACAATGAAGGTGGTTGGAATTATTGAAAGATTATGACTTGAGTGTTCTCTACCAACTCGACAAGGCCAATGTGGTTTCATATGCTCTATGTCGTATGAACATGGGTAGTGTATCTCATGTTGAAGAGGGTAAGAAAGACCTAGTGAAAGATTTCAATTGTTTGGCTTGTTTGGGTGTGAGATTGAAAGATTCTCCTAATGGTGGTTCTATGGTGCATCATAACTCTGAATCATCTTTGGTTGTTGAGGTGAATCTAAGAAACACCTTCATCCAGTATTGATGGAGTTAAAGGAATCAATTCTTTGCAATATAAATAAGTCATTCTCCTTAGGGGGATGCTATTTTAATGTACCAAGAGAGTTGTGTGTGTCTAATATGGATGGTTTGAGAAATCAGATCCTAAAGGAAGCTAATAGTTCTCGTTATTCGATTTATCCGGGTTCTACTAAGATGTATCATGAACTTAAAATATGTATTTGGTTGGGATGACTTGAAAGTGGACATAGCGAATTTGTTGCACAGTGTCCAAATTGACAACAATAGAAAATCGAGTACCTAAAGCCGTGTTTCTTACTTCATGAAATACAAGTTCCCCATTAAGTCTACTTATTCGGCGAAAGAGTATGCAAGTTATCTATATCAATAATATTGTGAATCTTCATGGTATCCCTTTAACCATTATTTCAGATAGTGGTGCTCAATTTACGTCTCAATTTTGGAGGTTGTTCCAAAAAGGGTTAGGTACACAAGTGAAGTTAAGCACCAGTTTTCATCCCTAAAACTATGGTCAAGTAGAGTGTACTATTCAAACCCTTGAGGATATTCTTAGAACTTGTGTGATCGATTTCAAGGAAAGTTGGGATGAACACTTGCCTTTGGTTGAGTTGTCATTTAAAATAGTTACGATTCAACTACATCTATGGTCTTTTTGAAGCTTTATATGATAAGATATGTAAATGTCCGGTTGGTTGGTTTCAAGTTGGTTAGTACTCCCTTTTTGGTCCCAAATTTATGTATAAGACGTTTAAAAATGTTCATATCATAAGGAACTAATTGAAAACAACCTATAGACGGCCAAGTCTTATGCGAACAATAGGAGAAGAGAGTTAGAGTTTGAAGAAGGTGAAAAAGTGTATTTGAAAATTTCACCCGTGAAAGGGGTGATGAGATTTGGAAAGAAGGGAAAGTTGAGTCATCGTTATTTGGGTCCCTACGAAATTTTGCAAAGGTTTGGCAAGGTCGCATAGGAGTTGAGACTACCTAGTGATCTAGCTTCGGTTCATTCGGTAATCCAAGTATCCATTCTTATGAAGTGCATTGGTGACCCCGAGTCCATTCTTCCTATTGAAGGTCTAGGTGTGGATGAGAATCTCTCCTATGAAGAGATTGCGGTTGAAATCTTGATCGACAAGTGAAGAAATTGAGGAACAAGAAGGTCATTTTCGTAAAGGTATTATGGAAGAACCACCTAGTTAAGGGAGAAACATAGGAGGCCGAGGCTGACATGAAGTCATGTTATCCGCATCTCTTTGCTAATTAAGGCTAGTTGTTTCTATGAATAATGAAAATAATGAGAAAAATTGAATTTTACTTGATTTTCAAAGATGTGAATAAGAATGATGAATGTTTCACTAAAATACAATTTCACGAAAAGATGCTCTTTTGTTTGATTTGCACTTATTTGTGTATTTGGTATGTTGTGCCTTAATGGAATGTTATTGAGCACGTTGATGTTTTTTGAAATGAGTTTTTGGCATAAGTGCCTCTATATGTATTTTTGATCTCATGTTGTTATTGAGTATGAAATTCCTCATGTTGTGATGTTGATCTCTTATACATGTTAAAAAGGTGTTTTGAGTTGCTATGTGCGTATTCCATGTTGGTATGTTGTTTGAGTTGTAACTCATGTTTTTATTATATTTTTGTTGTTGGGATTCTAGTATTTATTCAATCCTTTCCCTTCAAAATATTTTAGTGTCATTCGGGGATCATGCCAGTAGTGTTGTTTTGGGATCACTTCTTCGCGATTAGCTTTGGGCATGACAAACTTAATCATCAGAGCCGTTGGTGTAAGTGTATTAGGATGTTTGAAAAGCAGTAGTAAGTAGAGTCCATTTCATGAGTGTAAGGTGAACCACATCTAATAAGAAGGAGGACACAAAGTGTTGTAGGAAAAATTGTCTTTTTCTTGTTACTCTCATCATCCATAAGGTATGATTAAATTCCATTCTAATTCAAATTTCTACATTTCAGTGTGATCATGCTCCTCGTAGAGCTAACATAGCTCCTTCAGTTACCAATTTATAAGTATCCATTGTTGAATTGAGGAATTCCATTCATATTTTGGCTTAGAGTGTCACCAACCAGAACAATCACCGGATTAAAGTTCATGTAAATGCAAATAGTGGATTAACACTAGCAAGGGTCCGCAACTTTGTTAGGATGAATCCGCCTGAGTTCTTACGATCACTGACTAGTGAGGATCCCCAAAATTTCATGGATGAGATCAAAATTTTTTTTGAGGTGATTTAGGTAGCTAGAAATGATGAGATTGAGTTGGCATCATACTAGCTGTAAGATGTGGTTCATACCTGGTACACTCAGTGAAAGGAAAATAGGGGTGTAGATGCAACCCCTATTACTTGGGAATGTTTTAGCAATAGCTTTCTGGACAAGTTTTTCTTGAAATAGTCAAAAGAAGCAAGGACCCAGGAATTCATGAACTTAAGGCAGGGTATAAATGAAAGTCCAAGAGTATAGGCTCAAGTTAAACCAACTCTCCAAGTATGCTCCTTATATGGTTGCTGACTCCATGTCTCACATGAATAAGTTATTATATAGAGTGTTACATTTGGTGAAAAGAGAGTGCAATATTGCTATGTTACTGGGAAATGTGAACATCTCTAGGCTCATGAGTTGAGGGTGATAAGATTAGATAACAAGCTAAGGAGAACAAGAAGGCTAGGAATAGAAACTACAACTACTTGTAGTAGAAGTCGATTGGCTGGAATGCTTGCAGTTTCAGTAAAAGTCTTCGACCCTATACCCTTTCTGAGCGTTTATTCCATTATCAAAGAAAAAGTATGATTAGAAAGGTTGGAAACGAGGCTCTATGTCTCAAGGAAGTGTTTCAGGTACCAAGACTTACCCACTTTTGCCTAAGTGCGGTCAAAACCACTTGGGAAAGTGCCTTGTAGGAAAGGAAGGATGCTTTAGATGTGGTCAATCGAGTAACAGGTTGAGAGATTTTCCTTCTAGACAGGGTCAAGGAGGTAGTAATGGTAGAGCTTAGTCTACAACATCGGCAGCACCAGCAGGTCGCCCGACTCAGCAGTGTGACTCATCTTTTAAAGGTGGCGGTCTGTGCCAAAATAAGTTGTATGCTCTTCAATCTCTCCAGTATTAGGAAGGTTCTCATTATGTTGATTTCCTTTGTCACATTGTATCTAGCGAGGGTGTCAAAGTGGATTCGCAGTAGATAGCAGTATTGAAATAATGGCCCAGACCTACCGCTGCTACAAATTTTAAAAGTTCTTAGGTCTAGGTGGTTATTATAAAATGTTTCTGGAAGGATTTTTATCATAGCATCACCATTGACTAGGTTGACCCAGATGATGATCAAGTTTCGATGGTAACATAATAGTGAGAAAAGGTTTGCAAAATTGAAAACTAGATATACTGCATCTTATGTATTGATTCTAGGAAAGGGTCAAGATGGCTATGTGATATATTATGATGCATATACAGTTGTCCTAGGTTGTGTGTTGATGCAACAAGATAAGGTTATAACTGACGCTTCTAGACAACTTAAGGTGCATGAGAAAAACTAACCAACTCATGACCTTGAGCTTGCAACAATGATTTTTGTACTCAAGATCTGGACTATTATGGTGTTCACTGACCATAAGAGCCTTCATTATGCATTCAACTAGAAGAAGTTGAATCTTTGCCAGTGTATATGGCTTGAGTTCTTTAAAGATTATGATATGAGTGTGTATTACAATCATATTAAGGCGAATGTAGTAGCAGATGCTCTTAGCAGATTATCTATGGGTAGTGTAGCCCATGTTGAGAAAGAAATAAAGGAACTAATGAAGGATGTTCACAGGCTTGCTCACTTGGGAGTTTGCCTTATAAGCATATAAGACAGTGGTGTAACAGTTCACGATGGGGAAGAATCTTCATTGGTAGTGGATGTTATAGAAAAACAACACTGATCCAACCTTACTTGAACTTAAGGGTGCAATCCACAATTAGAGAGTAGCGGTTTTCTCCCAAAAGAGAGATGTGTACTTCGCTATTAGGATGAATTGTGTGTCCCTTATATGGGTGAATTGAGACAATTCATTCTTGAAAAAGCCCATAATTCTAGATATTATATTCATCCCGGTGCCACTAGGATGTACCGCAATCTGCGGGAAGTCTATTGGTGGAATGGTATGAAAAGAAATATAGTAGATTTTGTGGCTAAGTAGCCCAATTGCCATCAAGTGAAGGTAGAACATCACAAAATAGGAGGTATGGCACAAGAGATTGATATTGCTACTTGGAATTTGGAGTAATCAACATGGACTTCATCACATGTTTACCTCGTACTCGTAGACATCATGAGTCCATTTAGGTGATTGTTGATAGAGTTACTAAGTCTTCTCACTTTTTAGCGGTCAAGACTATGAATTTAGTGTAGGATTACTCCAAACTTCACATTAATGAGATAATCAGGTTGCATGGGGTTCCATTGTCCATCATATCATATAGAGGTCCTCAGTTTACCTCTAATTTCTTGAAGTCATTTTATAAAGGTCTTGGTTCTCAAGTAATCTTAGCAAAACATTTCATTTATTCGCAGATGAATGTATAGACAAAGCGTACCATTTTGATCTTAGAGTATATGTTGAGAGCTTGTGTGATTGATTTGAAGTGTAGTTGAGATAACCACCTTCTTCTTATTGAGTTCGCCTACAATAATAGCTACCATTCCAATATTAGATGGCCCCTTATGAGGCATTGTATGGGCGTAGATATACATGTCATGTTTGTTTACTTAAAGTAGGTGAAACAAATTTTATAGGACCATATTCAATACACGATGCTATGGATAATGTCCAACTCATTAGTAATACATTTAAGACAACCTAGATTTATCAGATGTTTTATGCAAATGCAAGGAAAAGGGAACTAAATTTCTATATTTTTGATTGGGTTTTATTTCAAGTGTCACCTATGATGAGGTTAATGAGATTTGGAAGAAACGGAAGCTAAGTACTAGATATGTAGGCCCTTACAAGATCTTAAAAACGGTTGGAAAGGTGGTATATGATTATCTTTGCCAGAAAAACTAGCAGTAGTGCATCCAGTCTTTCACATCTCGCTCTTGATGAAGTGTATGGGTAATCCAGCCTGCATAGTGCCATTACAGAGCTTAGCCGTAAAAGATAGTCTTTCTTATGAGGATGTACCAGTTGAGATTTTTGACTATCAGGTTTGAAGGTTGAGAAATAAAGAAGTTTCTTCAGTTAAGATTTTGTGGAGTAGTCACTCCGTAAAGGGAGCTACTTGGGAAGCAGAAGCAACCATGAATTCCAAGTATTATCATTCTTTTTGTCCGATTCCATTATAGCTTGAGATAATAGTTCCTCTTTAGTTTATCGGTCATTCATACGCAAGTTCATTCTTAGTATGATTTACCTTCAGGTTGTATGCACATTTTCAGTGTAGTTTCATGTCGTTGGAACTCAGTCGAATCAGAAAATAAGTTTTGAGTGTTTAGTGGTAGGTATTGCAGCCCTCTACCTTCATTTTAGCTAGTTTAGTCTTAATTCGAGGACGAATTATCCCAAAGGGGAGATAATGTAACACCCCATATCTCAATCACACCAGATTTTAGCTTTTCAAAATTTGAAGGTGCAACTTACGGTCGCCATCCACACCGTAGTTTGATCTACGACCCGTGCACTAGATCTGTGATTCACCACCGCAATGCAGCTCAAAAAATCGGCTAAATCTAAACTCATGAAAGAAACCTACAATCCGTAGACCACACCATTGTCCCAAAAGTCCGTGGTTTGTGACTGTAGATTAAGACCCTTATTACCGAGTCTCAAATACAAATCAGGATCGACCAGTATGTTCCATAGATGGACCTACGAACCGTAGGTCTGACCATCAGTGAATGTCAACAGTTTGTTAGGAGGGAATTGCGGATTGGGTCAACTTAAAAAGGGAATAAATCTTAGAACCCAATAAATTAGGTGTCATATGATGTACAATATGATAGTTAATTGAATTACTTTCCAACGTCAATAATTTTGCTGAAATCCGATCTTCGTGTAAATTATGATCATTTTAGGGGTCTTTTAATCTTTTCCTATTTCACAAGACCTCTAAGATACGTCGTTTAGACCCTAAATCATGAGGTTTTGTTCAGTTTAAGCCTATTGACATAACTAGACACCTAAGTTAAATCATTAATAAAAATATAAAAAATTAGAAGTAAGAGAGAAGAAAAGGTCAATAACCTTAGTTAAAGAATGCAACACGGTTCCATCAGTTCGACCCCCAAAATTTAAGGATTTCTTGATGGAATTCGTCACCAGGTATGTGGGATTTCACTAGCGAGTTCCTTTGACCCATCAGGTCCCTATTTTAAGCCAGTTTCTTGATTTCCTTATTATGTATACCTACAGTTTCTTGAATGTTAGAATTGGTGGGTTCTTAACTGATAGAATGATCCAAATAAGATTAACATCTTGTTATCCAGTTTATCGTATGAATTCCAGAACCCTATATATGCATTTCTTTAGTTCTTGAATTACAAAATGCTAGGTCAGATATTTTAGTTATCAATTATAGATGCCTCAGTTATTAATGCATCAATATAAATTAATTGTTGCATCCTCAGTTTGCATGTTCATTTTGAAATATCCAGCAACTTATATATCTTCAGTCATAATGTGATAGTAACTTAATTCATTGTGCATAGTATAATACTGAGTTGGAACAGGGATTAGGTTACCCAATAGTCCCAGAAATACTAGTCAAGTAGGTTGTAAGTCCCCATTGTGGACATCAATTTAATGATTACGTCAACATGCCTTTATACCTCTAGAAGAGTATATTGGATTCTCTTGATGGGTTGTATACATCAGACTCGACATTTATATCATGTGGTTTTATTCTCAGTTATTAGTAGCTCCCACAATTCAGTCAGACTCCGTTGCTTTGAACATGTTCTAGTATTTCAATCTCAATATGTTATAACTTGCTCTTTGCATTTACATTAGTCATTCCACTATATCAACATATTTATTATGTTCAAATTATTTCATTGATTTATTACTTTGTTCACTTAATGATATTTCAACATTACTCTATGTTACATGCTCAGTATCTTTCAAGTACTGATACATACATGCAATACATCTTCTTGTGATGTAGGTTCAGGTTGTCAGCATCTAGATCACGCTTAGATCGATTCTCGATCTTTACAAGTGCTGACTAATCTGACTTATTATGCTATCTATTTTACACATGTGCATATACTAATACACTCTATTATTTTTACATGTATCTTCTTCCTATAACACATATATGATAATATTTTTTTGTGGCAGGGAATACATGCCACGTAGTTGTACACATTGTGTTGCTGCATGCATCTTCATGTATTGATTGCTGAAAAATATGTATATTGATATCAAGTCCTTTACACTTTGTGGCTTGGACTTTTGTTCTTGGGGGGTCCATGTGTTTGTGGAATTGTTGACATAGTAAATGTTATCATGTGCTTGCATTATCCTATGCTGAATTTTGTAATGATAGTATTCAAACTTGTTATTTATTCACCATTATTTTGCATGGCATATCCTTTTATGTGGGGTTCACTCCTTGATATTCCCTTTCTTGGTATTTCCTTTGTTTATCATCAAAGTGTTCTGACACTTTCTTTTAATTAAGGAGGTATGCTTGTGCCATTCCTTGTAGATCTAATATATCTCTGTTGCTAAGCTCGTCATGTGAGGCAACCATCTTTAAAAATTCAAATTTTGATTTCGTATTAGTGTTGAGGTTTAATAAAGCTTCCTTGATCCTTTTATTTGATTTTTGTTTGGAGTTGTCATAATCCCTTTAGGGTTATGAAGTTTAAACTAACTTATCATTATAGACTACTGACGCCTAAATTTTCAGTGTCTTGATTAAATATTTTATCTACTCAAATTCATGAATGCCAATGGAACAACTAATAATATAAGAGCCAACTAATAATATAAGTTTTATTATTGGCAATAAGGAACTTGCATAATTTAATATCTTTTGATAAGGTAGATATATTCCTTCCTACCTGAAAATTTTCAAAATGCCTTTGATGTTGAGTTGATAATACCTGTTGAGTTTTGCAAATATATTCTCATTTTTTACAGACTGTATTCGTTAAGATAAATTCATAATATCTCTGGATCCTGTGGGGATCTTGCGTCTCCACATAATTTTTTTTCAGGGCTTCCATAATTTTCACATTTGATTAAGTGTAGTATTTGGCAGTATCTGTAAAACTGTTGATCTGCATTACTTTTTATTTGAAGCAATTTTTGATGACTCGTTTGTGGGTATGTTTTTACAATCCTTATCTTGTGAATAATCTATGAAGTATAAAAGGATCTTTTTTTTGGTTATTCCTAGTCTAGTTAATTCCATGGAAAATGCCTTGAAAATTTTTGGGAGATTTGTTCCCTTTATTTGGAAATCAGAACTTGATAGTAAAATAAATAATTTTTATAGAAAATTTATGTCTCTGTTGCAGTCATTGTTTAATTATTTTTGAAAGTTGGTAACTTCTACTGCTATTAAAAATTTCTAGGAGGAGAAGGTTTAATGACCTTTATTCTAAAATATTCTTTATGTGAAAGAGAATTTATTTGAAAGATATTTTTATCCTTTATGAAATTACTCTCATCTTTTCACATAGTATTTAGGTAGGGGAAGACGAAATTCTTTCCTAGCACTCTGGCATGGATTCCATCTAATTGAGAGGTATAAGGATTTATTTGGGCAATGAAAGGAATACCTAACATAATTTCTTCATTTATGTCTTTGGTTATCATCGAATCATTTATGAAGCTAATTTCATTGTTGCATAAGTAAGCATTCTTGAATTTTTATTTTTTTAAGTTTTTCCCTTATTGTGGAGAATAATTGGGTAGTGCCTTTATCTAGATATTTATGAGGAATTAATCCTTCAATAATGCAGTTTTGATCTTCACCTGTATCAAATAACGTAATTTTATGAATGATATAAGTTTTATATATAACTAAGGTGATAAGTATGTGTTAGCTTTGTGGTTGAATGGCCATAATTGTATTAATTCCTAATTTAGATAGCATATCTATGAGAGACTTTATTTCTTTAGATGTTTCTCTAGTTTCTAATTTGCATTCTCATGGTTCATGTTTAGGTGGTAAATGATTTAATGTTTTATTACTAATTGGTTCAATTTCTAGAGTGTTAAGTCTTTGCATAATTTCATTTATTTTATCTCTAATTTGTAATTGTTCGGTATGACTACTTTGTAAGTTGTTTCAGGTTAAATTTGTTGTTTAGATGTAGTTTAAACACTTAAAATATCAACTATTTTAATAGTCCTATTATTAGATTGTTTATCAAGAACTAAATCTCTTAAGGTGATTAAGTATTTTTCCTTAAAATTAGGATCCTCAATATGATCTATCATATTTAAGAATGTTTTTTTATTACTACTAGTGATGACATTTATTGAATGATTCTTTCAAGTGTAAATTACACTACTGCATTTACAAGGGTCAAACAATTTACAATCATCAGAATCATAGGCTATATTTAGTTGATCGTTATCGCTAAGATTTTCATTAGAGGAAGAGTTGTTTTCATTTTCTTCTAGGATAGAATAGAACTTATCTTTAACTTCTTATTTTAATTATAACATATTAATTTGTCTATCTTTTTATTAGTAACAGGCAGTCTTTGGCTCGATGTCCCAGTTTTCCACAACCTAACACTTGTCTATGTTGTTTGGTTTAAATTAATTTTTGTTAGGGTCATGGTCAGATTTTTTGAACCTCTTTTTGTAATGATGGGATTTTTCTGATTTATGGTCATTCTTATGGCTTCTTTTAATTCTGTTAGAAACCTGCTTTGATGGGGAAGATAGTTTAATATAATCAAAATCTTTACAAAAATTTCCTAGTTCCTTTTATGATATTTTACTATACCTTTTAGTTGATTTTTAAGTTTCATATTTATACATAATTCTAATACAATAATATTTATAAAACTTATGAGGTGAACATAGGTTAATTTATTATAAGAATTTTTTCTTCAAACCTAACTTTTGTTTTTATTCTAACCTATTCAGCAAATAGTGTTGATAAAACACTAATAAATTTTTCATTCCAATAATCATAATTGTAGTCTTTATTAATCATAAATTTGTTTTTGAAAACATTTTTATACCTAATAAAATCATCTAAGTTTGGGCAATATATATTAGATTATATTTCTAAACTTCAATCTTGAAAGATTGATGTTTACCCATTGTAACACCACTAAAACGACTTAGGTGACGCTATAGCCAAACACGTGTGTCATGAGATTTTAATGTCCTAAAATTGTTTTTTTTTGAGGAAGTGTCTAAAGTATGGTTCTGTTTTAAGGTCAAATGTCCAGGAATGTCCATGAAGTTCGAAAGATTTGCCTTCAGATGTACTTGTATGTTTAGGTGCGCCTTTGTATGTTTTAGGTGTTCGTTTTGGTTGAAATCAATGTGAGATGTTTATAACATGTATATGAATGTATTTGAGTTGGAAACGCAAGGAACGACTCCCCAAGGAACAACCTAATAGTCCTTGAGGAGGACCAAACAATGAGAAAAGACTGCCAGAAATAGTCTCAATCAATGGAGGCAATCAATGCCCCGTCGATTAGGGTGTGGGTCTATACTTAGTCTAGGGAACTTAAGATACTATTTCATGAGCCTATGACCCAAACCACGGACCAGGAGGAAGGTCCTTAGGTGGGTCTATGAGGCATCGACTTGAACCATCGATTGACACTTGTAGATTTTCTACAGGTAACTCGGCCAAGGCATGGGTGTTTTAGGAAATTCACCTACATTTGTAAAAACTTTTTGGGAGGTGACTTAAGGTTAATTTGTGTATTTTAGGTGGTTTTATAAGTCTAGAACTCCTAACCAAGTTCATTATTCAAAATAAAACCCCAAACCCAAAGAAGAACTCTCTAGAACACCATTGAAGCTTGAAGGGAGATTGGATCTTGGAGCATGATTTCTCCATCAATTCTGATTAAATTTTGTAGCTTATAATCAATTAACATATGGTTTTCATCCCTGAATCTACTTTCATTAAGGATCAAAACTTCAAAGTGTCTTTCCAAGACTTTCTCAAAGTATGACTTTCTAAATTGAAGTCTAGCCATGGATTCTTGCGTAAAACATTTCGAATCAATGAATTATGATTGTATTGATGTTAATTTGATCATTTTAGACTAAAAATAAATGGAACCAAGAAAATCATGCAATCCTAGTTTTGACTATATTGTGGGTTTTTTTATCATGTCTCAATTGTATTGATTTCTTGTGTAGTTTGATTTAGACGATTGAATTATAAAAGAAGCCTATTAGAATTGTATGTAGGCTGTCCTAAATTGATGAAGTATTATTGTATTATCTTGGATCATTGTATATTATGATTATTGTATTTAATTGATTATCATGACTATTGATAAGAGCTTTTGTGGATTGAATTGGTTGAATTGGCTATGGATTGGAGTTGTTGTGGATGGAATGGTGGTATGTTGACTTAAAAATTTGCTATATTGTGTGGTATAGATTTTTCAATTGTGATGTTTGGCATGGTTCACTTACGGTGGTGGTTCTTATGTGCTATATTTCTGAACATTGTGGACTTGTCGAGATTTTTTCTGAATTTTAAAATAATGTGGCCTTGTTGGCATTACTTTATGAATTGTAAAAAATCTAACCTTTTAGGCATTACTTTATGAATTATGATATTATCATGTTATACTTGAATATGTGTATCTCTGAAGTCTACGCATGTGTTCTTCTAAGTGATTATATGTGATCATGATAGGCTATATTGATGCCTTATATGTGTATACTTGATGTTGAAGTGTGAATCTTCCTACTTGACTATATGAGTCTTATGATGAATTATAATGATGTTTCTACAGGATTGTATAGGGTTACTTGTAGTATTCTTAAGTTGTACCTATGTGTTAATTGAATGATATGGTGCATGTGATAAGATGAGAATGAACTGTGTCTTGTTTGGTAGACCTATGTCCCTTACTTGATACTTGAAGAACGTGAATACGGATCCTGCACTTAGTAGGGTAATGAACCTTTGGCATGTATGTATATGTATAATTTATATATGACTTCGAACATAGTTAAGAGGGTCATTTATTTCAAACCTTCACCCTAGATAGAAGGTTACTATATCCTTGAATTTGAAAGTCATAATGGTATCCTTCTTGTGTGAATGATGGAATTAGGGGTTGGTTGGAAGAAACGACATGAAATCATCCTTGAAAATTAATTTAGCTATCCTATTTGATCATTGAGTGGCAGGCCTAGTGGACCCCTTTAGTATGGTTTAATATGATTTGGTTATGACTTCTATATGGTACCTCTTCATAATCTCCTTAGATTGAATTAGTCTACGAGAACAAAGGCTAGCACCTAGTGAGAATGCTTGGGGAGTATCTCTATTTGAGATGGGATTATATTATAAGGAAGCCTTGATACTCCTTAACCATGTGCCAACATGGGATGTGTGATAGTTCTACCTTTGGCAAGTAGAACACCCTCCATCGGAGTAGGAAAGACTCAGAATTATGTTCCTAGATAGTATGGTCTATGTCGGTCATTTCCTATTCTAATCATGTGGTATACATTCTAGTGTTGGAGAAGTTCTTCAAACGTTACGTAGTGGAATAGAATGCTATCTAGACATTGCATGAGTAGGCTTTGAAGATGTTAGTATGTAGGTTCCCTAGGTCTTCTTCAAGACCATTATGTGAAAGTCCTTATTTTTGAATGTATCTTAAACTCATAAATGAAGATAGTGACTTAAGTTAAATGTATGTTAGTAAAATGGTACTTATCTAGAGTAGCTTTAAGTTTGCTAAGGTAGGCTTGGAGAGGGTGTATGGACGGTCTCTTCATGTCATACTTAGGTAAGTCTTAGAGTATTTCTAGGTAGGGAGTAATATTCATGAAATGTAAATAATCTTATATTAGGTAGTCTAAAGGATAACTTTGTTATGTGTGAAGGGCTTGTATGGGCAGTCGCCTTATAACTCACTCAAGTGAGCCTTAGAGTACCTTTTGTAAGAGGGTCTCATGTTTATGTGATTTGAGGTGATCTTGATGCTATATTGTGTAACTTGACTATATGTGCTTATGTTGACTTGTAAGTGACTCTTATACTTGTTTTATGAAGTTTTGTATAAAAAGAGCATGTTTTATACAAATGTCCTTTTAGAATGATTTTAATTGTATGTCACCATACTTAGTGCAATCTACTGTACTAGTTCCGTATATTTTATCTTATTTTTAAGGTGTAGGTGGCATTTGAGTAGAGTCTTTAAGTGGAAGCTTGGATTATTATTCGTTCAAGCAAAGTTGGGGTATGTCATTAATAGATTTGAAGACACCATTAAGTTTATATTCTTGTTAAAAGTGTTGTAATAGACTAAAATATTTCTATATATTGATGTATGGCTCATGTCCCAAGATATTTGTGTGTCGAAGATGGTGACTATGAGACTTAACCTTTCCTTAGGATTTTCTATAAAAGAGATATTTTGAAGTTCTATTATTTGATGTGAAATTTTTTAATCCCGCACTACTTTTCATACATATATGAAATGAATGATGTTAAAGGGCTTGTACAAGACCTCTGAGAGGTCATGTATGTCGTGCCACAATTTAAGAATACCATTTCTTGTAGGGTATACTATCGGATTATGACAAATTTTGTATTAAAGCATAGTTTATGAAGTAGTTATTAGGAATCCAAAGTATCATCAAAGCCACGTCTAGTAGAGTCTTTTTCATCGACATGAGACGCGACACATCTATGAGCGAGAGGCTGTAGGACGAGAGAGTTTCACTTTCTTCATCACTCTTGTTTCGTGCGAATAGAGTTGAGGTTTTTTATTCCCAATCTCTTCTGTTGTGTTTTATGGAGATGGCTACATGAATAATGGCTACAAGAAGGTTGGAAGAGGAATGAGCGCATGGGGAAGTTTCTCAAGGTGGAGAAGACCTAGAAGGAGTTCAAAGTACTCAAGGTGATCAAGTTTCTCCCCAAGGTATTCAAGTCCCTAATTAAGGTAAAGATAAAAAGTTTCCACTGGTCCCCCCCAGACATGACTCTTGGGGATATTAGAGAGGCTCTACTTGCTTTAGCCTAGCCATGAAAAATCATGTGAATAGGGGTAGTGAGCTAAAGGTGAATTCTATAGAGAGTAATAGCACCTCTAGGTTGAAGGACTTTGTGAGAATGAATCCTCCTATATATCTTGGCTATAAGGTGGGAGAAGATCCCCAAGAGTTTCTTGATGGTGTGTACAAAGTGTTAAGTGCTATGGGGGTGACTTCTAAGAAGAAGGCAGAGTTGACCTCATATCAACTGAGGAATATTTCTCAAGTATGGTACGGTAAATGGAAATATAATAGGTCGGTTGAGTCGGGTCTTATGGAGTGGGAGAAGTTTAAGGAGGCTTTCTTAGGAATGTACTTTCCCCGTGAGGGAAGGGAGGTGAAGGTTGATGAGTTCATTATCCTTAGACAAGGGAACATGAGTGTTGAAGAATATTCTTTGAAGTTCGACTTGTTGTCTAGGCATGCTCCATCCTTAATGTCTAACCCTAGGGATGATTTCATTAGGTTTGTGATTGGTGTTGCCTACTTAGTGAAAGAAGAGTGTTATACAACCATGCTCTATAATGACATGAACTTGTCTAGACTTATGTTGTAAGCACAATCAATTGAGGAGTCTACACTTAGTAGGGTCTCAAGGAATTTTATGTGGGGTAGATACAATGAGCAAAACCAACCTAGGTTTAAGAAGAGGGATCCAAACCATGATGGACCTAGTTCTCCTAAGGTCAAGGTTGAGGGTGGTAGTGGTTCTCAAGGTGTTAATCCTACTTTTTCTACTTGTGGGAAAAAGCACTTTGGGGAATATCTAGCTGGTACCGGAGGTTGTTTTGTTTGCAGTAAGGATTGTCATAAGGTGAGGTATTGTCCTACTATTGCAGCTAGAGAAAGAGAAGCCAAGCAAGTTCCTCCAAGTGTTCCAGATAATGGTGCTCCAAAGAGGAATTGCTTCAATGTTCTTCAATCTAAGGGAGCGAATACGGATGATGATGCCAGTAGTTTATAGTTTCATCTCTTATGTATTGATGGATTTCTTCTAAGTGAGAGAGTATGGGGAGTAGTAGAGTTGTGAATTGTTGTCTCTTCTCTCCTGTTCAACTCAAGCTTGTGAGTTAGAATGTCATAAAAGCTTGTTGCATATTGTTTAGCAGTCTAGATCAAATTGAATTTCAATTATTCCTTGCACTATACATTTCATAAAGTTATGTTATGTTTTAATATGATTTCATATAGTTTTTTTCTCATATTCTCATGCTTTCATCATAAATTGCTTAAAAGGTGAATTAAAGAATATTTCAGCATACTTCATTGTAAGGTTCTAGTGTTCACTGTAAAAATCATTGAAATTTTTATTAAATAATTCTTTAATAGAAAATGGTTTTAATGTGTGTAGAATTTATGATTATGAGAATTATAATATGTGTATAAGGAGTTCCTCCTATATTAAATAAAGAATGCGAGTCCGATTGCATGATGAGTCATAGAGGTTGTTTTGTATATTCTTGTTGTGTTTTGAGTCTCTTGATCATGTGAATTGGTGTTCCTCCAAATTGTATATTGTTTGTTATGGCTATTTGATTCTATTCTTGAGTATCTTATCTCTTGGAAGTGCCTAGAATAAAGTAAGTGTCATTCGAGGACAAATGTTGTCCAAGTTGGGGAAAATGCAACACCTCTAAAATTACTTAGGTGAAGCTAGATCCTAACATGTGTGTAATAAGGTTTTAATGTACTAAAATGGTTTATAATGGTGTTTTTATTCAGTTTCTAAAGTTTGGTGATGTTTGGAGATCAAACTTCCAAGAACGTCCATGACGTTCAAATGATTTTCCTTGAGACGTGCTTGTATGTTTAGGTGTACCCTTCATGTTTTATGTGTTCTTTTTAGTTGAAATTTATCTGAGATGTTTATAACATGTATTAAAATGTATTTGAGTTGGAAACTTCTTGGCGTTACTTCCCAAGGACAAACTTAAGGGTCTTTGAGGAGGTCCCAACTTATGAGCAAAGACTGCAAAAAAATAGTCTAAATCGATGCCCCGTAGGATAATTGACGCCCCATCGGTTGGGGCGTGAGTATAATTAGTATAAGGATATTAATATCCCATTGGTGAGTCTCTGACCCAAATCACGGACCAGGAGGAAGGTTTGTAGGTGGGTGTACGAGGCATCGACTGGAACCGTTGATTGACATATGCAGATTTTCTGCTGGTGTCTCAGTCAAGGCAAAGGTGTTTTGGGAAATTCATCTAGTGTTCTAAATTTATTTTGGGAGGTTACTTAAGGGTAATTTGGGTATTTCAAGTAGTTTTATAAGTCTAGAAGCCCTACCCAAGTTCATTAATGAAAATCAAAACTCCAAACCTAACGAAGAACTCTCTAGAACAACATTGAAGCTTTAAAGGAGATTGGATCTTGGATCTTAATTCTTTAATTATCTTTGTAATTAAATTTCATGGAATACAAAAAATTAATTTATTTTTTTTATCCCTAAATCTTCTTTCTTCAAGGAGCCAAACATCAAAGTGTTTTTCCAAGACTCTCTCTAAGTATGAATTTCTTAATTGAAGTCTATCCATTGGTTCTTGCGTAAAACATTTTGAATCAATGAATTATTATTTTATTAATGTTAATTTTATGATTTTAGACTAAAAACTCCATGAACCCATATAAATCATGCAACCTTTGTTTTGACTATATTATGGGTGATTTGATCATGTCTCAATTGTATTGATTTCTTGTGTAGTTTGATTTGAACTATTGAATTATGAATGAAGCATGTTAGAATTGTATGTATAATTTCCTAAATTAATGAATTTATATTGTATTATCTAGTATCACTGTTTAATATGATGATTGGATTGAATTGGTGATCATGGCTATTGGTAAGAGCCTTTGTGGATTGAATTGGTTAAAATGGATATGGATTGGAGTTGTTGTGGATGGAATGGTAGTATGTTGACCTAAACTTCTCGATATTGTGTAGTATAAGTGTTTCAATTGTGATGTTTTGTATGGTCCACTTATGGTAGCGGTGCTAATGGGCTATATTTGTGAACAATGTGTCCTTATCAGCATTATTTTTTGAATTGTGAAAGAATGTTTCGGCATTACTTTATGAATTGTGATGAATGTCTCCTTATCCATATTACATTACGAATTATGATATTGTCATTTTATACTTGAATATGTGAATATGCAAAGTCCAAGCGTATTTTTTTCTAAGTGATTAAATGTGATCATTGTAGGATATAGTTGTAACATTCCAGTAAACGTACATGTCTAGTGAAGAGCCTATGAAGTTTCTAACAATGCGTATTGGGGTACATAGGAATTCTAATGCCCAATATTGATAAACATTGGGCATATTAGAAATATTGGCTTAAAAACGTGTTAGCCAATTTTCTAAGTGTTAACAAGCTTGTTCAAAAAATGTACCTGTAATGAAGACCCTAAGCTAAAATGTTGATTCTTAAGTTATCACATTATGTACGAGGCATCCAAGTGTCAAGCCTAGGTACCATAGCACATGATCATTTAAAATGAACATGTAGAGTAAGAAGTTCCAAAGGATATAGTGAGGATCCTTAAGACAACAAGAAATGGGCAGCAACCCATCTGCAAGCATATGTGAAACCCATGTGCACATGTGATTCATGTGTATACTTGATGTTGAAGTTTAAATCTTCCTAGTTGACTATATGAGTCATATGATGAACTATGATGATGTTTCTATTAGAGTGTGTAGGATGACTTATAGTATGCTTATGTTGACCCTATGTGCTACTAAATGATATGGTGCATGTGAAAAGAGGATAAAGAATTTTTCACGACTGGAATCTAGACCACATAAGAGAGGGGCGCCGTTGACCTCTCAGAGGTTGCAGATAAGCCTACATACATCATTCTTACTTCATCTAGGTTACTTTTAGCGAAAAATTTGAAACTTTTTGTTTCTTAACATGCTTGCTAAACATTCCACTACATACGTAGTTTTTTACCATCAACCATCTAACATTAAGATAATCAAACGCAAGAAAATGTTTATTATAACGATAAAGATGTATTTGTCAAAATGGCACCAATACAATGTGTGAACAAAAACGGGAAAGAAACACTAGTCAAACATACTCAACTAGCTCAATCCTACAACTAAGCTAGAATGTAAATGGGCAATTATCCTCGAAAGCGTGAGGGCCTACCAAGTCCGGATAAATGCTCGAAGTCCGGATAACTGCAGTGTTGATCCTGTAGATCTAGCGTGCACCTGTGCCTACATATAAAAGTTTAGAGTTGTATAGGGTTAGTATGCACTTGTACTAAGTACGGGTATATGCAAGCCCACACCAAGGACATGCATGAGTAAGATTATCTCTTTCCTAACAACATGATTATAAGAGGTCAAGTCAACGGACTTGCGAAATTTAGATAAGGAAAGTGAGTGATCTTTTCAAATTTGAATTTGGAAAGTTTATGAGCTTTCCAAATTTGGATTAGGAAAGTTATGCCATGAGAGTAACATGCATCATCATACTAAACATTTTGCACACAGAACACAACAACTTACACATAGCACACATCATAATTCCTATAACACATAACGTTGTTCATATCATTCATTCGTATTCCATGAGACCTTGGAGTCATTGACTTGACATTAAGACTTCCCAAAAATGAGGGCTCAATATATGGGACCTCAACTAGGGAGTCTGCTTTAGCAAACACAGAGTGTGCTTCGTTTATTCATATGTTCTTCATATCATTTTATTCATGGGCTTGTGTAACCACCAGCTACACCTAGGATGTAGTATAAGAGTTTCATTGAATTCGTTGTGCAAAGACCAAGAATGACTTAATGTCATTACTTGAATCTTACTCACCTCTTGATTATCTTATCTTAACACATTTTGTATCATTCTTTTCATTATATGCATCATTTGAGGATGGCCTCATTCATTCATTGGGAACTTTAAATTTAATAGACATAGATCATATGAGCATCATGAAATCGAGTGTCATGAAACCCCATACCTAAAAGAGGAGGAATCACCAGCCAAAGTGACCTAAAACATGCTAGCGTACATAGAAAATAAGGAGATATAAGGAGACCCATACCCGGTATGCCGGACAGTCTCATCTAATAGAGTAACGTGTACCTCCGCCCATCCGGAAAAAAGGCATCACCTATAAAAGCTAGTCTATCAGTGCTCAGTATAAAGTTCCCTTACTTCAACTCATACGTCATGAAAGATAGATTCTAGTATAAGAACATCATAGCTTAATAGATGATTTCTCATCTCATCATCGGCATTAACTGTGTTAATTTCAATACTTTCATTAGAGTGTTCATAGAGACTGGTCTCTTCATTTACTTTTCACTCTCAAAGGTGTGTATGTTTTGGTAACATTTACTTAGGATCATTTGAGATTGATCTCAGCATTTACATTAGACTCACATAATGTTGTCACCATATTCATTAACATTAAACATTTGCTCTTCATAATTACTCACCCGATTTTACGTGAATGTTCTTTTCATCATATGCCAATGCACTTGTCCATTTAGTGTGTTTCACTCTCTTACTTAACCCTTTTATAGTTTCATAGTTTCATTATTCATTTCATCATTTCATTGTTCATTTCATCATAAGCTTATGCACTTGGACATTTAGTGTGTTTCACACACTTACTTAACCCTTCAAAGGTTTTATCATTTCGTTGTTCATTTCATTATTTTTTTGTTCATTTTATTATTTCATAGCATACATCTTAGGTTCACTTATTTTTAGACATATGCTAGACTAATGGGTATATACATACAATCCATGAGGCTTCATTCATAGTTCATTTAAGTGATTCATATATTTTTAAGATTATGTAGTACAAACTTTTGCATCTTGGATGTATGCCAAGATCTCAATTTTGATCGAAGTAAGCAGCATTATTGATGAGATTTAATTCACATATGAATTATGCATCTATACGGAATTTGGGCTAGGGAACCCAATTTCGAATCTTTTAGCCAACACTTATATTTTTTCCTTTATTGTATTTTGGTCCACATGACATTGGGACGCTAGATCAAGCCCAACATCAACGTTTCCTCTTTATTTTTCTCCTTTGAATTACCTCTTACTTGGCCAAGGGGTTGTGGATCAAACTCCCACAACCCCTTTTATTTTTTTAATCTATTTTTCCTTGTCTCTTTCGAGTTGACTATGAGGTTGTGGGATCAAAGCCCCACATCGTCTATTTATTTTTCTTTTATTCCCCACCTTAAATCTGCCTAAGAGGTTGTGGATTTAATTATCACACGCCTTTCACTTCATTTTTCTTTTATTGTCCTCTTTCAATCGTATTGAGAGGTGGTGGGTTCGAATCCCACTCCTTTCATTTCTTATTTTTTTAGGTTACATTTTCGAGCCAATACCATGGTTTGAATCCCCTTCACCGCAATTCTTTTTACTTCTTTATTTTCATGATTTTTAGCATAGTGATGTCACGAGTTCATCACTCCATGACCTCACTTGTCTTGGTTCATTTTGAACCCTCTTCGCTGATCGAAATTCATCACTAGAAGCTGGAAATTTTCTTTTAATTTTTCAGCATCCTTTCATCAAGTTACACCTTAGTTCTTAGGAGAATTTTGTAGTGCATTTATAGCGTTTTAGGTGCGTGTTCATGGATTCGTTTAGACAAGAGATTATCCCTAAAATCAGCCACATTCAACTCATATGAACATCACATTTACATCAAGATGTGTACATGAAATATAAAGAACTATCATCCCACTTCAAGTCCTAAACCATGAACATTAGCCACGGCAACACACACAGACACACGTAGTTACATTTTCTGAAACATCAACATAAGTCACATTATTCCAAACATACATATAAACACATAATCATCATGAAAACAGGATTTATACCTACTTTTCTACCAGCAAACACAACAAACCTATGATTCAATGGGAGCTAATTACAGGGACATGCAACAGGGAACAATCCTAGTTTTCAAAATGAATATTCTTAACCTTAAGGGGTCTCTTGGGAAAGGGAACAAGAGAGAAGATAACCCATACCTTTTTGAGGTTAAAACCTTAATTGCTGCCAAAAAACCCCAACCAAGAATACGTCTAAATCCAAGATCTTCAACACCATCTTAACGGAAAAACTCTCTATTTGCCTAACGTGTTTGATTAGTTGTTTGTTTATAATTTTCGTTGTGAGTTATTAAAGTGTGAAGAACTTTGATTTACCTACTTTTTTTTGGACGTTATGTTGCAAAAAAAAAATGTGAGTGAGAGTGATAGAGACATTAGAGAGAGAGAGATGATTGTGGGAGGGAAGAGATTTCTTAGGCTTAGGAGTCTACTTTATGACTTAGTTAAATAAGGTTTATTTATAATAATATAATAACTAATAAATAAAAATTAATTACATTAATTTACCAACTTAAATTTAATTCATTGCTTACACCTAGGTTCGAATCCGGGAGGAGCAAGACTTCACTTCAAGAGCCCAATTTTGGGTCCTCTCTCCACAAAATGCCTGTCCACCTTATTAATTAAATGATTAATTATATATTTAGGGTAATTATGATACTATCCTTAGCCTGGAAAAAGATCATTTTACCCCTATACCCTCCAAACCTAAGATTTCTTCTTTTTAAGTCCGATAAAGACTCCTTTGAGTAAATCTTCGTATTTGAGAGCCCTATATGGTTGGAACCCACATTTCCAAGTTAAACTAACTCCTCAAGTTAGTTGAATTAGTTGTAGTAAGGGTTTTGAGGTCTGTTTCTACGTGCATCAATCCGTGTGAACCCTGGTCTAATCATAGGAATTCTTGACAGATTAAGCATTTCTTATATAGTCCATTCTTTTAGTGTTGTTATATTAACCCCCCTTAGGAACTTTCATACCCGAATTAAACTACTCTTTACTAACAATAAGTATGTAATCTATAGAATGTATCCATAGATAGGTAATTCAATACTCCCCATTGGTGAATATCTAATTCACATATTAACATGATGGTGCACATCTTGGAAACCTACTAGAAGCTTCACATGAATAGACTATAGAACTCTTTCCTAAACTAGTCTCATCAAAGCATACAACATAAGTAAACATGTAATACAAATTAGCAACCACCATGATGACTCAAACATATTAACCTCATACTAGTGCATAAATACCATACACAATCAAATACATGAAGGACTAATTAAGGCTACTCACACGAGACTTCACCAGAGGTGCCTTCCGCTAAACTCCTAAAATTTAATGCGATGAATCATTGCCTCCTTGGAGACTCTTCACTTGGACCATTAGGCTAGACTCTTTCCTTCCCTTGTTCTTGACTTTTCCTATTCGGACAATCCTTCATCATGTGACCCGGTTTTCCACGACTATAACAACTGTTAGAGTCCATCATATATTCTCCCCCATGTAGTATGCCACACTTTCTATAAGGTGGCCTCTCCATGGCTGTAAAGTCATAAGAACCTAGGAAAGTAATCCATGACTAACATCAAGCCCTGCTTAAGGTTGATTTATTCCTCAACCTTAGCCTCCATCATTTATCTGGGAAGAAACCACCCTAGAAAAACAATCTTGAAAAGATCCCAACTAATAGGAACCCCTCCTAAGGTTCTGCTATTCTGCCACACCTTATACAAGGATTGAGCTACATCCTTAAGTTTGTAGGATGCCTACTCTGACTTCTCCACATCAATCAAATCCAATGTCCTGATCTTTTAAGGTGATTGATTGGCAATCTATACCAAGGTTGTCCTTACTTCTTCATTTTTCAACCAAGTTGGGTTAATATGCATCTACATTTTATTAGCTGAGGCCTGAGAAGGAACTTTGTTGCCCCCAGCAGCTGCTTCTCTTTTTTACCGAATAACGTTCACCCTTGTGTTTATTATTTTTTGAAAAAGTATTATTGATGTTAGATACACTCATAAAACCAAGGAATCAGATATTAGAGAAGGCACAATAAGATCAGAAGAAGACAAATTTTTCTATACATCACGTAGTCTCTAATCCGGGATAAAGGTGCACTTCACTACCATGACATAGAAACTACTCAATGTTGTTGATGTGAACTTATTATTCTTGAAGCTTAACCTAGTGATCTGATACCAACTTTGTCACGACCAGAATCTAGACCCCAGATGAGACCAGCGTCGTTGACTTCTTAGAGGTCTAAGAGAAGCCTACATACATCATTCTTACTTCATCTAAAGATTCTACTGCATACGAAATTATTGACCATTAACCATTTAACATTAAGATCATCAAATGAAAGAAACAATTTATTATAATGCTAAAGATATACTTGCCAAAATGACACCAGTACAATGTCTGAACAAAAACGGGAAAGAAACGCTAGTGGAACATACTCCACTAGCTCTGTCCTACAACTAAGTTAGAATGTAAATGGGCAAGCATCCTCGAAAGCTGAGGGCCTACCAAGATTGGATGAATTCTCGATGTCAAGATAACTTCAACGTTGATCTTGTAGCTCTAGCGTCCACCTGTTCCTGCATCTAAAAGTTTAGAGTTGTATAGGGTTAGTACACACTTGTACTAAGTATGGGTATATTCAAGCACACATCAAGGACATGCATGATTAGGATTAACTCTTTACCAACAACATGATTATAGAAGGTCAATTCACCGGACTTGCGAAGTTGAGATTAGGAAAGTGAGTGAGCTTTAAAAGTTTGAATTAGGAAATTTATGCAATGAGTGTTACATGCATCATCATGCTTACCATTTTGCACACAACAAACAACAAAGTACACAAAGCACATATCATAATTCCTATAACACATAACGTTGTTCATATCATTCATTTGTATGCCATGAGACCTTGAAATCATGGACTTGATATTAATAATACCTAAAAATAAAGGCTCAATAAATGGGACCTCAACTAAGGAGTCTACTTTAGCAAATAGAGAGTCTGATTCGTTTATTCATACGTACTTCATTTCATATCATTCATGGGCCAGCGCAAACACCATCTACACCTAGGATGTAATATAAGACTTTCATCGAATTCGTTGTGCAATGAACAAGAATGACCTAATGTAATTACTTGAATCTAACTCGCCTCTTGATTATCTTATCTTAACACCTTCTGTATCATTTGTTTCATTATGTGCATCATTTGAGGATGACCTCATTCATTCATTATGAACTTTAAATTTAACTGACATAGGTCATGTGAGAATCATGAAATCCAGTGTCATGAAACCCCACACCCAAAAGAGGTAGAATAACCGGCCAAAGTGACCCTAAACATTCTAGCGTACATAGGAATTAAACCCCGCCAGATCCCTATATTGGCAATATAGGTTCAAATACTAGGAGATATAAGGAGACCCATACCCGGCATTCCAGATAGTCTCATCTAATGAGAGTTACGTGAACCTCCGCCCTTCCAGAAAAAAGGCATCATCGCTAATAGCTAGTCCATCGGTGCTTAGTATAAAGTTCCATTACATTAAACTCATACATCATGAATGATGACTTCTAGTATGAGAACATCATATCTCAATAGATGATTTCTCATCTCATCATCAATATTAAGTGTGTCAATTTCAATACTTTCATTAGAGTGTTCATAGAGACTGGTCTCTTCATTAACTTTTCACTCTCATAGCTGTGTAAGTTTTGGTAACTTTTACTTACGCTCACTTGAGATTGATCTCATCTTTTACATTAGCCTCATATAATGTTTTCCCCACATTCATTAACATTAGCATATTTTCTCTTCATAATTACTCACCCATTATATGTGAATGTTCTTTTCATCATATGCCAATGCACTTGGACATTTGGTGTGTTTCACACTCTTACTTAACTCTTCTATAGTTTAATCATTTCATTGTTCATTTCATCATAAGCTAATGCACTTGGCCATTTAGTGTGTTTCACACTCTTACTTAACCCTTCAAAGGTTTTATCATTTCTTTGTTCATTTCATTATTTTTTTGTTCATTTCATTATTTCATTGCGTACATCTTAGGTTAACTTATTATTAGACGTATGCTAGACTTATGAGTATATACATACAAGATATGAGGCTTCATTTATAATTCATTTAAGTTATTCATATATTCGTAAGATTATGTATTAAAAAACTTATGCATCTTATATGTATGCCAAGATTTCGATTTTGATCTAAGTAGGCAGCATTATTGTGGAAGATTTAATTCACGTATGAATTATGCATCTATACGGAATTTGGGCTAGGGAACCCAATTTCGAATCTTTCAGACAACACTTATATTTTTTCCTTTATTGTATTTTGGTCCACATGACATTGGGACGCTATATGGAGCCCAACATCAATGTTTCCTCTTTATTTCTGTCCTTTGAATTACCTCTTACTTGGCCAAAGGGGTTGTGGGATCAAACACTCACAACCCCTTTTATTTTTTAATCTATTTCTCCTTGTCTCTTACGAGTTGACTATAAGGTTGTAGGATCAAACCCCCCCAACCTCTCTTTATTTTTCTTTTATTCCCCACCTTAAATGTGCCTAAGAGGTTGTGGGTTTGATTCCGACACGCCACCCCCTTCATTTTTCTTTTATTGTCCTCGTTAAATCTGATTGAGAGGTGGTGGGTTCGAATCCCACTCCTCTCATTTCTTATTTTTTTTAGGTTACATTTTCCAGCCACAATGGTTTCAATCCCCTTCACCACAATTCTATTTACTTCTTTATTTTTATGATTTTTAGCATGGTGAGGTCAGGAGTTCATTACTCCATGACCTCACTTGTGTTGGTTCATTTTTTTCAACATTTTGAACCTTCTTTGCTGATCGAAATTCATCACTAGAAGCTGGAAATTTTCTTTTAATTTTTCAGCATCCTTTCATCAAGTTACACCTTAGTTCTTAGGGGAATTTTGTAGTGCATTTAGTACGTTTTAGGTGCGTGTTCATGGATTCGTTTAGACAAGAGATTATCCCTAAAATCAGCCACATTAAACTCATATGAACATCACATTTACATCAACATGTGTACAAGAAAAATAAAGAACTATCATGCCATTTCAAGTCCTAAACTATGAACAATAGCCACGACAACACACACATACACACGTATTTATATTTTCGGAAACATCAACATAAGTCACATTATTCCAAACATACATATAAACATATAATCATCATGAAAACATGATTCATACCTACTTTTCTACCAGCAAACACAACCAACCAATGATTCAATAAGAGCTAATAACAGGGACATGCAACGGGGAACAATCCTAGTTTTCGAAATGAATATTCTGAACCTTAAGGGGTATCTTGGGAAAGGGACTTAGAGAGAAGATAACCCATGACTTTTTGAGGTTAAACCCTTTATTGCTTCCAAAAACCTCCTCCCAAGAACACGTCTAAATCCAAGAGCTTCAACACCAACTTAATGAAAAAGCCCTTTAGTTGCCAAACGTGTTTGATTAGTTGTTTGTTTCTTATTTTCGTTGTAAGTTATTCAAGTGTAAAGAAATTTGATTTACCTATTTTTTTTGTATTTTATTTTGTAGAAAAAAACGTGAGTGAGAGTGATAGAGACATGAGAGAGAGAGATGAGTGTGGGAGGGAAGAGATTTCTTAGGCTTAGGAGTCTAGTTTAGGACTTAGTCAAATAAGGTTTTATTTAATTATTAAAAATCTGATTTCTTTTTATTTTAAATAAGCTAATAACTAATAAATATAAATTAAATACATTAATTTACCAACTTAAATTTAATTCATTGCTTACACCTACGTTTGAACCCGGGAGGAGCAAAACTTCACTTCACGAGCCCAATTTCGGGTCCTCTCTCCACAAAATGCCCCTCCACCTTATTAATTAAATGATTAATTATATATTTAGGGTAATTATGATACTATCCTTAGCTTGGAAAAAGACCATTTTACCCCTATACCCTCCAAACCTAAGATTTCTTCTTTTTAAGTCCGACAAAGACTCCTTTGAGTAAATCTTCGTATTCGAGAGCCCTATATGGTTGGACCCAACCTTTCCAAGTTCAACTAACTCCTCAAGTTAGTTGTATTAGTTGTAGTAAGGGTTCCGAGGTCTGGTTCTACGCGCATAAATCCGTGTGAACCCTGATCTAATCTTAGGAATTCTTGACAGATTAAGAATTTCATATGTAGTCCATTCTTTTAGTGTTGTTACATTAACCCCCCTTAGGAACATTCGTACCCGAATGACACTACTCTTTAATAACAATAAGTATGTCATCTATAGAATGTTTTATACATAGGTAATTGAAAACTCCCCAATTGGTGAATATCTGATTCACATATTAACATGATGGTGTACATCTTCGAAACCTACTAGTAGCTTCACATTAATAGACTACGGAACTCTTTCCTAAACTAGTCTCATCAAAGCATACAACATAAGTAAACATGTAAGTCATACAAATTAGCAACCACCATGATGACTCAAACATATTAACCTCATACTAGTGCATAAACACCATACACAGTCAAATACAAGAAGGACTAATTAAGGATACTCACACGAGACTTCACCAGAGGTGCCTTACCCTGAGCCCCTAAGCTTGAGTGCGACGAATCGTTGCCTCCATGGAGCCTCTTCACTTGGACCATTAGGCTAGACTCTCTCCTTACCTTGTTCTTGACTTCTCCTATTCGGACAATCCTTCATCATGTGACCCGGTTTCCCACAACTATAACAAGTGTTAGAGTCCATCATATATTCTCCCCCATGCAGTATCCCACACTTCATATAAGGTGGCCTCTCCTGGGCTGTAAAGTCTTATGAACCTGAGAAAGTAATCCCTGACTAACATGAAGCCCTGCTTAAGGTTGATGAATTCCTCAACCTTAGCCTCCTTCATTTATCTGGGAAAGAACCACCCTAGAAAAACCATCTTGGAAAGATCCCAAGTATTAGGACCCCTTCCTAAGGCTCTGCTATTCTGCCACACCTTATACGAGGATTGAGCTATATCCTTTAGCTGGTAGGATTCCTACTCAGACTTCTCCTCATCAATCAAATCCAATGTCCTGAGCTTGTAAGGTGATGGATTGGGAAATCTATACCAAGGTTGTCCTTACTACTTTATTTGTCAACCTAGTTGGGTTAATAGGCATCTGCATTTCAGCAGCTGAGGCCTTGAAAGGAACTTTGTTACCCCTATCTGCTTTTCCTCTTTACCGAATAACGTTCCTCCTTGTGTTTATTTTTTTGAAAAACTATAATTGATGTTAGATACACTCATAAAACCAAGGAATCACATATTACAGAAGGCACGATAAGATCAGAAGAAGGGAAATTTTCCTACGCATCATGTAGTCTCTAATCTAGGATAGAGGTGCACTTCACTACCATGACTTAGAAACTACTCAATGTGGTTGGTGTGAATTTATTATTCTTGAAGCTTAACCTAGTTCCATAATACAAAATTTCTCAGGACCAGAATCTATACCCCAGACGATACCGACGTCGTTGACCTCTCAGAGGTCGCAAACAAGCCTACATACATCATTCTTACTTCATCTAGGTTAATTATTGTGGAAAATTTGAAAATTTTTGTTTCTTAACATGCTTACTAAACATTCTACTACATGCATAATTGTTGATCATTAACCATCTAACATTAAGATCATCAAATGAAAGAAACAATTTATTAAAATGATAAAGATGTACTTGCCAAAATGATACCAACACAACGTATGAAAAAAAAAGGAAAGAAACGCTAGTGGAACATACTCCACTAGCTCAATCCTCCAACTAAGTTAAAATGTAAATGGGAAAGCATTCTCGAAAGCCTGACGGCCTACCAAGTTTGGATGAATGCTCGATGTCAAGATAACTACAGCGTTGATCTTGTAGCTCTAGCGTCCACCTGTTCCTACATCTAAAAGTATAGAGTTTTATAGGGTTAGTACACACTTGTACTAAGTATGGGTATATTCAAGCACACATCAAGGACATGCATGAGTAGGATTAAATCTTTCCCAACAACATGATTATAGAAGGCCAATTCACCGGACTTGCGAAATTGGGATTAGGAAAGTTAGTGAGCTTTAAAAATTTTAACTAGGAATATTTGTGAGCTTTCCAAATTTGGATTAGGAAATTTATGCCATGAGAGTTACATGCATCATCATACTTAACATTTTGCACACAACACACAACAAAGTACACATAGAACATATCATAATTCCTATAACAAATAATGTTGTTCATATCATTCATTTGTATGCCATCAGACCTTGGAATCATGGACTTGATATTAAGACTTCTCAAAAATAAGGGCTCAATATATACGACCTCAACTAAGGAGTCTGCTTTAGCGAACAGAGAGTCTGCTTCGTTTATTCATACGTACTATATTTCATATCATTCATGGGCCATTGCAAACACTAGCTACACCTAGGATGTAGCATAAGACTTTCATCGAATTCATTGTGCAATGAACAAGAATGACCTAATGTCATTAGTTGAATCTAACTCACCTCTTGATTATCTTATTTAACACCTTATGTATCATTTGTTTCATTATGTGCATCATATGAGGATAGCCTCATTCATTCATTGGGAACTTTAAATTTAACTGATATAGATCATGTGAGCATCATGAAATGAAGTGTCATGAAATCCCACACCGAAAAGAGGTAGAATCACCGGCCAAAGTGACCCAAAACATGCTAGCGTACATAGGAATTAAACCCCGTCAGATCCCTATATTGGCAATATAGGTTCAAAGACTAGGAGATATAAGGATAACCATACCCGGCATGCCGGACCATCTCATCTAATGAGAGTAACGTGAACCTCTGCCTTTCCGGAAAAAAGGCATCACCGCTAATAGCTAGTCTATGGGTGCTCAATATAAAGTTCCATTGCATTCAACTCATACGTCATGAAAGATGGCTTCTAGTATGAGAACATCATAGCTCAATAGATGATGTCTTATCTCATCATCAGTATTAAGTGTGTTAATTTCAATACTTTCATTAGAGTTTTCATAGAGACTGGTCTCTTCATTAACTTTTCACTCTCATAGCTGTGTAAGTTTTGGTAACATTTACTTAGGCTCATTTGAGATTGATCTCATGTTTTACATTAGCCTCATATAATGTTGTCACAACATTCATTAACATTATCACATTTGCTCTTCATAATTACTCACCCCATTTTACGTGAATGTTCTTTTCATCATATGCCAATGCACTTAGCCATTTAGTGTATTTCACACTCTTACTTAACACTTCTATAGTTTCATCATTTCATTGTTCATTTCATAATTTCATTGTTCATTTCATCATTAGCTAATGCAGTTGGACATTTAGTGTGTTTCACACTCTTACTTAACCCTTCAAAGGTTTTAACATTTCGTTGTTCATTTCAATATTTTTTTTGTTCATTTTATTATTCCATTGCGTACATCTTAGGTTTACTTATTTTTAGACGTATGGTAGACTTATGGGTATATACATACAAGCCATAAGCCTTCATTCATAGTTCATTTAAGTGATTCATATATTCGTAAGATTATGTAGTACAAACCTTATGCATCTGGTATGTATGCCAAGATCTAGATGTTGATCTAAGTAGGCAGCATTATTGTTGAAGATTTAATTCACATATGAATTATACATCTATACAGAATTTGGGCTAGGCAACCCAATTTCGAATCTTTAGACAACACTTATTTTTTTTCCTTTATTGTATTTTGGTCAACATGACATTGGGACGCTAGATCGAGCCCAACATCAACTTTTCCTTTTTATTTTTCTCCTTTGAATTACCTCTTACTTGGCCAAGGGGTTGTATGATCAAACTCCCACAACCCCTTTTATTTTTTTAATCTATTTCTCCTTGACTCTTTCGAGTTGACGATGAGGTTGTGGGATCAAACTCCCACAGCCTCTCTTTATTTTTATTTTATTCCCCACCTTAAATATGCCTAAGAGGTTGTGGGTTCGATTCCCACACGCCTCCCCCTTTAGTTTTCTTTTATTGTCCTCCTTAAATCTGATTGAGAGGTGGTGGGTTCGAATCCCACTCCTCTCATTTCGTATTTTCTTAGGTTACATTTTCCAGCAAATACCATGGTTTGAATCCCCTTCACCGCAATTCTATTTACTTTTTTTTCATGATTTTTAGCATGATGAGGTCACGAGTTCATTACTCCATGACCTTACTTGTTTTGGTTCATTTTTTTTCAATATTTGAACCCTCTTCGCTGATCGAAATTCATCACTAGAAGCTGGAAATTTTCTTTTAATTTTTCAGCATCCTTTCATCAAGTTACATTCTTAGGGGAATTTTGTAGTGCATTTAGAACATTTTAGGTGCGTGTTCATGGATTCGTTTAGACAAGAGATTATCCCTAAAATCTGCCACATTCAACTCATATGAACATCACATTTACATCAACATGTGTACGTGACATATAAAGAACTATCATGCCATTTTAGGTCCTAAACCATGAACAATAGCAACGGCAACACACACATACACACTTAATTACATATTCGGAAACATCAACATAAGTCACATTATTCCAAACATACATATAAACACATAATCATCATGAAAACAGATTGCATCCCTACTTTTCTACCAGCAAACATAACCAACATATGATTCAATGGGAGCTAGTGAAAGGGACATGAAACGGGGAACAATCCTAGTTTTCGAAATGAATATTCTGAACCTTGAGGGGTCTCTTGGGCAAGGGACGAAAGAGAGAAGAGAACCCATACCTTTTTGACGTTAACCCTTTGAATTGATTTCCAAGAACTCCTCCTAATAACATGTCTAAATCCAAGAGGTTCAACACCAACATAAGGGAAAATCCTCTATTTGCCTAACGTGTTTGATTAGTTGTTTGTTTATAATTTTCGTTGTGAATTCTTCAAGTGTGAAGAACTTTGGTTTACCTACAATTTTAGTACGTTATTTTGCAGAGAAAAATGTGAGTGAGAGTGATAGAGACGTGAGAGAGAGATGAACGTGGGATGGAAGAGTTTTCTTAGGCTTAGGAGTCTAGTTTAGGACTTAGTCAAATAAGGTTTTTTTTACATATTAAAAAAAATGATTTACTTTTATTTCAAATCATATAATAACTAATAAATATAAACTAATTACATTAATTTACCAAATTAAATTAAAAACAATTTAATTCATTGCTTCCACCGAGGTTCGAACCCGGGTGGAGCAAGACTTCACATCAAGAGCACAATTTCGGTCCTCTCTACAAAAAATGCCCCTCCACTTTATTAATTAAATAATTAATTATATATTTAGGGTAATTATGTTACTATCCTTAGCCTGGAAAAAGACTACTTTACCCCTAGACCCTCCAAACCTAAGATTTCTTCTTTTTAAGTCCGGTAAAGACTTCTTTGAGTAAATCTTCGTATTTGAGAGCCCTATATGGTTTGACCAAACCTTTCCAAACTCAACTAACTCCCCAAGTTAGTTGAATTTTCAGTAGTAAGGGTTTCGAGGTCTGCTTCTACGCGCATCAATCCGTGTGAACCCTGGTGTAATTATAGGCATTCTTGACACATTAAGCATTTCTTATATAATCCATTCTTTTTAGGGTTGTTACAGAAGAGTGTCTTATTTGATAGAACTATACCCCTTACTTGATACATGAAGAACGTGAATATGTATCCTTGACTTAGTAGGGTAAAGAACCTTTGTCAAGTATGTATATGTATGATTGAAATTTGACCTTGAACACATCTAAGAGGGTAATTTATATAGAACCTTAATCCTAGATAAAAGGTTATGATATACTTGAAGTTGAAAGCCTTAATGATATCCTTCCTGTGTAAATGATGGAATTGGGGATTGGTTGGCTGGAACAACAAGAAATCATCCTTATGAAAGTCATTGAGCTATCCTATTTGACCATTGAGTGACATACCTAGTGGACCCCACATGGTAGAGTATAATAGGTTTTGGTTATAACTTCTATATGGTACCTATTCATATACTCCTTAGATTGAATTACTATATGAGAAAAATTGCTAGAACCGAGTTAGTATGCATAGAGAGTAGCTCTGTTTGATATGAGATTAGAGTACAAAGAAATCCTTTATATTCCTGAACCATGTGCCTACATGGTATGTGCTGTAGTTCTACCATTGTCAATTATAACTTCCTCCATCAGAGTAGGGAAGACTCTAGATTCCATGCCTTGTTAGTATGGTCTATATCAGTTATTGGCTATTCCCATCATGTGAGATACATGCTAGTGTTTTAGAAGTACTACAAAATTTAAGTAGTGGAATGGGACGTTATCTAGACATTGCACGAGTAGGCTTTGAAGATGCTAGTATGTATGTTCCCTAGGCCTTTTCCAAGACCATTATACGAAATTCCTTATTATTGAATGTCTCTTAAATGGATAAATGAACATAGTGACTTAAAATAAATGTAAGTTTAATGAAAAGATATTTATCTAGAGTAACTTTAAGGATTGCTTAGGTAGGCTTTAAGATGGAGTATGGGCGGTCACTTCATGTCATACTTAGGTAGTCTTATATTAATTGGAGATAGGGAGTTAGATTGATGAAATTGGAATAATCTTATCTTAGGTAGTCTAAAGGATCTTTTTGGTGTGCGTGAAGGGGTTGTATGGGCGGTCGCTTCATAACTCAATCAACTGAACCTTAGAACTACCTTATGTAGGAGGGTCTCATGTTTATGTGATTTGAGGTGATCTTAATGCTATATTGTGTAATATGACTATATGTGCTTATGTTGACTTGTAAGTGGCTCTTATACTTGTTTTATGAAGTTTTCTAACAAAAAGCGCATGTGTTATACAAATGTTCTTTTAGCATGATTTTAATTGCATGTCACCCTTACTTCTAAGATCAAGTTTATACAAAGGGCTCCAACCCAAACAAGGAAACACATATACTTAGGCAACATGCACATTTAGATATTTACCACATTCTTCAAAGCATTTCAAGTCTAAATAATATCAGAAAACTATCATCATGCAAAGTATTATAGCAACACACCATTCAAAAAGATACTCATCTTAACCGTAACAACTTCGATTATGCTTTATCCATATCATGACATACATTTCTCAACGCAACAATCCTTTTTATATAGATCTCATATATATCCATAAATGACAACATAACCTCTCATTTCTCATATTTCATATACATAGTCATAATTGGTATCACATCATCAAAGCATTTCAATTTCACCTTCACACATACTCATCAAACCATAAAACAAAGATAAGCATCAAAACTCACCTTTTCTCCCTCAAGCATGGAGATACCATCTCATCCAATGAATCATATATAAAAGACCACCAAACAAGAATACATAAGAGAGAGATCTTATAAGGTTAAAACCTATTGCACGACAGGAGAAAGATGAAGAAGGGAAACTCTATTTTCCTATAGCGTCTCCCTTATAGATGTGTCGCGACTCACCACAGATGATCGAGACTCTACTAGACGTTGCAATATGAGACTTTGGACCTTAAAACCACTTTCATAAATCTCATTCTTTGATACCACGTTTGTCACGACCGGGGATCACCCCTAAGAAGTAACATGGCGTATTTTACCTCTCTCAGGTCTTATACAAGCCATAGTTATCATTTATTGAATTTTCATAGGTAAACTTAGCATAACATTTAAAACATTCTTAGCACATCATATGCTAGAACATCACTATCATTATATATAAATATTATAATACATAGTTAAAGAATTTAGTCTCATTTTATCATCCTGGACTCAATGTCATTAGACTATATTACCGACACGACCTGTACAACATAAATCATCAGTATATTATTTAAAAGACTTTATAGTAAACCATGACTTAAGTAAATTTTGAACTTAAGGATTCGTTTCCTTGAGCTTGGGAATTACATTTAGAGCTCCTCACAATTAAATACATCCTTTCAGCATACATAACCTATACTTTGTGTAAAAAGGTATATAAGAATGAAGTTAGTACAAGAATGAATTAGGTATGCTTACTTAAACCATGCAAAAACATGCATTTAAAAGGGACATTTTTACTTCAAACCATGCTTCATGCCTTTTTGAGAAATCTTTATTATACTTTGACACAATTGCATTTATACAATTCACATACTTCATATAGGAATATTCAATGCTAATCAATTATATAAATCTTACATTGCATTTAAGTCATTTTAGAACCATTTTACAGTAAGCTTGCTAACTTTACAGTAACTTCATTTTTTTTCTCTTTACAGTGACTTCCTTTTATTTTAACTCCTTGACTTCCCCAAGTAACCTTCTAGTGATATTTGGTGCAATGCATGAATAACGTCTCTTTCAACTATCCATACTCAAGAATCACCTTATGACCACAATGGACTCATACATATAACCTTTCAACTCTTCATATACATTCATATAGGGTCATATTATATCATAAGGCACATATTTCACATTAGACCTAACATAAGACTTGACTTACAATCCTAATATATGTCTACTAGTGCAATGTCCATGTGAAGCCCCATAACCTCACAAATACTTAGCAAGCCTAAAATAAGACCAAAAGTTTCATAACATTCATTTCATACATTAATATGTCAAGCATGGAAAACTTCTTTTATTACAAGAAAGACCTTCATAATAGAGTCATTTAGATCAAATTTATGGAAATAAGCATAATAGAACATCATATAGACTCATACCATGCATTTCCTCACAACAAGTAGACAACACTACAACGTCATGCATAAGGAATATAAACATGATCATATTCATTAGAACACCTTTTAGAACTCCCTTCAAGAACTACTTTTGCAATGCATAGGTGAAGTCCCATACCCCCACCCACACTAAGAAACTACATTTAGGTTATCGTAGTTAAGGTCCTAGTCATTTACTTTTATTGTCCATTTTACCTTAGGGAAAATGTTGCCTTAACCGACACTAATACCATGGGTGCTAAACATGGAATTTTGTGTTTTAGAGCCTTATACCAATGGAAGGTTCTCTACTTAGCCAACGTAGAACATTAACACATGCTAGCATACTATGTGAAATACTTGCTAAATCCGATGTGGGAAACACAGTTTATGGAACTTAGAGGTACATGTGGAAATCCTCTTTATGCCAAATGTGGTATTGAAGTTATCCACTTTTAGAAATATCACTCTATTCCCTTTGGGCTGTGAGGCTAAGTACCTCGTGAGAACTATGGTGACTTACCTTCCTACAATGGGAAGGGACACCCCTCAAGTTGAAGTTCTCTCGGTGCTAAGCTAAGTCCCCTTTTATTAAAAAGCCTTTATTAACATTACTTTATAAAATTGGGCTTCAGGAGATTGACTCCTCATATGCTTAGCTCGTAGGTCATAGATGAGAGTTCATCAACCTATATTATGTGATAAACCCTTTCACATGGACATAGATTATTCAAGCACAATCTAGTTTAGGGTACACTTAATCACACCTTTCAAGGTGCCTCTAATACTAGATCATCAGACATGTGTGTGTGCATACATATATGTGATCAAATCATTTACACAACAAATTAAGACCACATGTGTTCATACATTAATGCATAAATGTACTTTTGAGAAATACATTCATATAAACACATTAATACATTATGCACACTCATAACATAACCATGCATTCATATTCATGTACATATATAACCCAACCTAGGAACTATCCTATCAAGGCACACATGTACAATGCATATACAAGGTCCCATAACCTTGCCCATTGTAGTACACCTATCAAGTCATCCTAGTGAATGATAAATCACATAACATGATTCATAGACATATATCTTACATGCATGGTAGTAGATATTAGTGAATATGACAACAACCTTCCATTAGATACCATGAACCTACACTACCTTGTATGCATTCATAATACGTAAGTGTGTGTACAATGGTAAACATGATCACATAATGTCTATCAACAACAAATAGAGGCAGCAACCCTCTTAGGAACACTATGCACCTTCAAGCATAGAACACAGAAGAATAATAACATAGTAGACAAGACAACATCACATTACTTTCAAGACCACTCACCTTAGCTATTCACACATTCATATAGGGTACATAGGTAAGGATTATTAACCATTATAATTCATAAATGGTATCACCTAAACCAACACAAACATAGACATTCACATGCTAATAAGATTAACAATTCGACCTATATCATAACTAGAATAGGAAACACTACTTAGGCTTCACATAGGGTGATCATCACAACCACATATTCATAATACAATTGCCTTTAAGTTTATGATCACATCACATATACATTGGAAATAAATTAAACACCGCCACAATAAGTGGAACATACCACACAATGCCATACAAGGCTTCATCATCTAACAATTCTATAAAAAAAGTAGAGAGGAAGATTTATTCTTACCAATTCATCAACCTTTGATCCTCATTGATTAATACCCATATTTCATCAACAATTCAAATCTAAGGCAGTAAAGAAAGGTACTCTAACATAATCAAGATCATGCTTTAACCATAACAAGATCAAGATCATATCAAGTACACTACATCATAAATCTATAAAATTAGAGGTATGTAGATCATCCTTATCAAAACTCCATTGCTTTGATCATATATAATTTAATTACATATTGATCTATAATATCAATATAAGGCAATAGCTACAAGTACTTTTACTTAAACAAAATGCTACATTCATGCAGTATAGAATGGAGAATATAGTGAATCCTATAACTGAACAATTGGTAGGAAGTAGAGATCAAGTCTTCAAGCATAAATCCATATTGGACAAGAAAAACATAAATCATCACATGATATCATAGGAAGTAGATAAACATCAATTTAACATAATTGAATCACATTATAATCCACCTAACATCAAGATCGTAATGCATAAGCTAATTTTGTTGAAACCTTCAAACCTTGAGCCACATGGATCACTCATCAAAACATCACCATCAATACAACATACTAGGTGGTAGATATAAGAATTTTAACATAATTGAATCACAATTCGATTTACATAATATCAGAAACACAAAGTCCATACATGGCTAAATAAGAGTTTGAAGAGAGCGTGGGTTCATCATGAGATTGGAATGAAATTCACGTTACAATCAACATATAAAAATGAATTCATCATGAGGAAGCCTTTAAAAACGTTTTGATAAAGAGCCCATGGCTAGATTGAAGAAGGAGAAGTTTAATCATGAACTTGCATCGAAACAATGAAAGGAACTCTCTAGATGGAAGATTAACTAGAGAGGAAGGATCACCATACGTCATTGTAGAAGAAAACCACTTAAAATTGATGAAGAACCCATGGAAATCCAAGCTCCAAGCTATTCTTCATCTTCATCGCCAATGGAGGTTTCGAGAGAGGATATTTTTGGAGAGAGAATTCGAATTTTAATTCATGGATTGGGAATGGGGTTTTCACATTTTTAACCCACTTAATAAACCCAAAAATAACCAAATAAATTAACTAGGGTTAGGTTAGCACGTGGGGTGAACTTCGCGTTCACCCCTTAATGAGACAACGTGTATAGCAGTTAATGTAGCCTGCATTAACGGTCTCCAATGATGCAAAGTAGGTCTATCGACGGACCATACTTCAGGATGTAGTTTGGGTCTGGGGCTTGCCAATTGACTTGAGCCTTCACCAGTTTATGTCTTGGACGCCCCCCTCCCCCCATCCATCAATTGGGCGTAAGGCAACTGATGAGGTGTCCTTTGGCTCTATCGATTGACACTGCCAAAGACCTTCCACATAAGTTTCACCCAAAAAAAACACATGCAAAATCCCTAAACATGCTAGGAACACTCATGTAGCACATGCACATCTCAAGGGTAACTTTCGAATATCTTGGATGTTCTTAGATGTTTGACTTCAAACGGACTTCAAATCAATAATGCATACTTTAAAACACTTAATTGACATGTTAAAAAGATTATAAATACATGTTAGGCTCTAGACACCTTAGCTCATACTAGGGGTATTACAAACTAGTGATTTGGACCCATGGCTTTTTAGATAATGGTATTGTGCTATATGTGGTTTTTGATTTTCTATTTAATCTATTTTTTAGTGATTAAGTTATGGCGATGGTTAATTAAATTCTACGAGGTAATTTTTCAATTTTTTACTGTTAGAAGGAATATTTGAGTCTCCTTATTTTTCTGACGAAAGCCCAGTCGGAATATGACAAACCACAACCCAAAACCCCATCTATTTTGTTCTTTTGCCAGCAGAAAACAACTAGTAACAACCACCCAAACCACCACCCTTCACCTTCTCCAACAAGAACCCAAAACCACCAATAAACCCTCTGCCTCACCACAAAACATCTATCATAAAACCCCATTTTTTCTCCATCTCCAACCCAATAAGCCACCGACACCGCCCTTCACCACCAATCAACTACAATGGGAACACCACCACCAAGCCACCTCTCCACTACCAGATCGACGAACCCCAAAATGAACAACTTCGAAACCCGAACAATTTCTGAGAAGAACTTCACAAGAAAAACAATCAAATCTCCGCAAGAACATTAATAGTAACAACTTCAAATTTCACCAGACAAAAATTCCATGAAATTCGAATCTTGTGAGCTCGTGAGCAACCAAAATAACTCCTAAGGCCATCTGACCTTTCCTTATTGTCCCTTTATTTTGATTTATATATTTTTGTAGATAGTAAGAGAGTTCAAAGCTATACCATGGTTCTTTTGGACAATAACGATCCACGTTAGAGCAGAACAGACTAGCTTCAACTCTGATGTCCAACCTCACCAACGCTGGAATAGACAAACCCATTTTTCTAACAAACGAATACTAACAAACAACAAGATCCATCTTCAATATTGGTACCCCAAAGTGCTTCTCATAGAAGCTATTCCTGTGGAATTCAAATGTATTTTAGATTCATTATTGTGTATATTATTGACGTTAAACAAACCTGAGGATGATTCTAACATTGTTATTTTATTTTATTATTTTTGTATATCGCATGTTGGTTGTACTTGTATATTGTTTTTATCTCCTCCTCAATTTGAAATAATAAATTTCGTAGGGACCAAGATTTGTGAAATTCGAGGATGCTTAACACCTTCCCTTCAAAATAACTTGAACCCTTACTTAGAATCTTATAGTTTCGTAAATCACATAAATTGTTTCCTAGGTTTTCCTAAAATTAGGTTGCTACACTTTTTAAAATTTGTTTATTCTGAAAATTCTTAAAAAACTAACTTACTTTATTATTTTAGAGTTACCACGACGTTTGTCCCTATCTGAATAGAATGCACATGCAAACAAAGTGGCTACTCCGCTGAGGATATAAATTTAATACTCCGAAAATCTAAGATATAGTTTAGAGCCTAAGATGAGTGTCTAGGGGTTTATACATTGTTTTAAGGTCAAGATTAATGTATATGAGTCGCTTAGGAAGTTTAGAAATCAAAATATCAAGGAACGTCCATGACGTCCAGAAACTAGATCAATGAGGTACTAGTGTGCCTTAGCCTATTTGACTAAGTTTTATGATTTGAAAATGATGAATTTTTGTGGAAGGTTGTATAATATGAATTAAAGTTACTTCATTGTCGAAACATACGGGTTGGACTCCCTAAGGACCAACCATGGTCCTTTAAGGAGGACCCTTGCGTTGTTGTCGAAGGCTGCCTAGGGCAGTTTCCGAAATTAACTTGCCACCAATAGAACATGGTCCAATCTAAATGGTGTCAATGTACAGTTAGAATACTTTCCAAAGATTGGATTTTAATGACGGACCATTAGGATGAAGGGTCTTCTGGTAGTCGATTGATAAACGGGGCGTGGACGGGGAGTTGTCTGAGAGGCACTATTTTTACTGCACGATTTAAGTGAGTTAAATTAATTAATTAGGTGGTTATTTATTAGTTTGGGGTAAATTGAGTTATAATTAAGTTATTTAACAATCTATATAAATACCCTAACCTAATTAAGCTAACCTAACCCTCATAATTTCCAAAACCCAAATAGCTCCTCCTTCTATCTTCTTTCTCTCTCCCAAAGAAACCCCATTGAATACAAAGCTAGAGGTGAGTTCTAGGGAAGAAAATGGTCAAGTATATACATCGATATTCATCAAATATCAAGGTATGCAATTCCTTTCACCTTTGGTACTTCTTTCCCCAAAGGGTTCCATCAAATTGATTTCAAAAGCATGTAATTCAAGTTGCTTTTCTTACATTACTAAATTGATCTACTTAATTCCTTTGTTTGTGATTTATTTTGAATATCATGAATATATTAACATGTATTATAACTCAATTATGTTATTTATTGATGGAGTGGTCTAGTTTTTTTATGATGAATAATTCCCCTTAACCCTAGATTGTGATCTTGAATTGAATTGTATAATGTTGACTCAATTGGCTTGGTTAGTATGTGAATTATTAGCCTATTTTAATATGATAATTATGAGTATATTTTGATTTATTTAAATCCAATTATTCTAGTTGTTAAGTAATTGACCTAGATTGTGAAGTAGACTATTAACTTGCCTAAGTCTATAATTCTAGGCTATGAACTTGTGATGAGTTGTTGTATAATGTTTCAATTGGCCTTGTTTCCATGATGGTTAATATTGTGTGATGATATTAGACCCTTATTGGGTTGATTTTAGGGTTGATTGTAAGACCTTGATGATGACTTTGTGAAGGAGATTGAGTAAGTCTTGTGATCTCTATTGTTTACTTCAATTATGGTTATTTGTGATGAAGTAATGATGTTATACTGTAGTATACATTATATTAATATTGATAGGGTTTGTATGATGTTTAATTGAATTGCCTTGAACTATGTATTTTGAGTTTTTGGCTAAGATGTAAATATTAAAAGGATGGCGATAACTTACCAATGTAACGTGAAGTGACTGCGTAAATGTGCTAACCTCACTGATATGAAATGTAATGAAAAGACAATACTCATGTAATTATTATTGATATATGATGATTATGATTATAAGGGATTGACCTAATGACCTACATTAAGCTATGATGATTAATAGAGATATTTCAGAAGGGACTCTGGCTTAGACCTGAGTGTACTAGTGTGAGGAGTGTCCCCTCCCACATAGGGAAGGTAGGATCACTAATGTACTCATGATATTGTAGACTATAAGGCATGTATCACAAAGAGGGTCCCAACTATATATCTTATTTCTTCAACTATGGTTCCCCCCATAGAAATACTAACTAGTGGATCATGTAGTTGCTATGTTCATGTTTTGGTACTACCTTTGCAAGTGGTCCTTCTTTCTTAAGTGTAGGGTTCCATGACACCGGATTCTTCATTAGCTCATGTGGTCAATGTCGGTTAAGGAAAGATGTTCCCAAAAAGAAAAATGAACTAAAGGAATGAACTTTAACTACGATGACCTAAAGGGTTTAGCTTAGTCTAGGTAAGCATATGGGATTCTACCTAAACATTGCACAATTTATCCTTGAGGCAAGTCTTAGGAGGATTTTCATATATATGTATTTGCTTATAATGGTACATGTTATGTATATTATGATCTTGGACATTGATCATACTATATGATTATTGGTTTCACTTGTGAATATGTGTTTGATCTCTATTTCAAAAGTATGATGATATTTACACTTAATGATATGCTATGTGAAGTTGGACATTGGTCACGATTCTTGATGGGTTTACTTGATTGAGTAATGTTATGGGGCTTTGCTTCATCATTGCACCAGTTGACTTAATAAGGGATCATAGGTAATGGTCTTGCTTTGGTTATTTTTTAATGAACTATTATTCCTGCTTGTTGATGTTATAACTTGATGATAGAGTTTTACTGACTAGGTGCTAAATTATGTGATATGTATGTTGACTTTACTTTACTTATTATTGTTGGTCTTATGATGTACATGATATTCACTTGAAGAATATTTCCTATTGATTGGTATGGGCTTCATGAATGTGCAAAAGGCTTTTCAAAGTAAATTGCATACTTTAATGAAATGTCCCTTTTCTATCATTATTTTATGATGTGTGAGCATATGGTCTCATACATAGTACAAGTGGTGTACCAACACCATTTTCCTTTTATTCTCCAATATTTTTGGTTCCAATCGTTCAAGGGCTTTTGAGACGACTTTAAAGGAAGACTTGGAATTCTCACTACTACAAGTTGGGTAGGTCCTTACTTTCCAAGGGCAATGACACTATCATGCTTTTGATGTTGTTCTAGTTATAACACTTCTAGTTCTTTCCTTTTCATTTGAGTGCTAAACATTGTATGCCTATATGTAGCTTTATTACGTTGAAATGTAGGATATGCCCAAATTATATACTATTGTTTTAGATGGCTATGATATGAGACATTCGAGTTTTTTAAGATTATGTTATATCTTATATATCTATGTGCAATAAGAGAAGAAGACCAAGAAATATCTATGTATAATCGATATGACTACATTATGTATATGCGAGAGGTTTATGCAGAAAAATTTTAACCACATTTTTTACCTATGAATGTAACGGTGTAAGCAAAGAGTCTAGTCTTAGTCCTCAAAGAGGACGAAAACGTCGGTGTACGTCTAGGGGTGCTTCCCGCATGTGAAAAACATGGTATAAAGGCATGATGTTGAATACCTTAACAGTCGACGTCTCACTTTACCATGTCTATGTAGATTCTTATTCATAATTGTGAAGCGCGCAACACTTATGAATAGAAAACTACAGGATTCTTAGGAAACTTTCATTTTCTTGGGTTTGTCTCTATGTGCTCTTAGCATTTAATCCTTTATGGCGATCATTGGCAATGAATACTGGAAGAACAACTGCTCGAAGACTTGATGAAGATATTTCTAATGTGGGAGTTCCTCCCCAAGGCAATCAAGTCTCTCCTCTTAAAGAAGTTGCTAATGACGACCAAGAAATGGCCAATCCTCCTTCTTTGACGGATGGTGACATAAGAGATGCCTTTCTCCAAATGGCCCAGGCCATTACTACTCAAGCACAAGCTGTCATTACTCAAGCTCAAGCTATGATGACTCAAGCTAACAGGGAGGTTGTCTCCCGAGGAAACTCTTATGTTTGCACCATGACCTCTCGTTTGAGGAATTTCACATATATGAATCCCCCTACTTTATATGGGTCCAGAGTAGACGAAGACCCCCAAGAGTTTATAGATGTAACCTAAAAGATTCACTATGCTATAGGGTTGACTACTAGTGATAAGGAAGAGTTAGCCACTTATTAACTCAAAGATGTGGCCCAAACTAGGTATGTTCAATGGAGAAACAATAGGCCCTTAAGAGGTGGACCAGTGAGATGGGAGCTTATCAAGAAGACTTTTCTAGATAGGTTCTTTCCTAGGGAAAAGAGGGAATTCAAAGTTGTGAAATTCATCAAACTTCATCAAGGAGGTATGAGTGTACTTGAATACTCTATAAAATTCACTAAATTGTCAAAATATTCTCCTTCTTTGGTTTCCAATTCTAGAGATTACATGAGACACTTTGTGATGGGATTGTTGGATGACTTTAATGAAGAGTGTCATTCGGCTATGCTACATGATAATATGAACATTTCTTGTCTCATGGTTCATGCTCAACAAGTAGAAGATACAAGGTCTAAGAGGAAGAGTATTGATGCCAAGAAGGCAAAGTCTTTTAATGGTGGTTCTTCAAAAGGTAGGCTTGATATTCCAGACAAACCTAGGTTTATGAAGAGGTCTTCTAATAAAAATCCTACCAAATTCCCGAAGCTGGTTATGATAGGGTGTCCCACATAACCCTATGTCTCAAAAGGGAAGAGTTACTAGCTCACCAAACAAGAAGCCAACTTGTAAAAAGTGTTCCAATAATCATTATGATGATTGAGTTGTTGGGACAGACAATTGCTTTGGGTATGTCAAGAGTGGCCACAAGGTTAGGGATTGCCCAAATGTGAAGGGGCAATATAAAGGTAGAGGGAAAGCTCAAACTAGTGGTTCTAATGTGGATCCTCCAAAGAAGAATCACTTTTATAAACTTTGCTCAAGGGGTGAACAAGAGAGTTCTCCCGACGTGGTGACCGGTATGTTACAAGTCTTCTCTATTGATGTATATTATGTACTTCATCCGAGTACTACACTATATTTTGTCACTCCCTTGATATATAGAAAGTTTGATATTTTGCATGACATCATAAATGAAACTTTCATGGTAACTACCCCGGTAGGTGAGTCAGTGGTTTCGAAGAAGGTATGTAGAATTTGTTCTCTAATGTTACCCAATAGAGTTACTCATGTAGAATTATTAGAACCTGATATAGTCGATTTTGATGTCTTTTTGGGGGTTGATTGGTTGCATAATTGTTTTTCTTTCATTGATTGAGGAACTAGAACTGTCAAGTTCAATTCTCCAAATAAACCCATTTTTGAGAAGAGGGAAATTGTATTTCTAGAGGTCGTATCATCTCTTGGCTTAAGGCTTGAAAATGATCTCAAGGGGTGTCTATGTCACATTGTAAGAGTGAAGAATTTTGGACTACCAAAATCCTTCCATTGAGTAAGTCCCCGTAGTTAGGGAATTACTGAAGGTCTTTCCCAATGATCTTCCCGTAATCCCTCCCAAATGGAAAATCGATCTTGGTATTGATACTTGCTACCGAATACCAACCCCATTTCAATTCCTACATACCGGATGGTTTTGGCCAAATTTAAAGAGTTGAAGGCTCAACTCAAAGATTTACTAGACAAAGGACTTGATTAGACATAGTATTTCTCAATGGGGCGCTCCAATTTTGTTTGTAAATAATAAGGATGGGTCCATTAGGATGTACAATGATTATCGCCAACTCAATAAAGTCACTATAAAGAACAAGTATCCTCTCCCTCGGATTGATGACTTGTTTGATCAACTTCAACGGTCAAGCTACTTTTCTAAAATTGACTTAAGGTTGGGTTATCACAAATTTAGGGCGAGAGGTTAGGATTTACCAAAAATGACATTTCGGACTAGATATGGTCACTATGAGTTCTTAGTAATGTCCATTGGTCTCACTAATGCCCCGGTGACATTTATGGATCTCATGAATAGGGTGATTCAAAGTTATCTAGATTCATTTGTCACTAACTTCATTAACGACATCTTGGTAAATTTGAAAAATGAGAATGAAAACATGAACCATTTGAGGTTGGTGTTACAAGTGCTTAAGGAGAACCAATTATTTGCCAAGTATAGAAAATGAGAGTTTTGAATGAGGTCAGTGGCGTTTCTTTTTCATATCATCTCTAGTGAGAAAATTGAGGTTGATTCAAGGAAAACTGAGGCGGTGAAAAATAGGCTGAGACCATTGACTCCAACTGATATTAGGAGTTCTTTGGGTCATGAAGGTTATTATAGGAGGTTTATGGATGGTTTTGCGTCCATTACATCTCCCTTGACTAATTTGACCCAAAAGAGTATGAAATCTTAGTGGTTGGAAGCACGTGAGAGAAGTTTCCAAATCGTAAAATATAGGCTTACCACCGCTCCGTGTTAACTTTACCGGAGAGTACCAAGGCTTATTTTATAATGCATACCGAATGGGTTTAGGGTGTGTGCTTATCCAACATGGGAAATTTATAGCCTATATATCTATGAAAAATAAGGTGCATGAGAAAAATTATCCAACTCATGACCTTGAGTTCGCAGACGTGGTATTTACCTTGAAAATATGGAAACATTAGTTGTATTTCGTTCATGTTGATGTGTACACCGACTACAATAGTCTTCAATATGTTTTTACTCAAAATAAGTTGAATCTTCAACAAAGAAGGTGGTTGGAATTATTCAAAGATTACAACATGAGTGTTTTCTATCACCCCAGCAAGGTGAATGTGGTTGTGAATGCTCTAAGTCATTTGATCATGGGTAGGGTGTCTCATGTAAAAGAATCTAAGAAAGACCTAGTGAAAGATGTTCATAGGTTGACTGGATTGGGTGTTAGATTTGGAGATTTTCTGAATAGTTGTTCTATGGTCCATCTTAACTCCGAGTCATCTTTGGTTGTTAAGGTGAAGTCCAAACAACACCTTGATCAAACATTGATGAAGTTGAAGAAATCGGTTCTTGGTAAGCTTAATGTCATTCTTCTTAGGGGGGATGGTATCTTGAGGTATCAAGGAAGGTTGTGGGTTCCCAATGTAGATGGTTTGTGGAACCAGTTTCTTGAGTAAGATCATGGGTCTTGTTACTTCATTCATCGGGGTTCTATAAAGATGTACCATGACCTTAGGGAAGTGTGTTGGTGGGAAGGCTTGAAGAAGGACATAGCGAAATTTGTTGCAAATTGTCCAAATTGCCAACAAGTGAAAGACGAACACCAAAAGTCGGGTGGTTTACTTCAAGAAATCCAAGTCCCTACTTGGAAATGGGAAGACATCAATATGAATTTTGTGGTAGGTTTGCCTCGAACACTAAAATAATATGACTCCATATTGGTGGTTGTGGATAGGTGACAAAATCCGCTAATTTTATTCCCGTAATGTCTACCTATATGGGCAGAGGATTATTCAAAGATCTTCATAGATGAGAATATGTGTCGCCATGATATTCCATTATCCATAATATTAGATAGGGGTGCGAAATTCACGTCTAGGTTTTGGAGTCTTCACAAATATTTGGTAATAGGGTGAAGTTAAGCACCGCTTTTCATCCCCAAACTGATGGTCAAGCAGAGTGTACTATTCAAACCCTTGAGGATATGCTTAGAGCTTTTATAATTGATTTCAATAGAAATTGGGATAAAAACTTGCCTTTGGTGGAGTTTGCTTACAACAATAGCTACCATTCATCTATATCTATGGCTCCTTATCAAGCCTTGTATGGTAGGAGATGTAGATCTCTAATTGGATTATTTAAAGTGTGTAAGTAATCACTTTTGGGTCGTGATGTGATTTATAAGACTTTGGAGAAGGTTCATATCATAAGGAATCAATTGAAAATATCCTATACTGCCCGAAGTCTTATGCCCGACCATAGGATAAGGTAACTTGAGTTCGAAGAAGGTTATAAAGTGTATCTAAAAATTTCGCCTATGAAAGGGGTGGTAAGATTTGGCAAGAAAGGGAAGTTGAGTCCTCGTTATGTGGGTGCCTATGAAATCTTGTAAATGGTTTTTACGATTGCATATGAGTTCAGGTTGCCTAGGGAATTGGCTTTGGTTCATCCGGTGTTCCATGTTTCTATTCATAAGAAGTGTATCGGTGATCCCGAATCCATTCTTTCCATTGAGGGTCTTGTTGTACAATAGAAACTCTCTTATGATCAGGTTCCAATTCAAATTATTGATATGAAAGTAAAGAATTTAAGGAACAAAGAGGTGGCTTCCATAAAGGTTATATGGAAGAATCACCTAGTTGAGGGTGCAACATGGGAGGCCAAGGCCACCATAAAGTCCTGTTACCCTCATATATTTGATAAGTACCATTAGTTATTCCTACTAATAATGAAAATAATGACTAAATTTGAAGTTTCTTTGATGATTGGTTAAGTTTTGATAAAATTAATATGTTACAGTAACATTACTGTTAAATGTACCGATTAAACTTGAAAATTGTCAATTTTGCTCTTTGGATTGTTTTGGGGTTATATGGTGTATTCTAGGTATGTGGTTCCGTCATGAATTGTATTGAATAAGTTTTAAAAGTGCTGAAGAAAGTTTTGGGTTAAGGAATGTCTAATGTGATGCATGTTGATAAGCTTTTAAGTTGAAAATGATGCTATGGTGCTTATTGTGGAAAGTTCATGAAGTTATGTCGGTTTTGATTGTGACCTATTTTTTGATATGTGTTGGTTCGACTGCTAGTCTTGAGTCTATTCCTTCCTTTTAAAGAATTTTAGTGTCATTCGGGGATGAATGTTACTGGGGGGACTTAGTTTAGAGCGTAACATGAATGTGTAGGGGTTAATACACCATTTTAAGGTAAAAATTAATTTATATTAGTTATTTAGGAAGTTTAAAAATCAAAACGTCAAGGAACGTCCATGACGTCCAGAAACTAGTTCAATCAGGTGCTAGTGTGCCTTAGCCTATTTAAGTATGTTTTAGGTGTCGGATAATGATGAATTTTTGTGAAAGGGTGTGTAACATGCATTAGAGTTAATTCATAGTCAAAATGTTTGTGTACAACTCCTCAAGGACCAATCAAGGGCCTTTGAAGATGACCCTTGCATTGGTATCGAAGGCTGCATAAGGTAGTTTCCACAAATGAGGTGCCACCAATGGATCATGGTCTAATCTACAGGGAGTATATTGCCTCCATCGACGTACACTTAGAATATTTTGAAAATATCAGATTTTTAGCAGTCTCTTACCAAGATGATTGACCAACAGAACGGAGGGTCCTGTGGTCGTCGATTGACAAATGGTGCGTGGACGGGGAGCCATCTGTGAGGCACGATTTTAAGTGAGTTAAATTAATTAATTAGGTGATTAGTTCATTAGTTGGGGTTATGGTAGGTCTAATTAATTTATTAACGACCTATATAAAGACCCTAACCCAATTAAGCTAACCTAACCCTAATAATTTCCAAACCAAAAGGTGCGTTATAGGGCTTCAAAAGTTTGACTATCTCCATCAATGTACATCCAATATCAAGGTATGATATTACTTTCACCTTTGGAACTTCTTTCCCTATTGGGTTCCATCAATTTGATTTCAAATGTATAAAATTCGAGCGGGGTTTTTTTAATACGAAATTGATCTAGTGAATTGCTTTGTTTATGATTTATTTTATATATTATGAATATATTAACATGCATTATTACTCAAATATTTTATTTCTTGATGGATTAGTCAAGTTTGTAGAAGATGATTTATTTCGATTAACCCTAGGTTGTGATCTTGAAATGAATTGTATTGTATTGACTCAATTGGCTTGGTTAGTGTGTAAATTACTATTCTATGTTCTTATTATGCTAATTATGAGAATATTTTGATTCATTGTAATCCAATAATGTTAGTTTTTGAGTAATTGACCTAAATTGTAAAGAGACTATGAACTAGACCAGAGTCTCTAATTTGAGGGTATGAACTAGTGATGAGTTGTTGTATAATGCTTCATTTGGCCTTGTTATCATTTTGGTTAATATTGTGTGATGATATTACACAATTATTGGGTTTAGTTGAGGGTTGATGGTAAGACCTTGATAATGGCGTTGTGAAAGAGATTGAGTAAATCTTGTGATCTCTAATATTTACTTCGATTATGATTACTTGTAATTAAATAATGAAGTTATATTTAAGTATAACTTATATTATGATTGATAGGATTTAAATGATGTTGAATTTAAATGTCTTGAACTATGGATTGTGAGTTTTTGGCTAACTGTAGATGTTATAATGATGATGATAACTTACCAATGTTCCTTATTATGATGTTAATATGTAAATATGCTAAACTCATATGAATTGTAATGAAATGACAATAATCATGTAATATTTATTAATCTATGATTTATATGACTATATAAGTGATATACTCTATGATTTGCATTAAGCTATAATGATTAATAAAGACATTAAAGACATTTAAAAAGAGATTGTAGCTTAACACCGGGGGAACTAGTCTGATGAGTGTCCCTTCCACATAGGTAAGGTAGGATAACTAATGTACTAATAATATTGGAGATTACAATGCATGTAGCATAAAGCGGGTCCCAACTATATCTCTTTGTTCTTGAACTATGTTGCCCCGACAATAAAACTAGCTAGTGGATCCACGTAGTTGTTGTGTTCATGATTTGGTACTACCTTGGCAAGTAGTCCGCCTTTCTTCAGTGTAGGGTTCCATGGCACCGGATTCAACATTATCTCATGTGGTCTATATAAGTTAAGGCAAGATTTTCCCAAAAGGTAAAATGAACTAAGGGAATGAACTTTCAATAGGATGACCTATGGGTTTAGCTTAGTCAAGGTAAGGGTATACGACTCTACCTAAACATTGAACTAGGTACACTTGAGTGAAGTCATAGGAGGATGTTCTTATATATGTATATGCTTTATGATGGTACATGATATGTATATGATGATCTTGAACATTCATGATACTATATGATGATTGGTTTCCCATATGAATATGTGTTTGGTATCTATTTCTAAAGTATGATGATATGTACTCTTAATGATATGCTATGTGAAGTTGGACATTTATCATTGTTCTTGTTGGGTTAACTTGTTTCAGTAACGTTATGGGGCTTTTCTTCGTCATTGCACTAGTTTACTTAGTGAGGGTTCATGAGAAATGATCTTGCTTAGGTTATGTTGTAATGAAATCTTATTCATGCTTGTTGATGTTATATCTTGATGATGGAGTTGTATTTACTAGGTGCCTAATTATGTGATATGTATGTTTACTTGAATAGACTTACTATTGTTGGTCTTGTGATGTACATGATCTTGACTTAATTAATATGTCTTATTGATTAGTATGGTCTTCATGAATGTGCATAAAGGTTTTTCAAAGTAAATTTCATACTTTAATAAAATGACTCTTTTCTAGCATGATTTAACGATATGTGTGCATATGGTATCATACTTAGTACAAGTAGTGTACTAACCCCATTTTCTTCCTTTTCCCCAATATTCTAGGTTCCAGTCGTTTAAGGGATTTTGAGACAACTTTGAAGGAATACTTAGAATTCTTACTTATCCAAGTTGGGTAGGTCCTCACTTTCCGAGGCAAAACAAGCTTTTAATGTTTTTCTAGTTGTAAGACTTCTAGTTTTTTCCTTTTCATTTGAGTACTAAACATTGTATAGCCTATATGTGGCTTTATTACATTAATGTATGGGTTATGCCCAATTGATATACTCTTGTTTTATATTGTTATGAGATGTGACATCAGGTTTTAAGACTATGTTATATTTTATCTATCTATGTGCAATAAAAGTAAAGAATAAGTAATCTTCCAATATGAAGGGTCTATGTATAGTCGATATGATTATATTATGTGTATCTAAGAGGTATATGTAAACCTCAAGATAGATATTGAAAAGTTTTGAATTTTTTGCATTTTTAATGTATGAATGTAATGATGTAAGATAAGAGGCTAGTCTTAGTCCTCAAAGAGGAAGACAGCCGCCAGTTACGTCTAAGGGGTGCTCCCCGGATGTGACAATAGAGGTACCAATATGAATTTATTTTTTAAACTTGAGGAAAATTTTGTTTTATTGTATTATAACTTGTATTTTGTTTATTTTGTTGATTATTTGTATAGTGTACTTGTTCTTTATTCATTTTTTTCATTTTATTGTATGTACATTGTCATTGTAATTCATGGCATATTTTTTACCAAATGGAAAATAGAATGCTATAGACAAAGAGCCGTTATGTGGCTTTCCATGGTTATCCTTAAAAAAAGCACCTACGAATTCTTTTGAAGTGGTAAATTAATAGTTACCTTGTAGTCATCCAAGGTCATTTATTATACTTTACCCCGTAGCTTGTCTAACTCGATTAACAAGGTCTTATCTAAACCACTCTTAGTCTTCTAGTGTAGAGAGAGCCAAAACCTTAAATTTAGTGCATTTGCTTGAGATGAGTCAACACTCAAGACACATTTGTATAAGACATGCATTTTTTTTTATATGTTATGTAATCTACTTGTGTTATGTTTATATGTTGTATGATAGATTATTATTTCTATGTTTTTTAAAGATATGCATAGACATAAATATATAGTCACTTTTACATTTCAAGTTGTTTTTTTGAAATCTTGAAGGTCATTCCTCATCCGGAGTGACAAGGTAGAAGAGAACTAGCAAAAATTAGTCTTTGAATTTGACAAAACAATAATACCTCGTTCAAAAGAAAAATCATGGGATTTTTTGAGTATGAGGTCACACTCATTTATTTTGTTATTTTTTTATGATGACCCTACTTTCACACATATCTCATATTTTTGCAGGAGAATCGTCCCCGACAACAGCCGGGGATGGTCAAAACAATGTATAGTTTTCCATCTATAATTTAGACAAGACACTTTTCAAATAGAAATTAAAAAAAATACAATAAATTGCTACTGGGAGACCACATTCAAAAAATGATGTAAAGATCAACAATTAAGTGGTTACAAAACATATTGGTGCAAACAATCAGAAGACACTCTCTACTATAGATGTCAGCGACACTATACTTACATGTCATCACTCTAAGTTTGTATTAGCTTTTGAATAATTTTAGACCTTATCTAAACAAACTATGTGAATCTAAGTCTCATCTCAGTGATATATGTATGGATCCCTTTTTTGTGTAGTATTAATACTTTTAAATTAAAAAAAAATCATATGTTGTGCACATATTTTTGAAGAAATGTCTGAACGAACCTCATGAACGTGATTCTTATTTTGATGAGATATGTAGGAAACCCTTTATATTATCAGTATTAATTTTTTTAACACATAAAGGAGAAAATATTCTAATAGTTTGTTCATATTTTCAAAGTCATATATGCCTGAACTAAGCACACCTGATTCTCATATCAATGAGATACGTAGGCAACCATTTTTCAGTTGGTAATTATCATTAAGAAAAGTATATAAATCGTAAGAGTCATATCTTTATCTAGTTGGGACCAATGCAGATAGTAGCATTTGAATATATTTGATATGAAGAAGATGATTGACTTTGAGCTAAGCCATAGTTTCTGGCGGTACCTCTTATTTTTATTTTTTTGATGCTTGAAAATTCTCATGAATGCATTAAAGATAATAATAAAACCAACCTTATGGTTTCATGTGCATGATATGGGTAGATTTTAGGTCAAAACTCAATTGTATTGCATTGTTGACCTAGAACTTGACATGAATATATATATTTAGGCGAAATCTTGAGCAATGTTAGGTTCAGGAAAGGTTTGTCGGCCTTTGTTTTAAGCCGACTACGCCTTTCAAAGCCTACAAAATAAATTTAATTCCTATTTTTCCAACTTTGAGCTTGAAGCGTTTCTTTGCAAAACCACATTTTATCCATTACCCTTTGGATTGCTTACATGTACTATACCCCTCTGCCCCAACCTTCTTGAGTGCACTAAGTGTGTGAAAATTATATGAAGATCCATGTTTTAATTTTCCAAGAAAAAAAAATCAAATCTCCCAAAGACCAGGAAGTAAAAATGACTTCTAGAGAAAGAAAGAAAAAGGCCGAAGAAATAAAGAAAGACAAAAAAAAACACCTACAAGGTTAATGAAAGATGGATGGAAAATACTCCAACAAAAAAATTGAAACATTTATAAGAAAGGCGTGAAATAAAATAAAAAGTACAAGCAATAAAGACTCAAAAGAAGTCAAAATATAGGGGTGAAAAAAAGAGAAAAGGAAAAGTTCCAACAAATAATGATTCAAAGTATGTCAAGAAAGAGAGGACAATGAAGAGGATCCGACTCCAAAGGCGTATCAATTGTCAAAAGCACAAATTCAATGTGACCTCAAGGTAGAATTAAGTCACTCTTATCCGAAATAAATGTCCTACCTATCCCTAGGCTTGCATTATAAGACAATGACAAGCCCTACATGATCTCATTCCAAATGTTCTCACATTAGTAGAGATTTACATAAGGGTCAAACATATGTCATCACAATTGCATGTGTAGAACATTCTTGCTAGTGTAGTTCACTCTAAAAAATGTCCTCAAATAAAACACTTCAAATATGTGTGGAATAGGACTTGTCTTTGTTGTGAGGTAACGTGAAACCTAAGGATTATTACAAATTAACAACCTTGTTTGAAGCAAGAAGAAAAAATATTATTGATCCTTAAGTATGTATGAGGTACTACTTGAAGTTGTAGGAATTACCTTGAATTTAATTTTAGTTATAAAAAAAGAAAAAAAAGGAGAGATTTACCTACAATCCTAATTAGTATTACAAATTATAGTAAAGACTTGATTGCCTCATCACATTCTTTATATTTTTTTTGAAAAAGTGAGCATGCACACACATTTTAATATTTTCCAAAGATTTTTTAGAGTCTTTTAATTTATAAAAACAAAAAATAGTTTGTTTTTACGAGTTTTAATTCTAAAGCGTGTTATTAGTTTAATCTTGTATATGTGAGAGACCTATTTTACTTTATTGGATTGTCCGTCCAAAAAATGTGATATATATTGTTTTTAGGCTTTGAATCTATTTTATCATGTTAATATTGTGCATTTTCTACTAATGATCTTGTCTCAGACTCTTTGAATTATTCATCATTAATAGGATTGAAACTACATTTGACTTGATTCCTAGATCAATAGGATATGTGGGTCTCAGGTCGACTCGATCATATATCTTGCGTAATTTTTTTCTCCTTATAATTAAAATTGGGACCGTATTAAAAAAAAGTCACAAATAAAGGATCTATCTTCAGCAAGTCTAAAATAAAGATCATTTCGAGTTCTTTCAAGAGTTCTAACTGGAACATATTTTTTGAATAAAAACTCCAAAATTCCACAAATGACTATGAAATTGTTGATAGTAAACTTCAAAAAACTCTAGCATCAACTTCAAAATCTCCAGCATTGCATATAGAGTAAATAAATTTGGGATGTGAGCCATCATATCCTAAACAAATATCCCAATAAACACTATTTACAATGAAAAGAAAGTGTTCAAGAGCAAACGATGCTTGCTCACTTGTGTCAAATTAATTAGACACTTTGTACACTCTCTTTTGTTAATTTTTCTTAAAGTTCCTTGATAAAGTTTCTAGATAAATTGATATTGTGACTACTAATTTTTCCTTTTTAGTATTGGGACACATGAAAACATCCAGATGTTGACATTTTCAAGACACAGGAGTTATCCACCTCATTATAATTAGAAAATTATTGAGTCATCCACCTCGTTACAGTGGACGATCATCAAGACATCCATCACTCTTCAATGGAGAATCATAGAGACATAGATCTCCTTACAGTGGATAATCATTGAGTTATCCAACTCGTTACAATGGACAATCATGGAGTCATCCACCTTGTTACAATAGACAATCGTCGAGCCATCCACCATATTATAATTGGAAAATCATGAGCCATCCACCTCGTTATAATGTACAATTATTGAGTCCATCGTTGAATATTTCATTTATTAAAAGGTCCATTGCATTTTTAATTTTATCTGAGGGACATTGCATCTCCATTCGCTGGAAAGTCCATTGCTTTTATGTAATATCTATTCGGAGGTGAAGGATGTGCATTGTAATGACCAAAATATTGAAGTAGGTTGAAATAGTGAAAAGCATGTGTATTGTGAAGTTTTGAAGTCCTTAAATGTTTAATTATGGTGGTAGTAGACAGTATGTGAAGTTTGGATGAGTTAGGAAGTTTAAACGTCACGGGACGACCAAGGCGTTCGACGTTTATATGTTTAAGTGAGTTCTTTTGTACCTTGGCATGTTTGGTGAGTTGTTTTGAGTCCAAATTTATGTTGGAGGAACCTATTACCTATATTAACATGTATAGAGATATAAAATCTAGGCACGACTCCACATAGGACCCATGAGGGGCCCTAGAGAAGGACCCAAGACTTGGTGACAAATATGCCAAAACAAATTTAATATACGCCCCTCACCTATGGACCGTAGGTTGGTCGATACCACGTCGTCTTGGGCGTAGATCCACACTTAATAGTAGGTATATTTTACCCTTAAATCCAGTATTTTAACGAATCTATACACCAAAAGTATGGGCTGTTGATCGAATGGCGCCCGATAGCTAGGGTTCATCGATCGCCACTATGAAAAGTTGTTAAAGACACAAATAGGCTTGGGGTGTTTTGGTTAATTAACCCAAAGTATTTTATGAACCATGGAAGTTTGTTTTAGGGTTATTTAGGGCCCTAGGGGTATTTTAAGTGGGTTTATACTCCTAGATCTAGGTTGTACTACCTTTTTTCAGATATCAAAACCCCTCCCTTCAGAAAGAACTCTCTAAAACTCAGTAATAGCTAGAACTCAAGAAAGGGCTAGAAGTGAAGGTCTAAGAAGTTTTATTCACCAAATTTCGTGGTTTTCATCATGGTGAGGTATGGTAGTTCATACTTTAACCTTCTTTCATTCAACGAGCCATTACAAAGAAATTTCAAAAAGGGTTTTCAAACTCAAACTTTATAACACCCAGAAAACGACTTGGGTGAAACTAGAGCCTAACACTTGTGTCTTAGTATTTTGATATCCTACAATGAAATAACAATAGTTGAATATAAGTGTATAAATTTTCTTGAATTTTGGTGCCCAAACATCCAAGAACATCCAAGAGTTTTGAAAGGTTTGCCTTCAAACGTGCTTGTGTGCCTTGGTGTGTTTTATTGAGTTTTACATGTTCATTTGGATTAAATGGATGTGAGAGGCACTAAACATGTGTAATACTATATTAGGGTCATAAACATCTGGTCAAAATTCTACAAGGACCAACCAAGGATCCTGGAGCAAGGACCCATCTTGATGGCCAAGATTGTCCAAAACAATCCCACCCACGGAAGAATCGATGGCGAGTAGGATGGTCGACGCCCCGTAGGTGGTGGGCATTGATAGAGATTTATACTAGGGATATTAAGCTCCAATTTTGCATAATATGTTCCAAAATATAGTGACCAACATGGGCCATCGATGGGACAACTCCATGTAGGTGATGACCGTCGTTGATGGTCTGTAATTCCCTGAAATGTGTCGCCCAAGTGGAGGATATTTTGGGGTATTCACCTGGCATTAGTAAAATTAGTTAGGATACTTCTTAAATTTATTTAGGGTATTTTAAGTTTATTTATATGTCATAACCACTTAGAGGAATTCATTTTTCTAAATCAAAACCCAAAACCTCTAAAGAACTCTCTCGAACACCATTGAAGCTTGAAGGGATATTGGAGCTTGGAAGTGGGATTCTCCATCGATTATTCTAAAATTTTCATGGTATAGAGTCAATTAAGTTATGGATTTCATCCTTTAATCTCTTTTCTTCAAGGATACAATCTTCAAAGTATTTTTCAAAGTCTTCTAGAAAAGATGAACTTCTAAATTTTAATCTTGCCATACATTGCATAAAAAGTTTTTAGTCATTGTATATTGATAGAATTTATGTTAATTTGATGATTTTCCTAAAAAATCTATGAACCCATGTATAATTCATTTAAACCTATTTTTTACTATTTTATGAGTGAATTGATTGTGTCTTTACGCTATTCAATTCTTGTGTAGTTTGATTAGGTCTATCGAATTATGAAAGAACTATGATAGAATAGTAAGTACGCTGCTCTAAATTTATGAATTCATATTTTATTATCTTTTATTCCTAGTATATTATGATTATTGGATTTTATTGGTGATTATGGCCATTGGTAAGGGACTTTGAGTATTGTGTTGGGTGATTTGGCTATCGATTGGAGTTGTGAGATTGGAATGGTGCTATGTTGACCTAAATTTTTCTATATTGAGCATTATAGTTCTTACATTATGATTATTTTTAGTATTAGGAATATTTCACAACAAGTACAACATTAAACAATCCATGAAACATGCTAAAACAGATCAAAAATCTCAAACACGTCTAAATGTTGTCTTTTAAATGTCACCAGACGTTCTTGGATGTTTTGACCTCCAAACCTTACCAAACTCAACATTGTGACTCTAAACACTATTATCACCCATATAAGGACCTCATAAACACATTACCTATATATAAGAACATGAACACACATATGGCACATAGGGGACTAGTCGTCAAACGACTTTTTCGTTCCTTGACTTTTTACTTCAGACATAATCCAAATATTTATACACTGCATAAAACATCATTTTAGACCTTCGTAGGACTTCAAGAATTTATGACACACACGTTAGTCCCTAGTTTAACATTATTCATTTTTGGAGTTGTTATAATTTGAATTTTAGCTATTGTTGTAAGAGAATTATATCAAAGGTAGATGGTCATCCCAATTACACCAGAAGTCAATGGCACACACTCTCAACATATCTTCTAGGTTTTGGAGGGTGCGTTCCTCTTGGAAATCCATTTGACGGTGAAAAGTGACACTAAGTTTCTCTTGAGTACATGGCCGCTATTAGAAAGAACTCCAAAGTTGAGAAGTGAATTAGGCACGTGATCTATACATTATGATGGATAATAGGATTCCATGTAAATTCACAATCTTATTAAGGTACAACCTACCATATTCTTCTTCCGAATAAGTAGTTTTCACAAGAACAAAATGGGTAGATTTCATCAACCTATCCACAATAAACCTTATGGAATAATTTTACCAACGTATTCGAGGCTAATCCATTAGGAAATCTATGTCAACATCTTTTCACTTGCAAGTAGAAATGGCTATCTCATGAGTTTACACTCCTGGTCGTTGATGTTCGACCTTTACTTGTTGACAATTAAGAAACTTAGCCACAAATTCTGCTATATCATTATTAACCTATTCCACCATAGACCCCTTCGAGATCACAATACATTTTGGTGGTACACAGAAGAATTAAATATCGGGAACCATGTGCTTCTTCAAAAATTTATCTTCTTAGACCATCCACATTCGGCACACACAATCTTTCATGGTAGCTAAGAATCCCATCTCCCCCTTGGGATAATGATGTTCTGAACATGAATATAGCCGATTCCTTCAATTCCATCAATAGAGGATCAAGGTGTTTCTTAGATTTCACTTCCACCACTAATGATAATTCAAAATTATTATGAACCATGGAACCTCCGTTTTGATATCTTCTAACCGAACACCCAACCGGTCAAATCTATTCACCTCCTTCGCTGACTATTTATTACCATCAAGACCATAGGAAACACTTCTTATTGATGTTTGAATTATAGGTTTCGCAACGACGTTGGCCTTTCCGTGGTGGTATAGAACACTCATGTTGTCATCCTTCAAGAATTCTAAATACCTTCTTTGTTGGAGATTCATCTCCTTTTGAGTGAACATATATTGAAGAATCCTTCTCACTGAACACATCCATATGCACACCATATAGATAGTGTCTCCTTAAAATCCAAGTAAAAACTATGACCGCTAATTCAAGATCATGAGTTACAGAGTTCCTCTTATGCACCTTGACTTGTATATATGTATATGCTATCACCTTACCATGTCGCATGTGGAAACAAACCAACCTTACTCGGGAAGAATTACAATACACTACAATCCTTTTGTAGCCTCTGATAATGTCAACACTTAAGTGAAGGTTAGCTTCACTTTCATCTCTTTGAAGCCTCTTTCACATGCTTCCGACAACTCAAACTTTAATTTCTTTTGTGTTTAGGCTGTCAAAGGAGAAGCAATAGAAGCAAACCCATCAAAAAATCTTCTATAGTACGAAGCTAAACCCAAGAAAATTTGAATATCTATTGGAGTCAAATGTTTAGGCCAAATCTTAACCGCCTTCGTTTTGTTTGGGTCGACCTCTATTCTCTCACTTGAAACAATGTGACCAAGAAAAGGAACCGATCACAACTGAAATTTACACTTACTATATTTATCTAAGAGTTGATGTTACTTGAGGACATGAAATACTATCCTAAAATGATCCATGTATTCATTCTCACTCTTATAATAATACAAAGTTATTACCAACGAGTCAAGATAATTATAAAATACCCTATTTATAAGGTCCATAATAGTTGTAAGGGAATTATTTAGAACAAAACACATAACTAGGAACTCATTATAACCATACCTTCTTTGAAAATATGTTTTAGGCATGTCTTCACCTATAACGAAGTTGTTGATACCCTTACGTCCAATAAATTTTTGAAAAGTAACTTGCTCCTTTGAGTTCATCAAACAAATCATCAATCCTTTGGGAGAGGATACATATTCTTTATATTGACCTTGTTCAATTTTCGGTAGTCCATATACATTCTATGAAACCCATCTTTCTTTTTCATAACTAATACCGGAGCGCCGAATGGAGAAATTCTTGGTTGTATAAAATGCTTATATAGAAAATGCTTGAATTGAGACTTTAGTTCTTTCAAATCGGTCAGAGGCATCTAGTAAGGAGGAATTTATATGGGTTTCGTATTCGGTAACAAATCTATGCCAAAATTTATTCCCCGTTAGAGAGGAATTCCAGGAAAATTATCGAGGAGTACATCCGAAATGTCGTTCACTACGGGTACCGAGTCTAAAGGGGAAGCTTAAAACCCAAGGTCCTTGACCCTCAAAATATGGTAGACAAATCCATTAGATATCATCTTACAAGCTTTTAGGCACAAAATGATTTGACCTCTAGGGATTGAGTTTCCCCCTTTTCATTTTGAAATGGGCATATTAGGAAATTTGAATCTAACTACCCTTTTTGTACAATAAATTGAAGAAAATCAAGATGCCAACCCATCCCAATATGACTCAATGTATAACATATCAAGTTCAAACAAATCGACCAATGTAAATTTATTGAAGAATAATATGAGACAACTCGTATAGACCTTTTTAGCCACAATGGAGCCACCCACCAAGGTAGTAACCAAAGAAGGTTCAATTAAGACATCGGGTGGAACTTCATGGCCACTAAAAGAGTTATAAAATATAAGATAGCTCTGAGATCTAGTAAAGCATATATATAAATAGAGAAAACTTGTAACGTACCAGTATCATCATCCGGAGAATCATATTGATCAACCCTAGAGAAGAGATCATACAAGTGGTTGTTTTAGGAGCATTGGCTTTTTGACCGCTTGCTTGTTCTTGGTTAGTTTACCTCCCTTGATCCTTGGCCACATGCTAATCCTTCACCTTTTGACCACTATTTCCACAAGTAACGCAATTATCCGTTCCAACTAGAAATTAACACATAGGTATCTTACCACATTTGAGAGAATTAGGTTTCTTACTAGGTGAATCACAACCTCTTTTTCTTTCGGATCTAGGGTTAGACACCCTATCCTTACTAACCTGGGGAATAAGAAGGATCTTGGTTGGAGAACCTCTTCTTGAACAAAGGTTTATCTTGAATTTCAAACATACCCTTAGAAGTACCTTTTTTGTAGGACCTTTCCCTCTTAGCATCTTTATTCTTTATCTTAAGACTACTATCCTTAACTTGTTGAGCATGCACCATCAAATGAGAAATTTATATGTTTAAATGAATTATTGTTGAACAACACTTTTCCACAAATTCCAGGACAGACCCATCACAAAATGGTTCATTTCATCTTTAGGATTGGACACAAAAGAAGGGGCATACTTATACAACTAAGCGAATTTCAAAGAGTATTCTAGCAGACTCATACCTCCTTTACAAAGGTTGAAGAACCCTACAACTTTTTCCTCTCGTTTATCCCTTGGGAAGAGACTATCAAGAAATGTTCTCCTAAAGACTTCCCAACTTATATCCTTATTTTCCCTCCATTGATTATACAAAGTTTGAGCCACATCCTTGTGATGATACGCAACCAGCTTGGCCTTCTCATTTGAACTCACTTCCATAGCATACAAGATCTTGTACACCTCATAAAGAAAGTCTTGGGGTTATTTATTCATCTTAGACCTAAAGAACATTAGAGGGTTCATCCCACCAGAGGGAATCCAAGGTACTAGAATTTCGGTACACACAGTGTTCAACTTCTCGGCTTACTTGAGCCGCCATAGCTTGGGCTTGAGCATCTACAGCTTGAACATGAGTACTCATGACTTGAGTAGAGTTGAGGAAATTCGTACTTATCTCTCCATATGTTCTAGCCGTAAGATTGACCGGGAGCTTTGTCACCTAGAGGAGATTGTTCTTGAAAAGGGGCTTGGTTGCCTTGGGTAGGAACTCCCACATTAGTATTCTCCTATTCAAAATTTCTTGTTTCTTCCTTCTTGTAGTCATAGCCTATAAACACAGGAAAAGGAAAAGAAGAAGAGGATATGTAGAGTTAAGTCTATTTAGGCATCACTTCAAGAATATCAAAGAGGTGAGAATTTTCTAATCATCACATAGTTTCTTATTCAATCACACCTCTAAAACGACTTAGGTGAAGCTAGATCCTAACATGTGCTTCATGAGGTTCTATATTCCTAAAATGTTTATAATGATTTTTTGAGGCAGTTTTTAAATTTGTTGGTATTTGGAGGTCAAACGTCCATGATGTTCAAAACATTTGCCTTGAGATGTGCTTGTATGTTTAGGTGTGTCTGCGCATGTTTTACGTGTTACTTTTTGTTAAAATTGATGTGAGACCTAACATATCTACGAATGTATTTGATAAGGAATGTCGGGTAAAAACTCCCCAAGGACAAACTTACGGGTCCTTGAGGAGGACCAAACTTGTGAGCAAAAGCCGTAAAGACCAACCCAACGAACGAGAGGCAATCGACACCCAGAAGATCAGTTTATGCCCCATAGATGGAGGGCGTGGTTGACACATAGTCTAGGGAACTTAATCTCTCATTTGGTGAGTCTTTGACCAAAACCACAGACAAAAAGGACGGTCTGTAGGTGGGTCTACGAGGCATCAGTGGGAATCGCAGATTGACACCTGCAGATTTTCTGCAGCTGTCTCGGCAAATCCTTGGGCAATTTGGGAATTTCACCTCGTGTCCTAAACTATGTTTGAACGTTTTTTAAAGATTTGTGGGCATTTATGTAGTTTACTAAGATTAGAACCCCTAAACAAGTCATTATTCAAAATAAGAACCCCTAAACAAGTCATTATTCAAAATAAAAACTCCAATTGAAGGTTTAAGGGAGATTGATGCATCAATCTTTATTTCTCCATCAATTCTCATTCAATTTCATGGTTTAGCATCAATAAAGATATGATTTACATCCTTGAATCTATTTTCTTCAACGATCCAATCATCAAAGTGATTTATAAGATCTTTTCAAAAGATTAAATGTCCTATTTTTTTATCTAGTCATGGGTTCTTGCATAAAATTTTTAAATCAATAAGTTATGATTGGATTGATATAAATTTAATGATTTTTTAACAACCTATTTAGTCGGTCTTAGATAAAGAATGGTTTTTGATAAAAACTTACAGGGTTGACGGACCATGTGACGGATCGCCGTGGTCACGACGGATCGTCATGGACTTTGTCATCCCATACTTGTGAAATTTCTCCTGCTGCTCCCTTCACTACCCTCAACGGCAAGTATGACGAACCGTCATACGCACAACGGTTCGTCGAGCGTCTTCGTTCCAAAACACATCAACTCTTAGAATCGGGGTATTGGGACTAATTCTCTGAACTTCATGACGGACCGTCACAGGAATGACGGACGGTCATAATCTGCGTAACCCCAATCTGGGTACTAGGATTAACTCTCTAAACTTCATGATGGATCTGCATGACGGACCGTCACAGGTACGACGGACCGTCACAGTCTGCGTAACCCCGACTTGGTCAGACTTCCGTTAAAATTTTTAAATGGGTGTTTTGGACTATTCATAATTATTATTATGAGATTAGTAGGGTAATTTCTAATAATTGAGTTAGTTGGGGGTTAAAGGAGATAATTTTAAAATACATAGTGGGTTACTTTTATCATCTTTTATAATTGAGTATATGATAATTAAGGCAAAAAGGAATCTGGAAAAGAAAAAGAAAAAGAGGAGAAGGGCGTGAACGAATGAGGGGAGCGAGTGACTTAGACTTCAGATTGAAAGGGTTAATAGGCATTGGGGAGGTAGCTTGGTTGATTTTGATTCTTCGGTGGAGGTAGGTTATGGTTTAATTCTATTTGATAGATAAACTCTAAATAGAGATAGATATGTATTGAGTGATATTGTAAAGTCTAATATTTTCTTGATTGTGCAGATGTATGTTTTGATCGTGTGGCTTGTGCTTGGCCTAAAATTATGAGATTGTTGAATTTTTAATCTTGAACCCTCTCTATTAAAAGGACGCCTTGAATAAAGAAGTCTTGATGAAATAAAATAATGAGATAATTGGATCGGAGTGTCACGTTCCGACACGATATTATGGGATTGGAGTGTCATGTTCTGACACGATATATAGGATCGAAGTGTCACGTTCCGACATGATATATGGGATCGGAGTGTCACATTCCGACACAATTACATTAGAGGAAAGAAATCCTTAATTATCTTAATATACTTTAATTCAAAGAACCTTATTCCCAAAGGAGTATGGCGTGGAGACATGAGTCCTCATATGTGTGGTTAATGTAGTGATTGATGGTGTACCCATTATGGTGTTGTTGTCAGTGGTTCATGTGATTGTTGCTTATCACCAGTTAAGTATTGTAGTTGATTTTATATTATTATTCAGTATATATTGTTTTCTATTTTGAGTTGGACGATGATACCTACTCACTACGTGTTCGTTGTACTGACCCCTACATGTATTTTCTTCCTTGTTATTTTGTGGAGTGCAGCAAGCGTGCCATCGGCTTTGACTCTCCCTCACCCCTAGCCAGTTTTTAGCTCATCAGAGTTCAGGATGAGCTATTGTTCCTAGCACGTGCTAGATTCCCTCCTTCACGTCTTGATGTCTTTGAATTTCGGACATGGACCATCTTTTTTTACTTATTTCATTTTCTTAAGTACTCTTAGATTTGGTAATTTGAGGATATATGTTCTTGATGTGATGACTTCCAGATTTTGGGGATAAAAAGTGATAAACATTAGAAGCTTATTTATTTGGTTATATTAATAAGTTTTGGGTCTTTCGCATTATATTTTGTTCATTATGGTTGAACTATGGGTAAATGTTGGGGTTTAGATTTGTTGGTTCGCTCACCTAGTAGGTTAAGGGTGGGTTCCACTCATGACTCATTTTGGGTCGTGACAAACTTGGTATCAGAGCCTTAGGTTCAATGATCTCATCACACAAGGACAGGTCTTATAGAGTCTTGCAGAACGATACGGGGACGCTTTTACTTTTCTTCGAGAATATATACGACTTTAGGAAAACTCCATTCTTTCTTTCTCTCGTGCTGTTACATGGATCCAATTGGTATCTAGGTGATACAAATTGGTATCTAACATCCTCACTTGATTTCGCAGATGGTTAGAACTAGAGCAACAACTGTGCAAACACCAACACCGGCAAGACAGGGTGCGTCTGAGCAAACCATTGGGGCGGTAACTCGAGGAGGAGTAGTGGAAAGAGGCCGTGGTAGAGGTCGCAAGAGGACGCCCACTAGAGGTATAGGGCAGACAACTGGTCTAGCGAGGAATAGAGCAGTGATTCCTCCACCAACTGATGAGGTAATAAGAGAGGGTGAGGAAGGGGAAAATGAGCAGGTTCAAGATGAGAAATTACCACCCCAGCCTACCCCAGAGATGATTAATCAGGTTCTTACTTATCTTAGCGGGTTATCTGATTAGGGCCAGACACCTCCAGTGTTTTCGGCACCAGTACCTCAGGTTCCGAGAGTACAACATGAAGCAGCTGTGGCTCCCCGCATGGATGCATCATTGGAAGTAGGCACATTTCCTTGATTGACTACAGGGTCTATAATGACAGGTGATCAACATGAACTTTTCACTAAGTTCTTAAAGCTAAACCTCCTAACTTCAAGGGTGCTGAATCTGAAGAGGCCTATGATTTTCTGGTTGATTGTCATGAGCTGCTACATAAGATGGACATAGTAGAACGATTTGGTGTTGAGTTTGTTACCTATCAGTTTCAGGGGGATGCCAAAATGTGGTGGCGGTCGTATGTCTAGTGTCAACCAGCGCATGCACCACCCCTGACTTGGGGATCATTTTCTAGATTATTTATGGAGAAGTATATACCCCCGACTTTGAGGGATAGGAGCAGAGATGAGTTCCTGAGCCTAGAGCAAGGAAGGATGTCTGTTGCCGCTTATGAGGCTAAATTGCGTGCACTATCAAGGTATGCCTCTCAACTTTGCTTCAGTCCACAAGAGTGGATTCATCGCTTTGTTAAAAGATTGAGGTCAGATTTTGCAGATTTAAGCCTTACAGGTAGCTGCTGCAGCAAAATCCTTTCAGGACGTGGTTGTTTTTTGATAGAGGTAGAGGGGGTGAAGCCAAACGACTTCACCACAGCATCGACATTTAATAAGTTCCGTAAGTGAGGTGAGTTTAGTGGTTCTTACTCCAAAGGGCAGAGTTTAGGAGGTTACCCTGCCCGTCCTATTCAGTCTTCACTGCAAGCTGTAGCTGGGGGTCCATCGCAGACCGGTCAACATTTTTCAGAGTTTAGAGGTTATCCCCAGACTTCGTCATTCTCACAGAGACCTATGCTTGACTCCAAAAATTGTTAAGAGTGTTGAGAGAATAGACATATTAGGAAATATAGTCCAAAACTGAGTTAAAGACCCCCAATAGCTAGGGGTAGAGGTAGTCATGGTAGAGGCCTCCATTCTGTAGGACATGGTGTGCAAGGAAATGGTGGTCACCAAATCAGTCGGGGTGGCGGGCAAGTTGGAACTGCTGCAGCGCAACGTGGTAGGGACAATGGACAGACAGGTGATAGGGCCCATTGTTATGCTTTCCCCGGGAGGTCTGAAGCAGAGGCATCTGATGTTGTTATCACAGGTACTCTTTTGGTCTGTGATTGCATGACTTTTGTATTATTTGATCCTGGATCCACATTTTCATATGTATCTTCCTCATTTGCTACTGGTATTGTTTTACATTGTGATTTGCTTAACATGCCTATTCGTGTCTCTACTCCTGTGGGTGAGTAAGTGGTAGTTGAGAAAGTGTGTAGGTCTTGCCTTGTGACTTTTGTGGGGAGCAATACTTATGTAGATTTGATTATTCTAAAGATGGTCGATTTTGATGTAATTCTGGGTATGACTTTACTTTCTCCAAATTTTGCAATCTTAGATTGTAATGCTAAAACTTTGACATTGGCCAAGCCTGGGACAGATCCGCTAGTGTGGGAGGGTGACTATATTTCCACTCCAATTAATATTATCTCTTTTCTTCGTGCTAAGAGGATGGTTAGAAAGGGTTGTTTAGTAAGGAGTTGGCTACTGTTGTGTTAGAATTAAGGCAATGGAGACATTATCTATATGGGGTCAAGTGTGAAGTTTATACAGATCATCGTAGTTTACAGTATGTCTTTACTGAGAAAGATTTGAATTTGAGGCAGAGGAGGTGGATAGAACTATTGAAGGACTATGATATTACTATTTTGTATCACCCAAGAAAAGCTAATGTTGTGGCAAATGCTTTAAGTAGAAAAATAGGGAGCATGGGATGTTTAGCCCACTTACAGGTTTCTAGACACCATTTGGCTAGAGAGGTTCAGACTTTAGCTAATGACCTTATGAGGCTGGAAGTACAAAAGAAAGGAGGATTTTTGGCCTGTGTGGAGGCAAGATCTTCTTTTCTTGACAAGATTAAGGGAAAGAAGTTTACTGACGAGAAGCTGAGCCGAATTCGAGATATGGTTTTGCGACGAGAGGCTAAAGTGGCAAAAATTGATGAGGAAGGCATTTTGAGAATTAAGAGAAGGGTATGTGTGCCCTTTGTCTATGATTTGATTTACACTATTCTTACAGAGGCTCATATTTCAAGGTATTCTATACATCCTGGTGCAACAAAGATGTATCGTGACCTAAAGCAAAATTTTTGGTGGAGTACAATGAAGCGTGACATTGTTGATTTTGTTGCCCAATGCCCGAATTGTCAACAGGTAAAGTATGAACATCAGAGGCCCGGAGGAACACTTCAGAGAATGCCCATTCCTGAATGGAAGTGGGAAAGAATTGCAATGGATTTCGTTGTTGGTCTTCCAAAGACATTGGGTAAGTTTGATTCTATTTGGGTTAATTGTTGACAGATTAACTAAGTCTTCTGACTTCATTCTGGTCAAGGTGACATAAAATGCAAAGAAGTTAGCCAAACCCTATATTGGGGAAATTGTTCGATTGCATGGAGTTCCACTTTCCATCATATCAGATAGATATATGCAATTTACTTCTATGTTTTGGAGAACATTGCATGTTGAATAAGGTACTAGGTTGGATCTTAGTACTGCATTTCACCCTAAGACCGATGGTTTGTCTGAGCGAACAATTCAGATGTTGGAGGATATGATTCGTGAATGTGTGATAGAATTTGGTGGTCATTAGGATAATTTCTTACCCTTAGCAGATTTTACATTCAATAATAGCTATCACTCAAGTATTGCTATGGCCCCATTTGAGGCACTGTATGGGAGGAGATGTAGGTCTCCCCTTGGTTGGTTTGAGGCATTTGAAGTGAGACCTTGGGGTACCGATCTTTTGAGGGAATCGTTAGATAAAGTAAAATTCATTCAGGAGAAGCTTCTAGCAGCTCAGAGTAGGCAGAAAGAATATGCAGATCGAAAGGTTAGGGACTTGGATTTTATGGAGGGTGAACAAGTCTTGCTTAAGGTGTCACCCATGAAAGGTGTGATGCTGTTTGGTAAGCGAGGTAAGCTTAGTCCGAGGTATATTGGTCCATTTGAAGTCCTGAAGCACGTGAGGGATGTGGCCTATTAATTGGCATTGCCTCCAGGGTTGTCAGGAGTGCACCCGATATTTCATGTGTCTCTGCTGAAAAAATACCATGGTGATGGAAATTATATTATTCATTGGGATTCAATTCTTCCATATGAGAATCTGTCTTATGAAGAACAGCCTATTGCTATTCTAGACAGGGAGGTCCGCAAGTTGAGATTAAAGGAGATTGTATCTATCAAGGTTCAGTGGAAAGATCGGCCAGTTGAAGAGTCCACATGGGAGAGTGAGGTCGATATGAAAGAAAGATATCCACATCTTTTTACAAATTCAGGTACTCTTTCTCGCCCTCCCCTTTTCTTCCTGTGATCGTTCGAGGACGAACAATGGGTAAATTGGTATGTATTGTAACAACCCATTTAGTCGGTCTGAGCTGTAGAATTGTTTTTGATAAATACTTACTGGGTCGACGGACCATGTGACGGATTGTCATGGTCACGACGGATCGTCATGGATTCCGTCGTCCCATACTTGTGAAATTTCTCTTGCCGCTCCCTTCACTACCCTCGACAACAAGTATGACGAACCGTCAGAGGCACAACAGTTCGTCGAGCGTCTTTGTTCCAAAACACTTCAACTCTTAGAATCGGGGTTCTGGGACTAATTCTCTGAACTTCCTAACGGACCTGTAGGACGGACCGTCACAGGTACGACGGACCGTCACAATCTGCGTAACCCCAATCTGGGTACTGGGATTAATTCTTTGAACTTCGTGACGGACCTGCAGGACGGACCGTCACAGGTACGATGGACCATCACAATCTGCGTAACCCCGACTTGGTCAGACTTCCGTTAAAATTTTTAATGGGTGTTTTGGACTATTTATAATTATGATTATGAGATTAGTGGGGTAATTTCTAATAATTGAGTTAGTTGAGGGTTAAAGAAGATAATTTTAAAATACATAGTGGGTTACTTTTATCATCTTTTATAATTTATTATATGATAATTAGGGTAAAAATGAATCTGAAAAAGAAAAAGAAAAAGAGGAGAAGGGCGTGAACGAACGAGGGGAGCGAGCGACTTAGACTTCAGATTGAAAGGGTTCATAGGCATTGGGGAGGTAGCTTGCTTGATTTCTATTCTTCGGTGGAGGTAGGTTATGGTTTAATTCTATTTATCTGGATAAATTCTAAATAGTGATTGATATGTACTGAGTGATATTGTAATGTCTACTATTTACTTGATTGTACGGTTGTATGTTTTGATCGTGTGGTTTGTGCTTTGCATAAAATTATGAGATTGTTGAATTTCTAATCTTGAACCCTCTCTATTAAAATGACGACTTGAATAAAGAAATCTTGATGAAATAAAATAATGAGATAATTTGTTCGGAGTGTCACATTCCGACACGGTATTATGGGATCGGAGTGTCACGTTCGGACACGATATATGGGATCAGAGTGTCACGTTCTGACACGATATATGGGATTGGAGTGTCACGTTCCGACACAATAACATTAGAGGAAAGAAATCCTAAATTATCTTAATATACTCAAATTCAAAGAACCTAATTCCCAAATGAGTGTAGCGTGGAGGCATGAGTCCTCATAGGTGTGCTTAATGTAGTGATTGATGGTGTACCCATTATGGTGTTGTTGTCAATGGTTCATGTGATTGTTTTTTGTCACCTGTTAAGTATTGTAGTTGATTTTATATTATTATTCAGTATATATTGTTTTCTATTATGAGTTGGCCGATGATACCTACTCAGTACGTGTTTCTTGTACTGACCCCTACTTGTATTTTCTTCCTTGTTATTTTGTGGAGTGCAACAAGCGTGCCATCGACTTTGAATCGCCCTCAGCTCATCAGAGTTCGGGGTGAGCTATTGTTCCTAGCTCGTACAGGATTCCCTCATTCACGTCTTGATGTCTTTGAATTTCGGACAAGGACCATCTTTTTTTACTTATTTCGTTTTCTTAAATACTCATAGATTTGGTAATTTGAGGATAGATGTTCTTGATGTGATGAATTCCAGATTTTGGGGATAAAAATTGATAAACTTTAGAACTTATTTATTTGGTTATATTAATACGTTTTGGGTCTTCCGCATTATATTTTGTTCATTATGGTTGAACTATTGGTAAATGTTGGGGTTTGGATTTGTTGGTTCGCTCACCTAGTAGGTTAAGGGTGGGTGCCACTCATGACTCGTTTTGGGTCGTGATAGAACATGACACTCCGATCCCATAATACCGTGTCGGAACGTGACACTCCGATCCAATTATCTCCTTATTTTATTTCATCAAGCCTTTTTTATTCAAGGCGTCATTTTAATAGAGAGGGTTCAAGATTAGAAATTCAACAATCTCATAATTTTAGGCCAAGCACAAACCACACGATCAAAACATACAGCCGCACAATCAAGTAAAAAGTAGACTTTACAATATCACTTAATACATATCAATCGCTATTTAGAGTTTATCTATCAAATAAAATTAAACCATAACCTACCTCCACCGAAGAATCGAAATCAAGAAAGCTACCTCCCCAATGCCTATGAACCCTTTCAATCTGAAGTCTAAGTCACTCTCTCCCCTCGTTCGTTCACCCTTCTCCTCCTATTCTTTTCCTTTTCCAGATTCCTTTTTACCCTAATTATCATATACTCAATTATAAAAGATGATAAAAGTAACCCACTATGTATTTTAAAATTATCTCCTTTAACCCCCAACTAACTCAATTATAAGAAATAACCCCACTAATCTCATAATAATAATTATGAATAGTCCAAAACACCCGTTTAAAAATTTTAACGGAAGTCTGACAAAGTCGGGGTTACGCAGATTGTGACGGTCCGTCGTACCTGTGACGTTCCGTCCTGCAGTTCCGTCACAAAGTTCAGAGAATTTAACCCAGTACCTAGATTAGGGTTACGCAGATTGTGACGGTCCGTCGTACCTATGACGGTCCGTCCTGCAGGTCCGTCACGAAGTTTAGAGAATTAGTCCCAGTACCCCGATTCTAAGAGTTGAAGTGTTTTGGAACGAAGACGCTCGATCAACCGTTGTTCCTATGACGGTTCGTCATACTTACCGTCGATGGTAGTGAAGGGAGCAGTAGGAGAAATTTCACAAGTATGGGACGACGGAGTCCATGACGATCCGTCGTGACCACGTCGATCCTTCACATGGTCCGTCGACCCAGTAAGTATTTATCAAAAACAATTCTACAGCTCAGACCGACTAAATGGGTTGTTACAATAGATACCAATTTACCCATCGTTCGTCCTCGACGATCACAGGATGAAAAGGGGAGGGCGAGAAAGAGTACATGAATTTGTAAAAAGATGTAGATATCTTTCTTTCATATCGACCTCACTCTCCCATGTGGACTCTTAATCTGGCCGATCTTTCCAGTGAACCTTGATAAATACAATATCCTTTGATCTCAACTTGCGAACCTCCCTATCTAGAATAGCAATAGGTTGTTCTTCATAAGAAAGATTCTCATCACGAAGAATATAATCCCAACGAATAATATAATTTCCATCACCATGGTATTTTTTCAGCATAGACACATGAAATACTGGGTGCACTCCTGACAACCCTGGAGGCAATGCCAATTCATAGGCCACATCCCCCAAGCGCTTCAAAACTTCAAATGGACCAATATACCTCGTACTAAGCTTACCTCGCTTACCAAACTGCATCACACCTTTCATGGGTGACATCTTCAGCAAGACTTGTTCACCCTCCATAAAATCAAAGTCCCTAACCTTTCGATCTGCATATTCTTTCTGCCTACTCTGAGCTGCTAGAAGCTTCTCCTGAATGAATTTTACTTTATCTAACGATTCCCTCAAAATATTGGTACCCCAAGGTCTCACTTCAAATGCCTGAAACTATCCAAGGGGAGACCTACATCTCCTCCCATATAGTGCCTCAAATGGGGCCATAGCAATACTTGAGTTATAACTATTATTGTATGAAAACTCTACTAAGGGTAAGAAGTTATCCCAATGACCACCAAATTCTATCACACATGCATAAAGCATATCCTCCAACACCTGAATCGTTCGCTCATAGTTACCATTGGTCTGAGGGTGAAATGTAGTACTAAGATCCAACCTAGTACCTAATTAAGCATGCAATGTTCTCCAAAACTTAGAAGTAAATTGCGTACCTCTATCTGATATCATGGAAAGTGGAACTCCATGCAATCGAACAATTTTTGTGATATAGAGTTTGGCTAACTTCTCTGCATTATTAGTCACCCTGACCGGAATGAAGTGAGCAGACTTAGTTAATCTGTCAATAATTACACAAATAGAATCAAACTTACCCAATGACTTTGGAAGTGCAAACACGAAATCCATTGCAATTCTTTCCCACTTCCATTCAGGAATAGGCATTCTCTGAAGTGTTCCTCCGGTCTTCTGATGTTCATACTTTACCTGCTGACAATTCGGGCATTGGGCAACAAAATCAACAATGTCATGCTTCATTCTACTCCACCAAAAATGTTGCTTTAGGTCACGATACATCTTGGTTGCACCAGGATGAATAGAATACCTTGAAATATGAGTCTCTATAAGAATAGTGTAAATCAAATTATCGACACGGGGCACACATACCCTTCCCTTAATTCTCAAAACGCCTTCCTCATCAATTTTTGCCTCTTTAGCCTCTCCTCGCAATACAATATCTAGATTTCGGCTCTGTTTCTCATTAGTAAACTGCTTTCCCTTAATCTTGTCAAGAAAAGAAGATCTTGCCTCCACACAGGCCAAAAGTCCTCCTTTCTCTAGTACTTCCAGCCTCATAAGGTCATAGCTAAAGTCTGAACCTCTCTAGCCAAATGGCGTCTAGAAACCTGTAAGTGGGCTAAACTTCCCATGCTCCCTGTTTTTCTACTTAAAGCATTTGCCAGAACATTAGCTTTTCCTGGGTGATACAAAATAGTAATATCATAGTCCTTCAATAGTTCCATCCACCTCCTCTTCCTCAAATTCAAATCTTTCTGTGTAAATACATACTGTAAACTACGATGTTCTGTATAAACTTCACACTTGACCCCATATAGATAATGTCTCCATTGCTTTAATGCAAATACGACTGCGGCCAACTCCAAATCATGGGTCGGATAGTTACGTTCATGCACTTTTAATTGTCTCGAAGCATAATCAATTACATTCCTCTCCTGCATTAGCACTGCACCCAAACCAGAATAAGATGCATCACAATAAACAATAAAATTCTTACCTTCCACTGGCAAGGTAAGAATTGGTGCAGTAGTCAACAAGGTCTTGAGGTTCTGGAAGCTTTCTTCACATTCGTCCGACCATACAAATGGAACATTCTGCTTAGTCAAATTTGTCAGTTGGGAAGCAACAGAAGAAAATCCCTTGACAAATCGACGGTAGTAGCTAGGTAAACCAACAAAGCTCCTTACCTCTGAAATATTAGTAGGTCTTACCCAACCCTTTACTGCTTCATTCTTATAAGGATCCACCATCATTCCATCCTTAGAAACCACGTGCCCCAAGAAGGACACTGAATCTAGCAAAAACTCACACTTGGAGAATTTGGCATAAAGCCTTTTCTCCCTCAACAACTCCAATACAATTCTCAAATGCTCCTCGTGTTCTTTCCTGTTCTTTGAGTATATCAGTATATCATCAATAAATACAACAACAAAGAGATCCAGGTATGGCTTAAATATCCCGTTCATCAGGCTCATGAAGGCAGCAGGGTCATTCGTAAGTCCAAAAGACATTACTAAGAATTCATAATGCCCATACCTGGTTCGAAAAGCAGTCTTTGACACATCTATTGCCCGTAATTTCAATTGATGATAACCGGATCTCAAATCAATTTTAGAGAAGACACAAGCACCTTGTAACTGATCGAACAAATCATCAATGCGAGAATGGGATACTTGTTCTTAATAGTTACCTTATTCAACTATCTGTAGTCTATGCACATTCGAAAACTTCCATCTTTCTTCTTCACAAATAAAACTGGAGCACCCCAAGGGGATGAACTTGGTCTAATAAAACCTTTACCTAACAACTCCTCAAGTTGGGCCTTTAACTCCCTTAACTCAGCTTGAGCCATTCTATAAGGGGGATGGAAATGGGGCTAGTACCCAGCTCCAGATCAATACAAAAATCAATATCCCTATCCGGTGGCATACCAGGAAGGTCTACAGGAAACACATCCAGAAACTCACGGACTACCAAAACAGACTCAATCAAAGGTACTTGGGAAGTATCATCCCTGAGATGTGCCAAGAAAGCTAAAAAACCCTTACTAACCATCCTCTTAGCACGAAGAAAAGAGATAATATGAATTGGAGTGGAAATATAGTCACCCTCCCACACTAGCGGATCTGTCCTTGGCTTGGCCAATGTCACAGTTTTAGCATTACAATCTAAGATTGCAAAATTTGGAGAAAGTCAAGTCATACCCATAATTACATCAAAATCGACCATCTCTAGAATAATCAAATCTACATAAGTATTTCTCCCCATAAAAGTCACAAGGCAAGACCTATACACCATCTCAACTACCACAGACTCACCCACAGGAGTAGAGACACGAATAGTCATGTTAAGCAAATCACAATGTAAATCAATACCAGTATCAAATAAGGAAGATACATATGAAAATGTGGATCCAGGATCAAATAATACAAAAGCCATGCAATCACAGACCAAAAGAGTACCCGTGATAACAACATCAGATGCCTCTGCTTCAGACCTCCCAGGGAAAGCATAACAATAGGCCCTATCACCTGTCTGTCCATTGTCCCTACTAGGTTGCGCTGCAGTAGTTCCAACTTACCCGCCACCCAGACTGATTTGGTGACCACAATTTCCTTGGACACCATGTCCTCCAGAATGGCGGCCTCTAACATGAACACTTCCACCTCTAGCTATTGGGGGTCTGTAACTCTGTTTTGGACAATATTTCCTAATATGTCAAGTCTCTCCACATCAAAAACAATTCTGCAGCTCAGACTAACTAAATGGGTTGTTACAGATTGCATACTAAAAACTCTATAAACCCATGAAAATCATGAATTTCTTATTTTTGTTATATCATGGTGATTTGATCATGTCTCTATAGGATTGATTTCATGTGTAGTTTGATTTAATCTATTGAATTATGTAAGAAACATGTTAGAATTGTATGCGGGATGTACTTAATTTATAAATTCATATTGTACTATCTTGGATCATTTTATTTTGTGATTATTGGATTGAATTGATTATCATGGCTATTGGTAAGAGCCTTAGTGTATTGTATTGATTTAATTTGCTATGAATTTGAGTTGTGCTGGATAGAATGGTGGGATGGTGACCTTACCTTCTCTATATTTTTTAGTATAGGTCTTGAATTGTAAACACCGGCATGGTCCACTAATGATTGAAATGTTAATGCATTATACTTGTGAAGAAAGTCACCTCGTTGGCATTACTTTATGAATTGTGAAACAATGTGGCGTTGTCGACATGACATTATAAATTACGATATTTTTATGATATATATTTGATGTATAATCATGGTAAATTTCTATATGAGTTATGTGTATCTATTAAGTTAAGTATGTGTTCTTCAAATTGAATATATCTGATCATGATAGAAAATAGTGATGCCTCATATGTAAATACTTGATTTTGGAGTGTGAATCTTTCTAGTTCACTATATGAATCTTATGATAAGTTATCTTGATGATTCTATAGGAGTGTTTAAGGAGGCATGTAGTATTCTTAGTTTACCCTATATGCTAGTTAAATGACATTTTACATGTGTTTAGATTATAATGATGTTTGTATTTTTTGGTCGACTTATGTCACTTACTTAATACATGACGAACATGAATATGACTCTTGACTTAATAGGCTAAAGTACCTTTGTCAGGAATGTTTATGTACAAATAGAATATGATCTTGAATAAAGTTAAGAAGGTTATTTGTGTGGAATCTTCTTGAAAGGAGGTTATGATATCCTTTATGTTTAAAGTCGCAATAGTATCCTCCTTGTGTAAATAGTGGACTTAGGGTTGGTTGGTATGACTTGAATCATCCTTGGGAAACTCATTGATATATCTTAGTAACCATTGTAAGGAAGCCCTAGTAGACCCTCTTTGGTAAGGTGTATTATGATTTAATTTTGACTAAGATATGATACATCTTCATATGCTTTATTTATTAAATTACTCTATCACTAAAAAGACTAGACCCGAGTGAATATACTTGAGAAGTAACTCTTGTTGAGAAGAGACTAGATTACAAGGAAACCCTTGATATTCCTTAAATATGTGTCTAGATGGGGTGTGTCCTAGTTCTACCATTGGCAAGTAGCACACCTTTCATCAAAGTAGGGAAGATATCACATTCCATGCCTAAATAGTATGGTCTATGTCAAATATCACTTATTCTCAACAGGTGGGATACAGGCTAGTCTTGTGTAAGTTCTATGTAGTTTGGGTAGTGGAATGGGACACTAGCTATACATGGCACATGTAGGCTTCAAAAATGATAGTATGTAGGTTCCCTAGGTCCTTAATTCTTGAATGTCTCCTAAATGGTCTAACGAACATAATGACTTAAGTTAAAATGCATGTTATAGAAATAGTACTTATCTAGAGTAGCTTTGAGAATTTCCTACGTAGGCTTGGAGATTGTGTATGGGCGGTCTCTTCATGTGTTCCTTAGGTGAGTCTTAGAGTAAATTTTTGTAGCACTTTAATTGAATATAGTTAATAATCTAATCTTAGGAATACTTAAGGATATCTTAGGTGTGTGTGAAAGGGTTGTACGGGCAGGCGCTTCATATCTCACTCAAGTTCGCCTTAGGAGGAGCTTTGGTAGGAGAGTCTTATGCTTGTACTGTTTAAAGTGATGATATTCAATATTGTGGAATATGACTTATATGATTTTATATTGACTTGTATGTAAGTATTATACTTGATGTATTATGTTTTACTCAAAAATATCATGTTTTATACAAATGTCCTTTTTCATGATTTTATGCATTACACCATACTTAGTGCATTCTAATGTCCTAATTCCATATATTTTGTGTATCTCTAAAGGTGTAGGTGGCATTTGAGAGGAGTACTTGAAGCGAAGCTTTGATATTAGCATTTCATTGAAGAAAGTGTTGGTATGTCCTCACTTGATTTGAGGACATCACTATGTTTAGTTTTCATGATTAAAAGAATTGTAATAGACTTAGATAATTCTATATTCTTTATGTGTGGGCACTGTCCAAGATATTCGTGTGTCTAAGATGGAAATTTTCAAACTTAACATTTCCTTATGATTTTCAATAAATGAGATATTTTGAAGTATTATTATTTCGTGTGAAAATTTTAAACTTCGCACTACTTTTAATACATGTATGAAATGTATAATGTCAAGGGATTGTACAAGACATCCGAGAGGTCAATTATGCTCTGTTGCGATTTGAGGAAATTACATTTATTTTAGGGTGTTCTCTATGGTCATGACACATTTATTAGTGTGGAACACTTCACAATCATGAACAAGAGTCTTCATAGATGTGGTTTCGTGAGACATCATTCCTAAGATTTTTCAACCTCATGTTATAATACCAATTTTGTGACCACCGTGAGCGGCCCCTAGATGTCACACGTGTCTTCATCCTTGAAGAGCGCTTAGACTAGACCTTAGCATACATGATTGTATATCATAGGTACAGAAAATATGGAAAAATTAAAACTTTACATATGAAGTATACATAGACTTCTTATTTATCAATTTATGATGTTTAAATAGACATCTCGTTTAGCAACATGGTCTATTATTTTCTCATACATAACCATCTATTATAGAAGTACAAGATTTGGGACATAGTCGTTGCAATATTAAAATATGTCTCATATAGAACTTACGACAAAAGTGACAAACATAAAAAATGAGCATTGTCTAAGACAAAGTCGAATAGTAAAGCTAGAAAAGTAGCCTCATCCTCGGACATGAGGACTTACCAACAACTTGGGAACTATCAAAGTCTTCCTTGAATATGACCTTGAAGCTCTTCAATGAGCTGAAGATACATATTTGTAGAAATAGAGAAAATATGGGTTAGTACAAACCACATGTACTAATTATGGAAACATATGCAAGTAAACATAATGGATATTTGGTTTGAAAGAATGCAAAGTTATTTTTAAAGCCTTTTATGCACAATCAATTAGCATATACAAATTCATAATAACCATAATAAGAATTATCCATTATCATGTACAAGAATAACATCATAACAAAGGCATGACATATGATTTAGAGTTTATTTTATGAAGGAATTACAAGAACCTTAATCACAATCCCCATCCAAGTGCCCTAGTACAATGCTTATATGAAGCCCCATAACCCCACATAAACCATGTAAACTAGTAAAAATACCATAAGCAATGTCTTTACCTCATATAACATCATAACAAGTATAGTCAACATCATATATAGTAATTTTGACAAACATCATGTGTATACAATGGAACCAACACCATATAAGATCAACATTTTATAGGACCAACATTATACATTTTATTCAATCATAAATATATAAGAACTCTTCCTAGGACTCCCCTCAAGTCCAAATTGTGCAATGCATATGTATTGTCACATACCCTTACCTAAACTATGCAGTACCCCTTAAGTTAGCCTAGTTAGTTTCAATATTTATTACTTTCATTCATTAATTTTACTTTCAGGAACATTCACCATAACCGACAATATAACATATGATCTAAGAATGGAATTTGGTGTCATGAAACCTTATACAAAAAGAAGGTGTTCTATATTCCAAGATAGAACCATACATAAATGTACCATCTCGGTGGATACAATTTATGGTCTTCCAATAAGGGAACATAGTTAAGGAACTAGGATATTAGTATTGTAAACTCTCTTTATGAACATTTGCATTGTCGTCTCAATCTCATGAGAACAATGCTAAACCTACCTTTCCTATCTGGAAGGGACACCTCTCACTTTATAGTTTGCTCAATGCTAAGCTAAATTCCCCTTTTGAAGTGTGTTTCCATAACACTAGTTCGTTGTATAGGACTTAGGGACTAACCCCTTGTATAATCATGATCATAAATCCTAGGTTTAGAAAGATAACCTCCGTTCATAAAAACCGAATATATAGTGTCATCATCACATCATATTCATAATAATAACGTAGACAAAAGAATCACTTTCAATCTTGCATGATCATACCCTCATCACGGTCTCATATTCATAACATGCTGTCATATTCATCATGTTTCTATTGTGTTCACATATTCATACTTCAATTGAACATCATCATCAAGAATAGACCAACATTATTGAAGTAAAGTATTGATGAGCTTGAAAGTCTTACCAGTAGCCTCTAAGAAACTCTTTCAAGATCTAACCCCCAATTCAAGAATATTCATCCAACAATCCAATCATCATTATCATATAATAGTAAATTAATCAATAACACATTAAATTATATCTCTTCAATCATAAGCAAACCTAGATCACAAGATAAGGTTAAGAGAAGGAGAGGATTCATGGGTCTTCGTAGAGATTTAGGTCAAAGTATTAGGTGATAAATCAATCCAAACATAAATATACACAATACATCAACAATAACTAAATTAAGATTACACAATTCAATTCAGAAATAAGACCTACGGAATTGAATGAAAAAAAGGTTTTTTGAAGAACATTAAACTAAAGTTTTTGAACAAAATTGTGGTGAAAGGGATCCGAAGAAAGAAGATCTTCCATACCTTAAAAAAACATTTAGCCTAAAGCTTGAATAAGAAAAAAAGTAAAAGACAAGGATATAAATAGCCTTGTGACTTAACTCATTCTCCCCCACTTAGGGTACACCCATCTAAGAAAAAATGAAGAAAACCATAAGAGAGCACAACTTATCGGGGCCTTTATCATGGATTAACTCCTTTGTTAGCTTGTAGCACATATAAATTGTTATTATTTTTATTGTTAGGTTCCTAAGCATTATGAGGATCTTGGTTGGTCTTCTTCCCTTTTATCTCAAGTATTTGGAAATTTCTCAGCTTATGACCCTTTTTTCAACACCCAAAACACCCATTCATACAAGAAAGACACTTATACAAATTATGTTTTCCACATGTAGTACATCTAGCCTCTCAAAAGTAGAGACACCAATGCTCCCTCCTTGGAATTTGGGTTGGACACCATATCCTTCCTCATAATGGGGGAATCATTATTGTAAAACCTCTTCTTAGACTTAGGTTGACCTTGCTCATCTGGCCTAGCCCTCTTCCCATATCTATTCATCTTTTAAAGCTTGGTTTCCTTAAATGGTTGGGCATACACAATGATCCTATATATATTCATATCATGATGCATCATCGTCGTATGACACTCTTCTTCCACAAAAAGAGACACCCCCATCAAAAACTTGTTCATTCAATCCCTAAATTTTGCTACCAAGGTTTGGGAATATTTTTAGAGTTGGGTGAACTTCAGTGAGCATTCCTTCACACTCATTCTCCCATTTACGGAAGTTCATAAATTCAACTAATGTTTTCTCCCTATACTTTAAGGATAAAACCTATCAAAAAAGTTGTCTTAAAAACTATCCATTCTACCGGACCCGCCTTTAAAAGTCTATCATCCCTCCATTGCTCAAACCATACTAGTGCCACATACTGTAGTTTATAGGTGTCCAGTCTTGCGTTTTCCCTAGAAAGTTACTCCCATAACATTTTCAACCTTAAACGCCTCATCAATGAGGCTTTGAGGATCCTCATCCACCCTAATTACATGAAAAGTAGGAGGATTAAAACTCATAAAATCATGGATCATAGAAGAAGAAGAAGTACTTGCATAGGGGTTAATATGAGGTCCAACTCCTCGGTTAGATTTGTCCGTCATGGCTTGTTCTTTAGTAGTGACGACTTGAGGTTGAGTTTTCATAGTTGGTTCAAATATTGTATGGCATCACTTGTCTCAACCTAGGTGAAACATGAAGAAACCGCCCATAAAACCTCTTCAATACACACCTAAGTTTTACGTAAGACTACCAAAGATACGGATACTTCCTTTCGTACACAACATTAAGTCAATATTCATTAATAGAGATACTACATGAAATATTCATGCATTTAAGAACTTCACATAAAGAGAATTCCTTAGGATAACTCAAAGTTACACAAGTGCAATTTGAATGTAGCAGCCTATTATACGACTCAAACGTAGTGCTCCTTTAGAACCAGTCTAGAGTAGGAACATTGTAATTAACAAGTTATATAACCTTTATTAACATTATACATTAGACCAACATGATTCAGTTACAATAGACAAAAGTCTACTTACTTCATTAACATCATATAGAACTCATTCATTCATTAACATTACAAGGACAAACCAAGAGTTTCTTCAAATGACTACTTGTTCAATGCATAGATGGTGTCCCACTTCACCACCTGCCCTATGTAGTATTCCTTTAGAAAGACCTAGTTCATTACATTATTTTGTGAGGGAAATCTTTAACCAACATAAACTATTAGATCTTAACTTGGAATCCCACTATTAACCCCTATCGGATGAGGGATCCCCACTTGCCTAAGGTTGGGTCATTCTTTTACCCTTTACGTGCAAAATAACCAGCTAGTCCTATGCGGGCACATAATTAATGGATAAGGAAATTGGTTCTAGATAATACCCCTGTACTAACGGAGAGAGCCCATCTCAAGAGGTTTCTACTAAGTACCTACCTCTACTCAAGGGACTGCGCTCACCTCTATCATATTGTTTCTGTGCTAGGCATTAATCCCTTAATAGTGTTAGACTTTCTTTATATTATTTCATTATAGGTTATGGGATTGATACTAATTACTAGAACTCTATTATCAGGAGAGCACCTATCCAAACCTATCATTCATTCACTAAAAAGATCATTGGGGAATATTGAGATTTCTTCTAGATACTACCCTCTAATAACGTAGAGTAACCATATCAACACCCCCACATTCATTCATTTTAAATATCTTAGGATTATTGATATTTATTCTAGACACTCCACCTCTACTCAAGGATAAGTGTCCATCCTAACATCCCCATTCAATCATTAAAGTCTTACTAAGAAAACCTTTCAATAGACCAACATTCGTAACATTTTAATTAGCTTCAGTCATTCTTTCATGCGTATGTATGTATGTGAGAAATAATCACCATTATTCGTAACATTGTCTTATAAACATGTTCATTCTATGTTCATCATTATCCACACACAACATACTTCACATTCATATTATACTCCCATAGTCATACTATCTTCAAGAATCACATACATATCTTCATAATACATATCTATACATAAGCATCATAACATGACTTTATTTAACATTCAATGCCTTCAAGTCCATAACCACAATACAAGTACATATTCATATACATTATCTATGCACCACCACCATAAGTGGACCATACCACACAAGAGCAATTTAATAAGAACTAGAACAATTAGGGTCAACTTACCCTTCATCCAAGCAATGATGAACCTTTCCAATTTTACAGCAATTCATAATAATTATTCTTGGATAGAAATAGATAACAATATGAACCAACAATACGACTAAATTCAGGTACAATTCTATCATCATAAAACTATAGCCACAAAACTCACTTCATAAGACAATTTAGGAGATGAGGAAAAAAAATTGGTTCTTCATGGAATTCCATTATAATTATCTTTAAAACCTTGATCAAACATTATTAAACAATGAACCCATACATAGAATAGAAATTGGGAAAATTGATCATTGATTCACTATTGAAAACCTTGGAATTGGACTCCTTGAATAAGGGATCATTCAAGAATTAATTCTAACCATACCTTATGTTTAGGAATACCTCGATAATTGAGAAATAAATAACTTTAAAATTCTTCTTTAAGATTGAATTTGACTTAGACCTTACACGATGTTGTTTAGAGAATCTCTTTTGGAGGGAAGGGTTTAGTTTTGAAGAATGAATTTGAATTTTAAGGTTTCAGTGTTTTATTCAAATTAAAATACCCTAAAATATTTAAAATAACCATTCATACATTTAATTATCCAAGGGATGGATTTATCAAACTACTCTTGGCTTGGAAGAATCCAAGATAGAAATACAGGTGCTAACTTACTGTCCCCACCTAGCGATCGTAGGTTTGTTAAATGCCAGTCCTTCTATTCCTAGGTCTTGTAAGAGACTTATACATGGGATATAAATCACTCTAGTTCAAGTCTTTACCTACGGAGTTCTCTTACGCATCATCATTTGAGCTTATGGCTATATGGCATGCCAACATTGGCAGTTTTGGGGTTCAACTTAGTGTCCTCCTCAAGGGCCCTTGGGGTGGTCCTTGGGGAGTATTACCCTTACGTTTAACCCATATGAAGGAACATCAAGTATATAGGGGATTTTTACAAACTAATGACAAAACAACACACCACATTCCATAACAACACATTACACTAGCACCTAAACTACTAGTCTCCAAAATGGCTTGATCGTTCCTTCTCTTTTGACTTCAAACCCTTTCAAGCCTACCCTTGCATACTGTCCCTCATTAATTTAGAAAGTTATTGACTCAAGAAAATAATGTGAAGCTCTAGCTTATACTAGTTCATATTGAGGATGTAACATAATCTCTAAAGGATTCAAAAATCAATACACAAAGACTTAGTACTCGAAGATACAACTCTTTTCAAAGTTACTCAACTTATGGAGTCCATGTGGAATTTATAGGAATGAATACCTCGATAAAAGTGTCTATATAATATTATGGAACTCATGTATACGACTATTCTCTTTCTCATACTTACTTCCTCAAAACTCAGTTTAGAATTGAAGTGTTGACTATGAAAAACTTCTCAAGAGTTATAAATCAATAAAAATATAGAAACTTTTTCATTAGGAATAATGTTTTAAATGATACATTAAAAAACACATATCAACTCATCTCAAGAATGCTAAAATCTAGGGGTAAAATACTAGATTTATCCTTTAAATATTTGCAAGTACAAAGTATATGTAGGGCGTGTGGTTGAACTAGTCCAACACAATGATAACCTTACATACTTGAAGAACAAGTGTAAGACCCCGAAAATGACTTAGGTGAAGTAGAACATAACATGTTGGTACTGATGGTTTATGGTCCTAAATAGGTCTACTATGTGTTATTGACTATGAGTTTAGGTGCATTGGAAGTCAATCTTCAAGGGACGACTAAGACGTTAGACGACTAAGTCACCTATGGGCCTCATATATGGTTTTATGTGTTTATGTTTGGTTCATTTGGTTTTAAATTGTTTAACTGAGTTATTATAGCATATATAGGCAGTGTTTGGATTTTCATGGAGTTTGGAGGTCAAACGTCCAAGAACGTCATGACATTTGAAAGATGTGCCTTGAAATGACCTTGTGTGTCTAAGCATGTTTCGTCAATTTTTATGTGTTCCTTTTGAATAAAATTCATGTTATATGTTATAACCTATTATAAGATCATATTTGGGTTGGAAAATTCTAGGAAAATATCCCCAAGGACCATCCGAGGGTCCTTGAGGAAGGACCCAAGTTGGTGGCCAAAACAGCCCAAGGCAATCTCACCTACGGATGGAAAACGACGGCCAATGACCTTGTCGACGCCTTGTAGTTTGTGGGAGTCGTTTTTTCATTAGATTGGGGGTCTAATATACCGATTCCAAGACTCTGAACCCATCGACGGAGGACAGGACGGCTTGTGTATGGGCCTACGCTCCGTCGATGGGTAAACCGTCGATGGATCTGTATTTTCGTGCGCAGGTCAATATTAAGTGAGGGGTGAAATTCCATTTCACCCCACTTCTATATAACAGTATTTGAGGTTTATATAAGGGTATTTTAGGTCTTTTATGTGTTTATATAAGTCTTTAACACGTAGAATATTTGTTTCTTTCAAATCAAAACACCAAAATCTCTTAGAAATTCCTTAAGACTCCATTGAAGTAAAAAGTCAAGGAAGAGCTTGGTTTGCCGAATTGAGTGGCTATTATTTACAAAATTTTGCAGAATTAGCTTCATTTAGATATGGATTTTGATCCTTTAAACTTTCATCATAAAGGACCCAACTCTCAAGATGTTTTCTGAAGTTTTCAAGTTGAATTGTCCAAATTTCATGATTCTACAACAGGATCTTGAATTTTTATTTGTAAACATTGGATAATGATTTGATTCATATTTTATTGATTATTTTAACCTAAATTACATATGAACCCATGAATTGGATGAACCCTATATTTTGACTATGTTATAGGTTACCTGATGTTGACAATGATTATGAATTCTACTGTAGATTTCTTTGGGTTATCTAATTATCAAAGAATTGTGTTAAATTGATATATGGGTGGTATCATATTGATTAATATTTATTTAAATTTAACTTATTTCATTGATTATTATAGTTTCTACATTGAATTATTGTTCATGGCCATTGGTAAGGGCCTTATGGTACTGAATAGGATGATTTACCATCAAATTAAGGTGTTGAGGATGTTGTGGAAATAACCTGTCCTATTTCCTTTATTTTAATGTTAATTAGACTTCAATTATATTGTGATTGGTATGGTGCACCTATGGTGGCGGTGTTATGTGCTTTACTTGAAATTGATGTGGCCTTGTTGGTGTTACTTTATATATTATAATGATTATGGCTTTATCTTCAAATTACATGAAGTAATGTGGATATTTGTGTAATTTATTATGTGAAGTATGATCATATCTACGTAGATTCTAGTAATGTGAAATTTTGATGTATGTTAAGAGTTCATGTTAGTCTATGACTATGTGTTTATATGTGTAGTCTTGAAGTTGATGCGTGGTTGTTCCTACTTGACTATATTAGTCTATAAGTGTTATATTTATGAGGTTGTAGTACTGTATAGGGTGACATTAAGATGATAAGGGTTATCCTAAGTGTTTTAAAGAATGGTATGCTATATGTGATAAGGTAAAAGAATATTGTGTCTATTTGGTAGACTTGTGTCCCTTACTTGATATATGTATGAATGTTATGAGATTATGATATGTCATGACTAGGTATCCTTAGTTCACCCTTGTCATGTATTAATCAAAGATATGTGAGACCATTAAGGATGTTAAGAAGGTCATGTACGTGGTAATGGTTATGTTATGAATGTTGAAGTCGAGAGTCGTGATTGTACATTTCATGTAAAGGAATGGTGGAATTAAGTTTAATTGGATGGAATGGAATCAATTCGATCTTTATGGATTTAATAAAGATCTATCTTAGTTGCCATTGAAAGGTAGACCTAGCGGACCTCTTTGGTAGGTGAATGTGATTGAGTTATGATCTAGATAACAAATCTCTTCATGCGATCCTTTAATGTCAATTACTCTATGAGAACCAAGGCTAGCACCGAGTGATTATCTTAAGGGAACTGTCTATACTTGAGAATGAGACTAGAGTACAATATACCTCTACTTAAGAATGAGACTATAGTGCATAAAAGCCCTTCATATTCCTTAACCATGTGCCAAAAAGGGATGTGTCCTAGTTCTACCCTTTTTACGTAGAACACCCTCACCGGAGTATGTTAGAACTCCGTATTCCATGTCTAGATATCATGGTCTATCATTGTTATTGCCTATTCTCATCATATGGAATACCTATTAGCATTTAAGAAGTTCTATGACATTTAGGTTGTGGTATGGGACACTATGTACACATTGCACAATAGGCTTTGAAGGTGTTACTTGGAGTTCCTAGGTCTTGTCAAAGACTATTACTTGAATATCCTTTATGTGTAGAATGTCTCCTAAATGAACTAATGAATATAATGAATTAAGCTAAGAAAGTATGTTAATTGAGTAAGTACTTATCTAGAGTATTTAAGGGTTGTCTACTTAAGGTGTGAGGGGGGCATAGGAATGGTCACTTCGTGCCTTACATAGATGAGTCCTAAAAATGACTCTAGTTAGGGAAGATGTTGATTATGTGTACAGTATCAAAACATATGAAGTCATAAGGATTATGTAGGTAGTCTTGAAGAGGTCAATGATGGAAGTTATATTATTTATCTACTTTAGTAAGTCTTTTGATAGCCTTTGATGAGGAAATATCATATTATCTATATGTTGATATGTTTGATGTCTTGAAGTGTGTATGTGACTCATTATAAGTAGTCTTGATTATCATTTAGCCATGCTTAGGGAATTTGTATGGGCGGTCTCTCTTTGTGTTGCTTAAGTGAGTCTTAGGATACCTTTAAAAGGGATAATTACATACTAGAAGATGTCTAAGGTGAAGATAAGTAACTTCAGTGTACAATGAAGTTATTTCACTTTAACAGTGAAATGGGTTCAATGTAAGGTGACCTTACAATTACGGTATTTCATTTAAATGTTATGTTATGCGTTTCAAAGTTTTTAAATATTGTTCATATGATTATAATATGATTTTTAAATGAAAAGATGCATATTTTGAATAAATGTACATTTTCATTATATTCATGCATTATGACATACTTAGTAAAAGTGGTTACACTAACACCATTCTTTTATCTATCTCTATAGTTTTTGCTAGGTGAGGAGAATTTGGGAAGGAAGACTTGGACCGTAGAATCGTTCAAGTGAAGTTGTAGTATGTCCTCATTTGACTCGAGGGCATATATGTGTTTTATGTTTTCTATTAGAAGTATTCTAATACACTAAATATTTCTATATTAGTATTGTATATGGGTCGTGTCCCATGTATCCCCGTGTCTTAAGTTTGATGCGATTGAGATTTAGAATTTCATATGACTTAATGTGAAGGAACCCTTTAAAGACTATAATATGTTTTTTGAAAAGTTTTAATTTCGCACTACTTTCCATCATGTATATGCGATGAGTGATATGTAAGGGCTTGTACAAGTCCTCCGAGAGGTTAAGTACGCCGATGTAATCTGAGATTTACCCTATCTTCTCGGCTGTATTTTCAGGATGTGACAACAATGTTCTTGAAGAATCTTAAAAAAGAACTTGATTGAAAGACTAGAAACCCTAGCGTAAAGGTAAACCATCAAGAAAACCTTTCTTGAGCTTCTTGAAATAAGTTTCTTGAAATCTTTATGGCCAAGAACTATGATTTGTATTAGTGATTTAAAGTTTAATGGGGGATTTGGATTCTTAAAAAATAGAACTCTTGAATAAGAACTTTACCTTTAAGAGGAATCTTGAATGGAGTTTTCTAAAGAGAGGAGAATTATGGATTAGAAGATGAAAATATAGTTGTTTTGAGGCTTCTATTAGTTAGGAAATTCGTTAAGGGTTGTCTAGGAGGTAAACGAATCAAAAACAACCTTTTTAATATTTTGTCGTCAACTAAATTCATAACAACACTTTATAGGTTACTAAAATAGTCATAACTTTTACTTAGAAATAAAATTGATGCGAAATTGGTTTAGTTCAAAAGTAGATTCAAATTACCTTTAATTTAATAGGTTAGGTCTCACATAACTCTTCATATTTCTAATAGATATGGTTGAAGTCGACCCAAGTAGAATCTTACATGAATACTTAATCAATAATAAAATTTCAACAACACTTATAAAAAACTCATCAAGAAATTAAATTTCTCAATATATATATGAATAGATTACCAAAAGAATCTCATGATTAGAGTATGGGTGTAACACGCCGTATCAAAAATAGACCAAATATCTGTTTAGCAAAAAAATTGCAGGTGCAACAAACGAGACCATTGACGGACCGTAGCCTGACCCACGGTCCATCCTACACAACAATTGATGGTATCAGAAACTCCCAAAAATCTTAGACCATCAAAATTAGTTAAAAGACGAGACCATCTACAGAGAGTAGCCTGACACACAGTCCGTCCTGCACAACCGTCAATGGGATCAGAAACTACCAAAAATCATAGCCGACCAAAATTAGTTAAGTGTTGGTCGTTTGATGGATTTACTATCCGTAGGTTAGACTACAATCCGTATTGCATGACAGTCGACCGAGACCCCATTCACCCACTCTCTAACAAGAGTTATTGATGAATAGTATGGTCCGTAGGTCTGGCCGTAGGTGGGAAATCAGCAAATCGTTAAGGGGAAATGTATTTGGGTCAACTTCAAATGTGAATAACTCTTACAACAAAATCAATTAGGTGTACGATGAACTATCCAAAGATATATAATTGAATTACATTTCCATAGCCTCCAACATTGCTAAAATAAGACCTCCGAGTAAAAAGTTATGCCTGTTTTAGTAAAGGCCTATTGACAAAGCCCAATTGATGGACCAACCAACGAGGCATCATTTTTACCCTAAATCACTATATTTTAGTCAATTTAAGCCTAGAAACACAACTAAAACATATTTAAGTTAAATTATTAAATCAAAAGTTAGAAAATTCAAAGAAAGAGAAGAGAAAAATCTAAAAAATCCTAGTTCAAGAATGCAACTAGATCCAGCCCAAAAACTTAAGTATTTTTTCGTGGATTTGATCAACAGGTATGTGGGATTTAACTTGTGGGTTACTTTCACCCATTGGGTCTCTTGTTTTCAGTCAGATTCTTGATTCCCATATAAAGATTAGACCTAGGGTTTCTAGAACCTCATAAATTTATTAGTTTTATGTTCCAAATATGATTATCATGTTAGTACTCAGATTACTCCATGAATTTCAGAACCCTAGCTTTGTATATCTTTGGTTCTTGAATTACACATGCTAGGTCAGATATTTCAGACACTTCAGATATTCATGTCTTTGTTATGAATGCAAAATTACCATATTAATTGCTGCATTCTAAGTTTGCATGTTCAATTTCGAGTTATACAGTATTTACAGAAATTCAGACATAATTAGTTAACTACATAAATCAATGGGAGTAGCATAATACGGAGTTGTAATAGGGTTCAGTGTACCCAATATTCCCAAAACTACTAGATAAGTAGTTTTTAAGTCCTCTCTGTGGGCAATCAGTTTGGTGATAAAGCAAGCATGCCTTTATACCTTTGGCAGAGTATATTGGGTCCTCTTGATGGGTTGTATACATCGGACTCCATACTTAGCTCATGTGGTTTTATTATCTGTTACTAGTAGCTCCAACAAATTAGTCAGACTCTCTACATTGACCATTAATCATTATATTCAGTAATCAGTTTCAGCATATTACAAATTGGTCATTGCATCCAATTGGCTCAAAATTCAATTTATCATGTAAGATTATTACCCTTGTTTTAATTCTTGTTCAATAATATATTATTTCAGCTTTACACTATCTTACATGCCCAGTGCCTTTCAAGTACTAACGCATATGTGCTCTTCATCTTCTTGTGATGTAGATTCTGGTTCTCAACATCTAGAGCAAGTATAGATCGATTTCTGATCTCCAGTTCCGCAGATTAAGAGGTGAGTCCTGATTCTTCAAGGACAACTTCATGAGTGTCATTTGAGTCTTTAGTCATTTAGTTTAAATTTTTGCTAGATTTAGCTTGGGCTTGTCCCAGTATTTCTAGTCTAGTTAAGAGGCTTATTTCAAACAAGTTACTTTCATCTTAGTGTTGAGTTAGTAGCTTAATTGTATTAAAATCATAAATGTTCATATATATGTCAGTTTAAGCATATGTCTATTCCCCATCTTTTAATTATAAGTTATGATTTAGCTTCTGCGTTAGTTTATTATCTTTAGTATGCTCATGATCAAGCTATCAGGGCTAGCTTTCGATCTCTGGTGGTCCTAGTTTCCGTGTACGCACCTCGGGGGTAGCTTCGGGAGTGACAAGTGATTAATCATACGAGCCCTATGGAAGATTACATGCCTAAAATAACTAGGTTTTTGGAGAAATCATGAATTTCTTGAACGAATGATTGAAACTTTGAACTTTTTCTCCACTTGAATCTTCACTATAATACCCTAAATGATTTTAGATGAATGAAACTAATTCTAATAATCTTAAAATCCAATATGCTTACCAAGAACGCTTAAATCCAATTGGGTTAAGAAGACAAAAATACGCTTGATATTTTTGGGTAACTTTCTTTATTTTGATAGTCCGACTACGAACAGGCATATCTATATAATATGAGCTTGAAATTTAGAGAACTCGGTGGCATTGGAAAGATAATTCAAATACCTTACATTATAAATCTTTTAGCCTACCTAATTAATATGTTACTTAGATTGATGGTCAATTGATTTTATAAAAAACTCATCACTTAAGCGTAGCTTGCAAAATTTTAGATGATGATATTTCCAATCTAGTTCTTTATGGAACTCACATGTTCTATCTAGTGTCCTCAACACTAAAGAACTTCTTTATTCCTCTTGTGAAATCTAAATCACTACAATGAAAAGTTTGAGTCTTAGTTCTAACAACTTTCTGGGGTGTTACAACCATAATCTAAGCTTCATTCTCAAGCAATTCTAATCATAATTCATCAATCCTATAAGGATATATCTAAACGTACGAAGTTTCCCTTCATTGAATCAACCCAATTATATCAATTCTAGGTTAGAATCATGAGATAGGTTTTATATATGTATATTTATTTTTAAAAAATGTAATTATACCAATTCTATCATCAACAATCACAACCTACTCCATTGGATACATAATCAACATTACCCACGACAATTGAAGAAACACTAGCAATAATCAGGGAATTCTTCAACTTATTAAAGGAATTCTAGGGGACTCCATGTATGGAATATGTCCATGTATTAAGAGATATACATTTATCATAATGCACTAAAGAGCCTACAATTTTGAGACTTGTTGTTAACGTAGCTTATTCTTCATCCTTAATAGTCAAACTTCTATAGAGAATATTTGAGAGGGGTTCTTGAAATTGTTTTGGAATTTGATAAAATTACTTGAATGAGGAGTTTTGGGGGTTAAAATGCTTATATAGGTGCTTTAGACTAAAGGCAAAATTATGCCACTTTGATAAAAGACTCCCCTAAAAATAAATGTCGAAAATATGACCTATGCACTGTGAATGGACCTAAAGCCCAATTTGGGTTGTTGTGGTTCCTGGTAAGAAATTTGATTTATTGTCCTTGGATCTACAAACACTTGAACATGGATGATGGCATGACCAATGACCGTTTGTTTGGCCATGGTCTGGAGGTTGAGGTTTGATCTACATGTGGCCAACCACGGATCTTTCCGAAAGTCTGTGGCTCAGTCCATGGGACATGGGTGGCTAACGTGTATTTCACTTGCACCTTCCCAAAACTTTTTTAACCCCTTTTTCGGATACAGGGTGTTGAACTAGACCTCTCACTTAGCCCTAGTTTATTCTACTTGATTCAAGGGTTTTATAGATCTTTTCCTCCAAATTTTCTTTGTAGTTCGAGGGTTATTAGTAGGATATTCCTCAAATGTAACATTATTTGAACCTTATGGGATTTATTTGGTATCCGTGTAAAACATAATTTTTTAATCTTCTTGAATTATTTTGTCAACAATCATTAATTCACATCTTAATCCATATGTGGATATTCCATAAATTTAAAAAATATTCGATATGTCTCTTCAAGGAAATAAGTATACCTTTTCGGTAGGGATGATCTAGGTTTTATAGTGGAATAGCCTTCAATAGTCTAAGTGAAATTGAATTTCTCTTGTAAAATCCCATAATTTTTTATTTCTACATAAATTTTTTGAGGAGTAGCATTTTAGACAAGACAATGTTATTTTTCCTATCCAACTGTTTGCTCCATGTAGATTGGTAGAATGGTATGTTAACTAAACGATCATTTATCAAAAAGACTATTGGACTAACCTAAAAATTAATCATCACTCGACAGACAAATCTCTTTCTTCTTCCTTAATTTAATTCTCAATGATACATGATAAAACAATCAATTCCTAATTCTCTATATATTGATCTTTGTAATGATAAGAATTGTAACATCCCTTATTATCCATATGCTCATTCTCTTCTTGTGATACTTGACATAGACTTATAGTATTGGCGAAGGACCATATTTCTTATATAGTTAGTGTTGGTTTAAAAGAGCACGAAAGGTGATGTGATACTTTGCACATTTTACCATGTGTACCGCAAGTTCACCCAGACAGATGTATTTAAACTTAAGATAGTAAGTTTGTAATTGACTTTAAAACTCAATTTTAAGTGGTCAATTAAGATAAAAGTATTTAATATTTAAAAATAGGAATACAATTATGATTTTCTTTCTTGGCTTAATTAAGCTACAAACTACATCACCTACTTGATCTTGCTCAATATAAATGGATCAGATTTAGGGCTATATTGATGGTCTCACATGAGTCCTAAACTAAGTAAAACAAATCACCACCTTAGTGCAACTAGAAAAAAAAACATTCACTTGAACTTCCAAGACTCGGTTTTTTTGCGGGAAGGCCCTTCTAGAATTATGTTTAACGTCCCTTAATTACATTCCCAATCGGCGCATAAAAATGAATGAAAGCCTAGAAGCCAAATCAGCCGAGGACCAATATAGTTATGCCTTTGTTAAAGAAAGTAGGTGCCTCACCTAAATTGACCATTTGACCTACTTGATATACATAAGAAGGTGTATCGCCTACTTGACCAATTAATGTCTTAAACTTGACCAAAAAAAGGAGGTTCTAGAGGATTATTTTTATTATAAAGAAGGCTTCATATAAATCCAATATAAGCTTAAGTTTTCACTCTTTTTTTTACACACAAAATTCACAATTAACTACATCGATCTATCTATTTTCTCTAAAGAGCAGCATAGAAAATATCTTCTAGGGTTCTTGAAAAAACCCACATATCTTCAAAAAAAGGTAAGAGAAACACTTAAGGGTTTAGCTTAATTCTCCCATGAAATATTAGACAATGATGTTAGTCATGCTTAAAAATAAGTATAAGGCATATCTTTCTACAAGCTACTGCAAATTTTTTTCTTGGATATTAAGAAACTTTTCTCTTCATCTTTTGCTAAAGTGTGAAGGGAAGTTGAAGTAGAAAAGTTCAAGTTATAAGGTAAAATCTCAGAAATTGAGGTAAGTTTAGTACTCCATTCTTGTCCTCCTTATGTATAAGTTTGAGTGAGGAATCATGGGTGTGCTTCCATAAAGAACTCAATGGGGTGGTGAGATAAATAATTGGTTGTATGGTTAAGAATATTTGAGGCTATATTATGTTTATTGTTGTTGATGCAACTTCAGTAATCTTGGGAAAGGTATATTTTATGTATTCGAAACAAAAGGAGGGTATGGGGATACATATTAATTTAGGGATTGTATAGGCTCATTATCTATCAAACATAGCTAATTTTTTTTGAGGCTCACGTTGTATTTGTTCCTAATATTGGCTTTATCATGACTTATACTGTAGATTAGCATCAAAACCGGAAGGCTGAATCGTTATAGTTCTACTTGTCAGAAAAAAGTTATGTGGGGCTATATGAATCAATATTCATCGACATTAAATTTGATACTTTCACTTAATATCAATAAGTTAATTTCTAAAGTTGTATTCCTGGAAAAGGAAATACAGTGGCAAAATACGATCTCCAAATAGCTAACAACGTTTCCCCATCTCCGTAGTGTATAGAATTACTTCATTATATGTTCATGACTCTATACTTGTGTAATTATCCTCCCATGAGTTGGTATAGAAATGGTATTTGCAAAAGAAAGCTTGGTGAATCATCCTCTTATTCAGTTGATTTCAATTGTGTCATTTAAGCTCACAAGTAATGCATTGATGTTACATAGCTCCTTATATCATTGTTAGTGCCTTAAGGTAGTAGTTTCATGTCTTATACAACTGGTTCGTATTTCCTAATCTCAAAAATGATTATGTCTACCAAACCAACAATCTCAAAATAGTTATGATTATCCAAAGAACAATCTCAAAAGAGTTAAATATTGATAAACAACAATCACAAAGATTAAAGAATCTAAGTGAAGCAATCTGTATATTTATGGGTGGTAGGTCGGAGGAAAATGTCAAGCATAGGTCGATCCCAACTGATTCATAAGGGTGACAACTCAGGGCAAAAGCCTAGCATGGGACAATCCCTATTGGTATAGAAAGGTGGAAGGTTACGGGTGAAAGCCTAGCATAGGTTGATCCAAATTTGTTTAATTATGAGGATACCATCCCATTGATTAGAAATTCTTGCATGGGTCATCCTATTATACCATTGATATGCTTTTCTTTCGTACCACATGCCTTATAAATATCATAGAACACACAAAGGCAAAGACAAAAATGTAACTTACATGATCCAACAAGAGTTAGCAAAGCTTGTCTTTGGTTCTGACTTATGCGCACACATATATTGATAGTTGGTTTCATTTGAACTATTATTTTAGATATGTTATTGGATTACATATTCAATAAATTATTTCTTACAGATGTCTATCACTGGGGGTGCTTTATTTCATATTGCAGGCTTAAGTTATTTAGCAAGTAGAGTTTCCCAATAGGAGCACACGACCCTCAAATACTTTTCATGAGCTGTAGGTTGATTCTTACATTTACTGAGTCCATGATAGATTCATTTATGTATTGTATTGTAGTTAACGGGAAGGTGGGGCTTGTCCCAACCTAATCTAAGGCTTTCTATCTTTAGAGGCTTTGTATACTTATGTATATGGTTCAGTCACGTCTTTCAAAGATGTGGTCTCATGGCCAAGTCTTGTATATAATATTTTTTTCATTTGAACGACCTTTGTGGTGGGTCGGGGGTTAAATACCTTATCATTTCACACAAAAAATATGTACAAGAAGGGGGACTATAGCTTACCTTCAAACCTATGATTGGTCAAATTGACGTACCTACTAAGGTTAGTCCATATACCCTTTCAAAATGGATATATTTTAAAAATAAATTCTAGAATACAATAAACAAGGGAGACTCTCCCCATACAATTGAATAATATAAAAACTTAGCCTTTATCTAATACATTTATACTTATACTTTGACATAGACAATTAGAATGAGTTTTCAATAACAGACAAATTTGACATAAGGTAAATCATCTAGCATCTAACATTGTGTTCATCAAGGTGGATTTTTAATCCTAATTTTGCAATAAAGAACAATATATAAAATTAAAATAGTGTGATTTATTTAATTGTTCCTTTTTTAAAAAAAATAACATTTGTACCCAAAAAGATAAAGTATTTATATGAGGCTACCCAGTTACTTTCATACCCTTGTTTAAAACTGCTAATTTATGTTTGTTTGCAAGATACTATCAAAGTATTGTTGGGTTCATAGTATAATGTGTGAATGGATAATTGTACATAGAATAAATATTTGTGAATTAAAAATGTGAAAGTGCTTCAAGTATGAATGATGTTATTCCATTCATGAATAGTCATGAAAGATGCATGCAACCTTTCGTATTATCATGCATTCATTCGTATTTCTATGCATATTTTCACATATCATGCATGAATCATTGTGCTCACTAATAGGCTATAAATACCTGAATTTTTCGTAGATATTGATGCAAGTTGTTGAAAGATGTTTATATGAATAAAACACTAAATAGTAAGAATTTTTTTTTCTGGTTTTCCTAATACTTCAAGTGTGGTTACAACACATTGAGTGGTTTGCTGGACAAAAAATTTCAGGTACCTCTATTTGTTTGTCGTGGGTCATTTTATTGTGGGTGGATATAATCCATAATCTTAGGTACTTGAAGAAAATAATTTTGTCAATGAAACTCTTTTAATCATAGGTCTTGACTCTTCTTTGTTTCATATTTTTGATTAAATGATTTTTTGTTTCCAAAATTTATTTAACTTCATATTGTATATTCTATTATATGTACAAAAACATTTTAAAATTATTCCTTTGGGGAAAAAATAGATTTTGCAGTACGGGAAATCTTAACAATCTCAAGGAAATTATGATTATCTGATGGTGTAAATGTTTATTAGAACTTTCATGTTTAAAATCTAAAGAAATATATGAAAATACTTTATTTATAATTGTATTCTCTTTGTTTGAACTTGATACTGTCTTGGAGAACCCAACAAATACATTCTATTAATGATCCGGAGTTATAAACTTCACCATGAAACTATAAAAACATTGGAAATAAAAATTGATTCTTTATTTTAAGACACTAAGTGTGCTTGTATTTTAGGACAACAAGATGACTAAAGAAATTGAAGTCATAGATTATTCGACATCAAAATATGACAATGAATATTCCTTGACTCGAGTGGTTTATGGCATGAAAACTTGGAACATGTTAATTGTAAGACCTTCAAAAATTGATTAATTTTGAAGTACTGTCTAATTTTTAGTGTAATAAAACACAGTGTCAAATATGTGTGGAAGCTAAGTTTGCTAAGCATTCTTATAAATCTATTGAAAGGCATTACGATTCTTTACACTTGATTTACATACGTATTTCTGACATGAAATCTAACACTAATGCGTAGTGTGAAAAAGTATTTCAGAATTTTAATTATGATTGCAATTGATTTGTTATGTTTATTTTCTATCGAGTAATATGAATCAATTGAAGCATTTAGGCAATACAAATCTGAAGGTTAAAATTAGTTGGATAAAAATATAAAAATGATAAGAACTGATAGGTGTGGGGAATATGAATCTCCATTTACGGAAATATGTTTGAAAATGTAATTATCCATCAAATGGCTGCCCCTTATTCACCACAATCTAATGAGATTTACGAAGAATAAAATAGAATTTTAAGGAAATGATGAATGCATTAATTGTAAGTTTCATTTTACCATAAAACTTTTGGGAGGTAGTTGTTCATTTATGAAAAATCAATTACTGAATAGAGGTGCCCAAAGCAAGCCACAATATATTCCGTATAAGAAATGGAATGGAAAGAAATCCAATTTGAAATATTTAAAAATCTAGAGGTGTCTAGAAAAAGTCCAAGTTCTTATACCCAAAAGGTTGAGTATAGGGAAAAGATTGTGGACTACATCTTGATTGAATATGCTATAACTAGTAAGGCATGTTGATTTTGGTTCATAAATCTGAATATCAAAAAGTCCATGAAAACAAACTGATTGAATCAGACAATGTCAAATTCTTTGAACACATTTACCCGTAAAAACCTACATAGGAAGATATAATGGGGGGTCTAAATGATCTCAGGATTAACCAAAGTAAAATATACAAAATCAAGGAAATATACGGCATAGTAAGCATCAAAAGACTGCTACTTCCTATAAAAAAATAATTGATGTTACCCTTTTGTTTAGCAGTTTGTTATTAGTTTAGTGTTTTTCAGCCATATGATGATACCCATAGTTAGCCGTCTTTACTATTAAGTACTTTTATAGTTTCCTATAATCTAGGTTTTAATTATTATTCTACATTGTCATTTTATACCATCTATTTTTTAAGAGACGTTTGTACATCAATAGAAGTATCTTTCTCTTCTATATATCATAATATTTACATGGTATCAATATTTTCTTCTCCTCATAGAGTTCTAATATCCTTATTACCTACCCACCAGCAATGCCACCCTCAGTTATCTATTATGATGCAACTACCACTACCACAATTATTCAATTTAACATGGTTACCCTGCTTCCAATAAGACATGCAGACAGCCAAAACTTCTTATTGTTTATGGCATCTAGATAGGTCTATCGTTACTCCTGCTAATGCAACCACCACTGACAACCTAAAAAATTTCCAACCTCGATTATGTTAATATGTTTCTCCAGGACGAGTTAATCCAAAATTCAATTTTAACATGAGTAGATCCCACTCTTGATAATATTGTAGCTTTTACAACATGAATCAAAGCATCCTGGGATTCCCTCCATATGGATTATCCTTTTAAGTCACAAACTCGCATATTAAGCTTGTGAGATCACCTCGTTCATTTGCAAAAGACATTTAACATGTCAAAAACTATCTCAACAAAGTCTGTCTCTCTGTGAGTAAGTTTTACCTTATCAGTTATTGGCTCTATTTAAAAAGAAGGTAGCAGATGAATAAAAAAATATTTCTCTTCTATATCTCATACCTTTTACATTTCCTTCGTATGAGATTTTCTAATATTTCCCATTATAATGAGTCTCAACCTCCCAAGAAGCAATATCTTGTATGGATTCATCTTTTTGAAAAGAAGATGCCAATAGTATGATTTAATCAATTTTTAATAACAATGCTTCGGAATTGGTTGATCTTCCTCAAATATTTAGGCCTATAGTATCAAAATGAATTTTTAAAAGAAAAATAAAGGTCAGTGGCTATTGACAAGTACAACTCAAGACTTGTAGTCAAAGGCTTCAGCCAAAAGAAAGGCCTTGATTACTTTATTACATACTAGCCTGTAAAAATATTACTTCTATTAGGATGTTGGTTTCACTACCAGCATTGTATGATCTTGAAATCCATCAAATGGATGTATAAATAACTTTTTTTAAATGGAGAGTTAGAGGATGAAATTTACATGGAACAACCTGATGGGTTTCTGATTCCTCTTAATGAAACAAAAGTGTGCAAAGTTGTGAAGTCACTTTATGAACTGAAAGATGCAACCAAATAGAGACATGCAATGTTGGACCAAACAATGTTGCAAAAATATTTAATATTAATGAGTGTGACAAATGTATTTACACTAAATAAACTCCAAATCATAAGGTCATTATTCGTTTGTACGTGAAAGATATGTTAATCATCAATAGAGACTTAGCTGGCATAAATACTACTACGCAAATACTTATTAGTACATTTGAAATGTCAGATCTTACTTTAGGAATAAAAATTCATCGAACTCCACAACATTTTTCTTTGTCAAAGTTTCATTATATTGAAAATCTACTTGAAAAGTTCAAGTATTTTGATTTAAATATTATCAAGACTGAAATAGATGTTTTCTTTGCACTTAAGAATACAAATGAAAGTAACACACAATTTGACTACGTGAGAGTATTGGGGTAGTTTGATGTATATTAATTGTACACGACAAGATGTAACATATGTTATTATTAAGATAGGTATTTGCACTAGCAATACCAATTAAACTAATTTTATGGTAACGAAGAGAGTTTTAGGGTATTTTAAACATACTCAAAATTATGTTTTGCATTATGAAAAATATTGATCAGTACTTGAAGTATATAGTGATAAAATTTGGATCAGTAGATCAGATGAAGTGAAATCCACAAGTGGATATTTATTTACCCTTGGTTGTGGATAAATCTCTTGGAAATCATCAAAACATAGAGTATTTGTCACTCCACTCTCGAAAATAGGACCCTAAAAATAAAATAGGTTAAACTAGAGATTCACATGTGTTTCATGAGTTAATAATGATTTAAAATGATGTATTTTAGCATTAGAAGTAACTTGGTGAAGTTTTGAAGTCAAACATCCAAGAATGTCCATGGCGTTCAGAAAATGGGTCTTGGAATGTGCTAGTATGTACTTCACTTTGGTGCATGTTTTTTCGTAGGTTTTTTGTGTCTAAAACCATTATGTATTACCCTAGTACCTAGATGGATATACCAAGGGTCAAAATATTCGGGTAGTACTCCTCGGGGACCACCCAATGGGCCAAATGGAGGACCCAAATGTTTGACAAAAGAGCTGCCCAAGGCAGTATGCATGGCAAGGATCTGAAACCTACCTAGCGTTGCGCACCTGATAGTTAAGTTTCTTGTGCGTTGCACGAGTGGCAAGCGGTCCAGTGCCTCAAAATTCTTAAATTCAATAATCCCCAGCTCCCTCTGCGACGGGCAGCCAAATCCCATATTTGTCCGCGTCGTTTTTAAGTCATATTAGAATTTGGAAAAGGGTTCAAATGGAGTAGGGGTATTTTGGGTACTTTGGGATCATTGTGGACTGATTTATGTCATTTTAAACTTCATTTAACCCGCCAATTCAAACCCTAAATCTCAAATCAAATTTCTCCAAAACTCTTCCTCAAAAATCCTCTATTGAAGAAGCTTCAATATCCAAGGAAAAAGACCAAGTTCTTCATATTTTCATACAAAAACCGGTGGGTTGCCTTTTCATTAAGATATGGTAGACATCCTATAAATTTCTTTTATTCAAGGAGTCATTTCAAAGATATTTCAAAAAGGATTTTAACTTCAAACTTCTTTAATCCTTGACCTTATGTGTGGGTCTTTGGATGTAAATGTTATTATGATTCAAATGAGTTTTTCTTAGGTTTAAATGATTATTTTAATGTCAGAAACCCCAACGGAATCATGTCTATTCTTTTTATAAACTATTAGCTTATGAAATGGGTTTAATGATCATGATAAGATAATACTAATGTTATTGTTTCTCGGTTGTTTCGTTTAGGATTTGATACAACTGTAAGGGCTATTTTATAATTAATTCTTGGATAAATTGTAGATAGGTGGTTAAATCTTGGATGAATGTAAAGTTGTCTATGGTATTTAATCTTTATTGTTAAATGCTCTTGAGTGATATGGTCCACCTTTGGTGGTGGTGTTTTACTTGAAGTTTACAAAGTTATATGTCTATCAAAAAATGGCCTTGAAGGCATTATATTTGGAGTGAAGTGATGATTTTGTTATGTATATGTATGATATATTTTAAAAAAGTAGAAATGAGTATCTTGAAGGGTATATGTCTAAATAAAGTATGTATTTGACATGTGAAGTATGATAATGTGTGAATTGTGATGAAAGTGGGTTTGAGCATGCCTAGAAGTGCATGACATGAATATTGGTTATTAGGTGAAAGGTGTGATCACATGTACTCACACACACACTTGAATGCAGAAATGAGGTTAATGAATGAAAATGGGGTATTATTGAGAAGACACTCTTCGTGAGTAGAGATGAAGTGTCGAGACTATCCGCACTATTCCTAAATATGGAAAGGGGGATTTTGTTGTTAACACTCTACGTGAGTTTAGATAATGTATTTAATAGCAACCTCACTATTCCCGATGAGCTCTAGATAGATAGGTTGGAGGCTGGATACCCTTTGTTAGTTTAGATGGGGTGTTCAATACTTATCTCTTAAATTATTATTGATGAATGTTTGAATCTCCAGGGGGGAGTTATGCTTCGAACCGAGAGGATGTGAAGAAGGGGTGGGTACACTTCATTAGTAGAGATGTTGTATCCATGTGATGGGTACTTCTCATTAGTAGAAAATGAGTTACATAGTAGGAATCTCCTTATCCCTTAACTATGTGTCCGCGTCGGTGTAGCTACTGGAGAATCCACTTAAAGGCTAAAGAATATGACCCGTCAAGGGGGAATGAGTGTAAAGTATTATTCTCTCAAGTTCACCCAACTCTCTCAATATGAGCCAGCTTTGGTGTACAACTCTAGGGATAGGATGAATAAGTTAGTTATGGGAGTATCTTTTATGGTTGAGAAAAAATGTCTCACAACAATGATCCATAATGATATGGATATCTCTAGGATCATGGTGTAAACAGAACAAATTGATGAGTCCAAACATAAGAAGATGACTAGAGATGGAAAGGAGCCTAGGTACTATGAATTAAATCAACCTATGCTTAATAAGAGGTTCTATAAGCAAGAGTTTCGCATGGGGAACAAGGATAGGGTCTCCAAAAAAAATTCTCAAGGAGGTCTTTACACTTTTGAGAGGCCTAGGTCTACTAGTTGTGGCAAGCAACACTTCGGTAGGTCTCTTGCCAGTATAGATGGTTTCTTTTGATATGGTAATAGGGGCCATAAGATGACAGATTGCGCTGCCCTGAAGGAAAAAGTAAATACATCAACCAAGCTCGTCATGGTGGTTCGGATACCAATGCTCCAAAGAGATGTTATTTCTATGCACTCGTGGCTAAAATATTGACTAATTCGGAGTGTAGGCCTTGGTAAGTTATAAGTTCCTTATTTTTGTTCTGATTTGATTTACATGAGTCTAAACTAAGTGGGGAAGGATAAGTTGAGTAGAAAGATAGTAGGTATCCTTATCCTTCCTTTATTATTACTCAATCTTTAGACCAAAACCCTAGGTAGTTTGTTTTGTTTTAGAGTCTTGAATTAGTATGAGTTGTATGTCTCCTTATCTTACCAATTTCATTGATAGTGTGATTTTTTGGCATTCTCTTAGTGCTATCATAGTTATATGAGTAGATTGGTAGTTAATCTATCTTTCCATTATAATGTGTAGCTAATGATATTGCTTTATTGCTCCAACGTTGTTATGCAATGTGTCAATGTGTTACTTGAAGGTATTACATGTCGAGATATTAATTATGTAATGAGCATGTATAATGTTGGAGAAAGTAGTTCCTCCATACATGAATTGAAAGAGAAGAAGTAAGTGTGTGCTTTGAATTGTGGAAGCTTTACATATTTGCTTATAATTCTTAAAATGCTTAATGATATCAAGTTAGTGTTCCTTGTAAGTTTAGTGAATTAACTATAAATGTGTGACCTTTATGATATGCGTGGTATGCCGCTAGTTTTGTCCTTAAGGTCCTTGGAACTGGTTAGTGTCATTCGAATATGTTGTTCTATATGGGGGAGATTTTAATAACCCTAATGATTAAATAGGTTAAACTAGAACTTAGTATGTGTTTCATGAGTTAATAATGAGTTAAAATGATGTATTTTATCATTAGAAGTCAGTTAGTGAAGTTTGGAAGTCAAACGTCCAAGATGTCCATCACGTTTGGAAAATGTGCCTTGGGATGTGCTATGGTGTCCTTGACATTGGTGCATGTTTTTAGGTAGTTTTTTGTGTCTAAAATCAGTTTGGATGACCCTAGTACCTATATGGATGTACCAAGGGTCAACACTTTTGGGTACAACACCTCGAGGCCCACTAAAAGGGTCCCCAAGGAGGACCCAAACGTGGGAAAAAGGAGCTGCCCAAGGTAGCGTGCAGGGCCCGGATCAGAATCATGCCTCGAGTCAAGCTCCTGACACTTAAGTTTACTATTCATGCGCGAGTGGAATGAGGTCAACTACCTTAAAATAATGAAATTTTAGAATCAGAAGCTCCCTCCGCGACGTGTAGTCAAGTCCCAGATTTGACGGCATCATTTTTAAGTGAAATTAGAATTTGGAAAAAGGGTCCAAATGGTGTAGGGGTCATTTGGGAAGTTTAGGTATCATTTGTGGACTGACTTTAGGTCATTTTAAATCACATTTCACCCACCAATTCAAACTCTAAAGCTCAAATCATGTTTCTCCAAAAATCTTCCTTCAAAATCCTCCATTGAAAAAGCTTCAAAATTCAATGAATAAGACAAAGTTCTTCACGTTTTCTTCACCAAAATTCGTGGGTTTCCTTCTTATTGAGGTATGGTAGTTATCCTTGAACCTTCTTTCATTTAAACAGCCATTTCAAAGAAACTTCAAACTTTTTATTCCTTGACTCTAAATATGGATCTTTGCATGAAAATGTTTTAATGATTGATATGACTTGTTCTTAGTTTTAAATGATTATTTTAATGTCACCGTCCCCCCCTTGAATCATGTCTATTCTTCTTATAAACTTTTATCTTATGAAATGTGTTTAATGATAATGATTAGATAATGTTACTTGGTGGTTTTGTTAAGGATTAGCTACTTCCTTAAGGTCTTTTTTATGATGAATTGTTTGATAAATTGTTGATAGGTGGTTAAACATTGGATGATTGGTAATTTGGCAATGTTGTTTAATCCTTATTGTGAAATACACGAAGTGGTATGGTCCACCTTTGATGGCGGTGTTTTACTTGAAGTTTATGAAGTTATATGTGTATTGTAAAAATGGCCTTGAAGGAATGATATGTTTTGTGATGTGATGATTTTGATATGAATATTTATGATATGTGTTAGGAGGTTGAAATGAGTATATTGAAGGGTTGATGTCTAATTGAAGTAGGTATTTGACATGAAATATGATTATGTGTGAATTGCGATGAAATTGGGTTTTAACATGTCTACAAGTCAATGATATGAATAATGGTTAGTAGGTGAAAGGTGGGCTCACATGTACTCACACACACACACTTGAATGCATGAATAAAATAAATGAAACAAAATGTGGGATTGTATGGTGACCAGTCTACGTGAGTAGAGATGAAGTGTCTAGACCATACCTACTATTCTTAAGTATGAAAAGGATTATTTTGGAGTGAACACTCTTCGTGAGGTGAGATGAAGTTTTTAGTAGAAACCTCACTATTCCCAATGACCTTTCCAATGATAGGTTGGAGGTTGGATACCCTTCGATAGTTTATATGGAATTTTCAATAGATAAATTTTACCCTATATTCAATGAATGTTTAATACTCTGTGGGGGGAGTTATGCTTAGAACTGTGAAAATATTAAGAAGGGGAAGGTATACTTCGTTTGTAGAGATGTTGTATCTAATATACCTTCTAAGATGGGTACTTCTCTTTAGTAGAGAATGAGAAACTTAGTAGCAATCTCCTTATCCCTTAACTATGCTCCAGCGTCGGTTTAGCTACTGGAGAATCCATTTAACGGCTAAAGAATATGACCCTACCTTACGAAAGTAGGGATCCCTCATTCGTTATGGATTAATACTGAGATTCCATGTGTATCTCTCTTGGTTTAAATCGGTTAAAGCTATCCCCCACAAATGTATGCAAATGAACTAAGTATTCTTAAGGGTGCACTACTTATAGTAGGTGGTGCAATTGGACGCTACCTACCCATTGCACAAGTAGACATATGGAGGGAGTCTTGGTGTGTCCTTATATGAAATGTATGAAGGGGTTATGTATGATCGAAATGAAAGTAATGTGACTTTATGTTTTATGTTATGGAATCATGTTGGTGTTATGACTTATTTGATGATATCTAGTATGTGATGAATGTGATGTGCCTATTCTAAGGTTATTCCGAAGGAGCACCAAGTGGAAGTGGTAATATGGGATGCTATTTTCACATTGCAGCAAGTATAAATTAGAGGTTGGCTTGGAGGATTTTTCTTATGCGAAGTTCCTAAATATATGTATGTTTTACAGTGTCTTGATATTGAGTAGTGACTTGTGTAAATGAAAAGAAGTACGCTCATCCATAGTAGTCTTTAGGATCTTTTAAATAGGTAATGAGAATATTGTATGAGTAATTTCCTTAGGATAGGAGTAGTTCATGTGTTTTTTTGGTTTTACTATAATAATGCTCCTATGTTAAGACAAATTGACATTTTTCCTCGTGTGCTAAATGATGATACTATATGATGTTTCATCACTTAATTCATGAAGGTTTTGTATCCAAATAACGTAACTTGCATGTTTCAGCTAAATTGTCCCTTTTTGCAAGATTTTACATAATGACATACTTACTACAATGTTTGTACTAACCCCATACTTTACTATACTCTTTAAGTATAGGTTGGAAGCAAGTGGCTGTTTTGAAGTCAAGCTTGGGAATGGACTCTAAAAACTAAGCATGTCCTCATATATTTGAGAGAATAGTCTTTAATTTTTTAGTTCTTCTTTAATACTTGTATAAGACTTATTATGTATTTCTTGCAATGAAAAAGAGTCGTGGCACCAAGATAATTATGTCGTGTCTTTTATTTGCCTTGTGAAGATGAGACTATAATTTAGTATTTATAAAAGATGTTTTTTATTATTATTTATAGTTAAAATTTTTAATACCGCACTAAATTTCATGTTTTATGCAATGATTAATAGATAAGAGGCTAGTTAAAGTCTTTCGAAAGATTGAGTACCCCTTGCGACGACCTAAGGGTTTCCCTAACTACAAGGGTGTACTTTTGGGTTATTGCAAACATTTTATCAGAGCATAAGGCTTTGGTATATGGTTTACGTTCCAAAGTCTCAAGAGCCACGTCTAGTAGAGTCATGTTCATTAGTGTGAGTCACTACACATCTATGAGCGGGAAGCTATAAGATGATAGACGTTTCACATTCTTCACTACTCTTGTGTTGTGCCATAGAGTTGTGTTCTTTAAATTTATTTTCTCAACCTCTTCTCTTGTGTTTATAGGACATGAATATTAAAATGACACCCACTAGAAGGGAGGAGGTAGAAGTATCTAACGAGAGAATTCCTCTCCGTGGTGAGAAACATCAAATATTTGACCAAGAGGATGTGAATGAGCTGGTTCCCCCTCCAGAAACTCAAGGACCTCAAGTGACCCAAATTCCTCCTCTTTCCCGATTTCCTCAAGATCCCTATGTTGATAGGGATATGAATAATGAGGAGATAAGGGCTGCCTTAGAGATTTGACTCCACTCATGTTGACTAAATCTCATTTCGTCACTAATCATGTGGTTGCCCAAGCTAACCTAGGAGTTGGACCTCAACCCAATGCAAGTATTTCTGTTTCTAGAATCCGGGATTTCATGAGGATTAACCCTCCTACTTTCCATGGTACTAAGATGGATGAAGATCCACAGGTTTCATAGATGAGGTATTCTAGGTGGTGGATGCTACGGGTGTGATTCGTAGAGAGAAAGCGGAATGAGTCGCTTATTAACTAAAAGATGCGGCTCAAGTGTGGTTTGAACAATGGAGGGATGATATACCCTTAAGAGAAGGTCTAGTTGATTGGGAAGTGTTTAAAACGACATTTCTTGATACGTTTTTTCCCATAGAGTATAGGGAGAAGAGGTTAGTGAAATTGATGAACCTTCATCAAGTGGGAATAAGTGTTAAGGAGTATCCTCTCAAGTTCACCCAACTCTCTAAATATGCCCCAACTTTGGTAGCCAACTCTAGGGATAGGATTAATAAGTTCGTGATGGACGTATCTACTATGGTTGAGAAAGGATGTCGTACGACAATGATCCTTAATGATATGGATATCTCTAGTCTAACTGTGTATACTCAACAAAGTAAGTAGTCCACGCTTAGGGAGATAACTAGAGATTGAAAGAAGCGTTGGTATGATGAATCAAGTCAACCTATGCCTAAGAAGAGGTTCTATAATCAAGACTATCCCATGGAGAACAAGGATAGGATCTCCAACTAAAATTCTCAGATAGGTGGTTATGCTTTTGAGAGGCCTAGGTGTAATAGTTATGGGAAGAAACACTTGGGTAGTTGTCTTTCCAGCACATATGGTTTCTTTGGATGTGGTAATAGGGTCAATAAGATGATAGATTGCGCTACCCTCAAGGTAATTAGGAAAAGAGTGACAACTCTCTTGAGCCTTTTATTTTTTATTTTCTCAACGATCAAATTCTATGCAATTTAGTAACATGATTTAGCTTCATATATTTATGTTATTGTAAGATTCCAAATTGAACATTTATTTTCATCATGTGTGAAAATCCTTTTTTGATCTTTAAACGTTTGAATGAGAAATGAAGAGTTATCACATTTAAGAAGAGTTTTATTCTACATGGCCTAAATTGTTTTTACTTTTATTTCAGACTTTTCTTAACTGAACAAAGTTGCCTAACACATTTCAAAGAGAATGTAACTACTATAAAGTAAGAATAAAATAGGTTGACGTGGAAACACCTGGCTCAAAGGTTAAGAACCACCACTTTTTCCTCAACGGGACTTATCCCAAGTTCACTGAATAACCATGACCCTCAACGGAGAACGAGATTACCAGAGTTTCTGTATCCTAAATATAATTACCTAATCTAAATTCTATCTTCGAGTTTCCCTAAACTAGAACATAATATCCTAAAATAAGTGTATAATTCACTGATCTCACAATATAAAAATAAAAAATACTAAGAAACTTCCTATATTTTTGCTTCTATATTTTTAACTCAATAGAACTTAAGAAGTTTATAACTCAGTCGTTTTACCTTTCTAAGTGTGTAAATTAGTATGGACACCTCATCTGATATTAATAATTTTTCTTTTAATAGTTTTTACTTCTTCCAGAACTCTTCTTCTATTCATTACTCAATTTCAGTTTATAGTTCTTTTCACAATAAAACTTTTTTATAAGATAAAAGTCCTTGAAATGGTTTCCCAATCAGAGTATTTTGCTAATGTTTTCCTTGCATTTTTTCATTTACCAAAACAGTACTTACTCAAACAAATTTCCCCTTATTGATGATCATAAACTCAAGTCCATTCTTTACTTTCTTCTTAGCTAGTTTGACCTGTATCATTTAAGCATGGAACACATGGGCAAAACAAATAAGTTGTGGGTTATAAATAATGTTCTCCCTTTACTGCCCCATGTTGGCATCATTAAAAACAATCTAAAGTGAAACAATAAGTATATAAGTGATTAATGGAATAGTACCCAATCTACACGATTTATATGGTCATCAAGATCATAACCAAATAAGCCAATAACAGTGATTAACACATACAATATTACTAAAAGTTGAATTAGTGTACGAAGAAAAAAACATACCATAGAATACAACCAAAACCAATAAACGTCTCAAAAAGAGTAAACACACGTAGGAAGATTCACAAATATAATAGAGTAGAGAATGGAGACAGAAAATAGATGATTTCAAAGGGCTCACGTGGGAGTTGGAGTAGTTAGAATGAGAGTGAGGTGGCGTATTAGAAGCCCTCTCCTAAGGTAGTTCATTTTGAAGAGCCACTATGGAGATTACCAAGTATTCTTTTCTATTTGATAAGCAAACGTCATAACAACTAATACATTTTCCTTATCAGAAAGCTAATATTTTAGGCTCTAAATAGGTGTGTCAAAATGCCTCAAAGAAACTGGGAGAGCCAAGTGACTACATTGTCCTACCACATCATGAACAGTTTAAGAATTCCATACATGAGCTGTTAAATCAAACGCCTCAAATATGGAAGTCATGTAGAATTCATATGGATGTGCATGCCCATATTTATCCTAATTAAGAACCTTATGCATATGCTGATGATCAGAGAAGGTAAGTCAATAAGGACCTATGTCGAGTAGCTCAATGATTGTGAGATCAAGAAAATTTGTCTGCCCACATCATCGATAGGATAATCTTGTAGACCATATAAAAGTACAATAAATGTAATGGATACATTTTATTCTTCTCAACACAGTGGTGATGATTCAAATTTTTCTTAGAGGAGAATTTGCAAAGGATAGCTAGAGCAGAGTACTAGTTAGGAAATGATAGCAACTTAATCTTAACATAATGGAATAACCCTCAGAATATGCTAGGATAAGCTAGAGCTTCATGTGTGTTCTTGAGTTAATAACTTGCTAAATTACTGTGAAATAACTTCTAACGGCATGAATGAATAGTTTTTGGGTCAAATGTAAAGAAAGGACCAAGACATTAAAAACTAGCCTTTTGTATGCTAGTGTGTCCTCGTATGTTGTTTATGTTTTGGTGTGTCGTATGGAGAACAAAATGATGGAAGGTCACCCTCAATTCTATATGGTCGTGTTTAGAGTCAAAATTCCTGTGTAGAAGTCAATGGATTACGTAGGCTTACACTTAGAATGTTGGAGCTTATATCCATTTGATCACTCTCAGTCCCATTGACAAATGAGCATTTCAGTGCGTCAATCTGTCAATGATCCATCAATGGTGGCCATCAATGGCCACCTGTAAAACCGTCAAATTTTGGCCAAACCAAGGGTTGTTTGGTAAATTCAACCCTTGAATTATTAAGTGTGGGGAGGGGGGTATGGTTATTGTAGGTTATTTAGGGTACTTTATTTTTGATTAAACGCTACAACCTTGAATCAGACTTCATTCTTTAAAACTCAAAACCCTTCCCTCCCAAAAGTTCTTTTAAAACACTATGGAAGTTAAGAGTCAAATTAGATCTTGGATTGAAGGTTTACACTGTATTCTCCTTCAATTATGTAAGATTCTTAATATAAAGTTATGAGTACTCCTTATCTAGAGTTATATTTCTTTCTAGAGAAAATTCTCAAATAGTTTTCAAGATTCCAAAAGATGGTCAAAACCCCAATTCTTCCTCATACCGTGGATTTTTCCATTAAATGGTTTCAAAACAATTTTTTATGATTATTTTATAGTTTGATTGATTTTTTCAGGTGAAAAGCTCCATGAATCTATCATATATCTAATTCCCTAATTTTTGCCTTATAAAGTGGGATTGATATGTGTTATTGGATATGAATAGAATTGTGTTTAGATTATTTTACTGTATTAATCTTTATTGTCATCTATATCTTCATATGAAAAATTGGGGATGTAACGATGGTTTAAGGATTTTTTCCTTATAAGAATGATGATGATAAATTCTCTTGTTATGATTGGACTTATTGGAAGTTGAGTAATGGTGATTTGTCATATTGGAGAATTGTGAGTTGATTCAATTCCTTAGTATAGTAGGATATCTTTGTACGGTTTGATCTAATTCTAGTGGAGGTGCTTACTTTTGTTATTACTATGATTGTGATCTTGATGGCTTTATGAGGCCAATTGAAGGTTGGTTATGTTGTTTGTGGAAGATAGGCATAATGTGTAGTTGCTATATGATTTTATGATGATCTTATATTAAGTAATATGATATTGTGAAAGAATGCATGTTTGATCTAAAAGTTTGTAAGTGATGATAATAGATTATGAAGACTCTCTATATGTTGATATAGTGTCTCTTTTAGGTAGACCTAGTTGTCCCTACTTGATACAAGAATGATAAATGAGGTATTCTCGAGTATGTCTTGAATCGGTAGACCTAAGTGTGGTTCCCCTTATTGAAGAGTCTAGAACCCTAAGTGTGCAAAACTTGAATATGAATAGAAGATTTATATGAAGTGAATCGGATAGACCCAGAATGGTACCTGTTTCATGAATGAGTTATGCTAATGAACCTTGATCGGTAGACCCTTGTAGATCCCTTCTTTTTAGTGGTATTATGATTTTGTATTCTTAGAGATATTACCTTCTCTAATACTCTTATATGAATGATCTTACTCTATGAGAACCAAGGCAAAGCACCAAGTGCATATTGTTAAGGTTGAAGCTCTACTTGAGTATGATACTATAGTACAAAGAAGCCGTTTTATATCCCTCTAAACCATGTGCCTACATGGGATATGTACTACTTATAGCTTTATCATGTAAAACACTTTCCATTGTGTTAATTCTTATGACACACATTCCATAGCTAGCTAATGTGGTCTATGTCGGTTAATGTCTATTCTCTTCATTTGGGATGTACTCTTTAGCTATTGCATAGGCATCAGAATGTGTAGGTAGTGGAATATGAGTCTATTTACACATGGAACGAGTAGGATTTGAATGTACTAGAGTGGGTTCCCTACGTCTTCCAAGATCATTATTTCAAGTCCCTCAAATGTATGAATATCTCCTTTAGTATCTTTAGGAATGAATGTTGAGTTGTTTGGTGGTGTTGGAAAGAAATATACTTACATAGAGTAGTCTTGAGGATCATCTAGGCTTGTATGAAGGGGTTGTAAGGGAAACCACTTCATTTAATAGTTAGGTTGGGCTTAGGATAACCTTATGTAGAGGTTCCAAATGGTTAAATGGGCTACTCAATGAATATAGTCATATCTTGTGAATGATGGGAGTAGTATCTTGTATGTTGATGATTCACTTGTATACTATCTTTTATACTTAGTTTATGAGACTTTATCAAAATAGCATGAAAAACTTATTTCAACTAAAATTTCCCTTTTTTACATGATTTCTTGCATGGTCATCCGTGAATAAAGAGATTTCATCATCCTTGGCCCGCTAATTTTTTTTTCAGTAACACTACCGGGGCCACTGAATCCACTGACCACTGGACCCTTAAGAATGGATTGCTGAAAAAGGGGAATGATTCGATTATGCAGAGATTAAGAGACAAAGGAATAGGACTGGGTTAGATTTTCAGCCTCAAATTCAGACATAGATTCAGATTTCTTTTTGGACTTAGATGTGGATTGCTTAGAGTACTGGATTTCGGATACATGTTCGGGAGACTGCTTGTGAATGGAAGATTTATTTTCTTTGGAAGAGTATTTCGATTTAGAACTTGAGGATTTTAAAGTTATGTCTTTGTTACACTTATCCCTACTACACATAAGTTCATCATCAGATAGAACAATGGAAAGGGGTGGAGTGAAGTGCCTATAAAAGAACATGTCCTTTTTGTAGAAGCCAAGGTATAGATAAAATCAGCCTCAACATGAAGAAGTTATTGTCTAGTTTGAGTGACCCTGACAGTGGGAATGTAAGAGATATCATTGTCTTGAGAGGAATCAAATACAAGGTCTGACATAGTGTCCCTATTAAATGTTTTGAGACAAAGCCCCCTTTTTTTTCAACAAATTCGGAGAGGGGAATCTCATCAGTGTTATAAATACTAAAACTAAAATGAGCATTATCATGTGTCATAATTTGTATTCATGTAAAAAGGGAGAATGATAATTCCACTTACAAAACTAAAATTTGTGAACTCATGTAGAGCGAGTAAAAAGGATGCGTGTGTGCTAGCTTCTTGCTTACTAGATGCACATGAGAAAGAAGTACTAGAGAAAGATCTTTAGAGTAAACTTCCTCATCGGATAGTAAAGGTAGATTACCATTAATCTACATTAGGTGATTCCATCTAAAAGACCCAAATAATGTCTGGAGGAGATTCTTTAGTCAGTATGGCGAGAGAAGTATCAAATGATTTTTAGATTTAGTTTCTCCAAGGATTTTAGAAGAAGATGACATAGTTGAGTATGAATGATGAAAAAGGTAATTGGATTTTGAGAAGAAGTTTGTAGAGGGTGAACGGATAGAAAATATGGTTTGATATGATTGTTACAACTTTTTTTTAAACAAAAGAGGGAGCAGTAACGAGGATTTATAGATTTATGCTGTTAAAATTAATGGGAGAAAGAAGAATAAAGGATCATATTATTTATATGTATCATCACGTGTAACTCTTAATCAAATAGAATATTTATACATGAGGTATACTCCACAATTTTGTAATATAATTCACCCTTTCTACAACATTGGAAAACAAAGATCCATGACATTCTACAACAGCTGATAAGTACAAAATTGATATAAAAGTTAGTATATTTTATATACTGGATAAGTTATCACTTCATACAGAAACACACATATTAATTCACATAGCTACAGTTTTCTAACCAATCATTGAGGGAGGAAAATTATGCATTCTTCATCATCCCCCACTCTACCCTATTTTTTTCAATGTGCTCGGTACTTAATGTTTTGGTAAATTATCACCAATTTGTTCCTTAGTGGAGCAAAACATTATTGATATGTGACATTTTTTACATTGTCCCTTAAAAATTGTGTCTTATATCAATGTGTTTTGTTCATTTATGTTGCACAATATTATTTTCTATATTAATTGCTCTATCATAGTCAAACAAGATAGGAACCCTATCAACATCCATACCAAAATCCAACCATTGTTGTTTGATCCATAACATTTGTGCACGACACAATCCATCCACAACATATTTAACCTCAGCACTAGATAAGGCTACAAAGTTTTGTTTAATGGTGGACCATGATATATAACATATTCTCAGGAAGTGAATCATATGTGTTGGCTGCTTCCTATCAACTACTTATCCAGCATACCAAACACGATTGAAGTTTTTTCCTTTGGAGTACTAAATTCATAGATCAGCGGTTCCCTTAAGATACTTGAAAAATTCTTTAAATTTATTTAAGATGAGATTCTTTGGTATTTGCTTGGAACCTGGCACACAGTCCAACACTAAATACGATATCTGGTATACTTGCGTTAAGCTACAAAAGAGACCCTATCATTCCACTAAACATATTCTAATAAATAGATGCATTTGTTTCATCCAAATCTAACTTAGTAGTAATAGAATTATGCATATCAATTTCATTCTATTCATTCATGTTGATTTTATTAAGCACTTTCTTCAAAAACTTTTGTTGATAAATCACGGTACCTGTGTGTTTTCTTGATTTCTTATGTAAGAAAGAAACTAAGTCTGTTCAACCTAACAAGGTTTGTTAGACAAACTTACCGTTTATCTGCATATGTACGTGTATTAAAGTTATCAGGGCATTGAAGTATAATAATGTTTGAAGAACTACCTAGGTGAGTGTAGAAATCTGAAAGTTGTACAAGTTATTGTTGTGTGATGTTATGTTATCATTCAGTGAGGTTACAAAGAAAGTCTTGATTAAATATGAAAACCAAATTTATTAGGACTATAAGGATCCATAACAACGTGGTCATGATGCCTTACAATTACATAACTCGAATTAAGGCTAATGAAATAATCATTGAAAGAGTTAAAAAGTTTGTCTCTATCTACAATAGACAATTTCATAGGTTGTAGCATGACCAATTAGTGGAGACAACAAATATCCACATCCAGAAATAGTCTTCGCGCACCAGCAAGGTCTATGTATTTAGGCATCATTTCTTTAATAATTATACATATAGAAGCATCATTCTGATGATGTCTCGAGCAATAAAAAGTGTCAAAATAATCACTAATCCATTCATATACATACTGTGTGGGAACAATTATGTTTCTCACGCTTATGTTTGAGGATGGTGATATCTCTTTAAAAATTCTATAGATACTTGCTAAGATGTCGAGCACTAATGCAAATTTCTAGATATTAACCTTGAAGACACTAGGAAAAATGCTTTCAATGTTTACTTTGAAGACTAAACATACAAAATTAGCAAGCGAGAACGGCAACTAAATTCATATCTTTTCAAATATCATTAAAGAAGAATTATCTTCCTCAGTTCGTGGTGAATATTACATGTCAATGTAGCTTGTGACTTTACCTTATTTTTGCTTTTTAGTTAGACATCCATGGTTGAGGTTCATTGTACCTGTTTTGCATTTTGAATTAGAAACTCACTCTATCACAAAAGGAAACCTGAGTCCTCATGTGAACCCTCTGAAATCCAATAAAATGTTGAAAATAAGTAGTCACATATTTTAGGCAAAAATGGCTTCCTTTGTTACATCTAGTAGTGTCAATTCTTGGGCTGAAGGTTTAACTTTTCCATATATATATCCATGGATAGGAAGGCCTCTAATTAACACATTTCCAAAATTAAAATAGAGAGATCATCAGTACCAAAACACAACAATGTTAATCAATGAATGCCAAATTTCATCTTGTTGATGTTATAAGAGAATGAAAAGGCAGAAATGGCATCATGTATCTTGATCAACTCCAAAACCCGTTGTATGTGAATGTAGAGAAAAAAATGACATCATATACCTCGGTCAAGTCCAACACCTCTGTAACAACCCACATAAAGAATTAGGCTGATCTAAAGCTTCGCTTGTGTGTCATGAATTAATGACTTGTTAAAAACATGAGTTTTCATTTTCAAAGTCTTAATTGAGGAGCATAGACGTTGAAAGTCGAGGCACGAACATGTCGTTAGGGAGGCACGAAGATGTCGTTAGGGAACTAGTTTAGCATGTTTATGTGTTTCTGTGGTGTGTAAGAATCGGAAGTATTGTAGAATGAGTTTAAGTGAGTAAAATTCAAGGCACGTTCTATACTCTAGTTTAAAAACATGTTTCAGTGAAGTGCATGGATGGGCTTATGCCATGACAAAGAAGGATGGTCCTATGCAAGAAGGAAAATGTGTCAAAACTTTGCTTAACACTACCTCAAGGATCCACGAGCCACCTCACGGTCAGTGGTCATGACCACGGATCGTGAAGTGTCCTTGGTGGCATGATAGGCGAGGATTTTAGACAAGTTACTGCCTAAACATCCACAAGCCACTTCACGAATAGTGGTCATAACGATGACCCATGAACATGGTTGTGGAAGTGATATAGCTATGTGAGGGCTTGGAATGGACAAGGAGGCTACTGTCCCAAGGACCTTGAGCCGTCAACTTGGCCGTGAAGTCCTTCACGAGCGATTTTGGGCGTGGTCACTGGGCGGTCTTACCCAACTTGGTGAATCCAATTTTTCCTATTTTAGTTTTTATTAAGTGGTGTTATTTTTAAAAGGTTTATATAATTAATATAAATAGTTTTAAGTTGTAAAACCTTCGTTTAACTCATTATTCTAAAACCTCAAATAAAAACTCTCCAATGTTCTCTCTAGTAAGTTCATCCATTGTTGAACCTTCAAGCTCCATCGAAGAGGACTAAATTCTCCAATTATTCACCCTAATTTCGTGGATAGATTGTAACTAAGGTATGGTGATTTCATCCTTTCCTCTTTTCTCATTCAAGGAGTCAATTTCAATGACTTTTCAAAAGATTTAAAAAACTTTTAAACCTAATTTCAAATCTAAGCATGACTTCTTACATTAAACGGTTCTAATGGATGTTTTATGAAATAATCAATGTTAATTGATGGTTTTATGATAAAAATTTACATGATACCACGTAGTTCTTGAATTACTAATTTTGACTATAAAGTGGATGCATTGATTATGATCTAATTAGGTGGAATCCTTCTATAGGTTGTTATGGGCTATTGAAGTATGTATTCATTGATATTAAAATTGTCAATATCTTTATCTATTATGTGGATATATATATTATGTCATGATTGAATCATTGACATGGACGAATTGGTGCTCTTATCCTTATGGACATTGCATATTGCTATTGCAAAGATTTTTTATAAATGTGAACTTGTTGGAATGTCTAAGGAATAGTGATTGTGGATATAGTAAATGGTGAGTTTACCTAATTCCTTTCTCTTATACAGAATTGATATTGAATTGTTATTTATTGGTTTGGTCCACTTATGGTGGCAGTGCTTTATTTTTATAATTATTATGTACATGGTCCTGTCGGCATTATATGTAAGTTATAGTATTAGCATGATATGGTATATGTGAAGTTGTAAAGTTAAGGTTCTATTATATGGTATATATAACCTTATATGGGTTTTATGTTTATGTGGTTTAATATGTTTCTTCCGTAGTTGTTGAATAAGATTATGAAGGACTAGGATGAGACTCTATAAAATGATGTTGCAACTTGTGTTTTTAAATTAGTTCTCCCTACTTGGTACTTGCATTGTATTTAATTCGAATACGAATGAAAATCTACGATATGTACACCTAGAATAGGCTACCTTCCTTGAATGACTAAATAAGGTATTCTAGAGCAAGTCTTGAACTTGTAGAGCTTAGTATTAAACCCTTTTTCATGATTTTAGAACGTTAAATGAATATGACACATTGAAGATTAAAAGAAGGTTAATAAGAAGCCAATGGACCTATATTATTCCTCCTTCTTGGGTGGAATGATGGACTTAGGGGTAGGTTGGTCGGAACGACGTGAAACCATCTCTAAGGATGTAATAAGAGCTATCCTAATAGTCCTTGGTTGGCAGCCCTATTGGAACCATCCTTGGAAGGAAAAATGTATTATTAGTTGGTAAGGAAAAGTTATGGTACTTTCAATAATACACCTAGTGAATTATTTATTCTATCATAAGAAAGGCAAAGCACAAAGTGAATATGCTTGTGGTAGTAGCTCTAGTATACATGAGACTAGATTTCAAAGAGGCCCTTGATATTCCTTAGCCATGTGCCAACATGGGATGATTACTAGTTCTACCTTTGTCAAATGCAACACTTTCCATGGTGTGGGGTCGTATGACACCGGATTGCATACCTAGCTAGTGTGGTCTATGTCGATTAATGCTTATTCTTATCATGTGGGATGTAAACTCTAGTATTGGATAGGTTTTACAACGTGTAGGTACTAGATCTTTCAAGACCATTATGTGATGTCCTCTAATTGATATCTTGTATCTCTTACTCAGATTAAGAAGTTTTTCGTAGTAAATAATTTTAAATTCAATGTTTCTTACCTAGGGTATCTTTGACGATCATTTAGGTATACTTGAAGAGGGTGTATGGTTGGTCTCTTCATGTGTTACCCTATAGAATCTTACAGTAAGTTTAGGTAGAGAGTGTAAAGAAATTAAAAGGGGTTACTTTCTAAATATGGAATATGTGTTATATGTGATTATTGACTTATATTATGTCTACTAAACTCTTATGGTGAAGATTTCTATCAAAATAGCATGAAAACATATCTTGAAGTAAATGTACATTTTAGCATGTTTTTTATTGCATGTCACCATACTTGGTGCATTTAATGTTTTAATTGCATGTGTTCTTTATCTTACAATTGTAGGTTGCAAGTGATTAGTCTCTTTGAAGTTAATCTTGGGAATTGCATCGTCTAAAGAAAATCTTTGTATGTCCTCATATTTTTTGAGGACATAGTTATATTTAGTTTTTTTTTTCCAAAAGAAAATGCAATAAACTTCAGTTGTACATTTTTTTAATGTGGCTTGTGACCCTAAGATTTAGTGTGTCTAAGATCGATATGAAGAGACACAGTCTTTCATATGTTTCTATGAAGGAGATTTGAACTAATGATGTGAAAAGTTTTAATTTTGTGATAGTTTTCAAATATATATGTAGTGAATGATATCTATGAGTTTATATAAGACCTCTGAGAGGTCGAATACACCGCGTAACTACTTCAGGGTGTTATAGTTTGTGGGGTATATTGTGGGTTATTCAATCTTCATATCAGAGGATAAGGTTATGAAGTAGTCCTATGAATTCAAGTTTCATGAAAGACACATCTAGTAGAGTCTTGTTCATAGGTTGTGAGTCACGGACATATATGACCAATAGGCTATAGGACAATAGAAGTTTCACTTTCTTAATTACTCTTGTCTTGTGCCATAGATTTGAGGTTATAAGTGTCTTTTTCCTAATCTCTTGTCTTGTGTTTATAGGATATGAAAACAAGAAGGACGCCCGCAAGGAGAGTTGATGAGGAAGTGGTGAATGAGAGAGCTCCTCCCAAATGTGGACAAGGTCCCCTAGGTGTTCAAGTTCCTCATGTAGAAGAAGTACCTATAGTTTGTCAAGGTAATGAGGCTCCAGTGGTTCCCCTGGACATAACTAATGAGGAAGTTAGAGGAGATCTTCCAACCCTAGCCTATGCCAAAACGGCTCAAGCAAATCAAGATACTAGGCCTAGGATTAATCCTATTGAGAGTACTATGACCTCAAGGTTGACGGAGTTTGCGAGGATGAATGCCCTAATTTTCTTTGATCTAACTCAAAAGGATCCCTCAGAGTTTCTAGATGGTGCGTATAAGAATTTGAGTTTTATGGGAGTGAATCCTAGAGAGAAGGTGGAGTTGGATTCATACTAATTGAGGGAAGTTGTTGTAAGGAACCCAAAATGTGCTAGGCAAATCTAGATACTAAAATGAGTGTAATGAGTTAATAAGGTCTTAAAAATTATAAATATGAGTTTTAAGCGTCATCTTGCAGAGTTTTGAAAATTTTTAAAGAGAAATGGCAGGACTTGCAGAAGCTAGTCTAAGTTAAACTTGTGCATTGTTGTGTTTAATAGTCGGGTTTCGGTCTATTGTAAGAGGGTGATAATGAGTATAAATGGTTCCTACATATAGAATGATATGTAAAAGGTTAAGACGTTTGAGTACGACACCCAGTGGACCAACCTAAGGGAGCCCAAGAAGACCCAAACTATCACATCCGGGGAGCACCCCTAGATATAACCGACATCATAGTCTTCTTTTAAGACTCATACTAACCTCTTAGCTTACATTATTACATTAATATGTCAAAAATACGTAAAATTCAAAACTTTAATTACTTCTACATTGAGGTTTACATTAACCTCTTTACACACATAATATTTATATCGAGTACACATAGACCCTTCGTATAGGAAGATTACGTAGTCTTCTACTTTTATTGCACATAGATAGATAAAATATAACATAGGCTCAAATGGATGTTTTATCTCATAACCTTCTCAGGAGTATAACAATTTGGGATTATCCCATACATCAATGTAACTAAGAAACATCTAGGCTATATAATGTTTAGTACTCAAATATAAGGAATGAATATAAGAGTCTTCAAACTAGAACAAATTTATAAGCTTGATATTGACATTTCCCTCGGAAAGTGACGACCTACCCTACATGGATGATGAGAATTCCATGTATTCCTCCTAAGATATCTCAAAGACCTTAACCGACCGGAACTTAAAATGTTGTGGAAAATGTGAGAAAATTGGGTTAGTACACCACTTGTACTATGTATGAGACAATATGCACACATATCATGAAATCATGCTAAAAAGGAACATTTTATTAAAAAATATGCTATTTTACATTTAGAAACCTTTATGCACAATTAAGAATATCATATTGATCAATAATACACATTCATTAAGTCTAAAGCAAGGACATTACAAGACCAACAATAATAAGTCAAGTCAAGCAAACATGCATATCACATAATTGAACACTAAGTCAAGACCACTCTATCATCAAGTTATAGAAGCAACAAGCATAGATAAGAGTTCATCACAACATAATCAAAGCAAGACAATTACCCATGAACTCCTATTAAATCAACAAGTGCAATGAACAAGCAAAGACCCATAACCTTACTCAATAAATTAACCTAATAAGAATCATGAAAAACTTCCAACTTGTCCTAGCATATCATTAACGGTACATACCATCAAATTTTATTTATGAAGACCAACATATATTCATAAGTGAAACCAATCGTCATATAGTATCAACAATATGAAAGATCATAATATACATATCATGTACCATTATAAGCATATACATATATAAGAACGACATTCTAAAGCTTCGTTCAAGGAGAACTAGTGCAAGGCATACGTGGAGTCCCACACCGCTACCTAAGCTAAGTAAAACTTCGTATGTCAGCTTAGTTGTTTTGTAATTCATTACTTCATTTTGGGAAAACTTGCCTTAACCTACATAGACCACAAGAGCTAAATGTGAAATCTGGTGTTGTAAAACATAACACCGATGGAAGGTGGTCTACCGGCCAAAGTAAAATAAAACATAAACAAAGTTTTTTAGGTGGATCCGCTAACAAGTCTTCATATGGGGGCAACATAGGCCAAGAACTAATAAATAGGTATGAAGTCTCTACATGCCAATTGGCAATTTGATCCTTATCTCATGGAACCCATATGATGAGTATACCTCATTGGGGAGTCAACACCTCATGTGGAACTATAGCGTAAATCCTATTTTATTAAGAGTCAACACCTCCCATTGTCAAGTTCACTCGGTGCTAAGATAAGTCCCTTTTGAAATGTCTTTAATGTCGTTATCATTCATCACTGCTTAATGTAGGCAATAGGGTCTATTCCTGGTATAATAATCATCATAATAACTCAATAAGAAGTGCATCATTATAATTTTTTCATTACAATCCATATAAGTGAGGTTAGCAAATTTACATAATCACATCCTGATAGTGCACATTGGTAAGTATCACCATCCTTATATCATTTACATCTTATCCAACACCTCACAAACCATAGTCAATGCATTTCAATTCAACATCATACCAACCCATTAAATCCTAATATGAGATATTATTCAATGCAATATCATCACTTAATCACAATTTACCACAATTTAAGTAATGCACAGGATCACAAGACTTATCAAGTCTCCTTCATGATACATAATCAGGGTTTTATCATCAACCGTTAACTCACTCTAATACGGGTGTAATATCATCATAAAAAAGCAACCCATTATGATACCAAAACCAATTGAACCACTACATCACAATCCAGCACTAGTTCATAGCTTAAGACAAGAGACTTATATACATTAAAATTGATCCTAAAAAAGTGTCTATAACTTTTGACACTCATTTGAGGATCTAGATCACGTCTTAGACTTTCGAAGTGTTATATTATCCCCCCTATCTTTAGCAACATTCGTTCCCGAATGACATTAAAATCATTCAACAGGAAGAAATAGACTCAAGATTAGCATCCCAACCAATAAACTATAAATACAACATGGTTTACCACATCATTTATGTCATTTACACAAGGAAATTCAAAAACTTCAATTACCACACATAAGGCTCAAAATTACATTATAAGGAAATTCCTTCTCAGAACAACATGAGTTCCACATACCATATATGAGTCAATTATACCAAAACTAAATTTACCAACATGCTCAATATCATTTCATAAAGACTCATCATATCAAAATGCACAACATAACTCAAAACAAGAAGAATTGAAATTTTTAAGGTCAATATGTAGAATTTCAGTGTAACTTCACTATAACGACACCAAGAAATGCACATTATATATCAAATAGATGGCCTCAGCCTCCCATATCTCACCCTCAACAAGGTGATTTTTCCATAATACTTTTACGGAAGACACCTCTTTGTTCCTCGACCTCTCTACTTTCCTATCAGATTTGAACCGAAACCACCTCATAGGAGAGGTTATCCTTCAGCCAACACCCTCAATAGAAATAATAGACTCGGGATCACCGATAAACTTCTTAAGCATAGAAACATGGATAAGCGAATGAACTGAAGCAAATTCAAAACGGAACATTAACTCATATGCAACCTTACCAAATCTTTGAAATATTTCATAGGGACCCACATAACGAGGAGGCAACTTCCCTTTCTTGCCAAATCTAACCACCCATTTCATAGGCAAAATTTTCAAGTACACCTTATCACCTTTTTCAAATAGTAAATCCCTTCTCCTATTTTCACATATGGGAAAACCTCCTGGATGTAACCTGCATCGTCGTCCTCTTTGACGACTAAGACTAGCCTCTTTGCTTACAACATTACATTCATAGGTCAAATTTAGAGGAAAATTTAAAAAATTTCATTACTTCTACTCAGAGGTGTACATAAACCTCTACATACACGTAGTATATATATATCGAGTATACATAGAGCATTAGAAGATTACTTAGTCGTCTAGTTTTACTGCACATAGATATAAAGAATATAACATAGTCTCAAAATATTTATCTTGTTTCATAAAAGTCTAAGAATTATATATCAATTTTGGCCTAGCCCCATACATCAATTACAGAAGACCATATAAAGGTCATACAATGTTTAGTATCCAAATAAAGAGGAAAGAAACATAAGAGTCTTAATACTAAAAACAACATCATGGCTTGATAGTAGCATCGCCCTCCGAAAATGAGGACCTACCCCATTTGAATGATTAAGAAATGCAAGTTTTCTTTAATATAAACTCCAAATGACTTTTAACAACCGAAATCTAAAATGTTGGGGAAAAGAAAAAAATGGGGTTTGTCACCACTTTACTAAGTATGAGACCATATTGACACATATCATGAATATATGCTTAAAGGGACACTTCATGCAATTTACATTGAAAACCTATATCAACATTCCACAAGACTATACCAAAGAACTTAGGCATTTTTATTCATTCATAGGAATGTACATCACAAGAACAACTTTATCAAAACTAATTAATTCAACATGCATATCCTGTAACTGAATACATAGTTAAGTAACTTTATCATAAAGTCATAAATAACCACAAGCATGAATAATAGTACATTTCACCATAACCAAAGTATGACAATTACCCATGAACCCATGACTTACCCATGAACCCATATCAAGTCAACAAGTGCAATGACCAAGCCAATCCCCATAACCTTACTTAATCAAATAACTCAACAAGAATCATGAACAACATCCCACTTCATATAACATGACATTTAGGAGTACATAGCCTCATCTTTAACAATATAAACCAACACATATTCATAAATTACACCATTCAACATATAGTATCCACAATGTGCTAGTTCACCATATACATATCATGTACCATTATAAGCATATTCATACATAAGAACATCCTCCTAAGACACCCTTCAAGGCTAAATAGTTAAATCTTTATGTAGAGTCCCATAACTCTACCTAGACTAACCTAAACCTCTTAAGTTGTTCTAGTTAGAGTTCATTCCTTTAATTCATTTTACCTTTTGGGAACATGTTACCCTAACCGACTTAGATCGCATGAGCTAATGTGTAATCTGGTGTCATGGAAACCTAAACTAAATGAATGTGGCTAATTTCCAAGTTAGTACAAAAACATGAACATAGTGACTACGTCGATCCACTACATAGAATTCGTATAGGGGGAACATAGATCAAAAACTAGGATATATAGTTTGGACCCTATTTATGGTAGGTACATTATACTCTCCAATCTCAACAGTACATTAGTGATCCTACCTTCCTATGTGGGAAGGGACAGTCCTCACTCTAGTTCACTCGGTGCTAAGTAGAGTCCCTTTTTGAAATGTCATTAATCTCTTTATAATAATCCTTTCTTATTGTAGGTCATAGGGTCTAAAAGTTGTATAATCATAATCATTATAATCATAGCACAATAAGATTTGAATGAGTATAATACATTCACAGAACTCATATAATCGAGGTTAGGACATTACCATTTTCATATCATGATAAGACACATTGGTAAATCATTCACAATCCTTATAACATTTACATCTTAGCCAAAACCTCACAAACAATAATCAAGACCTTTAATTCATTATCATACCATCCTATAAATCCTAATACAAGGCATACTCAAATACAACATCATGACTTAATCACAATTAACCACAATTTTAAGTAAATCATATGGATTAAAAGACTTACCAAGTGTCATTCATAATTTCTCATCAAGGTATTACCATCAACCCAATTAGGGTATAACATAATAAAATTCAATGATGAACATGATAACAAGGCAAAAAGAATCAGTAATTCACAATTCAATACTAGTTCGTAGCTTAAAACAAGATACTTAGGTCAAACTCACAACATACTTCATAGCGTAGATCACTTCTCAAAAACTAGAATGAAAGGACTATAAATCAACCTAATTAATTAATGATTAGTATAAAAACATCATATAGTAGTAATTCAAACAATAACAAAGTCAATTAAACCAATACTGTATACTTCTTATCAAGATCATCACCAAGGGTTAAGGGGTAAAGGTTAATATCCACAAACCATAAACATACATAATAATTATCTATAATACATGTTAATATATTCATACTATCAAAAAAATATCATAAACAAACCAATTCATAATATAATATTTCAGATTGGATGAAACCCCCTTGAAAACCCTACATTTGAAAGCAATTTGATGCAACCCTTTGAGGAAAGAGGTCTCAAAGGTGAAAGATATCTCATACTCTTATTATTAATGAATATTGATGGTGAAACTTAACACTTTCAAGACCTGAAAGCCTCCCCTAGATTGGTCTTCAACGGTGTTCTTCACTAGACAGAGAAAGAAGAGAGAAGGAACAGAGTTTGGGTTTGTGAGTTATGAGAGTTTAGATTTGTTTAATTAGGATAAGACATTACATAGGGTGTTTACTAAGGTAATTAGATCTCCCTAATCCCCCAAATAATTAAATAACCTTTACTTGATTAATTTACACCAACTTACAAAACGTGCAGTATATCACGCCCTCACAGATGAGACCTCGTCCAGTGGTCCGTCTGTGAATCGACTACCCCTGCCCTCATCCATGATGTGCATCCGTTTTTAGATTTAGAGACTGGTCCAAATGGACGATTTGTCAAAATGGCTAAGTGTTGGTCGACGGATTGCATCGATGCCCCATCGATCCACACACGCCATGTCGTTTCCTTTTGTTGGTGTACACTGCCCAGGCAGTCCTTGACCCTAAAATGCAAGGGTCCTCCTCAAGGGCCCCCGGATGGTCCTTGCGGAGTCGTACCAGTACATTTCATATATAAATCAATTTAACACATGTTAGACACTCTTCCATATTTTTTCATAGTTTTCTAACTTCTACAAGCTAGTCAAATAGGATAAGCCACGCTAGCATCTCATTGAACTAGTTTCTTGATGTCATGGACGTTCTTTGAGGTTTTCATTTCTAGACTTCCTAGATGACTTATAGTAATCAAAATCAACCTTAAGAAAGTGTCTACTTCTTACTTATCTAACGTTAGGCTCTAGAACATGTCTTGGATTTTCGAAGTGTTACATTATCCCCCCTTGGGAACATTATTCCTGAAATTACACTAAAAACTTTTTGAAGAAAGTAATGGACTCAAGACTAGTAGACCAACAAAAAACAATACATAACAACATGAATTACAACATCAAGCATATCTCTTACACAAGGAAATTAAAAAACTTCAATTGCCACATATAAGGTTAAACATTACATTATGAGGAATATCCTTCTCACAACTATAAGAGCTCAACATAGATTTTATGAGTCAATTATGCAAAAGTTCAACTTATCATCATGCTACATATAATTTCATAAAGACTCAGCATAACAAAATGCACAAACTAACTAAAACCAAGAAGAATTGCAAAATTAAAATCTCAAACAACATTTCGCATGAATTCACTGTAACAATATCCAAAAAATACACATTTTTCAAAATATCAACAAAACATGAGAACATTCACTTTTTAGTCATCATTTTCATTATTAGTAATAACAACTAACCTAAGTTATCAAAAAGATGAGGGTAAACGGGACTTCATGTCGGACTCGATCTCCCATTTTGCACCCTCAATTAGGTTATTCTTCCATAACACCTTTACGGAAGCCACCTCTTTATTCCTCAATTTCTTTACTTTCCTATCAAGGATTTGAAACGGAACTTCCTCATAACAGAGGTTATCCTTCACACCAAGACCCTTAATAGGAAAAATAGATTCGGGATCACCGATATACTTCTTAAGCATAGAAACATGGAAAACCGAATGAAGCAAAGACAATTCATTTGGCAACCTTAACTCATAAGCAACCTTACAAACCCTTTGGAAGATTTAAGAGGGACCCACATAATGAGAACTCAACATCTCTTTCTTCCCAAATCTAACCACCCCTTTCATAGGATAAATTTCCAAATACACCTTATCAACTTCTTCAAAAGATCTTTCCCTTTTTGCATCACTAATCTTCCTCTAAGCTCTTTACTATTCCACTTTTTGAGCATTAAACATGAGAAAAGAATTTTTCATATTGTTATGTAGCGTTGTCGAATGACAGTCTCCTTGAAAGTCATTTGACACTCTCGTCAGAAAGCGGTTTATTTCATCTCTAGGGTCGAAAACAAAAGAAGGAGAATATTGTGACACTTGAGTAAATTTAAAGAGTATTCAAGAACATTCATAACTCCTTGATGAAGGTTGATGAACACCACCACCTTGGATTCCCTGTTCTCCCTAGGAAAGAACCTATGAAGAAAAGCCTTCTTGAACACGTCCTAAGTCACCGTCCACCCCTTAACGATATATTATCCCTCCATTGGAAATACCAAGTTTGGCCCACATCATTGAGTTTGGAAGTGGATAACTCGGACTTCTCAATTAAAGAAAACCACATAACATAGAGGATGTTGTAGATTTTATCAATGAACTCTTGGGTGTCTTCTTCAACCTTGGACCCATTGATGTAGGAGGATTCATCCTAGTGAAATCCCTTAGACAGGAGGCCATGGTAGCAACTTGTTGATGAACTCGAGGTACAACCTCGTGATTTGCTTGGGTCATCATGCTTGCGCTGAGTAGTGGAAACTTGTGTTTGGGTAGTGATGGCTTCGGCCATGTGGAGAAAAGCAACCCTGATGTCACCATCCATTAATGGAAGAGGATTGACCAGAGTGTGTTCATCATTCATATCTTTCTCAAGAAGAGGAACTTGATCACTACGGGGAGGAACTCCCGCATTGGCAATGTCTTCTTCAAGTCTGTGTGCCGCATTCCTTTGAGTATTCATTAACTATAATCACAATAAATATATTAGGTGCAAAAGCAGATAGAGCTAACACTCTAAATGAGATATATTGTACTTCCAAAAAAGTGAGAGTTTCCTAAGCATATCATAGGTTCATATTCATAGGTGTGGTGCGCTTCACAATTATGAATACAAACCCTAATATACTTGGTTGAGAGAGACATTGACTTTAAGATATATAACCTCATTCTCTGATACCAAGTTTGTCACATCTGGGGAAACCCCCTAGATGTAATTGGCGTCGTTTTTCTCTTTGAGGACTAAGACTAGCCTCTTCTCTTATATAATTACATTCATAAGTCAAATTTAGTGGAAAATTTAAAAGTTTTCATTAATTCTACTCGAAGGTTTACATAGACCTCCACATACACATAGTATATATATATCGAGTATAAATACACCCATCGTATAACAAGATTACTTTGTCTTCTACTTTTAATGCACATAGATATATAGACTGTAACATAGTCTAAAAATAGCCGTCTCATCTGATAAGTATGTAATAAGAGTATATAAATTTAGGCCAGCCCATACATAAAATAAACAAGACCACATGTAGTCACACAACGTTTAATATCCAAATGAATATGAATGTAACATAAGAGAAATAATATTAAAACAACATCATCGCTTGATAGTGGCATCGCCCTTAGAAAGTTAGGGCCTATATTACTTGGATGATAAAAAAATCAATGTCTTCTTCAATGTCGTCTCCAAAAGCCCTGCAACGACCATAACATAAAATGTTGGGGAAAAGGATGAAAAGGGGTTAGTACACCACTAGTACAAAGTATGAGAACATATGCACACATATCATGAAAACATGCTAAAAGGGACATTTCATTAGGTATACAATTTACTTTGAAAACCTTTCTGCACATTCAACAAGATTATACCAAATCACTTAGTCCTTTTCATTAACTAATAAGCATTTACATCACAAGACCATAACAATCAAAACTAGGCGATTCAACATGTATATCCTAAAACTGTATACATAGTCAAGTAACTCTATCATCAAGTCATATATAACCACAAGGATTAATAAGAGTACATTTCACCATAACCCAAGTAAGACAATTACCCTTGAACCCATATCAAGTCAACAAGTACAATGACCAAGAAAAACCCATAACCTTACTCAATTAAATAACTCAACAAGAATCATGACAAAAATCCCACTTCACATAGCATGACATTTAAGAGTACATAGCATCATGTTTTAACAATATAGACCAACACATATTTATAAATGACACAAATCAGCATATAGTATCCACAATGAGCAATTTCACGATATACATATCATGTACAAGTATAAGAATATTCATACATAAGAACATACTCCTAAGACTCCCTTCAAGGCTAACTAGTGCAATCTTTAAGTAGAGTCCCATAACCCTACCTAGACAAACCTAAACCGATTAGGTTATACTAGTTAGAGTTCATTCCCTTAATTTATTTTACCTTTTGGGAACATCTTTCCCTAACATACATAGACCACATGTGAAAATGTGGAATTCGGTGTCATGGAAACCTAAACCTAAAGAAGGCGGCTATTTTTCAAGATAGTACCAAACCATGAACATAGCGACTACCTGGATACACTACCTAGTATTCCCATGGGGAAAACATAATTCATGAACTAGGAGATATAGTTGGGACCCTCTTTCTCCTACACGAATTATAGTATTTAATCTCAACATTAGATTAGTGATCCTATCATCCCTATGTGGGATGGGACACTCTTCACTCGAGTTCACTCGGTGCTAAGCTAGAGTCTCTATTTGAAATGTCTTTAATTTCTTTATCAATCATCATTTCTTATTGTAGGTCATAGGATCTAACCCTTGTATAATCATCATTATAGTTCAATAAGATTCTCATAAGTATAATTCTCTCATAAAACTCATATAGGTAAGGTTAGAACATTACCATTTTCAATTCATGATAATGCATATTGATAATGTATTCACCATTTTTATAGCATTTAAATCTTAGACGACACCTCACAAATCACAGTCAAGAAATTTCTATTCAACATCATAACACCCTAGCAATACTAATACAAGGCATACTCCAATACAACATTATGATTCAAGCACAACGAACCATAATTTTAAGTAAAGGATAGGGATTACAAGACTTAACAAGTCTCCTTTATAATTCATCATCAAGTTCTCACCATCAACCCAATTAGTCTATAAAATAATCATTGATAAACACGATAACAAGACTAAAAGAATCACTACATCACAATTCAATACTAGTTCATAGCTTAATACAAGATACTTAGGTGAAACTCACAATATACTTCATAACCTAGATCACTACTCAAGAACTACCTTGAAAGGACTAAAAGTTACCCTAATAAACCAACTATTAGTATAACGATATCATCTAATATTAATTCAACCAATAACAAAGTCAATTGAACTAATACAATATAGTTCATATCAAGATCATCACCTATGGTTATGGGGTAAAGGTCATCTTTTACAAACTACACCAAAACATCAAGACACATCATAATTAGATTATAATAAATGTTAATATATTCATAATATCCAAAAAAAATTATAAATAAACCAATTCATAACACAATTTTTGATATTGGATGAAACCCACTAGAAAACCCAAATTTGAAAATCAATTTAATGGAATCCTATGAGGAAAGAGGTCTCAATGGTGAAAGAGATCCCATACCTTGATAATTTATGAATATTGATGGATAAACTTAACCCTTTTAATCTTTAAAACCCTAAACTATCTTAGTCTTCAATGGTATTCTTCACTAGAGTGATAAAGAAGAGTGAAGGAAGAGAGTTTGGGTTTGTGAGTTATGAGAGTTAAGATTAGTTCAATTAGGTTAGAACATGATATAGGGTGTTAAATAAGTTAATTATACTTAAAAAATCCCCTAAATAACAAAATAACCCTTTTATTAATTAATTGGAACCGACTTAAAACGTGCAAAAAATCAAGCCCTCACATATGAAACCTTGACCAATAGTCTGTCTGTGAGTCGACGACCCCTGCCCCTACCGTGCTGCACATTCGTTGTTTGATTGAGAGACTGGTATAAATGTAACATTAGACAAAATGTCTAAGTATTGGATGATGGATGTTATCAATGCCCCGTCGATCCCCACACGCCCCATTTTTTCCCTTCGTGGGTGCACACTGCCCAAGCAATCTGTGACCCCAAACTGAAAGGGTCTTTCACAACGGCTCGAGGTTGGTCCTTGGGGAGTCCTACCCAAACGTTTCGACTGTAAATCCACTCAAAAATATTTTATAAACTCTTCCACCAATTTTCATCATCTTTCTGATTTTTAAAAACTAGTCAAATAGTGTAAGACACGCTACACCTCATTGAACTAGTTTTCGGACATCATAGACATTCTTTGACATTTTAGATTCTAGACTTCCTAAATGAATTATATTCATCAAAATGAAACTTAAAAAAGTATTTACAACTTATGACACTTACATTAGGCTCAAGAACACATCTTTGATTTTTGAAGTGTTACACCTAAGATCAACATAAAACTATTGCCGACAATAGGTTTTTTGCATTCGGATCCTTCTGATCTGAACCTTCTCCAAAATATTTTGAATCAAGTTGGGACCCGAAAGTGAAGACTCACCTACTTCGAACCACCCAATTAGAGATATAGATCTCCTACCATGAAAGGTTTCATAAGGAGACATAGATATAGACGAATGGTAGCTATTGTTGTCAGCAAACTCCACCAAAGACGAATTCTTATCCCAGGTTCCCTTTAAATCAATGATACAAGATCTAATCATATCTTAAAGGTTTTGAATAGTATGCTCCACTTGACCATCTGTTTGGGGATGAAAAGTGGTGCTTAACTTCACCTTGGTACCCAACCCTTCTTTGAATGAACTCTAAAACATAGATGTTTATTGTCCACCCTATCCGATATGATGGATAACGGAAACCATGGCCACACATAATATCATCTATCAATATACTTGCATAATATTCCACCGAATAAGTTTAGTTGATAAGAATAAAATGATCTGATTTGGTCAAACTATCCACAAAACCACCCATATGGAGTCATTTTGCTTTTGTGTCCGAGGCAAACCAACCACAAAATCTATATTGATGTCTTCCTACTTCCAAGGTGGAACTCAGATTTCTTGAACTAAACCACCCAGCTTTTAATGTTCGGCTTTACGTTTTTGACAATCTTGACCCTTTGCAACAAACTCCGCTATGTCCTTGTTCAAGCGTTCCAAGCAAAACACATCCCTAATATCATGGTACATCTTCGTCGAACCCGGATGAATGCACTAATGTTATCCATGAGCCTTCTCAAGGATCCCTTTCCTCAAATTATCTACATTGGGAATAGACAACCTTCATTAATACCTGAAAGCACCATTCCTCCTTAAAGAGCATTACCCATTAAAATTTCTAAGAACCGATTACTTCAACTCCACCAATGGTTGATCAAGGTGCTGTTTGTAAATCACCTCAAACAACAAATATGACTCGGATTTATGATGGACCATAAAACCACTATTCGAAGAATCTTTCAACCTAACACCCAAGCTAGCCAACCTGTGAACATCTTTTACTAGGTCTTTCTTGGATTCCTCTACATGAGACACACTACCCATGGTCATACGACTTAGAGCACTGCTACCATGTTGTCCTTGTTGGGGTGGTAAAGAACATTCATCTCGTAATATTTTAACAACTACAACCACCTTCTTTCTCGGAGATTCAACTCCTTTTGAGTAAAAACATATTGAAGACTTTTATGGTCAGTATACACCTCAACATGAACATCATACAAGTAATGACTCTATATTTTAAAGGCAAATACCATGCCCGCTAACTTAAGATCATAAGTTGGATATTTCCTCTCATGTACCTGATGTTTTCTCAAGGCACGGACTATTACTTTCTCATGTTGAAAAAGCACACACCCTAAACCCACTTGGGATGCATCAACATACACAACGAATCCTTTGGTCCTCTACGGTAAAGTCAACACCGGAGAGGAAGTAAGCATATCTTCCAAGATTTTGAAGCTTATCTCACATGCCTCCGACCATTAAAATTACTCACTCTTTTGGGTCAAGGTAGTCAAGGGAGATGCAATTAATGCAAAACCATCCACAAAAATTAATAATAACCCACTAGACCCAAGAAACTCCTAATGTTTGTTAGAGTTAATGGTCTAGGCCAATTGTTCACCGCCTCCGTTTTCTTGAGTCAACCTCAACTCCATCACTTAAGTAGATATGACCAATAAACGCCACCGACCTCTACAAAAACTTATATTTTCTACACTTTGCAAATAATTGATTCTTCTTAAGAACTTTTAACACCACCCTCAAATGGTCGATATATTCACCCTCCTTTTTCAAATATACCAAGATGTCATTAATTAAAACAATAACAAATGAATTAAGGTAACATCAAAACACCTTATTCTTGAGATACTTTAATGTCGCCAGGGCATTAGTGAAACCAAAAGACATTATTAAGAACTCATAGTGACAATGTCTAGTCCGAAATGCCGTTTTTTGTATATTCTCACCTCTTACTCTATCTTGCTGATACCCCAACCTCAAGTCAATCTTAGACAAGTAGGTTCTCCTTGAAGTTGATCAAACAAGTCGTCAATCCGAGGGAGAGGATACTTGTTTTTAATGCTAACTTTATTGTGTTGGCGATAATAGATGGACATTCTAAGGGATGCTAGGTCTAATGAAGCCTTTGTCTAGTAAATCTTTGAGTTGAGCCTTCAACTCTTTCAATTAAATTGGAGCCATCCGATAAAAAGGAATTGAAATGGGATTTTTATCAGGTAACAAGTCGATACCGAAATCGATTTCCCATTCGGGAGGAATACTGAAAGATCATTAGGAAAGATATCCGAAAATTCCCTCATTACGGGGATCGACTCAATGGGAGTAACTTCGGAGTCTAAATCTTGGACTATTACTATATTGTATAAACACACTTTATAGATCATTTTGCATGCTTTTAAACAAGAGATGATACGACCTCTAGGAATAAAATTTCCCCCTTCAACTTTAAAACGGACTCATTTGGAAAATTAAACTTCGCCACCCTTGTTCAATATTCTATATAGGCAAAACAAGCATGCAACCAATCCATACCCAATATGACATCAAAATCAAACATATAAAGTTCTACTAGTTCAACATGAGTAACTCTATTGTGCAACATTATAGTACAATATCTATATACCCTTTCTGGAACCACTGACCCACCCACCAGGGTACACAAAATAAAAGGTTCATTCAAGATATCGGGGAAAATGACTAACTGTTTAGATACTAGGGAAGTAACAGATGACAAGGTAGCACCAACGTCAAGCAAAGCTAATACATAAATCGAAAAGCATTTTAACATGCCGATCACCACGTTGGGGGAAGTTTCTTTTTCACACTTAGAGAGGAGAGCATAAAAGCGATTCTTCTTCGGAGCATCATTAGAACCACTTGCTTGAAATTGAAAACTACCTGTGTCTTGAACCTTTACAGTAGGGAAATCCCTAAGCTTGTGGCCACTCATTCCACAACAAAAACAATTGCTCTTTAAAACTAAGTAATCTCCTAAATTACCTTTTCTACACTTTGTACAAGAAAACTTCTTGTTCGGTGAAGTAGCATACTTACCTTCTTAGGCTTAGGGTTAGACACCTATTCTTACGAGCATTACGGAATTTGGAAGGAACTTGATCATATAACCTCTTTTCGAACCTAGATTGTCTTGGATATAAAGCCTACCCTTTGACGATCCTCCTTCCAAAGACCTTGCCCTCTTGGCATCTCCACTCTTCCTGTTAGACCTTGCCTCTTCCACTTATTGAGCATGAACCATGAGATGAGAAATGTTCATACTATAATTTAGCATAGCCTAATGACATTCCTCTTGTAAGTCATCCGACACTCCTGTCACAAAGATGTTCATTTCATATCTAGGATCAGAAACCTAAGAATGAGCACACTTTGACAATTTAGTGAATTTCAAATAGTATTAAAGCCCACTCATACCGTCTTGATTAAGGTAGATGAACTCCACCACTTTATCTTCCCCCTACTCCATAGGAAATAATATATCAAGAAACCCTTCTTGAAAATCTCCCATGTCACCAGTCCACCTCATAAAGGCCTATTGTGTCCCCATTGGACGTACCATGTTTGGGCCACATCTTTTAGTTGGTAAGTGTCTAACTCGTTCTTCTCACTAGTAGTCAACCACACAACATAGAGGATTTTGTAAATTTCTTCAATGAACTCTTGGGGATCATTCTAAACCTTGGACCCATAGAAAGTAGGGGGATTCATCCTAGTGAAATACCTCAAACGTGAGGCCATGGTACCAAATTGTTTATTTGCTCAGGTTATAACCTTCCAATTAGCTTTGGCCGTCATGGGTTGAGCTTGGGTAGTGGTGGGTTCTGCTTGAGTAGTAATGGCCTGTGCCATGCAATGAAGGGCAGCCCTTATGTCACCATCCATCTAATGAGGAGGATTGACCGGGGCTTTGTCTATATAAGCATCTTCTTCAAGAGGAGGAACTTGATCAACACAGGAAGGAACTCCCTCATAGGAAACCTCTTATTCAAGTCTTTGTGTAGGGTTCGTTCGAGTATTCATTTCCTATAATCACAATAAAAAATATTAAATGCTAAAAGCACGTAGAATAAAAACTATAGATGCAAGATATTGGACTTTCAAGAAAGTAAGATTTTCTAAGCATTACAGAAGTTTCTATTCATAAGTGTTGCGCGCTTCACAATTAGGAGTTATAATTTACATAGATGTGGTTGAGAGATACACAGACTCAATGATATTCAACCTCATGCTCAGTTACCAAGTTTGTTACATTCGAGGAGCACCCCCTATATCTAAACGTCGTCATTGTCATGTTTGAGGACTAAAACTAGCCTTTTAGATTACATTATTTCATTCATAGGTCAAAATTACACAAAAATTTATAAATTTTCTTTACTTTTACATTGAGGTTTACATAGAAATATACATACACATAATATTTATATATAGTATACATAGACCCTTCGTTTAGGAAAATTAAATATGCTTCTACTTATATTGTTATAAATATAAAATATAACGTAGGCTCAAATGTATGTCTCATGTCATAACTCTCTAATAAGTGTATAACAATTTGGGCCTAGCACATATATCAATGCACATAAGAAACATATAGGTTGTACAATGTTTCATACTCAAATGAAAAGTAAAGAACATAAGAGTCTTAAAACTTGAACAACTTCATAAGCTTGATATTGGCATTGCCCTCTGAAAGTGAGAACCTACCAAACTTGGATGATTGAGAATTCCAAGTCTTCCTTCAAAGTTGTCTCAAAGCCCTTCAAAGACCAAAACCTAAAATGTTGTGGAAAAAGGGAGAAAATGGGGTTAGTACACTACTTATACTGAGTATGAGACCATATGCACACATATCATGAAATCATGATAAAAAGGGACATTTCCTTAAAACATGCTATTTTACATTTAGAAAGCCTTATGCACATTCAACAAGACCATCAATCAATCAGACATATTCATTAAGTATAAACCATGTACATCGTAATACCAACTATACAAAGTCTAGTCAAGCCAACATGCATATCATATAATTGAACACTTAGTCAAGACAACTTTATCATAAAGTTATAGTAGAAATAACCATAGATAAGAGTTTATTACAACATAACCAAACCAAGACAATTACCCATGAACCGCTATTAAGTCAACAAGTGCAATGACTACGCAAAGCCCCATAACCATAATCAATCAAGTAACCCAACAAGAATCATGACCAACATACAACTTCTCATAACATATGATTAAGGGTACATATCATCATACTTCAACAATGAAGATCCAACACATATTCATAAGTGAATTTAATCCTCATATAATATCAATAATTTTCAAGATCATCATATACATATCATGTACCATTATAAGCATATACATATATAAAAACAACCTTCAAAAGCTTCTTTTAAGAAAAACTAGTGCAAGGCATAGATAGGATACCATAACCCTACCTAAGCTATGTCAAACCTATTAATTCACCTTAGTTGGTTTGTACTTTATTAATTTATTTTAGTTTAGGGAACACTTGCGTTTACCGACATAGACCACAAGAGCTAAATGTTGAACCCAGTGTTGTAAAACCTTACACCGATGGAAGGTGTTCTACCGGCCAAAGAAAAACTAAACGTAAATGTAACTTTCTAGGTTGATCAACTAGCTAGTCTTCCTATGGGGGAAACATAGTTAAAAACTAAGAGATAGGTATCAACAGTGACCCCGCGACATGAAGTGATTGCCCATATTTGGTCGAATCGTTTTTAAGTCACATTTGAATTGGTTAAAATGATCATTAAGTGCAGGGGTATTTTGGATACTTTATGGTATTATTATTATCGGTTATTTTATAGTTTGAAGTGTATTTAAGAACACAATATCCATTTAGACTCTAGACTCAAAATCAAAACCTTTCTCTCCCAAAATTCACTCTAAATCACCATTAAAGATGAAGAGAAATTAGACGTAGCTTTTAGGAAGAATTTCTCCAAGTATTCAAGATAGGATTCAGGCTATAATCTAAAGTGGGGAATTTATTCATCTATGGATTCTTCCATTCATGGGGTCCCCCTAGTTTTTCACAATTATGAATCAAAAGAACCCTTATCTATAAAGTGTTGTGATTGCATTATGGGTAATACTTGATTGTGATCCCAATCTAGTGGGTAGCACTAAAATATGTTCACGTGATGATTATATGTTGTTTTCATGAAGTTCTCATGGTCAATTGTAGTATTTGATGTTGAAGGTGATGATGGTGATTTTAGTCCATTAGAGGCAAGATGAAGGTTCTAAGTTGATCTTCTTAATTCACTTGTATTGTGTACTATTGATAATAATTGAATCACCTAAACATTAATATTAACTAGGCCTTATTTATCTAGCTTTTTCTTGACTAGGAAATTTGGAATTGAACCTATGTGATCATGTATGTCTAGACTTACCTTCGAATGATCAAACTGAATGAATTAACTTATAATTAAACATATATAATGAGGAATTAAGAGAAGTAATCGATTATAGGACTTGTACAACATTTATCCTAGGGATTTGGGGTTGAAGTTATTATGAAGGGATTGGTTTTCTTTCTCTTTTACACTTACAAATGAACAAGATAGAAGAACCAAGTTCTCTCACATATATTGATTCTAGTGTTACCTAATAACCTAAAATGAATATTGATTTGATGAATTAGAATATCTTGAAGTTGTATTGAATATCCTCTTATTTAGTGAATATTTAGGTTATGAATCTCATGATAACTTTGGATGGAGAAAGTGAGCTCTATCATATTCAGATTGGTCATGTGTTTCTAGGATGCTTGATCATTACAGCTTGGGAATAGTGGTTCTAGTGATAGCTTGGGAATGAGTAGTGAAAGTCTCCTAAGAATAGCTTGAAGTAGCATTACTAGAGTGCCTCCATGATAGCTTGACTTGGTTAGGCCTAAACCATTTCATGAAAGCTTTAGGGGAAAGGACTATATATGCTCTCCTAATGTTAGCTTGACTTGCATAATAGGTATATATCATGATAGCTTCTCTTGCATTCAAGGTGCACTACATGAATTAGCTTCGGAGTATTTTCTCATGATAGCATAAAGTTGAGGGTTCAGGCCCCCTTATGATTATCTTGCATCTACATATTTGGTTCATGATGGTTAGGATGGATTTTTTTTCCTTAGTTAGCGTGGATTAGGTTATTTTAAGGAAGTACTTAGTTTGGACGGTATTATGGGATGCTATCAATACATGGCACAAGAATGACTTGATTCTACCTATAACATTACCCTTATGATATGTATGTTTAGATTCGATGGAGGTTATGGTTTCTATCCATGACATGATGGACTTAAGATGATAGTTCCTTGTCAATATGAAGTAGGTCTACTAGAAACTCTTAAAATAATATGAAAGAAGATATGGTGACTTCAAGATATGCTTAGTGTGTGAAGTAGAATGGGACGCTTCACATGTAATTAACAAGTGCAGTTTGAGGTTACCTAGGGGAATTCGTCTCATATATTGTGATGAACTTAAGGTCTTAATTATTATAGTGGATTATGATCAAGAATGACCAAAGAGAGATACTTATCTTTGGTAGTAGTATGGAATGCTACTTTAACCTTGCACAAGTATACTTGGAGGTTGCTTGTGAAGTAATTCATTTGAGTAAGAAGGATAAAGATTTAACTTTGAACTCTTATATTATTTATGATGCTTTATTACGCTTATGATTTTCATGATATTCTTATCACTTTATCTCTATGATTATGTGTATTGTCGAGTAACTCATTGGGATATCTTATGTTTTTATATGATAGTTTCCGTACTTGGTACATTTCTTAATAACGCATATTTTTCCTACATTCTATCCAATGTAGGGTCATGAGGATGTTTGAGTTTCTTTGAATGGTAGAGTTTACAAGTCTTGTATAGAATGGACGATTCGTAAGTCCTCATAGCATCCGGGGACATTGATGTATCGTGCTCACACAGTGTTTTCAATGAATTTTGCTTGAGAGTTGTGTGTGTCTTTTTTTTATAGTAGATTTAACATGTGTTTATGTTTGTTATGCATGATAGATGTTTAGTTTTAAAATGCAGAAGGCATCTGTAGGTGGTGACCGTTGATGTGCAGGTCATGACAAGGAACAAGATAAGAGAAATCTCACTATGTATGGAACCACGAGCGAAAAATAGGGTCCTTCAATTGATTGAAGGACCGTACTAGTGAACCGTCGATTGGTTCAGAGAAGGTTCCAATACCTGAATTTTCAAAATTCTATGTGTGGAGTGACGGAGGAGCATCGACGGACCGTACTGCAGGTCTGTCATTTAATTCAGAGAAAATGGTAAGCTATAGAAAAAAATTGTTTTATGTCTAGACTGACGGAGGTAGTTGACGGACCATCCTTCCATCGACTGTCCGTCAGTACGGTTTTCGATTGAAGCCGCTTTAACTAAACAAACTTTCCTCAATCGAAGGATTGTTATATTTTGTGTTGGAGATTATTGGGTGCAGACTTTTAGAAATTAATCAATTTCTGGATTCGTGTTGAAGGATTTTCTTGCATTTTAAAGTTGAATTTCTTGGTTTCTTCTTATTGTTAAGTAAGTTCATTAATTCTTTCATAAAAATGAATTATGATCTTTCTATAATGGGTAAATAAATAAATAATAGGGTTTTGGCAATCATGGGTAATTAACAATGTAAACCTAGAAAATTAGCAATTCTCAAGTAAGTTCTTGCATGTATTGATAATTCTTTCGCTTAAAAGTCCTTTTAACGAGTGCACATGTTAACATTGCCTTGTTGCTACTTCTAGGACCAAGGAGGTAAGAATAAGAAAAGAATTATTAACATAGATATAGTGTGATACTATATAATAGGCTAGTGTCGATTGGTGGGATGTAATAAATAAGTTATTTATCGAATATGATGTCTAATATGAGGTAAAGGAAAGGTTAGCAGCTTATACACACATAACTGGACCAAGGTACGGGGTGAAATTCTTTATGTCGTACTAAGGATTTAGAGATACATAACTTACCGCTTTACATACAAAACACTAGGGAAGAATTCCTAGTGCTAGGAATACAACGTTATTAACCTGTGGGTAACACCTATACCCTAGTTAGTCTCACAAACATGATAAAAACTGAATATTTACTTTTTATTATAAGTTAAATTAGAATTGTTTAAGAAACTTGTTTCATAACCCCCCCCCCCTTAATTACTTGCATTCGGAAAGACCTTTGATAAATGGACATGATTGTGTTAATTGAAGTTAAATCTAAACCATTTTTCTCGTGGGATCGATCCCAACATACTTATTGGGTTCTCTACTTGTTTACGACCGCTTATACTTCTTTAGGGAGGTGTAATTTGAGTATATAAAATTTTTGAACCATATAAATTGGCACGCCCAGTGGGACAATCATTACCTCTCAACTTTTCTCTTTCAAATACAAGTTCAAGAACATTGAAATGGCTTTCAAAAAGATCAACTTGAAACCTGCATCTGCATTCAAATCTTGATATACATCCATATCTACATTTGCATCCACATCTGGTTGTGCGTCCAAATTTTGATCCGCATTCATATACGCATCTGCATTGAAATATGTATCTACATCCCAATTTGGATCTACATTTGTATCTTCACTTGCATCTAAATTTGCGTCTGCATCAAAATATGGATCTGCATCTATATCTGCATATGTATCAAAATCTTCTTCTGTATCAAAATTTGCATCGGTGTATGGATTCACATATGCTTCCGTAAAAACTGATGGACCAATTTATACATCAATGTGGAAAATGACTTTGATGTTACTGCGAGAAACATATGACCAATAACATGGAACCAAGCCAAGTTGTTGGGACAACAATCCTCACGATTGTCATCCGAATCTGCTGCTGCTTTTGGTTTCTCCTTAAAATGTGTAAAGTCCCCTGCAAAAGCTGCAAAAGAAGACATCGCCGAAATGGTCAAAAGGGTTCTTTCCCGATTGGACCTATCTACATACGAAAAGCCCTTTGCTTTAGTAGATAATAATTTCATGAGCTCTAGATCTACCCCAAATAACATGTTTACATCACATGTTTGGTAAAATAAATGTCATTCTCCATTACCTACTATTGTATTGCATGCAATAGTGACTAGAACTTCATCCATTGAAGAACAACTTGCGAGATTGACAAGAGCTATTGAAGGCTTGACCAAGTATGTTCAAAATCAAGATGCTTGAATTGTTAACCAAACTTATACGGTGGATGGAATAATGGATGAAGATTCAATTCATGCGCCTAGAAAATGTCCACAAGTACAAAAGACGATTGATCACCCTTCAAAGCAAGTGGAATATGCTAAAGAGATCAAAGTTTCCTTTGTCGGAACGACCCCGATCAACCAAATAAAATAGTTTACCATGGAGACCATTAAATAAAAGTTAGAGGTTTCTACGAAATCCTGCTTCACATATGCAAGTTCATACACTGCAAGGATTGATAGCTTAAAAATGCCCTTCGGTTATTAACCTCCAAAATTTTAGTTGTTTGATGATGAGGGAAGTCATAAGAAACATGCAGAACACTTAATTAAAATGGGCAACAATGCTGGGATATACAATTACTACCTTATCAAACAATTTGTATGCTCCCTTAAGGGTAATGCTTTTGATTGGTACACAAACCTTGAGTCTGATTCCATTGATAGTTAGAAACAAATGGAGCAAGAATTTCTCAATTTCTTCCATATCACAAAACGTACTTTAATCATGGTGGAACTTAAAAACATACATTAGTGAAATGAATAGACGGTCTTTGACTTCATCAACCGATAGAGGTATGCAAGTGTAATATGTAAAGATAGACTTAGTGACGTTTCGGACATAAGAGATGCGCATTCAAGGTATGCATTAGGGTCCCCTCAATAATTTGCAAGGCATAAAGCCTAAAACTTTTGAAGACTTGGCCACTCACATTCATTATATAGAGTTGAGCATGTCGTCAGTTTGAACTGAAGTGTCACATGTCCCCAAAATCTGTTAAGTCAAAGAAAGGCAAGAATTTTAAGAATGTGGGAAACTAATTACCCATGTCTGAAAACAAGGAATCCAAGAAAGTGAAGAGTGGGAAAATCAGAGAGTGCAAAAGCAACTTCTTTTAAAGGAAGGACGAATCAAAAGCTCACCTTGAAGGAAATGCGGCGGAAGGACTACTCATTTCTTAACTCAGGTATTTTTGAAAACATTGAAGAACTCTTTCATATGAATGTTTTAGAGTTACTTGAGATGAAACAACCAGATGAAGCATCGATGATTGATGACTAAAAATACTACAAATATAACTGGTTGGTTGCCTACCATATTGAGATATTTTTCGTCTTCAAGGACAAAATCATGGACCTAGATCGTGAAGGGAAATTGAAGTTGATGATGAGAAGTTTAGTTCAAACCAATTCACTAAAGCTTTTTACTTACCCAATCTTGTCATCACCTGTAGTTTTGTTGAATAAAATATAGTTCAAGACATCCAAAACAACAATCAGAAAAGAATGATTAAGTTTGGACACTTTGAGCACTTTGATGTAAATAAATATTTAAATCTTCATATACTAAGTGATGTGGCTTTTGTAGGACAGGGATCGACACGAGAATATGAAGAACTAGTAGATGATCTTGATGATTGGAGAAGGACTCTTGTGATTCACCGTAGATGCCAAAAAAAGAGTTCGCATAATAAGTAAACAAAGCGACATATCAGGGAAAAGATGGAAGGATACCAAATCCAAAACATTGAGTCTCCATTCAAAGAAAAAGAAAATAAAGGTGCACCACTACCAAGTGTGGCATCAACTAATTATATTTGGAGAATATTTGCCAAATTGGTTTTACACCAAGTTCACATGCGATGGTACAAAAGCACTATGTTTAAATTTCAATGAAAAGGAAGCGAAAGATGCAACTCCATCGTATCAATCACCAAAAAATTCTCAAAAGTTTTCTCCTAAAGATGAAAATTCATTATGCCCATCACCAAAAGATGATCCACATATATATTCTAGAGTTGAAAATGCATGTATGGCTAAAATCATATTCTCTGACGATGATCTTCTGTTTGGTAACATATTTCACAATTGCCCTTTATTCATAGAGGGCTTTATGCGTGATAAAAGGGTGAACAGAATCCTAGTCGATGGAGGATCTGGAATCAACATCCTTCCTATTCGCACAATAAAATAACTAGGGATATAAACAACGGATCATACTTATAGTTGCTTGATGATCCAAGGGTTCAATCAAGGAGGACAAAGGTCCATAGATTCGGTGAAAATAGACCTCACCATCGAAGAGTTGCAATCAAGCGTTTGGGTAAATGTAGTTGATGCAAAGACTTCATATAAAATTTTTCTTGGTAGTCCATGGGTATCGAGAACAAAGTAAACCCATTTACGTACAACCAATGTTTGATGTACTATGAGAATGGAGTTGAAAAAAGGATTATTTTAGATGATGATCCATTCATTGAAGTTGAAGATCACTTTGCTGATGCAATGTTTTACTTGAAGAAATATTCCAAAATTTGATGAAATTTCATCCAGAGATGTCAGACTCCTTAACAAGATGGCTAAGGTAGCAGTCGGTAAGCCAAAAGTTAGGACACATAAATAAAATAAAAAATTAAGGCTCCCTTTCTAGACTACTTTATGACTTTATCCTCTTCATTGAGGAACGTAGGAAGCTTAGATTACTTTTACTCTACGTTCAGTCATAAAAAGAAAACAAAATATAACGTCGCCATGTGAACATCATGTTGATTCTTTGATAACTTTGAAGACAAATCTGCATTTATCCGCAAATCCTATAGACGTGATTTTTTTACAGATTGAAGATCATGAATTCATATTTCCAACCAAAAAATGAATCTCATTATTCCGGCGCTCCTACTCCACGCTAAGAATTTTCTTCCACATTCACGCAATGCTGAAGAAAGATAAAGATTCAAGCACGCATATTTTGAGAAAAACTTCAAACATAAATCTGTACTAATAAGTAAATCTTGTGGATTTGATTTTTACATAGATTAAATATATCGAAGTTATTTTTCTAACACAAAAAAAGCACATGTGAAGTTATCTTTAACATGTGCTCAAAGCTGAAAAATGTAACGTTTTGTTGCAATCCACATATGAACGCTAGCTTATGAAGTATTTTTACAATAAACAAAGAAGGCTTGTGGAAAGAAACATTAAAAATTCAAAGTTCAAGACGAGTAGTTTCTAGTTGAAATATAATCCACTCTTTTATTGCTTCAAAAAAAAGAACTATACCCTAATGAGTGAATCTGAAAATTCTAAATAAGTAAAAGAGACATAACTACGAAAAAAGTTTGAAGCTTATGATTTCTTGGCGAATTTTCTATATCTTCTCTTATAGTTTGTCTAATTTCCCAACTTCATCATTAGACATCATATTATTTGTCTCGATGATCTAAATCTTGCCCTCCGTAATGGTGACATTATCTTGACTTTTGGATAACTATGCTGATATTGGTTAATAAGCGAGGTGACCCTATTTTTCTTGGAAGTCAATGCTTTTAATTCTTTCTCCATTTCTGCTAGAGTTACCTGAAGTTTCTCCGTGAATCTATCAAACTTTTCATGTGCCATCTTTACACCATCGGGATGGCGTTGCGCATTAGAGAGGGTATTTCCATATGATTCTTTAGTCGTTTTTTATGATCTAAAAGTATCATACTCTACGTATGACTTGAAAAATTCTCTACAGGCTCCTCTAAATAAGAGGTACCAACGGTGGTTCGCTACCAAAGGTGTAACTAAAAAAAAGAGACACCAAGTGTTGTTCGTCATTAAAGTTTAAACTACAAAGAAAGAGATGTCATGTGTGGTTCATCGTCGAAGTCGCATCCGCAAAAAAGCAGAGAAAAAAAAGAAGTTTCTACGTTGTATCATCTTAATAGCTCTTATGTCATGGTTATCGGTTAGTGGAACTCGCACAAAAGTTAATATATTTTTATATACGTCAGTTTATTTTATTTTCAGATATATTTCAGAGTTATGTTGTATCCTTGTTATATACACAATGTTTTCATCATGTTTTTAAACAAATTTTCATTATATTGCACTTGTTTTAAAGTACTTTATACTTAAATAAGTTCAGTTAATTATTCTTGATTGGAAAAGAGACAAGGTAAGTGTTCCTTTCAGAATGTCTGTCAAGCCTATGTGGTTTTAGCATTCCAACTCTCATACTCATACATTCAGTGTAGTAGTGCCAATTGTCCTACATCGTATGATGATGCAGCCGTAGGTAACCATGATAATCAAGCAAAACATCATTGATCTAGTGAGCACTCCAGAGTTATTTGGTGAGCCTTCTTGCGTTCTATTGGACTCCTTTTTATTTCATTCCGTTATTATATTAGTTCATTAACGATGTCATATTGTTTATCCCAACATCCATCTCCGTCTTTTAGTGGCTTCATAAGTAGTCAGATGTTAGTACATTGAGTCTTTTTATTATCATTTATTATTATTAATATTTAAGGTTTACACTTTTGGACAAGTTTAATGTTTTACTTTTAAGCATTCTTAATTATTTTATTATTCAGTTTAGTTAAGTGACAATGATCTTTATGAATATGCATATTTACACTCAGGGCTTCACAAACTTGGTTTTAGAGAACAAAGTTAAAGGGTCCTAGAGGGTCTATGAAGTCGTGTCTATAGAGTCCTAGTTATTGGTAAGAAGCATGCCACATCCATAAGTAGGAGGCTACAACATTTAGGAAATCCTTCACTTTTTTAATACATTTTTTGTGCAGTTAGAGTTGATCACTAAAAGGTTTCCCTCTACTCTGTGATTTTACGTTTTATAGATAATCATTCCTCCACGAAGAGCAGTAAGAGGTCGTCCGTCTAGGAGTAATTTTGAGGAGAAAGAGTTACCCAATGCACATGAAGTGCAATGGCAAGAATTATCCAATGCATGTGAGTTCTTATGCACGAGTGCACCATGTTTTACTAGTTTGAGCACTATTGAGGATCTAGAGAACTTCACTGAGGAACTAAAATAGGTATTAGAGGTGATTCATGTTGCTAAGACTGAATGCGTTGAGCTAGTTTCATATATATTGTAGAATGTTGCTAGGACTTTGTTTTACAATAGAAAGAGGGTAGATTTGACACTCGAGAAGTTCCATGACCTAGTAGAGTCATACATGATGAACAAACCCTTTAAAAACTGTTTCTAATCCTAAACTAGTGTATTTAAACTAACTAGGAAGTGTTAGAGTAAAAACGTCAAGGAACGACCATGACGTTTAGAGACTAGTGAAATTGATGTTAGTGCGCCTTTGCATTTTTCAAGGGATTTGACAAGTTCGAATTTAGTAGAATTTTATAAAAAGGTATTAAACATATATTAGAGTGTCTTTAGGGTCGAAAAAGCTTGATATGACTCCCTAAGGACCACCAAGGGCCCTAACATTAGACCCCAAAAGTGTCAAATTGACAGTTACTAAACGACGGACCAAATGACTAGCCACCGATGGTGGTTGTAGGTCAATACATAGAAAAATTTTAAAATGTCTTACAAAAACCCCTCTCTGATACAAAAGGTGGAGTGCTAGTACGGGGCCATCGATTGGTCTACGGGTCGTAGACGAGCCTTCATCGGTTGGCAATCGAGTAGATTGTCCGAATTTTACTTAGGTTGGGTTAAATAGTTAGTAGGTTCATTAATTAATTAAGGATAAGGAGTGGTTAATTAACTTAGTTAAGGACTACATAAGCTACCCTAATTCATAAGGCATAAGCACTCGATTTTTCCTCCGTCAAACTTAAAGGAATCTTAAGCTATAAAAGCATTTAAATATTGGGATCTCTTTCACCAAGAGGCTGTTGAAAATTGTTTTCCAAATATGTCTTAAATATGGGAATTAATCTAATTTCATGAATTGTATTTCGAGTTGATTTAATTCTTAATTGTTTTGGTTTATCTTAATATATTATTATTGTTTAATGGTAGAATTGATGTATTACTTCGTGATTGACCTAGTTTCCACGAAGGATTCATGATTGAACCTTTTTTCCTAACCCTAGATATAAATTGCACTTGTAGATGATTTGTTTGTTGGAATTGACTATGTTATTGTTTAATTCTCTAAATTATTATGATAGTGATTTTGGATAATTGTGAGGAACTATGAGTAAGATCTTGAAGGTGATACTTAAGGCTATTAGTAAGATCTTTAGACTATGAGTTCTCTGCTTCAATAATGATGGTTTGTTATTGATGATGATATTCAATAGAATTATGAAAATGTGAATAGAATAAGAAGATGATGATATGATGATTATGATGCCATGTTATGAGTATGATAAATTTTGAGATATTGATAGGGGTATGATCATGCAAGTTTGAATGTGATTCTCTTATGTGACTTATTATGATATGATTATTATATGATGATCTCACTAACGATGGTTTGTGATGAAAGGAATTTCTCATCATTTACATAATGAGGTAATGACATGATTATACAAGGGGTTAGTCTCCAATGCCCTATATTAAGACTAATGATTAGGAATGACTTAAATGAATTTCAAAAAGGGACTTTAGATTACCACTAAGAGAACTAGGTATGAGAGTTGTCCCTTCCTAATGTGGAAAGGTAGGTTCACAATGGTTCTCAAGAGATGGAGACAAAAATGCAATTGTGCATAAAGAGGGTTTCTAGTATATTTCCTAGTTCCTTAACTATGTTGACTCTAGAGGAATACGAAGTAGTAGATCCACCTAGAATGCTTTGTTAATCTTATGGTTCTACTTTACCACGTATAGCACTTTTTTTAAGTTTTAGGTTTAATGACATTGCATTCCATGTTTAGCTCACGTGGTGTAATATTGCTTAAGGCGATTGTTCCCGAGAGTAAACTAAATGAATGAAGTAATGAAGATGAACACTAACTCTGCTAACTTAAGGCGTTATGCTTAGTGTATGTAGGGGTATGAGACTCTATCTATACATAGAACAAGTTGTCCTTGATCGGAGTCGTAGGAGGTTGTTCTTAGGTTATTATGAATTGATGATGTCATGAAATGTCTATATGATTTTTTTATATGATGTTGCTTTTATATGATGTTAGCTTCACTTGATGAACATGATATTGGTGTAAATTTATATACATGATGACTATATATGATGGTATGCATATAAATCAAGGCATTACTTATGGTTCCTTTTCTTATTGAATTGATTATGTGGGGTGATGGGGGCTTCATATCAGCTTGCACTTGTAGGCTTGGGATGAGATTGTAGGTAAGGGACTTGTATGTTGATGATAAGATGATTTTATGATGATGTTGTCCTTTTTTATGAACATGTCTTATATTATTGTGATCTTGACTTGAATATGCTCTATTGTATGTGCATAAAAGCTTTCAAAATGACTTAGGATGTTTCTAAAGAAATGGTCCCTTTTGTGCATGATTTCAAAGGTTTTATGCGCATATGTTTCCGTAGTTAGTACAAGTGGTTGTACTAACACATATTCTTTATATATTTCTACTAATATGTAGGTTTGGGTTGTTTTAGTGCTTAGAGGACATTTTCTAGAAGACATGGACATCTTTCCCAAGTTGTTTGTGAGTCCTCAATGATCGAGAATAGTGCCACCTTTCTATCTTAGGAGTATTCCTTATGTCTAAAGACGCTTGTTTCTTTCCATATTCTTTAGACTATTGTTGCAAGCCTATATATGACATATTGTACTTGTAAAGGCTACGACCGAATGTTGTAATTCTCTTTAGTTATTAATATGTGAGAAAGATATTAGACTCTAAATGAATGTCTTTATGATAAATAAGAAGTCTATGTGAACTTCATAATCAATAAGTCTATGTAAACACCATATGTGATAAGGGAGAATCTAAGCATCCTTCACTACGTAAAAGTTTAGAATTTTCTTAATTTTCTTTCCCTATGATATGTCATGATGTATACAAAGGTCTAGTCTAAGTCCTCTTCGAGGAAGAATATGTCGGTTACATCTAGGGGGTGCTCCTAAGTCTTGACAAACTTGGTATCTAAGCGGGAGACTGAGTAACCTTAGGATTGATTTCTCATTAAATCACTTATATAAAGAGTTTTGTTCATAATTGTGCAGCGCGCCACACTTATGAATGAAAGGTTATGTGATGCTTAAGAAATTTTCATCTTCATTGAAATCCTATGTCGTGCCTCAAGAGTCTTAACTCTATGTATATTTTTTCATCTATCCCTTTTATTGAGGTTATAGGCTATGACAACTAAAAGGGAAGCTGCAAGAAGGATTGAAGAGGATATTGCTAAAGCGGGAGATCCTCGCTAAGACAACCAAGCTCCTCAAAAAGGAAGTCAAGCCCCTCCTCAAGAACAAGTTCCTTTGAGTGGTCAAGTCAGTTATTCCTCCTCCTATGATGGATGGAGCGATAAGGTTGGCTTTTCTATGTTTTTCTCAATCTATTATTACTCAAGCCGAAGATGTAGATGCTCAATATAAAGCCATGATAGCTTAAGCAAACTGGGAAGTTTGACCCCATGCGAACCAAAAAGCTAGTACCATGGCTTCTGTCTTGAGGGACTTCACTATAATGAACCGTCCAATTTTCTTTGGGTCTAAGGTGAATAAAGTCCCCCAAAACTTTCTTGATGAAGTCTAATACATCTTGTATGATATGGGGTGAGTTCTTACGAGAAGGTCGAGCTAGCCGCTTATCAACTCAAGGATGTCGCTCAAACTTGGTATACTTAATGGAGGGACAATAGAGCTTTGAGAGCGGGTCTAATTAGTTGGGAGGTGTTTAGAATAGATTTTCTTGATAGGTTCATACAAAGGTAGAAAATGGAGGCTAAATTTGAAGAGTTCATCAACCTTCGTCAAGGAGATATGAGTGTACTTGAGTACTCTTTGAAGTTCACTATGTCGTCTGAGTATGCCTCTTTTTTGGTTTTAAACACAAGGGATGACATGAACCGTTTTATGACAGAAGTGTCCGATGATTAGCGATGCTTCATGACAACATGTATATTTCACATTTGATGGTGCATGATCAACAAGTGCAAGAGAGTAGGATTAATATGAAGATTAAAGATGCTAGGAAGAAAAAGTCTTATGACGGAGGTACTTCTAACGGAAGGTAGGAAATTCAAGACAAACCTACGTTCAAGAAAAGGTTCTCCAACCAAGTTCCTTCTATGTTTTCCAAGACTACTGATGAGAGGGTGTCTAACCCTAAGTCCCAAAGGGAAGATTTGGTGATTCAACAAGCAAGAAACCTACTTGTACCAAGTGAGGTAAGAAGTGTGTGGGTTAATGTCTAGTTAAAACGGATAATTGATTAGGTTGTGGTAAGAGTGGACAAAAGATAATGGATTTTTCTATGATAAGGGGTCACGAAAAGCAAATTTTCAAAACTCAAGAAAAAGATTCTTATTCAGATGCTCCAAAGAAGAACTGCGTCTATGCTCTCCACTCTAGGGGTGATCAAGAGGAATCTCCCAATGTTTTCACCGATATGTTACAAGTATTTCCATTAATGTCTATGCTTTAATTGATCTTTGTGCCACTTTATCTTTTACGAATCCTTTAGTGGACATGAAGTTTTATATATCGCCTAATTTTTTAACTGAACCATTTACGGTTACTACCATGGTGGCTGACTCGGTTATTTCCAAAAGAATCTATAGTAATTGTCCTATGATGTTGACCAAAAAAGTTACAATGTTAGATTTGGTACAACTTTATATGGTCCATTTTAATGTCATCTTGGGTATTGATTGGTTGCATGCTTATTTTGCCTCCATAGATTGTAGAACAAGGTAGTCAAGATAAATTTTCCTAATGAATCCATCTTAGAGTGGAAGGAGGGAAACTCAATTCCTAAATGTCTATTCATTTAATGTATAAAAGCATGTAAGATGATATCTAATGGGTGTATCTACAATATTTTAAGGTTCAAAGACCTAGGCTCTGAAGCTCCTCCTTTAGAGTAGTTCTCCATGGTGAAAAATTTTCCTGAAGTCTTTCCTGATGACTTGCCTAAAATTTCTCCCAAATGGAAAATAGACTTCGGTATTGACTTGTTGCCGAATACGAATCCCATTTGAATTCCTCCTTATCGGATGGTTCCGGCTGAATTGAAATAGTTGAAGTCTCAACTCAAAGATATACTAGTCAAAGGTTTCATTCAACATAGTATTTCTCTATGGGGTGATCCGATATTGATTGTAAAAAAAAGATGGGTCCTTAGGATGTGCATTAATTACCATAAATTAAATAAGATGATCATAAAGAACAAGTATCATCTCCCTAAGATCAATGATTTATTTGATCAACTACAAGGTACGAGTTACATTTCAAAAATTGATTTGAGGTCTTCATATCACAAACATAGGGTAAAAGGTGAAGATATTCCCAAAACGGCTTTCCGAACTAGATATGGTCACTATCAGTTCCTAGTTATGTCTTTTGGGTTATCAATGCCTAGGAGAATTTCATGGACCGTATAAATAGAGTGTTCCAGAATTACCTTGATTCCTTTGGAATTGTCTTTATTGATGATAACCTGGTATATTCCGAGAGTGAGGATAAGAATATGGGCAATATTTGGTTGGTTTTGCAAGTCTTCAAGGAAGATCAACTCTTTGCAAAATAAAGTAACTGTGAATTTTGGTTGAGATCGGTTGTGTGGAGATCGGTTGTGTTTCTTAGTCATATTATCTCAAATGAGGGCATAAAGGTCGAACCAACAAAGATTGAAGCGCTTAATAACTGGACTAGACCTTTGTCTCCAACTGATATTAGATGTTTCTTGGGCCTAATCGCGTAACATAGAAGGTTTGTCAATGGGTTTACATCTACTGCATCTCGTTTGACAACACTAACCCAAAAGAATATTATGTTTGAGTGGTCAGAGGATTGTCAAATAAGCTTCCAAGAGTTCAAAGATAATATTTCCTCTGCTCTAGTATTGACCTTAATGGAGGGTACTAAGGGTTTTGTCATTTATTGTGATGCTTCTTGAGTAAGTTTGGGTTGTGTCCTTATGAAAAATTGTAAAGTGATAGCTTATTCCTCTAGACAACTCAACGTACATGATAAGAAATATGCATCTAATGATCTTGAATTAGCGGCTGTAATGTTTGATTTGAAAATATGGTACATTACCTCTATGGTGTTCATATAGATGTATATACTGACCACAAGAGCCTTGAATATTCTTTTCCTCAAAAGGAGTTGAATCTCTGATAAAGTAGATGGTTGGAAATTTTGAAGGATTACGACATAAGTGTCCTATAAAACCTTTGCAAGGTTAATGTTGTTGTGGGTGCTTAAAGTCTTATGATTATGGGTAGTGTATCTCATGTGGAAGAAGCTAAGAAAGACCTAGTGAAATATTTTAATAGGTTGGCTCAGTTGAGCGTTCTATTGTAAGATTATTCAAATGGTGGTTTTACGGTCCATAATAATTGAGAATCATCTTTAGTGATTGAGGTAAAGTCTAAGCAACGTCTTTATCCTTTAATGAGTCATTCTCCCAAGGGAGGGGCGGATTGTGTACTTTGGCACCAAGGTAATTTGTGTGTACCGATGTTGATAATTTATGGGGAATTTTCTTGGAAAAAGCTCATGCTTCCCGATATTTTATTCATACGTGTGCCCCTAAAATGTTCTTTGATCTTTTAGAGGTCTATTAGTGGGATGTATTGAAAAGATTCATGATGGAGTTTGTGGCTAGGTGTTGAAATTGCCAAAAAGATAAAGCCAAATATCAAAAGTGGGGTGGTTTGACTCAAGTAATGAATGTTCCTACTTGGAAATGAGAAGACAATAATATGGAATTCGTAGTGGGTTTGCCTCGGACATGTAGGAAAAATTACACAATATGAGTTATTGTGGATAGGTTGACAAAATCCGCTCCCTTTATCTCCGTCAAGTCTACTTATTTGGTGGAAGAGTATGCTAGAATGTAAATCAATGACATTATGAGTTTACATGGGATCCCTTTGTCCATCATATAGGATAGAGGTTCTCAATTCACTTATCATTTTTGGAGGTTTTTTTTTATAAAAGGCTAGGTACACAAGTGAAACTTAGCACCATTTTTCATCCTCAAACGGATGGTCAAGAGGCGCGTGCAATTAAAACCCTAGAAGATATGATAAAATCTTGTGGTATAGATTTCAAGGGATATTTGTATGATCACCTACCGTTTATGAGTTCTCTTATAAAAATAGCTACTATTTGTTTAATTCTATGGATCCTTTTGAAGCATTGTATGGTAGAACATGTAAGTCTCTAGTTTGATGGTTTTGATTTTTGTGAGTCTTCACTTCTTGGTCCCGAGATAATCTATAAGGATATAGAGAAAGTTTGGGTGATAAGAGATAGGTTGAAAACAGCCTATAGTCAGCAAAAGTCTTATGTCAACAATCAAATAAGAGATGTTGAATTTTAAGTTGATGATAGGCTCTACTTGAAGATCTCACCTATGAAAGGGTGATGAGAATTTTGTAAAAAAAAGGATGCTTAGTCCCTGGTATGCGTGTCCTTATCATGTATTGCAACGGGTCGGATAAGTTGTTTATGAGTTGAAACTACCTAGTGAACTAGCTTCGGTTCATCTGGTATTCATTGTCTAAATGCTCAAGAAATATATAGGCAATACGATGTTAATTCTCCCCAACAAAAGGTCAAGGTTGAATGAGAACTTTCTTATGATGAGGTGCTGGTGGAAATCCTAGATCGTTAAGTCAAATAGTTGAGGAATAAAGAGGTGTCCATCGCAAAAATATTATGAAGAAATCAATTAGTTGAGGGAGACACATGGGAGGTCGACGCTGACATGAAGTCCTGCTATCATCGCCTCTTTTCCTTTTTGAGGTTAGTAGTTCCTCTTAATAATAAAATAATGAATTATATGAATTTGACTTGTTTCCTAAGTATGTGGATGTTTTGGTAAGGTTTAAGTCAAAATGAGTTTTCATGATATAGGCTTTTGTGTCTTACTTGCACTTATATGAAATGTATGTTTTTTCCTTCTTGAGATTTTAGTGTTTGGTATTGTCTTGCGAAAAATTATAGCATGGTAACTCTTTAGTGTCATTTTGAGAACATATTGATATTTAGAAGGTAGTTCCTCGTAATATGTTATGGAATGCTGAGATCTTATATGTTGTGAATTGTGATTTGACTTCCTATGTGTAATGCCTTGTTTATGCGTTTAATGGAGTTATAAAGTACTCCTATGAGTTGTTATTCACTGTTATTTTGTTTTTTCGTTGGTTGGGATGTTAGTATAGAATCTATCCTCTCCCTACAAAAAGTTTTAAATGTTATCAGGGACGAATGTTCCTAGGGGATAATGCAACATTCTGAATGTTCCATGACCTAGCTAGATCCTCACATAATGAACCAAGCCTTCAATCAAATTTTCTAAGCCTAAAGTAGTGTATTGAAACTAAGTGGGAAGTGTAAGAGTCAAAACGTCAAGAAATGACCAAGACATCCAATAGACTAGTCAAATTGATGCTAGTTTGCCTTGGAATGTTTCAAAAGGTTTTAAAAGTTCGAATTTTTCTCAATTTAGTAATAATATATTAGAGTGTGTGTAGGGTTGAAAATTTAGGGTAAGAATGTCAAATTGATAGTGGCTGAACGATGAACCAAACAACGAGCTGTCAATGTGTCAACGGCCCGTCGATAGTGGTCGTAGTTACATACTTTGACATTTTTAAAATGTCTTCCAAAACCCCTAATCTAACACAAACTACGATGTGCCAGTAAAAGTCCATCGATTGGTTTACGAATCAAAGACGGGCCTTCGTCATTTGTCACTCAAGTAGAGTGTCAAATTAGTTATGTTGGGTTAATTAGATAGTTAATTAGTTAATAATTACGGGTTAAGGGGTGGTTAATTAATTTAGTTAAGGAATATATAATCTAATATATGTCCTTAACTAACTAAGCACCTCATTATTCCCAAACTCAATTCTCTCAAACTTCTCTCTACTTTCTCTCTCTTTTCCAAAAGATCCCTTTGAAGGCCAAGGTTCACTAGGGCTCGAAGACTCATATCTTTATCCATCAAACTTAAAGGAATCTTAAGTTATGGAATTTATTCACTCTTGGGATCTCTTTCTCCAATATGCTCTTGAAAATTGATTTCCTAATATGTCAAAAACAAGGGTTTTCATCTAATTTCGTAAATTGTCTTTCAAATTGATCTAATGTTGAATTGTATTTGTTTATCTTGTTATGTTATGATTTTAAATGGTATAATTGATGTAGTTCTTGCTCTTTGACCTAGTTTCCTTGAAAGATCCATGATTGAACCTTTTTACGTAACCCTAGCTATGAATTAAACTTATATATGAGTAGGGCTGTTGGAAATAATTATGTTGTCGTTTAAATCACTATATTATGATTATGGTGCTTGAATAATTTGATAATTATGATGAATTGAAATAAAAATATTAATTATTATTGTTGGGGCTATTGCTAAGACCTTTATGACTATAAGTTCTCTACTTCAATAATGGTGGTTTGTTCTTGATGATGATATTCAATTGAAGTATGATTATATTAATATAATAAGAAGATGATGAGATGATGATTATGATGTCATTTTATGAATATATTTGATTCTTAGATCTTGATACGGGTATGATCAAGCAAGTTTCAATGTGATTCTCTTGTGTGCTTACTTATGTTATAATTGTGATGTGATGATCTCATTAATGATGGTTTTGGATGAAATGAGCATCTCATTGTTTACACCCAATTTTAACCCTCTCCAATAGTAATGAATTAATGAGCTTCCCAAGTTTAAAAAATTTAAAATAATTGATTTTATAAATTAAAGTTATAAAATACATATAATATTAATCTAGCATGTAAATTATTTTACATAATCTTATAACACTTTTTATTAATTTTTAGATAATGAATATGTTTTACATAATTATTCATATAATTTTCCTATTTTTATCATTATTCAAAATAAAATAATAATAGAAATAATATTAATATATAGATTTTCTTTTATATAAATATTTGGTTAGCTATTTAGCTACATAATAGTTTTCATTTAAGTTAATTTTTGCAATTAAATCAATTACTTTATTTTGTTTAAATAAAGAAGCTTATTATTTAATTTATATTAATTTGTCATACTTAATCACCAACCGAATTTATTAATTTAATTTAATTGCGCTGCATTTACCAATAGCCCAATTTATATATTCCCCAACATTTGAATTTTCAGCAGCCCTCCCGAGAAAATTCCGATATTTGGGCCCAACCTTTTCAATATCTATCCCACCAAATTGATTCCCAATCCCCCCCCCCCCCATCTAATTCCCAAACCAGCCCAATTTCATTTTAAATGACCCAATCCATTAAGTCAGCTCCATATACCCAACCCATTTTCTCCATTAAGGACCGACCCTAATTCTTTTCAAAAACAAACCCACTGCTGTTTCAACAGTACACAACCTCAATTCCTCATCTGTACCCGCTTTCCGCCTAAACTCGACCACCACCGATGTCCCCTCGCGTGAGCAGCACCCGCTCGTACAAACTTAAAAGTATTTTTTTGCAAAAAATTCGAATAAATCTCTTAGATAATAGGTTTAATATAATTTTTTTAAACAACTCTATGACATATTTTTATTAACTCTAAGAAATATTTTTTTTGCGATCTTAAGTTTAGCCAAAGATAATTAGTTGTCGGATAACCGCACGTTAACGGATATTTTAGGTGTTTAACACCTTCCTAAAATATAGATATGAATCCTCGAACCCTTTAAATTTTTTCACTAGACTTTACTCATTTGGAAACAACGGTTTTCTTAATTTTCTAAACATTAAGTGACAACTCTAAAAAGTCAAAACAATTACAAATATACTTTTCCGATAAAACACTCATCCCATACCTAATGAGCTAATTATATGATTATACAAGGGGTAGTTTCTTATGTCTTATATTAAGATTGATGATTAAGAATGATTTAATGAAATTTCAAAAATAGACTTTAGCTTAGCACCGAGCAAACTAGATATGAGAAGTGTCCCTTCCCAATGTGGGAAGGTAGGTTCATAATGGTTCTCATGATATGGAGACTAAAATGCAATTGTGCGTAAAGAAGGTTTCTAGTATATCTCATATCCTTAACTATGTTGCCTCAGTAGGAGTACTAGCTAATGGATCCACCTAAACTCCTATGTTCATGTTTTTGGTTCTACCTTGGGAGTAGAGAACCTTCTTTCGGTGTAGGATCTCATCACACCGAATTCCATGTTTAGCTCATACGATCTATTATCGGTTAAGGCGATTGTTCCAAAAATTAAAATGAATGAATAATGTAACGAAGATAAACACTAACTAGGGTGAAGTAAGGGGTTCTACTTAGTGTAGGTAGGGGATGGTATTCTATCGATAATTTTCACAAGTTGGCCTTGAGGGGAGTCCTTGGAGGTTGTTCTTATGTTATTATGCATTGATGATGTAATTAAATGTATATATGTTTATTCTATATGATGTTAGCTTCACATGATGAACATTATATTCGCCTAAATATATATACATGATAATTACTACACGTTATGGTATGTATATGAAGCAAGCAAGGTATTACTTATGGTTCCTTTTTTGTTGAGTTGATTATATGGGGTTATGGGGCTTTAAATGAGAATTGCACTTGTAGGAATGGGATGGAATTTTGTTTGTCAAGGTCTTGAATGTTGATGATATGAACTAATGAACATGAAATATTAAGATGACTTTATGATGATGTTGTCCTTGTTTATGAACATGTCTTATGTTGTTTAGATCCTTGACTTCTATATCCTCTATTGTATGTGCATAAATGCTTTCAAAATTACGTAGCATGTTTCTAAAGAAATGGTCCATTTTGGCATGATTTCAAAGGTTTTATTCGAATATGTTTCCATACTTCGTATAGGTTCTATGGGCATTTCGTGCGAGATTGTCCAATAAATAAGCAAGGAAATGTTAATGGAGGCAATAGATCGTAGTGTTCTTAAGTTTCTCTACCAGACATAGTTGCACCTAGAGGATCTACTTTTGATACTGGAAGAGGACTAAACCACCTCTACGCGATCACAAGTCGCCAAGAGAAAAAAGATTCATCAAATGTTGTCACTGGAATGATTTGAGTCTTTAACTTTATTGTTTATGCCTTGCTAGATCCAGGAGAGATCCTATCTATTTCAACTAAACATATTTGTCATGAACTTTGATGTTATTCCAAAACAACTTAGTGAACTATTCAATATTTCCACACTTGCTGGTGAGTCCATTCTAGTAGAAAAAGTCTATTGTTATTGTCCTGTTTTCGTCAATCACAATAGTGACTTGGCTTATTTAATTGAGTTAGACATGGTAGCTTTTGATGTCAGTCTTTGTATGGATTGGCTTCATGCCTTTTATTCCTCAATTGATTGTTCAAGTAAAGGAGTCAAGTTTTAGTTCCAAATGAGCTAGTCTTAGAGTGGAAAAGTAGTTCAGTTGTGCCTAAGGGTAGTTTCATTTCGTACCTTAAAGCAAGGAAGTTAGTTTTTAAGGGTGTGTCTATCACTTAGTCTGAGTTAATGTCTCAAGTGTTGAGGTACCTCTTATTCGATCAGTTCCAATAGTAAAAGAGTTTCAAGAAGTTTCTCTAGATCATTTTCCTGGAGCCCCTTACAAATATACACTCCTGTATATATAATCTACCAGATACTCGTCCGATATCTATTCCTCCAGATAGAATGGCACCAGCAGAGTTGAATGAGTTAAAAGAGCAGTTGAAGGATCTATTAGATAAATGTTTTATTAAACCAAGTGTCTCACCTTAGGGCATTCCATCTTATTTTTGAGGAAGAAGGATGGTTCCCTTATGATGTATATAAACTATCGTCAGTTGCACAATGTTACCATAAAGAACAAGTATCCTCTTCCAATGATTGGGGATCCTTTTGATCATCTACAGGGTGCTTCCTATTTCTCAAAAATTCTAATCAGATCAGGTAACATTAATTAATAGTAAGGAAATGTAATATTCCAAATACACTTTAAAGAATCTTATATGGTCATTATGAAATTTTGGTCATGTCTTTTGGTTTAACTAATGCACCGCCTACATTCATGGACCTTATGAATAGAGTCTTCAAACCTTTTATAGATATGTTTGTTATCATCTTCATTGATGACATACTAATGTATTCAAGGAATGAAGATGATTATGCTAGAAATCTCACAATAGTTCTTCAGACTTTAAAAACTAGAGACTTGTATGACAAGTTCTCAAAATGTGATTTTTTGCTTCATTTTGTGGCGTTCTTCGGCCACATAGTTTCTGGTGATTGAATTAGAGTTGAAACTCAGAAAATTAAAGTAGTGCAGAATTGGCCTAGACCTACCCTTCTAAATAATATTAGGAGTACTTTAGGTTTGGCTAGATATTATAGAAGGTTTGTAAATAATTTTTCATCCATTTCGTCCCCTTTGACGAAGTTGACTTAGAAAACAGTGATGTTTCAATTGTCTGAAGCTTGTGATAAAATCTTTCAAGATTTGAAGAATAGGTTGACTACTGCCCCATGTTTTACTTTAGCGTAAGGTAATTAAGGTTTTTTAGTGTACTGTGATATAAAAGTTGTCTTGGGTTGTGCCTCCTGATATTTGAAAGTTCATGAGAAGAACTAGCCAACCAATGATTTAGAATTGGTTATTATAGTATTCACTTTGAAGATATGGAATCATTATTTGTATGGTGTTCATATTTATATATTCACTAATCATAAGATCCTTCAGTATGTGTTCACTCACAAAGAGCTTAATTTCAGACAAAGAAGATGGTTAGAATTACTCAAAGATTATGACATTTGTATTCTTTAACACTCATGTAAGGATAATGTTGTTGTCAATGCCTTGAGAATATTGCATATAGGTAGCACTGCCCATGTTGAGGTGGAGAAGAGAGAGTTACGAAAATAGCACATTGAAGGGCAATGTAGAATTTGTTGCTAAGTATCAAAATTACCAAAAGGTGAAAGTTTAGAACCAAAGGCCCGGTAGTTCGGCGTAGAATATAGAACTTTCCAGTTTACAAAGGTCAAACATGCAACATGACTTTATTTCGGTAATTCTACCATAATCACAAAATCATCTCATTTTATACGGGTAAAGACTACCCATTTAGCAGAAGATTATGCCACGTTATATATTAAGGAGGTGGTAAAACTTCATGGAGTTCCACTTTCCATTATTTCGGACAAAGTTGCACAATTTACTACACTGTTCTGGAGATCTTTTCACAAAGGCTTGGGTTCGAAGGTGAACTTAAGTACTATATTTCATCCGCAAATTGGTAGGAAAGAAAAGCGCATTATTCAAACATTAGACGATTGGTTGACGTACTAACTATTTGATTTCAAAGGGAACTCAAAGGATCACCTAACTCTCATTGAGTTTGCTTATAACAACATTTATGACTCTAACATCCAAATGGATCTTTATGAAGCTCTTTATGGGAGAATATGCAAATCTCCTATTGGATGGTTTGAAGTTGGTGAAGTAGGGTTCATATAACCAAATTTAAAATTCACCAAACTATGAAGAAGGTGTAAGTGATTCAATAAAGGTTGAAAAAGGCATAGGTTCATTAAAAGTCCTATGTTAATGTATGGAGAAGGGAGTCAGAGTAAAAAGTATATGATTGGGTATATTTTAAAGTTTCACCCATGAAGGGTGCTATGAGGTTTGGTAAGAAGGGTAAGAGTAGTCCCCAGTATATTTGACCTTATTGCATGGCCAAGAGGACGAGTAATGTAGCTTATTAGTTGGAGATACCACACGATTTAGCAGCGCTTCATCTGATGTGACACATCTTTATGTTGAAGAAGTGCATGGAGCATCCTTAATTGATCATTCCAACTGAAAATATTTAGATCAAGGAGATCTTGTCTTATAAGGAGATTATTGTTAAGATTCTGGATCGCCAAGTTCGCAATTTGAGAACAAAAGAGGTAGAAATAGTCAAGGTTCTTCGGAGGAGCTAATCTGTTGAAGAAGCCACCTGGGAAGCTGAAAAGGACAAGAATATGAGATATACAAATCTGTTTGAATCCAGATAAAATTTAAACCTAGGTACTAATTTTCCTCTTAGTACTAACTAAATTATGAGTGAGCATGTTCTTTGTTTGCAATTGTTTTGGGGATGTTTGAGCTCTATGTTGACATCCTTTGTTTAGTTAGAGTAAATCTCAGTCGGGGATGAATTTTCCAAAAGGGTAGATACTGTAACATCTCGCAACTACAAAGAACTAGAGTGAAGTTTAAAATCGGAAATAGTTATTTTTGGATAGTGTTTGTGTAAATCTAAAAATTATAAGTTAAAAAATTGCGTTTTGGTTAACTTCAGTCATCCATAACTCCTAAATTAAGATGATTTACGTGTAGTCCTAGATATTGTTGGAAAATTCTTGGATTAATCTTTCCAACGCCGTCATGTTTTCCCAATTTTGAGTTTTTATGAGTGAGTTATGTCTTTTGGAAGTTGGGCTTTTGTATTGAGGAAATATCCAATCCATAATTATAAGGGGTATTTTAGTCTTTTCATTTCCCTATTATATTGATCAACTTTTAGGAGTTTAGTATGATTCAAATAAGATTTTTTAGTTAGTTTTTTGTCATGCACCGAGCTACACCGAGACGTGGACACAAGACTTAGGACCACAAGTTATCCCAAGCCAACCTTGTTGGCATGATAATGAGAATATTAAAAACAATAAAATAATGTGAAAGCTGAATCATAAATAAAATTAAAGGATGTGGAATACACATATACGATATCTCAGAAAAATAAAATATTAATGAGTTTAATACAAAGAAGATATTAACTCAATAGTAAGTTTAATCTAACCATGTCTAATAATAGCCTCTAACTAACAAGAAATGTTGGGACAGGACCTAGGTAAGTCTAGAAAAATTGAAAGTAAAGGACTAGAAATACGAGAAGAAACTCATGATTATTGTCCTCGGAGAATAAGGACTCACCACTAATTTTACTGAACTCGAGATTAGAAATCGATCTATGCGTGATCTTGATGCTGAGACCCTAAGCCTGATCACAAGAATATGTAGCGCATGTACAAAGTTTAAATAATACATAACTCATGTACAAAGTTTAAATAATACATAACTAAATAAAAACAAAAGCAAGTATAACATTTTGAGCATGATATACTGAATGTTGACCTAACTAGAAGCAATAACATAATTTATAACATGATGAGGTTGAAAATTTAGTGAACTGTAAATATGGTCAGTACAATAAAGTCGGACTAAACTATGATTGCTACGAATAACTAAGAATAAAACCACAAGATCTAAATGTATAGTCAAATGTATAAGACACATAAAGAGGACCCAATATACTCTGCCAAAGCAATAGAGGAATCTTGGCTTAATAACTAAACTAGTTACCACATAGGAGAGTTACATCCTACGTGGCTAATATTTTAGGACTATTCGAGTACGATGAGCCCTTGTCCAACTCTATATTACTGTATTCCCAATTACTTTAGTTGTTAACACATAATGACAGAGTTTCGGTAATACTTCATAGTTAAAGACTGAACTTGAAATATGAGAATGCACCAATTAATCTTGCAATGATGCATTAATGATTGAGGCATGTATAACTGAATAATAGATACGTCTGACATAGCATGTGCTATTCAAGAAAAAAAGAAATACAAAGCTAGGGTTTTGTAATTCATGTGATAAGTAAGAAATAACATTATAATATGATTTAAAATATAAACACAAGTAATTCATTATTAGCTGTTGTAATTCTACTAACCCTTAGTCTATTCATAATAAGGGAATCAATAAGGTAACTGAATTATAGGGACCTAACTTGCGAACGGAACGCACTAGTGAAATCCCACATGCCTAGTGATGAATTATAGGGAGAAATCTTTCGATTTCGCGACTAGAACTTACAGAACCTTTTGGTGTTCTTAACCTTTTTTTCCTTTCTTGTTTCTAATTTTTTATGTTGTAATTAATGATTTGACTCAGGTATGTTCTACTTAATTTTTCTAGGATTAAACTGACTTAAACCTCATGATTAGTGTCCAAATGATGTATCTTAGGGGTCCAATGAAATAGGAAAAGACCAAAAGACCCCTGAGTTAACTAATGTCGGAAAAACAATCAGATTTGACCTACGGGCTGTATTTTAAGCTACGAGTTGTAGGTGATCCTACGGTCTGTAGCTTCGGGTTGTAAGTTAAATCTTCTTGATAGGGCTTTACTAAAATGAGCATAATGTTTTACTCAGGGGTCAAATTTTAGCAAACTCATTGGTATTAGAACGAGGATTCAATTATCTATCATATCATAGGTAATGGGACACCTATTTTATTGTGATAAGATTTATGACCATTTTAAGTTGACCTAATCAGTAATTTCCCCTAATTTAGTACTAACCTTCACCTACGGTCATTAGGTCCATATACGGACCGTATTGGTCGATCGTGGTTTGTGCCTGAAGTTTGGTTAAAAGAGGACTTGATCTACAGTCACAGACCACAATGGTGGTCTACTCTATGGGGTGTAGATCTATTCCATGGGTCGAGACTTATGCGATTATCTATGTTAGGTTTGGGGAGGGGTTGTTGTGGTAAAGTACGAACCTACAGCACGGTCCATAGATTAGTCTACACTATATGGATGGAGATTATAAGGTGCACCTACATTTTATGAAAAGTTGAGTGTTGTCTATTTTTTTATATGAAATCTTACATTATCTCCCCCTTGGGAACATTCATCCTCGAATGATGTCGAAACTAGTTGAGTATGGAGGGAAGAAGTTGCAACCCTACCTTTAGACATTGAAAACTCATCTTCTAACTTAACTGAGTTCCAAGAATATGCAAATACACTGAAAATGCAGGTACAAATTTAGGGAACATGATTATAAGATTGACTTAATGCATGAAAATTTGATGAACTTAAGAGGAACTATTACCTCGAGTTGGAGTGGAATTTGAATAAAAGAGGTGAGTATAATTCGATTTCATGGCTTCTTCTACTTCCCAAGTGGCTCCCCTTTTGTACGGAATCCTCCACAAAACCTTGACTGAATTGACTTCTTTGTTTCTCAACCTTCTAATATGACGATCAAGAATATCAACTAGTACATCCTCATAATAAAGTATATATTTCACAGCGGTACTCTCTAATGGCACTATGGATGTTGGATCACCTACACACTTATTTAACAGTATGAAGTTAAAAACTGGATGCATTGCTGGAAACTCTAACTCATATGCCACCTTGTCAACCCTATATTAGAACTTTTAGGTCATACATATATAAAAATGAGCCTACCTTGTAACTAAATCTCATCAAACCCTTCAAAGGTTATACTTTTAAGAAAACCCAAATTATCAACTCGGAACTTTATTTCCCTTCTCCTTAAATCTGCATAAGATTTATGCCAACTCTAGGTTGTGTTAAGTCTATCTCCAATGAGTTGCAATTTCTCCATAGCATAATCGACTGAGTCTGATCCTATCAAAGTTTTTTCAACCTACTTCATATCAACTAATAAAAGATCTAGAGATACGCCTATACACTGCCTCATAAGGGGACATTTTTATGCAGGAATAGTAGCTAACATTGTAGGCAAAATCAATAAGAGCAATGTGATCATCCCAGCTACCCTTGAAATTTATCACACAAGCTCTCAACTTATACTCTAGGGTCTGAATGGTACGCTCTGCATGTCCATCCATCTATGGATGAAATGTTGTGCAACGATTAACACGAGTGCCGACATCTTTTCTGCAATGACTTTTAGAAATAAGAAACCTCTATCTGTGAAAATAGACAAAGGAACTCTATGCAACCTACCTATCTCATTAATGTAAAATTTGGCATAGTCCTCTGCATTATATGTAGTATTGACTGCCAAATGGAGTACGAGGTAACCCTATAATAAATCCATTTATTCACTATCCATTTCAAAATAGGAATGTCGATCGTTTAAGTCATACCCCCTGGTTTCTGATATTGTTCCTTCACTTGCTAGCAATTAGGGCACTTACTAAAAATTTCTTCTATATCCCTCATCATGCCATTCAAGCAAAAGACCTCCAGCACATCGCAGGACATCTTAGTGATGCCTGGATGAATAGAATATCTGGAGATGTGGGCTTGTGCATGAATATGTTGTTTCAACTCACCACATCAAGAACAAATAATCTACCTTTGTAGTGAAGTACACTATCTACCCCTTGGGAGAAAACCTCTACTATTTGATTATGGATTGCACCCTTAACTACAAGCAAGATTGGAACATTGTCTTTCTTTTCCTTAACCTCCACTACCAGTGAAGATTCTTCCCCATTCTGAAGCGTTACACTAGTGTCTGATATGCTTAAGAGGCAAACTTGCAAGCGACCAAGCCTGTTATCATCGTTCAGTAGTTTGTTTCTTTCTTCCTCAACATGGGCTACACTACCCACAGATAATCTACTAAGAGAATCTTCTACTACTTTTTCCTTACCAGGATTGTAATGCACACTCCTATCATAATTCTTACGAAACTCAAGACATCTCCTCTGGATAAGATTCAATTCTTTAAGGGGGAGCACATATTGAAGGAGTTTATGGTCAATGAACACATCTACGTTCATACCATACAAGTATTTTCTCCATATCTTGAGCGCAAACACCTCTATTGCAAGCTCGAGTTCATGAGTTGGATAATTTTTCTCATGCACCTTATGTTTTCTAGAAGGATAAGTTATAATCTTATCTCGCTGCATCAACACACTACAAGTCCTAACTCTAGATGCATCGTAATTGATCACATAACTATCTGAACCCTCTGGTAGAGTCAAGACAGGAGATGTTGTCAATCTAGTTTTCAGTTATGCAACTATTTTCCAACAATCATCTGATCATCGAAACTTGACAATCTTCTGAGTCAATCTAGTCAATGGTGAGGCCATAGATGGAAATCCTTCCATGAACCTTCTATAGTAACCTTCTAGAACAAAGAAACATCTATTATTCATAGAATAGGTAGGTCTAAGCCATTGTTTCACTACTTTTATCTTTTGGGAATCTATACAAATTCTTTCACTAAACACAATATGATCAAGAAAAGAAATTAATGTAATCAAAATTTGCACTTATTAAGTTTTGCAAATAACTGACAATCTTTGAGAGTTCGCAAAACAATTCTCAAATGAATCATATGTTTGTCCTTATTCCTACTGTAAATAAGTATATCATAAAAAAGAAGATAATGAACAAGTCCAAACAGAGCTTAAACACTCTATTCATCAGATTCATGAAAGTTTCAGGTGCATTGGTTAGTCCAATATACATTATTACAAATTCATAATTATAATAGCGAGTTCTGAAGACAATTTTTGGAATGTCACTATCTCTTACTCTAAGTAGACAATAACCGGATCGGCAACTATCTGGGAGAAATGGCCAACACCCTAAAGTTTGTCGAACAAGTCTTTAATTCCAGGGATAGGATAATTATTCTTTATTGTAACTTTTCTTACCTATTTATAGTCAATACACATTCTCAAAAAGTTATCTTTCTTCTTTACAAACAACACTGGTGCACCCCATGGTGAAATAATAGGTGTGATATATCCCTTATCTAGAAGGTCTTTCATTCGTTCTCTCAGTTCCTTAAGCTCTATTGGATCCATTCTATAAGGAGGAACTAAAAGAGGCTGGGTATTTAGAAGGAGATCAATTCCAAAGCTGATTTCCCTTTTTGGAGGAACTTAAAGAATATATTTTGTAAATTCATTGACTGCAAAAACTAACTGAAGAGTTGGAAATTCTGAGCTAGAATCCTTAAATCGAACTAGACGATAAAGATAACATATAGAGATTATCTTTTTGGCCTTATGGTAATAAATTAATAGACCCATAGGCTGTTAACTACTACCCTTTAATTCTAAGATTGATTCAATTGGAAAATGAAAACGAACAATCCTTGTTCAACACTCAACTGGGTCATAATGTTATTATATGGAGTAGAGACTGTTAAAGGTTATGAGAGAGTTTATGGAATAATATTAAACATTAATGATAGAGAAAGAGTTAGAAAGGAGAGAGTATCCCTTGGATCTAACAATTAACACACATCAAGGTCAAAAACTCCAAACATACCAGTGACTACATGAGGAGAACTTTCCTGATCCTGGTAAGCTTGAATAGCATAAAACATGTTCTGGCGCTGACTCCACCTGTAGTAGATGAGTTACCCTATTGAATCAGGCGACCAGTTGGTGCTGCTTATGTTGTCGAATAAGCTAAACCATTACTACCTACTTGAACTAGTCTAGAGGGAAACCTATGACCCGACTTACTGTATCCAAACAATCCTTCCATTCCTTCAAAGCACTCGCCCAGGTAGTTCTTACCATAATTAGGGCTAAGACATAGAATATGGTTCCCTACCCTTCTAATTATACATGTTCTAGGAGGATGGAAAACTAGACGTTGGAGGGGTTGGGAGAGAAAATTTCTGCTAAAATTGTGAGTTATTCCCACCACTTGATTCATAGTTTCTGGTCCCAGCATTCTTGTTATCTTTATTACATTCTCTAATTTTATGAGCGTCAACCTGCTAAGCATGAGTCATGAGCCTAGAGATGTTCATATCTCCCAATAACATAGCATTTCTACATTCTATTTTCCTCAAGTCTGACACTCCACACAAGTACTTATTCATCTGATCCCAGGAGTCATCAACTATGTGAGGAGAACACCCATAGAGTTTGAAAAATTTGAATACGTACTCTTGGACTTTCATGTTATTGTGCCTTAAGTTCATGAATTCTTGGTTTCTTGATTCTCTTAACGCTATCTGGAAAACCTGTCACGAAAGGTCCCACTAAAACATTCCCAAGTATTAGGGGTTGTATCTATACCCATATTTTGCTTCTTCTGAGTGTACCCGGTATGAGCCACATCTTTCAGCTGGTATGATGCCATCTCAACCGTATCATTCCCAATGACCTGCATCACCTTAAAGATCTTCTTTATCTCATCAAAAACATTCTAGGGATTATCACTAATTTTTGATCCTAAGATCTCAGGTGGATTCATCCTAAAAAAGTCATGGATCATAGTTGTTGTTGATCAACCATTAGCATTCAGATGATCTTGAACTCGCTGATTGAAAAGGTTAGCGACACTATGAGCCAATTTTTTAATGGCATTCCTGAATTCAAAATTTGATACTTCTTGATCTGGGACAGGAGGAGCAGCGATAGCATTCGTAGCATTCCTAGCATTGGCATTTCTAACATTATCTCTCCTATGAGGAATGATCACACTGAAACGTAGAACATAAAGTTAGAATGGATTTAGAACAAACCTTAGGCATCATAAGAGTAACAAAAAAGGAAAAGTTTCCTAAAAAACTATTCAACCTCACAGTCATTAGATTTGGTGCGCTTCATACCCATAAAAAGGACTCTGCTTAGTGAGGCTTTGTTTACATCCTAGGACATTTAAACCTAGTTCTCTAATGCAATGTTTGTCACACCTTGGTCTACCCCTGAGACGCGAACATGGGACCTAGTACCAAGTGTGATCCCATGTTAACCGTGAAGGCATGATCATGAGCATACTAAAGATAATAAACTGATGCAAAAACTGAATCATAAAGAAGATTAAAGGATGGGGAATACCCATATACTAAAATTGATATAAATTTAATACTGATGAGTTTAATACAAAGAAGAAATTAACTCAATACTAAGATGAATCTAACTATGTCTTAAAAAGCCTCTAATTGACTAGAAATGTTGGTGAAGGCCCCAGCTATGCCTAGCAAAACTGAAACTAAAGGAAAAAAATATGGAAAGAAACTCATGACTATTTTCCTCGAACAATGAGGTCTTACCACTGATTTTACTAAACATGAGATCAGGTTTTGATCTAAGAGTGAACAAAATATTAAGAACCCAAACCTACACGATGAGAAAATGTATCACACATATGCATCAATACTTAAAATCTACAAAGCATAAAAGATGGAATAAAGTTGAAATAATATATAACTGAACAAGCACAAAAGCTAGTATAATATTTTGAGCATGATATAGTGAATGCTAACCTTATTGGATGCAATGACCAAATATATAACATGCTTAGACTGAAAACTAATTGAATTACAAATACGTTTAATGCAATAGAGTCTGACTGAACACTCAAAGCTACTATAACAAACAATAAAACCACATGAGCTAAATGTCGAGTCCGATGTATATGCCCCATCGACAAGAAGACCCAATATACCCTGCCAAAGGTATAGAGGCATGTAGGCGTGATCATAAACTAGTTCATGTGGAGGATACATACAACCTACGTGGCTCGTAGTTCAAGGACTATCAGGGTACACTGAACCCTAGTCTAGCTAGGTATTATGCTACTCCTAAATAATTAAGTTGTTAATAAATTATGATTGAGTTTCTGAAATACTAGATATCTCAAAACTAAATATCAAACTGAAAATGAAAAAATTAATATGGCAATGATGCATTAATGATTGAAGCATGTATAACTGAATAACTGATATATCTGACCTAGCATGTGCAATTTAAGAACAAAAGAAATACAAAGGTAGGGTTCAGAAATTCATGTGATAAAATGAGTAGTAACATTATAATCTCATTTGGAATATAAACATAAGTAATTCATTCTTATATGTTGTAATTTTTGAAACCCTAAGTCTATTCATAATAAATGAATCAATAAACGGACTGAATTCTAGGGACCTAATGGGGGAACGGAACCCACTAGTGAAATTAAACATACGTGGTGAAAAATTTCACAGAGAAATCTTTCAATTATGGGGATGGAAATGATGGAACCTTGTTGTGTTCTTGAACTACGTTTCTTGACCGTTTTCTTTTTTCTTACTTCACATTTTCTATGTTTTGATTATTAATTTGACTATTGTAAGTTGTATTTATGTTTGTAGGATTAAATTAAATAAAACATCATTATTTATTGTCTAAACAATGCATCTTAACGGTTCAACAAAAAGACCAAAAGACCCCTGAATCAACCATAGTTAGAATAACAAATAGATTCAACCTACATGATGTAGTTCAACCTACGCTCCATAAGTTGGGGTGGTAAGTCAAGTCTGCTCGACAGGGCTTTACTAAAACAAGCATAACATTTTACTTGGAAGTTGTATTTTGGCAAACTAGGTGGCGTTGCAAAGAATATTGAATTATACACCATATTACATGTTATAGGACACATAATTCATTTTGTACTAAGATCTATGACAATTTCAATATGACTCAATCAGTAGTTTCCCCCTAACTGACTGCTAACCTTCACCGATAGTCTGTAGATCCATCTATCGACCATACTAGTCTATCGTGGTTCATTTTCAGAGGGAGGGCAAAATTGGGTCTCTCCTACGGACAAACATCAGGTAACGTTCTATTCTACGGGGTGTAGGTCTGTTCTGTGGTTCGAGACTTATTTGATTTTTTGAGCTAGGTTTGGGGAGGGGTTGCAGTGGTAAACTACAGACCAACAAGATAGGTCGTAAATCAGATTTATGGATGGCTAGGTTGCACCTGCAATATCTTAAAAGTTTAAAACTGGTCTGTGTTTTAATATTGGGTGTTACAGTTTTAGAATTTAGGATTTCACACTGGGGCTAAGGAAAAATAGAAGAGAAAAGAAGAAGGATAAAAGGGTATATTCATCAAGATCGATGAAGAAAGTTAGTGTTTTTGACATAGGTATACTTCTACTAGAAATGTGAGGCTTGTATGTAAATTGGTATCGTTCTTCCACCTGCCAAGCTATTAATTTCAGTTTGGATTTGCGCTAAAAGAGTTTGAATATTGATGATCTTGATATCTTTTCTAGAGTTCATAAATTATTCTTAAATTTGATTGAGTTTGGAAGATTTTGAGTGCGTTACGACACATTGTAAGGTCATTTTGAGTTAAATTTTTACGTACATTTCTTTGTTATTTGTATAAAAAAGTAACTTAAGAAAAAATAACAAGATTGGGTGAATTTGAAAATAAATAAAAAATGATTTTTTAACAGGAAAATTCTGTGAGTGGATATGTGTCGCATGCCTTGTTCCCAATTTTAAAAATTGTGCTCTATGTCGTGGAGCTTACACAAGTTGTTCTTCCTCAAAATATGTTTCGATATCCAAAATTTAATAACGCCTCAAGGTCGCAGACCCACCTTTAAATATTGATTTTTGGTCTTTTCTTATGTTTAGCTATCTAGATAATTCCTAAACATACTGAGATCCTTCCAATCACAAATTATAATCCTTTAGTCCATAGTTCAATCCAAGGAACAATTAAGAGTCAAGTCAAGAGAAGCTAAGAATCAATGTTAAGAGAAGTATAGAGTCAAGTTACGAAAAATTCTTAATGTTTTCAAATGTTTTTACAAATGTTATAGCTTTGTTTTAAGGCTTTAGTTTGAGTTTAGTAAAGAGTAGAGTTGACAGTTTTTCTTCAAAGAACTATATAAAAACTATGTATTCCCTAAGAAATTTAAATTGTTTTCACATATAAATAAGATCAAAAACTGAGATTTCCAAAGAGTCTTCGAGAGCCAGTCCAGCCCAAGGTGTAGTCTTAAGGTGAGATAATAGTTTCCTTTAAAGCTACCTATTTTTCTTTTGTTATTGCAGCAAGCTACTCCTTCTCCATGTGTTGGCTGATCTTCATGCTTGGACGCCAATGTTCCCTCTTTAAATCAATATTCTCCCATCACCCTTTTTTTTCTTGACCTTGCAAGGAATCAAATTATTCCGCCAAAGTTATTTTTGACAGATCTTAAGTGTTCTTGCAACACCCCTAAAAATGAACTAGGTTAAACTAGACTTTAACATGTGTGTCATTAGTTGGTAAGGTGTAACAATGATGAATTATACAATTAGAAGTCAGTTTGAAGAGTTTGGCGGTAAAACGTCAAAGAACGACCTAGACAGTGTCGGAACCAGTTATTGTGTGTTCTAGTGCACCTTTCCATGTTTTACGTGTTGTTTGGTATCTAAATTTTTTTAGTCTGTAAATTTACAGGAAAGGTTCCTAACATCTAAATTAACCTATTTTGGGTTAAAGCATTCGAGCACGACTCCCAAAGGACTACCCAAAGGGTCCTACAGGAGGACCCAAACATTGGCAAGAAATTGCAAAAAATAGTCCCAATCAACTGACATAAACCACCCTCAGTAGCTCCATCGACGCCTGATCGATTGGGTGAATGTCTCCACACTTAGTTCTGGGAGCGTAGCTGCCATTTTGGCAGCCTCTGACCAAAACCATGGACGAGCAAGATGGTGCATTAGTTGGTCGACGGCCCATTAGTGTGAACATGGATTGACACCTGCCATTTTCAACAGGTGTCTTAGCCAAGGTTGGGTTGGAAAATTCACCTAGGGTCCTATTTGTCCTATTTAATTCTTGGACGATATTTTTGTTCTCTTATGGAATATTAAGTTAGTTAAGGCTAATACCTAGACATAGACCTCATTATTTAGAAAAAAACCCGAAGATCAAAAGAGTTCTCTCTAGACTCCATTTAATCTAGGAGCAAGGTTAAAGCGAGGAATTGGATTTGATCATTGATTCTCCATCAATTTAGATGATAGTCTTCAATACAGGTATGGTGTTTTATCCTTGACTATTCTTTCATTCAAGGAGCCAAATTTCAAAGATGTTCAAAAACATAGAAATTCCTATTTTAAAACTCTAGCCATAGGTTCATGTAAGAAAAGGGTCAAATCAATGTTTATTACATATTTAATGTTAATTGAATGTTTTAAGATCAAAAACTCTATGAACCCATTGATTACATGAATTTCTATTTTTGGCTGTAAAGTGGGTGAATTGATCATGGCTTGATATTATTAAATTCATGTGTAGATTGTATTGTTTTGTTGAACTATGTATAGATCATGACAGAATTTTCTATGAACTTCCTTATAATTATGATATTCATAATGTATGTTGTTTGATCATTGATATGGATTGGTTGTTGGCTTAGCATTGTGTAAATGGCTATTGGTAAGAGCCTTCGTAAAGTGCATTGATTCAAAAGTCTACGAATGGTGATGATGATCATGGGAAGGTGGTGAGATGACCAAATATCTCTATATTCTGTAGAATCGATATTGAATTTTATTGATTGGTATGGTCAACTTATGATGGTTGTGTTTATGGGTTATAATTATTATGAACAGGGCTTTGTCGGTATCGTTATGTGAATTGTGTTATTATGATGTTGTAGCCTTTATAGATGATCAAGGTGATAATGTGTATATGTATGTGTGAGGTTAAAGTATGATTTTCTCTAAATTAATATATGTGAAAATTATGGACTAGATGAATTTCTATATGTGTTGATAGGGTATCTTGTTAGGTAGACTAGTTGTCCCTGCATGGTACTTGAATGTTATTGAATATGTCATATGATTTTGTTGTAAGCTTAGGTCCCTCTACTTGATACGTGAAAGTTATGTGAATATGAACTCTTGACTTAGTTGTCTTAAGAACCTTTGTCAAGTATGTGTATGATTGATGGATGAATGAAGTCTAGAATCGGTAGTCCTAAGATGGTGCCCTTATAAGGAGGACTAATACAGGACCTTGAACATACAAAAAAAGGTTAAGATCATAGAATGATGGAATTAGGGATAGGTTGGCTAGAACGGCATGACACCATCTCTAAGGAAGTAATAAGATCTATCCTTATAGACCTTGAGTGGAAGCTTTAGTTGACCAATCCTTGGTAGGGGTATTATGATCTTGTAAGACTAAGAAATTATACCTTCTCATATACCTTTATGTGAATGAACTTACTCTATGAGAACAAAGGAAAATCACCTAGTGAATATGCTTCTGGTATTGATTCTACTTAAGATGATACTAGAATACAAAGACATCATTGATATTCCTTAACAATGTGCCAGCATGGATGTGTCCTAGTTCTACCTTTGGCATGTAGAATACCCTCCTCCGAGTAGGGTATACTTAGGATTACATACCTAGCTAGTGTGGTATATGTAGGTTAATGTCTATTCTCATCATTTAGGATGCATTCTAGTGTAGGAGATGTTCTACAACATGTAGGCAGTGGAATGAGATGCAATCTATACGTAACACAAGTTATCTTAAAAGGTGCTAGGATGAGTTTTTCTAGGTCTTCTCCAAGAGCATTAAGTGAAGTCCTCTAATTGTTGAATGTCTATTAAGTATATTAATTAATATTGTTCACTTAGTTATTGTATGTCTAATAGAATGATTAATATCTAGGGTAGATTTGCGGATTTCAGGTAGGCTTGAAGAGGGTGTATGGGCGGTCTAAATATGTCTTACTTAGGTAAGTCTTAGACTAAATTTAGTTGGAGAATCTAAATGATGAAAAGGGGTTACATAATGAATATGGAATTAAGTTTTATTGTAATATAAAGAATAATCATACTTTGCTAGTCTTAAGGATTGTTTAGGTGTGCTTGAAGAAGGTGTATGGGCATTTCTCTTGTTGTGTTACTTAAGTGAGTCTTAGGATAACCTTTTGTAGGGATTCAAAGTGCTTATGTGTCTTCTAAATGGTTATGGTTTTCTCTTATGGATTACTATAATATGTCTTTTATGTTTATGTTGTCTTGTAAGTAGTTCTTATACTTCTTTTATTAGATTTATATCAAAACAGCATAAAGAGCATGTTATAAAATAAATATTTGTTTAAGCATGGTTGTATTGCATGTCACTATAGTTAGTATATTAAATGTTCTAATTCCATATGTTGTTTATTCTACAAGTGTAGGTGCAAAGTGAGGAGTCTCTTGGAAGTGAAGCTTGGGAACAGAATTCACTCAAGCAAATTTGGGTATGTCCTCATATGATTCGAGGACATAGTTATATTTAGTTTCCTTTTTCAAAATACATTGTAATAGACTTTGGTTTTCCATTTTATTGATGTATGGGATGTGAACCTATGATTTTCATATGTTTAAGATGTCTATGAAGAGACTTAGTCTTTCTTATGTTTCTATAGAAGAGTTTGATTATTGTTGTGAAAAGCTTTAGTTCCGCGCTACTTTTCATATATATATATAGATATATATCCCAAAAGGGAAGTACCTTTCCCTCTGGGGGTAGGAAAATCATGATCGGGATAGCGAACCAAAAGCTATGGAACTTGGGTGTGGGTCTTTTGTCGAAATGGAATGGCTTTTTATCTTTTTATTTATCGTGAATGGGGGAATCAATACACATAGTATGCCCAATTGGCGTATTTGTTTTTACACCCCGTAACTCTTCCTCAGCCAGGCTTGGGAAGAATAGAAGAACAAGTATTAGTAGCATAATAAAAAAGCCTTCCTCGTCATTAATATCTTTGCTCGCGGCAATTATGACTTCTCGGGAGAATCGATGACTGCATAAAAGATGCAGTGCTAGTACATCTAAGACTTCTAAATTGGCTAGTTGTAAATAGCCCCAGGGCTATGGAACAAAGGATTATCCCGGACCTAGACCGAGGTATTGATGGTGATTTTCTAATCTCGCAGAACAGAATGTGATACGGTGAGATAGAATGCAATAGAAACAAAGACAGGGAACGGGTTACTTACTCTTAACTGGCAAAGCGAGCCCCTTTATTCTTATTCAGAATTAAAGAATTCAGAATCAATCAAATCTCCCATAGTAGGATTCAAACCTACGACCAATCGGTTAACAACCAACCTCTCTACTACTGAGCTACTGAGGAACAACAGGAGATTCAATCTCATAGATTTCAATTCTCGTTCCAAACCCATGACCAATATGAGCTCGAAGCTTCCTTCGTAACTCTCATAACTACTTTGTAGTGGCTCCCTTACATGCCTCATTTCAGAGGGAACCTCAAAGTGGATCTATTTCATTATATTCCATCCATATCCCAATTCCATTCATTTAATATCCCTTTGGTGTCATTGACATAACAGATTTTGTTTCTATTCTATCTCTTTCTATTCTATTCTATCTCTTTCTATTTCTTTTCTATATATGGAAAGATCAAAAATCATCATATAATAATCCAGAAACTGCAACAGAAAAGAAATAAAGGAGGTTTGTGATGATTTTTCAATCTTTTCTACTAGGTAATACAGTATCCTTATGCATGAAGATAATCAATTCCATCGTTGTGGTCGGACTCTATTATGGATTTCTGACCACATTCTCTATTGGGCCCTCCTATCTCTTCCTTCTCCGAGCTCTGGTTATGGAAGAAGAAACCGAGAAAAAGGTATCGGCAACTACTGGTTTTATTATGTGACAACTCATTATGTTCATATCGATCTATTATGCGCCTCTGCATCTAGCATTGGGTAGACCTCATACAATAAAAGCCCTAGCTCTACCATATCTTTTGTTTCATTTCTTCTGGAACAATCAAAAACACTTTTTTGATTATGGATCTACTACCAGAAATTCAATGCGTAATCTCAACATTCAATGTTTATTCCTGAATAATCTCATTTTTCAATTATTCAACCATTTCATTTTACCAAGTTCAATGTTAGCCAGATTAGTCCATATTTATCTCTTTCGATGCAACAACAAGATCTTATTTGTAAAAAGTGGTTTTGTTGGTTGGTTAATTGGTCACATTTTATTCGTGAAATGGCTTGGATTGGTATTAGTCTTGATACGGCAAAATCATTCTATTAGATTTAATAAGTACATTCGACCTAATAAGTACCTTGTATTAGAATTGAGAAATTCTATGGCTCAGATCTTTAGTATTCTCTTATTTATTACCTATGTCTACTATTTAGGCAGAATACCCTCACCCATTCTTACTATGAAATTGAAAGAAGCCTCAAAAACAGAAGAAAGGGTTGAAAGTCAGAAACAAAGAGATGTAGAAATAGAAACTGCTTCCGAAATGAAGGGGACTAAACAGGAACAAGAGGGATCCACTGAAGAAGATCCTTATCCTTCTCCTTCCCTTTTTCGGAAGAAGGGTGGGATCTGGACAAAATCGATGAAACGGAAGAAATCCAAGTGAATGGAAAGGACAAAATAAAGGATAAATTCCACTCTCACCTTACAGAGACAGGCTATAACAATATTAATACTAGTAATAGTCCAATTTATGATTGTTAGGATTCTTATCTGAATAATAATAACACTGGGAATATAGAAAATTGTAAATTGCAACTGCTTGATAAAAAAATGAAAATCAAGAACAAGACCTCTTCTGGTTTCAAAAACCTCTTGTGAGTCTTCTTTTCGATTATAATCGATGGAATCGACCATTTCGTTACATAAAGAATAATCGATTTGAGAAGGACGTGAAAATAGAAATGTCACAATATTTTTTTGACACATGTAAAAATGATAGATAACAAAAAATATCTTTTACATACCCGCCAAGTTTATAAATTTTTGGAAAAGATAAAAAGAAAGATACCCCTATTGTCACTCCAAAAAACGCTCCCTAATGAACTGGACACTCAGCGGGTTTCTACCAACAAAGAAAAAAGTAATAATATAATTAAGGAATTTTTAAAACGACTTGAAATTCTAGACAAGGAATCTCTTTCTCTGGATATACTCGAAACAAGGACTAGATTTTGTAATGATGATACTAAAATAGAATACGCGCCTAAAATGTATGATCCTTTGTTAAATAGAATACTCGAGGAACAATAAAAATGTTGGTTTCATCTTCAATCATAAACAATACTTTGCTAGAAAATTAGGAAAAGAGAGTTAGACTAAATAGGATTCATACTATCTTTCTTCCGAATACTGATTACCAAAAATTTGAACAAAAAGTGTATACGATTGATAAAAAACCATTATCAACATAAATTGACGAGTTCTTAACTATTATCAATGAATTAGGTAACGAAGCAAAATCGAGTTTAAATTTGAAGGGTCTTTCGTTATTTTCAGACCAAGAACAGAGAAAAGCGAATTCAGAAAAAATAACGAAATTTGTCAAATTTGTATTCAATGCAATTGATCCTAATCAGACAAAATTGGGAGAAAAATCGATCGGAATAAAAGAAATCTATAAAAAAGTACCTCGCTGGTCCCATAAATTAATCACCGAATTTAACCAACAAATGGGTGAATTTAAAGATCGTGCATCAATAGATCAACAACTTCGTTCAAGAAAAGCCAAACGTTTAGTTATTTTTACTGACAAAAAGGCGGATAAGGACACTGAGGAGGAAGTGGCTTTAATAAGCTATTCGCAACAATCAGATTTTCGGCGAGGTATAATTATAGGCTCTACGCGGTCTTAAAGGCGCAAAACATTTATTTCGAAACTATTTCAAGCAAATGTATATTCCCCCCTTTTTGTCGACAGAATAACCCCTTACGTCTTTTTTCTTTTGATATCTATGAACTAATTAAACCAATTTTTTGAAATTGGACAGATAAAGAGGGAGAATTCAACATTCTAGAGTCGGTATAGCTATCCGACTAAACTCCAACATAATGATTGTGATATAGCTATCCCTTTTAGGTACTTGAATATTGCCTAATTGTTCGGGTCCATTTATGGTTATTTCTTTTGTGAACATAGTAGCTAAATAATCCTAATGTGTTACATAAGGCAAATATTGTATATTTGTTCGGTTTTCCGCAATTTTCTCCATCCCTTTATGTTAATAACCCAATATTGGTTCGCTGTCGACAACATCTTCACCATCTAGAGTAACGATGAGTCAAAGAACACCATGCATTGATGGGTGTTGAGGCCCCATATTGACTATCATGAGGTCTTTTATTGTAGTTGGTGGGGTCATATGTTTTTTAACGATTCATTCTTCCATGAATTGCTGAAAGTGAAAAGAAGTTCATCAAAATTTAATCGAAACATATAAGTGAAAATGAAATAACTCTTCATATTAATAATATATATATATATATATATATATATATGATGAATTATGTCTAACCGCTAGTATAAGACCTCCGAGAGGTCAAGTACGTGATATGGTGACTCAAGGGTGCCAAAACTTCTTAGGTGTACTTTGGGTCGTTACAAACATTGTATTAGTGCGTAAGGTTATGAAGTAGTTTATCGAATTCAACATCTCATAAAATCCACCTCTAGTAGAGTCTTCTTCATTGGTGTTATTTTAACACATCTATGAGAGGGAGGTTGTAGGATGATTGAAGTTTCCCTTTCATCCTTACTCTTGTATGGTGCCATAGAGTTGAGGTTATTAGTGTTTCTTCTTAATATATTCTCTTGTTTTATCGGATATGAATACAAGAAGGACACCCTCAAGAAAAGTTGATGAGGAAGTAGTAAATGAGGGAGTTTCTCCCTAAGGTGGAGAAGTTCAAAAATATGATCAAGATCATCAAAGTGAACAAATCCATATAGTTGGTCAAGGGAATGAGGTTTAGGTGGTTCCCTTGGACATGACTAATGGTGAGAATAAATAAGATCTCCATACCCTAGCACAAGCCATGACGACTCAAGTGAATAGATATACTTGGCCTAGGATGAATGCTCTTAAGAGTACCATAACCTCTAGATTGAGGGACTTTGTGAGGATGAATCCTCCTATCTTTCTTGGTTCTAAGGTGGTAGAGAATCCCCAATAGTTTGTTAATGGTGTGTAAAAGGTTTTGAGTTGTATGCAGGTGACTTCTAGAGAAAAGGCAGAGTTAACTTCATACCAATTGAAGGAAGTTTCTCGATTGTGGTACACACTACGGAAATATAATAGGTTGGTTGAGTCAGTACCTATTGAATGGGAAGAGTTTAATGAAGTCTTCTTAGGAAAGTAATTTCCTTTTGAGAATAGGGAGGTGAACGTTGAAGATTTAATAAACCTTAGTCAAGGTAATATGAGTTTGGAAGAGTATTCTTTGAAGTTTACCCTATTGTCTAAGTATGCTACATCCTTGGTGGCTAACACTAGATATGAGATGAGTAGGTTTGTGATTGGTGTTTTCAGCCTTGTGAAAGAAGAGTGTTGTAAGGACATGCTCCATAATGACATGAACCTATCTACACTTATTGTGTATGAAAAATCCATTGAAGAGTCCAATCTTAGTAGGATTTCAATAAATTTGAAGAAAGGTAGGTCCAATGATCAAAACCAACCTAGCTCTAAGAAGAGAGCTCCAAACCAAGGTGGGTCTAGTGCTCCTAAGGTCATGTATGAGAGAGGTGTTGGTTCTCAAGGTGTTAAGCCTTCTTGCTCCACTTATGTGAGAAAACACTTTGGGATTTTCCAACCTTGATGTAATGGGTGCTTTCGTTTTTAAAAAAATGATCAAAAGGTGAGAGATTATCCTACTATTGAGTCTAGAGAATGAGAGGCCAAAGTAAGCTCCTCCTAATGCCTTGAATATTGGACACCAAAATGAATAACTTCTATTTTCGCCAAATAAAGCACATCTAGAAGAGGATACCTGTGAGTTATAGTTTTCTCTCTTAAGTTGTGATAGGTTCCTTCTAAGTGGGGGAGTATGGTGAGAAGTTGGGTTGTGAATTGTCGTATCTTTTCTTCTATTCAAGCTAGAGAGGGAGGATTTTATAGTAGCATGTTGCATGTGTTTACGATTGTATTCATTGATCTCCTTGCATGGTGCATCTTCCATGAGGTTATCTTTATGTGGTAAAATTAGTTTATATGATTTTGTCTCTAATATTGTCATGCCTTTATAATGAATTGCTTAAATGTTTCATAAGTCAACTAGAGAGCATGTTTTATAGTAAGGTACTTGAAAATGTTGTGTAATGGTGCTTTCATGAGAAGTTGGCATTTTTGCATAGAAATTATCTAGATGAGCATGATAATATGTGGGGAAGGAAATTCCTCCTATGTGAAATGAAAAGGTAGAGTCTTATTGGATGATAAGTTGTAGATGTTGTTTCCTACTTTCTTGTTGTATTTTGAGCCTCTTGATTATGTGGAGTTGAGGTTCCTCATATATATGTGTATTGATTAATGTGTGGTATGTTTATGAGCTGCTAGTCTTGATTTTTTATCTCTTGGAAGTGTCGAAAGTGTTTTAGTATCATTCGAGGACGAATGTTGTCCAAGTGGGGGAGAATGTAACACCCCTAAAAACTAATTAGGTTAAACTAGGGCATAACATGAGCTTCATGAGTTCTTAAGGTATAAAATTATGAATTATAGAATTAGAAGTCTGTTTGAAGATTTTGGAAATAAAATGTCAAAGAATGTCCAAGACGTTTAGAAACTAGTTGTTGTGTGTTCTAGTGTGCCTTACATGTTTTACGTATTGTTTGGTGTCTAAATTCATAGGAAAGGACCTGAAATATAAATTTACCTATTTAGGATTAAAAATTATGGGCAAGACTCCCCAAGTACCACCCTAAGGGCCCTCGAGGTGGACCTAAGCTTTTGCAAGAAATTGCCAAGAATAGTCCCAATCGACGATCACAAACCATGCTAGTAGATCCACTAACGCCCCATCGATTAGGAGCATATATCCACACATTGTTTTGGGAAATTAGATACCACTTTTAAATCGTCTAACCAAAACCATGGACAAGCAGAATGGTCCATTATTGGTCGACGGATCATAGGGATGAACATCAATTGGCACCTTGAAATTTCAGCAGATGTCTCGACAAAGGTTGGGGCATTTCGGGAAATTCACCTAAGGTCTTATTTAATTCTTCCACGTTTATTTTGAGTCTATCATAGTATATTAAGTTAGTTAAGACTTTAGACTTCATTATTCACAAACATAACCCTAAGATCAAAAGAGTTCTCTCTAGACTCTTTTGAAGATAAGAGCAAGGTTAGATCTAGAAATAAGATTTCGTCATCTATTTTCCATCAATTTCGTGAATATTCTTCAATATAGGTATGGTGTTTTATCCTTTACATTTTTCCATTCAAGGAGCCAAATTTCAAAGATGTTCAAAAACATAGAAATTCCTATTTTGAATTCTAGCCATGGGTTCTTGCATGAAAAAGTTTAAATCAATGTCTTATGATATAATTAATGTTAATTAAATATTTTAAGATAAAACACTCTATGAACCCATGTATTACATGAATTCCTATTTTTTGCTCTAAAGTGGGTAAATTGATCATGGCTTGATCTTATTGAATTTATCTGTAGATTGTATTACGGTATTGAATAATGTATAGATCATTATAGAATTGTCTGTAACTTGTATTATAATGATCATATCCATAATGTATGTTGTTGCATCATTGATATGGATTGGTTTTGGTCTTACTATTGTGTACATAGTTATTGGTAAGAGCCCTTGTAAAGTGAATTGATCGAAAAGGCTAAGGAATGGGGCTGATGATGATAGGAAGGTGGTGAGTTGACCTACTCTCTCTATATTGTGTAGAATTGATATTGAATTATATTGACTGGTACAGTACCCTTATGGTGGTGGTGTTTATGTGTATAATTGTTATGAACATGACCTTGTCGGTGTCATGACTAGGGAGAACCCCCTAAACATAACCGGTGTTGTCGACTAGTGAGGGGACAAAGACTAGCCTCTTAGCATTCGTCATAACACATCATAGATTAAAAAGTGCAGAATAAAACTTTTTATACACATTGAGGTATACATAGACATCTCGCTTACAAATCATATAGACATATAAAGTTTACTTAGACTCCTTACATAGGAAGCTTACATAGACTTCTCGATTAAACAATATACATATCATACATGAGTTAGTATAGTAATATTCTCCCACGTTAAGCCATCGAAACTTGAGTACAACATTCGGTCATAACCCATACTTCATTACAACAAAAGTCACATATAAGCTTATACAAGAAAAGTCTTCAAATGAAAGAGAAGGAAACTAGATGTCTTGTAGACTATAACAACATCAAGTAGCATCATTCTCGAATGTGAGGACCTACCAAACACTTGGGATATATCCAAGTAGTCTTGTAATTGGCCTTCTAACTTCAACGGCCCGAACCTACATTATTGAAATGGGTTAGTACATCCACTTGTACTAAGTATGGAAACACATGCACATATAACGTTTGAAATCATGCTTAAAGAAACATTTATTAAAAACCATGACAAGTTACTCCAAAAAACCCTATACATAACCAAGAATAAATATACGACAATAATCATATATCCCTTAAAACAATACCATATACAACACAAGACCAAGATCATCAAATAGATGAAGTCAACATGTGTAGTAGCATATTAGAACTCATTACCAAACAACTCTAAAATAATGTTATAACAATAAAGTATGTACAAGAGTTCATAGAATTACAACATATTAAAGACCATTGCGCATACCACCTTAAAAAGCTTGCAAGTGCAATGACCAAGCGAATTCCCATAAACCCACTCAACCAAGTAAGCCAAACAAAGGATCATAATCAATGTCTAACTTCATATAACATAGAATCATGAGTAGTCATCATTATATTTAGCAATATAGACCAATAACATGTTCATAAGTGAAACTAACATCATATAAGTTCATCAACATGTAAAATCAACATATGCATATCATTTACTTTATAAGAACATCTTCCTAGGACTTCCACCAAGACCAACTAGTGAAATGTATAGATACATTCTCTTACCCCTGCCTAGACTAAGTCAAACACTTTAGGTTACCCTAGTGAGAGTTCCCATTATTACTTCATTTACTTTAAGGAACAATTTCCTTAACCAACATAAAATACATGAGATTAATGTTGAATCCGGTATCATAAAACCATTCACCGAAAAAAGGTGGACTACTTGTCTACGTAGTACCATAACATGAACATAGAATTATATGTAGATCCACTAGCTAGTATTCCTATAGGAGCAACATAGACTCTAGTTATGAAACATGGCATTGTAATATAGATCTCATTAGAACCATTGTGAACATACCTTCCCTCATTGGGAAGGGACACTGTCTCATAACTAGTTCACTCGGTGCTGACTCAAAGTGCCTTTTTGAAATGTATTTAAGCCTTTGTGAATCATTATAGCTTAGTATAAGTCATAGAGGACTAAATCCTTGTATATCATAATCACTAGCTCATTTGGAATTGCATGATAACTTCCTTTCATAATAATCCTCATCTGACAGATTAACACATTACAATCATCAGGTCATTGGAAGGCACATAAGTGATCCATAATAAAAACTCTATCATTAAACCTTAATCATAATCTCACAATCCATAAAATCAAGACATTTCAATTACATTCATCATACCATCACCTAAAAAATCTAATCACAACCAACACTTCAATTGAATACCATCAGCAAGTATCAGCCATAGCAATTGAAGTAAGGATTCAAGATCATAGGTCCTACCAATTCAGCTTCACAAGACTTCTTCAATGGTATTACCATCACCAAAACATATTCATCTAATAATAGTCTTAATAACATCATATAATAGTACTTAACCCAAGAACTAAGGGTAACGTCCCTAAAATGAACTAGGTAAACTAGAGTTTCACATTTGTCACATAAGTTAATTATAATTCAAAATTATTAATAATGATGTTTTGAGGCATTGTATAAGATTTGGTGATGTTTGGAGGTCGAACATCAAAAAACGTCCATAATGTTGGAAAGAAGTGCCTTGGAATGTGTTTGTGTGACTTAGCATATTTTTTGCAAGTTTTACGTGTTCATTTGTATTATAATTGAGGTGAGGGGACACATGGACCTCGATGTCCATGTATAGGGGTTCAAAATCCGGTTAAAAATCCACCTAGGACCCATAAGGGGCCCTAGAAGAGGACCCTAACTATAGAAAGAATCTACCATAAATTGTGCAGGCTACGACTCCATCACCAACGGACCATAGCAATATTGACGCCACGACATCCTGATCGTAGGTCCATACTTGTGGTGGGGATCTTTTCCCTGCAATTCAAGCCTCTGAACCAAATGACTCCCAGCAGCATGGGTCATCATTCGATCGACGCCTCGTTTCGAAGGTCTGTCGTTTGGCCACTCTTAAATGTTGTCAAATATCGGCTAGGCTTGCGGTGTTTTAGTAAATTCAAGACAAGTTTTTTATAAACATATGATGATTATTTTAGTGTATTTAGGGTATTTTAAGTTGGTTTTAAGACCTAGACCTAAACAGGACCTTATTTTAAAAAATTCAAGCATGTTTCTATCGTGTCTAGTTATAGAATGTGGACTTCTTACCCAAATGAAGTAAGCCTATAATGGTAATCCTAAGGATTAATATATGTGTATTGAAGGGATTGTATGGGAGGTTCCTCCATGTCTTACCTTAGTGAGTCTTAGGATAATTTTTTTTAGGGAAACTTCAAAGGGAGTGAGTTCACTATGAGTTGCTATGAAATGAGTTCACTACAAGTTCAAGGAAAAAGAGTTCACTCTAAGGTTTTTTAAGTTAACTGTAAAGTGTAGTTTTGTTCTAAAATTATGGAAGTTCTACTCAATGTGCTAAATGATGATTTATATATTGTTTTACTTCTATATTCATAAAGGTTTTACTTAAAGCTTGTTTCAACTAAAATGCTTTTGTATGTTATTGCTTATGCCATACGTAGTACAATGTTTGTACTAACCCCGTACATTTCTATACTCTATAAGTATAGGTTGGAAGAGAAATAATGAATAGAAGGAAAAGCTTGGGAATCGACTCTCTCAAGACTCGGTATGTCCTCATATTTTCGAGGTCATAGTCTACGTTTCTTTAGTTTTACATTAACACTACTATAAAACTTATTATTTATTTTCTTTCAATGTAAAGGGCCATCACCCTAAGATATTTAAGTTGTCTTTAAGTTGGTTAGTGATTACGAGACTTATTCTTAGTATTTATAAAAGATATTTCCTTATTTTTTATAATGTTGTGAAAAGTTTTAAATTCCGCACTACTTTTGATGTCTTATGTAATGAACGATAGTTTAGAGGCTAGTACATGACCCTGAAAGGTCAAATATTCCATGTGACGACTCAAGAGTGCTCCCTACTTCTAGGGTGTACTTGTGGGTTATGACACTAAGTCAACTGCATCATCACTAACTAATTCAATATCAATTCATAACATAGGGTTAGGAGAATACGGTCAATTCATAATCTTTTCCAAAGAACTAGTTCTAATCATTAAGATATACCCTAATTTACCAATAATTCATCATAATTCATTCATAATAACCAAAGTAAATCAAGAACATAACAATTTAGCACATCAATTTTGGATTAAGAATGAAATTCATTTTTTCTCAACTTTTGGTAATCAATTAAAAAAGAACCCTTCGGGTAAAGGAGTCCCAAAGGTTAAGAGTTCCCTTATCTTAAAAATCCTCTATGATTGATGGAGAAAATTAGACTTCTTGCAGACCTAAACCTTTTGACCTTGGTATCCAATGGAGACTTTTTTGGGGAGAGAGAAAGTAGAGAAAAGGAAGAGAATTTTAGTTTGGAAATTGAAGTGAGTTAGGTTAGTTTAATGAGGGTCATGTCTTTATATAGTCCCTTAATTAACTTAATTAGGCTCCCAATAACCCTTAATTAACAACCTAAGCAACTAACTTAAATTAGACAGTGAAAACCAGACCTGCTCTATGAGACCCCGACCTAGAGTCCGTAGGTCAGTCGACGCAAGCCCATGCCCCCATAGTCCACAACCGTCGTTAGCGATGGAGATCATATTTTTGGATACTTTTAAAAATTTAAAAGGCATAACCTATAGAGTTTATCAACACCTCGTCACCTAGACAAGGACTCATCGATTGGTCTCGTAGGTGGCCACTGTCATTTGACAACTTTAGTTCATTTGGAAGAGTCCTCCTTAAGGACCCTTAGTTTGGTCCTTGGGGAGTTTTACCAAGACGTTTCAACCCTAAAAGTATTCTAATAAATTTTTAACACCTTCTTACCAAATTTCTTTGAATTCTGACTCGTAAAAACCTATGAAACATCCCATGGCACACTATCCTTTTTTTCACATTTCACTGGACTTCATGGGCGTTCCTTGACGTTTTGACTCTAAAACTTCCTAAATGGTTTATATTCATTAATTTAGTTATAAAAAAATGTTACCAACCTTAGTACAACATATGAGGCTATAGATTAGGTCTTGGATTATTGGAGTTCCACAATCGGCATTATTATGTGAATTGTATTATTATCATGTTGTAGCTTGTATATATGATCAATGTCAATGATGATAATGTGTATATGTATGTGTGAAGTTAAAGCATAATTTACTCAAAATGATTATATGTAAAAATATGAAAGTTAATGATGAATTTCTATATGCATGGATAGGGTATCTTGTTTGGTAGACTTAGTTGTCCCTACATTGTACGTGAATGTTATTGAATATGTGATATGATGGTGTTATAGAATTCAGTCCCTATACTTGATACACGAAAGTTATGTGAATGTGAACTCTTGACATAGTAGGCTTAAGTATCTTTGTCATGTATGTATATGAATGAATGATGAGTGAAAGTATAGGAATTTCATGACCCGCGAACACCCCCAGGTCATCACACGACATACTCAAACTCTCACAGGTGTTGTACAATCCCTTAGACATCTTTCATTGCATATATGTATGAAAAGTACTGCAATATTAAATCTTTTCATCATAATACTTGAAATCTTTTATAAAATACTAGGGAAAAACTAAGTCTCGTCTTACCCACCTAATACAAATATAATATCTTAGGGTCACAGCCCTTACATCAATTTGAAAAGAAACAATCATCTACTACAAAGTAATTTGAAATAAGGAAGACTAAAACATTAGTCACGTCCTCAAAAAATTTGAGGACATACCAATCTTGAGAGAATGTTATTCCCAAGCTTCAACTTCTAAGAGAATCCTCACTTGCCACCTACGCTTGTAGAAATAGAACAACATATAGAATTAACACATTGAATGCACTAATTATGGTGATATGCAAGATAATCATGCTAAAATGGACATTTATTTTGAAACATACTTTTCATGCTCTTTTGATAGGAACTTCATAAAACAAGTATATGAACCATCTTCAAATCAATCTTCACATGTAAGACATACTCAATTAATCACTTATACTTTCTACCTAAGGTTATATATCAGACTCACTTGAGTAACACATGAAGAGACCTCCCATACACCCTCTTCAAGCCTACCTAAGCAAACCTTAACGCTACTCTGGATAAGAACCTTTCTATTCAACATGCATTAACTGAATCAACAATATTCATTAAGCCATTCAAGAGACAATCAAAAAAATAGAGGACTTCACATAATGGTCTTGGAAGACCTAGAAAAGTCATCCTAGCATCTTCACATAATGGTCTTAGAAGTAGAAGCTTAGGAATAGTATCCTCTGAAGATTGGTATGTCCTCATATGTTTTGAGGACACGATTCATTTTTCAGTTTTCCTTTTTAAAAAGACTTTGTAGTAGACTATAGTTTCTTTTCAAATTTATGTAAGGGTTGTGACCCTAAGATATATATGTGTCTAAGGTGTGTATAACGAGACTTAGTTCTTTCTTTTGATTTTATAAAAGATTTTTAATATTATGATGAAAAATTTTAACCCCACACTACTTTTCATGTATATATATATGATGAAAGATGTGTAAGGTCTTTTACAAGACCTCTAAGAGGTCGAGTACGCTGTTTGATGACTTGGGGGTGCTCCCGGGTCGTGAAAAACATGGTATCAGAGCGTAAGATTATGAAGTAGTCCTTAGTATCCAAATTCTCATTAAAGCCACGTCAATTAGACTCTTGTTCATCATTGTGATTCGTGAAACATCTTTGAGCGAGATTCTATAGGACAATAGAGTTTCCCTTTCTTCCTTACTCTTTTGTCGTACCATATAGTTGAGGTTATAAGTGTCTCTTCCTAATATCTTCTCTTGTGTTTATAGGATTTGAATACTAGTACAACACCCAAAAGTAGAGTTAATGAGGAAGTGGGGAATAAAGGAGTTCCTCCCAAGTAGACAAGTTCACCAAGGTGGAAGCTCCATAAGGTGTTCATGTTCCTCGAGGGGAACAAATCCCTATATCTAACTAATAAAGGGAATTTTCTTTAGTTGGTTCCCCCAAACATGACTAATGAGGAAGTTAAAGGGGATCTTCTTAACCTAGCTCGAGCCATGACGACTCAAGCAAATAAAGATGTAGGGCCTAAAATGAATGCTCTTAAGAGTACTACAACCTCTAGGCTGAGGGACATTGTGAGGATGAATCATCCTGCCTTCCTTTTTTCTAAGGTGGGAGAGCATCCCCAAGCCTTCATGGATGAGGTGTATAAAGTAGTGCAATCTATGTGAGTGACTTCTAGGGATAAGGCGGAGTTGGCTTAATACCAATAAAAGAGGTTGCTCATGTATGGTAAACTCAATGAAAGGACAATAGGTCGGTTGAGTCGCGTCCTATAAATGGGAAGAGTTTAAGAAATTACTCTTAGGAAAATACGTTACTCGTGATAAGACAGAAGTTAAGGTTGAGGAGTTTATAAACCTTACACAAGTAACATGAGTGTTGAGGAGTATTCCTTGAAATTTACCGTATGTCTAAGAATGCTCTATCTTTGGTGTCTAACAATAGAGATGATATGAGAAGGTTCTTGACAGGTATTTCCGATCTTGTAAACAAAGAGTGTCGTACGACAATGCTCCATGGTGGCCTGAATCTACCTTGGCTAATTAAATATGCTCAATCTATTAAAGAATAAGGTTGGGAGGAGAGGTAGAGATGTTCAGTCCTAGATCCGATGAGAAAAACCAATCTAGGTTTAAAAAGAGAACTCCAAACCAAGATGCTCCTAGTGCCCCTAAGGCCAACTATAAAAAGGATGGTGGTTCCCAAGCTGATAAACTTAATTTCTCAAGTGGGTGATATGGTTGTGGAAAGGCTGATCATAAGGTGAGAGATTGTCCTACTTTGGTGACTAAGGGTAGAGAGACCAAGGAAACTCCTAGTGAAGGCACGGTTACTATTCCTCCAAGTCGTGGTCATTTCTATGCTCTCCAAGCAAACAAGGAAGCAAATTCGGATGAAGGTACATGTAACTTATAATGATCCCTTTTGAATTATGATGGGTTTCTTCTAAGTGGAGGAGAGTATGGTGAATAGTTTGGTTGATGAATATTGTCTCTTCTCTTCTATTTTAATCAACCTTGAGAGTTAGAACTTGTTAGTATCATGTGGCATGTGTTTAGTAGTCTAAGTGAGAATGAATTCCATTGATCTCCCCGCCTTTTGCATATTTCCATGAGATGATATTTACATGGTAAAATTAGATCAAATTATTTTATTTTCATGTTGTCATGCATCTATAGTAAAGTCCTTAAATATTTCATTAGTGGCTAATAAATATGATTACCGTGAGTATTTCTTCGAATGTTGCATAATTGTGTTTTATGAGATTTTGACATAATGTTCTTAGAAATAATGTGATGAGCATGATAAAATATGTGGAGAATGAAGTCCCCCCTATATAAAATGAGAAGGTAGAGTCTTATTGCATGATAAGTTGTAGATATTATTCCTACATCCATGTTGTGTTTTAAGCATTTGGTTGTGGAGTGATGTTCCTTTTAGCTATGTGTATAGTTTATAATATTATATGAATGAATTGGGGTTGTTTGTTGGTCGATATCCCTTTAAGCCCAAGCCATTCTTAATATTGTATAAGGTCATACTGAGTGGCTCTTAATTTTCTTAGCTATTAAGGTAAAAAATGTTAATGTGCGAACCATTTTGAATATCAATTAAGGTTATTAGAAAATCCTTGCTGAAAGTAGAGTTGAAAGCTTCAATACCAATTGTGTTTTGACATAAAATTTTACTTAGGTAAACTTTAAATGAATATATCACTTAGAATATAAAGAACTAAGTGATCCATAACCTATGAAATTAAAGATACTTGAATCCTTTTTCCAACGCCACCAATTTCGCATCAATCCAATTTTTGAGTAAAAGTTATGACCATCTTAATGACTAGTATAGAGCAGTTTTGTTTTAGACGCGGGAGAATATTAAATAAGGTAATTTTCCTCTCCTTTTCCCACAAGGAAAACCTAAAACTTGGATTTCACAAGTCCTATAAAGCCCTAAATAATCCAATTTCAATCTTTTAATCCATCATTTTGTTCTCTCTCAAAGCCCAGGGAAAATTCTCAAGAAAAAAAATAAAGTAGAAGACTTTATTAAAGAAAATTCAAGATTTGTTAAGATTATTCTAATACGGGCACTATGATTGAAGTTCTTCATTGATTTGTTCACAAAATTTCGTGGATTTTCTCCAATAAAGTTATGGTGTTTTATACTGATTATTCTCTCATTCAAGGAGCCAATTTAAATGATCTCAAAAAAATCCTAAAACCCTATTTGAATTCTAAGCATGGGTTCTTTCATAAAAAGTTTTAAATCAATGTGTTATGAAGTATTCAATGTTTATTGATGGTTTTATGATCAAAACATCCATGAACCCATCTATTCCTTGAATTTCTAATTTTAGCTCTAAAGTGGGTAAATTGATCATGACTTAATTGTATTGAATTCATGTGTAGATTGTATTAGTATATTGAATTAGGTATTGATTAATGTTATAATTTGTCATGGCTTCCTTATAATGTTGAAATCTATATAGGGTATTGATGGATCATTTATTTAATTGAATTATTGACTTGGTCTTATGCATATTGTTATGGGTAATATCTCTATGATGTGAATTGGTATTGGAAAGGATAAAGGGTGATGATTATGGTTATGGATAGGGTATGAGTTGACCTAATTCATTCGTTTAGTATTAACTTGATATTGAATTATTGTTGTTCAGTCTGGTCCACTTAAGGTGGTATTGATAACTTGATTTAATTGTTATGAACATGACTTTTTCCGCATTATATTGTGAAATGTGGTATGATTATGATAATGTATATGAAAAGGTATAAATTGAAGTTTTCATGTGATTTCTATATGATCCTATGAGAGTCTACAATGCTATGATTTGATATGTTGCCTCTCTAGTTGATGATGCATGATGTCAAGGACTAGCAAATCCTTTAGAGAATAACATAGTGTCTTGTATTGGTAGAATAGTTGTCCCTGCTTGATACTTGAATGATATTGAATAAATGATATGATGGATATTGTGTCTTGTCTTGGGAGGCTTAGTCACCCTTGTATTGAATTAATGAAAAGAGTGATAGTCTAAAAAAGGTATACCTAAAGTATGAACCCTTTTATGAATGACTTATATGGGACCGTGAATATGAAAAGAATGTTAATCATGAGCTATACTAATAGAACTTTAGTGGCATCCTTAGTAGACCCTTTCTTTGTAAGGGTATTATGAGTTGGTAGGACTAAGAAATGGTACCACAAGCATATCCACTCGGTGCTTTGCCTTTGTTCTCATGGAGTAAGTTCGTTCACATAAAGGTATATGAGAAGGTACCATTTCTTAGCCCTACCGACTCATAATACGCCTACCAAGAATGGGTACGCTAGGGCTTTCACTCAAGGTCTATTAGGATAGCTCATTCTTAACCTTCTTTTCATATTCAGGGTTCCATATAAGTCACTCATAGAAGGATACGTACTTTAGGTATACAAATCCTAGACTATCACTCATTTTATTCATTCAAGACAAGTGTGCCTAAGACTACCAATTCATGGCACAATATCCATCATATGATTTATTCAATACCATTCAAGTATCAAGTAGGGACAATTATTCTACCATTACGTGGCACTACTTTATTCTCTAAAGTCTCTCTATTCCTTCGCATCATACATCATCAACTTGAGAGGCAACATATCAAATTATTTTATTATAGACTTATACAATATCATATAGACATCATATAAAACATCGTTTTATACATTTTCATAAACATTATCATGATCATACCATCTTTCACAATATTAAGCCGGCAGGGCCATGTTCATAACGATTATATAAAGTAATCACCGCCACCATAAGTGGATGAAGGCAAACAACAGTAATTCAATATCAATTCAATGCTAAAACAATGAATTTGGTCAACTCATCCCCTTCCTATAACCATAATCATCACCCTTTAGCCTTTCCAATACAAATTCACATCATAAAGATATTACCCATAACAATATACATATGACTAAGACAATAATTCAGTAAAATCAATGACCCATCAATACCAATATAGATTTTAAAATTATAAGGAATCCATGAAAAATTCTAACATTAATCAATACCTAATTCAATATCCCAATACAATCGACACATGAATTCAATATAATTAAGTCATGATCAACTTACTCACTTTAGAGCCAAAATTATAAATACAATAAATAGATAAGTCGATGGAAGTTTTGATCATAAAATCATCAATAAACATTGAATACTTCATAAAATATTTATTTAAACCTTTTAATGCAAGAACCCAAGCTTAGAATTCAAATAGGGTTCTAGGGTTTTTTGAGATCTTTAAATGGCTCCTTGAATGAGACAATAATCAAGCATGAAACACCATACCTTTATTGGAGAAACTCCACGATGTTTGGTGAAGAAAATAATGAAAAACATCAATATTAGATTCAACATATCCCTTATTAGAAGAATCTTGACAAATCTTGAACTTTCTTGAATGGAATCTTATACTTTGATTTGTTTTTCTTTGATTTTTTTTCTTGAGGTTTTGCCATAGGGTTTGAGAAAGAAAAGAATGATGGATTAAAATATGGAAATCGTATTATTTAGGGCTTTATAGGACTTGTGAAATCTGTTTTTAGGTTTGTAGTGGGAAAAGGAGAGGAAAATTACCTTATGTAATATTTTCCAACAGCTAAAACGGAATTGCACTATACTTGTAACTAAAATGGTCATAATGTTTTACTCGAAAATTGGATTGATGTGAAATTTGTGGCATTGGGAAAAGGATTCAAATACCTTAAATTTCATAGCTTATGGTTCACGTAGTTCCTTATAAGATATATGTCATTTGAAGTTTACCCAAGTAAAATCTTATGTCAAAACTTAATTGGTAAGGAAAATTTCAGCTCTACTTTCTGCAAGAGTTTTCTAATGACCTTAATTGATATTCAAGATCGTTCGGACACTAATAAGTTTAATTTAACACCTAAGAAAATTAAGAGTAAGTAAGTATGACCTTATAAAAAATTCAAGAGTATCCCATGTTGAATGTCTCTTAAATGTCTTAATGAATATTGTTGACTTAGTTAATATATGCTGAGTAGAAGGATTCTTATCTAGGGTAGCTTTAATGATTGCTTAGGTAGGCCCGAAGAGGGTGTATGGGCGGTCTCTTCATGTCTTACTTAGGTGAGCCTTAGAGTAACATTAGGTGGAGGGTATAAATGATGAAAAGGGGTTGCTTAATTATTAAGGTATGGTGGAGCCTTAATGAATTTCAACCCCTTTTCATCATTAATTATTATGGAATTATGTATTATTGTAATGGAATGAATAATCCTATTTTGGTAGTCTTAAGGATTTCTTAGGTGTGCTTGAAGAGGGTGTATGGGCGGTCTCTACTTTTCGTACTTAAGGGACTCTTAGTATAACCTTTGGTAGGAAGTCAAATTGCTTATATGTCTTGTAAATGGTCATGGTTGTCAGTTATGAATTACTTGAATCTGTCTTATATGTGTATGTTGTCTTGAAAGTGGTTCTTATACTTGTTGTATGACATTTACATCAAAAGAGCATAAAAGGCTTGTTATAAAGTAAATGTCCGTTTTAGCATGGTTTTATTGTATGTCACCATATTTAATGAATTCAATGTGATAATTCCATATGTTCTTTATTCTACAAGTGAAGGTGACAAGCGAGGAGTCTCTTGGAAGTGAAGCTTGGGAATATCCTTCTCTCAAGCAAATTTGGGTATGTCCTCATATGATTTGAGTACATAGTTATGTTTCGTTTCCTTATTCAGAAGACCTTGTAATAGACTTTGGTTTTCTGTTTTGTTGATGTATGGGTTGTGACCCTAAGATTTTCGTGTGTCTAATATCACTATGAAGAGACTTAGTATTTCTTATGTTTTTATAAAAGAGTTTGACTATTCTTGTAAAAGGAAAAATTCTGCACTACTTTTCATATATATGTTTGTGTGTGTGTGTGTCTGTGTGTCTGTGTCTGTTGATGGCTATGAAGATAGTTAGTCTTTCTTATGATTCTATAAAAGATTTTGACTATTGTTGTGAAAAGTTTAAATTCCGCACTACTTGTCATATATATATATATATATATATATATATACATATATATATATATATATGAAGAATGATGTCTTAGGGCTTGTTTAAGACCTCCGAGAGATTGAGTACATTGTGTGGCCACATAAGGGTGCCTTACATTGTAGGGGATACTTTGGCTCGTTAAGGTGGCTTCAAATCTTTTAGGTACAGTAACCAAAATCATTTCAAAAATACATGAGACTTTGAACTCAAACAAAGTAATCTTTCATAAGCATGTCAAATTAATCTTTGATAGTTTATGACTCTTTTATCTTCTGTAACTCAATATATTTAATGAGATTCATTACTTACATACCTTTTATACGCTCATCTCATTCATATCCTGCCTTGAGATCCAATGGATTTTTTTGATTTTAGAGACATAATTTATGTGAAAATTATTGAAGAGACTGCTTAAAAAAGGAACGCCTTTGTCTAAGATTTATTTTTCCTTGTAAATTTTTAGTTGAGCCATTTTTGGGTTTTCACATAGTGTAAGAACTTCATAGTATTACTTGATTTCCTACCAAAGATCTAAAACAATGATAAAATATTTCATCTACATTGCCCACATGAGAAAATTTTAATTGTTGAAGACATGAGGTGTCATTTTCGAGAAACTTGAGCTTTATTCCATGTGTGACCTTTTGTTATTTCTATTTGTGGTGCTTGAGTAACTTGAAACAATCACTAATAGATACACTCAGATTTAACAAGAAAAAAAGGCTATATTACCAATTATTAGTCATTTCCAAATGTAAGGATATTAGAAAGGAGAGAACTTAGATTCAATCACAACTATAGGAATTCTTTTATTTATCTTCATGTTACTTTTATAAGACCTGGAATTGAATCAAAGCAGTAAACAATACACGACTAGCACATTCTCTAAATCACTAACTAAGGGTGTGTTTGGTACGAAGGAAAATGTTTTTCTGGAAAACAAGTAGATTTTAGACTTATTTTCTCATGTTTGATTAGTGAGTGGAAACTATTTTCCAAAAATGATTTTTAGTGTTTGATATATGAACGAAAAATATTTTTTGAGAAACATCATTTATTTTTACCAAAGTAGAAAATAATTTATGAAATTGGAAATTTTTTTTGTAGAAACAAATTTTATTTTGATTTTTTTTTGGGGGGGGGGGATGGGGGGTGGGGGTGAGAGAGTGTGTATGTATGGGGGTTGGGGATGTAAGGGTAGGTGAAAAAATAAAAATTTGAACTTTAAAATATTTTTTAAAGATAAAATTAATTTTTTTTGGAGTTGGGGTGGGTTAGGGGTGGGGTGTGGCTGGGGCTGGTAGGGAGTGGGGGGATGGCGGGGGCAGGGGGTAGGTGAAAAAATAATATTTAAAGTTGAAAATATTTTTTAAAAATAAAATTAATTTTTTTCGAAGTTGGGGGGTGCTGGCAGGGGGTGGGTAGGGTAGCTCAAGGGAGGTAGGAGTTTAAAAATAAAAATATTTTTAAAAACGACCACAAATTTATTTGGGAGGGAGTGGGGGGGCTGACCGGTAGTGGTGGGGTGGGGTGCGGTGGGTGGGGCGTCAAGGATCGGGTGAAAAATTAATTTTTTAAAATGAAAATATTTTTTAATGATGTTTTGGCCAAAACAAATTATTTTGAAGTTGGAGGAGAGTTTTGGAAAATGTTTTCCTTAAATTTTTGAAGGGACGTCATTTTCCTTAATTTTGAGGACAATGAGTTGATTTGGAAAATATTTTTCAAGATTTTTGTCCCAACCAAACATGAGAAAATTAAATAACATTTTTCAGAAAATATTTTACTTCATACCAAACATACTCTAAGTCCTAAATAATAGCATTAGATGGATGACAACCAATTCACTACGTCTAATTTAACATAAAGTAGTAAAATCAAATGAACAATGGTTGAAAAAAATTAATTCTTAATAGTCTCGTTTGTTGTTCGCTATCTCAAATTGATGATGTGGCAAATTTAGATACACAAAAGTTTGTATTATATGCAAAAAAAAAAGTGTATCTCAAGTTTCCTACAAAGCGGATGAAAATAATTCATTATAGAAACTTTAAGAAAATTACATGAGCTAATCTAGATAAAATTTTCACACCCTTTTTGGATGGGTTTTTTTCATTTAAGTGACAGTATTGAATAGATATTATTATTTATTTATATCGTAAACACCACCTGAAATTGATTTATGGTGTTTTAAGTCACCTAATTTAAGTCTTTAAAAAAAAGGAAGTTGGCTCTATGTTTTTATATGTCTATGAACTAGAAATTGAGGTAAGAAATTTTGTTGATCAAAGGGAAGGTATGAAGTACCCCTTGAGTCCTGTTGTTCCATTTTCTTCGCTTTTATGAAATATATCCAAACTTTAATCAAAATTGTTATAACAATACCAAACATGAAAAAGGACCTTTTATCCCCACCCACCCCCCGCACTATTTAATAGTGTATTTTAAAGGTATTATGTGACCATGTGGACATCATAAATATTGCGTAATTATAAATACTAATTTGTCCACGTGGGTACATATACGCTTTTAACATACACTATTAAATAGTGCAGGGGGTAAATGCTACTTCATAAAGTTTGTTATCATAATAGCAATTTCGGCTAAAGCTGAAGTAGTTTTCAAACCCTTTTCTCTAAATTATTTTGGATAAATTATGTCTACATGACATTGTTTACTTGTATTTTCTATTGTTGACTTTTATTATTTTTAAACCCATATGTGTAACCACAATATCGGTCATGTTGTAAATATTACGAAAAATACTTCATCACAAATATTGTAAGTGATTCTTCAAAGCTTGAGGCGTGTCAAAGACACTATTCTTAATTATATTTCAATCAGCATGAGTTTATCCCCTAGAATTCAACAACCTCTTTAAGTATAAAACTAGGAGTACAGTGTCAAGATTCAATAAAAAGAAAATCGAGAAATAACTCAAAATATTCTATGGAGGAAGAACGTATATATCTACTCTCTAGTTCACTCCAATGAGAAGAATTCTAGACTATGTATATCTTATCCTTCTCTTCATCAGAATGTCATAAGGAAAATACCATATATTTATAACAAGAAGAACAATCGTCACAATGATAAATATATCATTATATCCCTCATTGCCCCCACCCCAAACAATAAAAGGAATAATGACTACTCAAATCTAATTAAAGGGGGACTTATACATGGTAATAATTACTATTAATGATATATAGTATATAGTAAATGAGTAATATATGGCAGTGGTGAATTACTGCCATTAAGACTATATCTGATATCACATGTGTAAATTTAGATATTAATAATACTTCATTTTATATACTTAAAATCATTTTTCCAATTATATCCTGAATATCTCAAAACAAATATTAAGAAATAAAATTAAACAAAATATTTTGTTGGGTTTTCACATATGGATACACTGCATCACATCTGGTGTTTGTAGACTATAAATTAGACCTAGATAAAACAAGATATAAGCTTACAAAATAGTTGGTTAAGTTTTGCCTTCTATGAACCAAAACTTATTTTGTAAGTTCCAAGTCTTAATCTATTACATTATACTCCCAAGATCTTTGTGGATATAGTGGTGTTACGCAACCAGGACATGCACGTGTCCTGGTATTCATAAGTGCTCCAGAAATTTGTCACAATTTTATAGAAGTAGTACCACTGCACACTCATTTAGGTCCAATCATCAATTTTATTTTAAAGAGTAATACACCACCTATAAAGGATATGAAATGCATTAAGAGTCCTTACTCAACCTCACTTTGCCTTGTATTCTATCGCACTATATTCACACATCATAGGAGGGATATAATTTTATAGTGCTTACTTGATTAAGTAACAACTTGTTATTACTCATATGATCCTAATTCATCAGATCTCCAATCTCATAAGTCGAGTTACCATCATTGTTGATCTTCTCAAATTGACAGAAGTCTTACTCCCCTTTATGTTTCATTAGTTAGTTAATTGATCAGATTACAAACGGCATGGGTGGAAATAGTATTTGAAAGGTCACTTTACCTTGGGTGATCACACACCGACGGTCAAGAAGAAAGCATAATTTCGAATTTAAAATATGTGTTGAGGGCTTATGTGATTGATTTCAAATATAATTAGGATTATCACCTACCTCTCATTGAGTTTGCTTACAACGATGGTTATCATTTAAGCATCCATATAGATACTTATGAGTCTCTTTATGGGATAAGATGTACATCTCCTATTGGATGATTTGAAGTTTGTGAAGCTGGTATATAGGACTAGGCTTAGTTCATAATTCTATGGAGAAAGTTAAGGTTATTTTACAGATATTAAAAATAGTGCAGAGTCGTCAGAAATCCTATATAGATGTTCAAAGAATAGTCTTAGTGTTTGAATTATATTATTGGGTTTAGTTAAAGTTTCACCCATGGATGGTGTTATGATATTTTGTATAAAGGGGAATCTTAGTCCTCGATATATTGTCCCTTACTGGATATCCAAGAGGATTGACAATATAGTTTATGCATAGAACTACTACAAAAGTTAGCAGTGGTTCATCCGATATTTCACATTTCCATTATGAAAAAAAGTGCATAGGAAATACTTGACATATCATACTTAATGAAGATATTGCTATTAAGTATTGCTTATCTTATGAGGAGATTCTTCTAGAAGGACGGGTTCGCAAGTTGAGAACCAAGAAGGTAAAATCAGTCAAAATTCTGATGAGGAATCAGTTTGTTGAGCAAGCTACTTAGTGAGCTCATGAGAATATAAAGAAGAGATATGCACATCTCTTTGAGTCCGGAGAAGTTTCAAATTAACTAGGCATGAAGTTGACTTTTTGTGTTATATATTGCATATTGGGAGTTATTATGAATGTTAGATGTTACACCCTTAGTCTACTCAGAGTAATCTCATTAAAATGAATTTTCCTAAGGAGGAGATATTGTAACACCTTGGTTTTTTAAAGAACTAGGATTTGAAAAACTAAATTGAAAATTTTGGCAAGTTATGCTATGTATGAGTTTTGGGTTAAATTCAAATAACCATAGAATTTAGTACATAATGACATAGGTGGCCCATGAGACTTCAAATTAAAGGTCTAGGAATCATCTTTCCAACGCCACCGAGTTTGCTAATTTTCAAGATTGTATAAGCAAAATATGCATATTTGAAGTTGGGCTAACCAATTAAGGAAAGCTACCTAGATTTAAGAAGGGTAGTTTGATCTTTTCTTAACCCATTTAACTTAAAATGAAATTTCATAATATTTGGGGGGTCTAAACTAATTTGGTTCGGTTTTATAAACCCTAAATTACTTATGGCTTTGAGAGAAGCTTAAAAAAGCAGAAAAGGAAAGTGTTTATCAAGTTCTTGAGGACTTCATTGAATTTTTAACAAAAGGTTTGATCCCTGAGGTATGTGAGTTAAAATAGTTTTGAGTTTTTTTTCCCACACGCCAATCATACTTAATTTAGCGTGATTTCATTCCTGAATGTTAGGATTTGAGTAATTTTGATCTTGAATGTTAAGGATTTGAGTTCTTGATGAGTTTTATTGTAGTTTATTTTGAAATGTAGATTTTTGAAGTTCTGATGAGTTCTTTAGATAATCATATGAGTTTCAAGTGGTTTAGTAAAATCTTCTACACTAATGTTGGGTATTAGAATAAAAGTGATTTGCGGAAGAAACCATTCTATTATAGATTAATTGAGGTTAGAAAAAATAAGAAAAAACGTCAAACTTTTTGGGAAAAGGGTTAGGCATCGCGCCACTCACTGCACCCCAAGAAACATTTTGTAAGTTGGGAACTGGGGTGTTGCGCTATTCAGTACACCCCAAGCCAGACTCTGCAATTCAAGGTTTGGATCCATGCACCACTCAATACGCTAGGGTCTCTGGATTTTCTTTCCTTTCCCACTTGTTTTCGTTTTAGTTAACTTGAACCGTACCTATGTTTTCTAGTTGATTTCTACACTATAAACTACGTATAAACATTAGAAGATCATCCATAACATGAGATTATAACCCTTGAATCCATAATCCATGATTTAGTTAGAATCAAGTTTTGATAGTTCTTCGACTCTTTTCAAAACATGTTTACAATTGTTTTATGACTTGAGCATTGTGTTAAGTAAAAGTAAGAGTGAAGTTAATTTTCTTTAAAATGATATATGGGAACTAAGTATTCCAAAAGACTAAATATATTTTACATTTAACATGAGAGAAAGTACCGATTTTCAAAATAATTTTCATGTGCGGATCATAGTACTATCTCTTTTAAGAGATAGATTTTTGAGTAATAATCTCAATCCACAAATAAAAGTAGTTTTTAAACATATGATCTAGTTACATTTTGGGGGGTACTATTGAGCACCGTTATCAATATAAGTATAGATAACTCAAGTCTCCATAAACCATATAGACAATGTGGGTAGAAAGGGTTATACTTTTTAGATGATTCCTTATTGATTTTAAGCATAGCTTAGTTGATCCACTTAGTTGATGAGTTGTATATCCTGACAAGGTATATGGCAGTTTGGGAGCTTGGGTGACGTATCATCACATAGCTCATAGTGATGGTTCTCGATTACTGAATCCCCCAAAGATTTATATTGTATTTTTATATAAAAATTAAGTTGTTATTTTGTTCGTCAACTAATTCTGTTACTGTCGATTTTTTAAAATGTTTTCAATATATTACATCTTTTATTGTTGTTTTATCCTTGAGTATCTTGAGTTAAGTATCTTGAATTGAGTATCTTGAGTTGACTATCTTATTCTTGAGTTGAGTTGAGTTGAGTTGATTTGAGTGAGTTGAGAAGACGTAAGTAGAAATGGGTAATTGCAACGGTAACAAAATAGCTATAAATTAGTGAATAATCTTGACGATAGAGGAGGTAATATTTCTCTTGAACAATTTGCCCCGACCCAGGTTGATTTCCCTCGAACATCAACAAGCATACAAATAAGAATAGTTCATTCACTCTCGAGCTGAATGCATGGAAAAGGGCTTAGGATTCACTCTGCGATCTGAACCCATGATAACCCAATACCCATAGACTATCAATCAATAATCTTGGTTCTAAAACATCAATCTCGAGCAACCCAAAAATATGAAAGTAGAACTACACTATAGTTCTTTAAATTAAACAACAATTAATAATTTAAATCACTTCTAAGCAACATTTAGACAAACAATTAATACTACACATAAACTAAATCATCACATAATCACACCCCAAGAATCGAGGTTTTCACTAGACATCATAAAAATATTAAAATAGTTACCAAATTATATTTCCATTAAAGGTTCAAATTAAAGAATCTCAAAGACTCACTTCAAATTTCTCAAAAGTGAAAAAGTTTGATTCTTCAAAAGTTAAGGAAAACTTGTCTCAATACTCTGAGTTCAATGTAATTTAAAATATGATAGATCCTTTTTAAACTAAATGTTCAAAAATGTATTTATAGTCGGCAAACATATTTTGTGAAGAGCCATTTGGTGCAATAATTTAGGCTCACTGATTCATTCTCTGATCCAGCTTTTGGTCATTCCATCCCTTTTCTGCCTTGGACTTCAGCACCTTCCAAGTCTGTAACTTTGGTGTCACATCTGGGAACACCCCCTAGAGGTAACCGGCCTCGGCGTCCTCTTTCAGGACTAAGACTAGCCTCTTAGATTACATCACGACAAATTATAGGTCAAATTTAGCGAAAAAATTAAAAAAATTTACTACTCACACTGAGGTTTACATAGACCTCTACATACACGTAATAGATATATATCGAGTATACATAGACCCTTCGTATAGGAAGATTACTTAGTCTTCTACTTTTATTGCACATAGATATATATATATATATATATATATATATATATATATATATATATATATAACATAACATAGTCATAATAATAAACTCATCTCATGACCATCTAATAAGAGTATATCAAATTTTGGTCTAGTCTATACATCAAACAATAAGACCACATGTAGTTCATACCAATGTTTAGTACTCAATGAAAGGAAAGAAACATAGAAGTGGTTCTAATACTAAAAACAACATCATGTCTTGATAGTGGCATCGCCCTCAAAAATTATTGACCTACCCTACCTGGATGAATAAGAGATCCAAGTCTTGATCAAGTCGTCTCCAAAAGCCCTTCAACGACCAAAACCTAAAATGTTGGGGAAAAGGAAGAAATGGGCTGAGTACACCACCTATACAGAGTATGAGACCATATGCACACACATTTTTAAATCATGCTAAGAAAAGTGACATTTCAATAAGTATGCACTTTTCATTAAAAACCTTTATGCACATTGAACAAGACCATACCAAATCAATAAGACATATTAATGGATTCATAGGCATTTACTTCACAAGACCAACAATATATAGCATAGTCAAGTCAATAAATATATCAAAATATTTCCGTACAAATACAATATCACTCTACTATTATAACTTCAACAAGCATGAATAAGACTTCATTATGACATAACCAAAGCAAGACAACTACCCACAACCCCTATCAAGTCATTAAGTGGAATGGCTAAGAAAAACCCCATAACCTTACTCAATCAAGTAACTCAATAAGAATCATGACCAACCTCCTGCTTCACATAGCATAGCATTTAAGAGTAAATATCATCATATTTTAATAATGTACACCAATTACACATTTATAGGAGTGATGGATATCACATATTATCATTAACATGTAAGATCATCATATACATATGATTTATATTTATAAGCATATACATACGTAAGAACATCCTCCTAAGACTTTCCTTAAGGTTAACTAGTGCACTATATATGTAGAGTCCCATATCCCCTCCTAGACAAGGCTAAACCCCTTAGGTCATCTTAGTTAGAATTCAATCATTTAGATCATTTATCCTTTGGGAAAAACTTGCTTTAACCGACATAGACCATATGAGCTAATGTGGAATATGGTGTCATGGAACCCTACACCGAAAGAAGGCAGACTACTTGTCAAGGTTGTACCAAAACATGAACGTAGAAACTACGTGGATCCACTAGCTAGTATTCCTATTGGGGGAAAATAGTTCAAGAACTAGGAGATATAATTGCGACCCTCTTTCTACTACATGCGTTGTAGTCTCCAATCTCAATAGTAGATTAGTGATCTTACCTTTCCTATGTGGGAAGAAACACTCCCACTGTAGTTCACTCGGTGCTAAGTAGACTCCCTTTTTAAATATCTTTAATGTCTTGATTAATTAGCATATATTAATGTACGTTATAGGTCCTAAACCTTGTCTAAACATCATCATCATATCTCAATAAAAATGGCATGAGTAAAATCCTTTTATTACAATTTATATAAGTGAGGTTAGCACATTTGCATATCGCTTCATGATATGGCACATTGGTAAATCATTCACACTCCTTATAACATTTAAATGTTAGCCAACACCTCAAAAACATAGTCAAGAAATTTCAATTAAACATCATACCAACCCTATAAATCCTAATACAAGGCATACTCCAATACAACATCATGACTTAATCACAATTTAACCATAATTAAAATGAAGAATAGGGATCACAAGGCTTACCAACTCTCCTTCATAATTCATCATCAAGGTCTTACCCTCAACCATTAATTCCACCCAATTAGGGTATGAAGTCATCATAATTCAATGACCAACATGATTACAAGGCTCGAAGAATCACTATATCACAATTCAATACTATTTCATAGCTTAAGACAAGATACTTAGGTCAAGTCACAACATACTTCATAACCTCGAGAAAATTTTCAAGAACTACCATGAAGAGACCATAAATCACCCAAATTATTTCATGATTAGTATAACAACATTATGTAGTAGATATTCAACCAATAACCAAGTCAATTGAACAAAAATATAATTTACCTCAAGATCATCACCTAGGGTTAAGGGTTAAGGGTCAACTTCTACAAACTATAACAAACCGTGAATATAAATCATAATTAAGTTAGAATAGATGTTAATATATTCGTAATATCCAAAGGAGAAAAAGAAAAGAGAAGGAAGAGAGTTTTCTGTTTTGGGAATTATGAGCTTAGCTCTAGTTTAATTAGGTTGTCATCATATAGAGGTCCTTAATTAACTTAATTGAACCCCCATCTTAAACCTTAATTAACTAACTAACCTCTTAAATAATCAAATGAATCAATTAAAATGACACAGCCAAACACAGAACTGACCTACGAGACCCCGACTGATGGGCCATAGGTTAGTCGACGGGCAATGTAGCCTTTGTGCTGCACATCCGTGGTTTTGGTCAGAAACTTTGCAAAAACGACCTCCCAAAAAATTTACCAAGTCCTCATCGATGGGTGGCATCAATGCCCCATTAATTCACCAACAGCCCGTCTGTGGCATCCGTTGGTGATGTTGTCTCTTGACAGCTTTTGCCAACATTTGCAAGGGTCCTTCTCAAGGGCCCTTGGTTGGTCCATGGGGAGTTGTGGCCGGACATTTTTACTATAAATCAACTTAAACACATTTTATACACCCTTCCGCAAATTCTCATCATTTTCTGACTTCAAAAAGCTAGTCAATTAAGCTAAGGCATGTTAGAACCTCATTGAACTAGTTTCCAGACGTCATGGACGTTCTTGGATGCTTTGGTTTCTACACTTCCGAAATGAATTATAATCAATTTAATAGACCTTAAAATAGTTTCTAAAACTTATGATACTTATGTTAGGCTCTAAAACATGTATTGGATTTTTTAAGTGTTACATTATCCCCCCCTACGAACATTCCTCCCCAAATGACACTAAAAATCTTTTGAATGAAGGAATATACTAAAGACTAAAGCCAAACAAACAACAATACCTAACAACATCAACCATATCATTTACACAAGGCAATTCAAAATTTCAATTACCACATATAAGTCAAAACATTAAATTATGAGGAATATCCTTCTCACAACAACAAGAGCTCAACATTGCTTTTATAAGTAAATTATGACAAGGTTCAACTTACAAACATGTTACATATCAATTCATAAGGACTCACCATATCCAAAATGCACAACATGACTCAAAACAATCCAAAAAGAAAAATTGACAATTTAGTAGCATACTTCATTGTAATCACTGTAACAACATCCAAAATGCTCATTTTGCAAACGTTCACCAAAAATAAAGAATTTTCAAGTTTTAGTCATTATTTTAATTATTGGTAAGAACAACTAACCTTTGTTATCAAATAGATGAAGGTAACGGGACTTCATGTCAGCCTCGGCCTCCCATGTTGCACCCTCAACTAAGTGATTCTTCCATAACTGTCACGACCCCAAAACCGAGCCGCGACTGGCACCCACATTTACCCTCCTATGTGAGCGAACCAACCAATCTAAACCCTAACATCTCAATATAATATCAACAGAAAATAATGCGGAAGACTTAAACTCATAAGTAAAATCAATAATCAACTTCTATAACTCAAAAACTTATCATTATCCCCAGAATCTGGAAGTCATCATCACAAGAACATCTACCTTTAAATTAATAACTAATAGTGTCTAAAAAGCTAAAAATACATAAGAAGCTAGTCCATGCCGGAAGTTCAAGGCATCAAGACATGAAGGAGAAGATCCAGTCCAAGCTAGAAGCGTTAGCTCACCCTGAAGATCTGGTGTGACGAAGACTGCCTTGAGTTACTGTTGAGTCGAAGATGACGGCACGTTTGCTGCACTCCACAAATAACAAGAAGAAAAACATAACAGTAGGGGTCAGTACAAAACACGGGTACTGAGTAGATATCATCAGCCAACTCAAAATAGAAAACAGTATGTATTAAGCAATATCATAAAATCAACTAATATCCTTAGCATGCAGCATTTACAGTTACCATAACCCTTGGTTACAACACCAAGCACATCAATGAGGACTCACACCTCCTCATCATACTCATTTGGGAATTCAGTTTATTAGATTGAATATATTAACATATTTCAAGATTCATTATCTTTATTCCCCTCGTGTCGGTACGTGACACTCAGCTCTTCAATATACTATCCTGGTGTCGGAACGTGACACTCCGATCCTCATATATTATCCTGGTACCGGAACGTGGCACCCGATCCATATTCTATCCTGGTGTCGGAACGTGACACTCCGATCCTCATATACTATCCTGGTACCGGAACGTGGCACCCGATCCATATTCTATCCTGGTGTCAGAACGTGACACCCGATCCACATTTTATCCTGGTGTCGGAACGTGACACCCGATCCATATTCTATCCTGGTGTCGGAACGTGACACCCGATCCATATTCTATCCTGGTACTGGAACGTGGCACCCGATCCCCTAATCTCACCACTTTCGTTCATCAAGCCTTCTTTTATACCAAGGCATCATCATTAACAAAGTAGATTAGTGTTTTTTTCAAGATTTGGGATTCAATAGCTTCCTCATGCTTATTTATTCACAATTACATAATCACATCATTCATGCAAGCATACAATTAAGCATATAGAAGGTTTACAATACTACTAACACATATCATTCGCTATTAAGAGTTTACTACGAATAGCATGAGAACCATAACCTACCTCCACCGAAGAGTTGAATCAAGCAAGAATTTTCCCAAATCTTTGTTTCTCCCTTCTCGTTCGATTCTCTCTCTCTCTCTCTTGTTCTTTCTATTTTCTTTATTCAAACCCTCTTTCTTTTACCCTAATTAGTATATAATTAAGAATAAAAGATGGCAATAATACCCCACTAATTAACTTAGGGTTACCTCTTTTAACCCCTCAAGAATTTTAGTTATTAATATAACCCCACGAAATCTATAATTAAGGAAAGAATAGTCCAAAAACGTCCCTTAAAACTTCACCAGAAATCCGACTCTGCCTGGGATTTGCGCAACCTCTGACGGGCCGTCGTGCCTGTGACGGTCCGTCCTGCAAGTCATCGCAAAGTTCAGAGAATGGATTTTCACTGAAGTCTCCATGACGGTCCGTCACGCCTGTGACGGTCCGTCCTACCATTCTGTCACGAAGTTTAGAGAGTCGATTTTCAGTACCCAATTTCAGATTTTCTAAGTGTTTTGAAACGTGACCCTGCGACGGTCCGTCGTGCCCTTGACGGTCCGTCATGGGGTCCGTTGCTTCTACCAGTTTTTCCAGAATTGAAGTTTGTTGCTCAAAACGACTAAACAGGTCGTTATAATAACACTTTTACGGTCGCCACCTCTTTATTCCTCAATCTCTTTACTTTTGTAACAAGGATTTAAACTGGAACTTCCTCATAAGAGAGGTTATCCTTTACACAAAGACCCTCAATAGGAAGAATAGACTCGGGATCAACGATACACTTCTTAATCATAGATGTATTGAAAATCGGATGAACCGAAGTCAATTCACTAGGAAATCTTAGCTCAAAAGAAACCTTACCAACCCTTTGCAAGATTTCATAAGGACCCACATAAGGAGGACTCAACTTCCCTTTCTTGCCAAATCTAACAACCCCTTACATACTCGAAATTGTCAAATACACTTTATAACCTTCTTCAAATTCTAAACCCCTTCTCCTATGATCGGCATAAGACTTTTACCGACTATAGTTGGTTTGCTACCGGTTCCATATGATATGAACCTCCTCCAAAGCCTTATATATAAAATTGGGACTAAGAAGCGAAGACTCACCCACTTTAAGAAATTCCAATAGGAGACATACACCTCCTACAATACAAGGCTTCATAAGGAGCCATGATTATGGACGAATGAAAACTAATATTATAAGCAAACTCCACGAAAGGAAAACGCTTATCCCAATTTCCCTTGAAATCAATAATACAATATCTAAGAATATCTTCAAGGGTTTGAATAGTATGCTCTGCTTGACCATCCATTTTGGGATTCAAATCGGTGCTTAACTTCACCTTAGTGCCCAACCCTTCTTGTTATGACCTCCAAAATCTAGATGAGAATTTTTCACCCCTATCTGATATGATGGATAACGGAATACCATGGCGACACACAATTTCATCTATGAATATACTAGCATAATCTTCCGCCGAATAAGTAGAATTGACGGGAATGAAATAAGAGGACTTGGTCAATCTATCCAAAATCACCCATATAGAGTCATATTTCCATAGAGTTCGAGGAAAACCTACTACAAAATACAGATTGATGTCTTCCCACTTCCAAGTAGGAACTTGGATTTCTTGTAGTAAGCCACCCGACTTTTGATGTTCGGCTTTCACTTCTTGGCAATTTGGACACTTAGCAACAAACTCCTCTATGGATTTTTCAAACCTTCCCATGAAAACACTTCCCTAAGGTCATGATAAATCTTAGTTGAACCCAGATGTATAGAGTAACGGGACCTATGAGTTTCCTCAAGAATCCGGCATCTCAAACCAACTACATTGGGAACACACAACCTTCCTTGATATCTGAAAACACCATCCCCCCAAGGATAATTTCACATTAAGCTTGCTAAGAACCGATTTCTTCAATTCCATCAATGATTGATCAAGGTATTGTTTGGACTTCACCCCAACTACCAAGGATGACTCGGAGTTATGATGGGCCATGAGACCACCGTTCGGAGAATCTTCTAATCTCACACCCAATCTATCCAATCTACGAACATCTTAAACGAGGTATTTTTTGGCTTCATCTACATAAGACACACTACCCATGGATAAATGACTTAGAGCATCTGTAACCACATTGGCCTTGTCGGGGTAATAGAGAACACTCATGTCGTAATATTTCAACAATTCAAACCACCTTCTTTGTTGGAGATTCAACTCCTTTTGAGTAAATACATATTCGAGACTCTTGTGGTCAGTATACACATCAACATTGACACCATACAATTAATGCCTCCATATTTTCAAGTCAAGTACCACAGCTGCTAACTCAATATCATGAGTTGGATAGTTCCTCTCATGCATCTTAAGTTTCCTAAAAGCATAGGGTACCACTTTCCCATGTTGCATAAGCACACACCCTAAACCCACTCCGGATGCATCACAATACACAACGAAACCCTTTGTACCCTCAACACCAAAGAAAAAGTAAGTCTATCTTTCAAAATATTGAAGCTTCACTCACATGGCTCCGACCACTCAAATTTCTTACGTTTTTGGGTCAAAGTAGTCAAGGAGATGCAATGGACGCAAAAGCATCCACAAACCTTTGATAATAACCCGCTAGACATAAGAAACTCCTAATGTCGATTGGAGTTAATGGCCTAGCCAATTCTTTACCGCCTCAGTTTTCCTTGGATCAACCTCAACTTCCTCACTAGAGATGATCTGACCAAGAAATGCCACCGACCTCAACAAAAACTCTCATTTTCTATACTTGGCAAATAATTGGTTCTCCTTAAGCCCTTGTAACACCACCCTCAAATGGTTTATGTGTTGACCCTCATTTTTTGAATATACCAAGATGTTGTCACTGAAGACAATGTCAAATGAATCTAGTTAAGTTCAAAACACACTATTCATGAGATCCATAAATGCCGCCGGGCCATTTGTGAGACCAATGGACATTACTAAGAACTCATAGTGACCATATCTAGTCTGAAATTTTTTCTTTGGTATATCCTCACCTCTCCCCTAAGTTGATGGTACCTCGATCTCATGTCAATCTTAGAAAATTAGCTTGCCCCTTGGAGTTGATCAAACAAGTCATCACTTAGAGGTAGAGGATACTTGTTCTTAATAGTTACTTTATTGAGTTGGCGGTAATCTATGAACATTCTAAGGGAGCCATCCTTCTTCTTCACAAACAATATTGGAGCACCCCATGGAGAAATACTAGGTCGAATGAAGAATTTCTCAAGTACATCTTTGGGTTGAGATTTCAACTCTTTAAATTTGGCTGGAGCCATCCGATAAGGAGGAATTGAAATGGGATTGGTATCCGGTAACAAGTCAATACCAAAATCGATTCCCACTCGATAGGAATACCGAGAAGATCATTAGCCGGAAATTCCCTCATTACGGGGACCAACTCAATGGGAGGAATTTTGGAGTTTAAATCTTAGACTCTTACTATATAGTATAAATACCGTTTAAAGACCATTTTATAAGATTTCAAACAAGAGATGATACGACCTCTAGGAATAGAATATCCCCTCTTCCACTCTAAAACGGGCTCATTTGGAATTTTAAACTTCACCACTCTCATTCTACAATCCATTGAGGCAAAGCAAGCATGCCACCAATCCATACGCAATATGACATCAAAATCAAACATATCTAGTTCTACTAGTTCAACATAAGTAACTCTATTGGGCAACATTATAGGACACTTTATATAAACCCTTTTTGCAACAATCGACTCACCCACCAGGGTAGACACTATAAAAGGTTCATTTAGAATGTCGGGTAAAAATTCAAATTTTATAGATAACAAGGGAGTAACAAAAGATAATGTAGCGCCCTGATCAAGAAAATCATATACATCAACAGAGAAGACTTCCAACACATTGGTCACACATGGAGAGAAGTCTTTTGCTCACCCCTAGAGAGGTGTAGATAGAAGTGATTCTTCTTAGGAGCCTTATTTGAACAAATTGCTTGAGTTTGACCACTACCCTTGTCTTTACCCCTCACATTAGGGAAATCTCGAACCTTGTGCCTGCTTTAACCACACCCAAAACAATTATCCGTTTCTTTAAGGAAATCACCATAATGATTCTTGCCACACTTTCCACAAGTTGGTTCTCGGTTGGTGAACAAGTACCCTTTCACTTTTTAGACATAGGGTTAGACACCCTATCATCCCTAGACTTAGGAAACTTAGAAGGAACTTTATTAGAAACCCTCTTCTTGAACCTATGCTTGTCTTGAATCTCAATCCTTCCCTATGAAGAACCACCATCAAGAGATCTTACTCTCTTAGCATCACTACCCTTCCTCTTAGCCTTTGCCTCTTCCACTTGTTGAGCATGAACCTTAAAACGTGAAATGGTCATATTGTCATGTAGAATAGCCTAATGAAACTCCTCTTGCAAGTCATCCGACACTCCCGTAACAAAGAAGTTTATTTCATATCTAGGATAGGAAACTAAAGAAGGAGCATATTTTGACAATTTAGTGAAATTTCTAAGAGTATTCAAGAACACTCATAGCTCCTTGGTGAAGGTTGATGAACTCCACCACCTTGGATTCCCTCTTCTCCCTAGGAAAGAACCTATCAAGAAATTCCTTCTTGAACACTTCCCAAGTCATGGTCCACACCTTAATAGCCTATTGTCCCTCCATTGGACATACCAAGTTTGGGCCACATCTTTGAGCTGGTAAGTGGCTAACTCGGCCATCTCACTCGAAGACAACCCTATAGCATAAAGGATCTTGTAGATTACATCAATGAACTCATAGATCTTCTTCAGCCTTGGACCCATAGAAAGTAGAGGATGCATCCTAGAGATGTTGTTCCGACGAGAGGCCATAGTAGCAACTTGTTGATTTGCTCGGGGCATAACCTCCCGATTAGCTTGGGCCATCATGGCTTGAGCTTGAGTAGTTGCGGCTTGCACTTGGGTAGTAATGGCTTGAGCCATTTGGAAACGAGCGCCCCTTATGTTCTCATTCGTCAAAAGAAGAGGATTGACCGGGGCTTGATCATCAATAGTTTCTTCTTCAAGAAGAGGAACTTGATCACCACGGGGAGGAACTCCCGTGTTGGAAATCTCTTATTTAAGTCTTCGTTCTTCATTCCTTCGATAATTCATTGGCAATAATCACTATAAGAGGATTAGATGCAAAAGCACATACACCTAATTTAATAAAGGCATAATATTGCACTTCCAAGAAAGTGAGAGTTTCCTAAGCATCATATAGATTCCTATTCATAAGTGTGGAGCGCTTCACATTTATGAACATGAACCTACATAGACGTGGTAGACAGAGATATCGACTTCAAGATATTCAACCACATGCTCTGATACCAAGTTTATCACATTCGGGAATACCCCCTAGACGTAAACGGTGTCGTCGTCCTCTTTAAGAACTAAGACTAGCCTCTTAGCTTACATCATTACATTCATAGGTCAAATTTAGTAGAAAATTTAAAACTTTTTACCACTCTACACTGAGGTTTACATAGACCTTTACATACATGTAATAGATATATATTGAGTATGCATAGACCCTTCGTATAGGAAGATTAATAGTCGTCTCATCTCATAGCTATATAATAAGAATATATCAAATTTGGGCCTAGCTCATACATCAATACAAGAAGACCACATATAGGTCATACGAATATTTAATACTCAATGAAAGGAAAGAAACATAGAAGTAGTTTTAATACTAAAAACAACATCATGTCTTGATAGTGGAATCGCCCTTGGAAATCGACGACCTACCCTATTTGGATGAATAAGAGATCCAAGTATTTTTCAAGTCATCTCCAAAAGCCTTTCAACGATCGGAACCTAAAATGTTGGGGAAACGGAAGAAATGAGGTTCGTACACCACTTGTACTAAGTATGAGACCTATGCACACACACTTTGAAATCATGCTAAGAAAAGGGACGTTTCAATAAGTATGCACTTTTCATTAAAAAATGCACATTCAACAAGACCATACAAAATCAATGAGACATATTAATGGAGTCATAGGCATGTACATCATAAGACCAACAACATAAAATAGCCAACTCAATGAACATATCAACATATTTGCATATAAATCCAATATCATTCTATCATCAAATTATAACTTCAACAACAATTAATAAGAGTTCGCTATAAAATAACCAAAGCAAGACAATTACCCACAACCCCTATAAAGTCAACAAGTGCAATGACTAAGCAAATCCCTATAACCTTAATCAATCAAGTAACTCTATAAGAATCATGACCAACCTCCTACTTCACATAGCATAGCATTTAACAGTACATATCATCATACTTTAATAATGTAGACCAATTACATGTACATAGGAGTAATAGACAGCACATATTATCATTAACATGTAAGATCATAATATATATATCATCTATATTTATAAGCATATACATACATAAGAACATCCTCCTATGACTTTCCTTAAGGCTAACTAGTGCAATATATACGTAGAGTCTCATACCCCCACCTAGACTATGTGAAACCACTTAGGTCATCTTAGTTAGAGTTCAATCCTTTAGTTCATTTATCATTTTGGGAACAACTTGCCTTAACCGACATCAACAACATGAGATAATGTGGAATCAGGTGTCATGGAACCCTACTACAAAAAAAGTCAGACTACTTGCCAAGGTAGTACCAAAACATGAACTTTAAACTACGTGGATACACTAGCTAGTATTCCTATGGAGGAAACATAGTTCAAGAACTAGGAGATATAGATGGGACCCTCTTTATGCTACATGAATTGTATTCTCCAATCTCAAGATTACATTAGTGATCCTACCTTCCCTATGTGGGAAGGGACACTCCTCACTCTAGTTCACTCAGTGCTAAGCTAGAATCTCTATTGAAATGTCTTTAATGTCTTTATTAATCATGATAGATTAAATTAGGTCGTAGGGCCTAACCCTTATATAAACATCATAATCATAGACCAACAATAATTGCATGAGTAAAATCATTTCATTACATTCATATATGTGAGGTTAGCATATTTATAAATTGCTTCATGATAAGGCACTTTGGTAATTCATTCACAATCCTTAAAACATTTACTTCTAAAACAACACCTTACAACCATAGTCAAGACATTTAAATTCAACATCATACCAAACCTATAAATCCTAATACAAGGCATACTCCAATACAACATCGTGACTTAATCACCATTTAACCATAATTGAAGTAAAGAATAGGGATCACACGATTTACCAAGTCTCGTTCATAATTCATCATCAAGGTCTTACAATCAACACTTAGTTACACCCATTAGGGTATAAATTCATCATAATTTTATTAACAACATGAGAAAAAGTCTAGAAGAATCACTACCTGACAATTCAATACCAGTTCATAGCTTAAGGCAAGATACTTAGGTTAATTCACAACATCATAACCTAGATCTAATTCTCAAGAACTATCTTGAAGAGACCATAGATCACGCTAATTATTTAATGATTAGTATGACAACATAATCTAGTATAAATTCAACCAATTACCAAGTCAATGGAACCAATACAATACAATTCACCTCAAGATCATCACCTAGGTTAAGGGTTAAGGGTCAACTTCCACAAACTAGACCAAACCATCAACATATATGATAATTTAGTTAAAATACATGTTAATATATTCATAATATCAAAAATAAATTATAACAACTAATTCATAACATGAATTTCGAGATTAGAAAATACCCACTTGAAAATTCAACTTTTGAAATCAATTCGATGAAACCACCCTTTGAGGAAAGAGGTCTCAAAGGTAAAGGAAATACCATACCTTGTTAATTGATGAATATTGATGGTTAAAATTAAGTATTTTCAGCCCTTAAAGCCTCCCGTATCTTGGTCTTCAATGGAGTTTTTCACAAGAGAGAGAAAGAAGACAAAAGGAAGAGAGTTTTGTTTTTGGGAATTATGAGCTTAGGTTTAGTTTAATTATGCTAAATCTTTATATAGAGGTATTTAATTAACTTAATTGAACCCCCTTAACCCTTAATTAAATAACGAACCTCTTAAATAATTTAATTATTAAATAAAACAACACAGCCAAACACATACCAAATCTACGAGATCCCGACTGACGGGCCGACGGGCAGTGTGGCCTCCGTGCTGCATATCCATGGTGTTGTTCAGAGACTTTGCCAAAACTAATTCTCACAAAATTGTCTAAGAATTCATCAACGGGTGGCATCAACTCCATGTCGATTAAGCAACGGCCCATCTGTGGCATCCGTTGGTGACACTGTCTCTTGACAGCTTTTGTCGACTTTTGCAAGGGTCCTCCTCAAGGGCCCTTGGTTGGTCCTTTGGGAGTCGTCAATAGGCTTTTCTACTATAAATAAAATTAAACATATGTTATACACCCTTCTACCAATTCTTATTATATTTAACTTCACAAAGCTAGTCAAATAGTCAAAGTCACACTAGAACCTAATTGAACTAGTTTTCGAACGTCATGGATGTGCTTGGATATTTTGGTTTCTAGACTTCCAAAATGACTTATAAGTATTAAAATAGACCATAAATTTTTTTCTAAACCTTATGACACTTATTTTAGGCTCTAAAACATGTCTTAGATTTTCGATGTGTTACATTTGGGCAATCTAATCAATTCATCACGGAACCATTTGGCGATTCGCCGACTGCTCCTTTCTCTTTCCAACTTGGTTATTTCCTTCAGGTCTTGGCACACTAGAACTTTACACATCTATCAAGACTTTCGAAGACTCGATTAATAGACTTGGCTATTACCAGACTTCCTTTTCTTCACTCTTTCAGCTTACTTTGTTGCTTTTTTGCAAAGTAGTGTCCTTGCATTGTTCCTCAATCAAAATATATGGAAATCAAGGGTTTTACATCAGTTATTGACACCAAATAAACATTTAAGGACCTTAAACCTATCCAAATAAATTGTACATTTCATGTACTATACCATTTCCCCTGCATCATTTGATGATGTTGATACAAGTATTGAGGATTATCAACAGGTGCTTCATTGAGGTCATGTGATATTCTAGTCAGTTTTTGTGAACCTTTTCATATTTAGGAGGATTTCACATTTATCTTACAGTTAGTAGTTTTGAGATGTCATGGGTATTATCCCGATATCCTTGTGTAACAGTAGAGACTTCATAGATATACAAAGTTGAGTAGTTTTCAGTATGTATCTTCTTTTAGTTTTATTTTTTCAAACTCTGAGTATATTTATTGAGTAGTTTTCAGATCTTTTAAAAGAATGAGTATTTGATTTGTTGAACTTATTTAAGTTTTTAAGCTTTTGCTTGCTTGAGTTAATCTTCAACTTGTAGTTAGCCAAGATAAACATTTGCTTGGGGACCAACAATGATTATCGAGTATCGCTCACGTCCATGTCGTAGGCTCTAGTCGTGACAAAAAGGTAAAATGTCAATCATGGATATATTTGAGAGTGAGTTTCAGGTGGTATCTCCATTACCCTTTTATAACAACTACTTATGACTCTACTTTCCGTCTTACACACTAGTACATTTTTATTCGTACTGGTGTCCCGTTTGCTAAAGACATTGTTTTTTTATGTAAGCAGGTTCAGTATTAGTAGATAAACTCCATGTTATCCTGGACGTATCATTGGATGTTCAATTCTATTGTACAGTTAGGGTATAGTCGAGGCCTCGTCCGTACATGACTTATGTCACTCTTAGAGGCTATTGAGAACATAGTATTCTATGTTTTTCTTTGTAGGTTTCAATCTCCAATTCACATACTTGGCATGCATATATATGTGTGTAAGTAGGTATGTCTTCGGTTGTGGCCTCATCAATTAGCTAGTACATCTTTATTTTTGTCTTGTTTGTAATTGCTTATGTGGTTTAATGTTATTAAGGTCACGACCTCTATGATCCAGGCTTCACATTTCAAATGTTGTGCTATCTGATCTTTTTGTCCCGTAGTTTAATTAGCTAATATGTTTCAGTGGTTACTCGATCAAATATAGCATCTAGAGCCAATTACACCTCCCTATTATGGAGCATGACATATTCATCATGTAATTACACTATGTTTCTCATGAGAATTTAAGAGTGCAATTATTCTGACAATTAAACTCAATTAGTTGTTGAGAAACCAAACATGTCAATTATACTAAACGAACAGATTTATCAAGAAATGAAGTGTTAAATTTAATTATGTGACTAACAAAATTCACCATTGGTGTCTTCTATGTGAGCTCTAAAGAAAGAATTTCCTAAAATGTAACATCTTTTTTTAATGCTTTCTCCAATAATACTTACCATTTTTATCCCAATTAATGTTTATTAGAGCTAATAAAGAAGACAATAAAGGTGGATTTTGTTAGCTACATGAGGTCCACAATTAAATTTAACACTTTTTTAAATAAATTTGTTAGGCTTAGGGTAACAAAACAAAACAAACATTTTGATTATATTTTAAATGTTGTAAAACATAAGAACAAAAGAATAATATAAAGGTGAAGACAAGAATAATATAAGACAAGAGGAAAAATATGAGCTTTCTTTCTTTCAAGTGTTAACCAAATCTTTAAGTGTATACATATGAACCCTTATGCCTCTATTTATAGAATAGCATATAGGTATACAAAAGGTTAATCATAAACATGACATAAACATGTATATTATTGGAGACATACAAAGAAGTGTCTCTTAATAATGGAGGAAAGTAATGGAGTAAATTTTTCTCATCAAATATAGCATCAAGAGCCAATATAGCATCCAATACTACTTCATATCAAAGATACCATTGACGGTCTTATTGATATTGATTTCAATAAGACATAACTTGTCACGCCCCGAGCTACCTAAAAGACGCGAACACGGGACCTAGGACCACAAGTGGTCCCAAGCTAACCCTGCTGGCAATATCATGAGAATACTAAATAGAATAAACTGATGTGGAATCTAAATCAAAATTAGAATGAAAGTATTAGAAATACCCATATGCTATTACTGAGATATATTAAAACTGATGAGCTTAATACAAAGAAGTTATTAACTCAATACTAAGCTGAAACTATGTCTGATAATAGCTTCTAACTGACTTAAATGTTGGGACAGGCCCCAACTAAGTCTAGAAAAAACTAAAAATAAAAGACTAAAGTACTGAAAGGAACTCATGACTTTTGTCCTCATAGAATGAGGACTCACCACTCACTCAGCTGAACTAGAGATTAGAAATTGATCTAAGCGTGATCTGGATGCTGAGAACGTGAACCTAAATCACGAGAAGATGTAGAGCACGTATGCGCCAGTACATGAAATGTACTGAACATGTAGGATAGAGTAAAGGTAAAATAAAACATAACTGAACAAGCACAAAATTATGTACAAAATTTTGAACATGATATACTGAATTCTGAGAAAACTAGATGCAATGACCAAATTTAATACATGCTGAGACTGAATACTAACTGAACTATAAATGTGGTCAGTTCCACAGAGTTTGATTGAACTGTCGAAGCTACTAATAACCGATAATAAAATCACATCAGCTAAATGTGGAGTCTGATGTATACGCCCCATCGAGAGGACCCAATATACCCTGTCAGAGGTATAAAGTCATGATGGTGTGATCACTAAACTGATGCCCATAGAGGGGACTTACAACCTACTTTGCTAGTAGTTTTGGGACTAAATTTCTTACTGAACTGAGTTTCACGAACATGCAAATATGCTGAAAATGCAAGTTCTAATTGAGGGAACATGATTTGAAGGCTGAATTCACGCATGAATGACTGAAAAATTTAAGAGGAATTATTACCTCAAGATGGAGTGGAATCGGAAGGAAAGAGGTGAGTACACTTGGCTTTCATGGTTGCTTCTACTTCCCAAGTAGCTCCCTCTATGGACTGACTCCTCCACAAAACCTTGGCTTAAGCGAATTCTTTGTTTCTCATCCTTCTAACCGGATGGTCAAGAATCTCAACTGGTACATTATCATAAGAAAAGCAATCTTTCACCTCCACACTCTCTAATTGCAGTACAAAAGTTGGATCACCCACACACTTCTTCAAGAGTGAGACGTGAAAGATTGGATGTACAGCTGCTAGTTCTGCTGGCAACTCTAACTCATATGACACCTTTACAACCCTTTTAAAGATCATTTAAGGGCCTACATATCTTGGAATGAGCCTGCATTTCTTGCTAAATCTCATCACCCCTTCATAGTTGACACTTCCAAGAAAACCCAATCATCAACTTGGAACTCTAGTTCCTTTTTCCGTACACCTGCATAATATTTTTGACAACTTTGGGCAGTCTTAAGTCTATATCTAATGATCTACACATTCTCCATATCATAAGGGATTGAATCTGGCCCTATTAATGATTTTTCACCTACTTCAAACCAACCAACAAAAAATCTACATCTACACCCGGACGTTGCCTCATAAGGGGCCATTTGAATGATGGAATGGTAGGTATTATAGTAGGAGAATTCAATAATTGGAACATGATCATCCTAGCTACCCTTTTAATCTATCACACAAGCTCTCTACATACCATCTAGGGTTTGAATTCATTTCCATCCGTCTATAGATGAAATGTTGTGCTAAGGTTAACTTGAGTACCAAGACCATTCTGCAATGACTTCAATAAATTAGCGGTAAACTGAGGACCTCTATATGAGATGATAGATAAAGGAACCCCATGCAACCTCACAATTTCATTAATGTAAAGCTTGGCATAGTCCTCTGTTTCATTAATGTAAAGCTTGGCATAGTCCTCTGCCGAATATGTAGTCTTGACTGCCAAAATGCGAGAAGACTTAGTCATTTTGTCAATAATTACCCAAACGGAGTCATGTTGTCTGCGAGTTTGAGATAACCCTTTGAAGATATCCATATATCTTGAGTCATACCCCCTGGTTTCTGATGTTCTAACTTGACTTGCTGGCAAATGGGGCACTTACTCACAAAATCTGCTATATCCCTCTTCGTGCCATTCCACCATTAGACTTCCCCCAGATCGTGGTACATCTTAGTGCCACCTCGATGAATAGAATATCTAGAGTAATGGGCTTCTTCAAGAATATGCTTTCTCAACTAACCCACATCAGGAACACACAATCTACACTGGTAGTGTAGTACACCATCTCCCCCTTAGGATAAAACGTCCACTCTTTGATTATAGACTACACCCTTAAGTTCAAGCAAGATTTGATCACTGTCTTGTTTTTCTTTAACCTCCACGACCAAAGAAGATTCTGCCCAATTCTAAACTGTTACACCACTATTTGATATGCTCATAATGTGAACTCCCAAGCGAGCAAGCTTGTGAACATCCTTGACTAGTTTCTTCTTTTCTTCCTCAACATTGGCTACACTACCAATAGATAATATTCTAAGAGCAGCTGATACTACATTCACCTTACAAGAATGTTAATCCACACTCATATCTTAATCCTTAAGGAACTCAAGCCATCTCCTCTAGCAAAAATTCAACTATTTCTAAGTGAATACATACAAAAGGCTCTTATTATCAGTAAATGCATCTACATGAACAACATAAAAGTAGTGTCTCCATACATTGAGTGCAATCACCACTACTCCAATATCGAGGTAATGAATTGGTTAGTTATTCTCATGCACCTTATTTGTCTAGAAGCATAAGCTATAACCTTATCTTGCTGCATCAACTCACAATCTAGCCCAACTCTACACACATCACAATAGATCACATAACAATCTTAACACTCTGGTAGAGTCAAGACATGATTTGTAGTCAATCTAATTTTCAATTCTAAAGCTTTTCTCACAATTATCTGACCATTGAAACTTGACCATATTTTGAATCAACATAGTCATTGGTGAGGCTATGGATGAACATCCTTCCACAAACCTTCTATAATAAGATGCTAGACCTAAGAAACTTGTGATATTTGTAGAAGAGGTGGGTATAGGCCATTGTTTCACTGCTTCTATCTTCTGTGTATCCACTTGGATCCCCTCGCTATATACAATGTAACCAAAGAAAGTAATGGATTGCAACCAGAACTCAAATTTGCTAAACTTGCAAAACACATGCAACCTTTGAGAGTCTGCAGAACAACTTTGAAATGAGTCGCATGTTCTTCTTTATTCCTAGAGTAAATGAGGATATTATCAATAAAGACGATAAGTATTATTTGAACACTCTGTTCATCAAATCGATGAAAGTAGTAGGACCATTAGTTAATTAAAATGACATAACTACAAATTTATAATAACCATACCTAATTCTAAAGTCTATTTTTGGAATGTCACTATCTCTAACTCTAAGCTGATGATAACCCGATCTGAGGTGAATCTTTGACAAATGACTAGCACATTGAAGTTGGTCAAACAAGTCATTAATCATGTGTATATGATACTACTTCTTAATTGTGACCTTTTTCAACTGTCTATAGTCGATGCATATTCTCAAAGAACCATCTTCCTTTTATACAAACAATAGTGATGCACCTCATGGAGAAATACTAGCTACGATTAAGCCCTTATCTAGAAGGTTTTTTAATTGCTCTTACAATTTCTTAAGCTCAGATAGAGCCATTCTGTAAGGAGGAATAGAAATAGGCTGGATATCTGGAAGGATATCAATTCCATATTTGATTTCCCTTTAGAGACTCTGGGAAACACATCTGGAAACTAATTGACTACTAAAACTGACTCAAGAGTCGGGTTTTAGAGCTATGATCCTTAACCCAAAGTAGATGATAAAGATAACCCTTACAGATCATCTTTTTGGCCTTAGGGTAAGAAATGAATCGACCCATAGGCGCTACGCTACTGCCCTTCCACTCTAAGATTGGTTCATTCAGAAATTCAAAACAAACAATCCTAGTTCTATAATCAATTGAGGCATAACAGGAATGTAACCAATCCATGCATAGAATAGCATCGAAGTCTATCATTTTTAAATCTATAAGATCTGCTCAGGTGACTTTCTGAGAGACTATCACAGGGCAATTTTTGTATACCCCTCTAGCTATATTTAGGTCACCAACTGGAGTAGATACTAAGAAAGATTCTTAGAGAGTTTCTGGACTAACACTAAATTGGACTGCTATGTAAGGAGTTACAAAGGAAAGAGTAGCCCTTGATCTAACAATGCATAAACATCAAGGTCAGAGACTCGTAATGTACTTGTGACTACAGCAGGAGAACTTTAATCTTGGCGATCCAGAAGAGCATACAACATGCTTTGGCGCTGACCGCCACCTATAATAGATGAGTTACCCTACTGAGTTCGGCGACTTGTTGGTGTTTCTAAAGTTGTAGGTTGATATCTACCATTACCACCTCTTTGACCTTGTCTAGAAGGACAATTTCTTAACCTGTGACCGAATTGACCGCACCCAAAGCATCCTTCCTTTCCAACAAGGCACTCACCTGGATGGTTCTTACTGCACTTAGGGTAGGTGGGGTAAGTCTTGGTGCCTGAAACACTTCCCTGAGACTTAGATCCTGGTGCCCTAACCTTCTGATTATACCTATTCTTGGAGGATTGAACACTAGAAGAAGAAGGGACTAGGGTTGAATACTTTTGCGGACTTTGTGAGTGATTTCCTCTACCCAATTTCTGCTAAGAATAGTAATAGTTCCTAGTCCTTCTTATTATCTTTGCCTTGTTCCCTAATATTATCACCCTCAACATGATGAGCATGAGTCATAAGCCTAGACATGTTCATTTCTCATAGTAACAAAGCATTCTTGCACTTTGTTTTCACCAAATCTGACACTTCATACAAGAACTTATTCATTTGAGCCCTGGAGTCAGCTACCATGTGAGGAACATACCTGGAGAGTTGGTTAAACTTGATCCCATACTCATGGACCATCATGTTTCCCTTTCTTATGTTCATGAATTCCTGAGACCTTGCTTCTCTTAACTCTATTGGGAAAAACGTATCGACAAAGGTCTCACTAAAGCACTCCCACGTAATAGGATCTGCATTTGTACCCTTATTTTTCTTCTGCTGAGTGTACTAGATATGAGAAACATCTTCAATTGGTATGATGCAAACTCAACCTGATCATTTCTAGTGACCTACATCACCTCAAAGATCTTCTAGATCTTATCTAAGAAATTATGGGGATCTTCACTAGTCTGTGATCCAAAGAACTCAGGTGGATTCATCCTAACAAAGTCACTAACCCTTGATGCTGCTGATCCACCATTAACATTCATAAAAGCTTGAACCCGCTGATTGTTTTGGTTGGCTACACTCTGAGCCAACATCTGAATGTCATTCCTTAATTCAACATTGGAGACTTCCTGATCTAAGACTGGAGGAGTTGCGTTTGCGTTCCTAAATTTGAATTTCTGCCATTAACTCTACTAGGAGGCATGATCTGAAACATAGAACGTCGGGTTATAATGGAATTAGATCATACCTCACGCATGATAAGAGTAACAAGAAAGTAAAGTTTTTTTAAAACACTTCATATCCTCTCTCTCATTAGATATGGTGCACTTCACACCTCTGAAAGGGAGTCTACTTAGTGACGCTTTTCAGACATCCTAGGACACTTAAATCTAATTCTCTAATAGCAAGTTTGTCAAGCCCCGAGATACCCCCAATACGCGGACACGGTACCTAAGACCACAAGTAATCCCAAGCTAACTCTGATGTCATGATGGCATGATCATGAGCATACTAAAGATAATAAACTAGTCCAAAAGCTAAATCATAATTAAAATAAAAGTATGGGAAATATCCATATGTTATAATTGAGATATATGAAAACTAATGAGTTTAATACAGGGAAGTTATTAACTCAATACTAAGTTGAAACTAACTATATCTTAAAATAACATCTAACCGACTAGAAATGCCGGAACAAACCCCAATTAACTCTAGAAAAAACTGAAACTAAAGAACTAAAGTACTGAAATGAACTCATGACTATTGTCCTCAGAGAATTAGGACTCACCACTGATTCTACTTAACTAGAGACTAGAAAAAATTTTAAGCGTGATCTAGATGCGTAGAACCTGGACCTATATCACGAGAAGATGTGTCATAGGTATGCCTCAGTACTTGAAAGTTATTGAGAATGTAGGATAGATTAAATCTGAAATAAGACATAAGTTAACAAACATAAAATAAAGTATATTATTTTGAATATGATATACTGAATTCTGAGCTAACTAGATGTAATGACCAAATTTATGACATGCTGAGACTGAATACTAACTGAATTGTAAATGTGCTTAATGCACTATGGGAGGTACTAATAACTGATAAAAACACCACACCAGCTAAATGTGGAGTTCAATGTATATGCCCAATCGAGAGGACCCAATATATCCTGTCTGAGGTATAAAGGCATGATGGCGTGATCACTAAATTGATGCCCACATAGGAGACTTTCAAACTACTTGGATAGTAGTTTTGGGACTATTTGGGTACTGAACCCTATTCCAACATGGCATTATGCTACTCTCAATCAATTAAGTGAATTAACACATTATGACTTAATTTCTGTAAATACTAGATAGCTCAAACTTAACATGCAAAGTGAGAATGCACAATTAATAATGATGTATTAATAATTGAGGCATGTATAATAGAATAACTGAAATATCTGACCTAGCATGTGTAATTCAAGAAATAAGAAATACATATATAGGGTTCTGAAATTCATGCGATAATCTGAGTAATAACATGGTAATCTTATTTGGAACATATAACTAACTAATTCATGATAATTTTGTAAGACCCCGAAAATTATTTAGGTGAAATAGAGAATAGAATGTTCCTCATGGTGGTCTAATGTCCTAAATGGATCTAATATATGGTATTGAGTCAGCGTCTAAGAGTGTAGGTGCATTGGAAGTCAAATGTTAATGGACGACTAAGACGTTCAATGACTAAGTCACGTATGTTCCTAGTATGTGGTTCTATGTGTTTATGTGTGTTTCATGAGGTTATAAGGTCCTTAAATGAGTTTTTATGATTTATATTAGCAGAGTGTCGAGTTTCATGGAGTTTGGAGTTCAAACATCCAAGAATGTCTATGACATTCAAAAGGTTTGAGTTGAAATGACCTTGTGTGTCTAGGAATGTTTCGTCACGTTTTACCTGTTTGTTTTGGGTTAAATTCATGTGACAGGTGCTAAACTCATATAAAATCATGTTTGGGTTGGAAAAATAAGGGAAAACATCCCCAAGGACCATCCAAGAATCCTTGAGGAAGGACCAATGTTGGTGGCTAGAACTGCCCAAGGTAGTCCCACCTACGGATGGCAAACGACGGCCAGTGGCCTGGTCGACGCCTCGTAGGTGGTGTCCATCCTATGGTACTAATCCTGGGGATCTAAAATTCTAGTTTCTAGGCTCTGAACCCATCAACAAAGGAAAGGACAGCCCGTGTGTTTACATATGCCCCGTCTATGGGCAACCGTCGTTTGGGGTATGTGTTCCTGCGTAGGCTACTGTTAAGTGAGGGGTGAAAGTTTAATTTCACCCCACTTCCAAATAATAGGTTTAGTGGTTCCTTTAGGGTATTTTTTGTATTTTAAGTGTCGATATAAGTGTTTAACACTAAGAAGAATTCATTCTTCCAAATAAAAACCCAAAATCCCTTAGAAATTTCTTAAGACTCCATTGAAGTCCAAAGTCAAGAAAGAGATTGGATTGTTTAATTGAGTGGAGATTCTTTATAAATGTGAAGAATTATCATCATTTAGGTATGGTTTTTTGTCCTTGAAACTCCGTTCATCAAGGAGTCCAACTCTCAAGAAGTTTTTTAAAGTTCTCAAATTGAGTTGTCCAATTTCATAATTCTACCATGGGTTCTTGCATTAATGATTTCTCAACATTGAATAATGATTTAATTGATATTGTATTGATTATTTCAAAATAAAATAACCTATGAACCAATGAATTTGATAAACCCTAGTTTTTGACTAAGTTATGGGTTACTTGATATTGATTTATTGATGATGAATTATGGTGTAGATTTCTATGGGCTTTCTAATGATGTAAGAATTGTGTTCAATTGATATATACGTTGTGTTATATTGATGAATATGTAGAGAATTGACCTAGTTTCATTGATTATTGTTGTAATTGCATTGGATTATTGTTCATGGCCATTTTTAAGGGTCTTATGGTGTTGAATTGGATGATTTAGCATTGAATTGAGGTGTTGAGGATGATGTGGTGGTAATATACCCTATTTCCTTTATTTTAATTTTAACTATACTTCAATTATGTTTTGATTGGTATGGTCCACTTATGATGGCGGTGTTATGTGCCTTACTTGTAATTAATGTGGCCTTGTCGGCGTTATTTTATGTAATATGATGATCATGGCCTTTTCAGCAAACTAATTGAAGTAATGTGGCTAATTTGGTAGTTTATTATGTGAAATATTACAATATCTATTAACATGTGAAGTCATATATGTGTTTTCCCATTCATGTCATCGTAGGTGATCATGTTAGACTATGACTATGGTTTGTGTGTATATAGTATTAGGGTTTATGTATGTTATTCCTAATTGACTATATGATTCTATATTGGTCACATTAATTATGATATTATAGTGTATAGTATGACTTGAATATAATATGGTTATGTCGATGTGTTTCTAGAATGACATGTCTTATGAGTTAATGTGAAGTATGTGGTGTCTTGTCTTGGTTGACATTATGTCCCTGGATGAATGAAAGTATGAATGTGAATATGTGGTGTATTGACTTAAGATTCTAAAGTCTCTTAGTCTTGAATGTATGAATGACATGTCATCTTAAATGAAATTAAGAGGGTTTTTTATTTGAAACCTTGACCCTAGTGGTAAGGTTATGAATGTTGAAGTCGTAAGCAGAAATGGTATCTTTCAAAGTAAATGAATGATAACCTTAAGTTTGGCATCATATTGATCCTTACAAAAGTCATCATGAGCTTCTTGTCGCCATTATAAGGTAGCCCCAGAATACCTCTTTGGCAGGGTAAATGTGATTGGATTATGAACTTGATATTGAACCCTTTTATGTGAACCTTAAGTGTAAATTACTCTATGAGAAAGAAGGTTGGCACCAAGTGAGAATGGTAAGGGAAGTAGTTCTAGTGAAAGAATGATACTAGATTACAAAGCATTCCCTTCATATTCCTTAACCATGTGCCTACATGGGATGTGTCCTAGTTCTACTGTTGGAAAGTAGAACAACTTCATCAAAGTAGGATAGAACTTCGGATTCCATGTGTTGCTATCATGTTCTATGTCGTTTATTGCCTATTTTCATCATGTGGGATACTTACTAGCATTAGAGAAGTTCAATGAAGTTTAGGTGGTTGTACGGGACGCTATCTAGACATTGCACAATACGCTTTGAATGCGTTAGTTAGTGTCCCTAGGTCTTGTCCAATAACATTATTTGAATGTCCTTTATGTGTTGAATGTCTCCTAAATGAACTAATGAATATAAGGACTTAAGTAAATAAAGTATGTTAATTGAATAATTACTTATCTAGAGTAGTTAAGGGTTGTCTAGTTAAGGTGTGAAGGTGGCATAGGATCGGTCACTATGTATCTTACCTAGATGAGTCTTAAGAATGACTCTAGTTACGGAAGATGTTGATTATGTGGACATGATCTAAGCCTTAGGTAGTCTTAAGGATTATTTAGGTAGTCTTGAAGAGGTCAATTATGGACATAATGTTCTTGATTTACTTAAGTAAGTCTTTTGATACCCTTTGGAAAGAGAATGTCATATTATCTATATGTTGATGCTTTGATGTCTTGTAAGTGTGTATGTGACTTATTATAAGTGTTCTTGAGGGTCATTTAGGTATGCATAGGGAGGTTGTATGGGCGGTCTTTATTTTTGTTGCTTAAATGGGTCTTGGGATACCTTTTAGTGAGGGAACTACATGCTAGAAAGTGTCTTAAATACATGGTAAGACACTTCACTATACAATGAAGGGACTTCACGTAACAATGAATGGAGTTACTGTAAAGTGACTCTAATATTATGATATTTGTTTTAAATGTTATCTTATGTGTTTCTAGATTGATAAATGTTGTTCTTATGTTTATAATGTGTTTTAAATGAAAAGATGCATATTTCTAATAAATATTTGTTTTCATGATTTTTATGCATTATATCATACTAAGTACATGTGGTTGTACTAAATCCATGCTTTTATCTATCTATAGTTATTGGTAGGTGAGTAGCCTTTGGGAAGGAAGACTTGGACCATAGCATCGTTCATGAGAAGTTAAAGTATGTCCTCATTTTACTCGAGGGCATATATGTCTTTTATGTTTTCTATTAGAAGTATTGTAATAGACTAAGTATTTTTATATTAGTATTGTATATGGTAATATTCCAAATGTATTTCTCACGTCTTAAGTTAGATGAGATTGAGACTTAGTATTTCCTATGACTTTATATGAAAGAGTTTTTTAAAGACTGGGGTATGATTTGTCAAATGTTTTAATTCCGCACTACTTTTCATTATGTTTATGAGATGAATGATATGTAAGGGATCGTACATGACCTCTGAGAGATCAAGTACGCCGGTTGGAAATTCCAGATTGCCCCTAACTTCAAGGGTGTGGTTTTGGGAAGCTTGGTATCAGAGTCAGGTTATGAAAATGGTATTAGAAATTGAAAAGTCTCATTAAGTCATGTCTAGTAGAGTCTTGACCATCGGTGTGAGTTGCAACACATCTATGGGCGAGAGGCTATAGGACGATAGAGTTTTCCTTCTTTTCTACCCTTATGTTTTGTCGTAGAGTAAAAGTTATGAGTAGTATTTTATTATGGTTTTCCTTATGTCTCTAGAAAGATGAATACGAGAGGACACCGGTTAGGAGAGTTGAGAAGAATGAGGTTCAAGAAGAGATTCCTCCTCAAGTTGAGGAAGTTGAGCAAGTTCCTCAAGGTGTTAAGGTGATCAAGTTCCTATTGTGGGTGGAGGTGATGATGTCCTGTAGTTGATTAATAGGGATATTAGGGAGGCTTTGCTTTATTTAGCCCAAGATGTGACTACTAAAGTGAACTTTAGTATGGTGCCTAGGGTGAATGCTTTTGAGAGCACTATGACATCTAGCTTGAGAAACTTTGTGAGGATAAATCCTCCTATCTTTCTTGGATCTTAGGTGGGAGAGGATCCCCAAGAGTTCATAGATGGATTATATAACGTGTTGAGTGCTATGGGATTTACATCTAGGGAGAAGACGGAGTTGGCTTCGTATCAATTGAGGGATGTTTCTAAAAAATGGTACACTTAATGGAAGAATAATAGGCCAGAAGAGTTGAGTCCTATTGAGTGTTAAGAATTTAATGAAGCTTTTCTTGGTAAGTACTTTCCTTGTGAGAGGAGAGAAGTTAAGGTAGAGGAGTTTATCAATCTCAAGCAAGGAAATATGAGTGTTGAGGAATACTCTTTAAAGTTCTCAATGTTATCTAGATATGCCTCATCTCTTGTGTTTAATCGAAGGGATGAAATGGGTCATTTTGTGATGGGTGTGGCCGACTTAGTAAGAGAAGAATGTTGTACGGCGATGTTACATGATGATTTAACCTTAGCTACACTCATGGTGTATGCGCAATCGATTGAAGAGTCTAAATTTAGAAGGATGGCTAGAAGCTTGAAATCCAATGTGTTCCCCACACTGAAAAGAGGTGGCTCACCAGCTAAAGTGAAACCAAATCTGGATTATTTAACCAACATAGATCATGTGAGGTAAACATGAAATCTAGTGTCTTCCCCACACTGAAAATAGGTGGTTCACCAGCCATACTACCTAGCACTCTTAGGTGGAATCCACTTACTAGTACCTATTCTGGAAACATAGTTCAAAGACTAGGAGATTTCAGAGACTCTTATACACCTTGGTGGTAGTCTCATCTCATGAGGCTTACATGTGCTTTCACAAGCTCATTGCTAGTCTATAGGTGCTTTGCTCAATTTCTTATATTTTACGTCTTTTAGAGTTTACTCATGCATTATGGAAGCTCGCTTTTAGTATGAGGTATACTTATTTCAATGGATGAATGGTCATCCCTTTTCTGTACTTGATGAATATGAACTTAAATCTTACATTATCATCATGGTGCAAGTGAGACTTGTCTCATGGTTTCTAGAACCCTCCTATGTGAGTATCTTAGACGTAATCATTTAAGTGTAAGTGAGACTTGTCTCACTTCCTTTAACACTCTATATTAGGTCAATTTCATAACTCATAGTTTTTTGTTACTTCATTACTCACCTTATCTTGCTCAACATTAATTGGTAGTCTTGTACCATTCTTTATGGAAGTTATAAGGACTTATTCAAGATGGTATTATAATGACAAGTTCATGTAGATAGGCTATGTTGGGACTTGTCCTAATTATTAGCACACCCTATGTTAAAATTTCATTGAGTTAAGATTGGTATGACTTTACATATTTTGGAAATAATATTGCTGGCCAATTTATTGGCATAAATCAAACTATGATATTATCACAAGCCAAGTCAATTATTTCATGAATACATTATAGTAATCTCATCACGTTAACCAACAAACTTTTAACCTTTGATTATCCTATAATAACAATTCAATGAACAACTTATAACAATTTCATCTTCTCAAACACAAGTAGGCATTACAACATCTATTATCTCATGTAAATAATATCCTAATCATAAGAATCTAACATATAGGTTTCATTCGTCATTATAAAATATAGAACCTACACATAATGATAAGTTAGAACCACATACCAACAACATGCTCAAGATTTACATAATACATACTACAAGAATTAGAAATAGGGAGAACTAGGGAGATAAACATGTGATTCATTAGGAACAACCCTAATTTCAGTATTCTTGAATTCAAAACGTTTGAAAATCATATTGGGGAAATAAATCCAAGAGAGAAAACCATACCTTATTGTAGAATTTAATATATGTAGATCAACTTGCAATTTGCACATAAACCTTGAAGGATTGCCTTGAATAGCCTAAGGAGAACTTTCTTACGTTTCTTACTGTTTTTGGAGTCATGAGGTTTCGACTGATTAATCATGAGTCTATCTTAGGAACTAATTCAACTTAGGATAATTAACTTAATTAAATAATTAAATTATCTAATTACCAAAATGCCCCCCTTAATTAACTAAAAATAGGAGAGCATTCGACTTAGCCAAATCTGAAATTTTACTAAGGGTCTCGGCTTTGACCTTGAATTTAAGTTAATTAATTAAGTTTTTAATTTAATTAATTAAGTGACCTAGGTAATTATTGAAGTACCCCTAATTCATTAGGTCCATAATCAGCCCTTTTGGACCATCCTAGGTTAGGTACTAGGATGTTTCTTGAGTTAGTTACTAGGCTAGTGTCACCCAGTTAGGTCTTACGATTTCGAAAACACTAGTTAGTTTGTTTTAGTTTTTCATAGGTTAGTTATGTAGTTAGGTAATTTAGTTAGAGCCTAGATTTTGTTAGGAAGCTTGGCCCCACGTGGCTTAAGCCGTTCGCGCACCTGCCCCCTAACTACCCTAACCGAATTTGATTGGGCTTGGTTGTTTTTCTCTTGGCCGGTTAGCACATATGTTGAGCTCATTTCTTGTCTCAGGACCCTCACTATGTACTTGGGAACTACTTAATCTACATGATCATTTTAAATGATCTTATGCTATGGTACCTAAGATTGGCACTTGGATGCCTCGTAATAATGTGCTAAGAATCAATGATATTAGCTTAGGGTCTTCATTGCAATTACCATTCAAAACAAGCTTGTATTGGGGAATTTGAACCAAAATGTATTTTAAGTAACTTGTTAATACATAGAAATTGGCTAACACCCTTAATCCAATATTCTCTAACGTGCCTAATATTACTCAACAGTGGGCATTGGGATGTCTATGTTCCCCAATACATATTCTTAAAATCTAACAGGCTCTTCACTGGACAAGTACATTTTCTGGAATGTTAAAGTTACTTTATGTAATATAATGATCATGGCCTTGTCATCAAACTAATTGAAGTAATCTGGCTAATTTTGTAGTTTATTATGTAAAGTATGACAATATCTCTCTACATGTGAAGTCATATATGGGTTCTTCTATTCATGTCATCTTAGGTGATAATGTTACACTATGACTATGGTTTGTGTGTGTATAGTCTTAGGGTGGATGTATGTTATTCCTAATTGACTATATGAGTCTATGTTGGTCATATTGATGATGATATAATAGTGTATAGGATGAGTTGAAGATGATATGGTTATGTCTATGTGTTTCTAGAATGACATGTATTATGATTTAAAGTGAAGTATGTGGTGTCTTGTCTTGGTTGACTTACGTCCCTTTCTTGATGAATGTATGAATGTGAATATGTGATGTCTTGACTTAGGATGCCAAAGTCTCTTAGTCTTGAATTTATGAATGATATGTGACCTTAAATGAAGTTAAGAGGGTCTTTTATGTGAAACTTTGAACCTAGTGGTAATATTATGAATGTTCAAGTCATAAGTCGTAATGGTATCTTCAAAATTAAAGGAATGATAGACTTAAGGTTAATCGGCTTGAACGGCATTATATTAATCTTTAGGAAAGTCATCATGAGCTTCTTGTCTCCATTGTAATTTAACTCTGGAAGACCTCTTTGTTAGGGTAAATGTAATTGGGTTTATGAACTTGATATGGAACCCTTTTATGTGAACCTTAAGTGTAAATTAATCTATGAGAAATAAGGCTAGCACCTAGTGAGTATGGTAATAGAAGTAGTTGTAGTTAAATAATGATACTAGATTACAAAGCATACCCTTCATATTCCTTAATCATGTGCGTACATGGATGTGTCCTAGTTCTACCATTGGCAAGTATAACAACCTCATCAGAGTAGGATAGAACACCGGATTCCATGTCTTACTATCTTGGTCTATATTGATTATTGTATATTTTAATCACGTGGGATACTTACCTGCATTAGAGAAGTTCTACGATGTTTAAGTTATGGTATGGGACACTATCTAGATATTGCACAATAGGCTTTGAAGGCGTTAGTTAGTGTCCTTAGGTCTTGTCCAAGACCATTACTTGAATGTCGTTCATGTGTTGAATGTTTCCTAAATGAACTAATGAATATAATGACTTAAGTTAATAAAGTATGTTAATTGAATGAGTACTTATCTAGAGTAGTTAAGGGTTGTCTAGTTAAGGTGTGAAGGTGGCATGGGAATGGTCACTTTATATCGTACATAGATCAGTCTTAAGAATGACTCTAGTTAGGGAAGATGTTGATTATGTGGACATGATCTAAGCCTTAGGTAGTCTTAGGATTATTTTGGTAGTCTTGAAGAGGTCAATCATGGACCTTATCTTCTTAATTTACTTAATTAAGTGTTTTGATAGCCTTTGGAAGGAGAATGCCATATTATTTATGTATTGATGCTTTGATGTCTTTTAAGTGTGTATGTGACTTATTAAAAGTTTTCTTGAGGGTCATTTAGGTATGTTTAGGAAGGCTGTATCGGCGGTCTCTCTTTTTGTTGCTTAAATGGGTCTTGGGATAGCTTTTCGTGAGGGAACTACTTGCTAGAAAGTGTCTAAAAATACATTGTAAGATACTTCACTGTAGAAGGAAGGGACATCATTGTAAAAGTGAATGTAGTTACTGTAAAGTGACTTTAAAATTACGATATTTGGTTTAAATGTTATCTTATGTGCTTCTAAGTTGATAAATGTTGTTCTTATGTTTATAATGTGATTTTTTAAATTAAAAGATGCATATTTCTAATAAATATATGTTTTCATGAATTTAATGCATTATGTCATACTTAGTACATGTGGTTGTACTAACTCCATGATTTTATCTATCTATATAGTTGTTGATAGGTGAGGAGAATTTAGGAAAGAATGCTTTGATCGTAGTATCTTTCAAGAGAAGTTGAAATATGTCCTCAATTGACTCGTGGGTGGTTAGGGGAAAGGCGCAGACATGAGTAAAGCCATGTGGGGTCTAGTTTCCTTACAAACTCTAGGATCTAACTAAATTACCTAATTATCTAAATAACCTAGGAAAAACAAAAAAAACTAACTAGTTCACTCGAAAACCTAAGACCTAACCGGGTGACACTAGTCTAGTAACTAACTCAAGAAACATCCTAGTACCTATCCTAGGATTGTCCAAAGGGGTCTGTTATGGTACTAGTGACTTAGGGGTTTTCTATTAGTTACCCTAGGTCACATAATTAATGAAATTAACAACCTAATTAATTAACTTATATTCAAAATCAAGGTTGAACCCTTAGCTAATTTTTTAGATTTGGCTAAGTCAAATGCTTTCCTATTTTTAGTCAATTTAGTAGGGGCGTTTTGATAATTAGCTAATTGATTTATTTAATTAACTTAATTGGCCTAACTTGAATTAGTAAATATCATTTCGTAAGACTTAGACTCACGTTTAACCACTAGAAACTCACGACTGAAAATAGTGAGCAAAACGCAAGAAAAATAGAAAATAGTCTCGAGTTCTATTAGGCGATTTCAAGGCTATTCTTCAAGATTTTTCATGCAAAGTTCAAGGTGATCTTCATAGATTCAATTCTACAGTAAGGTATGGCTTTTCTCTCTTGGATTTTTTTCTCCAAGATTCTTTTTAATCGTTTTGAATTGTAACAACCTGTTTAGTCGTTTTGAGCAGCAGATTTTATTTCTGGAAAAACAGGCTGAGGCGACGGACCCCACGACGGACCGTCATGGGCACGGCGGACCGTCGCAGGGTCTCGTTTCAAAACACTTAGAAAATCTGAAATTGGGTACTGAAAATCGACTCTCTAAACTTCGTGGCGGAATGGCAGGACGGACCGTCACAGGCATGACGGACCGTCATAGATTGTTCAGTGGAAAATGACTCTCTGACCCTTGCGACGACCTGCAGGACGGACCGTCGCAGGCACGACGGCCCGTCACAGGTTGCGCAATCCCAGTCTGGGTCAGATTTCTTGATACGTTTTAAGGGACGTTTTTGACTATTCTTGCCTTAATTATAAAGTTCGTGGGTTTATATTAATAACTCAAATTCTTGGGGGTTAAAAGAGGTGCGGTATTATTGCCATCTTATATTCTTAATTATATACTAATTAGGGTAAAAGAAAGAGGGTTGGAATAAGAAAATAGAAAGAACAAGAAGGGAGAGAGAGAAACGATCGAGAAGAAGAGGAAAACACCAAGCTTTGAGGATTAACTTGCTTGATTTCAATTCTTCGGTGGAGGTAGGTTATGGTTTCATGCTTTCATAAGTAAACTCTTAATAATGAATGATATGTATTGGTAGTATTGTAAACCCTACTATATGCTTAATGGTATGTTTGCATGAATATGATTATGTGATTGTGATAAGATAAGCATGATGAAAATATTGAATCCCAAATCTTGAAAAGAAACTTTAATATACATTATTAATGATGAGGCCTTGGTATAGAAGAAGGCTTGATGAATTAAAGTAATGGGATTGATGATGCCTTGGTATAGAGAAGGCTTGATGATTTACAGAATGATATTAGTGGATCGGAGTGTCACGTTCCGACACATAGTATTAGTGGATCGGAGTGTCACGTTCCGACACATAGTATTAGTGGATCAGAGTGTCACGTTCCGACACATAGTATTAGTGGATCGGAGTGTCACGTTCTGAAACGTAGAATTAGGGGATTGGAGTGTCACGTACCGACACATATAGGGGATCAGAGTGTCACGTACCAACACATATAGGGGATCAGAGTGTCACGTACTAACATATATAGGGGATCGGAGTGTCACGTACCGACACATATAGGGGATCGGAGTGTCACGTACCGACACATAGCAGTAGGGGATAGGAGTGTCACGTACCGACACAAGAGGAAGCAAGATAATGAATCTTGAAAGATGATAATATACTCAACTTAATAAACTTAATTCCCAAATGAGTATGGTGTTGAGGCTTGAGCCCTTATGGATGAACATGATGGTACTTATTGATGATTATAGTACTTGTTGTTGCTACATGTTGAGTTTTATAGTTGATTTACGATAATATTTGATATATACTGTTCCCTATTTTGAGTTGGCCGATGATATCTACTCAGTACCCGTGTTTTGTACTGACCCCTACTTTTATGTTTTTCTTCTTGTTATTTGTGGAGTGCAGCAAACGTGCCGTCATCTTCGACTCAACAGTAACTCAAGCCAGTCTTCGTCACACCGGATCTTCAGGGTGAGCTAACGCTTCTAGCTTGGACTGGATCTTCTCCTTCATGTCTTGATGCCTTGAACTTCCGGCATGGACTAGCTTCTTATGTATTTTTAGCTTCTTAGAAACTCTTAGAATTAGTAGTTTAATGTAGATGTTCTTGTGATGATGACTTCCAGGTTTTGGGAATAATAGATGTTGAATATTGATAGTTATTGAATTGGTTTTTATTAATGAGTTTAAGTCTTTCGCATTACTTTCTGTTGTTATTACATAGAAATGTTAAGGTTTAGATTGGTTGGTTCGCTCACATAGGAGGGTAAGTGTGGGTGCCAGTCGCGGCCCGGATTTTGGGTCGTGACATGAATTCAAGAAAATGAAACTAGGGTTGTTCCCAAATAAATGAATGTTCATCTCCCTATCTCCCTATTTTCGATTTTAATAGTATGTATAATGCAAATCTCGAGCATGTTGTTGGTATGTGGGGCTAACTGATCTTTATGTGTAGGCTTATTGGTTTGATAATTTTGAATGAGACCTAAAGGCTAGATTTGTATGACTAGAGTATTATTTACATGAGAAAAAGAATGGGTTAATGTCTAACTGTGCTCGAGAAGATGAAATTTGTTATAAGTCCTTTATGAAGTTTAGTTTATTGTTAAAAGTTAACTTGGTTAAAATGATGAGATTACTATAGTATATACATGAATAGTGAATTGGCTAATGATATTCTCATGACCAGTGTTTAGTGAAAGTTTGGTTTATGCCAATAAATTGGCTTACATTGGTATTTCCAAAATATGATATAGAATTGGCTAATGACTAAGTTATACCAAATTAAGCATGACCAATGTAACTCAATGAAACTCATAACCAAGGGTATGCCAATGATTGGGACAAGTCACAACATACCCTATCTAAATGAACTTGTGGACAAAGTAGCATAATAAAGAGTCTCCACAACTTTAAAAAAAATGGTACAAGGCTACCAAACAACATTGAGAAATATAAGGTGAGTAATGACATAACTAAAAGCTTATGAGTTATAAAATTGACCAAAATGGGGTGTTAAAGGGAGTGAGAAAAGTCTCACTTGCACTTAAAAAATAATGTTAAAGATACTCACATAATAGGGTGTTAAAAATCGTGACAAAGTCTCATTAACACCATGATGATAATGTAAGGTTTAAGTTAACATTAATCAAGTAAAGAAAGGGATGACAATTCCTCCATTGAGTTAAGCATACCTCATATAAGAAGCAAGCTTCCATAATGTATGAGTCAACTCCAAAAGTTAAAAGTAAAAGAAATTGAGCAAAGCTCCGATAGACTAGAATTGAGCTTGTGCAGGCACATGTAAGCCTCATGAGATGAGGCTAACACCAATGTGGATAAGAGTCTCCGAAAATCTTCTAGTCTTTGAACTATGTTGCCAGCATAGGAACTAGCCAGTGGATTCCACTAAAGAGAGCTAGGTAGTATTCAGTTACACTTTGGCACCTCTTTTCATTGTGGGGAAGACACTAGATTTCATGTTTACTCACATGATCTATGTCGGTTAAATGCTAAATAAAGTATTCGGTTTCACTTTCGACGTGAACCACCTCTTTTCGGTGTGGGGAAGACACTAGACTTGGTTTCGCTTTAGCCGGTGAACCATTCATTTTCAGTGTGGGGTAGACACTGATTTCATGTTAACTCAAATGATCTAGGTTCACTTTAACAGGTGAACCACCTCTTTTTTCAGTGTAGGGAAGACAGTGGATTTCTTGTTAGCTCACATGATCTTAATGCTAAATATTGCTTTATGAAAGTAAGAAAGAAAGAAGAAGAAGAGATGTAAGTTCACAGTGAACTAAGTAAGCAAATGCATAAGTATATCTATTCATCAGTGTTTGATAAGAATGAAGTTTTAACAGTTATATGCTTATGCTAACAAAGATTAAGATTGTCTTATAATGAATTCTTATATTATGCAAAGGAACGAGTAATAGGCATAGACAATAAAGATTGTCTTATAAAGACATCATGCCCAATCGTAGTCAAATCATTTCCTTAGACTCTTGGATTACTTACTTGATTTATTGTAGGTATGGGACTATAATAAATCATTGCACTTGTAAGTAAAACATAATATTAAAGGAGATCATTGAACTACAAAATAAAAAGAAGAAAAGACTGAAAAAATAAACTAAGTCTGGAAAGAGAGCTCTCGGCCTTAGAGGGAGCAAATTATAAATTTTTGTTTGAGTTGTTCTAAACTAATGTTCATGATTCAAAGGTCTTATGTTCATATAGAAAATGAGTTTTGTTCTTTAAATGCATGAAATCATATCATATTCATACCATAAATCACAAATAACGAATTCATAAAGTATAGTGACTTCACTTTCCAGAAATGACATGTTGTTATAGGAAGAGCATTCCTTGATCATGCATAGTCCTTATGTGTTTATGTGCATACACCCATACATAGTACAAGTGTGTACTAATCCCTATACTAATACTATTTTTATAGGTGCAAGTTCTTGAAGAGGATTGAAGATTCGTTGAAGCGGTTCATACTAGTATCTCTAGAACTTTGGTAGGTCCTCTTGAGTTAGAGGATGCCACGTTTGCTTTCTAACTTTAGTATATTAGACAAAATTAGTGGATGTTGTCCCTAGAATTTCCTTTCAAACAGTTGTTCAAAGCATTGTATTAAGGCTTCTTGGCAAACTATTATTATATTATGAATTCTTTTATTTCAATTGTTTGATCTATTATAGATGGTTGTTTAATTTGAGCCGCAGCATATCACTCTTATGCAGGAATTATAAGAAGTCTAAATAAACTTCATTAAGCTTTATAAAGTTTTACATCAAATTAAACTGTATGATTGTGATGAAAGCTAAGAAGAGGTTTGTCTGCGACCTCTGAGAGGTTAACGACGCGGAACTCATTTGGGGTCTAGATTTCGGGTGTGGCAACAGGTACAATTCTAAACAAGCTTAGATTGAGGCATTTGAACCAAAATGTATTTTAAGTTACTTGTTGATACATAGAAATTGGCTGACACCTGTAAGTCAATATTTTCTAACATTCCCAATATTACTCAATAGTGGGCATTGGGATGCCTATGTACCCCAATACATATTCTTAAAACCTACTATGGTTTTCACTAGACAAGTACATTTTCTGGAATATTACATTATCCCCCCCCCAGGAATATTCGTCTCCAAATGGCACTACACATCAGTTTGAAACAAACAGGGATTTTTTAAAAAACACATCACATACTTGAAACTTTACTCTTTGTGAATATCTGATTCACAACTTACTTAGGATGATGCACATCACTCAAAGCTTATCTGAAGCTTCATACCTGAGATTAAGGAACTTCCTTTCCAATATTACTTAAACTCAATGCACATCACAACTCATGAAATGCAAAAATCATGTCAACGATATACAAAAACAGCAACATGAATGCAAGCATGAACTCATATCAACTCATATAGTGCAAGTATAAAACACAAAGTTATGCACACAGAGTCTATGAAGGAGCTTCATGTTCTAAGTCATTGACTCTGACTAAGTAGTATAAATACCCCTTAGATAACACCTTATTGGCTTTAATATTGGAAACTATTTGGCAGAATAGATTTGACCCACGCCCTTCCCATTCCATCTCTAACTCAATAGGAAACTGAAACCTTACTACCATGTTTTGACAGTCTATCATAAAATAGCATTAATGGAGCCATCCACACCCAAAATTATATCAAAGTCAAGCATGGTTATTTTTACTAGGTCAAAATAGGTAACTATATCAAGAACAGTTATTGGGCAATCTCTATATACTCTTCGGCTCTAATTGTGTCTCATGTGGGAGTACTAAATAGAAAAGGTTCATGCAAGATCTTTGGAAACAAGTCAAATTTACTAGCTACAAAAGGAGTAACAAAAGACAAGGTGGATCCTTGATCTAACAATATATACAAAGGAAACGAAAATACACGCAAAGTACCAGTAACCTCATCAGCTGACTTCTCATGTTCCTCTCTATCTTTCAAAGTATAAAACATGTTCCTCTTGAGAGGTTCGACTGCAGCAACAGGATTAGGCCGAGGCTGAATATCTTTCTTGGCCTGATTCCTCACATGTGGGCAGTCCCTGATTATGTGCCCACTCATGCTGGAACCTACCAGGCACTCACCTCTATGTAAATGGCCACACTTACCACACGGCTTGCTGTCACGCTGGGCAATTCTATCATTACTCTTCTTGGGTCCAGACTTGCCCCCTATGGAATTATTATTATTAGAGGGAGTAGTATTACCTAAATTTTGGTGCCCCTTCTTGAACTTGGGCCTATCCTGACTCTAAACGAACTCTTACCAGTGCTAGAACTAGCCTGATCCGAGGTACTATGCTTCTTGCCTTCTCGGCCTACCTTCATCCGACGACTTTTCTCCACCTGTTGTGCATGTACCATCAACCTAGCAAGGTCCATATTATCATGCAACATGGATGACCGATATTCGTCCTCCAGATCCTCTGATACACCATCACAAACTTGCTCATCTGATCCCCGCTAGTGGACACCAGGGAAGAAGCATATTTGGAAATCTTAACAAACTTCAATGAGTATTCCTTGACTGACATACCTCCCTAATATAGGTTGATAAACTCCTCAAATTTATCCTCTATCTTCTCTCTAGGAAAGAACCTCTCTAGGAATGCAGTCTTGAGAACGTCCCAAGTGATGGGGACTTCTCCTAGTGCTTGGCCATCTCCCCATATATTGTACCACACCTGATCCACATTCTTGAGCTGGTATGAAGCCAAGTCAGCCTTCTCATCTTCATTAACACCCATAGCACAAAGAATCTTATGAACCTCTTCCACGAACTCCTGGGATCCTCATTAGTTCTAGACCTAAAGTAGACTGAAGGATTCATTCTGGTGAAATCTCTCTGTCTGCTAGCCATGGTGCTAGCATACAGGTTCTCCCTGGGAGAACTCTCTCTAGTGGTCTGGGATGTGATAGCATGTGCTTGAACAGTGATGGCTTGGCCCATCTGAACCAGTGTTGTTCTCACTTCCCCATTCGTCAACGTAACTGGGTTAACAGGCACTTGCTCTCCAACAGCTGGGACTTGAAGAGGATCTTGGTTTCCTCCTGCAACTGCTTCTTCAACTCTTCTGCCTACGTTTCTTCTTGTGCTCATTTTCTACACTTACACACAAGAAGGAAATTAGATGCTATAATGACACAAAATTTCAAAGATCTAGACAGCACGATAAAGAGTAGAAGAAGGGAAGATTCCTAACGTCACTAAGTCTCTAAGTCATGATTGTGGTGCACTTCACAACCATAAGCTAGAAACTACATAACTTGGTTATTTTGAGTCTTAGTTCCTAGGTAATTTCACCTCAGGCTCTAATACTAAGTTTGTCACACCCAAATCTAGATCTCAGATGAGACCAACGTCATTAACGTCTTAAAGGTCGCAGACAAGCCTCTTCTTAGCTTTCATCATAATCAAAAAGTGAAATTTGCAGAAAAATTTAAAACTTTTTAATACTTATTGAATTGTACTTAGACTTCATATATTTACTGCATAAGAATGATATACTAATAAGCTCAAACTAAACAACCATCTATCAATAGAGTAAATAATTGAAATAAGGAATCAAAATATTAATATTAGTTTACCAAACCAGCCTTAATACAAATTCTTTAACAAGTGTTTGAAATGAAACATTACGGACAACATCCACTATATATTTTTAATGTACTAAATCTAGAATAATAAACGTAGGCATCCTCAAACTCAAGAGGACCTACCAAAGTCTAGAGATCACTAATCTAAACCGCTTCAATGAATCTTCAATCTTCTCTCGGACTTGCGCCTATAAAAATAGTAATAGTATATGGGTTAGTACACACTTGTACTAAGTATGGGTGTATGCACATAAACACATAAGGACTATGTATGATCAAGGAAATCTCTTCCTATAGCAACATGTCATTTCTGGAAAAGGAAGTCACTATACTTTCCTAATTCGTTCTTTGTAATTCATGCTATGAATATGACATGCTTTCATGCATTTAAAGCACACAACTAATTCTTTGTATAACATAAGACCTTGGAATCATGAACATAATTTTATAAAAACTCAAACAAAACATAATAATTTTGCTCCCTTAGGCCGAGAGCTTCTTCTCCCATGCCTTGTTTATTTTTCAGTCTTTTTATTCTTGTTGTTGTGTAGTTCAATGATCTCCTTTGACCCAGTGTTTTACTTACAAGTGTAATGATTCATTGTAGTGACATACATACAATGAATCAAGTAAGTAATCCAAAAGACTAAGGAAATAATTTGACTACCCTTACCACAAGTTATTATTTCCATTCTTGTTAAATTAGGCATGAAGTCTTTATAAGGCAATCTTTAATTAGCTATGCCCATTATTTGATCATTTGCATAATATAAACATGATAGGGCATATATTCATACTCCAATTGAAGAGTTATTAAGTTTTTTCTCTTATAAGCCAATCTTTATTGGCTATGCCTATTATTTAATCGTTATGCTTATTCAGTTCACATTGAACTTACATTTCTTCTTATTTGATCTCATGTTCACTTTGAACATAATTTTCTTCCTTTATTTCTTACTTTCTTAAGAAATCTTTAAAATTTAACTGACTTAGATTATGTGAGCTAACATGAAATCAAGTGTCTTCCCCACACTGAAAATAGGTGGTTCACCGGCTAAAGTGAACCTAGATCATGTGAGTTAACATGAAATACAATATCTACCCCACACTGAAAAGAGGTGGTTCACCGGCTAAAGTGAAACCGAATATGGATCATTTAACCGACATAGATCATGTGATCTAAACATGAAATACAGTGTCTTTTTAACTGAAAAGAGGTGGTTCACCGGCCATACTACCTAGCACTCTTAGGTGGAATCCACTTGCTTGTACCTATGCTGGCAACATAGTTCAAAGACTAGGAGTTTTAGGAGACTCTTATCCACCTTGGTGGCAGTCCATCTCATGAGGCTTACATGTGCTTGCACAAGCTCATTGCTAGTATATAGGTGCTTTAATCAATTTCTTATATTTTACATCTTTTAGAGTTGACTCATGCATTATGGAAGCTCTCTTCTAGTATGAGATATACTTAAATTAATGGATGATTGGTCATCCCTTTTCTATACTTGATGAATATGAGCTTAAATCTTACATTATCATCATAGTGTGAGTGAGACTTGTGTCACAGTTTCTAGCACCCTCTTTTGTGAGTATCTTAGACTTAATCGTTTAAGTGTAAGTGAGATTTGTGTCACTTCCTTTAACACTCTATGTTACGTCAATTTCATAACTCATAGATTTTTGTTCTTTCATCACTCACCTTATATTGCTCAACTTATTTGGTAGTCTTGTACCATTTTTTATGGAATTTATAAGGACCTATTCAAAATGTTATTATGTTGACAAGTTTGTGTGGATAGGGTATGTTAGGACTTGTCCTAATTATTAGCACCCCCTATGTTAATATTTCATTCAGTTAAGATTGGTATGACTTTACATATTTTGGAAATAATATTGCTGGCCAATTTATTGGCATAAATTAAACTATGATATTATCACAAGCCAAGTCAATTATTTCATGAATACATTATAGTAATCTCATCACGTTAACCAGCCAACTTTTAACCTTTAATTATCCTATAAGAACAATTCAATGAACAACTTATAACAATTTCATCTTCTCGAACATAAGTAGGCATTACAACATTTATCATCTCACATAAATAATACCCTAATCATAAGAATCTATCATATAGGTTTCATTCGACATTATAAAATATAGAACCTACACATAATGATAAGTTAGAACCACATACCAACAACATGCTCGAGATTTACATTATACATACTACAAGAATCGGAAATAGGGAGAACTAGGGAGATAAACATGTGATTCATTAGGAACAACCCTAATTTCGGTATTCTTGAATTCAAAATGTTTGAAAAGAATATTGGGGAAAGAAATCCAAGAGAGAAAACGCATACCTTATTGTAGAATTTAATCTACGAATATCACCTTGCAATTTGCACGTAAATCTTGAAGGATTGCCTTGAATAGCCTAAGGAGAACTTTCTTATGTTTGTTACTATTTTTTGAGTCATGAGGTTTCGACTGATTAATCGTGAGTCTGTCTTAGGAATTAATTCAACTTAGGCTAATTAATTTAATTAAATAAGTAAATTAATTAATTACCAAAATGCCCCTCCTAAATTGACTGAAAATAGGAGAGCATTTGACTTAGCCATCTGAAATTTTCCTAAGGGTTTCGGCTTTGACCTTGAATTTTAATTAATTAATTAAGTTTCTAATTTTATTAATTAAGTTACCTTGGGTAATTCCAAAGTACCCCTAAGTCATTAGGACCATAATCAACACCTTTGGACCATCCTAGGTTAGGTACTAGGATGTTTCTTGAGTTAGTCACTAAGTTAGTGTCACCCGGTTAGGTCTTAGGATTTCGGTCACACTAGTTAGTTTATTTTAGTTTGTCCTAGGTAATATATCTAGTTAGGTAGAGCCTAGAGTTGGTTAGGAAGCTATTCCCCACGTGGCTTTAGTTGTTCGCTCGCCTGGCCCCTAACCGCCCTAACTGAATTCAATTGGGCTTGGTTTCTTGTCTCTTGGCCGGTTAGCACATGTGCTTGCACATGTGGTGCAGCTCATTTCTAGTCCAAGGACCCTCATTATATCCTTGGGAACTACTTAATCTACATGATCATTTTATATGATCTTGTGCTATGGCACCTAGGCTTGACACCTTGATGCCTCGTAATGCTATTAGCTTAGGGTCTTCATTGCATGTACAATTCTAAACAAGCTTGGATTGGGGAATTTGAGCCAAAATGTATTTTAAGTTACTTATTAATACATAGAAATTGGCTACCCTTAAGCCAATATTCTCTAACATGACAAATATTACTCAATAGCGGGCATTGGAATGCCTATGTACCCCAATACATATTCTTAAAATCTAATAGGCTCTTCACTAGACAAGTACATTTTCTATAAGGTTACAGTTACTTTATGTAATATGATCATCATGGGTTTGTTTGCAAACTACTTGAATTAATATGGCTAACTATGAAGTTGGTTATGTGAAGTATGACAATATTTCTCTACATGTGAAGTCATATATGGGTTCTTCTATCATGTAATCTTAGGTGATCATGTTAGACTATTACTATGGTTTGTGTGTGTATATTCTTAGGGTTGATGTATGTTATTCTAATTGACTATATGAGTCTATGTTGGTCACATTGATGATGATATGATAGTGTATAGGATGACTTGAAGATGATATGGTTATGTCTATGTGTTTTTAGAATGACATGTATTATGAGTTAAAGTGAAGTATGTGGTGTCTTGTCTTGGTTGACCTATGTCACTTGCTTGATGAATGTATGAATGTGAATATGTGATGTATTAACTTAGGATGCAAAAGTCTCTTAGTCTTTAATGAATGAATGACATGTGACCTTAAATAAAGTTAAGAGGGTCTTTTATGTGAAACACTGAATCTAGTGGTAAGGTTATGAATGTTAAAGTTCGTAATCCTTGATGGTAACCTTCAAAGTAAAGGAATTATAGACTTAAGGTTAATCGGCTGGAATGGCATCAAATTAATCCATAGGAAAGTTATTATGGACTTTTTGTCGCCATTGTAAGGTAACCCTAGAAGACCTCTTTGGTAGGGTGAATGTAATTGGGTTATGACTTAATGTGGAACCCTTTTATGTGAACCTTAGGTGTAAATTAATCTATGGGAAAGAAGGCTAGCACCGAATGAATATGGAAATGGAATCAGTTCTAGTTTAAGAATGAGAATAGATTACAAATCATGCCATTCATATTCCTTAACCATGTGCCTACATGGTATGTGTCCTAGTTCTACCATTAGCAAGTAGAACAATCTCATTGGAGTAGGTTAGAACTCCGGATTCCATGTCTTACTATCTTGGTCTATGTTGGTTATTGCCTATTTTCATCATGTGGGATACTTACTAGCATTAGAGAATTTTTATAATGTTTAGGTGGTTGTATGGGATGCTATATAGACATTGCACAATAGGCTTTGAAGGCATTAGTTAGAGTCCCTAGGTCTTGTCCAACACTATTACTTGAATGTCTTTTATGTGTTCAATGTCTCATAAATGAACTAATGAATATAATGACATAAGTTAATAAATTATGTCAATTGAACCAATACTTATCTAGAGTAGTTAAGGGTTGTCTAGTTAAGGTGTGAAGGGGGCATAGGAATGGTCACTTCGTATCTTACCTAGATGAGTCTTAAGAACGACTCTAGTTAGGAAAGATGTTGATTATGTGGACATGATCTATGTCTTAGGTAGTCTTAAGGATTATTTAGGTAGTCTTGAAGAGGTCAATCATGGACGTTATCTTCTTGATTTACTTAAGTAAGTCTTTTGATAGCCTTTGGAAGGAGAATGTCATACTATTTATGTGTTGATGCTTTGATATCTTGTAAGTGTGTACGTGACTTCTTATAAGTGTTCTTGAGGTCCATTTAGGTATGAATAGGGAGGTTTTATGGGTGGTCTCTATTTGTGTTGCATAAGTGGGTCTTGGGATAACTTTTAGTGAGGGAACTACATGCTAGAAAGTGTGTAAACTACATGATAAGACACTTCACTGTACAATGAATAGAGTTACTGTAAAGTGACTCTAAAATTACGATATTTGGTTTAAATGGTATCTTATGTCTTTATAAGTTGATAAATGTTCTTCTTATGTTTATAATGTGATTTTTAAATGAAAAGATGCATATTTCAAATAAATGTCAATTTTCATGATTTTTATGTATTTTGTCATACTTAATACATGTGGTTGTTCTAATTCCATGTTTTTATCTATCTCTATAGTTGTTGGTAGGTTAGGAGCATTTGGGAAGGAAGACTTGGACCGTAGCATCGTTCAAAAGAAGTTTCAGTATGTCCTCATTTGACTCGAAGGCATAGATGTCTTTTATGTTTTCTATTAGAAGTATTATAATAGACTAAGTGTTTCTAAATTAGTATTGTATATGGGCCGTGTCCGAAAAATATTTCTCGTGTCTTAAGTTTAATGAGATTGAGACTTAGTATTTCCAATGACTTTATATGAAAGAGTTTTTATAGACTATGATATGTTTTGCGAAATGTTTTAATTTCATACTACTTTTCATTATGTTTTTGCGATGAATGATATGTAAGGCCTTGTACAAGACCTCCGAGAGGTCAAGAACGCCGATTAGAAATCTAAATTGCCCCTAACTTCTAGGGTATGGTTTTGAGATGTGACAATTATGTTGAATTTCTAAAAACCCTATGTCTAATCATGTTATGGGAATCAAGAATATGACTAAAAACTAGGGATCCAATGGGAAAAAGGAACCCAATAGTGAAATTCCACATACCTGGTGATGAAATTCACAGAGAAATCTTTAGATTTTGGGGTTGGAACTAATGGAACCTTGTTGCGTTCTTGAACTAGGGTTCTTGACCTTTTACTCTTCTCTTGCTTCTCATTTTCTAAGTTTTTATTAATGATTTTGACTCAGGTGAGTTATTGTTATTTTTTTAGGCTTAAACTGACTAAAACCTCATAATTTAGGATCTAAATAATGAAGCTTAGGGGTCTAACGATGTGGTAAAAGACCAAAAGACCGTTGACTTAATTGTTGTCAAAGTGATCGACAGACCTGGTCCACGGACTGTGGTCCTAACTACGGTCCATGGGTCCTGTCCATCATCTGTGGACCAAGATCTACAGACCTGGTCCACGGTCCGTGGTTCTACCTACGTTCCGTAGAACATGGTCGTCATTTGGTTTAGAGAATGGGTATGTGGACCAAGATCCACATACCTGATCCACAGACCGTGGTCCCACTTGCAAGCCGTCATGTTTCTCTGTTGTTTAATTCATAAGATGGGTTCTGAGGACCAAGATCGATGTACCTATTTTATGGGTCGTGGTCATACCTATGGTCCATAGGTCCTAGACATCGTTTGATATCTTTGAGTTTTTTGTGGACCAAGATCGACGGACGTTCCACAGACTGTGGTCCTACCTATGGTCCGTTGGTTGCCATCGTAGATGGCACCTGTACTTCTGGAAAATCTGAATTTTGGTGTATCTAGGATACGCGTTGTTACATAACTTATCGAGATCTCTTAATTTTTTATCATTTTCAGGTATATGAACCTTTGCCAAATTTTGATGAAGTGTTATGTCAGAGTTCTCTTTGAAGCACTTACCTCATTATAATGACCATTTTGATAATTTGCTCCTCTCCTTCCTCAATGAATTTTATGTTTGAATCCGATTGGTCTATCACGCTTGTGGTGTACCATAGACTCTGTCTTTTAAGGACTATTGATTGGAGAATTTGCAGTTTAATTAAAATATTAGATCAGCAAATACATCGGGCAAATTATTTGCTACATTTTGCAAATAAATTATTTCTTGAACTTCAAATTCACATTATCTTGTAACGATGATCTAGATAATTCACCTCACACATGATTTTCAGGTGCTAAACTATCTCCTCCTAATGTGAGGAAATCTAACATTTATCCCCAACCTAATTTAGAGATCCATCTTTTAGCGTGGTGGAGCAATAAAATCATATGTGCACGCATCAAATTATTAGATGGAAATTAATTGGTCCCTGACGCTGAACCAATTGTGATAGATGAACCTTGTTGTCTTGATGCATACATGTTAAATAAACTCATCTCATATCACATTTAATTGCGAGATTTGTTCACATAATCAATTTTCTAGCAATAATTGGAGGCAAACAATTTCTGTTAAATCAACTAGTATTATCAACATTGTCACGACCGGAATCTAGACCCCTGAAGAGACTGGCGTCGTTGACCTCTCAAAGGTCGCAGACAAGCCTACATACGTCATTCTTACTTCATCTAGGTTAATTTTAGCAAAAAATTTGAATCTTTTTGTTTCTTAACATGCTTACTAAACATTCTATTACATGTATAGTTGTTCACCATCAACCATCAAACATTAAAATCATCAAATGAAAGAAATAGTTCATAGCTGCATTAAATGTGTTCTTGTCAAAACGGCACCAATACAAAGTCTAAAATGAAATGGGAAATGAAACACTAGTGGAACATGCTCCACTAGCTAAAGCCTACATCTAAGCTAGATAATAACAGTAGACAGCCTCAAAATCATGAGGGCCTATTATGTCCGGATGAAAGCTCCACGTCTGGATAGATGCAACATCGTACTGTAAGATCTAACATCAACCTGTATCTGCACCTAAAAGTAGGTATTTGTATGGAATTAGTAAGCACTTGTAATAAATATGGGTATATTCAAGCACACACCAAGGACATGCATGAGAAAGAATAACTCTTTCCTAACAACATGATTTATGGAAAGTCAAGTCAGAAGACTTGCCAACTTTGGATCAGGAAAATCAATGGACCTGCCAAATTTGAATTTGGAAAGTCATGCCATGAGTGTAACATGCATCATCAAACTTATCATTTTGCAAACAGCACATAACATATTTCACATATCATATGAAGTAGTTCATATAATTCTTTCATATACCATTAGACCTTGGGATCATGGAATTGACGTTAGGACTTCCCAAAATAAGGGCTCAACATATGGGACCTCAACTAGGGATCTTTCTTTAGAAAACACAGAGTCTGCTTCATTTATTCATATGTACTTGATTTTTCATTCTTTCATATACTAGTGCAATCACCAGTCATACCTGGGTTATAGTTTAAGACTCTCATCAGGTTTGTTGTGCAATGCCCAAGAATGACCTAGCGTCATTACTTTAAGTCTAGCTCACCTTTTGATTATCCTATCCCTACACCTTTGGTATCGTTCATTTCATTATGTGCATCATTTGAGGGTGGCCTCATACATTCTTTGGTAACTTCAACTTTAACCGACTTAGATTATGTGAGCATCATGGAATCCAGTGTCTCCCCAACACCGAAAAGAGGTGGAATCACCGGACAAAGTGACCAAAATTATGTTGGCTTAAATGGAAATTTAACCCCGCCAGATCGCTATATTGGAAGTAGAGGTTCGAAGACTAAAGGATATAAGGAGACCCATACCCTACGTGCCGGACAATATCATCTCATGAGAATTACGTGAAACTCTGCCCTTCCCGAAAGAAGGCATCATCACTCATAGCTAGCCTATCGGTGCTCAGTATAAAGTTCCATTACATTCAACTCAGATATCATGGAAGTTGGCTTTTAGCATGAGAACATCATAGCTTATTAGATGATTTCTCATCTCATCATTAGTATTAAGCATGTATTAACTTCAATACTTTCATTAGAGTGTTCATAGAGATTGGTCTCTTCATTAACTTTACACTCTCATAGGTGAGTATGTTTTGGTAACATTTACTTAGGCTCGTTTGAGATTGCTCTCATCTTTTACATTAGCCTCATATCATGTTGTCACCACATTCATTAACATTAGCACATTTGCTCTTCATAATTACCCACCCCTTTTTACGTGAATGTTCATTTCACCATATGTCAATGCACTTGGACATTTAGTGTGTTTGATACTCTTACTTAACCCTTCTAGCGTTTCATCATTTCATTGTTCATTTCATCATTTTATTGTTCATTTTTTCATATGCCAATGCACTTGGAAATTTAGTGTATCTTACACTCGTACTTAACCCTTCGAGGGTTTCATCATTTCATTACATACATCTTAGGTTCACTTATTTTTAATCGTATGCTAGACTTATGGGTATATACATACAATCCACGAGGCTTCATTAATAGTTTGTTAAGTGATTCATATATTCCTAAGATTATGTAGTACTAGACTTATGTATCTTGTATGTATGTCAAGATCTCAATTTCGATCTAAGTAGGTGGCATTATTCTTGAACATTTAATTCACGTATGATTTATGTATCAATACAGAAAGTTGGTCAAGGGAACCCAAGTTCGAACCCCTTGGACAATACTTACATTTTTCCTTGACTTTATTTTTAGTCTTGATGACATTGGACCCTAGATCGAGCCCCAACATCAACATTCTATCTTTATTTTTCTCCTTGGATTCTCCTCTTATTTGACCGAAGGGTTGTGGTATCGAACCCCCACAAACCCCTTTAAGTTTTCATTTAAAATTGTGTTGTCCAAATCGCCTAGACCAAGAGGTTGTGGGATCAAATCCCCACAACCTCTTTTTATTTTACTCTTTATTTCGCTGGGAATTGGGAGGTTGTGGGTTCGAACCCCCACAACCTCCTTAATTTTATTTTGTTTAAAATTTTCCTTACCTATGCGTAGGTAGTGAGGTTGTGGGATTGAGCCCCCACAACCTCACTTTATTTTTTATTTAATTCGCCCATTATCCCTTCCATCCTTGAGGTCTTGAGTTCGATTCTCACGCCTCACATTTACTTTCTTTTAATTTTATTTCCCTTCATTCGCTGATTGGAGGTCGTGGGTTCGATTTCCACGCCTCTCATTTTATTTATTTAAATTGTTTCTCTCTCCTTTCTCAACCAGTAGACCCCATTTCGAATCCCCCCAACTCATTTCCTTTTATTGCAAATTTAAGTTTTCACACGGGTGATGTCACAGGTTCTAATCCTTGTGGCCTCACTGTAACGACCTGTTTAGTCGTTTTGAGCAGCAGACTTCAATTCTGGGAAAACTGGCAGAAACGACAGACCCCACGACGGACCGTCATGGGAACGACGGACCGTCGAGGGGGTCTCGTTCCAAAATACTTAGAATTCTGAAAAATGGGCACTGAAATCGACTCTATGAACTTCGTAACGGAATAGCAGGACGGACCGTCACAGGTGTGACGGACCGTCACAGACTCTTCAGAGAAATTGAGTCTCTGAACTCTGTGACGGAGCAGAAGGACGGACCGTCACAGGCGCGACGGGCCGTCACAGGCGCGACGGGCCGTCACAGGCGCGACGGGCCGTCACAGGCTGCGTAATCCCAGTCTGAGTCGAATTTCCTCAATTGTTTTAAGGGACGTTTTTGACTATTCCTGCTTTAATTATATAGTTATTGGGTTAATGTTAATAAGTCTAATTACTTGGGGGTTAAAAGAGGTAACCTTAAGTTAATTAGTGGGTTATTATTGCCATCTTTTATTCATAATTATATGCTAATTAGGGTAAAAGAAAGAGGGTTTTGAATAAAGAAAATAGAAAGAACAAGAGAACGAGAGAGAAAGTCAAACGAGAAAGAGGAGAAACGAAGAGAAACAAAGCTTGGGAAATTGCTTGCTTGATCACTAATCTTCGGTGGAGGTAGGTTATGGTTTCTCGTACGATATTCGTAGTAAACTCTTAATAGTGAATGATATGTACTGATAATATTGTAAACCCTGCTATGTGCTTAATTGTATGCTTGCATGAATGTAATTATATAATTGTGATTATATAAGCATGATGAAGTTATTGAATCCCAAATCTTGCAAAACCCTAATCTCTTTGTTAATAATGAGGCCTTGGTATAAAAGAAGGCGTGATGAACTAAAATAATGAGATTGATGATACCTTGGTAAGAAAGGAGGCTTGATGAATTGATAGAAGGAGATTTAGGGGATCGAGTGTCACGAACCGACACGTAGATTTAGGGGATCGGGTGTCACGAACCGACACGTAGATTTAGGGGATCGGGTGTCATGAACCGACACGTAGATTTAGGGGATCGGAGTGTCACGTTCCGACACATAGTAGTAGGGGATAGGAGTGTCACGTACCGACATAAGAGGATTATGAATATGAGGGAGCGGAGTGTCACGTACCGACACAAGAGAAATAAAGATAATGAATCTTGAAAGATGTTAATATACTCAATCTAATGAACATAATTCCCAAATGAGTATGGTATTGAGGCTTGAGTCCTCATGTGTGAACTTGATGGTAATTGTTAATGATATAGTACTTGTTGTTGCTACATGTGGAGTATCATAGTTGATTTTATGATATTACTTGGTATATATTGATTTCTGTTTTGAGTTGGCCGATGATATCTACTCAGTACCCGTGTTTTGTACTGACCCCTACTTTTATGTTTTCTTCTTGTTTATTTGTGGAGTGCAGCAAACGTGTCGTCATCTTCGACTCAACAGTAACTCTAGCCAGTCTTCATTACTCCGGATATCAGGGTGAGCTAATGCTTCTAGCTTGGACTGGATCTTCCTCTTCATGTCTTGATGCCTTGAAGTTCTGACATGGACTAGCTTTTATGTATTTTTAGCTTCTTAGAAACTCTTAGATTTAGTAATTTGAAGTAGATGTTCTTGTGATGATGACTTCCAGATTTTGGGAAATAATAGTTATTGAATTGTTTTTTATTAATGAGTTTAAGTCTTCCGCATTACTTTATGTTGATATTACATTGAAATGTTAAGGTTTAGATTGGTTGGTTCGCTCACATAGGAGGGTAAGTGTGGGTGTCAGTCGCGGCTCGGTTTTGGGTCGTGACACTCACCCTTTTAAAATTAACTAAATTTTCAAGATTTCTTCACTAAACTTTAGCCTAAACAAAACTTATAATTTTTACTGAAAACTTAATCTTTTTCTTACTTTTTTCATCAATATTTTCCACTTGAAAACTTAGGAAGATTCATGGATCGGTTAACACTTTTTGGGGTGTATTTCATAGATTCGTTTAACCGACATATTGACACTCAAATCAGCCCCACTTCCGTTTCAATGAACATCACGATTTACATAGGTTTATACACGTAAAATGACAATCAAAACAATATCAAACTTGAAGCCTTAACTTGAGACTTCATTCACAGTACATTCACTATAACCTTTTTGCACATACACACACTTGCTCAAACTTTAGAACACATGGTTGTCTTTCCTACGATTTCAAGCATACAAAAAAATCATGTTCATCATAAAATCATAACATACACTTAAATCTACCAGCAATCATATCCAACCTATGATTCATTGGGAGCTAGTGACTGTGGCATGCAAAAAGGGAAACAATCCGAGTTTTCGAACAAATAATTTGAACATCAAGGGGTCTCTTGGAAAATGTACCAAGACAGAAGAAAACTCATACCTTTTTGAAGTTAAACTCTTGAATTTCTGCCCAAAAACTTCACCCAAGAACACGTCTACACCTTCTCAATATCAACTCCACTCGAATGACAACCTCTCTTAGCCTAGTCTGCAATTAATGTTTGCTTTCTTGTGATTTCGTGTTAGTTCTTCAAGTGTGAAGAACTTGGTTTATTTTTCTGCTTTTGTATCTTATTTTAGCAGAGAAATTTCATGTGAAATAACAAGGGATATTAAGCGTGAGAATTGAGACATAGACGTGAGAGAGTAGGAGTTATATTAGGCTTAGGAGTCTAGTTTATGACTTAATCAAATAAGATTTACTTAATTATTAAAAATCTGATTTTTGTTTTATTTTAAATCAACTAATGAATAATAATTATTAGTTAATAATATTAATTCAATAGCTTAAATAAAAATAACATTAATTCATTGCTTCCACGTAGGTCCAAACCCGGGTGAAGCAAGACTTCACTTCCAAAGCTCAATTTTGGCTCTCTCTCTCCAAATTGACCCTCCACCTTATTAATTAAATAATTAATTATATATTTAAGATAATTATGATATTATCCTTATCCTGGAAAAAGACCATTTTACCTCTAGACCCTCCAAACCTAAGATTTCCTCTTTTTTAAGTTCAGTAAAGACTCATTTGAGTAAATCTTCGTATTCGAGAGCCATACATGGTTGGACCCAATCTTTCCTAGCTAAACAAACTCCCATGTTAGTTGGCTTGGATGTATCAAGGGTTTCGAAGTCTGGTTCTACGCACATCAATCCGTGTGAACCCTGATCTAATCATTGGCATTCTTGACACATTAAGTATCACTTAGTATATCCCTTTTTAGGGTTGTTACATAATTTTATATTAAACTTCTCTCTTAATTTAACAATTTTTGCAAACAATCTTGCAAAAACTAATTTGTAAGTTGATACAAATCACATGTGAACATTCCATAGATGCATTTATTAAATCATAATAGTAAGAGGTCCACATGGCAGGTGAACGACCCATATTCACCTTTTTATATGTTCTAAATAATTCAAGGATACAATCTCAACCTTTGTTGGTACAATAATCATTTTATCATGAGAACAAACAACATAAGAGAATTCTTGAAAAATCTTTTATTTTTTCAAACATATAGTCACGTGAATTCTCAACTTCTTTTGCATCACATTTGAATTGAAATGTTCAATTGATTATGCCAACTAATACTTAAAATAGTAAACTTCTAGTTTACTTTTGCATGTGATTTTATCATCATGCCCGCATTTTTATACAACAAAGAAAGGGTATATAATGGGTAATCGTATAAGTAAATAATTATAACCCACTTTGGTTGTTGTAATTTGAAGATATTAAATTTTCCCATAATATATAGTCTCAATACAATATTTTTTTCAATTCTTTCAAAACATAAAAAGTTTCTTTGAGACTTACTGCAACATCAATATTATGAACAATTTCATTCCTTCAGATAGTAGTAAATTAGCCCTTTCGGAACTCCCAATTAATTTTGTGTACTACCACAAATTTTACAACGTCATTCTTATGATGACCATCTCCTTCAAGGAGAAAAATATTATTATTGGCATGGTTAAAGTTATCACATGCAAGACTTATATCTTGGCAATCAATGACAAATTTGTGTTCCCACACAACAACATTTATTTTGGTCATGGCCACAATCTTTATAGAAAAGATTTATTTCTTTCTTTTGTCCTCCAATAGTTCATAATAAAACATACCACAATTTTTGTGTAGTACTCAAAGTATATAAACCAAAGTGATCATTTATGTCAAAATATTTTCTTTCAATCTCTCAAACCTCCTGTAAAGGTGAGATGTGATATTCATCCAACAATACATGGACATATTCTTATCCATACGAAAACAAATCACATTTTCTTCAAGAAATTGATCATAACCATTTGAAGGAACATCTTAAGAACCCGTAATGTTACCATTAATATTTTACCACACTCATATTCATATAATTAACCACTTGTCATTTTTCAGTCATATTATGCTCTACGAACACATTCACATAAGAGAATGGAGCAAATTAATTGGGCAGATTTCATGATTTTTATCAAGAGCATATCAATTTGCTCAATCATCACTATAATCAGTATTCTATATTATGTTGGGACTTGAATTCAATTTCTTACCCGTAAGAAGGCATTTTAGGTCATCATTTGTTGGGATCCAATGCAACATTTTATCAACATGATGTATCAGGACTATCACCCGATTACCTCTTGGTGCGATAGGACTTGAATTCTTTGTCTTACCCTCAATCAATGACATAATATGGCAAATATGGTATGACTCACCATTGAGCCTTTTAGAAAAAATATTATCACTTTCGGATTAATATGTACAAATAAATATAGTCCAAAAGAAACACGATAAAAATATTCTCAAAAAAGTACGTACTAATATCGTAAACTTATCAAAATAGAGAGTTACATATAGCATACATACTAATATCGTAAACTTATCAAAATAGGGAGTTACATATAGTATTATATTATGTTATATTATGTGTGGTGCATAATAATTAAGCTAGGGAATTATATTTATAAATCAGGAAATCAATATCCAGATTGAGAAAATAATAATTCCAATCACACTGAAATAAAACTGCTTCCTACCATCACCCATTTTAAATTTTCAGGTGAACTCAAAATATCTCACACACAAAACAAAATAGATTAAACACTTATGTAATAACGAAAATAGTGAGCATAATCATAAATAAAATATAAAATTGATTATATAATAATTTACTTTGTTTCTGAGAGAAAAATAAACAGATATTTTTACTTTTTTTATATTTACTTTGTTCCAATCCTTCAATAGTAGAACAATCGTGTTGATAACGTTTTGTAAAACATAAGAACAATAGAATTATATAAAGATGAAGATAAGAAGAATATAAGACAAGAGAATAACTTTCTTTGTTTCAAGTATTCACCAAATTTTCAAGTGTATACAATATGAACTCTTATATCTTTACTTATAGTGTAACATAGAGACACACAAAAAGTTAATCATAAACATGAATATAATGGGGGATGTTATAAAAGTAAAAGGTTATAAGAATAATGATTATGAAGATTATGATTATATTCATAATTGAGAAACTAATAGAGTAAATTGTTATTTTAGTGGACATTCACATATATTATTTTATAACTTCAAATAGTAAAAAATATTAAAGGGTAATAGATAGAGTATTTTAATTAAATGAAATATACGAAGCCCAGGATTTTTTGTGGATGCGAAGTTAACTGTGGGGGATTTGATGCCAAGTTATGTTGGCGGTTTTGGGAAACTGTAGATTGTTGTTTGGGGTTTTTGTTGGCTGATATTTATTTCCTTTTGTTTTCTTCTCTTTTTTTTTCAAATTTATATTAGTTGTATTTTCATTATCATGATTTGTACCAAGACCTTTTCAATATACGAATATTTACTGTAATGATTCTTGTTGATTTGTTGCGGAAGTCATAAATCTTGTTACGTGAGATTTCTATTGTGCTATGTAATACAAATTTATGGTTAGTTTGATAGTTTTAAAAACTTATGGGCATAAATCATATTTTTTAAAAAAATGAAATATGTTTCTCAAATTCTATGGCCAAACACATGGTAAAATTTCATCCAAATTTTCATCCAAATAATATTTGCCAAAAATATTTGAATATCTATGACCGAACGGTAGCTTAATATTTAGGTGAGTGAAAAGGATGTAGTGGTGTTAATTATTAATGACTTAATGGTTGTAGTTGTGGACTTATTCTTTAGTCAACTAACCAAAATGAATATTGTCTTTATTTGCTTTGGGGATAATTTTGCAATTACTCAATGTTTATGTAAAGTTGATTGATGATGTTTGGTTCAGGTTTTGACAGTCCTCCCGTTGGTGTTTATGAGAAGAATTCGAATTGTACAGTTGAGGAGGGATGTACAAGTTCAGCAGCACCTATGATGTACGGACTTGGGAAGCGAAACAACAGCAGTGTTGAGCTGCCACTCCCGTCCTTGTCTAAGAAAACAAAGTCATCTACTCACAATCCACTAAAACCGCACTGTCAGGTTGATTCCTGCAATCTTGATCTCTCTTCAGCTAAACAATATCACCGAAAACATCGAGTTTGTCACATTCATTCCAAATGCCCAAAAGTCGTTATACTAGGTCGACACCGACGCTTTTGTCAGCAGTGTAGCAGGTAAACCACTTAATAACAACTAATTCTTCTTTCGTCCCCATGCCATATTTTGACATCATTAATTCCTTCTCCCACTCAAGGTTCCATAGCTTGTCTGATTTTGATGAAAACAAACGAAGCTGTCGCACCAGGCTTTCTGATCACAATGCACGCCGCCGCAAGCCACAGTTTAACTCCACAAGCACGAGGTTTTCTTCGTTGTTTTATGGTATGATACCTATATATGTTAAGATTAATTGCTTAAATGTGAATCAGTGAGCATTCAAATAAAAAGGTTTCTGGAGAAGACTAATTTTTAATATGGACACAAATGTGATTAATTCCCAATGTTTCTATAAGATCAAATTCTTTTTCTATGCCATTGGTTTGCTTTAATCCATACATTTTAATTTTAAGGCATACACACACCTATAAAAGTATTTATACTCGAACAATTTTCCCATCTGAGATTGGATATGTAGCTTCTTTCTTATAATGACATGAAATGTGACTTTTTCTGTACGTCTTCTGCTATTATCTTTCTCTGTTTTGTTTCTTTGAACATGTTCTGTGGTGGAGGTTCATCCAACTTTTAGTTCACCTCTTTTTGCATTTTTCTAGTTCTACTGTCCTATTATACCCTTTCTTTCTCTGGTGATGGGTGCTGGTGCATGAAGGGTGGAGGTTGTGGTGACTGCAGCAGCGAAATCAGAATTTTCATAATATTAATGAAATCAACGGGATTCTAACAGACAGTATATGTGCATAGAATTATTTTTTATACCATTCAGCATGTAATTTTTCTGCAAAGTGTTGTCAATTGACTCTTCTTGGACGAGTATAGCTTCACAAACGGTGATGACTGATGAGTGTGGGGTAGGGAGCTAATTAGAACATTTTTTTATTCAGGTTTCTACCTTATCAATTATCATCTAATTGAAAGACATTTCTTACATTGTTTTTTGTCTTGTGCTTACCCACTACCATTTCATGTTCTTATGCATTTACAGATAATAAGCAATCGATGAATCTTGTGTTCAACAATGCCCCCCTTGTCCACTCTAAACCTACTGCAGATTCTACCTGGGAAACCTCTGAAGTTTCCAAGTTCACATTAACAAGAGGGTTAACTTTAAAGCCCTACAAAGCTGACAGTTTTAATGGGCAATCACTTGTGGGGGGATTCAAGCTTTCAGGGACCACTGAGATGCAGACCAATGCATCTAACTTATACTCGGTGTCCAATGACACAAAAGCTGAGGTCTTCAGTCAAGGTTTGTTTCAATACCAAGGAACTCCACCCTACAATAGTTTTCATTTTAAGTTCTGTTGTAGTTCTCCTTGTTGTTCATGAGATCCATCATTAATCTTTTCTTCTCTTGATTTGAGTGGGAAAGATCTCTACTTTTGTGTTGGTAAGGCTAGTTCTCTCTAAAGATATGCATCAAGTCATTGAATTATTAGCTTTCAGTGGCTGCAAGATATCTTAATATAACAACTGATATTTGCATGATAATCACATGGCTTGCACGAGTACTTAAACTTCTTGATGAACCTATTGGATAAATTTTATATTCTGCACACTTTTTCTTGGAACTGAATTGAAAGCTTTACCTTTATGCCGTAGGAAACCCTTGTATGTTGGGTTATAAATATTGGTTCTGCAGATGATAGAAATTATTGTTATTGCCTGATTTCTGGTTGTGATCCTTAATTTCTTTTAAAAAGCCTAATCTTACTAGACTCTCAAGGGTTCAAGTACAAATTATCCATGTTTTTTTGTTACTGAGACCTAAAATAATGGTTGAAGCTGAATATAAATTATCATGACCCAAAAACCAAGGTCCTGATGGAACCTATCCTAACCCACCGATAGGTGAGCCAACCCTTATCTAGACCAAATATTAAATACATCGCCAGACAAATGTAAATAAGTAGCGGAAGTGAAGTCTTAACATTAGGCTTTCATAAATCAAAACCGAAATGTGGAATAATAACGTTTGCAACCCCAAAATCTGGTGACATGAGTACAAGCCTCGAAGATATACCAATAAGATCCAAAATTACTACACTGTTTGAAAGTTAAGACAGGAAATAAACAAAGAAATGAAAGTTTGGATGCTGCAGAACAGCTAAGCAGCTACCTAGAAAGACTTCAATGAACACCAATGAGGATCACCTAGTGCTAGTACTGGGCTCGGAACCTGCACAGTAGAGGTGCAGAAAGCAAGGGTGAGTACGAAAGATCACATGTACTCAGCAACATTGTTGACCGACTTTTAAAAGAAGCAATGGCGAAGATCAGTCCTACACTGCTCCTTCAACACTTGGGCAAAAATATCAGAATAAAACCTTTGTTAAAAGGCAGACTAGCAGTTAAAGACAATATCAAATCAGTTCATAAACAATGCCTAATCCAGCTAAAATCTGCGATTTCCACAGTAAATATAAACTATGGCACACCATCTATTTGGGTCAAAACAGCCAACAAAGAGAAAAATAGTCATGTTCATTGACACTTAGCCATTTCACATTCACGAATCAACAAGTTATGTAAAGATGATGGGATGAATGCAATGCATGTGCTACGTATACACCCGCTTCCTCTGTCCGGTAGTAGGTACCAAGGAGGACACATAAGGTCTGTCTACTGTGCAGGCGTGCAACTCCGATCCATAAATATTATTTAATAATACATGTAGAGATGTGCAACTCCGATCCATATATGTATGTGCATGATGCAACTCCAATCTCAATGATATTGTTATGTAGGCGTGCAATACCGATCCCAAACTTTAAAACTTTTTATGAACCTTAAATTTTTTAAAAATCATGAATCCAACCAATAATCAAATCACTCCCGAATACTTGGGGATCCATACCAACCACCCAATTAAGTCAAAAATCACTTTTCCAGACCTAACAGAACTGTTAGACTTTGAACCTGCACTTGTTAACCTAGAAAATTGACTTTGGTCAAACTTTAGGCCTTCAAATTTGAAAATATCATCCAATATTCATCCGACCACCTCAGTAATCATGTCACTCATCCCCGCAAGTCACAAATGATATACTGAAGCTATGGAGTGGGTTAAAAAACAGGACATGCAGAAAACTAAAAACGACTATGAGTCGTTACACAGACGGTCTACCACTTCTATTGTTCGATGATCAATTCATTTGTAAGAACTTAACTTGAATGCATCATAAACTAATAGAAGTATGCAGTGGTTGTGGATCATGATTTATTTTCTCTCTTCTCTCACTAAGTATCTTGGAAAATTAAAAGATTTAGGTGACAGCATAGAGCTGTTGCCTAATACCACCAAAAGGTTCTTAACCAAGAAAGGCCTAGATGATGGTTAGGTTAGTAACCTTGCATTAAAGATTGTAAGCACTGACAAAAAGAAGTGAAATGTTCAGTAGCATCTGTTATACAATGTATATGTACTAAGCTTGTAAAAAATTATGGGACGAAAGAGTTTGCTTCTTTACAATATAGCTATATGTAAACGTGTTTAGTTTCTTTGAAGGTACAAAGTATCTATTGCTGGTACACACCAAGGTGTAGCCCGACAGTCAAAGAACGGGAGTGACAATTTTTGCTCTGGAGACCATGGTACAAATACAAAAGAGGCACACTGGGTGAGCTTGTTTTATATGTGCAAGCTTTGGTGGACAAAGTTATCGATATGTGCTTTGGTAGAGAGTTCTAGGTGGCCTGTGGATTAAAGTAAGTTTCAGTAAGTTGGCCTAATGCCACTTGAAAAGAAAGGTTACCAGCTAATCCTGATATTTCCCATTTGATGGGATGTAAATACTCTATCAGGCACACATAGAATGTATAGTTTCTTTCATCAGTCGAAGAAGCCATGTGCAGGCATCCAAAAATGTGGACATTTACCTTTCTTCTTAGTTCTGATAGAAAACACTTGGGCAATGTACAGAAATGATGGGACAAATTTTGTTTATCTTTGTTTGATGGGAGTTTGGAGAGGAGTGACAGGAGATGCTTGAGCGTTTGATTTCTTAGACAATTTGCCTCCAGCATTTATATGTTGCTGATCGGAGTAAAGAGGATAAAATATCAGTTATATTGTTGTTTGCTCTCATTAATGGAGTAAAGAGGATATAATATCAGTTATATTGTTGTTTGCTCTCATTAATGGTACAATAATAGTGAGATTACATGTTGCTAGTTATATATCTGCAGTAGAATATTTTGCCCCTTGTCAGTATAATAGGAATAACGTACTTGAATCCAATTTATCTTGTTTGCTTTTATGATTGGCCAAATTACCTTTGTAAAAGCTTCTAAGGAGCTGTCTTCAATCAGTTTTCTGAGAGTTCTCTTACATTCATATGTGTTCTCAAAAGTAACTTGAAATGCTAGATATTATATTCACCTGAGGCACCATGTTATTTAAAATTCACAATGTTATTACTTTTATTTCTATGATTGTTTGATTATTAAATAAAAAAACCTTTGATTTCTCTATCAGGTGTCAAGGAGACCACGTTCTCTCTAAATATGGGTGTGGCGCCAGAATTACCTCGTGCTCTCTCTCTTCTGTCAAATGAGAATGAATTTATTTCAATTGGCCACTCCAAGCATGTAAACCAGATCATCATACCGGAGCAGGTGACGCATGCAATTCCTCAGAGTTTGCCATTTGAGTCCAGTGAACGCTGGCAAGCTGAGCAACATCTATTCAATCCACACATTCATACGTTGGTTGCGAATGGTCACAGTGGTGGTAGCTTTCAGGAAATCCAGCTTTCCAAAGATCCATTTGACGATTCCTATATGTCAATGGATTGAACTGCAGGGTAGAATAGTCAGCCTACTCTCAACATCGAAATGGATCTGATTACAATTTTTGCTGGCTCTACTTTTTCCATTTAAGCAGTTGTTAAACTGGACCCACCAGATGGTTTATAAGTAGGGTATTGGAAGCAGCCTTTCAGCCTTACACAAGTGCATGGAACTCCAGATGTCGAAAGAAAGCTTTGGATTGAAAAGTATGCCGTATTTATTTGCTTAATAAACCAACATGGGTTGTTACTTGTTTCTGCACTTTAACATGATATTACGACAAAGATCTAATGTAATGTATGATAGGCCAAAACGCCGAGATGGTGAATTTATCTATCTAAAATGGTTCTGATATGGGATTCAGTTGAATTGGATTACCTTCACCTAGAATTTTCGGGTAAAAATGACTAATATGGTTTTGTCTTGTCAAGACGGTTGAACTTACATAACGATAATAGCTTTAGTAAATTTTGATTCTTGAAGTCTCTTATGTTAGAAATCATTTGTGCTGAGCTGAGATCCTGGGAAATTTCTGATACCAAAATGAAGGTATGAGATAAGAAGAACAATAAAGAGGAAGAGGAAGAACATACGAGAAATTGAGAGAGAATTAGGGAGGAATGGGAAATTGTATTGAGCTCACACATTCAAATTATGCCTCACAAGTATTATCCACTCCTATTAATACTACTTAGTCAGAAGTAAAGGAAAATACAATGAACAATAAACTAACTATTTTTCCCGCCAAAAAGTGATCATGCTAATTGTGTGATCGTCAAGCTCAGCAATGATGTGGCACCTGCATGTGATTGAAGCATTACATGGCTCTTGAATCCAAATTGGTATCAATCGCCTCTGTGAAACAACACCCTTTCCCACAAGGGTGATAGAAGAAAACCTACTCTACAATGCAGAAGCCAACAGTTCCCAAGTTGCATGAGATTGATAAAGACCAGACCACTGGATAAGTCACTAAGCAACCGTTTGATACCATGCTTCACCATTCGGCGCTCCTAGATATATTCAGGCTCAGGGCGATAAGGACTAGACAATTCAATGACAAAAGGATGCACTATAGTACTGCAATTCATGACAAAATTTAAGCCAAGAAATATGGAAGATAGGATGCATTTGCACCTCAGGAGGGAGGAGTCTGTAAGCCACAACATCTATCTTCTCCACAACGAGATATGGACCAAAATATCTAGAACTGAGTTTGTGATATGGAAAAATAGACAAGGAAGACTGTCTATAAGGTTGAAGTTTAACATAAACCCAATCACAAACCTAGAAATGCCTATCAGTCCTATGAGTATTGGCATGTGCATTCATCCTTTGTTGGGCTTGATGCAAATGAAACTTAGCCAACTCAAGTTCAAATTGTCTGCTTAACTAAAATCCTGAACAATATCAGATTCAGAGTCACCAGGCAAGTACAAAAGATGTAAGAGAGGAAGATGACCATATAACAACTCAAAAAGAGAAGTTTGAATAGAAGAATATGGGCCAGAGTTGTACCACCATTCAACTAAGGCTAGACAAGAAACCCAATTAGCAGGAAGAAACATCTGAGATAAGTTTCAAGACACCTATTCAGAACGTCAGTTTATCCATCAATCGGAGGATGGTAAGTTGTAAAAGTCTGCATGGACACCCCCTGAATACTTAAGAATGCCTTCCGAAAGTTGCTAATGCATATAGGATCCCTATCACAGATTATAGTTGCTGGAAACCGTGCAATTTGAAAATGTTATCCAAGAAGATAGGAACAAGAGATTGAGGACTATAGGGATGTGATAAGTCAATAAAAAGACCAGCTTTGGTTAATCTATCAACTACTACCCAAATAACAGTTTTTCCTTCATATCTAGGGAGTCCTTCAATAAAGTACATACATATAATTGTCCATGGAAAAGAAGGCACAGGCAGGGACTGGACCAGACCAAAATAAGATGATGTCTCATACTTGTTCCTTTGGTACATAGCACACTTGGGCACAAAAACAACTAATATGATTGAATACACTTCCAATAAAAATAAGCCATGACCTTCTTATTAGTGGCATCAATGCCTGAATGCCCACCACTAGGAGTATAATGCCATACTGATAAAGATTTTGGCCTAAAATAAGAATCATCACTAATAACTAATTTCCCTTTTCTTCTCAGTTGTGCATTAAGCCAAGTGAGATGCTTATGAGGTTGCGCCTGCAAGTTCTGCACCTTGGATCCTAGACAAAGCATCCGCAACCAAATTTTTCTTATCCTTTTTATACTAAATTTTAAAGTCAAAAGGCAACAGTTAAGCCAATCACCTAATCTGAGAATCTATATGTAGCTTTTGCTCCAATAGATAATTCAAGGCTTTGTGATCAGTTTTAAAAATGAAGTGTTGACCAAGTAGTGAAAGCAAATATGAAGGTCAATAATTCCTTCTCGTACACAGATAAAGCAACATAGAATGCATATCAAAACCTTGCCAATGAAAGAAATAGGGTGGTCATGTTGCATAAGGATAACAAGAATGCCAATATCACTGGCATATGTTTCAACAACAAATGAAATAGAGTAATTAGGTAGAGCAGGAACATGTGCAGTAACCATTGCTGATTTCAACTCCACAAAGGCTTGAAAAGCACGGCCAGACCTCATGAATTGTCCATTTTCAATTACTCGGTGAGGGGTCTGGTAATGAAACCATATCCCTGAGTAAACTTTTGTTAATAACCTGCCATACCTACGAAACCCCTACATTGATTAAGGGTACTAGGAACGGGCCAACTCTATAAAGCCTTTATGTAACACTCCAGAAGTCCAAAATCTAATCTAGAGCCTCACATATTGAACTCAGGTTGGTAACACTGTTTTAAGGCTTAAAATATTGCATATAAATCATTTAGGAAGTTTTAGAGTCAAAACGTCAAGGAACGTCCATGACGTCCGATGGATTGTGAAAAGAGGTAATTGTGTCTTGGCATATTTCATGGGGTTTTAGAAGTCGGAATTCAATGAAATTTGGTAGGATGATGTTAAACATGTATTAGAATATGTTTGAGGTCGAAACGTCTGGGTACGACTCCCCAAAGACCACCCTAAGGGTCCTTTGAGGAGGACCCTTTAAAATGACAAAAAAGATGTCAAAAGACAGTAGCCATCTACTGTTGCCAAACGATGAGCCGTCGTCTTTTTGACGGGGCGTCGATGTCTCCGTGCCCCCAGCCTTAGACATTTTCCAAAAGTTGTCCAAAGGACTAGTCTTTGAACTTATCGACGGACGTGCAGTACGGGAGACATGGCTGGCGTCGACTGACCTACGGACCATAGGTCGGGGTGTCGTAGGTCAGGTCTGTTATGGACTGTTCAATTTTTAATGAAGCCACTTAATTAGTTAATTAGTTGGGGGTTAATTTGGGGTTAAGAGATGTTTGATTTAGTTAGTTAAGAGACTATAAAAGGTCTAACACTCATTAAACTAACCTAACACTCTTCAATTAGAAAACCCAAATCCTCCACCTTCTCTCTACTCTCTCTCTCTCCTCAATGAAGACCCTATTGGAGACCAAGGTCAAAGGGCTTAGGTCTGCAAGAACTTCACTTTCTATCCATCAATATTCAAGGATTAACAAGGTATAGGAACTCTTCACCTTTGGGACTCATTTCCCCAAAGGGTTCTTTCAAATTGATTTCCAAAAGTTGAGAAAAACATGGGTTTCATTCTTAATCCTAAATTAATGTTTCAAATTTTATTGTTCTTGATTTCTTTTTATTAGTACGAATGAATTATGATGGATTATTGGTGATTTAGGGTAGTTCTTGATGTTAGACCTAGTTCTATGAAAGAGATCATGAATTGACCCTATTTTCCTAACCCTAGGTTATGAATTGATGTTGAATTGGTTAGTGATGATGCAATTGACTTAGTTCTTGTGTTAATTAATATATTATGATATTATTAAGTCTATTATTGGATTAATATGGTTGGTTGATGGTAAGACCATGGAATAAGGCTTGTGAAAGTGAATTGGTAAGACCTATAATTTTGAATCCTTACTTCAATTGTGATGGCTTATAATTGATGCTGGTATTCAACTTAAGTGTTGGTTTTGATTAGATTATATAGGTGTTGGTATGATGAATGTAATTAAAATGTCTTGATCATATGGATTGTGAAATTTTGATTAAGGTGTAATGATATAAGGTTGATTGTGAATCACTTATGTGTCTTACTATAACATGATGATGCTAATGTGTTAATCTCACATATAAGGGTTGTTATGAAAGGAAGTTCTCATGCAATTTCAAATGATCTAATGATTATTATATACAAGGGGTTAGTCCTCTATGATCTATACAAAGCTATGATGATTTATAAAGACTTAAAGACATTTTAAAAAAGGGACTTTAGCTTAGCACTGAGTGAACTCGACAATGAGAGGTGTTGACTCCCTCATAGAAGGGAGATTCACCAAGGGTTACCATGATATAGTGTCTATAATGGAATTGTGCATAAAGAGAATCCAACATATGTCTCCTAAATCTGAACTATGTTGCCCCATAGGAATACTAGTTAGTGGATCCACCTAGAACACTATGTTCATGTTTTGGTACTACCTTGGCAAGTAGTCCACCTTCTTTCAGTGTAGGTTTTCATGACACTGGATTCCACATTAAGGCAATTGTTTCCCGAAACTAAAATGAAGTAATAAATTGAACTCTAACTATGGTGACTTAAGGGGTTTGGCTTAGTCTAGCTAGGGGTATGTGACTCTACCTATACATTGCACTAGTTGGCGAATCCATAGGAGGATGTTCCTATGTTCTTATAAAGTAATGATATGCATATGTTGACTTTACATGTTGATGATCCTATATGATGTTGGTTTCACTTATGAACATATTGTTGGTCTATATTGCTACATATGATGATGACTACTCATGATGCTATGTTATATTAAGTTAGACATTAGTTGTGATCCTTTGTTTGGTTTACTTGGGTGAGTGGGGTTATGGGGCTTCACTTGGTCATTGCACTTGTAAGTTTGGTAATAGGTTATGAGTAAGGGTCTTACATATGTTGTAATGGTATGAACTCTTGTACATACATTATTATTATAACATGATTTTGGAGTTGCTTTAGTTATGGGTTCTTATATGTTACTACACATGTTGACTTGATCTATTTGATGATGTTGATCTTGTGTTGTATATGGTCTTCTATTAAGGGATATGTGATCATTGTCTTATATGTGTTCTTGGTAGTGCACAAGGCTTTTCAAAGTAACTTGGCATGATTTTGAACAAATATCCCTTTAAGCATGATTTCAAACATTATCTGTTGATATGTTTCCATACTTAGTACAAGTGGATGTACTAACCCATTTACTTTATATTTCTACAATTATGTAGGTTCCGATTATTGAGTTCTTAGAAGGCCAATTGAAGAAGACTTGAACTCTTTTCCCAAGTGTTAGTAGATCTTTATGTTCGGGGATGTTACCTTGTTCCACATTCTAGCTTTAAAGTTGTATTGTCATAAAAACATTGTTCATTTCTTTATCATTTGGATATTTATGTAAGCCTATATTGGCATGTTTACTTTGTATTGGCTATGTCAAAGATTTGTACTCGTTTAGACGGTTCAATATCAGAAGAAGTATTAGACTAATTCTTATTTATTGATTATGTTATCTAAAAGAGAAGCCAATGCAAGATTTTTGTGTGCGGTTTCTATGTAAGCTCTATACGTAGTATGCGAGAGGTGTACGTAAACCTCATTATATAGTTGTATATGAAAAATTTAAATTTTTCTGCATTTGTAGCCTATGATATGTGATGACAAATGCTAAGAGGCTAGTCTTAGTCCTCTCCGAGGATGACGACGCCGATTACGTCTAGGGGGTTCTCCCCGATCGTGACACTTTATCTTTCTTTGGTAGTGGAAACCCCTTCATAGGATATAAAGAAAACCCCAAGTATTCGACCTTAGAAACCCTAATTACACACTTTGATTGATTTGCCAACAATTGATGGTTGATCATAAGATCAAAACTAACTTCAAATGGTTGGCATGATCTTGTAATGACCTGTTATATATCAAAATGTCATTAAAGAATATTAGTACAAATTTCCTCAAATGTTGCTGGAAAATGTGATTCATAAAACATTGGAATGTAAAAGGTGCATTAGTTAAGACATAAGGCATAACTAAGAAGTCATAGTGACCCATCTGAGTTTCGAAAGCAGATTTATGGACATTATCATCTACCATCCTAATATGGTGATAACCAGATCTTATATCCACCTTAGAAAATACTCTTGATCTTTCCAAATCATCTAGGAGATCATCAATAATAGGGATAGGAAACTTATCTTTTATTCTCACTGATTAAGATCCTTATAGTCTACACATAATCTGTATGTTCCATCTTTTTCCACAACCACCACTGGAGAAAGATAAGGGGTTATTACAATATTGAATAACAACTTGTTGGAGCATGTCACTTTCCACCTTCTCTATAATATTTTTCTTCATAGATGAATATTTGTAAGGTATGATATTAACAAGTTTGGATCCATATTGTAAATGGATCTTACGATCAAATAGAAACCTTAGAGGAGGTAAGGTTGTAGGTTTAGAAAATATCTTATGATATTGATTAAGTAAAACAACAATTTCAGGTGCTATAGTTTTCTCCTTCGGTAACTATAGGGCAAAATTCTGTCCCACGGAGTCTTCCCCATTCATAACTGGCAGCATTTGTAATATGAATAGTTCAACCTCATCTCCTGATAACTTGTTCATAGCTTTAGAACTGGTTAACCTACAATCTTCATGCACCTCTTTAAGTATATGTTTCTGCCCTTGGTGATTGAACGACATAGTAAATTTGGTAAAATACATGGTCTTTTGACCCAGTGTCTTCATCCATAATGCTCCTGAACAATATAATATCTACCAATAGGGAACATTATTAAGTTCCTGCAACATCCACTCAAAGTTCTCAACGACTTCAGTTATGGTCTCCTTAGCATTGTTACCAAGACTCATATAGCTCGTGGGAGTAGGAATAACAGTGTATCATGACCTTTTCACACAATCATTACAATAAAGTTGTATGTACTACCTCTATCAAGTAATATTTGAACTTGTCTCTTACCACTATATCCCTTCACATGAATAGTTTGAGAACCTTGAACTCCGGAAATGGCACACAGCGAAATCAAAGAAGTAGGACCATTGACTATCGTTTCACCTTTCACATACATTTTATCATTAATATGGAGATTTCAGTTCAACTTTTAGATCTTCTAACTCAATACTTTCCATTTCTAGTATATATAACTTCTTAGGGATTTTATATTTATGACCAATGTTGTACTTCCCATTGCAAAAGCAACACAACCCTTGAGCCCTTTTTGTTTGCTTTAAACCTAGGGAGATAGTTCTCCTAGGTCTGTCTTCAATAGAAAATGATGAAGTCAATCGAATTCCCTGATTATAATGGATAGGTTGTAGCCTTGCAACAAGTGTCTCCTGATGTTGCTTCCTAACTATTCTTCCTTATATTCCATATGCTCTTGGGATCTAGCTTTAGCTAGCTGAGTAGATTCTATTAGTCTAGACAACTTTATCACCTTAGACAATGTTTCTGGTTCATGTATCAGCATAGTCCCTACCAATTCATCCTTCAATCCACCTAAGAAACACGAAATGACTTGGACAGTAGTGAGATTACATTGTGTCAATAGTCTACTAAATTCAAATCAAAATTTTGATATTGTTCCAATTTTTGTTAGTTGCTTAAGTTCAAGCATAGGATCAGAAAAATCATCCCTAAATGTTTATGTTATTGCTCTCAAGTATTCATCCACCTAGGTACGTTAGGTGTAACTCTACACCACAGGTAAGCCTGGTGCCAAACTAAAGCCTTATCTTCCAAGTTCATTGCTACCTATGATTTACTGGAGTTTTATCGATAGAAAAATACTGATCTATCTGATACAACCACGTTTTTAGATGTTATCAATTGAAATGATGAAAAAGTAAATTATGATTACAATGGTTATTATTATGAAACAAATTAGGGCCCAAGATTCCATGACCACCATTTGATGGTGGTTAATTGAACGTGAAGCCGCATATATCTCCTTGGCTTGTAGGTGCAGTCGCATTCCATCAACAATGTCCTTTAATGATTGGGCTAATCTTATCACCTCTACTGGTGTACGATCTATGTTCAACCTTAATTCCTCATGTCACTCGTCCATAACAGAGTGTAGATCCAATTGTTGAGCTGTCAGATCCTCAAACTGCCCTTGGACATTATATTCAGTTGCTTCAGAAACTGTTTTAATATTTTTTCGTGGTCTCATAGTGTAAGATTATTCTACTCTAAGTTTAACACATTCAAATCATGTCTTACAAGTATCATCCACTTCTATTGATATTACTCAATCAGAATTAAAGGAAAATATAATGAAAAGTAAAAATGGATACTATAACTGGCTCTAACTACTTTTTCCGTCAAAATAGTGATCATGATAATGGTATAATCGTCCCATTCATCAATGATGTGGCACCAACCATGTGATTGAAGAATTACATGGATCTTGAACCCATATTGGTATAGTTTTCTTTCTATATTCATGCATTGACATTATTTAATTTTTTTTGTGTGTTTGATTGTGAGCATTTGAAATAAGAAAATTTTGAGATCTTGCTTCTTTTTTTTTATATAAATATTTTTTGGGCTTTTACATAAAATTCAAATTTTAATGTATGTTCATAGTGGTTCTTCTCTCTTAGAAAAATCCTCTCTAGATTTTCTTCAAAATTAGTAATAGTAAATTGAGCGATTTTCAATTGTCTGAATAAAATCTTTGTAAATAAACATTGCAAGTTTTCATAATTCTCCTCTCTGAGCTTGAATGAAATTTGTAATTGTGATAATTTTTTTGGTGGGTTTGGTTGATGGATGAAAAATTAGTGGTAGTATGACTTTTAATTTCGATAATGATAATGAAACTCGTGTTTTTGATGTGGATGATCAATTTATGGTTATGATGAATTTCAATGATAGTGATGTGATTTTGATAGTGATTTAGTTAAACTTATGATGGGTTATCAATTTTTTATGATGACAATGGTTGTGGGAAGATTCCGGTGGAAAATTTGATTATGGACAGTGAAATATATGGTGATAGAAAAGTGAACTTAATGATAATAGCAACAATGATAGTGATTTGATGGTGAGTTTGAGGGGTGTATGGAGAAGAAGAAGAAATTGGGTGACATGAATTTTTTTTAAAAGAAACTTGCATAATTAATGTGGCAGTGACATGGTGATGACATGACACGAGCGTGAAACACTTTCTCATCATGTAATTGGATGTATGTGCGTCAAGGTTGAAATAAATTAACTTTTAAGCAATTCAGGTGTTTCATAGTTCATCACAATAGTTTAAGTGTGTAACCGATTTTTTCTTACAAATTTAGGGGGAAGTTTATACATTTTACTATATTCAGAGCCAAGTGTCAAAAATACATCAATTTTTTTAATTTAAATTTTTATAGCAAGAGTATAAGTTTCATAGTTAAACTATTACCTATTAGTTTGAAAATACGCTTCATTGATGTGTACAATACACTATCTTATTTTTAAAAAAAATACTTGTCACATAGTGCCACATGGATAAAATGTTCCACCTTGACAAAAATTAAACAAACTATTAGTATTAGTTAAAAGTTAAAATTAAAATATTACAACCCAAAAAAAAAAATTAGAAGTAAAATTCAAAGTATTTTTCAGACCTCACTTCTCCACATCCTTCCTCTTAGCCCCTTCCCCAGACAATCCCCCTGTTCTTGATTGTGTCTTGTAATAATTGGACACTAACAGATAAGATGGATCAACTAAACTTCACAATTATGTAGTACCTTGAAAAGAATTTGTATTAACAAAAATGTCAAACCTTAAAAAGTAGTGAAGAAACCATTAAAACGAAGTGCTTATCAAGCATCCCATCGACTTTTCACATAAAATCAAACAAACGTGTATCGATAAAGACATGCCATAGGTTGGTAATTGGTATACTAAGAAATACTTCCCAGTGATTCAAAAGGCACATCTACCCACACCATATCAACGCAAAGTGCAAGTCCAACACCTAGGTACCTCTGAGGAGTTCAAGCCTGGTGAGGTGAATTCCACCGATATCATCCAGCAGCACATTAAAGGTCTCTTACTCGCATTAAAGGGAAAAAACCCATAAATAAATAACCCTCCACACGTGTTCCCAGAAATCCAGTAAGAATGTTTAGTTCAATGAATATACGATATATATATATTAGGAAAACAAGGTCAAAACTACATTATAAAATGACACTCTCTTAGGTATTGCCATTATATACAAAGGTAGTGACGGAAGTAGTTTACAGAAAGTATTTCATCCTAACATCTCTCTTCATGGCCTCGTATACAGCTTGAACCTGGACAAGGGCAATCGTGTCATAGAATGGATCATGGCACAGTGGATTTACAAATTTAAGGTGCAAAAGACAAAGGATATTACCTGCTCACTGGAAACAACTTGAATGGGTCCGATATTTACTGATACGTATTTTCCACCTGAAGATAGCTTCTGCTTCACCTGTCCCTGAATAGAAGCAGAAAAACCTTAAGATATGGCTCAATCTAGTTCGCCTTGACACAGAGGTTAAGGTTCGATTCAGTTCAAAAGATTTCTTGCTTTGTCCTCAAATCCTGTACATGAACTAATGGTTGCTGAAAAGCAAAAAGAGGCTCAGAGCCTCAGACTAGAAGGTTGGGACACCACCTTAAGGTATTTTGGCCCGTAAATTACTTTGGGGTTATTTGGTTGTTAGTTTGAAAGAAAGGTATTCATGTATTAAAACTCACATAGTTAATATCATGTTGGAAGTTTTTTTAGTTGCTTTTTATAAAATTCAGCAATCAAGAATGGTGTTTGATTATCATTTTACAATTATATATTAGTTTATGTGCGGTAGAAGATTGGAATAACTAATACATTGATTGTAATGCATGAATAACTAAACTTTAGGTAACTAATTTTTGTATAACTAATCTCTACATTACTAATAACTGCATAATTCTAACAAGCAACCAAATGACCCCTTACTGTATGTAGTCTGATTATTGTCAACTTTTCAATCAGTTGTGCTGACAAAACAAAGACATTCCCTCTAGAAGGTCTTATTTTGTAAATGAAGCATGTACATTTCTACCATAGATACAAACATCATAAGACAGATTTTCCCAAAGATGTAGGACATGAAACAATGACATGACAACCAATGCTTTTTTACAACCGAGAAATCATTGTTGCAGCTTTGGAACTCGGTGGGTATTGGATTCGCTCCTCTACTCTTCTCCACTTAAATATCACACTTCATTCAAAGCAGGTTTTGAATTCGCAATGTGCATCGACCCCACATCCCATGCTATAGTATCTTTACCATTGAACCAAAGCTATGGGGTCATGAAAACGAATGCATTAACTAATGATATGCCTGTATATAGCTCCGATCATTTTTTGTGACATGTGAATCTTTTTTTAAAAAACAGATATAGTTCCAATACATCATATATTATTATAAATGGAAAGATTAAAAACTCAAAGTTGAATGACCATTTTACCCTTATATTAAAATAATTAAAACAAATGTTATAAAATATGTTACAATATTTAATAAATAACTCATTTACATGAATCAAATTCACATTAGTAATTCATTTCTCTTTTGCAGTAAAAATCATGAGTATTTGAAGAGTTTTTTTAAATAAATTTGATATGGACTAAAATCATCGAACTAATTTAAGGCAAATAAAATTTACCTACTCAAAAGTCATCCGAGCTACTGCTTTAAAATACATAGCATGGTCTCCATGTAAGTGATAAGAGGATGATGAGAGATTATCAAGTAAAAAATTAGTCTTGCTCAACATTTTGTATTGCAGTAATTTTCTTTTGTTTTTATCGATTCCTTCTTGTCAAGCTTTTGTATTTTGTACATCCTTTTTTAATATTTTGATGATATGCGTTCTTATGGTTTTGTTTTTCTATTGGAATATCTTTTCTCCTATATGAAAATTAGAGTTATACAATATAATTCATGTTCAACTATATTTCTTAATTATTGATGAAATTCATAATGAAAGATTAATTAGTTAATTTGATATGTGACTAACGATAGAGTGCCTTTAGTTTAAATATATTTCGAGATTATTATTTATTAGTAGTGAGAGGAATAACTAAATAAGAAAAATCACATATGATTTGTTTAAAAAGTATTTTTATTTGACTTTTCATTTATATTGTATAATCTATTGATCTTATTAGTCTATTATTTATTTGTGGAAACATTCATTTTTCAAATTGACCAAATATCTAGAATATAAACATTCATTCTTCAAATTGACCATATATATAGAATATAAATATTCATTCTTCAAATTGACCATATATCTCGTATATGTCATTTCGAAAAGTTTGTGTTGCTCTATTTATATTAATTATTCAAAGAGAAATTTTATGAAAAAAAGAGTATTATTCTTTTCTCTTCATAAATCATATGTACAATATTTCTCTTAGGTTTAAAAGAAGATGTACATGTGATTCAATAATAAAAATAATTAACATAATAATTATGATTGGTTGCTAGTGTGTCTCGTAATACATCAAGTGTTTATATCATTTCCATATGTACCAAATTGATGATATCTTTTAGCACTTATAAATTGTATGCATCAAACCTCTATTTACTGTGATGAGAAGTTATTTATTGTTGATGTAAAATTTTAATTATGGCTGGAAAATTGTGAACTTTGGTTTCCAAATTATTGGCTGGACCCATAAATAGTTAAGTAGTAACTGTCAAAATTAGAATGTCTGCTTTTGGCTTAGAGATATTATTTTATTTAAGAGAATGTGATATTCTTTTGCCCAATTATTGAATGTTAATTATTATTTATACTCATAATTTTTTAAAATGAAAGTTGAATATGAAGATTCTCTCCACTATTCTGTAAAAACACTTTCAGAATTAAAATTTCAACATGCCTTTTAAAAATAAATTTACAAAGATTTATGTTATGTGCATAATTCAACATGAGAAAAAAAGAGAATGAGAAACTACAAATGAAGGATAACAAAAAATTCCTCAAGTATTCATAGTATATTTTTTTAGTATTTACTGAACGAAATATAAATGGTAAAGCTACTATTGCTAATTTCAGCATTTCCTATTTTATAATTCGATTTTTTAGTATACAAAAAATTAAAAAAGGGACAAACGTGCAGCACACGTTCCCTAAAACTAGTATGGCCATAAATATCAACTCCTGTCAACTCTTTGCAACACAAATACGTTGTGTAATTAGTAAATTATTAGAGTGGCTAGCATATCCCTGAATACTGACGAATACAAATACCAGTTTCAAAAAAAAAAATACCTTGTGTTATTTTATTTTATTTTATTTTATTTTTGATAAAGCTAACAAGTTTTTGTATAAATCTTCAGCATTAAGGTTGGTGTCCCAAAAATTTACATCACAGAGCTACTTACAATTGAGTAGGCTCAGCAACCCCCAAAAAAAGAAAATCTATCTCTAGGTCCCTATCTCATCTTACAAGAAAATACCTTGTGTAATTAAGATTACAACATTAGTTCACCTCTTCCATTGTAATTTTTTGTACTCATACAAGAAATACATTCTAGGAGCGCAAAATCTATAAGTCCCTCCGTTTTATGTTCTGTGACTCTATATAACTAAGCATGATGTTTAAGAAGAAAGGAACATTTTTAAACAAATCAAGATGATCCTTGATGTAAGGGGTTAGCTTATCTTGATCCTTAATATATATCATTGGATAGAAATAGTCCTTAATGTATGCAAAATGGGTGTCATTTTGATCTTAAGCCCTAAATTTAACTTTTCTCTGTTAAAGCTAACGTTTATTTTTCAAGATCATCCCTTTCTTCTCCTTGGTTGCTCTGCCTCCCTCTCTACTTCTCTCTTAGCTGCATCTTAAATAGATTTTTTAAAAAAAAAAACTTTTCATTTTTGAACTATCTTTTGAGTTGTGTTCGTTGATCCCTAAAATAGATAAATTTTACTTTTTCCACCTATATGTAGAAGTTCATACCTATCAAAAATTATTTAAAATTTGACTCCTCGTTTTCCACAATGAGCATGAATAAAGAATAAGTATTCTACAAGCCCCTCGTCTTTTGAAGCATTCCTATTAGTTTTTTACTATTTTTCTTACTTGTCAACTCTTCAGCTTTAGAAAAATTCAATACTTGGATGTGAATTCAATGATATACTTATTTGAGCAGCTTGTTTTGTTTTTCTGTTGATGATATAAATGAATTACTTTGATTGAATCCACAAAAATCATATAAACAGACAATATAATGATACAAGCAGTAGCATAACCATACTTATGACAGACACACATGATTCTCCAGTATTTTCTTACTATTAATTTGAATGAATTAGATAATTTTTGGATTGGATGAACTGATTGGTTAATTCAATGAAACATAAATCCAATAGGTGGGCTTTTTTTTTTTGCCCTTTCACTGAGTCCAATGAATTTTCAGTTGACCTAGAAGTTACTTTAGTTAAAAGGACCAAAAAATATTTTTTTTAGGTTGCAGAAGTTATGGGTGAGTTTGAATAAGCATCAAAATAAGGAGTGGATTAGAATCATCAATAAGAAAAAACATCTACAGAAGAAGAACCAGAGAAGGGGTTGGGCAGAAGAAGAGAGAAATGAGCTTGAATGGGAGACATTAGTTCTTTAATGGAGAAAAGTTAAAGTTAGGGCTTAGGACCAAATTAATACCCCTTTTGCATATATTAAGGACTATTTCTATCAAATGATATGTATTAAGGATCAAAATAATCCAACCCCTATACCAGAAGGACTATTTTGATCATTATCTCTGATATTTGTGTGGCCATCACATTAGAAACTTATGGTCTTAAGCATGTCATCACATTTGTGTGACTAAAACTTTAGGGGTAAACGGGAAGTTCAAGTTAATAATTTTCAGATTTAGAAAAGGATCATTCTTTTTAAAACAAACTTAAAAGGAAATAGGGTCACAGAAACTGGAATGGAGGGATCATAAAATTTATAATTATGACTAACTTTTAGAAAGATTACCATTATGTATAGGATGAGAGAAATTTCATGATATACCTCACAAAACTGGCATTGTTTTGTGAGGCTCTTCTATGGTTGATAAGTGTTTTTCGTAGGTCCTGATCTCCACTCACAAACAAACTCCTGTCCTATACGTCTATTTATTTTTCAAACCTTCTCTTTCAACTATTTCCACTCCCACATTCAGTACCTCCTCCTCACACACCCAAGTTCCTTCTCTCAAACTCCTCTTATACTTGAAAGGGCATAATTTTTTTATTGTATCTTCCATCTCCAATATTTTTAGCTTATTTAACTTAATATTATTAAATCATGGATGAAACTTATTTAGCTTCATGCAACTGTCAAGAATCTTAAAAGAAAATGGGTATGATATTTTTTCTGGCATATTTCAATGATTTCTTAATTACCATATGCCAAAAGTGAAATGAGTAGAACAACTAGAAAACTTATTTAGCTTCATGCAACTGTCAAGAATCTTAAAAGAAAATGGGTATGATATTTTTTCTGGCATATTTCAATGATTTCTTAATTACCAGATGCCAAAAGTGAAATGAGTAGAACACCTAGAAAAAGATCTCATGGCAAAGTCTTGTTAAGGGATTTATTTAGAACGGAAAAGGGTCATATATGCCATTGTACTGTCAGAAAAGGGTTATATTTACGCTTCATTATACTTTCAGTTATATTTGCCCCTACCATCAAACTTTGGGTTCATATTTACCCTTTCCGCTGTTAAGTTCCACAACACCCCTTTTATTGTCCTACGTGGCTTCTTTGTGGCACCTACATGGATATAAGCTTTGCTAATTTAATTATTATACATCACCCCCAATATTATAAACCTGAGTTGAGAACGCCCAAAAGGAGGTTGCTAGGGTTTCTGCAACTGCTGCGTAATGGGGAAGGAAATAGGCAGCATTGGTGAGAGGAATAAGATCCACACACTATGTGTGAGGTGTGGAAGACGAAGTTGCAATCTCCAGAAGAGCCGTTGCTCTGTTTGTGCTTACCCTGCTGCCCATAAAAGGATATACAACTGAAGTGTGAAGGCAATTCGCAAAAAGATAACTGCAATTGGCTGCATGAGGTATCTTAATTTGTAACGTCCCTCACAAGTTCAAGACCAATTTCAGAAGTTACTGAAGCAGCTATAAGAAAGAAGGCAGCAGTTTCGGCTTGAGGCCTTTGAGATAGATACTTGAGAGGCTGTTAGTGATAGCTTAATTTTGATATATTGAGTGTTAGAGACTTAGAGCTAATGGAGATAATTATTGTTTTGTGTACAAATTTGCATCACTGTTTGATTTTTGAAATCAATTTCTATGTAAAGTGGTTGCAATATTGGGGTGAGGCGTAATAATTAAATTAGAGAATGATTATATCTATGTAGGTGTCACGTACGATAATGAAAGGGGAGATGTGGAACTTAACAGTTGAAAGGGTAAATATGAACCCAAAGTTGGATGGCAGGGGCAAATATATATTTTTTGAAACTGGTATGTTTATATTCTTCAGCATTAAGGATATGCTAGCCACCACCAAAAAGTTAAACTACAGACTCCCTATCAGATCTATAATCTGATCAGTATCTTCTATACATAACTGTTTACACCAAAAGAGTAAAGATACAATACAATTCCATTTGACTTTATGAATTGGATTGGACCTATCTTCGAAACATATGACATTTCTCTCCCTCCATACTGAACACCATATACATCAGTAAATTAATCTTTACCATCCCTTTTGGCTCTTACTTCCCCCTCTTCTGGTCCAGCAGCTAAGAAGGTCTAATGTATGCTCAAGCATGACCCAGCTATAGCCAGTAATCTTGAGAAAGAAATTCCACAACTGAGCAGTGTACTTGCAGTGCAAAAAAAGGTGCTTGTTTGTCTCCTTAGTCACCATACAAAACACCTAGAAACCAATTGTCTCTTCTTCTTCTGTAGCACTTCTTGGGTTAGGCAGGCCCTTTTGATAACCAACCAAGTGAATCAACTGTTTTGATACAAACTTCCATCAATTTCACCCGTTTATCTCCAAATCCCATTTGCCTTGGGATATTGAGGTAGTCCAGTTCACATGATCAAAAGCTTTTTGTATGTCAAGCTTACACATCATTTCAGGAATACCATTCTTCCTTCTTGAATCTATGCACTCACTAGCTAATAATGCAGCAAACATGATTTGTCTGCCCTTTATGAATGCCATCTGATGGTTGTTGACTTGCTTATCTGCCACTGTTTAGAGCCTCTCAGCTAGAATTCTAGCTATGATTTTGTAAATCCCCCCACCAGACTAATAGGTCTATAGTCTTTTAACACTATGGCACCTGCTTTCTTTGGAATTAATGCTATGAAGGTTGCATTGAAGCTTTTCTCAAAAGTTTGGCTGGTGCGAAAAAATTGACAGTATTTATGATGACCTTCTTCAAGGTGTCCTAGAAAGTTTTAAAGAAAACCATTGGGAAATCATCTGGATCAGGAGCCTTCTCCATAGCGCACATGTTAAGGCATTTCATGATTTCCTCTTCTTCAAATGGCCTCTACAGCCATGCCTGTTCTTTGACAATAATTTTTGTCCCTCTATGTAGATTTAGATCTGTTCTCCATTGCCCAGTCTCCTTATATAGATCTTTGTAGAAACTTTGCACCGCTTCCTTAATACTGTTAGGATTATTTATTACAGTGCCATCCACATTTAGTTGATCTATAGAATTAAACCTTCTATTTGCAGTAGCAATTCTATGAAAAAGAATTTGTATTTTTGTCTCCCTGTTTCAGCCATTAGATCCTTGACCTTTGTCACCAAGCGATCTCTTCATTTTTTGCTACGTCTTCATATTCCAAACCCGGGTGAGTCTTCTACAACACTTCATCATCAGTGAGTGGTCTTACTTCCTGCACAACTTCCCAGTTTGATATTTGGGCCAAAATATCCTCTTTTCTTTGCCTCCAGCTTCCCCTGTTTTCTCTGCTCCATTCCTTCAACTTCCCCTTGAGCAATTTCAGCTTTTCTGCCAACAGATAGCCTGGTCTGCCATTTATATTGGAAGAAACCAACCATTCTATGACTTATTTCCTTGAAACCATCAACTTCTAGCCACCAAGAAGTCTTTTGGGGTTGGATCAGATATTAACTTTGGTAGAATGGTTTGTTTGATTTGAGAGAAGCTCTCCTCCAATTCTGCACAGTGTAAGAATCTATCAATTCTGGAGGTGCAATCAAAACCCTCACCCCTTCTCCAAATGAAGGATCCTCCAAATAAAGGAGGATCCACCAATTCTAATTCCTCTAAGCAATTGGAAAATTCAGCCATGCTCCCACTTAACCTGCGGCAGTTTGTTCTCTCTGAGGGATATCTACTGACATTAAAGTCACCGCATACTATCCATGGCCCAAGACATGTACTTCTCACATTGATCAACTTTTGTCAGTGTGTCCTCCTAGTCACTCTATTGCAATCAGCACACACACCAGTCAAATGCCAGCTCCAGTCATCATTGAAACTGGTGAACTTGCCAGTTATGCAGGGGTAAATATAACCAAAAAGTATAACGAAGGGTAAATATAACCCTTTTCTAAGAGTAAGGGCAAATATGACCCTTTTCCCTAGTTAGAATGTTCCATTTTTCTCTTTCCAGCAAGTATTATATTTGTGCTCTTTGAGTTGCCTTAAACTGCCTTTACTAAAACGAATTTTAGCAACTATCGCTGGAACCAGCATACGATGAAACAGAAACAGAACAAAATTTCACCTTTTTTGTCAAATATAATAGTTACCACCAGATTTACCTCACCTTTTTTTTGGGTAACCCTGGTGTCCAGGCCAGCTTTCACACACCTCGACTAATTCCACGGGATATCTGTCTCCTCCCACCAGCAGGTACCAGTAACTCTGTCCAACAAGGCTAAAACAGATAGAAAGTATCACCTAGGTTTTATGTCTCTGTTGGGATTTGAACATGAGACCTCATGGTTTTCAACCAACTTCATTGACCACTAGGCCACACCCTTGGGTGCATATAACCTGCAAATTTACCCAAGTTTATTCTCTTTTTATTTTGACTAGTTCAAATTCTTACATTTTGCTGCAATATACTGTGATTCTCTTTTCCTTATTCTGTTTCTCATTCATTACTTTATGAGTTTCTTTGGAGTTTGTTGTTGGACTCACCGAGCTATTGATGTTAGAGAGGAAGGTGTGACAACAAAGAAAGGCCCACGAAGAAAGGTACTGGGAGTGTGAAAACAAGCAAAGTCTGGGAAGTAAAAAAGAGATAAAAGAAAAGGCGAAAATGAGATATTAGAGAATGGGAGTTTGTTTGTTTGGGATTGGGACCCACAAAAGCGACATGCCCTGAAATAAAAAGCTCCATACAACTAGTGTCAGTTGTGTGAGACATAATAATAATAAGCTTCATAGAATGATTGGAATGACTTCACAGAGAATGGTGGTCGACTCTGCTCATTCACTTCGGAAATTATTGTTTACAACATCCAGGTGCAAGCAATATCAATGAAATGATATTGACTTATGAAACAAAAAAAGTCGGACTATTCCAACATTTCAGTGTAACATCGATGGGATAATCTTGACTAAAAGTAATCAGATGCGAAACTAACTTGTACAAAAAAAATGACTTGCAATATCTGGTCTCAGTTCATTCCTGAAATGAAATTTGTCATTTGAGTTCCAAGAGAAAGTGAAGTTGAAGATAAAAGGATTGGATGCTTGAGATTTGTGAGATCTTCCACAAGGAATACTCTAGAGAAGAGCAGGTGGTGGCACCTAAAAGATTGATCCCTCTTCAGGAAACCGTTATGCCAATATTTAATTATATACAATTTTGACACTCTAGTTGAACTAGGGCCTACTGTCAAGAATATCTATATTTGTTCAAGGGAGCAGTGTAGAATATCTAGTATGTTAATTAGGAGATTACTTTCGAACAATACACTCCTTGTAAATAAGTAACTAATTAAAATGGTCAAACAAGTGAAACAACACTCTTACAGCTTTGGTCTAATGGACAGAGCACAGTGCGTGATGTGTGGGACTGTGGGTTAGGCACATGTAGGGGTTCCAACCCTACCATGTACAAGAGCCCGATATTTAAGTAGAGAAGGGTAGGGCCAAACCTATTATCTACCAAATTTTGAACCGTGCATCACTGGAGGGAATTGCCAGTTATCAGGAAAAAAATACAGACGAACAACTTCCAAGTCCTCCATAAAGAAGACACTTCGTATTGAATTTTATAGTTAAGAATAATAACAGATTCTGCATCTCCTTATTTCACATGATATCAGAGCCAACAAGGGGAAATATCGGAGTCTAAATGCTTTGTCACCGGAAATGTTTTCTTGCAAGATTGGAAAGTGATTCATTCATTTTCTCCAAAACTGTATCAGTCCTTAGGAAATTGCTCAACTAACCAAATCAAAACTTCGACTCAACGAGATAACGTAGCATTCAATATATCTAATCTCATCAGCTTAGTGACACATTTTCATCTCCAATGGGTCCATATAGCACCATCAACGATATCATTTGCCCGTCTGCTCAATCATCACACCACATAAGCAAATTACATTCCCTCCAAGGATTTCATGACATCCTGAATTGAATTAAATCCAAATTTGACTCCTAAACAACAATGGAAACCAAGAACCATAGTTCGTCTAATGTTTACTTCTTTGAAGAATTAGATTCTTGGAGGACGATTTCATTTTGAAGCGAACCAATATACAGGTCATGACCATAGGCTAGGATTACTTATCCATGTTGCATCGCAAGCCATCAAGAAATAAAATCATTATACTTTTTGGTACTAATTAAAGTAAGTTCCTAAAACTCAAGGTAGCTAATAAGTCTTCAACCATCTCCTTCATACCGATAACTCAACATGCCTCACTCACACTTCATCTTTTGTTCACTCAATTTCTGATTCATGTACCTTAGATCACATATCTGGTAGATAATCTATTTATATCAATCCACTCCTTTATCACTATCCATAGTCAAACTTATCAATGGTACCAAAACAATGCCTAAGGACACCTATCAAGTCTCTATTATTCCATTAAATCCTTATTGATATGGTATTTGATTTTCCATATTAAGTTTCACATAACTTATGTGAGTTCAATACCGAAAACCAAATGTTGTATTGACTATACAAAAATTATATTAATAATGAAATCAAATATTGTATAAGTTAGAGTCCGTTTGGATTTTTAGAGGGAGGAGATTTTTAAATGGTTCAGCGTTTCTTTGGTGATGCCAAGATCCGTGAAGGAGTTGATGTTCAGCTGTAAGAGTGGAGCTAGGAGAAGAAAGCACAAGGCCTGGAATGTTACTCCTCTTGCTTTAATGAGGGCCATTTGGAGATGAGCTTTTGCTCATTTGAGGAGTAGACTCCATTCCCTTATTTACTTTAGGCGCACCCATGTAGTTTCTCTGTATATAGAGGATTGGGTGTATTTTGGAGAGAACAATTTTTTGTAGGTTTCTCCTCTTTTTGGTATACCTTGTAAATGGTCAAGTTGACCTTGTTATTACCAAAGAACCCTTTTACTTGATACAAAAAAAAAAACAATGCAGTAGGTCTTTAGGAGATTCTGGCATGAACCAGTAACTTCAAGAAAATTTAAGAACATGCATCATGGTTTGTGATTCTGTGATGGATAAGCAAGTGTATTGCATCTTTATTAACTTCTTAACACATAATCATCTATTCCATATAGTTATACTTCTTTGTAGACTGTGCAGGGTCAAGCAGTCTCTCCTATACTAGCCATGAAACAATTCTACCTTGTAATGTGTTCTGGTTCTCCATATCAATTTTATGGGCATACTTATTCTTGTTCATTTTTAGACAAAAAATTCAAGTTTCATTGTGAATAGGTCATCCATATCCTATGTTCCTTCCATACTGTCATATCTGGCATAAACTGTTGCCCTTGGATGCTTTCTGTCATCAGCAGTTCCCGATCATTTAACCTTCTCTTTGAGCGAAACTGGCTTGGTTCTTCTTATGGTGTCAAATGGGTGAGTTGGTCAAATTTGGGCAGGTCAAAACAGTTGAGTGAATGGACGGGTCATGACCTAACTCACCTAAAGTCTGTTTCGGCCAAAATGGGTTGGATTGAGATAGGTTAAATTGCAGGTCATAAGTCAACCCACCCAATAGTTATTGATATTGAAGCAACACTGAGTCAAAGTTACTCAAAGCTGGACAGACTTAGGAGGGATTTTCTGTGGCATGGTTGTAAATAGGGCAAAGAATATAAACTAGTCAATTCGCAGATAACATGCACAGTAGAGAACAAGGTGGTTTGGGCATCAGAAATTCGAGAGCACAGAAAAATAGTTTATTGATGATATGGCTCTGGAGATACAATGGGGAGGATCACGCATTATGAAGGGAGGTAACTAGACACAAGTTTGGTGAACTCAGCCCATGGTGTACCAACGTGAGCACTGATACTTATGGAGTTGGAGTTTGGAAGACCATTAGAGCTCTATGGCCCAAACTGGAAGGGAACTCTCAGAAGAGAGTTGGAGATGGGAAAAAAACAAAATTCTGGAATGATGCTTGGAAGGAGCTAAGTCCATTAATGGAGATTTCTCCAGAGCGGTTTAATCTAAGCGACAACCCAGATGGCGCCATTTATGATATGTGAAGTGCACAGGGATGGAACTTATTCTTCAGGAGATTGCTAAATGACTGGGAGATCGATAGACTAGTCGATTTGCTAAATAGGATTTGATGATTTCAATGCCGCTACTGCTGAACCAGATACATTAAGATGAAAACACAATATTGATGGGCAATTCTCTGTTAAAAGGGTTTATGAAAAAGAAGAAAGGGTAGAGTGTAGAGGGCAACCAAAAATATGGAGAAACTTATGGAATAGTCCATCCCCAACCAAGGTAAAATGCTTTACTTGGTTGGTGGTAAAAGAGCATGCCTGACACAAGAAGTTTTGAAGAAAAAAGGGGCCATCATAGTTTCCCGGTGCTTCTTATGCAATGAGACAAATGAAACCAACAGTCATCTATTTTTGCACTGCACCTTTACAACACAACTTTGGTCTCTATTTCTCAACATAACAAAGACAAGCTGGACTATGCCGGAGCATACTGCAGATTTGCTTAGTTGCTGGATGAAAAGAGGAGACAGAAAAAGTCAAAAGAAGTGGTGAAGGATCATCCCACAATGCATCTGGTGGATAGTTTGGAGAGAGAGAAATGGGAGGTGTTATGAAGATAGTTCCAATTCCATCCAGAGAGTTTTGAGGATATAGACTAGTTTGTAGATTTATTAAGATCTGGGTAAGTATCTTGTTTTCTTGTTGTTGTTTTTTTTCTCTAACAGTTTTTTATGGTGTTCAGCATGTTCTTAATGCTGAGGAATATATATTTACCAGTTTCAAAAAAAAAAAAACTACTCAACATTTGCTTGGGTCAATGTTGAGTAGGTGAGATGTAGGATGGGAAGCGGGTGGAAGGTGGCGTGAAGATGGTGCTTTTAGTCTTAGTCAATGTTGGACTTCGACCAACAGTCTAACACTTAGATCGCAAGGAATTTAGAAGAAGCATATCTCAATAACTGAATTCTACAACTTTGGCCCTTAGACAATACTTTGACACAAACAGAGTGCAACTGAAGAATTCCATGGGTTTATTAGCTGATCAATTTAATATATGGGTCAATTCAGATAACAACCCAATTGACTCATTAAGAAAATACGTATGACCCAACAATAAAAGTTTGGGCGAGTTCGGAGGATTACACATTTCTAGGTCAAATTTGACACCTTAAACAACTATAAACCTGATATATAGTCCAACAAATAGGGTCTGGAGAGGGTAGAGTGTACACAGAGCTTACCTACCTTACCTCTATCTTGTTAGGTAGAGAGGTTGTTTCCGGAGGGAGTAATAATTTTTCTTGCTCATTTTCCTTCTCTGTACTTATGGACGAGACAAATCATATCACATAACTATACCTTTGAAGAGAAGACAACGATGGTTCTTACGTCAACGGTCAATCTGACTTTAAAACAAGACAGTAATTCCACTGACCCCTTAAAAATCACCCACAACTCTTGTGTCTGACTGACTCAACTATACCAATTAATACTTCTCTCTGTCCCTTTCTTTTTCTATATACCAAAGGAGGGGACAGATTAGACCACACAGAGGCAGATGTAGCATACAAATATCGGCTTCATTTGAACTCAGTACTTTCAACACAGAGAATAATTTTTTATGTAAAAATTACACAGAAAGTTGAGATCCTTGGCTCTGTTTAGATTTTAGATTCAGAAATCCTGTTTTGTTGATAGGTTGTAATCATGGTTTTCAGGATAACCCATGTACTGGTTTTAGTCAATACAGACGAATGTTACCTTGCTCAAAAAAAAATATTGCACCAAATAGTAGATTTGTAACCATATCTTTAAAGATGTAACGGGTTCAATCCTAAGAACCTTAAATGTTGAACCCATAGAACTTCAATCTTTTTTTAAAAAAATTAATCCAATAAACTTCAATCTTGGATCCGCCTTTGAAGACAGAGATAGTTTTTACACCGCTCTAACTTAACTAGGACAATAATTCTACTGCCCCTTTGACTCTTCAAAATCTCCTTCAGGTAAGATAGAAGATCACTTAACGTTTCATGTTGAACTGGTGCTGCTGAGCCGTCTTGAACTAGTCAGTAAAGTCAAGAACTCCCAATTCCATTGTTGTTTATTTCACATCTCGTTCTTCAATTTTTTGTATTCTAACCTCATAGTGTGGTTTTCATCTACTGCAATACACTTGGTGTGATTCTGACATTGACAATTCATAATTTGCATCATTTAAAATATTCAGTAGTGCAGATTAAATTGAGCCGAAGAGTAATTTCAGCAAGCTTAGAAGCTCAGAAAGCTCAGTAAGACCCAAGGTTGGTTGTTTAAGTTTCAATCATAACTGGTAGAACTTGACTCGAATTACAGCAGTATAAATGCTAATATTATACAGTGTAATTCTTTGAAGAGAACTTTCTTCACTTACATCTCCAGTAATACAAGGAGTAGTCAGTTTTCAGTGTAAGGAAACTCTTTCAGAAGCTTCTCAATGTTATCATATGATAGCTAAGTTGAAGAGAAATATATTTTTTTATTAATTTGGCTTTGGAGATCACGTTTTTTAACTCATTCCCCATCAACTTACAAACAGCTGAAACAGTTTGGACAATATATAATACTTCATTGTAGGAGAACTGCAATTGAGCAGCATTGAACAGCTTGACATAAAGAACAACCCCAGAACCTGTCCTGTTTCCTCATCATATAAAGTTATAAGCATACAGAACTTATCTTTGGCAATAACATAGCTAGCTGTTATCCATTCACACAGTTATAATTGTTTGGTTACTTGATTCAACTTCTACCCAATATCATATAGAGGTCAAGCACAACCGATAGTTTATGATCTCTATAATAAAAGAGAATAAGCCAAGTATGGCAAAAAAGAAATAGGACAAACCAACTAGTAATAGAAGAATCAAACTAGTCATGTAATCCTCCAAAATTCCAAATTTAATCCACATACTTGAATTAGTGGTCTAACTATTCGTACATTAAGTAATTCCACTTACCTGGGGAACGGGCTGTTGTATCACTGACTCTACAGCAACAATCATAGAATGCACAAAATCATCACCTCCAGTACCAATAGCTGTAAAGCCTCTTTCAGTTGGGTAAGAATTCACCTTTTAAGTATAAAAGTATTTATCAGTTTCTCATCAAAGTAAAACAGTAGTTGTGAATCTTGCGATCGGTTATGAGTGATTAATCATCTCTACAAATATGACGCATTTGGCATTAATCTTTAAATCTTTATCTAAATTGCAGACAAATAAAAATTGGGTTTAGGAATTCGCACCTTCTTATCGAGAGCTAGCCACTCATTAGTTGAATCATCATGCACGGTGCCTCCAATAACAACATTGGTAGTTTGTCCAACTCTCCCTTCTGTCTTGGACACTTCTGAAATGGCCTTAAGGACAACTTCTTGAGGAGGACCCTGTTCATCTGGGTTTCCGTTATTGGAGCAATTAAGAAACTGAGTTCTTCTATAATTTGGGGATTTACATTTACAGCGACAAGGGAAAATGGATAAAGAAGATTTGTGGTTATAAAATAATGGTAGAGGAAAAGAGGTGGGATTCCTTGGAAGAGATAACCATGGTTCCTTTGACAATACCGTTCTCAACACACTCCTGCACGCCATTCTTGATAATCCTTCTCTACACTCTTTCAGAGCTATATGCACAAGTGAACCAACGGTTTTCCGACCTCACCAGCTTTTGCTTTGGCTGTAACTTCAAATAAATATGGACTTGGCCCCAAATATTTATTTGTTTTATTTTCAACAATAAAATATAGAGTATATAAAAATTATATTTGATGTTATAGCTATACTTTGTATAATTATACTCCATAGCTAACATAAATATGTATATTTCGCTATACATATAAAAAAAATAGTTGTATAATTCGTTGTACATATACAAAGAAATCAGTTGTATACATATACGAAAAAAAACAGTTGTATACAAACGATCAATTGTATAATGTTGTGTATGTATAAAACGAGAAAGAGAGAAAGTCAAAAGAAAATTTGGCAGAGAAATATTTGTATTGTATAATTATAATTATATGGATGAAGATATATGTATTTGCATTTGTATATACAATTTTCTCTCCCTTTATACAAAAAGAAACACAATTTATACATTTTGTTTTTTGTTTGTATAAGCGAGAGAGGCGAGGGCGGCGAGCAAGATATGAGAGAATGACGAGCGAGATCTGGCAGAGGGGAGAGAGGGGAACAAAAATATATGTATAGATACAATTTTTTCTCGCTTTATACAAACACAAAAATATTTTATACATTTGTGTTTGTATAAAAGCGAGAGGGAGCAAGCGAGAGAGGGAAAGTAGCGAGCAAGAGTTTGAGGGAGAGAAACGACTAACAAACAGTTTGCTCTAGGGCACAATTAATCAAAGTGTAGTTATGACATTTAATTTAATTTATTAATTTGTCATTATATACAATTTTTCCTAACATATACCATAATAGAGGAGAGGGTTTTTTATTTTATTTTTCATCTCTTCCCCAAATTTATGAATTATTATGTGGGTTTCATAAAGGCATACAAAAGATTAGTCATAAACATAATATCAATTCGGGAGTTATGAGGAAATATTATAGATTTGTGGGAGCTAATATCATTAAAATGAGGAGTAGAGACTTCATTTCTCGAAAAATGGATATCCACAATTAGTTTCATAACACGCCTTTTAATTGTTCATGCCTTGATTGATAATGTGTCTCATTAAAATTATTCTAGAAAAATATTGTTGGAATTTTTTAGTGAAGAAAAAAGAGTAGACATATCTTCTTTTAATAGGTATTGTTTGTTGTCTCATAAAGATCTTGCTAGAATAATTCAATGGGACAGACCTAGCCAAGGAAAAAAGTGTGGGTATTTTATTCACCGTTTTGAAAACATCACATTATTTCTTAGAGACTGTCATGCCCAAAGGGTACCCCCTAGACGTAACATGGCGTACTTGACTTCGAAGGGGTCGCATACAAGCCCTTAGCATAATCATAACATAAAATCATAGAAATCAAGGGAAACATTAAAACATATTTAAACCACACAATCGAAAACACTTTCATAAAGCAAACGGGAGACTTTTACTAACTCTGTAAGGACCATCAAATGAATTTAGGTGGTTAGAGACTCATATGTGTCTAAAATGGATTAAAATATGTTAAACAAATGTTTTACAGTATGCATACTTGATTTGAATTCATTTGGAGGACAAACGTCCAATGATGTTCGAAAGTTAGCCTTGAGACGTGCATGTATGTTTTGGTGTGTCTTGACATGTTTTACGAGTTTTTTTTGATTGAAACTTATGTGGAAGGTCCCTAACATGTTAATGAGTATATTTATATTGGAAACATCCGGGTACGACTCCAAAGGACCCCCGCAAAATTCCCTTAAGGAGGATCTCAAACACTGCCAGGCATTGCCTTGGTAGTGTCAAACGACGGCCTTGAATGACGCCTCGTCAGTGAACCTACACCCCATCGATGGAGGCATCGTTCAACACTTAGCCTGGTGAAGGATCAAGCCAAACGACAACCCTCCGACCCAAACGACGGTTGCCAATACGACCCGTCGATGGGTCTACTAGGCGTCGTTTAGTGGCGTCAATTCAGCATGCCATTGCCGCCAAGCATACTATTTTATTAAGGGGTGAATGAGAAATTTACCCCACGTTCCCAAACTACTATAGACGATTATTTCATGTATATTTGGGTATATTAAGTTGGTTATAAGAATCAAACCCCCAAACACAATTTATATTTCAAAATTAGACTTCCCTCTCCCAAAGAAACCTCTCTACAAACCTCGAATGGAATTGAAGCTCAAGAACAGCATGGATCTAGGATTCCCTTGGATTCTTCACAAATATTTCGTGGTTTTCTCCTAAAATGAGGTATGGTGATCCTTCATCCTTAGTCAACCTTTCTTCTAAGGAGTCCCTTCCAATTTCAATGAAAGTTCATGATCAAACCTCTAATCTCCCAATCTAGCCATGGGTTCTTTCTCAAAATGTTTTCAAAATCTTGATTATGATGATTTAATGTTAATGTACTGATTGTAAAGTGAATTTCAATCCAATTGCATGATGAACCCATGTTCCCTCCAATTCTCAAAATTACTCTATGTTATGGGCATTGTGATCTTGATTATGTGTTAATTGAATACTGATCCTATTATGTTGAATTGGCTATTACTACTGTTTTATACTCAAATTGGTGGTGAATTATTGATGATTCATCCATGTGGATCAAGTCTTGGAGAGTTGGTAAAGATTGACTTATGTTCTTCTATCTTCTATTGATTTTTAATGTAGAGCACTTGTATGATCTCGATTCTGGGGCAATTGAAGTATGATTTCGTTTAGGTTATGATATCTTTATATACTGACCTATATTGCATAATTTATGAATTATGAGTATTGATTATTGATGATCAAATCAAGGGAAATTTGGTAAGATTGATCTATGTTCTTCTATCCTCTATAGATTGATAATGAAATGTGTATAATGTGATTTTAATTCTAGGATAGATGAAGCATGATTTAGTTTATGATTAATATACATTTAGATACTTCCCTATAATTGAATTGTTGATGAAATATGAGTATTGATCAATTGTGATAAAAGGTTGATGAATTGGTAAAATCGCCTACTTTCTCTACTTCTCTTGTAGAATTGCTAGATGATTGGCCTTGTATGGCATTGTGTAGTATGGTCCACTTATGGTGGCAGTGTTTACTTTATTCTAAATATATATGTAATTTGATCATGGCATTGAAGGCAATTGTATTATGAAGGTGTGGTGGTGTTGATCACAAAATGTTAAGTATGCCTAGTATTCCATTCTAGTTATAATCTAGGTTGTGTGGCTATTGTTATAAGCATGTGAATGACTATGTTAGGGTTAGGTTTTTGTAACACTTCGAAAATCCAAGATGTGGTCTAGAGCCTAACATAAGTGTCACAAAGTGTATACATTCTTTTAAAGTTCATTTTAATGATTATAAGTCATTTAGGAAGTCTAGAAACCAAAACATCCAAGAACGTCCATGACGTTCGGAAACTAGTTCAAGGAGCTACTAGCGTGCCTTAGCCTATTTGACTAGATTTTAGGAATCGAAAATTCATGAAATTTGGTGGAAGGGTGTCTAATATGTGTTTAAGTTGGTTCATGGTTGAAACGTCTGGGTAAGACTCCCAAGGACCAACCAAGGGCCCTTGAGAAGGACCCTTTGGTTTTGGGGTCAAAAGCACTGCCTGGGCATTGTGCACCCGCGAGGGGAGTTGACGGAACGTCTTGATGTTGAATTGAAATGTTTTGATTATGATTGTGAGGTGTTTCTTAAGATGTAAATGTTATAAGGATGGTGAATGATTTACCAATGTGCCTTATCATGATATGAAAATGTTAATGTGCTAACCTCACCTATATGAATTGTAATAAAAGATGAATATTCATGCAACTCTTATTGAGCTATGATGATGATGAATATACAAATTTTAGGCCCTATGACCTATATTAAGCTATGATGATTAATAAAGACATTAAAGACATTTCAAAAAGGGACTTTAGTTTAGCACCGAGTGAACTAGAGTGAGGGGTGTCCCTTCACACATAAGAAAGGTAGGATCCCTATGTACTCCTGAGATTGGATATTAAAATGCATGTAGCATATAGAGGGTCCCAACTATATCTCCTAGTTATTGAACTATGTTGCCCCTATAAGAATACTAGGTAGTGGATCCACGCAGTTGCTATGTTTATGTTTTGGTACTAACTTGGCAAGTAGTCCACCTTCTTTCGGTATAGGGTTCCATGACTCCGGATTCCACATTAGCTCATGTGGTCTATGTCGGTTAGGTAAGATGTTCCCAAAAGGTAAAATGAATTAAAGGAATGAACTCTGACTAAGGTGACCTAAGGGGTTTAGCTTAGTCTAGGTAGGGGCATGAGACTCTACCTAAACATTGCACTAGTTAGCCTTGGAGGGTGTCTTAGGAAAAGGTTTTTATGTATGAATATGCTTATAATGCTATATGACATGTATATGATGAACTTGCACATTGTTGATACTATATGTTAATTGGTGTCACTTATGAATATGTGGTGGTCTATATTGTTAAAGTATGATGTTATATATTCTTAAATGTTATGATACGTGAAGTAGGATGTTATCCAATGTTCTTGTTGGGTTACTTGATTGAGTAAGGTTATGAGCCTTTGCTTGGTCATTACATTTGTTGGCTTGATAGGGCTTCATGATTAATTGTCTTGCTTTGGTTAGGTTGAAATGTACTCTTATTTATGTTTGTTGCCATTATGACTTGATGATAGAGTTACTTGACTATGTATCCAATTACATGATATGCATGTTGAATCGACTATGCCTTGATGCTGTTGGTTTTGTGATGTACATGCCTATGGCTTAATGAATATGCCTAGAGATTTGGTATGATCTTGTTGAATGTGCATAAAGGTTTTTAAATGAAAAATGCATACTTTATGAAATGTCCCTTTTTCTTAGCATGATTTTCAAAGTATGTGTGCATATGATTTCATACTTAGTACAACTGGTGTACTAACCCCATTTCTTACTTTTCCACAACATTTTAGGTTCTGGTCGTTGAAGTTCTTTTAAGACGACTTGAAAAAGGCTTGGATCTCTTATTCATCCAAGTAGAGTTGGTCCTCACTTTCCGAGGGCGATGCCACTATCTAGATAATGGAGTTGTTTTGAGTTTAAAACTCTTATGTTTCAAAATTTTCAATTAAGAACTAAACATTTGTATGACCTATATGTGGTCTTATTAATTGATGTATGGGCTCGGCCCAATTCGATATACTCTTATTAGATGGTTATTAGATGAGACGACTATTGGGACTATGTTATATTTTATATACTTATGTGCAATGAAAGTAGAAGACTTAATAAGCTTTCTATACGAAGGGTCTGTGTATACTCGATATATATATACTATGTGTATGTAGAGGTCTATGTAATCCTCTGAGTAGAAGTAATGAAAAGTTCTAAATTTTCCTCTAAATTTGACCTATGAATGTAATGGTTTAAGATAAGAGGCTCGTCTTAGTCCTCAAAGAGGACGATGACACCAGTTACGACTAGGGGCTTTTCTCAAATGTGACAATCTTGTTATCAGAGCATGAGGTTAAATATCTTTGAGTCGATGTCTCTCTCAACCACGTCTATGTAAGTTTGTATTCATAATTGTGAAGCGCGCCACACTTATGGATAGAAACGTATGTGCTGCCTAGGAAACTCCACTTTCTTGGAAGCCAAATATCATGCCTTTGGAGTGTTAACTCTTTGTGATTTTGCATCTAATCCTCTTATTGTGATTATAGCAATGAATACCCGGAGGAATGCGGCACGAAGACTTGAAGAAGAGATTGCCAATGCGGGAGTTCCTCCTTGTGGTGATCAAGTTCCACCTCTGGAAAATGATGTGAATGATGACCAAGCCCTCGTGAATCCTCCTCCTTAGAGGGATGAGAACATAAGGTACGCTCTCCTCCAAATGGACCAAGCCTTCTCTACACAAGCATAAGCCGCCATACTCAGACCCAAGCCATGATGACCCAAGCTAATAGAGAGGTTGTACCCCAAGCTCATCAACAAGTTGCTAACATGGCCTCCCGCCTAAGGGATTTTGCTAGGATGAATCCTCCTACTTTCTATGGGTCCAAGGTTGAAGAAGACCCCCAAGAGTTCATCAATAAAATCTACAAGATCCTCTATGCTATGGGGTTGTCTACTAGTGAGAAGGCCAAGTTAGCCACTAATCAATTCAAGGATTTGGCTCAATCATGGTACATCCAATAGAGGGACAATAGGCCTTTGAGAGGTGGACCCGGGACTTGGGAAATGTTCAAGAAGGCTTTTCTTGATCAGTTCTTTCCTAGGGAGAAAACGAAAGCTAAAGTGGAGTTCATAAGCCTTTTCCAAGGAGGTAAAAGTGTTCATGAATACTCCTTGAAATTCACTAAATTTTCAAATATGCTCCTTTTTTGGTTTTCGATCCTAGAGATGAAATGAGCCATTTTGTGACGGGGGTGTCGAATAATTTGCAAGAGGAGTGTTATTCGACTATGCTACATGACAACATGAACATTTTTCATCTTATTGTTCATGCCCAACATGTAGAATAGACAAGGGCTAAGAGGAAGAGTAAAGACGCCAAGAAGGAAAGATCTTTAGATGGTGGTTCTTTAAGAATAGACTTGAGATGGAAGACAAGCCTAGGTTCAAGAAGCGGGTTTCTAATAATGTTCATTCTAAATTCCTAAGGCTAGGGATGATAGGGTGTCTTACCCTAATCCTAAAAAAGGAAAGGGTACTAGTTCACCAACCGGAAGCCAACTTGTGGAAAGTGTGGCAAGAAGTATTATGGTAATTGTCATAAGGGGGCGAATAATTGTTTTGGTTGTGGTAAAAGTGGGCACAAGGTTAGGGATTGCCCTAATGTGAGGGGTCAAGACAAGGGTAGTGGTCAAGCTCAAGCAAATGATTCAAATGAGACTCCTAAGAAGAACTAATTCTATGCTCTCCGCTCTAGGGGTGAGCAAGAGACTTCTCCCAACATGGTGAATGGTATGTTGAAAGTCTTCTCTATTGTTGTATATGACTTACTTGATCCCGGTTCTATTTCATCATTTGTTACTCCGCTAGTAGCTAAAAAGTTTGACATTTTGTCCGATATTTTGCATGAACCTTTTATAATGTCTACCCCGGTGAGTGAGTCGGTTGTTGCAAAACTGGTGTATAGAAATTTTCCTATAACGATGCCCAATACAAACTCTTATGTTGAGCTAGTAGAACTTGATATGCTTTATTTTGATGTCATTTTGGGTATGGATTAGTTTCATGCTTGCTTTGCCTCTATAGATTGTAGAACGAGGGTGGTGAAGTTTAACTTTCCAAATGAGCCCGTTTTAGAGTGGAAGGGGGGAAATTCTATTCCTAGAGGTCGTATCATCTCTTGTTTGAGAGAATGCAAAATGATCTCAAAATGGAGTTTATATCATATAGTAAGAGTCCAAGATCGATACTCCGAAATTCCTCCCATTGAGTCGGTCCCCGTAGTGAGGGAATTTCCTGAGGTCTTTCCTAATAACCTTCCGGGTATTCCTCCCGAATGAGAAATTGATTTTTGTATCAACTTGATACCGGTTATAAATCCCATTTAACTTCCACATTATCGGATGGCTCTGGCCAAATTGAAAGAGTTGAAGGCTCAACTTAAAGGTTTAATAGACAAGGTATTCATTAAACCTAGTATTTCTCCATTGGGTGCTCCCGTTTTTTTGTGAAGAATAAGGATGGGTCCCTTAGCATGTGCATTGATTAATGCCAACTCAATAAAGTCACAATCAAGAACAAGTATCCTCTCCCTCGGATTGATGACTTGTTTGATCAACTCCAAGGGGCAATCTACTTTTCTAAGATTGACTTGAGATCAAGGTATCACCAACTTAGGGTGAGAGGTATGTATATACCAAAGACGATATTTCAGACTAGATATGGTCATTATGAGTTCTTAGTAATGTCCTTTGGTCTCACAAATGAGCCGGCGGCTTTTATAGATCTCTTGAATAGGGTGTTCAGAAATTACCTAAACTCATTTGTAATTATCTTCATTGATGACATCTTGGTATATTCGAAAATGAGGGTGACCACATGAACCATTTGAGGGTGGTATTACAAGTTCTTAAGTAAAACCAATTATTTGCCAAATATAACAAGTGTGAGTTTTGTCTAAGGTCGGTAACATTTCTTGGTCATATCATCTCTAGTGAGGGAGTTGTGATTGATCCAAGGAAAACTAAGGCGGTTAAAAATTGACCTAGATCATTGACTCCAACCAACATTAGGAGTTTCTTAGTTTAGCGGGTTACTATTAGAAGTTTATGGATGGTTTTGCGTTTATTGCATCTCCTTTGACTACTTTGACCCAAAAGAGTAGGAAATTTGAATGGTCCGAGGCATGTGAGAAAAGTTTCTGAATCTTGAAGGATAGGCTTACTTCTGCTCCGTTGTTGACTTTACAGAGGGAACAAATGGTCTCGTTGTGTATTGTGAAGGATCACGAGTGGGTATAAGGTGTGTGCTTATGCAATATGGGGAGATAATAGCGTATGCTTAAGGTGTAGAAGAGAAACTCTCCAACTCATGACCTTGAATTAGCGACCGTGGTTTTTGCCTTGAAAATATGGAGGCATTACTTGTATGATGTCCATGTTGATGTATATACTGACCACAAGATTCTTAAATATGTGTTTACCCAAAAGGAGTTGAATCTCATGTAGAAGAAGGCAAGAAAGGCTTAGTTAAAGATGTTCATAGTTTGGCTAGATTGGGTGTGAGGTTGGAAGATTCTCCAAATGGTGGTTTGATGGTCCATAATAACTCAAAGTCATCTTTGGTAGTCAAGGTGAAGTCCAAGCAACACCTTGATCAATCACTGATGGAGTTGAAGAAATCGGTTCTTCGTAAGCTTAATGAGTCATTCTCCTTATAGGGGGATGGTGTTTTGAGGTATCAAGAAAGATTATGTGTTCCCAATGTAGATAGGTTAAGGAACCGGATCTTTGAGGAAGACCATGGGTCCCGTTATTCCATTTATCCAGGTTAGACAAAAATGTACCATGACCTTAGGGAAGTATTTTGGTGGGATGGTTTGAAAAAGGATATAGCGGAATTTGTTGCTAAGTGTCGATATTACCAACATATGAAAGCTGAACACCAAAATCCCGATGTCTTACTACAAGAAATCCAAGTTCTTACTTGGAAGTGGGAAGACATCAATATGTATTTTGTAGTAGGGTTGCCTCGGACTCATAGGCAATATGACTCTATATGGGTGGTTGTGGATAGGTTGACCAAGTCCGCTCACTTTATCCCCGTCAAGTCTACTTATTTGGCAGAAGATTATGCAAGGATCTTCATAAATGAGATTGTGTGTCTCCATGATATTTTGTTATCCATCATTATCGGATAGGGGTGCACAATTTACATCTAGGTTTCGGAGGCCATTCTAAGAAGGGTTGGGTACCAAGGTGAAGTTAAGTACTGCTTTTCATCCCCAAACGGATGGTCAAACCCTTGAATATATGCATAGGGCTTGAAGGGATAATGGGACAAACATTTGCCTTTGGTGGAGTTTGCTTACAATATTAGTTTTCATTCATCCATATCATGGCTCCTTATGAAGCCTTGTATGGTAGGAAGTGTAGGTCTCCTATTGGATGGTTTGAATTGGGTGAACCTTCGCTTCTTTGTCTCAATTTGGTTTATAAGACTTTGGAGAAAGTTCATATTATAAGGAATCACTTGCAAATGGCCTATAGCAGGCAAAAGTCTTATGCCGATCATAAGAGAAGAGATTTGGAGTTTGAAGAAGGTGATAAAGTGTATTTGAAGATTTCGCCTATGAAAGGAGTGGTTAGATTTGGAAAGAAAGGGAAGTTGAGTCCTCGTTATGTGGGTCCCTATGAAATATTGCAAAAAGTTGGTAAAGTTGCTTATGAATTGAAGCTTCCTAGTGAAATTGCTCCGGTTCATCCGGTTTTCCATGTTTCCATGCTTAAGAAGTGTATCTGTGATCCCGACTCTATTATTCCTATTGAGGGTCTTGGTGTGAAAGATAACCTCTCTTATGAGGAAGTTCCGGTTCAATTCCTTGATAGTCAAGTAAGAAGTTAAGGAATAAAGAAGTGGTTTTTGTAAATGTGTTATGGAAGAATCACCTACTTGAGGGTGCAACATGGGAGTCGGAGGCCGACATGAAGTCCTGTTACCCTCATCTATTTGATAACTAAGGTTATTACTTCTTACTAATAATAAAAATAATGACTAAAATTAAAGTTGCTTTGACTTTTAGTGAGGTTTTGCAAAAATGTGCATTTTTGATATTGTTACGGTGAAACATGCCTAATTAACTTGAAAATTGTCAATTTTTTTCTTTGGCTTGTTTTGAGATATGTTATGCATTTTGATATGGTGAGTCTTTATGAATGATATGTAGCATGTTGATAAGTTGAACTTTGGCATAACTGACTCATAAATGCTATCTTGATCTCTTCTTGTTGTGAGAAGGATATTTCCTTATAATGTAATGATGAGCCTTAAGTGTGGTAATTGAAGTTTTGAATTACCTTGTGTAAGTGATATGGTTGATGTTTTTATGTGTTTTTTTTGGTTAGGATTCTAGTCTTGAGTATGTTCCTTCCTTCTAAAGATTTTTAGTGTCTTTCGGGGACGAATGTTCCTAAGGGAGGGGGGGGGGGGATAATGTAACACTTTGAAAATTCAAGACGTGTTTTAGAGCCTAACATAAGTTCCTAAGGTTTAGACATTGTTTTAAGGTCCATTTTAATGAATATAAGTCATTTAGAAAGTCTAGAAACCAAAACGTTAGGAGTCAGAATTTCACGAAAATTTATGGAAGGGTGTCTAACATGTGTTTTAGTTGTTTTATGGTAAAAATGTTTAGGTACGACTTCTAAGGACCAACCAAAGGCCCTTGAGGAGGACCCTTTCATTTTTGAGGTCAAAGACTCCCTGGGCAGTGTGCATCGACGAAGTAAGTCGACGGGGCGTCGATGCCATCCGTCGAACAACACTTATCCATTTTGTCTAATGGTCATATTGGACCATCTCTGAACTCATCAGTGAAGTGTAGAACGAAAGTATGCAACGCTCATCCACTCACAGACGGACCGTCGATCGAGGTCTCATCTGTGAGGGGTCCAATTTTCTGCACGTTTTTAAGTGACTAAAATTAATTAAATAGGGGGTAATTTAATTAGTTAGGGGTTTAGGGAGGTCTAATTATGTTAATTAATGACCTATATAAAGACCCTAGCCTAAATTAGATTAGCCTAAGCTCATAACTCCCAAACCCCAAACTCTCTTCCTTCTCTCTTCTTTCTCTATCTTGTGAAGACTCTATTGAAGAACAATCTAGGGGAGGGTTCTAGGGATGCCAATACAAAGGTTTATCCATCAATATCCATAAATTAACATGGTCTGGAATCTAATTCACCTTTGAGACCTCCTTCTTCAAAGGTTTCCATCAAATTGAGTTTCAAAAATTGAGTTTTCAAGTGGATTTCATCCAATCTCGAAATTGATGTTATAAACATGTAATTGAACTAGTTATGGTATATATTAATGGTTTTGTATAGTTTGTAGAAGATGACCTTTAACCCTTGGTTTTGATCCTGATATGAATTAGGTTGTATTATTTCAATTGACTTGGTTATTGGTTGAATTACTACTAGATGATGTTATTACACTAATCATGAATGAATTGGGGTGATTTATAGTCTTTCATGCTAATTCTTGAGAATATGATATTTGTTATGAAGTATGTTATTAATTGAACTAAGTATCTTGTATTAAACTATGATCTAATATTGAATTATGATGCAGTGATTCTTCTATCCTTGTTATCATGTTGTTTATTGAATTATGATGATGTATACCCAAATTGGGTTGGATTGAGGGTTTGTGGTAAGACCTTGATTGTAAGACCCCGAAAATGACTTAGGTAAACTAGAGCCTAACATTTTGTTAATGGTGGTATAAGGTCCTAAATAGGTCTATTATGTGTTAAGGAGACAGTGTCTAAGATTTTAGGTGCATTGGTAGTCAAACGTCAAAGGACGACTAGGACGTTCGATGACTAAGTCACCTATGTGCCTCATATGTGGTTTTATGTATGATTCATGAGGTTATAAAGTCCTTAAATGATCTATTATAGCATATATAGGCGGTGTGTCGAGTTTCATGGAGTTTGTAGGTCAAACAACCAAGAACGTCCATGACGTTCGAAAGTGTTGCCTTGAAATGACCTTATGTGTCTAAGCATGTTTCGTCGAGTTTTACGTGCTTACTTTGGGTGAAATTCATGCGAGAGGTGCTAAAATCGCATACAGTCATGTTTTGTTTGCAAATGTCCGGGCAAAACATCCCAAGTACTATCCAAGGGTCCTTGAGGAACGGTCCAAAGTTGGTGTCAAGGCTGCCAAGACAGCCCAAACCATGGAGGCAGTCGATGCCCGGTGGGTCAAATGACGCCCCGTTGGTTGGGTCTCTTCATTCGGGGCTTATCCTGGGGAAAGGAGGGACCAAATTAAAAGTCTAAGTCCTATACCATAGACCAAGAGTATGGTCCGTTGGTCAAGGGATAGTCCGTTGGTGGTCAGTCCGTCGATGGGTCTGCGTTATGCGCATGTTCACTGTAAGTTAAGGCTGAACTTGTAATTTCACCCCATTTCAAAATAAGAGTATTGGAGGTTCCTTAATGGTCATTTGGATATATTAAGTGTGTATATAAGTCTTTAACAATTAGAAGATTTCATTCTTTAAAATCAAAACCCCAAAATCCCTTAGACATTCCTTAAGACTCCATTAAAGTCCAAAGTCAAGGAAGAGCTTGGATTGTTGAATTGACTGGAGATTATTCATCAAAGTGAAGAAATAGCTTCATCAAGGTATATATTTTGATCCTTTAAAATCACTTCATCAAGGATCCCAACTATAAAGATGTTTACTAAAGTTTTCAAGTTGAATTGTCCAATTTCATGATTCTACCATGGGTTCTTGCACCAATTGTTTTTAAACGTTTATTATGGATTAAATTATTGATTTATTGATTATTTTAACCTATATTACCTATGAACCCATGAATTGGATGAACCCTAGCTTTTGACTATGTTATGGGTTACTTGATATTGATCTAATGTTGATGAATTATGGTGTAGATTTCTATGGGCTGTCTAATGATGTATAATTGTAATAAATTTATATATAGGTTGTATTGGATTGATTAATATGTAGTAATTTGACCTAGTTTCATGAATATTGATATAATTATGTTGAATTGTTTGTTTTGGCCATGGGTAAGGGCTTTGTGATATCGAATGTGATGATTCGACATTGGAATGAGGTGTTGAGGATGTTGTGGTGGTAATATGACCTATTTATTTTATTTTTTGTAAATTATACTTCAATTATGTTATGATTTGTATGGTCCACTTATGGTGGCGGATCCCGGGAGACAAAGTCAAAACGCAACATCCTTTGCCCCATACTTTGAGATGCTCTTTTATGTGCTTTACTTGCGATTAATGTTGCCTTGTCAGTGTTACTTTATGTATTATGATGATCATGGCCTTGTGGGCAAACTACTTAAAGTAATGTGTCTATTTGTGTAGTTTATAATGTAAATCATGATAATATCTATCTACATTTGAATTCATATATGTGTTTTTCTATTCATGTCATCCTAGGTGATCATGTTAGACTATGCCTTTGACCTTGTGTTGTATAGTCCTAGGGTTTAGACTTAGTTATTCCTAATTGAATATATGAGTATATTTTGGTCACATTGATGATTGTATGATAGTGTATAGGATGACTTGAAGATGATATGGTTATGTCTTTGTGTTTCTAGAATGGCATGTATTGTAAGTAAAAGTGAAGTATGTGATGTCTTGTCTTGGTTGTCTTCTGTTCCTTGCTTGATGTATGTGTGAAAGTGAATATGTGATGTCTTGAATTAGTATGCTGAAGTTTCTTAGTCTTGAATGTAAAAATGACATGTGACCTTAAATAAAGTTAAGAGGGTCTTTTATGTGAAACCCTGAACCTAGTGGTAAGGTTAAGAATGTTGAAATTGTAAGTCGTAATGGTATCCTTCAAAGTAAAGGAGTGATAGACTTAAGGTTTATTGGATGGAACAACATCATATCAAACCTTATAAAAGTCATCATGAGCTTCTTGTCGCCATTGTAAGGTAACTATAGAAGACCTCTTTGGTAGGGTAAATCTAATTGGGTTATGAACTTGATATGGAACCCCTTTATGTGAACCTTAAGTGTGAATTACTCTATGAGAAAGATGGCTAGCACCGAGTGAGTATGGTAAGGGAAGTAGTTTTAGTCAAATAATGAGACTAGAATACAAAGCACGCCCTTCATATTCCTTAACCATGTGCCTACACAGAATGTGTCTAAGTTCTACCATTGGCAAGCAGAACAACGTCATCGGAGTAGGATAGAATTACGAATTCCATGTATTTCTATCATGGTCTATGTCACTTATTGCCTATTCTCATCATATGGAATACCTATTAGAATTTGAGAAGTTCTATGAAGTTTAGGTGGTGGTATTGGACTCTATCTTGACATTGCACAATAGGCTTCGAAGGTGTTATAGGAGTTCCTAGGTCTTGTCCAAGACCATTACTTGAATGTCCTTTATGTATTGAATGTATCCTAAATGAACTAATGAATATAATGACTTAAGTTACTAAATCATGTTAACTGAATAAGTACTTATCTAGAGTAGTTAAGGGTTGTATAGTTAAGGTGTGAAGGGGGAATATTAATGGTCACTTCGTATCTTACCTAGATGAGTCTTAAGAATGACTCTAGTTAGGGAAAATGTTGGTTATGTGTACATGATCTAAACTTAGGTAGTCTTAAGGATTATTTAGGTAGTCTTGAAGAGGTTAATCATGGACGTTATCTTCTTGATTTACTTAAGTAAGTCTTTTGATAGCCTTTGGTATGTGAATGTCATATTATCTTATGTTGATATGTTTGATGTCTTGTAATTGTGTATGTGTCTCATTTTGAGTATTCTTGAGGGTAATTTAGGTATGCTTAAGGAGGTTGTATGGGCGGTCAATCTTTGTGTGTCTTAAGTGGGTCTTAGGATAGCTTTTAGTGAGAAGAATACATGTTAAGAACTTTTAAGAAGGAAGGAGAAGTAATTCACTGTAACAGTGAATTTCTTCACTATACACTGAATAGGGCTTACTGTAATGTTGGCTTTAAATTGTGATTAATTGTTTAATTGTTATCTTAATGTTATTCTTATGATGATAATATGATTTTTAAATGAAAAGATGCATGTTTCTAATAAATGTCCATTTTCATGATTTTCATACATTATGCCATACTTAGTACATGTGGTTGCAGTAATCCATGCTTTTATCTATCTCTAAAGTTGTTGTTAGGTGAGGAGCATTTGGAAAGTTAAAACCTGGATTGTAGCATCATTTAAGAGAAGTTGAAGAATCTCCTCATTTGATTCGAGGGCATAAATGTCTTTTATGTTTTCATTTAAAATATTATAATAGACGAAGTATTTCTATATTTTGAAGTATGGTTCGTGTCCCAAGTATTCTCATGTCTTAAGTTTGATGAGATTGAGTCTTAGTTTTTTCTATGACTTTATATGAAAAAGTTTTTAAAGACTATGACATGTTTTGTGAAAAGTTTTAATTCGGCTCTACTTTTCATTATGGTTATGCGGTGAATGATATGTAAGGGCCTGTACAAGACCTTCGAGAGGTCAAGTACGCCTGTTGCAATATGAGATTGCCCCTAACTTCTAGGGTGTGATTTTGGGATGTGACAAACTTGGTATAAGATCCAAGTTATAAAAGTAGTATTAGGAATCAAGAAGTCTCATCAAGTCACGTCTAATAGAGTCTTGACCATCAGTGTGAGTCACGACACATCTATAGGCGAGAGACTATAGGACGATAGAGTTTCCCTTATTTTTCTACTCCTATGTTGTGTGGTAGAGTAGAAGTTATGAGTACTCTTATCTTATGATTTTCCTTGTGTTCTAGGATGATGAATACGAGGAGGACACCAACTAGGAGAGTTGAGGAGAATGAGGTGCAAAAGGATATTCCTCTTTAAGTTGAGGAATTTGAGCAATTTTCTCAAGGTGTTCAAGATGATCAAGTCCCTATTGTGGGTGTAGGTGATGATGTCCCAAAATCGAGTAATAGGGATATTAGGGAGGCTATGCTTGCTTTAGACCGAGCTGTGACTACTCAAGTGATTTTGAATATGGTGCCTAAGGTGAATGTTGTGGAGAGAACTATGACATCTAGGTGGAGATCATTCCCAAGATTTCCTAGATGGAGTGTACAAGGTGTTGAGTGCTATGGGAGTTACATCTAGGGAGAAGGCAGAGTTGGTTTTGTATCAATTGAGGGATGTTTCTCAAATATGGTACACTCATAGAAGGATAATAGGCCGGAGGATTCGGGTCCTATTGGGTGGAAATAATTAATGGAAGCTTTCCTTTGTAAGTACTTTCCCCGTGAGAGGAGGGAAGTTAAGGTAGAGGAGTTTATCAATCTCAAGTAAGACAGTATGATTGTTGAGGAATACTTTTTGAAGTTCTCTATGCTGTCCAAATATGCTCCCTCCATTGTGTCAAATCCAAGGGACGAAATGAGTCGCTTTGTGACCGGGGTCGCCGACTTAGTAAGGGAAGAATGCCGTACGGCGATGCTACATGATGATATGACCATAGCTAGACTCATGGTGTATGCACAATTAATTGAAGAGTCTAAATTTAGGAGGATGGCTAGAAACTTGAAAAGTGGTGGTTCTAGTGATCAAGGGCAACCTAGGTTCAAGAGGAGGCTCAAACCCAAGATGGACCTATTTCTAAGGTGAAATTGGAGAAAGGAGGTGGTTTTCAAAATGTTAAACTTACATGTGTCACTTGTTGCATGAAACATTATGATGAGTGTCTATTGGGTACCGAGAGTTTCTGTGGTTTTTGTAAGGAAGGACACAAGGTGAGAGATTGTCCTACCATTGCTTCTAGAGGAAGAGAGAGTAAGCAAGTTGCTCCTTGTGATCCAAAGGATGATGCCCCAACAAACACGCGTTTCTATGTGATATACCGTGGTTTCACAGTATTATTAATACTTTTTCCTTAAGTTTACTGTGTCCAACAACCTTTTTGTGATAATTTTTATATAACTTTCTCCTTATTTGCAGGAAATCTGTCCAAAGATGAATGCGGAGGATTTTGAGCGAAGAAATGCAGAAGAGACCACCTACAGAGCTTTTGACGATCCGTCATGCTCGTGACAGTCCGTAGGTGGCAGCGTAGTGCAGCTGCTGAAGGAAGATGGGGAAGTCTGACCAAGTGTGGGGTTACGGAAAGCGTGACGGACCGTCATAGCCATGACGGTCTGTTCTGCAGGTTCGTCATGAAGATCAGAGAAGTAGTCCCAGTACCTATATTCCAAGAGTTCAAATGTTTTGGAACGGAGACCCTTGACGGACCATTGTGCCTCTGACGATCTGTCATACCTGCCGTCATGGGTAATGAAGAGAGTACCAGAAGAAATTGCACAAGTATCGGATGACGGAAACCATGACGGCCCGTCGTGACCACGACGATCCATCGCAAGGTCCGTCGACCCAGCCGCGTTTTGACAGATTTACAGCAAATATAGTCCTTGTTTAATTAGGTTTTTATTTTATATAAATAGTTCGAAAAACCTCGTTTTTGAGGTTAGACTCTGGATTATTTGGTTAGACTCTGGATTATTTGGTTAGGCCCTTGATTATTTTTTAGACCTTTTGTGAGATTCTTGATTATTTTGAGATTCTTGTAATTGATTGTTGGTGATTTTTGTTGATTAATCAAGCGAACTTTCGGATTTTACTCTTTCTCATTAAGTAAGTACATGAATTCCTATACCATATATTTGAATATTGTGATTATGACTATGGGTAACTTAACTCTATAACTAGGGTTATGGGAACCATAGGTGAATAATGAGATAAAACCTAACTAAAATAACAATTCTAGAATAGTGTCTTGCATGTATTGATAATTCGTTCACTTAGAAGTCTTTTTAACGGATGGCCAACGTTAGAACTCGCCTTAATGCTACTTGCCGCACCGAGGAGGTAGATAATAGGAAAAGAATTATCAACATAGATTTAGTGTATACTATCAAATAGGCTAGTATTGATTGGTACGAGGTAATAACTTAGTCAAATATCGAATACAATGCTTAATATGTGGTAAAGATAAGGGTTAGGATAGCAATACACGTAGCCGGACCAAGGTGCGGAGTGAAATTTTCTAGATGCCAGACCAAGGATTTAAAAATGCATAACTTATCAATTTGCATGCAAGATACTAGGAAAGAATTGTTATAGTTAGTCTTGTCAAGTTATGAACCTGTGGTGAACACGTAAACCCTAGTTACGTTCATTAATTGATTAAAATCCAACATTTGAAGCCGTTAAGTGTCTCTTTCAATTTCGCTAGTTATTTTAATTTATTTAGAAATAGAGAACCCCCCTTTTATAATTTTTGCTTTCCAAGTAAGTAATTGACTGAACAATAGTAACAATAGATTGAAGTTAAGTCTAAACTATTTCCTCGTGGGAACGATCCTAACCTCACTAGTTGGGTTATTTACTTGACACGACCGCTTTACTTCTTATTTGAGAAGTAAGTTTGAGAGTATCAAATTTTGACGCCGTTGCCAGGAAAAGTATCTTTTAGATTAACTTAAACTTATTACTATAGTTTAGTTGATATTTTCTTGATTTTACTTTGTTTTATCATTTTTGATTCGTGCAGAACCACCCTCCTTGTATGCCAAATACACGGAGAGGAAGAGAACCCTTGTTTCCCTACGATCACGAATTAGAGCGTACACTACGCAACATGAATCGAAACTTGGGAATTAATGATGATGATCCAAACCAGAACATCCCAGATCCGATTAATGTTCATGGTCAGTTGTTACCCGATGCCCTGGGTGAACACAAACAGAGGGGACAAAATCCCGCTCCACGGCCCCAAGCATACTACACAGGCTATGATAACATAGCAGACTCCGATGGGCCACTTGTCTTGCCTTCTCTACCACCAGGCCACATCTTTGTGGTAACTAGTAGCCTGTTGCAAATGCGCACTGCCAGAGGTTTGTTTTCAGGGCTACCTTCTGAGGATCCACATGCCCATATAGCTAAGGTAAGGGCAGTGTGTAAAAGCTGTGTAGGAAGGCCTGACTTGGACTTAGAAGTAATAGGGCTCAGAGTGTTTCCTCTCTCACTAACGGGAGAGGCTGCTATATGGTTCACTGAGCTCCCGTACAACTCAATTTTCACTTGGAACCAACTAAGGGATGTTTTCTTAGCACGCTACTATCCGGTCTCCATGAAATTAAACCACAAAGACAGAGTGAACAACTTTGTGGCACTACCAGGAAAGTCAGTTAGTAGTTCTTGGGATAGATTCACCTCGTTCTTGAGAAGTGTCCCAAATCACCGTATAGATGATGAGTCACTGAAGGAATACTTCTATCGAGGACAGGATGATAATAATAAAGCGGTGTTGGACACTATAGCAGGTGGATCTTATGGGGAGTGTCCTTATGCTGAGATTGCTGAAAAATTAGAGAAAATCTCCCGGAATAATAAATCTTGGAGTACTAGGAAGTCAGATATCGGGAGAAATACCTTGGCAGTGCAGTCCACTCACAACCCATCCACAGATGAGAGTCGTGAAGAAATGGCTCAGATGAGAACTGAGTTTGGGTTGGTACTAAAACATATCATTGGGGTGCAGAAAAGATAAATGCAATTAACTACTTGCCTAAACCACCACCACCTAATGATGAATGCTATTATGCTGAGGATTTCTATGCAGTAAATGAGCAGACGGGGTGTTTCCGACCGAGTGCCCAAGGGTAAATTCAGGATAATTGGCGCCAAGATCAAGGGAACCAAGGTCGGATCTATGGTAACTATAACCGTGAGGGTCATTATGTCCGAGATGGAAACTACAATCGTGACAAAAACTTTAACAGGGGTAACTATGGTAACAGAAATGTTAGGAATGGGCCCTATGTCCCTTCTCAAAATCGTGAAGTTACTCCTAGGGATGGTGGAGATAGTATGGTACGAGTTTAGGATATGTTGCACAAAATAATGAGGAGGTTCGATGCTAATGATGAGCACATTAAAGAGTTAAGGTGTAATTTAGCAGGTATTGTACACATGCAATATCGATTAAGCAGATCGAGTTGCAAATGGCCCAATTATCTGCGACAGTGAGCACACGGCAACCGGGCACTCTTCCTAGAAACACTGTCAAAAATCCAAAATATGATGCGCACTGTATGGCAATCACTACTCAGGGTGATAAGCAAACCATTGACCCACCTATGCCGTCTAATGAGAAAAAGGTGAGAAAGGATGATGATAAGGTGGTAAAGGGTAGTGGTGAAGCAGAAGAGAGCACTGGAAAAGATGGAGAAGTCCTTATGAAGGTAATTCCCATGCCTAGACCACCACCACCCTTCCCTCAGAGATTAGTGAAAAAGACCGAGGATGGTAAATATCGGCATTTTATAACAATGCTGAAGCAGCTATCGATCAATGTCCCTTTGTTAGAAGCTCTAGAACAAATGCCCGGTTATGCCAAGTTTATGAAAAATCTGGTTACAAAGAAAAAATCGGTCACTTTCCAGGACGATGATAGAATGCAGCATTGTAGTGCTATTGTTACAAGATCTCTCGTACAAAAGAAATAAGATCCGGGTGCATTCACTATTCCTTGTACAGTCGGGTCATTACATTTTGCGAAAACATTATGTGATCTGGGGGCAAGCATAAATCTCATGCCCCTCTCGATTTACAAGAAGTTGTCTTTGGGTGACCCAAAACCCACTGCGATGCGAATACTGATGGCTAATCGAACAGTAAAAAGGCCTATAGGGATACTCCATGATGTGTTAGTAAAAGTGGAGTCATTCATATTTCCGGCAGATTTTGTTATTCTTGATTGTGAAGTCGATTTTGAAGTGCCTATTATTGTTGGGTGGCCATTCCTTGCTACAGGTAGAGCCTTAGTTGATATGGAAAAGGGGCAGATGAAATTTCGGTTGAACAATGAAGAAGCGACCTTCAACATTTGTAGGACCATGAGGCAGAGTGGTGATCTCGAATCGGTATCCGCCATATCCCACAAAGAAAAGATGAAGAAGGAGAATGAACAAAAAAGTGCAAAACAAGAGTTTATGGTTGGAGATTTGGTGCTTTTAGACAGTTTTGGATTGTCTTGTCTTCCAGGCAAGCTCAAGTCCAAACGGACTGGCCCTTACTTGATTACCCAAGGAGGGATTGTGGTTTAAGGTGAATAGAGAACGAATAAAACTCTATTTTGGGCATACTGCATCGATGAATGAAGTGATAGAGGCATACCTTCTTGATGAAGGCTGAGTAATCAAGTGTCCTCAGTCGTGCCGCGACGTTAAATCAGGCGCTTGTTGGGAGGCAACCCAATACTTATAGTTTTTTTCTTTCTAGTAATGGTAGCATTTTCTACTAATGGGTTTTAAAGTTGCAGGCACATCACCAGGAAATTCTGCAGAAAATTAATCTGCAACAGTCACTGACGGATCGTTGCTCCTGAGACGGACCGTCGCATGAATCCGTCGTGCCAGGTACGTCTTTCTGTTATTTTTAAACTAGGGCACACGTGACGGATCCAACGACGAACCGTCACTACCGAGACAGACCATCGTCGTGGAATCGTCGTGTTTTTAACGAAGCGTACCCGACCCGACCCGACTGGGTTTTTTAAAAAAATTCATCATTTAAAACCCCCAACCCCTTCATTTCACCCCATTCTTTCGCTCTTTCTCCCATTTCCCTCCCTTTTCAACTTTCAAAGCTCTCTTACAACCGATCATTTTCCCCAAATTATCCAAATTCCTCAAAATTCATCATCTACTAGTCGGAGCTGCTGCTGTGAGTGTAATGATCGCCAAGTACCTTTCCCTCTTGTTTTTATCAAATTCTCAGGTATGTGTATCTAATTTCTACTCATTTAAATTGTATTTTTGTTTATCAATTAGTAGTAGCCTAGTTCTTATTGATATGTTCATTCTTTATCAAATTTTGTCTGACCTAGGTTAAAAAAATCCTCTAAATTGACGTGTTAAAACCCTAGAAATAGGTGCTTTAGCATTGCTTGTTTACTAGGTATTTGGGTTATACAAATATAGGTAAAAAAACTACCAATTTGATTTGGGTCATAGGGGATGAATGAGGCATCTCCAGTTCTGTCACTGAGTTACAGAACGAGACCCCGATGATGGACCGTCGTACCCACGACGGACCGTCATCGGGTCCGTTCCAACCGCCCTAACACTCCACGGTCCAATTTTCTCCAAGTGTCCACCAACGGCCACATGCTCTCACTTTTTCCAAGTGTCCTCCAATGGACACATGTGACGGACCATCATCCCTATGACGATCCGTCCTGCAGAACCGTTCTGGTTGTAAGAGACCCTGTTCCTAAGGGTCTCTCTCTATTTTTCTAAGTGTCCTCAACTTGAAAAGTACGACGGACCGTCATACTCACAATGGTCCGTCCTGCATGACCGTTATGATGGTCAGAGACCCCTCTCCTAAGGGTCTCCATATTTTTTTTCAAGTGTCCTCTGACGGACACCTACGATGGACCGTCGTACCTGTGACGGTCCGTCCTGCACATACGGTCATACTTGTCAAGACTCTCCTTCAGGGTTCTCCATATAAACAAAGTCCAAGTAAGACACGGCAGACCCCATGACGGTCCATCGTACTCACGACGAGTCGTCTCCTGGTCCGTTGTGTTTCACTGTTACTATAGCAATGTCATTTTTTATTTATTTATTTTGTATGGTTTTGATTGTCTTTTTTGCTCCTTCTAGTACTAATATTGATCATTTATAGGTACTATCTAGTATTGCACCAAAACAAGATCAAGTCTACGCACGCGGGCGATCGAAGTCTGCCGCCCCATCTGCCTTCCTAGTCATTGGCTCTTATGATGAGCATGACCCCGAGTACGTGCCTCCAGGCACTTCCACCCCATCCCGTGCTGCACGTGCTGCCAGAGCCACATCCAAAAAGGTGGCGTCCGGCGTAGTCACAGCCTCCCAGTCTGATGAGGAGCGCACAATGACCGGCACACCTTCTGGTTCACCCACTAATGAAGAAGGAGCGTCTGGCTCCTTAGGAGTTTCATGGTCGGAGGAAGTCCCCTGATCTGCTGAGGTTCCTGCACCCGCCACCGCTGCAGCGTCGACCTCGTCTAATGAGGCTGACAGTTCGGAACCCACACCTGGTTCACCAGCTCGTGCTCTCACCCTTGTTACTGACCAGACTGGTGGTGTGTGGACGGGCAGTTTCAAGTCTATTCCGATGCAAAGTTCCTGAATGACAAAGGAGTTATGACTCGGTCACTTACATTGGAGCGGCGGGTCCTTACGGGAAGTCTCCCGACGATGCCTCAGATCCACAATCTCTTCACTAGACATCGACTGGAGTGGATAACACGTCTATTGGGATGTTATAGTGAAGTGGTCCGAGAGTTCTATGCATCCTACGTAGCAACTCTCCGATCACAGATTGATAGGCGGGCTGCCCCCGCCAAACAGGCCCCACTGGAGCAGGTCTGAGTACGTGCGTTCAGGTTGATATCTCCCTGCCTGCCATCCACCGATTTCTATACGGGGAGGATGTTTATGGTAATCGGACCCTTCTGACTGCCGAGTTTAACTACCGATGGCAGATTGTTAAAGATGGCCAATTCCTACGTGAGCCATCGCTGAGAGAGACCACCAAGAGGTGGATGACCCTGCTCTTGTCCATTGATGAAGAGGTTGCCGACTGGGTGACTGAGCCGAAGGGGGCCATCAAGAAGGCCAACCTAACTTTCATGGCAAAGTTTTTGTGGTTGATTGTCCGCCAGTGCCTTTTCCCCACAGCCGCTGATAATATCGTCACATGGGGTCGAGTAGTACTGATGGCAGCGATGATAGCCGGTTTTGAGGTGGATTTTGCGTGGCTTCTATAGGCGGTCATGCACGAGAGGGATTTTAAGGTCACAACTACTTACCCTTTCCCGTGCATGATATTTTCTCTATGTAGGTCCGCAGGTGTGCCTATATGGCATGTTGATCAACTCAAGACCCCTCTGGGCACTGATGATATCGGCCTCATCAGGAATGAGGCCAATGATTTGGCTCCATGCAGAGGGCCCCGTCCAGAGTTGCCTCCACTTGTTGACAATCTGGCTGATACGGTAGCACAAGCCCGCACGGCTCCGCAGGCAGATTCCACTGATACTACCCCGATTGAGTCTATCCAGGGTGGTAGCACTGCTCCAAGCTCCTCACGCTCAGCCCCTTTACCCGCTTTGGTCCCGCATGCTAGGATCTAGAAATTAGTGGCGCAAGTGGCTACACTTCTGCATGATATCCAGCCTTGGATGTAGAGGTCTATTGCCAAGGCAGAAGAGCGCTTGGTGTGGAGAATGGTCCAGCACACAGAGCGGAAGATCGCTGAGGTTCATCAGCGCTTGGACGCTTTTGAGTTGCAGGTGCTAGCCCGGCCAGCCCCTCCGGTGGATGTGTCGACCCTTCAGGCTACGGGCGACAGTCTTCGCGCAGATATTGATATGATATTAGAGGCTAGGGTGCCTGAGTCTGAGGCCCCTTCTGCAGAGCCTGCTGAAGACACAGTGATGGCGGCCCTATTCGCCACTTCAGAGATTACACCACCTCCCCCTCGAGAGCATGCCAAGAGGTGTAGGGGTCGAGAGGAGGATGAAGCTCGAGCACGAAATAAGGAGCGCCATGAGATGGAGGCTGCAAAGAGAGCCTCGCTTTCTAAAGAGGAGGCGCGTCAGATGAGAGCAAGAGAGTTAGCTGCTGGGGCGTCTAGCTCCAGAACTATGGATATAGCGGGAGGTACTGCTGATAGTGTTGTTGATGTTGAGGACACCACTTAGGGTTTCCAGATTACAGAGGTAGTGGGTTCCGGGGAACCAGAGCCACCAGCTTGCTGATCGTCGGTGCTTTGCGCCCCAGGTTTGCTTCACCTACCACTCTAGTATTTTAATTTTTTATGCATTGGGGACAATTGCATGTGTTTTTGTTGGGGGTGGGGTAAATGGAAAGTGAGTGCTAAGGTGAAGTCTGAGTAGCCCAATTCACTATCCTCTTTTGGGGTTTTCTTGCCTGTGTTCTTTTTCCCCAAGAGACTGATTACTTTTTCTATTGAACCGGCATGTCTATATCTTCTATACATCATTTAATTCTGGAGCATGATGGCTAAAATGATATCATGATAAAATGGAGAATGATGCATGCCTAGGCATAGTAATTGATAAATGTGTGGCTCTAAGCATGACATAGAGGTACACCACTGCATAACCCTAAGTCTAAAATTCGAACTAGGTGTCTGATAATCTGGTAGAGTTATGAGATGTCAAGTTAGTGTGAGGAAGATTTGAATAGTCCACTATTTGTACTGAGCTAGAACTTGCCTGGTTAGTCCTGCTAAAAGTAAGCTGTAATACACAATTAGGAAATGATCATAGGCCTTTATTGAATATAGCCCATTTTTAGCCTAAATAAAAAAACCAAATGAAATTTATCCTTCTTTGATCCAAATGATTTGAGCTTAAGTTAGACCTTTCTTTTTCACCCCAACTGATCTTTTCTGGGAATAATGTGTTGGCCTTGGTCCCTCCTTGGACATGTGCACCTCAGCTTATGCCAAAAGTATAAGTTGAGGGTGGCTAATGCAGTAAACAACCTTTTTATGGCCCTGACCCAACTTTGGATAATGTGTACTTTGACTCGTGGCAAAGCCATGAGTTAAGGGTGGCTATTTTGAGGAATGCTCTGGAAAGTGGGGTTGAAAGAATAAAGAGAAAGAAAGAACAAAAGTAAAGTGACTCAAGAATTAGTTGAAAGAAAAGTAAATAAAATAAAATAAAAAAATTACAAGAAATACAAGCCAGAAAAGAAGAGAGTCACTCACACAAATGAAGAAAAAAAAGGGAAAATAGCAATAGGAAACAATATGGGAAACTCGGGCAAAATAAAATGATAGAAAATGGTATGTTTAGCCAATATGTCAAGAAGGGCAAAAAGTCACTAAAGTATACCTAGATATACCCTACCTAACCCTGAGCCTATGCTACAAGCTAAGAAAGTCCTATCGTGATCCAAAGGGTTGTATAGCGAACTTAAAGCAGTGAAAATAAGGGCAAGCTTATGGCAATAGGTATGAATGAGTGTGAATTTGTTCTGAGAGTGAGTGTTGAAAAGTAATCCTTATACTCAAACTGAAATCATTGTGTGAAAAATGAGGATTTTGTTTTGAAGTGAGGACACTAGTTGCAGTACCAGAAATATTAGCACCTCGGTGAGAAATTGAAGAGGATATGTGTTAGTGCATGGTGAGTCTGTGTCATGCTCTGATTCCACATAATTCAAGCCTAATAGTGATAGCATGCATAAATATGATGAGATAAATCGAGAGTGATAGCCAAATGATTGCAAAGGATAAACATGGATACAATTCTACAAAGATTGTGTATTGAGTCATAGTGCGTCGCTTGAGGACAAACAATGAATTTAAATTGAGGGTGTTGATATACTGTGGTTTCACGGTATTATTAATACTTTTTCCTTAAGTTTAGTGTGTCCAAAAGCCTTTTTGTGCTAATTTTTATATAAGTTTCTCCTTATTTGCTGGAAATTTGTCCAAAGATGAATGCAGAGGTTTTTGAGTGAAGAAATGCAGAAGAGACCACCTACGGAGCTTGTGACGGTCCATCATGCTCGTGACGGTCCGTAGGTGGTAGTGTAGTGCAGTTGCTGAAGGAAGATGGGGAAGTCTGACCAAGTATGGGGTTACAGAAAGCGTGACGGACGGTCATAGCCATGACGGTCCATCCTGCAGGTTCGTCATGAAGATCACAGAAGTTGTCCCAGTACCCATATTCCAAGAGTTCAAATATTTTGGAACAGAGTCCCTCGATGGACCGTTGTGCCTCTGACGATCCGTCATACCTTCATTCGAGGGTAATGAAGAGAGCAGCAGAAGAAATTGCACAAGTATGGGACGACGAAATCCATTACGGCCCGTCGTGAGGTCCGTCGACCCAGCCGCGTTTTGACAGATTTCCAGCAAATAGAGTCCTTCTTTAATTAGGTTTTTGTTTTTTATAAATAGTTCAAAAAAGCCTCGTTTTTGGGGTTAGAATTTTTGGTGCTAAGACACTCTTATAGTTAGACTCTTTATTATTTTAGCTTCTCTTGTGGATTAGACTTTGTGATTATTATTACACTTTTGGAGAATCTTTAGTCATCGATTAACTTCAGTAATTGATTGTTGGTGATTTTGTTGATTAACCTAGTGAATTTCTAGATTTTAGTATTTGTCATTGAAGTAAGTGCATGAATTCTTATATTACATATTCAAATATTATGATTATGACTATGGGTAACTAAACTACATAACTAGGGTTGTGGGAACCATAGGCGAATAATGAGGTAAAACCTAACTTAAATAACAATTCTAGAATAGTGTCTTGCATGTATTGATAATTCTTTTGCTTAGAGGTCTTTTTAACGGATGGCCAACGTTAGAACTCGCCTTAATGTTACTTGCCGGACCAATGAGGTAGATAATAGGAAAAGAATTATCAACATAGATTTAGTGTATACTATCTAATAGGATAATATTGATTGGTACGAGGTGATAACTTAGTAAAATATCGAATACGATGCTTAATATGAGGAAAAGATAAGGCTTAGGATAGCAACACACGTAGCCGGACCAAGGTGCGGAGTGAAATTTTCTAGATGCCGGACCAAGGAATTAGAAATACATAACTTATCACTTTGCATGCAAGATACTAGGAAAGAATTGTTATAGTTAGACTTATCAAGTTATGAACCTGTGGGGAACACGTAAACCCTAGTTACTTTCATTAATTGATTAAAATCCAACATTTGAAGCTGTTAAGTGTCTCTTTCAATTTCGCTAGTTATTTTAATTTATTTAGAAATAGAGAACCCCCCCTTTATCATTTTTGCTTTCCAAGGAAGTAATTGACTGAACAATAGTAATAATAGATTGAAGTTAAGTCTAAACTATTTTCCTCGTGGAAATGATCCCAACCTCACTAGTTGGGTTAGTTACTTGACACGACCATTTTACTTCTTATTTGAGAAGTAAGTTTGAGCTTATGACTATGCACTCTGGACTAGAGGAGAGAAGCCGGACAATGCTGATGATGATGAGGGTAAGTCCTTGTTTTTCTTTTCGTGATATGAGTTCCTTCTAAGTGGGGGAGTATGGTTTATAGATGAGATGGAAAGTCATAGAAGCATGTTGTATGTGCATGATGTTTAGGAGTTTTGTTGAAATTGAATTTCATTAATTTCTTGCATTTTGCGTGTTATGAAGTTATGATCAGGTTCTAACATTTACTTTATATGATGTTACCTTTCATATTAGCATGTTTCTATCATAAATTGCCTAAAAATTGCATTTTTGAAAGAAATTGTAAATATCACTAGCTTGGAAAACTGCTTATTGTTAAATTTTTGAAAATTTGAATAATTGATTCTTTAGTCTAAAATTGGTGTAATGTGGTTAGAACTGGTGTATATGAGTATGATATTGAATATAAAATGAGTTTTCGTTATTTGGAATGAAGCTGTGAGTTTTCTAGCATGATGAGTTGTAGAATTGTTTTGTAGTTTCTTTGTTGTGTTGTGAATCTCTAGATAGTGTGAAGTTGATATTTCTTCTTGATTAGTTGTTATATGGTATGGTCATGATCTTCTAGTAAAATCTCTATGCTTGGAAGTGTTTGGAGAGTGGCAAGTGTCAATCGAGGACGAATGTTGTCCAAGTGGGGGAGATGTAAGACCCCACAAATGACTTAGTTGAAATAGATCCTAACATGTTGGTAATGGTGGTATAAGCTCCTAAATAGTTCTATTATGTGTTAAGGAGGCAGTGCATAAGATTTTAGGTGCATCACAAGTCAAACGTCAAGGGACGACTAAGACGTTCGACGACTAAGTCACCTATGTTCCTCATATGTGTTTTTATCTGTTTATGTGTGATTTCTGAGGTTATAAGGTACTTAAAGAGTTATTATAGAATATATAGACAGTGTGTCGAGTTTCATGGAGTTTGGCGGTCAAATTTCCAAGAACGTCCATGACGTTCGAAAGTGTTGCCTTGAAATGATCTTGTGTGTCTAAGCATGTTTCGTTTAATTTTACGTGTTCGTTTTGGGTGAAATTCATGTGAGAGATTTTAAACGAGTATACAATCATGTTTGGGTTGGAAACGTTAGGGCAAAACATCCCCATGGTCCATCCAAGGGTCCTTGAGGAAGGACCCAAAGTTGGTGTCAAGGCTGCCCAAGACAGCCCAAACAACAAACGCAGTCGATACCCAGTGGTCAATCGACGCCCCATTGGTCGGGTCTAGTCATGTGAGACTTATCCTGGGAAAAGGAGGGACCAAGGAAAAGCCTCAGTCCTAGACAACGGACCAACAGGACGGTCCGTTGGTGGTCAGTCCGTCGATGGGTGCGCATGTTCATTGTAAGTTGAGGGGTGAACTTGTAATTTAACCCCATTTCCAAATATGAGTATTTGAGGTTCCTTAAGGGTCTTTTGGTTATTTTAAGTGTGTATATAAGTCTTTAACACTTAGAAGATTTCATTCTTCAAAATTAAAACCCCAAAATCCCTTAGAAATTCCTTAAGACTCCATTGAAGTCTAAAGTCAAGGAAGAGATTGGATTGTTAAATTGAATGGAGATTCTTCATTGAAGAGAAAAAAATAGCTTCATAAAGGTATGCATTTTGATCCTTGAAAATCTCTTCATCAAGGAGTCCAACTCTCAAGAAGTTTTCTAAAGTTTTCAAGTTGAATTGTCCAATTTCATGATTCTACCATGGGTTCTTGCATCAATTGTTTTTAAGAATTTATTATGGGTTAAATTTTAATTTTATTGATAATTTAACCTAAATTACCTATGAACCCATGAATTGGATGAACCCTAGCTTATGACTTTGATATGGGTTACTTGATATTGATCTAATGTTGATGAATTATGGTGTAGATTTCTATGGGCTGTGTAATGATGTAATAATAATAATAAATTTATATCTAGGTTGTATTGGATTGATAAATATGTAGTAATTTGACCTAGTTTCATAAACATTGATATAGTTATGTTGAATTGTTTGTTATGGCCATGGGTAAGGGCTTTGTGATATCGAATGTGATGATTTGACACTTGAATGAGGTGTTAAGGATGTTGTGGTGGCAATATGCCCTATTTACTTTATTTTTTTAAAAAATTAGACTTCAATTATGTTGTGATTGGTATGGTCCACTTATGGCGGATTGTTATGTGCTTTACTTGCAAGATGTGGCCTTGTCGGTGTTACTTTATATATTATGATGATCAAGGCCTTGTGGGCAAACTACTTGAAGTAATGTTGATATTTGTGTAGTTTATTATGTGAATCATTAAAATATCTATCTACATGTGAAGTCATTTATGTGTTTTTCTATTCATGTCATCTTAGGTGATCATGTTAGACTATGACTTTGACCTTGTGTGTATAGACTTAGGGTTTATGCTTGGTTATTCACAATTGAATATATGAGTCTATGTTGGTCACATTGATGATTGTATGATAGTGTATAGGATTACTTGAGGATGATATGGTTATGTCTATGTGTTTCTAGAATGGCATGTATTGTAAGGTAAAGTGAAGTATGTGGTGTCTTGTCTTGGTTGTATTCTGTTCCTTGCTTGATGTATGTATGAAAGTGAGTATGTGATGTCTTGACTTACAATGCTAAAGTTTCTTAGTCTTGAATATATGAATGATATGTGACCTTAAATTAAGTTAATAGAGTCTTTTACGTGAAACCTTGAACCTAGTTGTAAGGTTATGAATGTTGAAGTCGTAATCCGTAATGGTATCTTTCAAATTAAAAGAGTGATAGACTTAAGGTTGATTGGATGGAAAGACATTATATCAAACCTTAGGAAAGTCATCATGAGCTTATTGTTGCCATTATAATGTCATCCTAGAAGAAATCTTTGGTAGGGTGAATGTAATTGGGTTATGAACTTGATATGGAATCCTTTTATGTGAACCTTAGGTGTGAATTACTCTATGAGAAAGAAGTCTAGCACCGAGTGAGTATGGTAAGGGAAGTAGCTTTAGTCAAAGAATGAGACTAGAATACAAGGAATGCCCTTCATTTTCCTTAACCATGTGCCTACTTGGGATGTGTCTAAGTTCTACAATTGGAAAGTAGAACAACCTCATCGGAGTAGGATCGAACTCCAGATTCCATGTCTTGCTATCATGGTCTATGTCGGTTATTGCTTATTCTTATCATATGGAATGCCTATTAGCATTTGAAAAGTTCTATGAAGTTTAGGTGGTGGTATGGGATGCTATCTAGACATTGCACAATAGGATTTAAGGTGTTATTGGGAGTTCCTAGTTCTTGTCCAAGACAATTACTTGAATGTCCTTTATGTGTGGAATGTATCCTAAATGAACTAATCAATATAACGACTTAAGTTAAGAAAGCATGTCAATTGTATAAGTACTTATCTAGAGTATTTAAGGGTTATCTAGTTAATGTGTGAAGGGGGAATAATAATGGTCACTTTGTATCTTACCTAGATGAGTCTTAAGAATAACTCTAGTTAGGGAAGATGTTGGCTATGTGGACATGATCTAAACTTAGGTAGTCTTAAGGATTATTTAGGTAGTCTTTCAGAGGTCAATCATGGACATTATATTCTTGATTTACTTAAGTAAGTCTTTTGATAGCCTTTGGTATGTGAATGTCATATTATCTTATGTTGATATGTTTGATGTCTTGTAATTGTGTATGTGTCTCATTTTAAGTATTTTTGAGGGTCATTTAGGTATGCTTAGGGAGGTTGTATGGGCCGTCTCTCTTTGTGTTGCTTAAGTGGGTCTTAGGATAGCTTTTAGTGAAAAGAATACACGTTAATAAGTGTTAAGAAGGATGCAGAAGTACTTCACTGTAACAGTGAATTCCGTCACTATACAGTGAATAGGGCTTACTATAATGTTGGCTTAAAATTGTGATTAATTGTTTAATTGTTCTCTTATGTATTTCGAAGTTGTTAAATGTTATTTTTATGATTATAATATGATTTTTAAATGAAAAATGTATATTTCTAATAAATGTCCATTTTCATGATTTTTCATGCATTATGGCATACTTAGTACATGTGGTTTTACTAATCCATGATTTTATCTGTCTCTATAGTTGTTGGTAGCTAAGGAGCATTTGGGAAGTGAAGACTTGGATCGTAACATCATTCAAGAGAAATGGAAGTATGTCCTCATTTGATTCAAGGGGTAAATGTCTTTTATGTTTCCATTTGAATTATTGTAATAGACTAAGTATTTCTATATTTTGAAGTATGTCCGTGTCCCAAGTATTCTCGTGTCTTATGTTTGATGAGATTGAGAATAATCATTTCCTCTGACTTTAGATGAAAGATGTTTTAAAGACTATGTTATATTTTGTGAAAATTTTAATTCCGTAATACTTTCATTATGTTTATGCGATGAATGATATGTTAGGGCTTGTACAAGACCTCCGAGAGATCAAGTACGCTGGGTTTAATTCGAGATTGCCCCTAACTTCTAGGGTGTGGTTTCGAGATGTGACATTGATGATGAACTATGAAGGAGACTTGGTAAGTATTACGATCCCTACCCTTTACTTAAAATTATGGTTAATTGTGATTATGTCATGATGTTGTATTGGAGTATGCCTTGTATTTTAGGAATGATAGGGTGGTATGATGTTGAATTAAAATTTCTTTATTATGATTTTGAGGTGTTGGCTTAAGATTTAAATATTATAAGGATAGTTAATGATTTACCAATGTGCCTTATAATGATATGATAAGGTTAATGTGCTAACCTCACCTATATGAGTTGTAATGAAAGGAAAATACTCGTGCAATTCTTATTGAGCTATGATGATGATGATGAATACACAAGGGTTAGACCCTATGACCTATATTAAGCAATGTTGATTAATAAAGACAATAAAGACATTTCAAAAAGGGAATCTAACTTAGCACCAAGTGAACTAGAGTGAGGAATGTCCCTTTCCACATAAGGAAAGTAGGATCACCGATGTACTCCTTAGATTGGAGACTATAATGCTTGTAGCATAAATAGGGTCCCAACTATATCTCCTAGTTCTTGAACTATGGTGCCGCTATAGGATTACTATCTAGTGGATCCGCTTTGTAGCTATGCTTATGTTTTGGTACTACCTTAGCAAGTAGTCCACCTTCTTTTAGTGTAGGGTTCCATGACATCGGATTCCATATTAGCTCATGTGTTCTATGTCGTTTAGGTAAGATGTTCCTAAAAGGTAAAATGAATTAAATGAATGAAATCTAACTAAGGTGACCTAAGGGGTTTAGCTTAGTCTAGGCAGGGGTATGGGACTCTACCTAAACATTGCACTAGTTAGCCTTGAAGGGTCTTAGAAGAAGGTTCTTATGTATAAATATGCTTAAAATGCTATATGGCATGTATATGATGAACTTGGACATAGGTGATACTATATTTTGATTGGTGTCACTTATGAATATGTGGTGGTCTATATTGTTAAAGTATGATGTTATGTATTTTTAAATGTTGTGATACGTGAAGTAGGATTTTTGTCATGATTTTTGTTGGGTTTCTTGATTGAATAAGGGTATGGGGCTTTGCTTGGTCATTTCATTTGTTTATTTGATAGGGGTTCATGGTTAATTGTCTTGCTTTGGTTAGGTTGAAATTTACTCTTATTCATGCTTGTTGCTATTAGGACTTGATGATAGAGTTACTTGACTATGTATCCAATTACATGATATGCATGTTGAATCGACTATGCCTTGATGCTATTGGTTTTGTGATGTACATGCCTATGACTTAATGAATATGCCTAGAGATTTGGTATGGTCTTGTTGAATGTGCATGAAGGTTTTTAAATGATAAATGCATACTTTATGAAATGTCCCTTTTTCATAGCATGATTTTCAAAGTATGTGTGCATATGATTTCATACTTAGGAAAACTGGTGTACTAACCCCATTTCTTACTTTCCCACAACATTTTAGGTTCTGGTCGTTGAAGTTCTTTTAAGACGACTTCAAAAAGGCTTGGATCTCTTATTCATTAAAGTAGAGATGGTTCTCACTTTCCGAGGGCGATGCCTTTATCTAGATATGGAGTTGTTTTCAGTGTCAGACTCTTATGTTTCAAAACTTTCAATTGAGTTCTAAACATTTGTATGACCTATATGTGGTCTTATTGAATTGATGTATGGGCTATGCCCAATTTGATATACTAATACTAAAGGTTATGAGAGAGACGACTATTATGACTTTGTTATATTTTATATACTTATGTTCATTAAAAGTAGAAGACTAAGTAATCTTTCTATACGAAGGGTCTATGTATACTCGATATATATATATATTATATATATATATATATATATATATATACTATGTGTATGTAGAGGTCTTTATAAATTTCCGAGTAGAATTAATGAAAAGTTTTAAATTTTCTGCTAAATTTGACCTATTAACGTAATGATGTAAGCTAAGAGGCTAGTCTTAGTCCTCAAAGAGGACGACGATGCCAGTTACGTCTAGGGGATATTACCGGATGCGATAACTTAGCTTAGCTGAAAATTAAATTCACAATGGGAGGCGAAGAATTTAAATAGAAGAAGATCACCCTATAGTTCTACATGTGATGTTGACTCTCCAACGAGGGATACTCATCCAATGGATTCCCATGAGAGGAGGCCCCAATTTCCAAGTGGTATATAGAGGGATTATAACTATATCTTAGATTTTGAACTATGTTGCCCCCATAGGAAGACTAGCTAGTGGATCCACCTAGAAAGTTACGTTTATATTTTGTTTTACTTTGGCTGGCAGACCACCTTACTTCGGTGTAAGGTTTTACAACACTTGATTCCAAACTTAGATCTTGTGGACTATGTTGGTTAAGGCAAGTGTTTCCTAACTAAAATGAAGTAATGAAGTACAAACCAACTAGGGTAACTTAAGATGTTTGACTTAGCTTAGGTAGTGGTATGAGACTCTACCTATGTCTTGCACTAGTTTTCCTTGAGGGAAGCCTTAGGAGGTTGTTCTTATGTATGAATATGCTTATGATGGTATGTGATATGTATATGATGAACTTGCACATTGTCGATACAATATGATGATTAGTTTCACTTATGAAAATGTGTTGGTCTACATTATTGAAGTAAGATGATATGTACTCTCAAATGCCATGCTATGTGAGGTAGGATGTTAGTCATGATTCTTATTAAGTTAATTGATTGAGTAAGGTTGTGGGGCTTTGCTTGGTCATTGCACCTGGTGACTTGATAAGGGTTCATGGTAAGTTTGTTGCTTTGGTTATGTTATAATGAATTCTTATTCATGCTGGTTGCTATTATGACTTGATGATAAAGTTACTTGACTATGTATTCAATTATATGACATGCGTGTTGACTTGACTAGTTTTGATGTTGTTGGTCTTGTGATGTACATGACTATGACTTAATGAAAATGTACGATGGGTTGGTATGGTTTTGTTGAATGTGCATAAATGTTTTTAATGAAAAATGAACACTTTATAAAATGTCCCTTTTCTTAGAATGTTTTCATAGTATGTGTGCATATGTTCACTTTCTTAGTACAAGTGGTGCACTAACCCTATTTCTTCCTTTTCCCCAACATTTTAGGAAATGGTCGTTGAAGGGATTCTAGAGACGACTTTGAAGAAGACTTGGAATTCTTGATCATTCAAATTGGGTAGGTCCTCACTTTCCAAGCGCAATGCAACTATCAAGCCTATGAGGTTGTTTAAGTATCAAGACTCTTATTTTTCTTTCCTTTCATTTGAGTACTAAACATTTATATGACCTATATGTTATCTTGCTTCTTTCATGTATTGGCTAGGCCCAATTTGATAAACTCTTGTTAGATGGTTATGAGAAGAGACAACTATTTTTAGTATATGTTATCTCATATATATCTATGTGCAATAAAAGTAAAAGACTAAGTAATCTTCCAATAGAAAGGGTCTATGTATATTCGATATATATATATATATACACACACACACACACACACTATGTATATATAGAGGTCTACGTAAACATCCAATTCGAAGTAACTAAAACTTCTAAATTTTCGCTAAATTTGACCTACGAATGTAATGATGAAAGCTAAGAGACTAGTCTTAGTCCTCAAAGAGGACGACGATGTCGGTTACGTCTAGGGAGTATTCCCGGGATATGACAAACTTGATAGCAGAGCATGAGGTTGAATATATTTAAGTCGATGTCTCGCTCAACCACGTCTATGTAGGTTTATATTTATAATTGTTAAGCACGCTGCACTTCTGAATAGGAATTTATGAGATGCTTATGAAACTCTCACTTTCTTGGAAGTCTAATGTCGTGCCTTTAGAGTGTTAACTCTATGTGCTTTTACATCTAATCCTATTATTATGATATATGCAATGAATAATCATAGAAATGGAACAAGAAGACTTCAAGAATAGATTGCGAATGTGGTAGTTCCTCCCCGTCATGATCAAGTTCCTCCTCTTGAGGATGATGTTAATGATGACCAAGCCCCGGTGAATCCTCCTTCTTTGACGGATGAGAGAATAAGGGTTGCTCTCTTCCAAATAGTCCAAATCATTACTTGCCAAGCACAAGACGCCACTACTCAATCCCAAGCCATGATGTCTAAAGCTAATTAGGAGGTTGTACCCCAAGCACACACCCAAGTTGCTACCACGGGCTCCCGTCTATGGGATTTCACTAGGATGAATCCCACTACTTTGTATGTGTCCAAGGTTGAAGACCCCCAAGAGTTTATTGATGAAATCTACAAGATCCTTTATGCTATAGGGTTGTCTACTAGTGAGAAGGCCGAGTTAGCCACTTATCAGCTCAAGGATGTGGCTCAAGCGTGATATATCCAATAGAGGGAGAATTAAAGGGTGGACCGGTGACTTGGGAAGTGTTCAATAAGGATTTTCTTGATCAATTCTTTCCTAGAGAGAAGAGGGAAGATAAAGTGGTGGAGCTCATCAACCTTTGCCAAGGAGGTATGAGTGTGCTTGAATATTCCTTGCAATTCACTAAATTGGCAAAATATGCTCCTTCTTTGGTTTCCGATCCTAGGGATGAAATGAGCCATTTTATGACCGGGATGTCAGATGATTTGCAAGAGGATTTTCATTTTTCTATGCTATATGACAACATGAACATTTCTCGTTTCATGATTCATGCTCAACATGTAGAAAAGGCAACGGCTAGAAGAAAGAGTAGAGATGCCAAGAGGGAAATATCTTTTGATAGTGGTTCTGCAAAGGGAAGACTTGAGATTAAAGAAAAGTATAGGTTTAAGAAGAGGGTTTCTAAACAAGTTCCTTCCAAGTTCCCTAAGGCTAGGTATGATAGGGTGTATAACCCTAAATCTAAGAAGGGAAGGGATACTAGTTCACAAAAAAAGAAGCCTACTTGTTCCAAATGTGGAAAAGTTCATGTAGGGGAATGCTTAGTTGGAACATGTATTTGCTTTGGTTTTGGAAAGTGTGGCCACCAGGTTAGGGATTGCCTTAATGTGAAGAGTCAAAATAAGGGTAGTGGGAAAACAAGTGGTCTAAATGAGGCTCTGAAAAAGAATCACTTTTATGCTCTCCGCTCTAGGGTTAAGCAAGAGACTTCTCCCAACGTGGTGACCAGTATGTTGAAAGTCTTCTCTATTCATGTATATGCCTCACTTGATACCGGTGCTACCTTATTAATTTTACTCCTTCATCAGCTAAAAAGTTTGACATTTTGCCTGACATCTTACATGAACCTTTTATAGTGTCTACCCTGGTAGGTGAGTCGGTTACTCTAAAAAGGGTGTATAATAATTATCCTATAATGTTGACCAATAGAATTTGTTATGTTGAGCTGGTAGAACTTCATATGCTTGATGTTGATGTCATTTTGGTTGTGGATTGGTTTCATTCTTTATTTGCTTCTATAGATTGTAGAGCGAGGGTGGTGAAGTTTAATTTTCCAAATGATCCAATTTTAGAGTGGAAGGGGGGAAATTCTTTTCCTAGAGGTAGTATCATCTTTTGTTTTAAAGAATGAAAAATGATCTCTAAAGGGTGTTTATACAATATAGTAAGAGTCTAAGATTTAGACTTCAAAATTCCTCCCATTGTGTAGGTCCCCGTAGTGAGGGAATTTCTGAAGGTCTTTCCTAATTATCTTCCCGGTATTCCTCCCGAACAGGAAATTATTTTGGTATCGACTTGTTACCGGATATAAATCCCATTTCAATTCCTTCTTATCGGATGGCTCTGGTTGAATTGAAAGAGTTGAAGGCTCAACTTTAAGATTTACTAGACAAAGACTTCTTTAGACTTAGTATTTCTACGCGGGGTGATCCGACTTTATTTGTGAAGAAAAAAGATGGGTCCCTTAGAATATGCATTGATTATCTCCAACTCAATAAATTCATTATTAAGAATAAGTATCATCTCTCTCGGATTGAGGACTTGTTTGATCAAATCCAAGGGGCAAGCTACTTTTCTTAGATTGACTTGAGATCGGGGTATTACTAACTTAGGGTGAGAGGTGAGGATATATCAAAGACACTATTTCGAACTAGATATTGTCACTATGATTCTTAGTAATGTCCTTTGGTCTCACGAATGCCTCGACGACATTTATGGATCTCATGAATAAAGTGTTTTGAAATTACCTAGATTCATTTGTCATTGTCTTCATTAAAGAAATCTTGGTATATTCGAAAAATGAGGGTGATCATATGAACCATTTGAGGGTGGTATTGCAAGTGCTTAAGGAGAATCAATTATTTTCTAATTATAGCAAATGTGAGTTTTGGTTGAGGTCGGTGGCATTTCAGGGTCATATCATTTCTAGTGAGGAAGTTGAGGTTGATCCAAGGAAAACATAGGCGGTAAAAAATTGTCCTACACCAATGAATCTAACAAACATTAGGAGCTTCTTGCGTCTTTCAGGTTACTATCGGAGGTTTATGGATGGTTTTGCATCCATTGCATCTCCCTTCACTACCTTGACCCAAAAGAGTATGAAATTGGAGTGGTCGGAGGCATGTGAGAGAAGCTTCTAAATCTTGAAATATAAGCTTACTTCCACTCTGGTGTTGACTTTACCAAAGTGTTCAAAGGGTTTCGTTGTGTATTGTGATGCATCTTGAGTGGGTTTAGGGTGTGTTCTTATGCAACATGGAAGGTAATAGCCTATGCTTCTAGGCATGTTAAGGTGCATGTGAGAAATTATCCAACTCATGATCTTGAATTAGCAGCTATGGTATTTGCCTTTAAAATATGGAGGCATTACTTGTACGATGTCCATGTTGGTGTATATACCAAACATACGAGTACCTAATATGTGTTTACCTAAAAGGAGTTGAATCTCCGACAAAGAAGGGGGTTAGAATTGTTGAAACATTACGACATTTTTGTTCTCTATCACCCTAGTAAGGCCAATGTTCTTGCGGATGATCTAAGTCATATGACCATAGGTAGTGTGTCTCACATAGAGGAAGCCAATAAAGACCTAGTGAGAGATGTTCATAGGTTGTCTAGATTGGGTCTGAGGTTGTAAGATTCTTTGAATGGTAGTTTTTTGGTCCATCATAACTCCGAGTCATCCTTGGTGGTTGAGTTGAAGTCCAAACAACACCTTGATCAACCATTGATTTATTTGAAGGAATCGGTTCTTGGTAAGCTTAATGAGACATTCTCTTTATGGGGTATGGTGTCTTGAGGTATCAAGGAAGATTGTATCTTCCCAATATAGATGGATTGATGAATCGGATCCTTGAGGAAGCCCATGGGTCCCGTTACTCCATTCATCCGGGCTCGACAAAAATGTACCATGACCGTAGCAAAGTATTTTGGTAGGAAGGTTTGAAAAAGGACATAGCGGAGTTTGTTGATAAGTGTCCAAATTGCCAACAAGTGAAAGATGAACATCAAAATCCGGGTGGATTTCTACAAGAAATCCAAGTTTCTACTTGGAAGTGGAAAGGCATTAGTATAGATTTTTTAGTAGGTTTGCCTCGGACTCAAAAGAAATATAACTCTATATGGGTAGTTGTGGATAGATTGACCAAATCCGCTCACTTTATTCCCGTCAAGTCTACTTATTCGGTGGAAGATTATGCAAGGATCTTCATAGATGATATAGTGTGTTTCCATGGTATTCCGTTATCCATCATATTGGATAGGGGTGCACAATTCACATATAGGTTTTGGAGGTAATTCTAAGAAGGGTTGGGTACTAAGGTGAAATGAAGCACCGCTTTACATCCTCAAATGGATGACCAAGTAGAGCGTACTATTCAAACCCTGAGGATTTGCTTAGGGCTTGCATTATTGATTTCAAGGGAAATTACGATAAGCATTTGCCTTTGGTAGATTTTGCTTATAATAGCAGCTTTACATTCATCCATATCATGGATCCTTTTGAAGCCTTGTATGGTAGGAGGTGTAGGTCTCCTATTGGATGGTTTGAATTGGGTGAGCCTTCACTTCTTGGTCCCGATTTGATTTATAAGACCTTGGATAAAGTTCATATCATAAGGAACCGATTGCAAACGACCTATAGTTGGCAAAAGTCATATACCGATCATAGGAGAAGGGATTTGGAGTTTGAAGAATGTGATAAGGTGTATTTTTGAAAATTTAGCCTATGAAAGGGGTGGTTAGATTTTGCAAGAAAGAGATGTTGAGTCCTCGTTATGTGGGTCCCTATGAATCTTTCAAAGGGTTGGTAAGGTTGCCTATCAATTAAGGTTGCCTAGTGAATTGGTTTCGGTTCATTGGGTTTTCCATGTTTCCATGCTTAAAAAGTTTATCGGTGATCCTGAGTATATCCTTCCTATTGAGGTTTTGGTGTGAAGGATAATGTCTCTGATGAGGAATTTCGATTCAAATCCTTGATAGTCATGTAAAGAAATTGAGAAACAAAGAGGTGGCTTCTATAAATGTATGATGGAAGAATCAGCTAGTTGAGGGTGCAACATGGGAGGCTGAGGCCTACATGATGTCCCGTTATCTATTTGATAACTAAGGTTAGTTGTTCTACTAATAATTAAAATAATGACTAAAAATTGAAATTTCATGATATTTGGATAACTTTTGAAAAATTTGCATTTTTAGATGTCACCCTGATTATAAAAAATTATACTAATAATTTGCAATTTTGCTTTTTGAGTTATATTCTGCATTTTGATAAGGTGAGTCTTTATGTAATGATATGTAGCATGTTGGTAACTTGAACTTTGGCAGAATTGACTCATGAATGTTATGTTGAGATCTTGTTGTAGGAAGCATGTTCCTCATAATATAATGTTGAGCCTTATATGTGGAAATTGACAATTTTGAATTTTCTTGTGTAAATGATATGATTGGTGTTGTAACTGATGTTTTTGTGTATTGTTGTTGGTTGGGCTGCTGGTCTTAAGTCTATTCCTCCCTTCGAAAGATTTTTAGAATCATATGGTGATGAACGTTCCTGGGGGGGGGGGGATAATGTAAAACTTCGAATATCCAAGACGTGGTCTAGAGCCTAACATAAGTGTCATAAAGTGTATACATTATTTTAAGGTCCAGTTCAATGATTATAAGTCATTTAGGAAGTCTAGAAACAAAAACATCCAAGAACGTCCACGACGTTTGGAAACTAGTTCAAGGAGGTACTACGTGCCTTAACCTATTTGACGAGCTTTTAGGAGTCAGAAATTCATGAAATTTCGTGGAAGGGTGTATAACATGTGTTTTAGTTGGTTCATGGTCAAAATTTCTAGGTATGACTCCCCAAGACCAACCAAGTGCCCTTGAGGAGGACCATTTCGTTTTGGGATCTAAAGCACTACCTGGGCAGTGTGCACCCGTGAGGGAGTTGACAGAACGTGTGTTGATCGACGGGGAGTCGATGCTATCCTTCTACCAAAACTTATCCATTTTGGATAATGGTCCATTTGTACAAGTCTCTGAACTTACATATGAATGTGCAACACGGAAGGGGGGGCATGTCGTCGACTCACAGACAGGCCATTGGTCGGGGTCTCGTCTGTGAGGGCTGAAATTTTCTGCACATTTTAAGTTAGTTCCAATTAATTAATTAAAAGAGTTAGTTAATTAGTTTGTGTATTAGGGAGGTATAATTAACTTATTTAACACCCTACATAAAGTCCTAGCCTAATTAGACTAATCCAAACTCTCATAACTCACAAAACCAAATTCTTTTCTTTCTCTCTTCTTTCTCTCTCTAGTGAAGAACTGCTACGCTCAAACTGACTTCTCAAATAAGAAGTAAAGCAGTCGTGTCAAGTAAATAACCCAACTAGTGAGGTTGGGATCGTTCCCACGAGGAAAATAGTCTAGACTTAACTTCAACCTGTTATTACTATTGTTTGGTCAATGACTTCCTTGGAAAGTAAAAACAATAAAAGGGGGGTTTCTAATTCTAAATGAATGAAAATAACTAACGCAATTGAAAGAGACACTTAACAACTTTGAATGTTGGATTTTAATCAATTAATCAAAGTAACTAGGGTTTACATGTTCCCCACAGGTTCATAATTTGATAATTCTAACTATAACAATTCTTTCCTAGTATCTTGCATGCAAAGTGATAATTTATTTATTTCTAAATCCTTGGTCCGGCATCTAGAAAATCTCACTCCGCACCTTGGTCCGGCTACGTGTGTTTCTTTCCTAACCCTTATCTTTACCTCATATTAAGCATCGTATTCTATATTTGACTAAGTTATTACCTTGTACCATTCAATACTAGCCTATTAGATAGTATGTAATAAATCTATGTTGATAATTCTTTTCCTATTATCTACCTCCTTGGTCCGGCAAGTAGCATTAAGGCGAGTTATAACATTGGCCATCCGTTAAAAAGACTTCTAGGCTAAAGAATTGTTAATACATGCAAGACACCATTCTAGAATTGCTATTTTAGTTAGGTTTTATCTCATTATTTGCCTATGGTTCCCACAACCCTAGTTATGGAGTTTAGTTACTCATAGTCATAATCACAATATTCAAATATATTAAATAAGAGTTCATGTACTTACTTCAATGAGAAAGAGTAAAATCCAAACTTTTGCTTGATTAATCACCAAAAATAACAAACAATCAATGATAATCAAAAGTCTAACAATACATTGTTTTCTACTACGCTGTCTAACAATACGGAGTCTAACAATGATCCAGAGTCTAACTATATGGGGTCTAACTATCCGTAGTGTAACTTCAAAAAAAAACGAGGTTTTTTGAACTATTTATAAAAAATAAAAACCTAATTAAACAAGGACTCTATTTGTTGGAAATCTGCGAAAACGCGGCTGGGTCGACGGACCTTGCGATGGATCGTCATGGTCACGACGGACCGTCATGGACTCTGTCGTCCCATGCTTATGCAATTTCTTCTTCTGCTCTTCTTCATTACCCTCGACGACAAGTATGACGGACCGTCATTGGCACAACGGCACGTCGAGGGCCTTCGTTCCAAAACACTTCAACTCTTGGAATATGGGTACTGGGATTACTTCTCTGAACTTCATGAGGAACCTGCAGGACGGACCGCCATAGACACGACAGACTGTCACAAGCTTCGTAACCCCACACTTGGTCAGACTTCCCCATCTTCCTTCAGCAGCTGCACTACGCTGCCACCTACGGACTGTCACAAGCACGACACACCGTCATAAGCTCCGTAGGTGGTCTCTTCTACATTTCTTCGCTCAAAATCTCCGCATTGAGCTTTGGATAGATTTCCTGCAAAATAAAAAGAAACTTATATAAACGTAGCACAAAAAGGCTTTTGGACACACTAAACTTAAGGAAAAATTATTAATAATACCATAAAACCACGGTATATCAACACCCTCAACTTAAATTCGTTGTTTGTCCTCAAGCGACACACTTTGACTCAATACAAATTCTTTGTACAATAGTATCCATGTTTTATCCTTTGCAATCATTTGGCTATCAATCCCGATTAATCTCATCAAATCTATGCATGCTATCACTATTATTATTGAATTATGTGGATCAGAACATGACACAGACTCACCATGCACTAACACCTATCCTCTTCAATTTCTCACCGAGGTGCTAACAATTCCGGTATTGCAACTAGTGTCCTCACTTTAAAACAAAATCCTCCTTTTTCACACAATGATTTCAGTTTGAGTATAAGGATTACTTTTCAACACTCGCTCTCAGAACAAAGTCATACTCATTCATACCTATTTCCATAAGCTTTCCCTTATTTTCACTGCCTTAAGTTCGCTATAGAACCCTTAGGATCACGATATGACTTTTTTAGCTAGTATCATAGGCTCAGGGTCAGGTATGGTATATTTAGGTATACTTTAGGGACTTTTTGCCCTCTTTGACATAACAGCTAAACCTTCCACTTTCTATCATTTTATCTCGCCCAGTTTCTCATATTCTTTCACTTTGCTATTTTCTCTTCTTTCTTCATTTGTGTAAGTGACTCTCTTCTTTTCTTGCTTGTATTTCTTGTATAATTTTCTTTTTGTTTACTTTTCTTTCGACTAATTCTTGAGTCACTTTACTTTTGTTCTTTATCTCTCTTTGTTCTTTCAACCCCACTTTCAAGAGCATTCCTCATAATAGCCACCCTCAACTCATGGCTTTTCCATGAGTCAAGGTACACAATACCCAAAGTTGGGTCAGGGCCATAACGAAGGTTGTTTACTGGATTAGCCACCCTCAACTTATGCTTTTGACATAAGCTGAGTGCACTGTCCAAGGAGGGACCAGGGCCAACACATTGTTCGTAGAAAAGATTAGTTAGGGTGAAAAAGAAAGGTCTAATTTAAGATCAGATCATTTGGATCAAAGAAGGATAAATATCATTTGGTTTCTTTTATTTAGGCTAGAAATGGGCTATATTGAATAAGGGCCTATGATCCTTTGCTAGTTGTCTATTACAACTTACTTTTAGCAGGACTAACCAGGCTAGTTCTAGATCAGTATCAATAGTGGACTATTTAAATCTTCCTCACACTCACTTGACATCTCATCACTATACCAGATTATCAGACACCTAGTTCAAATTTTAGACTTAGGGTAATGCAATGGTGTACCTCTATGTCATGCTTAGGGTCACACAATTATCAGTTGTATGCCTAGTCATGCATCATTTTCCAGTTTATCAGGATATCATTTTAGCCATCATGCTCCAGAATTAAACTATTTACAAAAGATATAAACATGCAAGTTCAACAGAAAAAGTAATCAGTCTTTTGGGGAAAAAGAACACAGACAAGAAAACCCTAGAAGAGGATAGTGAATTGGGGTACTCAGACTCCACCCTAACACTCACTTTCCATTTACCCCACCCCAACAAAAAAACATGAATTGTTCCTAATGCATAAAAATTTAAATAATAGAGTGGTCGGTGAAGCAAAACTGTGGTGCAAAGCGCCGTCGATCAGTAAGCTGGTGGGTCCGGTTCCCCGGAACCCACTTCCTCTGCAATTTGGACACCCTCAGTGGTGTCCTCAGCAACAACCGCACCATCAGTAGTGCCTCCTGCTATCTCCACAATGCGGGAGCTAGACGCCCCAGCCGCTAACTCTGATGCTCTCATCTGGTGCGCCTCTTCCTCTGCTCGACCCCTATGCCTCTTGGAATTCTCTCGAGGGGGAGGTAGTGGAATATCTGAAGTGGAAAATAGGGCTGCCAACAGTGTGTCTTCAGCGGACTCGACAGAAGGGGCCTCAGACTCCGGCACCCTACCCTCTAAGATCGTGTCAATATCTGCACGAAGATTGTCAACTGCAGCCTGAAGAGTCGACACATCCACCGGAGGGGCTGATCGGGATAACACCCTCAACTCAAAGGTGTCCAAGCGCTGGTGAACCTCAGCAATCTTCCGCTCTGTATACTGGACCATTTTCTGCTCTAGGCGCTATTCTGACTTAGTAATCAACTTCTGCATCCACGGCTGGATATGATGCAGAACTGTAGCCATTTGTGCCTCCAATTTTTGGACTATAGCAAGTGGGACCAGTGCCGGTAGAGGGGATGTGCGAGAGGATCTTGGGTCAGTGCTACTACCTGGGATAGACTCGAACGGGGTAGTGTCAGTGAATGCTGCCTATGTAGCCGTGCGGGCCTGGGCTACCGTATCAGCAAGATCATCAGCAAGTGGGGGAAGCTCTGGACGGGGCCCTCTGCGTGGAGCCAACTCATTGGCTTCATATGTGATGAGGCCGACATCAACAATGCCCTGCGGGGTCTTGAGATGATCTACGTGCCATATAGGCACACCTACGGACCTGCAGAGAGCAAAGATCATGCACGGGAAAGGGTAAGTAGTAGTGACCTTGAAAGCCCTCTCGTGCATGACTGCCTGTAGAAGCCACGCGAAGTCCACCTCGAACGCGGCTATCATTGCCGCCATCAACACTTCTCGATCCCATGTAACGATATTATCAACAGCTGTGGGGGAAACGTAGTGATGGACAATCAGCTACAAGAACTTTGCCGTGAAAGTGAGGTTGGCCTTCTTGATGGCCCCCTTTGTCTCAATTACCCAGTCGACACCCTCTCCATCAACTGACAGGTGCAGGGCCATCCACCTCTTTGTGGTCTCTCTCAGTGATCGCGCAGGAACTTGCCATCTTTAACTATCTGCCAGCGGTAGTCAAACTCGGCAGTGAGAGGGGTCCGAGTAGCATCAACACCCTCGCCGTATAGAAATCGGCGGATGGCAGGCAGGGAAATGTCAACCTGTACGCCCCATACTCGGAGCTGCTCCAGTGGGGCCTATTTAGCGGGGGAAGCCTGCCTATCTATCTGTGATCGGAGAGTCGCTACGTAGGATGCGTAGAACTCTCAGACCATTTCTTCACTGTAACTTCCCAAATGGACGTGCTGTCCACTCCAAGCCATGCTTGGTGAAGAGATTGTGGATCTCAGGCATCGTCGGGAGGCTTCCTATAAGGACCCGCCGCTCCAAGGTGAGTGTTCGAGTCATCACTCCTTTATCAGTCAGGAACTTGACGTCGGAGTAGACTTGAAATTGCCGATCAACACACCACGGGTTGTGCTGGTCAGTGGCTGGGGTGGGGGCCTGAGCTGGTGAACCTGATGTGGATTTCAAGCTGTCAGCCTCATCAGACGAGGCCGATGCTACAGTGGTGGCGGGTGCGGGAACCTCAGCAGAGCCGGAGGCTTCCTCGGACCATGATACTCCTAAGGAGCCAGACGCTCCTTCTTCATTTGTTGCTGACCCAGAGGGTGTGCCGGTCAGTGTGCGCTCATTATTAGACTGGGAGGCAGTGACTACGCCGGACACCACCTTTTTTGGTGTGGATCTGGGAGCACATGCAGCACGGGAAGAGGTGGAAGTGCCTGGGGGCACATACTAAGGGTCACGCTCATCATCCGAGCCAATGACCATGCAGGCAGACAGGGCGATAGACTTCGATCGCCCGCGTGCGTAGATTCGATCTTGCTTGGGTGCCATAGTAGATAGTACCTATAAAGGATCAATATTAGTATGAGAAGTGGCAAACAAGACAAGCAAAACCACAAAAACAATTAAAATATTTTGTCATTACTATGGTAACAGGGACACACGATGGGCCTGGTGACGACTCGTCGTGACTATGACGGACCGTCATGGGGTCCGTCGTGTTTTACTTAAACTATGTATATATGGAGAACCCTGAAGGAGAGTCTCTGACTAGTATGACGGTATGTTCAGGACGGACCATCACAAGTACGACGGTCCGTCGTAGGTGTCTGTTAGAGGACACTTAGAAAAAAATTGAGAGACCCTTAGGAGAGGGGTCTCTGACCGTCATAACGGTCATGCAGGACGGACCGTCGCAGCTACGACGGTCCGTCACGTGTGTCTGTTGAAGGAAACTTAGAAAAATTGAGAGACCATGAGAAGAGGGGTCTCTGACCAACATAACGGTCATGCAGGACGGACCGTCGTGGCTAGGACGGTCAGTCACATGTGTCTATTGAAGGACACATAGAAAAAGTGAGAGACCATGAGAAGAGGGGTCTCTGACCGTCATAACGGTCAGGAAGGACGGGCCGTCGTGGGTACGACGGTCCGTCACATGTGTCGAATAAAGGACACTTTAGAAAAAGTGAGAGACCCTCAGAAAGAGGGTCTCTGACAACCAGAACAGTTGTGCAGGACGGACCGTCGTGGGTTTGACGGTCCGTCACATGTGTTTGTTGGGGACACTTGGAAAAACATGGGCAGTGGGGTTTTAGGGCTTTTGGAACGGACCCTACGACGGTCCGTCGTGGGCACGACGGTCCATCATTGGGGTCTCGTTCTATAGATCACTGAACGAACTGGCATACCCCATTCATCCCCAATGAACCCACATCAAACTTGTAGTGCTATGGACCTACATTTGTCTAACCCAACTATCTAGGAAACTAGTAATACGAAAGCACCTATGTTTAAGGTTGTAAACATGGCAATTTCGAACATGTTTAACCTAAGTTAGACAGACTCTTATATAAAAGAAACGAATATATCACAAACAACTAAGCTAATACTAATTAATAAACAAAAATTCAAGATAAATGAGTAGAAATTAGAGGCAAATACCTTAGAATTGGAGAAAAACAAGATGGGCAAGTACTCGGTGACCAAGAAGACACCCACAACAGCAACTCCAACTAGTAGATGATAACTTCTAAGGCTTTGGAGAATTTTGGGGGAACAATGATCGAGGGAGAGAATGTGGAAGTTTAAAAGAGAGGGAATTAACAATAAAAGGAGGGTTTCTAATTCTAAATGAATGAAAATAACTTACGCAATTGAAAGAGACACTTAACAGCTTTGAATGTTGGATTTTAAATCAATTAATCAAAGTTACTAGGGTTTACGTGTTCCCCACAGGTTCATAACTCTATAATTCTAACTATAACAATTCTTTCCTAGTATGTTGCATGCATAGTGATAAGTTATGTATTTCTAAATCCTTGGTCCGGCATCTAGAAAATCTCACTCCGCACCTTGGTCTGGCTACTTGTGTTGCTTTCCTAACCCTTATCTTTACCTCATATTAAGCATTGTATTCGATATTTGACTAAGTTATTACCTCGTGCCAATCAATACTAGCCTATTAGATAGTATATACTAAATCTATGTTGATAATTCTTTTCCTATTATCTACCTCCTTGGTCTGGCAAGTAGCATTAAGGCGAGTTCTAACGTTGGCCATCCGTTAAAAAGACTTCTAAGCGAAAGAATTATTAATAGATGCAAGACACCATTCTAGAATTGTTATTTTAGTTGGGTTTTATCTCATTATTTGCCTATGGTTCCCACAACCCTAGTTATGGAGTTTAGTTACTCATAGTCATAATCACTATATTCAAAAATATTAAATAAGAGTTCATGCACTTACTTCAATGAGAAAGAGTAAAATCCGAAAGTTTGCTTGATTAATCACCAAAAATCACCAACAATCAATGATAATCAAAACTCTAACAATACAATGTTTTCTACTATGGTGTCTAACAATACGGAGTCTAATAATGATCCCGAGTGTAACCTAACAGAGTCTAACTATCCGGAGTCCAACCTCAAAAACGAGGTTTTTTGAACAATTTATAAAAAATAAAAACCTAATTAAACAAGGACTCTATTTGCTGTAAATCTGCCAAAACGCGGCTGGGTCGACGAACCTCGCGACGGATCGTCATGGTCACGAAGGACCGACATGGACTCCGTCGTCCCATACTTATGCAATTTCTTCTGCTGCTCTTCTTCATTACCCTCGACGGCAAGTATGAAGGACCGTCATAGGCAAAATAGTCCGTCGATGGCCTTCGTTCCAAAACACTTCAACTCTTGGAATATGGGTACTGGGATTACTTCTTTGAACTTCATGACGAACCTGCAGGACGGACCGTCATAGACACGACGGACCGTCACAAGCTTCGTAACCCCACACTTGGTCAGACTTCCCCATCTTCCTTCAGCAGCTGCACTACGCTGCCACCTACGGACTGTCACAAGCACGATGGACTGTCTGAAGCTCCGTAGGTGGTCTCTTCTGCTTTTCTTTGCTCAAAATCTCCGTATTCAGCTTTGGATAGATTTCCTGCAAAATAAAAAAAACTTATATAAAATTAGCACAAAAAGGCTTTTGGACACACTAAACTTAAGGAAAAAGTATTAATAATACCGTGAAACCACGGTATATCAAGTACTCCATTGAAGAAAAATCCAGGGGAGGGTTTAAGGATGCAAAGAGTGAAGTTTCACCATCAATCTTAATCAATTATTAAGGTATGCTATATCTTTCACCTTTGATACCTCTTTTCTCAAAGGATTCCATCGAATTGATTTCAAAAGTTGGGATTTCAAATGGGTCTTTTCAAATCTCAAAATTTATGTTATGAGTTGATTTGTTTATGATATCTTTTGGATATTATGAATAGATTAACATAATTCATGTAGTTTATGATATCTTTTGGATATCTTGATGTATTGGTCTCTTTGTAGATGACCTTTACCCCTTATCCCTAGATTATGATCTTGATATGAATTATGTTATATTAGTTCAATCGACTTGGTTATTGTTTGAATTACTACTAGATGATGTTGTTATACCAATTATGAATTAATTAGGGTTAATTGTAGTCCTTTCATGCTAGTTATTGAGAAGTTCATCTAGGATATAAAGTGTGATGTGAGTTTGACCTAAATATCTTGTCTTAAGCTATGAACTAGTATTGAATTGTGATGTAGTGATTCTTTTAACCTTGTTATCATGTTGATCATTGAATTATGATGATTTTATACCGTAATTGTGTTGAGTTAAGGGTTGATGGTAAGACCTTGATGATGAATTATAAAGGAGACTTGGTAAGTCTTATGATCCCTAACCTTTACTTCACTTGTGGTTAATTGTGATTAAGTAATCATGTATTGGAGTATGCCTTGTATAGGATTGATAGGGTGATATGATGTTGAAGTTGAAAGTCTTGACTATTGTTTGTGAGGTGTTGGCTAAGATGTGAATGGTATAAGGATGATGAACGGTTTACTAATATAACTTATCATGATAGGAAAATATTAATGTGCTAGTTTCACCTATATGAATTCTAATGAAAGGACTATACTCATGCGCTTCTTATTGAGATATGATGATGATGATTATACAAGGGATATAATAAAGACATTTCAAAAGGGACTTAGCTTAGCACTGAGTAAATTTGATAATGGGAGGTGATGGATTTCTATAGAGGAAGATCAACCTATAGTTCCACATGTGATATTGACTCCCCAATGAGGGATACTCATCCAATGGATTCCCATGAGAGGATCCCCTATTGCCAAGTGGTATGTAGAGGGATTTGACCTATCTCATAGTTCTTGAACTATGTTTTCCCATAGGAAGACTAGCTAGCTGATCCACCTAGAATGCTACGTTTATGTTTGGTTTTACTTTGGGCGATAGACCACTTTCCTTCGATGTAAGATTTTACAACACCAGATTCCATACTGAGCTTTTTGGGTCTATGTAGGTTAAGGAAAGTGTTCCCTAACTAAAATGAAGTAATGAAGTACAAACCAACTAGGGTAAATTAAGATGTTTGACTTAACTTAGGTAGGGCTATGGGACTCTACCTATGTCTTGCACTACTTATCCTTGAGGGAGTCCTTAAGAGGTTGCTCTTATGTATGAATATTCTTATGATGGTGTGTGATATGTATATGATGAACTTTCACATTGTTGATACTATATGATGATTTGTTTCACTTATGAAAATGTGTTGGTTTACATTGTTGAAGTAATATGATATGTACTCTTAAATTACATGCTATGTGAAGGATGATGTTGGTCATGATTCTTGTTATGTTACTTGGTTGAGTAAGGTATGGGGTTTCACTTTATCATTGCACTTGTTGACTTGATAAGGGTTCATGGGTAATTGTCTTTCTTTGGTTATGTTATACTGAATTCTTGTTCATGTTTGTTGCTATTATGACTTGATGATAAAGTTACTTAACTATTTATTCAATTATATGATATGCATGTTGAGTTGACTAGTTTTGATGTTGTTGGTCTTGTGATGTACATGCCTATGACTTAATAAACATGTCCTATCGGTTGGTATGGTCTTGTTGAATGTACATAAAGATTGTTAATTAAAAGTGCATACTTTATGAAATGTCCCTTTTCTTAGCATGTTTTCATAATATGTGTGCATATTATCTCATACTTAGTACAAGTGGTGTACTAACCCTATTTATTCCTTTCCCCAAACATTTTAGGTTCCGGTCGTTCAAGGGATTTTGGAGACGACGTTGAAGAAGACTTGGAATTCTTGATCATCCTAGTTTGGTAAGTCCTCACTTTCCGAGGGCGATGCCACTATCAATCCTATGAAGTTATTTTATTATTAAGACTCTTATGTTTCTTTCCTTTCCTTTCATTTGAGTACTAAACATTTATATGACCTATATATGGTGTTGGTTAGTTGATGTATGGGCTATGCCAAATTTTATTTACTCTTGTTAGATGGTTATGAGATGACATGACTATTTTGAGCCTATGTTATCTTCTATTTATATATGTGCAATAAAATTAGAAGACTAAGTAATCTTCCTATGCGAAGGGTCTATGTATTCTCGATATATATATAGAATGTGTATGTACAGGTCTATGTAAACCTCCAATAAGAAATAACAAAAATTTATAAATTTTTCTGTAAATTTGACCTATGAATTTAAAGTGAAAGCTAAAAGGGTAGTCTTAGTCCTCAAAGAGAACGACGACGCCGGTTACGTCTAGGGGGTATTCTTGATGTGACAGGTTTAGGTGCTTCCAATGATAAGTTATAATGGTTAATGACCCCTTACATATGTGCCCCTACATGAAGGTGTGATTAGTTAATGTTAGGAGTCTTGAATGTAAAGGTTGAAGTTGTCTTATCTCCTTGCTGTTATGTGTTGTGTGGTCTATGCTTGAATGTGCATTGTGGTCTTAAGAGGGTGGCTGCCTCAATGTGTTGTTAATAGTCATTATATGATTATGTTGACCAATGTAAACACACTTACACCTCATGCATGCTTACAAGTAGTATAGGTTCATGGTGTCTAATGAAAGGGTATTATCATATGCACTAATGTATGCTACTATGCATGTAAAGTGTATATCGATAATGTATGTTATGTATCCCTTAATTAGGATGACTTGATAGGTGTAATAAGTATGGAAAAGGGTATGAGACTTGTGTATGCATTGCCCATGTGTGCCTTGATAGGATAGTTCATAGGTTCGTGATCTATGTACATGAATATGAATGCATGAGCATATTATAAATATGACTTATATGCAATGATTTCAAGTTTATGGTATGATGAAGTATGAATATGTGTTGGTTAAGGCTATAGTTTCCTAAAATAAATTGGACAATGGAAGTAAAGCAAGGACCTTAACTAGGATAACATATGGGAAATTTCTTAATGTAGGTGAGGGTATAGGATTTTACCTATGTATTGCACAAGTAGCTCTTAAGAGGAGTTTTAGGAAGGTTTTCTAATACATGTGACTATGTTTATATTTCTTATGCATGATATTGTAGTGTCCTCTACTTTTTGTGATGAATGCATGGTATAAGGCTTAATGAGTCTTTATGATGTGGCCTTACCTTATATGCATAATGTGGGTCTTGTTTATCATATGATGAAGGTCTTGATTGGCATGTATCAAATTCTCTATACTTGTCTTGTTGATGTTTGGAGTGAATGGTATGCTTGTAGTCTCTTTCTTGGTTTACTTAGTATGTGTGAGGTTGTGGGACCTCACATGTACATTGCACTAGTAAATTTAGAATGAGGTTGTGAGTAGTGTTCAATGGTATGCTTTATGAAGTGAAGTCCAAGTATGTGTTGTTGACTATTGCTTAGAATGATGTTATTGATAGTGTGACTTCCATGATTTCTTGGGTTAAGTTTTATATGAGGTTTATGAATTATGTTGAGTTGTATGTGAAGTTTGTGCTATCATGATATGCTATGCCTCTATGTATATGTCTTTGTGTTTGGTAAGTAATGAGGGTGCATGTTTGATTACCTTGTGGTCTTAAGATGATACTTGAGTGTGGATAGTTTAATGGAACATTATATATACATTGCACCAAGTATCACTAGAGTATCACTTCGGAAGTTAATGAGTTAAAGAAAAGAAGTTTAATGTAAAAGAAATGAGTTCACTATAAGCTAACTGTAAAGTGATTCCAATTATGCCTTAAATGCAATGTGTGGTTTTATGTGATATTATGACTATCGTATATGATTAAATGAAGTATGTGATTTGTATGATACTTAATGTATCCATTGTACGAAGTTTAACAAAAGGCAGGATGCATGGTTTCAAAGAAAAATGACGCTTTTAAATGTATGTTTTTTGCATGGTTTCCATACTTTGTGCATTATTGTACTAACACCAGTCTTCTTTACCTTTTTATACAAGTGTAGGTTATGGATTCTTAAAGAATGTCTCTAAGGTGAAGGACTTGATATGTGATCCCCAATCTCAATGAAAGGGATCCTTAAGTTGAAGGATTTCCTATGTCAAGTTTCTATAAAGTCTTGTAATAGCTTAGTGATGATTTATGTTGAAAGGGTCATGCCCCTACTATACTCTAATGATGTTGAGTCTAAGATGGAGACGAGACTTAGAGTCTTCAAGTATGTATTATGATATTTCTATATTAATGAAAGTGATATTCTAGCATATGATGTGCTATGAAAGTTTTAAATTTTTCGATAAATTTATCTATGAAAAAATGATGAATGATAACTATGGGCTTGTATAATACCTCCAAAAGGTCAAATACGCCATGTTACTTCTAGGGGGTGCTCCTCAATCGTGAAAAATGTGGTATTAGAGCCCGAGGTTTATAAAAGTGGTTTTAGGATCCAAAAGTCTCATATTGCAACGTCTAGTAGAGACTATAGGATGATAGAGTTTCCTTTCTTCACTATTCTCATGTCGTTCCATATAACTTAACTCTATAAAATATCTCTTTTATATATTCTTTTTCGGTGATCTTTTAGATGTGATTGCTTGGATGAGATGGTATCTCTATGTTTGAGGGTATTAAGGTGAGTTTTGATGCTTATCTTGGTTTTATGGTTTGATAAAGTATGTGAAGATGAATTTTTGCATGCTTTGTTGAGATGATTTAATTTATGTCTATGCATGTGATTTAGGTGAAATTATATGTTATGTAAATATTTATGCTATGATATGGTTAAAGCTTGTTAAAGAAGTTGTTATAGTTTAATTGAATTCCTTTTAGGAATAATGAGCTGCTTTATGAGTATGTATGAAGGTAGTATAATGTTATGGTTTGAGTTGAAATGTGATAATAAAATGAGGTAAATAGCTAAAGATGCATGTTGCCTTTATATATGTTTCATGGTCCAACCTTGCCCATTGTAGATGTGCGGTTCCTTATAGTTGCCTTGTTTTATTTGTTGTCCTTTCTATAGACTTGATCCTAGATGTGACGGTAGTATGCTTACCTTGTAGGGTGATGATGTGACTTGGAATGACCTAGAAGTTACCTTACCTTAGTATTGAAAGAAAAGAAAGAGGCCTTATGGCTAAGTCTTCTCTATGGTTTCTCCTAAGGTGTTATGAACCTCGATGTTCATGGTATAGTTGAGTCTTATTTGGTTAGGTAGTATGACCTAACTTGATTGTTATAGATTTCTTTTTGGTGTTAGGCCTAGAGCAATGATGATAGTTGACTTAGGATTTCTCTTAAATGGGTTTACTCTAAGTGGGGATGGTGATGTGGGTAGTAAGGTGATAAATATTCCTATTTTGTCCTATTATTCTTAATTGATATTGAAACTAAGAGTTCCTAGAAGCTAGTTCATGATAAGAGTCTTGCCTAAAAGTATGAGTTGTATGTTCTCCATATGTTATGCATGTCTTAATTGAAACTACGTTATGCATGATTTTGAAGATTCTAAGTTGTATGAAAAGGAAATTTTTTGCCAAGTTCATGTTCTCTCATGTTGATTGTGCATCTTGATGTGTAAATTCTGCATTAGACTTCATGAGATAAGGTAAGGAGCATGTTAGATGCCACTTTTATGTGTGGTGTTTTAGGCCATCAATGAGAAATTGAGTCTCCTTAAAATGAAAAATGATGAGTCTCTTGAAAACTATGTGACTTTTATGAATTGGGAAGCATGCATGTAGGCCCACTCTTAAAAAATGAAGACATGTCTATCTAGTTTCCTTGAGTGTGCCCATAAATTGAAAGATTTTCCCAAAATAATACATGTTAACGAAAGCTAGTGTTATGCTAGAAATGTAAACTATGTGAAATGACTTCCTAATGTTGTAATGTGTGTGGTGTGATTTACCATTTTGACTTCACTAGGAAGGATGAATGAGTATGCTTTGGTTAAAAAAATTGATGAAATTCTCATTTGAAATGAGTTGACCTTTGTGTATTGCTTGTGTATGAACTCATAAGACATGTAAGTGTGTTGAGGATAAGGACATTACTCCATAAAAATACCTAAGAATGGTATGGTTGATTATAGCCTTTATGGAATTATTTCTAAATTATAAAGATCCTTGTTGATCTACCTGACTCAAGTCTATGTGCATTGAAGTTTGAGTGCTTATTTTCTTCTTGAGTGATACAGAATCTACCTATGTGCGGTCATACATGACAAGCTCTTAATGAAATGAAAGGAAAAGACCATGTTATGATTAGCATAAGGATGTTCCTCCTATGAACATGACAAGAGCCTATGTGCTTGATGCATTTTGAAAGTGAGTGAATAAAGTTTTTTGCTTGCTTGTGTTGCATTGAGTGCTAAATGGTTTGAAGTTGGTGTTCCTTGTAAGATTGGTGCATTGGATTCTATGTGATGATATTATAAATGTTGTGAGCTGCTCAATGGGTCATTGAAGTCCTTGTTGTATTTAAAGTTGTTCCATGTGTCATTCGAGGATGAATGTTCCCAAGTCGGGGATATTGTAAGAACCCTCAAATTAATATAGGTGGTTAGATCCTCAAATATGTCTATAAATGATTAAAAATATGTTAAGTTAACAAGTGTTTTACAGTATGCTTACTTGATTTGAAGTCATTTGGAGGTCAAACATCAAAGAACGTCCGATGACGTTTGAAAGTTAGCCTTGAGACGTGCAGGTGCGTCTTGGTGTTTCTTGACATGTTTTACGAGTTTTTTTGGTTAAAACTTATGTGGAAGGTCTCTAACATGTTAATAAGTATATTTACGTTTGAAATGTCTGGGTACGACTCCCCAAGGGTACCGTAAAAGGCCCTTAAGGTGGACCCCAAACTCTACCGAGACACTGCCTTGGCAGTGTCAAACGGCTGCCTTGAATGACGCCTCATCAGTGAACCTACGCCCCATCAATGGCAAGGATTCGTTCAAAACTTATCTTGGTGAAGACTTATGCCAAATAAAAGCCCTCAGACCCAAATGATGATTGCCAGTACAACCCATTGATAAGTCTGTGCAACCTACAATTGCTGCCAGACGTGCTGCTTTATTAAGTGGTGAATGGGAAATTCTTCCCACGTCCCTAAATTATTATAGAAGGTTATTTCATGTGTTTTAACTTGGTTATAAAGATCAAAATCCCAAACCCAATTTCATATTTCAAAATTAGATTTCCCTCTACCAAAGAGCCTCTCTAGAAACCTACAATGGAGATGAAGCTCAACAAAAACATGGAGTTTTGATTCCCATGGATTCTTCATGAGATTTAGTGGGTTTCTCCTACAACGAGGTATGGTGATCCTTCATCCTTTATCAACTTTTTTTAAGGAGTTCCTTCCAATGTTTTCAATGAAAGTTCATGATCAAACCTTCAATCTTCATATCTAGCCATGTGTTCTTTCTCAAAACGTTTTCAAAAGCTTGCTTATGATGAATTGATGTTAATGTACTGATTGTAAAGTGAATCTCAATCCAATTTCATGATAAACCCATGTTCCCTCAAATTCTCAAAATTAGCATGTGTTGTGGGCATTATGATCTTGATTATGTACTAATTCAATTGTGATCCTATTATGTTGAATTATATATTACTACTGCTTTATACTCAAATTGATGGTGAATAATTGATGAGTGATCCGTGTGGATCAAGGCTTGGAGAGTTGGTAAGGATTGACTTATGTTCTTCTATCTTCTATTGATTGTTAATGTAGAGCATTTGTATGATCTCGATTCTAGGGCAATTGAAGTATGATTTCATTTCGGTTATGATATCTTTATCTACTGCCCTATATTGTATTATTGTTGAATTACGAGTATTGATCATTGATGATCAAAGATAGGGAAATTTGGTAAGATTGATCTACGTTCTTCTATCCTCAACAGATTGATAATGCAATATACATAATGTGATCTTAATTCTAGGATATATGAAGCATGATTTCGCTTATGATTAAGATACACTTAGATACTACCCTATAATTGAATTGTTGATGAAAGATGAGTATTGATCAATGGTGATCAAAGGTTGATGAATTGGTAAAATCTCCTACTTTCTCTACTTTTCTTATAGAATTGCTAGATGATTGGCCTTATATGGTATTGTGTGGTATCATACACTTATGGTGGTTTTTTTTAATTTAATGTTAATATGTATGTGATGTGATCATGCTCGTGAAGGCAATTATAGCATGAAGGTGTGGTGGTTATGATCACCAAATGTGAAGTATGCTTAATATTTCATTCTAGTTATGATCGAGGCTGTGTGGCTATTGTTTTAAGCATGTGAATGACTATGTTAGGGTAAGGTATAGGTGCTGCTATGCATGAGTTATAATCGTGAATGACCCCTTACCATTTTACCCATACATGAAGGTGTGATTAGATAATGTGAGGAGTCTTGAGTGTAAAGGTTGAAGTTGTCTTGTCTCCTATGCTATTATGTGTTGTGTGGTCTATGCTTGAATGTGAATAGTAGTCTTAAGAGGGTGATTGCATCAATGTGTTGTTGATAGCCATTGTATAATCATATTGACCAATGTACACACATTTAAATCTCATTCATGCTTACAAGTAGTATAGGTTCATGTTGTCTAATGAAATGGTATTATTATATGCACTAATGTCTACTACTATGCATGTAAAGAGTATGTGTATAAAGTATGTTATGTATCCCTTAACTAGGATTACTTGAAGGGTGTACTAATTATGGACAAGGGTATGAGACCTTGTCTATGCATTGACAGGATAATTCCTAGGTTTGTGATCTATGTACATTAATATGAATGCATGAGCATGTTATGAATTTGACTTATATACTATGATGTCAAGTTTATGGTATGATGAAGTATGAATATGCATAGTGTCTAAATATTTTTATATGAAAAGATTGCTCATATAGTTAAACCTATAAAATTATGCATGATTGAAGTGAAGTATGGACATGTGTGTCCTAAAGGTGTTTATGTGAAAGGTATCACATATATGTACACACACATATAAAACATGTCCATTATGCATGTATGATGATCTAGTCAATAGAGGGGCTGTTGAAAGGTGTTTTCAAGGGTATATTAAGCTAGATGGTGCTTGAATATGCTATGTCCATGTGAAAGGATTTCTCCCATGATATAGGTCGATGAAAGGATTTTCTCATCTACAACCTATTAGGTAAGCATATAAGGAGTAACTCTCCAAAGGCCTATGTTTTTATAAAGTAATAATAAGGCTTTTCAACAAAAGAAACTTAGCTTAGCACCGAGTGAAATTAAAGTTGAGGGGTGTCCCTTCCCAATAGGGGAAGGTAGGTTAACCATAATTCTCATGAGGTGGATAACTACAATGCCTCATTTGGAATATAGTTGGTTTCCATATATGCCTATAAGTTCCATAAACTATGCTTGCCCCATAGGATCTAGCAAGTGATATCACCTAATATTCTAGCATTATGTTAATATTGTACTTTGGGAAGGTAGAGCACCTTTCCTTGGTGTAAGTCTCTTAAACACCAAATTCCATGTTTAGCACCCATGAAATTAGTGTCAATTAAGGCTATAGTTCCCTAGAGTAAATTGGACAATGGAAGTAAATTAAGGAACCTAATTAGGATAACCTAAGAAAAGTTGCTTAGTATAGGTGAGGGTTTGAGACTTTACCTATTTATTGCACAAGTAGCTCTTGAGGGGAGTTCTAGGAAGGTGTTCTAATGTATGTGACTGAGTTTGTTTCTCATGCATGATATTGTAGAGTCTTATACTTGTTGTGATTAAATGCATGATATAAGCCTTAGTAAGTCTATATGATGTGGCCTTACCTTATATGTATAATGTGGGTCTTTATGATCATACAATGAAGGTCTTGCTTGGCATGTATGAAGTTGTATGTACTTTTCATGTTGATATGTGAAGTTTAATGGTATGGTTGTAGTCTCTTTCTAGGTTTACTTCGTATATGTGAGGTTGTGGGCCTTCACATGTACATTACACTAGTAGGCTTAGAATGATGTTATGAGTAGTGTTCTATGATGCTTTATGAAGTGAAGTCCAAGTATGTGTTGTTGACTATTGCTTAGAATGGTGTTATTGAGTGTGACTTTCATGATATCTTGGGTTAAGTCTTATATAAGGTTTATGCATTATGTTGAGTTGTATGTGAAGTTTGTGCTATCATGATATGCTATGCCTCTATGTATATGTCTTTGTGTTTGGTAAGTAATGAGTGTGCATGTTTCATTACATTGTGGTCTTAAGGTGATACTTGAGTGTGGATAGTGTAACGGAACATTATCTATACATTGCACCAAGTATCACTAGAGTATTACTTTGGAAATTACTTTGGAAATTAATGAGTTAAAGAAAAGAAGTTTAATGTAAAAGAAATGAATTCACTGTAAGCTAACTGTAAAGTGATTCCAATTATGCCTTAAATGCAATGTGTGGTTTTATGTGATATTATGACTATTGTATATGCTTAAATGAAGTATGTGAATTGTATGATGCTTAACGTATCCATTTTATGAAGTTTTCACAGAAGGCAGGATGCATGGTATCAAAGTAAAATGTCCCCTTTGAATGCATGTTTTTGCATGGTTGTCATACTTTGTGCATTCTTGTACTAAGACTAAAACATAAAGAAATGACATAATGAAAGTAATGGATTCGTCCTCGAAGCTATGAGGAATCACCAATTCTTCAAATCTTCTTGCAACTTCAAGAAGTTATGCTCCAAAGAAAACTCAAAATCAAAATCATACATTTGATTATAATGAGGCAATATGCATTAGTACAAAATATACCAAGTATTAAAGTTAGCACAACATCATAAGAGCATGTCAAAATGGATAGTGAACATAAGACATAAGCATACAAGATAATAACATAGTCATAGCATAATCTCCAACATAAGCATCACATAATCATAAGTGACTCTTAGTCATCTCTACCATAATAGCACCATTCTCAAGTAACCCCAAAAGTATACAAGTGCAAAGCAAAAATAACATCACATAATAACACCAAAGCCAAGTATTTTTTCATCTTAATCATAGTCTATATACATGGTCTAAGTCTTTAATATTTTCTACCATCAGAGTACCATACTCCTAGGTAACTTCAAGGCAAACTTGTGCAATGCATGAAAGGTATCCTATACTACCCTTCACACTAAGTATCACCTTGAAGTTATCCTAGTCATATCAACCCTTTCTTGGCCTCATTCTTAGCTTAACTCTCATAAATAATGGAACCTATAACCTTTAGTCAACTATAGCAAGGAAGACAACTATGGCACAATCCTATCTCAATTCATTCTTTTCAAGTAACTCTAAGTCATACTTTTGCAATGTAATCGTAAGCACACTGTAATACTAATCATGCTAAGTACCACTTTCAGGTGCTATTACTATTACTTTTTGATTTGGAACTTAATTCTTCTCTTTAACTTTAGAACACTACGACGTACTCTCTTAAGCACATCTAAGTTCATTATTAGGTTAATCCCTAAGAGATACTCCTTTAGTATGTCTAAGTTCATTACTAGCATGGACCCTATGAGATACTACCTTAAGAATGTCTAAGTCCATTCCTAATTTGAACACTAGCAGGTACTTCATTAAGTAAGTCTTAGTTCAATTATGCTTTAGAACACTATGAGATGCTTCTCAAGCATGTCTTAGTTCATTGTATATGGAGATTTCTACTAGGTACCTTGAACTATGTGAAGTATCCCATCTTATGAGACATAACTTCAAGAAACCCCACACTCTACTTGGTAAGAGTTCCCCCTTTAACTTGGATAGTCCTCTCATCAATTAGGTGTGATTCTTCTTTCTACTTAGAGCACAAATACTTTCTTGTATAACACTCCATATCATTATCAATATCAACTAAGGGCTAAACATATACATATACCCCTACATTCACTATTAAGCCATATTTAAGATTCATATCCCATGGAAGGATGTCCCTGACAATCAATCCATGTTGAGGTGATTCTATTATATCATTGAGCATTGATAAGTTAGATTAGGTCAGTATAGACATATCACAAAAAAACACACCTATTAGACTTCTATTAATAAGATTTACTTTACTCTCAAAGCCCTAGTGATTCAATAATACAAGACTTTCCTTGAAAACTTTACTTCATTATATCATTATTCATATCTAGATTACAATACATTCAAGTAATAAACTTAATTTTAAGCAATTATCATCCCATTCGTCATTACTAGGTGATTCTAGTCATAATCTAAAATAAACGTTCAATTTCATCTTTACAAGTCAAGATTAATAATATTCAATTAGATTAAGTTCAATTCATGATTATGTTTTCCTAATTTTGAACAATTATTACTCATGAGAGTGATACAAGAAGGTCATTCATAAACCTTAAATTTCACCTTTAATGGCATCAACCCACAGATATCACATTCTTTACCTTAGACTAGGTTTTACCATAGAAATCATATGAAATCATCATAGTATGATTAAACAAAGATAATTCAATCATATTAGGTACTATCCACTAGATTGGAATTATACCCACATCCTACCCACAAAGTAAGAATTAATAACCCTATATAGAATTGGGTTTATGAATCCACAATTGGTGGAATACTATTGGGATGTATGGGTGAAAGAACCTATTGATGAAAATCTAGACATACCTTTAACCAAAACCCCTGCACAAGGTCTCAAAAACAGACTTTGTTCTTGACCCATGCTTCAAGCTCTATCTTCTTCAATGGGGTTTTCTAGAGAGAAATATTCTTTGGAAAGGATGAAGTCAGGTTTACTTTGGATTCGAGGGAGAATGAATTAATTAAGGCAAAGTTAGGTCTAATTAGCATATATAATTTCTAGGAAAGGAATACAATAATGTAGGGTCAATTTTGGAAAAGAACGAAGGATCCTTAGAGGATTGTATTGCAAACCCTCATATATCACCAATTGCTCACAAAATTTAGTAAATGCAAGTTTATGTTGAAATCAGTGGCTTTCCTAGGTGACATAGTGTCAACTAAGGTGTCGAGGTTGATCTAAAATAGAAGAACTCCGTAAATAATTGACCTAGACATTGTCTCCAACAAATATTAGGAGTTGTTTCGATTTAGCCGACTATTGTAGGAGAATTTTTTAGGATTTCTCCTATATTTCTTCTCTTTTGATGGCCCTAACCCAAAAGAAATATTTGTTTGCATGCACAGAAGCTTGTGAGAAAGGCTTCAAAGAATTGAACGGTTTGTAATGTACTATGGCCCTTCTCGAGTAGTTTAGGTTTTTTTCTCATGCAATGTCATAAGGTGATAGCTTATGTATCAAGGTAACTCAAGCTCCGTGAAAAGAATTATCCTGCACATGATTTTGATCTAGCGTTCGTAGTATTTGACTTTAAAATATGGAGACATTATTATATGGGGCCAATATAGATGTGTTTACCAATCACAATAGTCTCAAATATGTATTCACTAAAAATACTTGAATCTCCAGCAAAGAAAATGGTTAGATATTTCGATATATTATAATATGAGTGTCCTTTTATCACCCCAGTAAAGCCAATGTTGTTGTGGATGCCTTAAGTCGAATGTCCATGGGTAGTGTTCCCATGTAAAATGTGAAGAATGAGTTAGTCCGTGATGTCCATAGGTTGGTCTAGTTAGGAGTTCAATGAGGATATTCCCCAAAAATTTGTTTTAGTGTCCAACATAGCTTCGATATCTCCTTAGTAGTTGATAGGAAGTCTAAGCAACACCTTGATCCTATCTTGATGGAGTTGAAATAATATGTGCGTAAGAGATCCGTCAAGGCATTCTCCCTGGAAGAGAGGGGTACATAGATATAAATTTAGGTTGTGTGTTCCGGATGTGGATGTTTTAGGATGACATGTTTTTGAACAGACTCTTGGCCCGAGAGCCACCATGATGTACCGTGATCTATAGGAGGTCTATTGGTTTAATGGGTTGAAAAGGGATATAACAGAGTTTGTTTCCAAGTGCCCAAGTTTTCAACATGTCAAGGCCAAATATCAAAATCCAGAAGGTTTGTCACAAGATATCGGTATTCCCAGTTGGAAGGAGAGGATGTTAATAAGGAATTTCTTTTGGGTTTGACTTACACCCATAGGCAATATGATTCTATTTGGGTCATTATTTATAGAATTACAAAATCAACCCACTTTTTCCCTTCAAAGCTTTATATTCAGTGGAAGACTATGCCAAGTTGAATATAAGGAGATAATAAGGATGCATGGGGTCCCTTTGTCTATCATTAATTGGGGGGGGGGGGGTACTCAATTCACTTCTTTTAATGCCCTAAAAATGAACTAGCTGAAACTAGAGAAGAACATGTGTGTAATGTGTTTATAAGGTCTTAAAATGGTTAATATTGTGTTCTAGGTTAGTATGTTGAGTTTGGAAGATTTTGGAGGTCAAACGTCCAAGATGTTCGAAAGTTCACTTTTAAATGTGCTCATGTTTTTTAGTGCGCCTTTGCATGTTCTGAGTGTTGATTTGAGTTCAAATTGATCGAAAAGGTTTCTGACCTGTATACGAGCGTATTAAGGGTTGAAATGTTCGGGGACGGCTCCCAAAGGACCACCCTAAGGGTCCTTGTGGAGGACCCAAACTTGGTCTTTAAATTGCCCAAGGTAGTCCCAACCAACGAATGCAATCGACACCTCGTAGTCCAGTCGAGGCCTCACGATTGTGGGAGCTAAAACCCAAACATGCAAGGTCTCTTACACAGTCAATGGACCTGCAGGACAAAGCCTCATTCCATCAGTCTGTCATCTGCAGGCATAGTTTGGGGCCTGCCATTTCTACAAATTCTCGGCCAAGGTAAGGGCAGATTAGGAAATTTCGTTAGCACCCAAAAAAGTGATTAAGCGGTTTCTTAAGGTACTTTTTGGTATTTTTAGTGACTTTATAAGTCTAGAACCTATAGTTGAGTTCAGTTTTCAAATCAAAACCGCTAGACCCCAAATAGAATTCTCTAGAACTCTATTGAAGCTTGAAGAAAAAATGAAGCCAGTAGCTTGATTTATCCATTGAGAGTGTGTTTGGTATGAAGGAAAACATTTTCTGGAAAATGTTTTCCAATTTTTTCATGTTTGGTTGGGACAAAAGTTTTGAAAAATATTTTCTTAATCAACTTATTTCCTCAAAATTAAGGAAAATGACTTCTCTTCAAAAATTAAGGAAAACATTTTCCAAAACTCTCCTCCAATTTCAAATTACATTTTTTGGGGTAAAACTTCAATTTTAAAAAAATATTTTCAATTTTAAAATTTTATTTATTCACGCGATCCCCGACCCCCACCCACCCTGGCCACCCCCCCTCCCCAAAAAGTTAATTTTGCTTTTTAAAAAAAAATTCAACTTCAAATTTTTACTTTTTAACTCCTATCCCCCTGGACCAGCCAGCTCCCCACCCCAACCCCCCAAAAAATTAATTTTGTTATTTAAAAATACTATCAACTTCAAATATTTATTTTTTTCACTCCTACCCCCCCCCCCCCCCCGCCCCCACTCCACCCCACCCCACCACCACCCCATAAAATAGTAATTTTGTTTTTAAAAAATATTTTGAATTTCATAAATTGTTTTTTTTGCTAGTAAAAATTAAAGATATCTCTCAAAAACATTTTTCATTCATAAATCAAACACGAAAAATTATTTTCGGAAAATATTTTATACTCACCAACCAAACATGAGAAAATAAGTCCAAAAATCTACTTGTTTTTAAAGGAAAACATTTTCCTCCATACCAAACACACCCTGAATCTTCATCATTTTAGTAGATAATCTTCATCAAGGTATGGTATTTCATCCTTGAATCTTCTTTCCTCATGGATCCAAACTTTAAAGGTTTTTCCTAGACTTTCTCAAAGCATGAAACCTTCTATGTTGATTTCTAGCCATGGGTTCTTGCATAAAATGATTTGAATCAATGATTTATGATATAATAGATGTTAATTGAATGATTTTAGATCAAAATTCCTATGAACTCATGCAATTCATGAAATCCTAATTTTTGACTATAATGTGGTGATTTGATCATGACTTGATGTTAATGAATTCTTGTGTAGATTCGATTGGGCTATTGATTTATGCAAAGATCATGGTAGAATTGTATGTAGGCTTCCTTATTGTTATGATTTTCATATTTTATCTTGTTGGATAATTGTATGGTTTGATCAGTGGTTTTGAATGGTGTATATAACTATTGATAAGAGCCTTTGTGAAGTGAATTGATTGAGAAGGCTAAGGATTGGTGTTAATGTTGATTGAGAAGTGGTATGTTGACATAATCTCTTCGATATTGTGTAGTATATGTAAGCCTGACAAAGGGACCAGTTTTTGTCTGGTCCGGTCCGATTACCATATCGGTTCGGCCTCTAGCGGTTCAACCGGTAAGGAACCGGTGTTGTAGCGTACCAGACCAGGTACCAAATCGGAACCCGAGTTGTTAACCGGTTGATCCGGTTTAATGGTTTTTTTAATTTATTTTTATTGTTATTGTTGAATCAAACCATTGGGCCCTTGTAGCTACTGGGCTAGGGCCCAAAACGGCTAAAAGAAACCCCACCCCTCTCTAACCTCTTTACAATATAAATGAACCATTTTCTTTCATGTAAAATCACAATTTCACTAACTATTTCATTAACATCTTATACAATCTCTCAATTTTAAATCTCTCATAAATTCATAATTATTATTTTATGATATTGACTTTGAGTTTGGATTTTGGAGATTTATTTGAAGTAAATCGGAAGCTTCAATTGGCATCTCTCAATTCCGGCTTTACTTATACATCTACTTTTACGTAGATGTTTGGTACATTTGTTTCAACTTTAATTTTTTTATTTGTTTATTAGTTAGGTATTTTTATTTTTTATTATTTTATCTTAATTTTTTTAATATTAAATTATTATAAATTGAACATGAATTCAAAAAATAATAGTGATAAAAGACCAATGCCGGAATGAAAAAATAATAGGGGAGGAGTAAGTAGTTCTAGTTCATAAAATTTGTCACCTAGATTTAGAGTTAATACTAATGATTATACTCATGTAAATCAAACTTGTTTATATGTCATCATGACCTATTGAATTTAATTCTGAAAATGAAGTAGGTCATGAGACTTTAAATAGATGTTTTACTAATTTTGAGGAAGAATTATATGAAGAAATAGAAATAAATGAGGAATAAGAAAAGACCCCTACCCCTACTAGTCCGATTACCGAATTACCGGAACAAGGTGAAGTCCCTCCTTTACCTACTTTTTCAAATATCCCCGCCGTACGTGTTAAAAGATCTTTAGTATTGAATATTTTTGTACAAAATGAGGAAAAAACTACTGTTACTTGCACTAAATGTAAATTTATCATAAAACAAGTAACTACGGGTACACAAGGGGGAACAGGAGGACCAAGAACACATTTAAGAAAGTGTAATGAATAATTCGCTCGCCTAGATGATATAGAAAGAGCTAATAGAAATGGAACACCCATACCTAAAAATTCTATGGGAGTTGGAGGTTCTAATATGGTTCAAGGTGTATAAAATATGTCTAACCCTTCTTCTCGAATCACACACCGGACATATAGTAAAAAAAAAAGATCGTAGAGAATTAGCTAAAATGGTTTTTTTGGTGATTTTCCTTTTTTCAGTCTCTTTTCCTAGTTTTGTTCATTATAATTGGGAATTAAATAACCTAGATTATGAAGGTATTCCAAGAAATAAAATTAAGAGTGACCTTTTTCAATATCAAAATGAATATTGTCATTTTCATTGTTATTTATTTGTTTTTTTGTGATGGTAGATTATCTATTACTTCTGATATGAGACGTAGTACGAATGATAATAATTATTTACGCTTACTGTCCATTGGATTGACCATGGATGAAACATGCAAAAACGAATATTAGTGTATGAATATGTTGAAGAAACTAAAACTAGTGTTAAGTTCTATCTCACAATATTATGGAATATGTGATAAAATAATGAGTGTCACTTCAGATAATGCTTCTAACAATTTAGAAGTAGTTGATTATTTAAAATGTAGACTTTGCCCAAATGATAATGACTCTTTTCATATTAAGTGTGCCGCACATGTGTATAATTTAATTGTAAAAGATAATATTTCTCAATTTGGAGTTTGTTGTGATTAAATTAGACTTGCTTGTAAATATATTTTTAAAGCTAAAGTAGAAGCTAGAATTAAATAATTTAATAATCGTTAAAAAATGTGGACTTGCATATAGAAATGTTTCAAAAGAAGTATGCACTAGATGGAATTCTTTATTTGAAATGCTTGAAGTTGCTTATATTTATCAACAACCAGTTCAATTAGTTTTTATTGCTCATAATGCACCCAAATTTAAGAATTGACTTTGAAGATTGATATTTATTGAATTTTTAAGTGTTTTTTATAAAGTAACTAATGCATTCTCTAGTCAATATTATCCTACTATTTCTTTTATTTTAGTAAATACTTGTGCTATTTCATATGAATTTACAAAATATAAAAGATCAATTTAAAGATTCACCTACTCTTATGATTGAAAAATTAAAAAAAAAACATTTCGCTATTTCTCAAATCTATTTAACTGCTACTACTTTCAATCCAAATTATAAATTTAGAGGTTTTGAAAGAATGGTTGAAAAGATTTACAAAAATTTAGAAATTAAAGATGATGAAACTCCTACTATTGAAGAATGTTAAAGTAGCATTTATACAAAATTTACAGATTTATATAATGCATATAAAGCTATGGAAATAAATATTCCAATAGTTGAACCTCCATCTTGTAAGACTAAATGTAATGATACGGATGATTGGATGGATGATTATCTTGAGCTTGAATCCTTTACTAATGACTATTTTGATTCATATCTCAATCAGGCACAAGAAAAAGATTAGGCATGAAGAAGGACAACTTCAACCTCCAATATTAGTATGGTGGAAGAATCGTGAAAATGAGTTTCTGACCTTGCTAGGATTGTTCGACATGTGGTAGCGATTCAAGCATCATTTTTCACTTCAGATCAAGCCTTTCATGCGGCGAGATTTATGATTGGAGATCGCTGATATTCATTAGAAAAGGATAGTTTTGAAATATTTGTGTTGTTTCGAGTTTGGGTCAATGCCAAAAGAAGAAATACCGGACTACCACTATTAATTAGACAAATAGAAGACCAAATCGATAAAATATTTTGTGAGAATAGTGATGATAACATGGAAGTAATGGAAGAATAATGACAAATACAAGTTCCAAAAAGTCTTTCTTTTGAAATGCAGTTGTTAATACAACAATTAATATTCAATACCTAGATTATGTACTTTTTATCTCTTTATAATATTTGTATTGTACAATTTATTTATTTCGATAAATATACGGTTATTCGCCTTGATTTTCTTTAAAAATAGTCTCTTCTATTTAATTAAAGTCATTTTACAAATTTAATTGATAATTATCTTAATATTAGTTTAATGTTTAAACATTAATACAAAATTTCATTTTAAGGTTTAAATTTTAAACTTTAAATTCAATATAAACTTTAAATTTTAAAATTTAAAGTCAATTTCAAACATTAAACTCAACATAAACTTTAAATTCAATAAAAACTTCAAACTATAAAATTTACTTCAAAGTTCAAAGTTTTTTAATAATATAATATACCGATTGGTAAAACTCGGTTCCGATCTGGTCCAAGGGACTGGGCTGAACCTTTGGGTTTTTCTGGTAGACCCGATTTGGGTAAGACCCAGTTCCGATAACAAAATCCAGTAACGAGGACCTGTTTCGGTACCCATTTTGATAAAACGGGTCTTGTTGATCCGGTCCTCTATTCAATTGCCAGCCATATTTATAGGTTTTGAATTGTGTTGATTGATATGGTCCACTTATGGTGGCGGTTATTATGTGTTATAATTGTGATGAACATGGCCTTGTCTTTATTTATATGCGAGTTATGTTGATTTCATGTTAGCTTGTATAGTTGAGTAAGGTAAATGATTATGTAATATAGGTGTATATGTGGAATTGAAGTATGATTTTTTAATTGTCTATATGAGTCTTATGATTGATAATGTTGATGTTTCTATAGGAATTGATAGAGTGACTTATGTTAGACTTAGTTGTCCCTATGTGCTACTTGAATGTTATTGTACATTTGACAAGAGAATAATGTGTGTGTCTTTATTGGTATACCTATGTCCCTCTACTTGATACATGAAGAATGTGAATATGAACATCTTGACCTAGTAGGATTAAGCACTTTGTAATGTGTATGCATGAAAGAATGTTATGTGAAAGTCTAGGATCGGTAGATCTAACATGGTAACCTTCTAAGTATGACTAGTAAATTACCTTGAACATGTTAAGAAGGTCAATAAACTTTCAAACTTCCATATATAAAGAAGGTTATTATATCATTGAGTTGAAAGCCGTAGTGGTATCCTTCTTGTGTGAATGATGGACTTAGGGATAGGTTGGCTGGAACGACATGAAATGATCTCTAAGAAATTCATTGAGCTATCCTTATTGACCATTGAGTGAAACTCCTAGTGGACCCATCTTTGGTAGGAGTATTATGATTTGGTAATGACTAAAATATGGTACCTCTTCATATTCTTCTTGTGATTGAACTTACTCTATGAGAACATGACTAAAATCGAGAGAATATGCTTGTGGTAGTGGCTCTACATTAGTTGATACTACAGTACAAAAAAACCCTTGATATTCCTTAACCATATGCCTACATGGGATGTGTCCTAATTCTACCCTTGGCAAGTAAAACACCCTCCATCAGAGTAGGGTAGACTCCATATTCCATGACTAGCTATTATGGTCTATGTAGTTTAATGTCTATTCCCCTCATGTGGGATGGATTATAGTGTTGGGAAGTTCTACGACGTGTTGGTAGTGGAATGGGACACAATCTATACATGGCACAAGTATGCTTTGAAGATTTGAGGATGCGGTTTCCCCAGGTCTTCTTCAAGACCATTATGTGAAGTCTTTTGGTTAATTGTATCTTAATTGACTTAATGAATGATAATGACATAAGGGAATTTATGTTGAACCAAAATATCCCTATCTAGGGTAACTTTGAGGATTGCTTAGGTAGGCTTGGAGAAGGTGTATGGGCGGTCTCTTCATATCTTACTTAGGTGAGTCTTAGAGTAGCCTTGGTAGCGAGTCTAGTGATGAAAAAAGAATAATCTTACTTTAGGTAGTCTTAAAGGTTGCTTAGATGTGCTTGAAGAGGGTGTATGGACGATCTCTTCTTGTCTTACTAAATTAAGTCTTAGGAAAATCTTTGGAAGGAGGGTTACAGGATTATATGGTTTGAAGTGATGCTAATGATATATCGTAGATTGCTTGGAATATGTCTTATATGTGTGTATGTTGACTTGTAAGTGGTTTTTCTTATACTTGTTTTATGAGGTTTTCTCCAAAAGAGAATGAAAGCACACTTTAAAGCAAATGTAGTTATTGCATGTTGCCATACTTGGTGCATTAAAATGTACTAATTCTGTAACATTCAAGAAAACGTACTTGTCTAGTAAAGAGTCTACTAGATTTTAAGAATATGTATAGGGGTACATAGGCATCCCAATGCCCAATATTGAGTAATATTGTCCATGTTAGAGAATATTGGCTTAAGGGTGTTAGCCAATTTCTATGTATTAACAAGTAACTTATGATATGCTTTGATGTTCAAATGCTCCAATCCAAGCTTGTTTAGAAATTGTACCTGCAATGAAGACCCTAAGCTAATAGCATTGATTTCTTAGAACATTAGGTAGGAGGCATCCGAGTGTCAAGCCTAGGTACCATAGCACATGATAATTTAAAATAATAATGTAGATTAAGCAGTGCCCAAGGACATAGAGAGGCTCCTTGGACAAGAATTTCGCAGCAACACATGTGTTACCGGCCAAGAGACCAAACGACCAAGCCCAACGAGTTCGGTAAGGTCGGTTAGAGGGCAGGCGGGCGTCGGGTCAATCCACGTGGGGACTAGCTTCCTAATTAATCCTAGGCTCTAACTAGCTTACCTAACTATATAACTAATCTAAGACTAACTAAAATAAACTAACAAGTGTGCCCGAAATCCTAAGACCTAATAGGGTGACACTAGGCGAGTAACTATCTCAAGAAACATCCTAGTATCTAACCTAGGAAGGTCCAAAGGAGTTGGTTATGGTCATAGTGACTTGGGGGTATTTTATTAATTACCCTAGGTCACTTATTAATTAAATTAGAAACTTAATTAATTAATTAAAAATCATGGTTTTATCCGAACCCTTAACAAAATTTTCAGATTTGGCTAAGTCAATGCTCTCCTATTTTTATTCAATTTAGGAGGGGCATTTTGGTAATTAGATAATTAATTTATTTAATTAAGTTAATTCGCCTAAGTTGAATTAATCAATATTAAGTTCCTAAGACTTAGACTCACGTTTAACTAGGTTAGAAACTCATGACTGAAAAACAATGAACAAACTAAGAAACATAGATCAGTTCTCCTTAGGCGATTTCAAGGCTATTCTTCAAGATTTTCGTGCAAAGTAAAGGGTGTATCACGAATTGAGTCTAGACCACATATGAGACTGGCGTCGTTGACCTCTCAGAGGTTGCAGACAAGCCTACTTACGTGATTCTTACTTCGTCTAGGTTAATTTTAGCGAAAAATTTGAATGTTTTTATTTCTTAACATACATATTAATCATTCTATTAGATTCATAATTGTTCACCATCAACCATCTAACATTAAGATCATCAAATGAAACAAAAAGTTTAATATAAAATTAAATGTATACTTGAAAAAATGACACCAATACAATGTCTTAACAAAAGCGGAAAGAGTTTCTAGTGGAACATACTCCACTAGGTCAATCCTATATCTAATCTAGAATATAATGGGCTAGTTTTCTCTAAAGCACGAGAGCCTACCAAGTCCAGATGAATGCTCCACGTCCGAATAGTTTCAACGTCAACTTGTACTTCTAGCGTCCACCTGTGCTACACCTAAAAAATTGTAGAGTTGTATGGGATTAGTACAAACTTGTACGAAGTATGGGTATATGCAATCACATACCAAGGACATGCATTATTAATAACATCTCTTTCCTAACAAAATGGTTATGGAAAGTTAAGCCAGTGGACTTGCCAAATTGGGATAAGGAAAGTTAGTAAGCTTTCCAAATTTGGATTAGGAAGGTGAGTGAACTTTCCTTACTTGGATTAGAAAAGTCATGTTATGAGAGTAACATGCATCATCATACTTATCATATTGCACACATCACATAACATCTTTCACATAGCACAAAACATATTGCATATAACACATAATATTTTTCATATCATTCATTCATATGACATGAAACCTTGGAATCATGGAGTTGACATCAAGACTTCCTAAAAATGAGGGATCAACATATGGGACCTTAACTAGGGAGCCTTCTTTAGAAGACACAGAGTCTTCGTTTCATTTGATTCATAGAATAGTGTAACACCGGCTATACCTAGGACGTAGTTTAATACTTCCATTGAGTTCACTGTGCAATGATAAAGAATGACCAAGTGTCATTACATAAGTCTAGATCACCTCTTGATTATCTTATCCTAAAAGCTTTGGTATCATTCATTTTATTATGTGCATCATTTTAGGATGGCCTCATGCATTTATGGGGAACTTTAACTTTAACCAAAAAGTGGTGGAAGCACTAGCCAAAGTGACCCAAACATGCTAGCGTACATGGGAATTGAACCCCACTAGATCCTTATATTGGCATTATAGGTTCGAAGACTAGGAGATATAAGGAGACCCGTACCCGGCACTCCGGGAAGTCTCATCTCATGAGAGTTACGTGAACCTCCGCCCTTCCCGAAAGAAGGCATCACCGCTCAAAGCTAGTCTATCGGTGCTCAATATAAAGTTCCATTACATTCAACTCATACGTCATGGAAGTTGGCTTATAGTATGAGGACATTATATCTCAATAGATGATTTCTCATCTCATCATTAGTATTAAGTGTGTTAATCTCAATACTTTCATTAGTGTGTTCATAGAGACTGGTCTCTTCATTAACTTTGCACTCTCATAGGTGAGTACGTTTTCGTAACATTTACTTAGGCTCATTTGAGATTTCTCTCATCATTTACATTAGCCTCGTATCATGTTGTCACCACATTCATTAACATTAGCACATTTGCTCTTCATAATTACTCACCCCATTTTGCGTGAATGTTCATTTCATCATATGTCAATGCACTTGGCCATTTTGTATGTTTCACACTCTAATTTAACCCTTCTAGGGTTTCATCATTAATTGTTCATTTAATCATTTATTTGTTCATTTCATCATTTCATTGTTCATTTCAATATACACCAATGCACTTGTCCATTTAGTGTGTTTCACACTTTTACTTTACCCTTATAGAGTTACATCATTTCACCACATACATCTTAGGTTCACTTACTTTTAAATGTATGCTAGACTTATGAGTCTATACATACAAGCCATGGGGCTTCATTCATAGTTTGTCTAAGTGATTCATATTTACCCAAGATTATGTGGTACAAGACTTATGCATCTTGTATATATGCCAAGATATTGTTTTCGATCTATAGAGGCAGCATTCATTAAATATTTACTAACTTATGACTTATGTGTGAATACGAAATTGGGAAAGGGAACCCGATTTCGAATCTGTTGGACAACACTTCATCTTATTTTAAACTTGATAATCGTATTTTTCAGATTTGGGGGACCCTAGTTCGATCCCCATCAACCCCATAATATTTTCTCTCTTTTTCTCCTCTGCTTTTTCGTTTAAGTCAAAGAGGTTGTGGGTTCAATCCCCCACAAGCTCATTATTTTTCTTTTAATTTATCTCATAACTTTCTAACCTATCCAAGAGGTTGTGGGTTCAATCCCCACTCTCTACATTTATTTTCTCCTTTATTTTTTCTCCTAACTCTCTCATCCAATCAAGAGGTTGTGGGTTCAATCCCCACTCACCGCATCTATTTTTCCTTGTATTTTTCTTAAAAAATTTTTATGAAAATTTCATTTAGTTATGTCATGGTTCCAATACCCAATTACCTCAATTTTTTTTTTAAATGAAACTCTTTTTTTAAAAGTTAGGCGAGACTACAATTTCAAGCAGGCTAGAAATTGAGTCTCTTCCAATCCATTTTTGTCTTAATCTGTTATTGATTTTTTTTGTAGATTTCATGTAATGATGTCTTGGGTTCTATCCTTAGTGATCTCACTTATTTTACATTCATTTTTCATTGCATTTTATACCATTTTGTTTTGCCGAACCCAACCTACCAAATGCTAGAAATTTGTTCACTATTTTCAGCTTCGGTTTATCATCATTCATACATTAATTCATAAGGCATTTCGTGGATTATTTAGTGCATCGTTAAGTGTAATCTTTTTATGATTGTATTCATCCAAGAATTACGATTTCATACAGCCACATTACACCACTTTTACACCTCTTTATATATACAAACTTTCCTATATAAAATTCAACCATAAAAACATATCATTATTCACATACTTTAGGTTGACATAACTTAACATGCTTACAATTCCAACCACATAATCAAGAACACATTATCACAAAAATCAAACTTCATACTCAAACTACCAGCAAACATACAAAAAACATGATCTCTAACCTATTTCACATGGATATCAAAGGAATACCAGGGACAAGAAGTTCGACAAGAACGGGAACATCCCTAGTTTTCGAGTAGATTCATCTGAGCCTTAAGGGTCTCTTGGAAAAGGGACCAAGAGTAAGAAAACCCATACCTTTTATGACGTTCAATCCTCGACTTGCTGTAACCACGTCCAGATCCCTTAAAATTTAATACGAACTCGACGGACAAACTTCTCTTTGCCTACTTGATTGATTTTGTTTGTTTTCTTATATTTTCGTTGTGAGTTCTTCAAGTGTGAAGAACTTTGGTTTACCTAATATTTTTTGAATTTATTTCACAAAGAGAATCGTGAGTGAGAGTGATAGAGACGTGAGAGAGAGAGATGAGCGTGGGAGAGAAGAGTTTTCTTAGGATTTGGAGTCTAGTTTAGGATTTAGTCAAATTAGGTTTTTATTTAATTATTAAATATATGATTTACTTTTATTTTAAATAAGCTAATAAATATTAAATATAAATTAATTACATTAGTTTATCAACTTAAATTAAAAACAATTTAATTCGTTGCTTCCACCTAGGTTCGAACCCGGTTTGAACAAGACTTCACTTCAAGATACCAATTCGGCCCTCTCTCCCCAAAATGCCCCTCCACATTATTAATTAAATAATTAATTATATATTTAGGGTAATTACGATACTATCTTTACCCTGGAAAAAGACCATATTACCCCTAGACCCTCCAAACCTAAGATTTTCTTTTTTTAAGTTTGGTAAAGACTCCTTCAAGTAAATCTTCGTGTTCGAGAGCCCTAAATGGTTGGACCCAACCTTTCCTAGATAAAATAAATTTCCAAGTTAGTTTTCTTTGATGTAGCAAGGGTTCCGAGTTCTTGTTATACGCGCATCAATCTATGTGAACCCGGTCTGATCGTTGACATTCTAGACACCTTAAGCATTACATAGCATATGATCTTCGTAGATTAAATTCTACAGTAAGTCATTGGTTTTAACTATTGTATTCCTTTCAACAAGAGGCATTTCAAACGCTTTGAATTCAAGAAAACAAAAACTGGTTTGTTCCTTATGAGATTTTTGAATGTTCATCTCCGTTGTTCTCCTTAATTTCGATTCTAGTAGTATGTATAATGAAAATGTCAAGCATGTTATTTGTATGTGGTGATAATTGATTATTATATGTAGGTTTCTATGATTTGATAATGTCGAATGAGACCTATAGGTTAGATTCGCATGATTAGAGTATTATTTACATGAGATAAGAAATATTTTAATACCCAATTGTGTTTGAGAAAATGAAATTTTTATAAGTTGACTTGCTTTAAATGATGAGATTACTGTATTATATAAATGAAGTTAATTTACTTTGCTAATGATATTCTCATGACCACTGTTTAGTGAAAGTTTGGTTTATGCCATTAAATTGGCCTACAATACTATTTCCAAAATATGCAATAGTATTGGTCAATGACTATGTCATACAAGTCTTATATGGCTAATGTAACTTTTGATGTCCTTGTAAGGCCAAATACATGTTAAAGATTTACTTGACAATATTTAACTCAATGAATTCATAACATAGGGTATGCCAATGTGTAACAACCCTAAAAATGAATAGGATAAATATTTAAGGTGTCAAGAATGTTTGAGATTAGACCAAGGTTCACATGGATTGATACGCATAGAACCAAACGTCAAACCCCTTTCTACGACCAAGCCAACTAACTTGGGTAGTTAGTTGAGTTTGGAAAGGTTTGAACCAACCAATTAAGGATCTTAAAAATGAAGATTTAATAGAAGGACTCTTTAGCGGACTTAAAAAGAAGAAATCTTAAGTGTTGAGGGTCAAAGGGTAAAATGGTATTTTCTATGCCAAGGGTAGTATAGTAATTACCTTAAGGAATTAATTAGTTAATTTACTTAGAGAACCAATTGGGCTCAGGTTGACCCAAAATGGTCCATTTCGCAAGGGCTACTCTACCCGAGTTCGAGCCCCATTGGAAGCAACAAGTTGGTGATTTAATTAATGTTTATAATCTGATTTTTAAGGGCATAATGGTCCTTTCACTAAGCTAATTAAATCAGGTTATTATTTAAATTAATAAGGAGTCCTAGTTTGACTAATTCCTAAACTAAAACTTCTATTATTAGACTACTCTCTTACGATCTCTCTGTCATGTTTCATCATTCTCTCTCACATTGGTTTCTGCCAAAAAAAACAAAGAACAGAAGTAATATTAAGCGTTCTTTACACTTGAAGAACTCACATGAAATTAAGAAAAATAAAGCAACAAAAAACTTTAAGGCAAAGAAAAGATGTTCGTTGAGTGGTGTGGACGTTGAGGTAGCTTGGACTAATTTTGGAGAGGGTTTTGGGCACAAATTCATAGTTTGAACATTAATTAAGGTATGGGGTTCTTTCCCCTTGGCCCCTTTCCCAAAAGACCCCTTAAGATTGAAGATATTCATTCCGAAAACTAGGATTGTTCCCCCTTTGCATGTCCATATCACTATCTCTCATTGAACTTTAGGTTGGGTTTGTTTGCTGGTACAAAGTAGGGATGAAATGTGTTTTTCTGATGTTTATGTTTAAATATGCATGTTTGACATTGTGTGAATAACAATTATGTTGTTTGAAATCATGTGAAAAAGCTGATATGGGTGTGCAACGTGTGACAGTGAAGTAGTCAATGTTTTAGGACGTGTAAAGGCATGTTAATTCTTGTATTTTATGTGCTAATGTTTTTCACAATGTGATGTTCCTACGGTGTGTGAAGTTATAAATTTTGAGTGAAAACGCTTGACTAATGTAAATACTAAGCTACACCTAACAATGCACTAAATGCTTGGTAAAATGCCCTAAGAAACTAACATGAAAAGGTTGATGAAAAGAAGGTAAATATTATGAATAAATTTCAAGCTTAGTTTACTTTAAATTTCGTTCAAAAAGGGGGTTGAAATCTGGAAAAATTAATACGTTAAAAAGAGGTGAGACCACCAGGATTCAAACCTGTGACCTCACCCTTTGGCTACTGGATTTTGAAAGAAAGGAAAAGAAAAAGGGGGCTGGGGGGGATCGAAATTGGGTCTGCTGGGTTAGTAGGAAGAGAACAAGAATTAAAATAAATAAATGGGAGGCATTGGAATCGAACCCACGACCTCCAGGTAGCGAGTGAAGGAAGAGAAATTAAAAAAAAGAAAATGTGAGGCGTGGGAATCGAACCCACGATCTCAAGGTTGGAAAGGAGAATGACAAAATTAAATAAGAAAACAAAGTGAGGCTGTGGGGGATCGATCCTACAACCTCACTGCCAAAACGTCCAGCCTAATGAACTTAATTTTAAAAAATAAAATAAGGAGGTTGTAGGGGTTCGAACCCACAATATCCCAATACTCCAGCAAAATTAAAAACAAAAATAAGGAGGTTGTGGGGGTTCGAACCCACAACCTACCAATGCCCTTGTAATAATTAAAGAATAAAAATGGAAGAGGTTGTGGGGGTTCGAAGCTACAACCCTTCGGCCAATTTAAGAGGAAACCAAGTAGAAAATTAAATATATAATGTTAATGTTGGGGTTCAATATTGAGTCCCAATGTCATGGAGATTAAAAATAAAATCAATGAAAAATGTAAATGCTATCAAAGTGATTTGAACTTGGGTTTCCTTGCCAAACTTCCGTATTGATACATAAGTTATACGTGAACAAAATATCCAAGAATAATGCCACCTACTTAGATAGAAATCAATATCTTGGCATATATAAAAGATATATGATTATTGTACTACATAATATTAGGAATGTATGATTCACTTAATGAACTATGAATGAAGCCCCATGGCTTGTGTGTATCGATTCATAAGTCTAGCATACGTTCAAAAGTAAGTGAACCAAAGATGTATGTAAGGAAATGATGGATCCTAGAAGGGTTAAGTATGAGTGTAAGATACACTAAATGGCCAATTGCATTGGCATATGATGAAATGAATAATCAAAAGATGAAATGAAAATAAAATTATGAAACCCAAGAAGGGGTAAGTAAGGGTGTGAAAAACACTTAATGGCCAAGTGCATTGGCATATGATGAAAGGAACATTCACGTAATAAGAGGTGAGTAACTATGAAAAGCAGAGGTGCTAATGATAAGGAATGTGGTGACAACATGATATAAGACTAATGTAAATGATGAGAGTAATCTCAAATGAGCCTAAGTAAAAAATGTTACCAAACGTACTCACCTATGAGAGTGTAAGATAATGAAGAGACCAGTCTCTATCACATTCTCATGAAATTATTAAGATTAACACATTTAATACTAATGATGAGATGAGAAATCATCTAATGAGATGTGATGTCCTCAAACTAGAAGCAAACTTCCATGACGTATGAGACGAATGAAATGGAACTTTATATTGAGCACCGATAGGCTATCTTTGACCGGTGATGATTTCTTTTGGGAAGGGTGGAGGTTTACGTAACTCTCATGAGATGAGACTGTCCGTCTTGTCGGGTTTAGGTATCCTTATATCTCCTAGTCTTTGAACTTAGCCAATATAGGGATCTGGCAGGGTTAAATTCCCATGTAGGCTAGCATGTTTTGGGTCACTTTTTCTGGTGATTCCACCTCTTTTCGATGTACTGGAGACACTGGATTTCATGATGCTCACATAATCTATGTCGTTAAAGTTAAAGTTCCCAATGAAAGAATGAGGCCAGACTCAAATGATTCACATAATGAAATGATTGATACCGAACGAGGATAGGGTAATCAAAAAGTGAGTTAGATTCAAGTAATGACATTAGGTCATTCTTTGTCATTGCACAACAAACCTAATGAAAGTCTTAAACTATATCCTAGGTATAACTGGTGTTTATACTGGACTATGAATGAAATGAAATGGAGTACGTATAAATGAACGAAGCAGACTCAATGTTTGCTAATGAAGACTCTCTAGTTGAGGTCCCATCTCATGAGCCCTCATTTCTTGGATGTCTTAATGTTAAGTCTATGATCCCAATGTCTAATGTCATATGAATGAATGATATTAAAAAAGTTATGTTCTTCATGCAAATTGTGATGTATGCTATATGATATGTGCTATGAGTAAATGTTATGTGTTGTGTGCAAAGGTGAAAAGTATGATGAAGTATGTCAATCTAATGGCATAACTTTCCTATTCCAAATCAGGAAAGCTCACTGACTTTCCTAATCCAAATTTTGTAAACTTTCCTAGTCTCAACTTGGCAAGTCCACTGACTTGACTTCCAAAAATCCTGTAGTTAGGAACAAGATATTCTTTCTCATGCATGTCCGTGGTGTGTGCTTTCATATACCCATACTTAATACAAGTGTGTATTAACCCTACAAAAACTCTATTTAATACCCATGCTTTCAAGGATGCTATCGTTTTTTATATTCTAGCTTAGTTTTAGAGTTGAGCTAGTGGAGCATGTTCCACTAGCATTTCTCTCCTTTTTTTATCCAGACTATGTATTGGTGCCATTTTGGCAATTATTCACTTAATAAGAATTGTAATACTTTCTTTTAGTTGCTTATCTCTTAATGTTAAATGGTTGATTGTGAACAATTACGTATTAATGAGAATCTTTTTATAAGTATATTAATAAACAAAAAGTTTCAAATTTTCCACTAAAATTAACATATGTAAAGTAAGAATGATGTAAGTAGGCTTGTCTGCGACTTTTGAGAGGTCAACGACGCCGGTATCGTCTGGGGTCTAGATGCCAGTTGTGACACAATGATTGGAACAAGTCCCAACATACCCTATCTAAATGAACTTGTGAACCTAGTAGTACATTGAATAATTCCTTATAACTTTCATAAAGAATGATACAAGACTACCGAATAACTTTGGACAAGATAAGGTGAGTAATGAAATAACTAAAAGCTTATGAGTTATGAAATTTACATAGAACGGGGTGTTAAAGGAAGTTATACAAGTCTCAGTTGCACCTAATTAATTATGTTAAAGATACTCATATAAGAGGGTGTAATAAATAGTGAGACAAGTCTAATTCAAACCATAATGATAATGTAATATTTAAAATCACATTCATCAAGTATATAAAGTGATGACAAGTCATCCATTGAGCTAAGCATACCTCATATTAGAATCAAGCTTCCATAATGTATGAGTCAACTCTAAAAGTTGTAAACATAATTGAGCTAAGCACCAATAGACTAGTAATGAGCTTGTCCAAGCACATGTATGCCGCATTAGATGCGACTACCACGAAGGTGGATAAGGGTCTCCTAATTCTCCTAGTCGTTAAACTATGTCGCCAACATAGGTTACTAGCTAGTTGATCCACCTAATAAAACTAGGAAGTATTCAGTTTCACTTTTGCCGGTGAACCACCTCTTTTCAGTGTGGGGAAGACACTGGATTTAATGTTAGGTCATATGATCTATGTCGGTTCATTTCAATGTTTTCTTTAAGAAATTAAGAAATAAAGTATGTTCATAGTGAAAATGTAATCAAAAAGGAATAAATGTAAGTTCAAAGTGACATAAGTAAGTAAAAGCATAAGTATATCTAACCATCAGTGTTTGATAAGAATGAGTTTTAACAGTTATTGGGTTATGCCAATAAAGGAAGCAAAACATAATGGCTCAAATATTGGAGTATGAATACTAGACGCAACATATTTATATTATGCAAATGATCAAATAATGGGCATAGCCAATAAATAATGGCTTATAAAGATTTCATGCACAACTTAACTAGAATGGAAAGAATAACTTGTGAGTAGGGTAGTCAAATTATTTCCTTAGTCTTTTTTAGTACTTAGTTGATTCATTGTAGGAATGGGACTACAATAAATCATTACAATTGTAAGTTAAACATATTATCAAAGGAGATCATTGAACTACAAAAAAAAAAGACTGAAAAATTAACCAAGTCCGGGAGAGGGATCTCGCGGCCTAATAGGGAGCAAAAATATTAATTTTCATTTGAGTTGTTCTAGAATTATGTTCATGATTCCAAGGTATTATGTTCATATATAAAATGAGTTGTGTTATTTAAATGCATCAAAATATGCCATATTCATAGCATGATTTATGAATAACGAATTAGGAAAGTGAAGTGACTTCACTTTCCAAAAATGGCATGTTGCTATAGGAAGAACTTTCCTTGATCATGCATAGTCCTTGTGTGTTTATGTGAATACACCAATTATTAGTACAAGTGTGAACTAACCCATCTACAATTACAATTTTTTTAGGTGTAGGTCCTTGAAGAAGATTAAAGATCAGTTGAAGACATTTGGACTAGTACCTCTAGACTTTCGTAGTTCCTCTTGAATTCGAGGATGTCTACACTTTATATTCTAGCTTTAGTAGATTAGACATAGCTACTGGATGTTGTCCGTAGCGTTCTCTTTCAAACATTTTTTAAATCTTTTATATTAATACTGGTTTGGTAACTATTAATGATATTATGAATTCTTCATTTCAATTGTTCAACTTATAAATAGATGGTTGATTATTGTGAGTTGTTAGTATATCACTCTTATGTGGATATTATATGAAGTCTAAGTAAACATAAGTAAAGTTAAAAAGTTTTAAATTTTCTGCTAAATTTAACTGTACGATTGTGATGAAGGCTAAGAAGAGGCTTGTTTGCAACCTCCAATAGTTAACGACGTCGGTCTCATCTAGGGTCTAGGACCCGGGTGTGACAAACTTTGTATCAGAGCATGAGGTTAAATTACGTAGGAACTAAGGATCAAAGCAACCACGTGGCGTAGTTTCTAGCTTATGGTTGTGAAGTGCACCACAACCATGACTTACAGACTTAGTGATGTTAAGACTCTTCCCTTCTTCGACTCTCTATCTTGTTGTGTAGAGCTTTGACATTTTGTGTCATTCTAGCATCTAACTTCCTTCTTGTGTGTGCATGTAGAAAAATGAACACAATAAGAAATGTAGGAAGGAGAGTTGGAGAAGCAGCTGTTGGAGGAAACCAAACTCCTCCTCAAGCCCCAGCTGCTGGAGTGCAAGTGCATGTCAACCCAGCTGCGCTGACAAATGGAGAATTGAGAGCAGCACTGGTTCAGATGGCCAAAGCTTTCACTGCTCAGACACAGGCTATCACAGCCCAGGCCACTAGAGAGGATGCTCCCAGGGAGAACCCAGATGCTAACTCCACGGCTAGCAGACTGAGAGATTTCACCTGGATGAATCCTCCAGTCTACTTCGGGTCCTGAACCTATGAGGATCCAAAGGAGTTTGTGGACGAGGTCTACAAGATTCTCTGTTCTATGGGTGTTAACGAAGAGGAGAAGGCTGAGTTGGCTACATACCAGCTTAAGCATGTTGGTTAGGTATGGTACAATATGTGGGTAGATGGGCGAACACTAGGAGAAGTCCCCATCACTTGGGACATTCTCAAGACTGCATTCCTGGAGATGTTCTTTCACATAGAGTAGAGAGAGGCTAAGGCTGAGGAGTTCATTAACCTACGTCAGGGAGGTATGTTAGTCAAGGAATACTCCTTGAAGTTTGTTAAACTTTACAAATATGCTTATTCTCTGGTGTATAGTAGCAGGGATGAGATAAGTAGGTTTGTGAATGGTGTATCGGAGAATCTGGAGGATGAATGTCGGGCACCCATGTTCCATGATAACATCAACCTTTATAGGTTTATGGTACATGCACAGCTGGTGGAGGCGAGTCGTCGAAGGAAGAGACTGAGAAGGCAAGAAGCCTAGGCCCTTGGATCTAGCTTGTTCTAAAACATGTAGGAGTTCATTTGGAGTACAGGAAAGGCCCAAGTTCAAGAAGGGTTACCAACACTAAGGTAATCCTATTCCTTCCAGGAACACTTATGCCAAAGGGGACAAGTCTAGTCCAAAAAGGCAATGATAGAAATGCGAGTGTGACACAAAGTCGTTTGGTAAGTGTGGCCGTTTGCGTGGAGGTGAGTGCATGGTACGTGCTAATGTCTGCTATGGGTGCGGCAAGAGTGGGCATATGATGCCTTCCCACATGTGCAGAATCAGGCCAAGGAAGATACTCAACCTCGGCCTAATCCTACTGCTGCAGCCGAGCCTTCCAAGAGGACATGTTCTATGCTTTGAAAAAAGTACAGAGGAACAGGGGAAATAAGGTGATGTGGTCACTGGTAACTTACATGTCTTTTTTTTTCCTATGTATGCATTGTTAGATCTAGGATCCACCTTGTCTTTTGTTACTTCTTTAGTAGCTAGTAAATTTGACTTGCTTCCTGAGATCTCGCGTGAACCTTTTTTAGTTAGTACTCCCATAGAAGAAAACATTAGAGCTGAAAGAGTATATAAAGATTTCCCAATAACTATTCTTGATAGAGTTACCTGTGCTTGACCTAATAGAATTAACCTTGCTTGAATTTTGATATAATTTTGGGCATGTATTGGCTCCATAAATTCTATGCTACCATAGACTTTCAAAACAGGGTAGTAAGGTTTCAGTTTCTAATGAGTGAGAGCTGGAAAGGGAAGGGCGTAGTGCAAATCAAACAGGCCAAATAGTTTCCCTTCTTAAAGACAATAATATGTTATCTAAGGGGTATTTATACCACTTAGTCAGAGTCAATGACTTTGAACATGAAGTTCCTTCCATAGACTCAGTGTCCATAGTGAATGAGATTCAAGATGTATTTTCGGAGGATTTACCAGGAATCCCTCCTGAATGCGAAATTGACTTTGGTGTTGATTTAGATCAAAACACCAAACCAATTTCTATTCCTCCCTATAGAATGGCTCCAGTTGAACTCAAAGAGTTGATGTTTTAGTTAAAAGATCTACTTGATTAGGCTTCATCCAGCCGAGCATATCCCCATGGGATGATCCAGTGTTGTTCGTTAAAAAGGGATGGAACCCTCAGAATGTGCATCAATTATCGAAAACTCAACAAAGTCACTGTAAAGAAAAAAATACCCTCTTCTCGGATTGATGATATATTTGATCAGCTCCAAGGTTCAAGTTTCTTTTATTTAATAGATCTCCGGTCAAGGTATCACCAGCTTTGTGTGAGACAAGAGGATATTCCTAAAATTGTCTTATGTACAAGGTATGGTCATTACGAGTTTCTTGTCATGTCATTTGGACATTATGAATAGGGTCTTCCGTGAATACCTTGATTCTTTTGTCAAAGTATTCATAGGTGACATCCTCATATACTCTAAGACAAGAGAAGAGCATGAACAACATTTGAGAATGACATTGCAAGTACTCATAGAACATCAGTTGTATGCAAAATTCAACAAATGTGAGTTTTCGCTGAGATCAGTGACCTTCCTTAGTCATGTTTTGTCAGCCCAGGGTGTAGAGGTTGATCTGAAAAAGATTGAGTCAGTAAAGAGCTGGACGAGTCCCCTCACTCCTTTAGAAATTCGGCTTTTCTTGGGTTTGGCTAATTACTATCGCAGGTTTGTTGAGGGATTTTCGCTATTGTTTCTCTATTGAAAAATTTAAAAAATAAGAAGGCGAAGTTTTAATGGTCTAAAACTTGTGAAAAGAGCTTCCAAGAGCTGAAACACCGACTCACTTCAGCCCCAGTTCTCACATTGCCGAGGAGTGGTGAAGGCCATGTGGTGTAGTGTGATACTTCCCGAGTAGGTTTGGGATGTGTTCTTATGTAGGATGGCATGGTGATTGGATATGCATCAACACGGTTGAAAATCCATGAGAAGAATTACACTACCCATGATCTTTAGTTAACTGATGTGGTATTTGCGTAAACTTTGGAGACATTACTTATATGGTGTACACGTTGATGTATTTACTGTAAATAAGAGTCTTTAGTTTGTTTTTATAGAGAGAATTGATCTTCGTCAGATAAGATGGCTAGAGCTGCTCAAGGATTATGACATGAGTGTCTAGTATCACCTAGGTAAGGACAATGTAGTGGATGATTCTTTGAGCCGATTGAGTATGGGCATTATGTCTCATATTGATGATGATAAGAAGGAGTTGGTTAATGAGGTACACCAATTGTCTAGGTTAGGTGTACGGCTGGTAGATACACTAAGTGGGGGTGTTTCAGTTCATTCCTATTCTGTATCCTCATTTATTATAGATGTTAAAGCTAAGAAGCATCTCGACTCAGTACTCATGGATTTGAAAGACTAAGTGTTCAGTACGCTGAATGAATCATTCTCTTTAGGGGAGGATGGTGTTCTTAGATACAAGGGCATTTTTGCGACCGGCGTCATCGACCTCTTAGAGGTCTAAGACAAGCCTTTCGTACCATTCATTGCATACATTTATGAAAAGTAGTGCGGAATTAAAACTTTTCATACTAAATAATATTACTTAAAATATCTCTTTTATATAAAAACATAATGAAATACTAAGTCTGAAAGTCGCCATCTTAGACATATGAATATAGAAAATAGCTAAGTCTATTACAATACTTCAATAAGGAAAACTAAACATCAAGATGTCCTCAAATCAAGTGAGGATATACCAGACTCTTTGCTTGAATAAACACTAATCCAAGCTTAAACTTCGAGACTCCTTTCAAATGCCACCTACACCTTTAAAGATAAACAAAATGTATGGAATTTGTACAAACACTTGTACTTAGTATGGCGTAGCATAAAATCATGAAAAATGTACATTCGTATAAACCATGCTTTATTGATTAACACTTCATAGTATAAGTGTAAGAACAACATTTAACACCTTAGAAACATACAAGATATCACATAAGCATTTTATCAATATTAAAGGACATACCTTGATTTGAGTTTAACCTTTCTATAACCTCTTTTAACTTGCATTCTTTTCACCAAAGGTTATCCTAATATAAAATCATTCACTTATTCACTTCATTAACTCCCCACTGAGGTTACTCTAAGATTCACATAGTTAGAACAAGAAGAAACCGCCTATACACCCTCTTCAATCTTACCTAAGCAACCCTCAAAGCTACACTAGATAGAGCATATTCTATTAACAATACGTTAGCTAAAGACATGATCATTAATTAAGTCAATTAGACGACATATCATTCATTAAAGACTTCACATAATGGACTTGGAAAGACCTAGGGTCTCACATACTAATATCTTCAGTCTAGTCGTGCAATGTCTAGATAGCGTCCCATTTCACTACCTAAACTTCCTAGAACTTATCCGACACTATAATGTACCCCAGATGATGATTATACACAATAACCAACATAGGCCATACTATCTAGGTATGGAATCCGGAGTTCCAACCTACTTTGATGAGGGAGTTCTACTTGCCAAGGGTAGAACAAGGCCACATCCTATGTAGGCACATGGTTTAGGAATATGATGTTATTTTATGTACTCTAGTCTCATTCTCAAGTAGAGCTACATTACTCTCTAGTCTCGTTATCAAGTAGAGATGCAAACCATAACATATTTGCTCGATGCTAAGCTTTGTTCTCATATAGTAAGTTTAATCTAAGGGACATATGAAATGGTACCATCTATTATTCATTACCTATTCATAATGTACCTACAAAATATGGGTGCACTAGGTCTGCAATTCAATGGTCTCTAAGAATAGATCATTCTTAGCCTTCTTTCTATAGAATATTCCTCGTATTAGTCATGCTTAGAAGGGCACCATCTTAGGTCTACAGATCCTAGACTTTCATTAAACATTCTTCCATACACATACAAGACAAAGGTGCATAAGCCTACTAAGTCAAGATATTCAGATTCATCATATACATGTATCAAGTAAGTGACACTAGTCTACCAAAACAAGACACAACATACTTTACTTTATTTCATATCAATACCATTCTTTGAAGCACTTAGGTATGAACCTTATCATCATTAAATCAACTATTGATTACTATGACATTATCGATATAATCATCATAGACTCATATAGTCAAGTAGGCATAATCATGTATCAATTTTCAGGCTACACACAGAAACACATTGTCATAGTCCAACATGATCACCTAATATCCATAGAAGAGAACATACTTTTACGTAGCTAGCATGTAGATATATATGAATATACTTCAATAATCAATTAGACAAATCATCATACTACTTCAAGTAGGCCTACAAAAAACCATGATCATCAATTCGACGTATTAATCATAATACTATATGTAACTAGTTCAATTGAACATAAACTTAACAATCTAAGACCAATTAGACATCAATTTCACATAATCTTCACATCATAAGAAAGCCCTGAAGAAACTACTCATTAATTCATAAATATAGAGACATGATCACTTAACACATAAAATAGTCAAAATAAGAATTTTCATGGCTTTCATGGAATTATAGCTTTAAACATTTCATTAACATCTATTTTATTCTAAAACATTTATTTAAAACCTTTTTATGAAAGAACCCATGGCTAGAATCATAAAATTGGACAAATCATGTCTTTTATCATCTTTGAAAAATCATTGGAATTTACTCCTTGTAGAAAGATATTTCAAGGATTAATAACCATACCTTATAGATTAATAATCCACGAAATCATGGTTGGAGATTTTAAAACCTTAGTCTTCCTCCTTATGTTTTTTTAGGTCTTCAATGGAGTTTGGAAAAGAGAGCGTTCATGAGAGATTAAGAGAATTTCGTGCGGTTCTTGTTTGGGACATGTAATTCTGTTCTAAAACTGACTTAATATCTATATGTAGACGTCAAATAGGTTACCCTAAATACCTCACACTTAAATTACCTAAAATACGCCTCCTAATTCGACTACAAATAGGAGAACATTTGTCCTAGCCTAATTCGGGTTTGACCATGACTTTTAATCAACTAAGTTGCCAATAATTAGTTAATTGAACTAGGGTAATTACTAAAGTACCCTTAAGTCGTTAGGACCATAACCAACCCTTTGCACCATCCTAGGTTAGGTACTAGGTTGTCTCTTACTTGACTTAATCGACATCTGCAAATTGCTTGGTGGTTTCGGTTTTTATCCATTTTAATTAATTAATAAGTTTCAAATTTAATGTACTAAGTAACCTAGGGTAATTATTAAATTACCCCTAAGTTGTTAGGACCATAACCAACCCTTTTGGACCATCCTCGGTTAGGTAGTAGGTTGTCTCTTACTTGACTTCATTAAAATCTTGAAATTGCTTGACGGTTTCGGTTTTGTACATTTAAATTAATTAATTAAGTTGATAATTTAATTAAATAATTAACCTAGGGTAATACCTAAAGTATACCTATGTTTTTAGGACCACAAACAACCCTTTTGGACCATCCTAGGTACTAGGATGTTTCTTTAGTTAGTTATTGGTTTAGGTCACCTGGTTAGGTCTTACGATTTCGGGCACCCTAGTAAGTTAACTTTTGTTTGTACTAGGTTTGTTATTTAGTAAGGGATGTTAGTTAGGACCTAAAATCAGTTAGGGTTCTTGTCCCCACGTGATCCTACACGCCTGCCCCCCTAACCACCCTAACCGATTCGGTTGGGGCTTATCTCTTGGCCGTTGGTAGCACATGTGCTTGCACATGTGTTGCAGTGTACTTTACCCAACCTTGCACTCTGGAAAGTTCACTACTTGTCCAATGATTATCACTATTTCCTTGGACACTGCTTAATCTACATGGTCATTTTAAATGATTATGTGCTATGGTACCCAGGCTTGACACTTGGATGCCTCCTACATAATGTGTGTAATCTATAAAGGAAAAAATTTATCTTAGGGTATTATTTGGAGGTACAACAAGCTTGGACTGAGGCCTTTTAACATCAAGGTGTATTCAAAATTTTGTTATTTCATAGAAATTGGATAACACCCTTAAGCCAATATTCTCCAATACGCCCAATATTACTCAATATTGGGCATTGGGATGCCTATGTACTCCCAATACCTATTCCTAAAATCTATTAGTCTTTTCAATAGGCAAGTACATTTTCTGGAATGTTACAGATTGTGTGTGCCCAATATTGCTAACTTGAGACCTAATATTATTTTAGAAGCTCATGGCTCTATGTATTCCATTCATCCATATTCCACCAAGATGTATCATGATATCAAGGAGATCTATTGGTGGAAAGGTATGAAGCAAGATATTTCTCAGTTTGTGGAAGAGTTCCCCAATTGCCAACGGGTTAAGGCCGAACACCTTAGGCCTGGAGGTCTTACCAGTCGATTAAGATCCCAACATGGAAGTGGGAGGCTATAAATATGGACTTTGTCGTTGGTATGCCCAGGACAACGAAACTGCATGATTCCATTTGAGTCATTGTTGACAGAATGACTAAGTCTGCTCACTTCATTCCTATGAAGTGTACTTACAGGGCCGAACATTATGCCAAAATATACATTGATGAGATAATGAGGTGGTATGAGATCCCTTTATCAATAAATTTAGATAGGGGAGCCCAGTCACTTCTCACTTTTTGATATCTTTCCAAAGAGCTTGGGTACACAGGTGAAGCTCTGTACTCCTTTTCATCCTCAAATGGATTGACAGGAAGAGTGTACAATTCAGACCTTTGAAGACATGCTGAGATCATATGTTATTGACTTTAAGGGGAGTTGGGATGATCACTTGCAACTAATTGAGTTCTCTTATAATAATAGCTATAATTCAAGTATTGGGATTACACCTTTTGAAACACTGTATGGAAGGAGATGTAGGTCCACCATTGGGTAGTTTCAGGTAGGAGAGTCTTCCATCCTTGGCCCTGAAGATCATACATGAGGCTAAAGAAAAGGTGAGAATGATCTTGTATAGATTGGCTACTACTTACAGTCGTCAAAAATTTTATGCTAATAACAGTAATAGGGCTCTTGAATTCGAGTTAGGTGATCAAGTCTACCTTAAGATATCATCCATTAAAGGGGTGATGAGGTTTGGTCAGAAAGGGAAGTTGAGTCTAAGGTATATAGGTCCTTATGAGGTCTTACAGAGAGTAGGAAATGTTGCCTATGAACTGAAGTTACCAAATGACTTGGCTTCTGTTCATCCAGTGTTTCATGTTTCAATACTTAAAAAGTTTCTAGGTGATCCAGCATCCATCCTTCCTATTGAGGGGTTAGGAGTCAATGAGAGCCTTTCATATGAAGAGGTTCCAGTTACAATTTTAGATTTCCAAGTGAAGCAGCTTAGGAACAAGGAGGTTGCCACAGTAAAGGTGTTATTGAGGAACCAACTTGTTGAGGGAGCAACATGGGAGACCAAGGTCGACATGAGATCCCGTTACCCTCACTTGTTCAATCATTGAGGTTATATATTACTCTTCATAAGTTTGATTTTGTTTATGAAACTCTAAATTTTGGTGCATTAGTCAGTTTTTGTGTTTTAAGTCCATAACTGTGTGTTTTACACTCTCACTATATGAGTTAAAATGAGTTTATGGTTACATTCTTGTTGCTATTTTTGTATAGCGTTGACATAATTTTTGTATCGCATGAGTTGTGATGTGCATTGAGTTAAAGTGAGATTGAGAAGGAAGTTCCTCAATCTCATATATAAATCTTAGGATAAGGTTTGAGTGATGTGCATCATTCATAGTAAGTTGTGAATCAAATGTTCACAAAGAGTTAAGTTTCAAGTATGTTGTGTGTTTTTCGAAAATACCCTGTTTGATTCACAATGATGTGTAGTGTCATTCGGGGACGAATATTCCTAAAATGGGGATAATGTAACATTCCATAAAATGTACTTGTTTGGTGAAAAGTCTGTTAGGTTTTAAAAATATGTATTAGTTTACATAGGCATCCCAATGCCCAATATTGAGTAATATTGGGCATGTTTGAGAATATTAGCTTAAGGGTGATAGCCAATTTCTATGTATTAAGAAGTAACTTAAGATATACTTTGATGTTCAAATGCTCCAATCCAATCTTGTTTAGGTATTGTACCTACAATGAAGACCCTAATATAATAGCATTGATTTCTTAGAACAATAGGTACGAGGCATCCAAGTGTCAAGACTAGGTACCATAGCACATGATCATTTAAAATGATAATGTAAGCACCCAAGGACATAGTGAGGGTCCTTTGACAAGAAGTTCACTGCAACACATGTGCAAGCACATGTGCTACCGACCAAGAGACCAAACAACCAAGTCTAACCGAATCCGATTAGGGCAGTAAGGGGGCAGGCACGCGTTGGGTCAAGCCACGTGGGGCCTCGAATCCTAAACAATCCTAGGTTCTAACGAACTTATCTAAATAGAAAACCAACCTAGGACTAACTAAAATAAACTAACTAGTGTGCCCGAAATCCTACCACCTAACCAGGTGACACTAGCTGAGTAACTAACTCCACAAACATCCTAGTACCTAACCTGGGATGGTCCAAAGGGGTTGGTTATGATCCTAGTGCCTTAGGGGTACTTTAGTTATTACTCTAGACCACTTAGTTACTTAATTAGAAACTTAATTAATTAATTAAAAATCATGGTCTTACTTGAACCCTTGGCAAATTTTCAAATTTTTTTAAGGAAAATGCTCTCCTATTTTTAGTCAATTTAGGAGGGGCATTTTGGTAAATATCTAATTTATTTATTTCATTAAGTTAATTAGCCTAAGTTGAATTAATTAATATTATGTTCCTAATACTTACACTCAAGTTTAACTAGGTTAGAAACTCACGACTGAAAAACAGTGAACAAACTAAGAAAAATAGATCGGATCTCCTTAGAAGATTTTAAGGCTATTCTTCAAGATTTTCATGCAAAGTACATGGTCATCTTTGTAGATTCAATTTTACAGTAAGGTGTGGATTTTCTCTCTTAGATTCCTTTCCCCGAGAGGCTTTTCAAATGTTTTGAGTTCAAGAAAACTAATACTAGGGTTTTTCCTAATAAGATTGTCGAATGTTCACCCTAGTTCTCCCTATTTTTGATTCTCGTAGTATGTATAATGGAAATCTCGATCATTTTACTGGTATGGGGTGCTAACTAACCATTATATGTAGGTTTCTATGATTTGATAATGTCAAATGAGACCTATAGGGTAGATTCACATGATTAGATTATTATTTACATGAGATAAGAAATGTTTTAATGCCCAATTGTGTTTGAGAAGATGAAATTGTTAAAAGTTGGCTTTCTTAAAATGATGAGATTCCTATATATGCATGAAATTAATTGACTTGGCTAATGATATTTTCATGACCAGTGTTTAGTGAAAGTTTGCTTTATGCCAATAAATTGGCCTACAATATTATTTCCAAAATATGCTATAGAATTGGCCAATGACTAAGTCATACTAATCTTATATGGCCAATGTAAATTGTGATGTTCTTGTAAGGCCAAATATATGTTAAAGATTTTCTTGACGAGATGTAACTCAATGAACTCATAACCTAGGGTATGCCAATGATTGGGACAAGTCCCAACATACCCTATATAAATGAACTTGTGAACATAGTAGTACATTTAATAAGTCCTTATAACTTTCATAAAGAATGGTACAAGACTATCAAATAACATTGGACAAGATAAGGTGAGTAATGAAATAACTAAAAGCTTATGAGTAATGAAATTGACATAAAATGGTGTGTTAAAGGAAATGATACAAGTCTCACTTGCACATAAACAATTATGTTAAAGATACTCATATGACAGGGTGTTAGAAATCATGAGACAAGTCTCATTCACGCCATAAATGATAATGTAAGATTTAAGTTCAAATTCTTCAAGTATAGAAAGGTATGACAAGTCATCCATTGAGCTAAGCATACCTCATATACAAGCAAGCTTCCATAATGTATGAGTCAATTCTAAAAGTTGTAAAGTATAATAAATTGAGCTAAGCACCGATAGACTAATAATGATTTTGTGCAAGCACATGTAAGCCTCATGAGATGAGACTGCCACCAAGGTGGATAAGGGTCTCCAAATTCTCCTAGTCTTTGAACTATGTCGCCAGCATAGGTTACTAGCTAGTGGATCCACCTAAGAAAGATAGGAAGTATTTGGTTTCACTTTAGCCGTTGAACCACCTCTTTTCAGTGTGGGGAAGACACTGGATTTAATGAAAGCTCACATGATCTATGTCGGTTAATGCTAAAGATTTCTTTAAGAAAGTAAGAAAGAAAGTAAGTTCAAAGTGAACTTGAGATCAAAGAAGAATAAATGTAAGTTCAAAGTGAACTAAGTAAGGAAAATCATAAGTGTATCAAATCATCAGTGTTTGGTGAGAATGAAGATTTAACAGTTATTGGTTTATGCCAATAAAGTGAGTGAAACATAATGGCTCAAATATTAGAGTATGAATATATTCCCCATCATCTTTATATTATGCAAATGATAAAATAATGGGCATAGCCAATACATATAGGCTTATAAAGATTTCATGCCCAACTGAACAAGAATTGAAAGAATTACTTTTGAGTAGGGTAGTCAAATCATTTCCTTAGTCTTTTGGATTACTTACTTGATTCGTTGTAAGACTACAACGAATCATTGTAGTCGTAAGTAAAACATAGGATCAAAGGAGATCATTGAAATACACAACAAAAAGAAGAAAAAACTGAAAAATAAAAGTTTGGGAGAGGGAGCTCTTAGGCTAAGACGGAGGAAAAATATTAATTTTCGTTTGAGATGTTTTAGAAGTTTTTTCATGATTCCAAGGTCTTATGTTTATATATAAATTGAGTTCTGTGATTTAAATTCATCAAAATATGTCATATTCACGACATGATTCATAAATAATGAATTAGGTACACTTTCTAGAAATGGCATGTTGCTATAGGAAGAGCTTTCCTTGATCATGAATAGTCCTTATGTGTTTATGTGCATACACCCATACTTAGTATAAGTGTATACTAACCCATATAAAATTACTATTTTTATAGGTGTAGGTCGTTGAAAAAGATTGAAGATCAGTTGAAGCCATTTGGACCAGTACCTCCAGACTTAGGTAGATCCTCTTGAATTCGAGGATATCTACACTTTATATTCTAGCTTTAGTAGATTAGACATAGCTACTAGATGTTTTCCGTAGCATTTTATTTGAAACATTTTTTAAATCTTTCGTATTAAGGCTGGTTTGGCAATTATTAATGATATTATGAATTCTTCATTTCAATTGTTCAACTTATTAATAGATGGTTGATTATTTTGAGCTATTAGTATATCACTCTTACGCAAATATTATAGGAAGTCTAAGTACACTTCAATAAAGTTAAAAATTATTAACTTTTCCGCTAAATTTAACTTTATGGTTGTGATGAAAGCTAGGAAGAGGCTTCTCTTGGACCTCCGAGAGGTTAACGACGCCGGTCTCATCTAGGGTCTAGGACTCGGGTGTAACAAATTCATTATATTGTTTTATCTCTAAAGGTATTATGTGGCAAGTGAGAAGTATATTGGTACCAATCTTGGAATTAGCATCCTTTCAAACATGTTTTGGTATGTCCTCAATTGATTTGAGGACAGAGATATGTTTAGCTTTTCTTTTCAAAAGACTTTGATTTTTACTATGATATATTCTATTTTAAGGATGTATGGGCTGTTACCCAAATATATCATGTGTCTAGGAAGGCTACAAAGATACTTTGCCTTTCTTATGTTTCCTATGAAAGATATTTTGAACTATGGTTCTATTGTTGTTAAAAGTTTTAATTCGGCACTAGTTTTCCATATATACATATGCAATGAATGATGTGTAAGGTCTTGTGCAAGAACTCCAAGAGGTCGAGTACACCTCTTTACGACTTGAGGGATGATACTTCTTCTAGGGTGTACCCTCGGGTTGTTACACTTTTCACTTTTGGAAGGCCTTCCAAAATGGGTTTCGTACCAAAGTGAAGCTTAGCACCACATTTCATCCCCAAATGGATGGTAAAGAAGAACGTACCATCAAAACCCTAGAGGACATGTGTCATTGACTTCAACGGTAATTAGGATGACCATCTAACGTTGATAGAGTTTGCCTACAATAGCAGTTACCAGTCGAGTATTGTTATGGCTCTGTTTGAAGAACTTTATAGGAGAACGTGTAGGTCTCCGGTTGGGTGGTTTGAAGTTGGTGATTTTGCTATTATTTATCCCGAAGTAGTTTATGAGGCCATATAGAAAGTTTGACTTATTAGATATAGGTTGAAGATGGACAAAAGTTGGTAAAAGTCCTATGCCGCAATAGAAAGAGGGATCTTGAATTCGAGGAAGGTGACTGGGTCTACTAAAAGATTTCTCCCATGATAGGAATAATGATGTTTGGCAAAAATGAGAAACTTAGTCCCCGGTATGTGGGCCCGTATGAGATATTAAAATATGTTGAAAATGTTGCTTATGAATTGAATTTGCCTAATAAGTTGGCTCCGGTTCACCCGGTGTTCCATGTCTCAATGATAAAGAATTACATAGGTGATCTATTGTCTATACTTCCTTTAGAAGGTTTAGGAGTTGATGAGAATATTTCTTATGAAGAGGTCCCGATTGAGATTTTAGAATGACAAGTGAAGAGGTTGAGGAATAAAGAGGTAGTTCTATGGAGGAACCATCTAGTTGAAAGTGCTGCGTGGGAGGCCGAGGCTGATATGAAGTCAAGATATCCAAATTTTTGTCATCCTACTCCTATTTAAACTTGAGGTAAGTAGTTTATCTTCAGTTTGTAGTGAATTGGGATTTATGTTTATTCTATTAGTTTTGCTATAATTTTCTTTATATGGTGTGAGTCCATGTGAGGAAGCATGTATTGCATAACTAGAGTTTCTCATGAATTATATGTCCCTCTTGTTGAAATATTTGATTAATTGATAATTGCATATTTGACTTATGAGGTGAATTTATGCATATTCTAACTTGTTTAAATCCATATTGTTATCTTGAACTTGTTATTGATTGGAGAAATTTTTTTTCCTAAGAACATGATATATTATGTATTGCATGCATATTTAGTTGGTAGATGTAGTTCCTACTTTCTCATTACATTTCTTTAATTGCATGAGTTCATATAGTTTTTAGTATAAAATCATCAAAATAACATGAATTCAATAATAACACCTTGATTTAAAATGTTTTATGAAAGAAACCATGGCTAGATTACTATTTAGAAGTTCATTTTTTTGAGAAGTCTTTGAAAAACACTTTGAAGATTGGATCCTAGAAGAAAAGGGATTCAAGGATGAAAGCCATACCTTAATTTACTCTAGACCACTAAAACTGAAAATAATTGATGGACAAATCACCGTTCAAGCTCCAATCTCCCTTCAAGCTTCAATGGTGTTCTAGAGAATTCTTTAAAGGTTTTGGGTTTTGATTTTTAAATAATGAAGTCATCTTAGTGTTTAAGACTTATAAAACACTTAAAATGCCTAAAATAACCTTATGAAGTCTTCGGACTAATTTTAGCAATGCTAGGTGAATTAACCAAATGCCCCTATCCTTTGCTGAGACACCTGTAGCATTACAGGTGCAATTCGACGGTTACTCACATACGCCCTGTAGCCCAACCAACAGACCATCCTGATTGTCCGTGGTTTAGGTCAGAGTCTTTATAAATGGGATCTTAAGCTCCTTATACTATGTTTTGACCAACTCCTTCCACCTAGGGGGTTCGACCAGCCTACTAGGCGTGTATTGCCATCCATAGATGAGGCTGGTTTTGACGGCTTTTTGCTAGGAGTTGGGTCCTCCTCAAGGACCCCTTGGTTGTTCCTTGGGGAGTTTTGCGTGTATGTTACAAACTCGAATATAGTCGTACACATGTAAAGGACCTCTCAAATAAATTTCATTCAAAACGAACACGTAAAACTTGACGAAACATACTAAGGCACACAATCAGATTTCAAGGCAAACCTTTCGAACGTCATGGACGTTTGACCTCCAAACTTCACCAAAATCTAAAAACTGCCTCCTACACTCATGAAAACCCATTTTAGGACTTCAAAACATCAAGACAAAAGTATTAGGCTCTAGTTTCACCAAAGTCATTTTTAGAGGTGTTACATTCTGCCCCACTGGGACAACATTCATCCTCGAATGATGCTTGCTTCATTTTAAACACTATCAAGAGATAAGAAACTCAATAATAGGATCACATCACCATAACACATCACACAAAATACACAATTTATGAGGAACACCAATTTCACATACTTTAAGAGACTCAAAACACAACAAGAGATAGAAACAAATTCACAACTCATTATGCAATAAGACTCACATTCTTCATTTCAAATAGGAGGAACACTTTATCCACTCATCATCAATGCTTATATACATCAATTCTATACACATTTAACCATTTTGAAAAAAAGAACAATTTAACCAAGATTTCAATTTTTTACAATGAATTGTTAACTTACAATGAATTATGCTCAATTTTTTTCAAAATGGAACTCTTAAGAAATTAATGATGAATGCATGAAATTATGAGAGAAAAAAACAAATAAAGCTAATTCACAACATAACTATAACTTCATAAAATTTACAATGCAAGGAATCAATGAAATTCAATTTTCAACAAGACTCATAAACACAATGCAACATGCAACTTGCTACTATGACATTATACCTATGAAGCTTGAGTTGTATATAAGAAAATAAACAACAAATCACCACTACACTACTCATAATACTCCCCCACTTAGAAGGAACTCATGAAAACTAAAGAAAGAAGCTATAACTTACCAACATCATCTTCATCCGGCTTTGATCCCTTAGCTCGGAGTGCATAGAAGCGATTCTTCCTTGGAACATCATCACCTGGAATACTTAGAGGGAATTTCTTGCCTTCCTTTCCTCTAGTAGCAATAGCAGGACAATTCCTCACCTTAGGACCATCCTTACCACAACCAAAGCAGTTCCCGGTACCAGCTAGAAAATTTCTACAGTGCTTCTTCCCACAAGTAACACAAGTAGGCTTACCACCCTTGGAACCACTACCCTTCTCATGTTTGACCTTACGATCCCTAGGCTCACCTTGAATTGGAGAATTCTTCTAGAACCTAGGTTTGTTTTCCACGCTTGGTCCACCCCACTTCAAATTTCTAGATATCCTACTAAGCTTGGACTCCTTAATGGATTGAGCATACATCATTAGCATAGAAAAATTCATGTCACCATAAAGCATGGTCATACGACACTCTTCTTTCACAAGGTCGGCAACACTAGCGACAAACCTACTCATCTCATCCCTAGGGTTAGACACCAAAGATGGAGCATACCTAGACAGCATAGCTTCAAAGAATACTCGTAAACACTCATATTTCCTTGCTTGAGATTAATGAACTCTTCAACCTACACATCCCTATTATCACGCGGAAAGTACTTTCCTAAGATTAAACTCCTCCAACTCTATGGGACCCGACTCAACCAGCCTATTATCTTTCCATTGAGTGTACCACACTTGAGAAACTTCTCTTAGTTGATACGAATCTAACTCCTCCTTATCCCTAAAAGTTAACCCATGTCACTCAACACCTTATACACACCATCTAGAAACTCATAGGATCCTCCATTACCTTAGAGCCATGAAATATAAGAGGATTCATCCTCAAAAAATCTCTGAATCTAGAGGTCATAGTACTCTCCATAGAATTCACTCTAGGTTCAATACCCCTATTAACATGAGTAGTCATGACTCGATCCAAATCAAGTAGAGCCTCTCTAATCTCCCCATTGGTCATGTCCGGGGAAACCACTGGAACCTCATTACCTTCAGCTCCAATAGAGACTTGAACACCTTGTGGAGGAATTTTAGCGACTTGAGGAACTTGAACTCCTTGTGGACCTAGTCCACCTTGGGAAATTCCTCTTGCACCCTTCCATATTCCAACCTTTTAGTGGCTATCCTTCTAGTAGTCATCACCTATAAACACAAGGAAAAACGTTAAGAAGAACATTCATAACTTTTAACTCTAAGACACAACACAAGAGTGAAGAAAAAAGGGAAACTCTATCATCCTGTAGACTCTCTCCCATAAATGTGTCACGAGTCACAACAACAAACAAGACACTACTAGACGTGGCTTTATGTGTTTTATTCCTAAGACAACTTTCATAGTGTTCTTGGACTGTAACAAGGCTTACTTGACCTCTCGGAGGTCTTGTACAAGCCCTTAGATATCATTCATTACATATATGTATGAAAAGTAGTGCGGAATTAAAACTTTTCACATGAATAATATATGAAAATAATCTTTCATATAAAACCATATGAAAATACTAAGTCTCAATATACGCCAATCTAAGACTCAAGAATACTTGGGTACGATACATACAATTGAAATATAAAAACACTTAGTCTATTACAATACTTTGAATAAAAAAGATCTAAGATAGTAATGTCCTTGAATCAATTGAGGACATACCCCAACATTGCATGAAAGAATCCTAGTTCCAAGCTTTGCTTCAAGACGCCTCTAGCCTTCCACCTACATCTTTAGAAATATACAAAAAGAATGGAATTAATACAATGCATGTATTGAGCATGGCATAATGCATACAATCATGACAAACATACATTTTAATTAAATATGTTCTTTTTAGATTAAAACTTCATACATAATCATAAGGAGCACATTTAAACACAAAACATCACATTTAAGACACGTTCCAAGTTATAATAAATTTATGGCAACTTACAGTAATTTACACTAACTTCACAGTAATTTTGCATATAACTCACATATCACAAGATAGCATCATGAATACATCAAAACACATAAAGATGAGAACCTCGAACCAAAGGTGAATTCTAAGTCTCACTTGAGTGAGTTATGAAGTGACCGTACATACGATCCCTTTACACACACCAAACAGATCCTTTGGACTACCTAAGATAAGATAATTCCTATTTGATTAATCAACTTTATTATCTAGAGTTATTCTTAAAACTTTCATAGGGAAGACATGAAGATCATTCCTATGTCGCATCCACACCTTAACTAGGCAATCCTTAAAGCTACTCTAGACAAGCACTTATTCATTAACATGCTTTATAACTTAAGTCATTGTCTTCATTAGTTTATTAAGAGACATTCAAAACTTAAGGATATTCAAATAATGGTCTTGGAGAATACCTAGGGACTCACACACTAACAACTTTAAATCCTAATAGTTCCATGTTTAGATAGTGTCCCATACCACTACCTAAACTTCATAGAACTTCTCCAACACTCGTAGGTATCCCATATAATGAGAATAGGCAATAACATATCTAGACCATACTAGCTATGCATGGAATTTGAAATCATAAACCTACTCCGATAGAGGATTTTATACTTTCCAGTGGTAGAACTAGGACACATCCCATGTAGGCACATGGTTAAGGATTATCGAGGGTTTTTTTGTTCTCTAGTGTCATCTTAGTTAGAGCAACTTCTGAAGCATAATCACTCAGTGCTAGCCTTTGTTCTCATAGATTATTTCCATAAAAAAGCATATGAAGAGGTACCATAACTTGTTCATAACCCAATCACATTAACTTACCAAAGAAAGTATACTAAGGCTATCTATAGTAGCTAAGAGGATAGATCAATGAATTTCCTAATGATGATTTCAGGCCGTTCCAGCCAATCAACCCTAAGTTCATCATTCACACAAGAAGGATACCTTATGACTTCAAACTTCAAGGATATCATAATCTTCCATTTAGTATAAAGGTTCCACATAAAGGACTTTCTTAACTATGCTCAAAGTCTCATGTCAATCACACAAACAATACTAAGGATCTTTATCATACTAAGTCAAGAACTCATATTCAAATCTCATATGTATCAAGTAAGGGACACAAGTCTACCAAAACAAGACATGTACATACTTCACTATAACACATATAGCATATCATTCAAGAAGCACATAGGAATAACCAATGTCAACTATATGTTACCCTATTCACTACTATAGTATCATCAGTCTAAGTTTTACAAATCTCATATAATCTATCAAGAATCATACTTCAATGTCAAGTCATACAGATAATGATTTCACTATAGTCTACTGAAGACACACATCATCAACTATAAGAACTCATTCTTTGACTCATATATACATAAGTCATAAAGACCTTCACAATACTCACATATTCAAGTTATAACATGATAATGCAAGAATTCATAAAGTAATGACAACGTGGTCACATTGTTCACAAGTGTAGCACATAAGCATCGCCACCATAAAAGGACCATACAAAACATGATCATCATCTAAGACCTATACTACAAAACATAGAGAAAGTTAGGTCAACATACCACCATTCCAATCTCACCACTCCAATCCATACCCAATTCAACCAAACTCAATATACAAAGCCTCTTATATATAGCCATAGTTACAAATTCAACCTAATAATCAAAATATGTAATGAATCAAAAATCATACAATATGAATTTATCAAACTAGCACAACCTACTTACAATTCTGACATGATTATTTAATAATTCAATAGTCCTAATTAGTCTACACAAGAAATCAATAGTATAAAGACATAGTCAAATCAACCATTAATAGTCAAAACTAGGGTTTTATTAATTGCATGAATTCATATAGTTTTTAGTCTAAAATCATCAAATTAACATCAATTAAATCATAATACATTGATTTAAAACATTTTATGCAAGAACAAATGGCTAGATTACAATTTAGAAGTTCTATCTTTTTTAGAAAGCTTGGATCCTTAAAGAAAAGGGATTCAAGGATGAAAATCATACATCAATTGATGATAGACAATGAAAATGTAGAATAATTGATGGAGAAATCACCCTTGAAGCTTCAATAGTGTTCTAGAGAGTCCTTTAGAGGTTTTGAGTTTTGCTATTAAAATAATGAAGTCATCTAAGTGGTTAAGACTTATAAACCCACTTAAAATACCAAAAATAACCTTAGTAAGTCTTCCAAATAATTATAGGAATGGTAGGTGAATTACCCAAATGCCCCTAGCCTTGGCCGAGAAACCTGCAACATTGCATGTGCCAATCGACGGTTGTTCATCTACACCCCGTAGCCCAACCAACGGACCATCCTGATGGTATATGGTTTGGGTTAAAGGATTTCTAAATGGTATCTTAATCTCTCTAGCCTAAGTGTTGACCAACTCTCTCCAACTACGGGGCGTCAACCAGCCTACTGGGCGTCTATTGCCATTCGTACGTGAGGTTGGTTTTGACAGCTTTTGTCTAGAAGTTGCTCCTCAAGGACCCCTTGATTGGTCCTTGGGGAGCTTTTCCCAGACATTCCAACCCGAATATATTCGTAAACATGTTAAGTACCTCTCACATCAATTTCATCCAAATAAAACATATAAAACTTGATGAAACACACTACAAGCACGTTTAAGGTAAGCCTTTCGAACATCATGGACGTTTGAGCTCCAAACATCACCAAAATTTAAACACTTCCTCCTAAAATCATTAAAACACATTTTAGGACTTCAATACATAAGTTTTAGGCTCTAGTTTCACCTACGTCGTTTTTAGAGGTGTTACACCTAGGACCCTTCATAGAGTCGTAGTTGGGCTGTGAAGCGGACAACTACTCATTTTTGGTGCTCATAAAGCTGTTCCAAACTTTCCCTAAAAGGTTTTCCTCCCATATACCCTTATAAAAATATGAATTTGGTGACCCATGATCTATTTAATTAAATGTATTTGAGTCCTCTTTGTAACTCCACTAATTTTTCCTAGTTCCAAGCTCAAAGTAAAAATATATGCTCAAAATAGCAAAGCATTGTTAGGAAGAATTTCATCACGACAGATTTGACGTCCGTTGTGATGATAAAAACTCATTTTGGACTCTGATGCGGATTCGGCAGTTTCCAGTTATGTTTTTTGAGTCTTTTCCCCTTATAGTTTTAACACAATAGCATTTCATTTTTTCTTCTATCCAAAACCCTATATAATGACAAAAAACCAAATTACCCAACCCCAATTCATTCTCTCAAATTCTCAAAAGTTGATCAAGCTCCTCTTATCAAATATTTCTCTCTAGAAATTGAGGAGGAAATAAGGTTTTTGAGATAAAGTTTCCAAATCCTCCATTTCTTCCAAGCTTTTGGTATCAAAGTATGATCATTTTCATCAATTTAGCTCTAATCTCCACGGAATTTGTAAGTTCTCGAGTTTACAAAGTTAGAATTCCTTAATTGAGTTAGGTTTTCTTCCATGTAATGGGCTCCTTTCAATGTGGATTTATTTAATTAATTTATGAACTTTTATGCATAAATTGAAGTTATTGCATGACTTTAAGTTTATTTCTCATGATCCCATGCATAACCCATGTTTTTAATCCATGATAATATAATGTGGGTCTTGAATTATGAAAGATGAATTGATAAACATACGCATGTCTTCTCCTTATGAATAGATGTAACAAAATGTGAAGATGCACTGACTTTGTAGACATGATTAATCCTATGAATTATTCAAAAGAAATGATCATGAAATGACTAAAAAAACATATAGATGAGATTGTCTATATGTTCATGAAAGTATGTTTATGTCTCAAAAAAAGCTTACAGATGAGATCGTCTTTATGTTCTAAGAAACATGGCTACATGACATGAATGACATCTAGATTTTCCATCAATGCTTTTTGGTCTATTTTTCTAAATTAGGTCTTGATTATTATGGTATCTCGAATTCCATAAATTATCATAGGACACAATTTCAAAACTAATTCCGTTATTATTATTAGGATAGCTCTAGTATTGAAGTGAATAACTATGTGCCTTAGTCTATTTTGAAAAGATCATGGACGGTGATAGATTTTCTCACGCATAGTCTAAGGAGTTATCTATGATTTCTTTAGATTGGATTGTTTTATCAATTGTGCCTTTCCATGGATCATGAGAAAATTAATATTAATAACAATATTGAGATGGAAGCTTTTCCGAGTTGAGATCGGGTTTCTAGTAGACATCTCCTTATCCCTTACCTATGTGCCCCCATAGGATGATGGCTAGATATACATTAGCTAGTGGATCAACTTTATCTTAGATTCATGGTCCTACCTTGGACAACCCTTTACTGTGTGGGAGACATCAAGGATCGTGTTATACTTCACATGATCTTTATGTCGATTAAGGCTAATTCCCAAAATAATGAACTAAGGTTGGTTCAAGAAGTAACACAGATGTGTTCAAAGATGGGTTTAGTTGCATTGATCGTTTTAACTTGGCCTTTGCATATCATGAAAATGTCCTTTTAGATCAATTTCATATTTTCATGCATGGCTATTGATGTGAGGCCAAAAAAAAATTAATCATTATTTTCGTCATATTTTTTATTTATATTTGTTCTTTTTGAGAATGATTTTTTTGGATTGTGATAAATGGTGTATTTATTTATAGTAGAAAATTGGTGAAAAATCGAAGAAGATTGGAGTTAAAACGAATTAAAGATGAATAGTTCAAGAAGGAAATCAAGCATGCACCCTAATAGATTAAATTGAATATTATAATATATCAAAATTATGTGCGGCGACTTGGACATTCAATTGGAAATTTGGACTGAGTATTACTGTTGATAGGAGATAAATTAGAGGGCATAAAGTATATAGTTGTCAATATTTTTAGGATTTTTTTCTTCTTCTTTACTTAGACATTAGTAGCTAAAAGTCCTTGTTGTGGGGTTGAGGCTATGGGTAATTGTTGAACATCTATTATTTTTAATTACTTTGGTTATCACTTAAATTACTTTTGTATTTTTTTTTAATATTTCATGTTTTATCACAATAGAAATAAATCTCTTGTCTACTCTTAAAATTGGGAGAGGCTAAGGTAGATAGATCAAAGCATAAAGAACAACTTCATCTTCCATTAATTGAGTTGATTTGTGTTTAGGAATGACGTCTAGACGAACACCTAGCTTGATTATGAAACGAGATGAAATTTAAATGCTCGCCAATTAGGTATTGGTTATCCCACTCAAAGATGTAGTTAGACAACTAATTAGAGTAGGCAATTAGTGTTCGAGAGACCCTAATCATAAAATCAACCATGTAAATCAGTAATTTGATAATCGTAATTAATTTAAGCATGAGATGTGATACACGAAACCCCATACATGTTACAGCCCTGGAATTTTCCAATCATTGTAAGTAATTTTATTATTTCATTCCTGCATTATTTCTTTATAAATAAAAACCTAACACTTTTGAACTCTTAAATAAATATTTAGACTAGTATAATTTAGTAAATAGTTAATTCACAAGTCCTTTGAGTTCAATAATCTGGTTCTTTGAAGAGACACTATATTACTTGTGCGACCATGTACAAGCATGTGCAGTTGGGAGCAACAAGTCTTTGGCGTTGTTCTGTCTCCAGCTCATTTTCACGAACAAATAATAGAATCCCTCACCACAACAAGGATAGGCTAAATTTGTCTTATTTATCATTTACACTTGGCATTTCATGTACTTCTCTACTTGGGTCCTTACGTGCTTCCTAATGCCTGTTTAAATGCTCGTTTGTCCTTATAAGATCACCTACGCAACTAATCATGTTGGTTAGCCCAAATGAACGCATATGACTCGACACTACTATAAATTTATAGAAAGTGATTACGAATTTGACCAACAAGAGGGTGTTATTTGGTTTTTAGGCATACAAATATACCCAAGATCACCACCCCACACATAGAGCTTTGTTCGTCCTCAAACAACATACTAAACTAGTCCTACACCTAACTTTCTAATACTGATATTTGTGCATCTGACATTTTTTTCAAGGATCTTTTTACCGTTCAAATATGCATGTTATCATGTAAACTTGGACTTAACCTTTTTAGACATCATATGACTCAAGTATTGATTTGACAACATTTTGCAACTAAAGCATTAAACTTTATGTTCGACAATAGGTTTCACCCCTCTTTCATACAATATTTGCCCCTCACTCAAAGGAATATCCTTCACACTCAAACAAACATATTGGATATACATTAAGGGCTTTATCATCACAGAACACTCTCACTCAACAAGAAAACTTCACATATATGCACAGAGAACCATAGGTTCCCACTGTGTACATCTCCACTAATTAAGCTTGTCTTGAAAATAATCAAAAAGGACATTTCTTTTAGTTTGTAATGTCAGTTAAAGGACAGGTAGGAATAAGTTTATACTAGTCACTTACACTTACCTAAGCACTTCACATTTTTAAGGCATCATCATCATTTTTCTTCATTTATCAGCCCTCCCTTTAAATTATTGTAGCACGTGCTTCACATAACTTCTCGAATTTCCCCTCGTTTATTTTATTCCAATAGCACACTCTTCAATATTAATTTTAATTATTTATTCTCTTTTAAACATTTACTTAGGGCTTTTTTATTGCCTTATAACTATTTCAGGTTGCTTATTCACTTACCACTTCTCTCATTGTTCCACATTCTCTTTTACAATGATTAGGCAAGTAGGGTGCAAACAACTTAGTGATTAAATAAAATTGTATAGGGTGAAAATATGTGTACAATAAAAGACTACAATCTCAACAGGATACAAGTGATAGTATATGAAAAAAAGCTATGTGTACATATTCATAGAGTCCTAATATCATTTCCTACATATGGAAACACGTCAATTTCACTTCAATAACATGCCAGTCAAGTTCTAGACTCAGATCCAATACAAGGATAATACAATACCTCACAATTTATGGAACAAGTTCTTATAAAGTCAAATTAATCATAAGGAACACAATCAGTTCATTCAAAAGTTCTATATCAGATTAAGTTGCACGAATTGAAATCAAGTACAAGAATTCAGAATGCATCCACATATATTTCCCACATGCCTTCATACAATTTTCTTTCAAAATTTAAGCTTCAAAACGCATACCATACCTATGAGTCAATGATGAAAATTGCCAATGTGACTCAACTACAATGATTGATTAAATCCTAGAAAGCCAATTTTTTTTGTACCATTAAAAGGGAATTTCCTTGGCCAAAGAACAAATAACAATCTCCAAGAGACGTAAATTAAATAAAAATAAAGTGAAAGACACTACGAATGTTGATATATACAATATAGAAAGAACTACACCCCACCCCACAGTTGAAATATTAGAATTGTCCCCAGTGCAGCATGAAATTATAATATAAGAATAGAAAGTGAATCAATCCTTGATAAGTCCTTTATCATATCTCCGCCTTTGACCTCATCACCGGCATGTATAGGGTCAACCTATTTCATGTTACCATCGGAGTATAAATCACTTGCAGTGTGTAACCTGTCATCGTCAATTGGTATATCATCATCCACAAGCTCATGGAACACAGGACAGATGTGTAGTAATTCTTTGGTATGTTCATTCAATGGGTATCTCCTCTCTGCCAGCCCGAATTACTTCTAAGTCAATGCCCAACATCTATTTTAGTGGTGCAACATATATAGCCCATATATTGGGTTTGACAACACTAGAGTAACACCAAGTCGTAACAAGGTGTACTCGACCCCGAAGGGGTCTTATACAAATCCTTAGCATATCTTCCTTGCATAGGACATTGAATAATGCAGAAAGTTTAGACAATAGAGTATATACACGTCATCTCATTTATTATCTAAGTACAACATACGAATCTTAAATTAGGTCCCTTAGTCCTTTACAATAGATTGTATCAAAATACGAAGTACGGGAGTGGTATTATTACAAAATAGAAAGAACATGGAGGTATCTAATTTTCCTTGGTGAGGACATACCAAATGGTCTTAGAGAATGCAATCCAAACCTTCCTTCATAACAAGAAGAATATACTATCCCAAACCTACACATAGTAGAAAAATAAGAGAAATATGGGTTAGTACATTCCACTTGTACTAAGTATGGAAATCATGCTATTAAAACCATTAAAAATGCACAGGGACCTTTAGTTCAAAACATGCTATTTAAAGTTAAAATCCATGAAGCACATTCAATTAAGGCATAATAAATTCATACAATAAGATAAAGAAATATTTCATGATCATAAGTAACATCACAAATAGACATAGTTCATATTTTACATAATTGAGTTCACTTAACCTTATATCATAAAAACATCACCCACGACCCCCTTTCAAGTTCACTTGTGCAATGTACATATGAAGTCTCATACCCCCACATATACTAAGCAAACTCATAAAAAGGTCATAAGTGTAGTCACATACATAAATACCATCATAGTAAGTTAATCAACCTTAACATCATTCATAAGTTGAAATTCATAAAGGACTCACACAAGCTCTCTCTTAAGACCCAGTTGTGCAATGCATAGGTAAAGTTGCATACTCTTACCTATACTAAGTAGTATCCCTCAAGAATCCCTAGTTAGAGTTCATGTTCTTATCTTGTTACATATTCTTTAGCATTTAGGATATATTGCAGTAACCGATCTAGACCATATGTGCTGCATGGAATCTGGTGTTCTACCTCCACATCGAAAAGAAGGTGTTTGACTTGCCTGAGGTGAATCTAGTAATATCAGCATCTAGGTGGATTCACTAGCTAAGACCTATGTAGGCACATAGTTAAGGAACAAGGAGATTGCTACTAGAAAGACGGACTTGCTAAACGTAAAAGGTTTCCATCTCATGAGATAACACATATATTAGAAACCCAGACTGGATAAACATAAAAGTAACCCATATGAGAGGTCAAAATATCTAGACGTAAAAAGCCTCCAACTCATATTCATGTTCACTTGGTGATAAGAACAAATTCACTTTTTAAAATAACCTTTAGCCTCTACTTAAGCCTTGTTCATAAAGAAATACCTTAGGGATTCGACCCCTCATATTTCATATAGATCAATGGTTTCAATGATGAGAATAACCTTTTATCATAGAACCAATAAAAAGAGAGAACGTATCTTTCATAGCATAGTCAGATAGTGTCAATGAGAGTTGCATCTTATTCATCATAGCAACACATCCATAATCATCTCACAACATTCATCTTCATATCATAGCATATCATTCATATCATAACATAATATTCATGTTCATATCATATCATAGCATACTTGTCCATAATTAGGGTTGTATGGAAGAGGAACAATACTCAACACCACATTTTATAATTCAAGTAAGCACCTCCACCATAAGTGGATCAAAAAGTCAAAGTTAAGCTATCATTAAATTGAAAACCATCATTCACAACCTTGAAGGATTTCTTCAAGATTCAAACTTAACTACATGATATTCATTCATCATCTAGAATAAATCATAATACAATATTGAATTACATAGAAACATACTACATTTTCATCCTTCATTCATCAAACAAAGCATACTAGTGTTTTAAGTTGAGAAAGAAGAAAGATTCAAGGGTCTTATGGGGTTTTCTTCAAAAGACAAAAACATTACTTGAATTCATCCATAAAACTTCATATATAATAATAAATAATAAATTTAAGATCAATGGAAACAAGTTTAGAAAGAAATCCATGAAATTGAGTGCAAACCTAGAATTTGGGGAACTTTGAAATAAAATTTTGAGAGAGCCTGATGGATAAAAGTCAGGTTCTTGGTGCCTTAATTTAACCTTGGTATTCTTCTTGAATGGAGTTCCTTGAGAGATTTTTGAGAGGGAATTGAGTTTTGATTTTGAGTTTGTGAGTTGTATAGTTAAAGTCTTAGGCTTAGGGTCTTATAGTTAGTTTAGAGAGGTAATTAGTTAACTAACCACTTCCTTAACCCCTAATTAATTAAATAACTAAAACAAAGACCCTCAAATATTTTTAAAAATTACTCCACCTTGAAACAACTACAAGCCACCCACCTAGGGATCGTAGGTAGAGTTACGACCTTGTACTGCATGCTCGTCCTTTCTATCATAGACTTCAATTTGGGACGTTAAACTCCCCCAAGATATTTCTCCATTTGCAACCATGACTTACGGTCCGTATATAATGACTCGGAGGTCTTGCAAAAAGCCTTAGCATTATTGAACAATAAGCATATGAAAAATAGCGGAAAATTTAAAACTTTTCTTTAATAATCGAACACTTTATAAAATAATAGTATTTATGACACTATGTCTCAAAACCATCTATACCATAAGTACTTTAACTTCATCTTCAATACAACTTGGGGACAAGACCCTTACATAATCTAAAAATATATAGTAAAGACAATAGTGATTAAGGTAGGTTTGTCCTTGAAACTATGAGGACTCCCAAATTCTTCATTATCCAAGCTACTTAGAAACCTATATTTCATGTAAAAGACACCACATCTTCAAACCCTACACTTTGTATACAAGACAGAAGTAGGGGTTAGCATATTGAGTATGGGATCCATGCATAAAAACCATTGAAACATGCTTGAAAAGGGACAATAAGTTTAAACCATGATCGATGCACTTTTGAATATCATTTTAAAGAGTATGAGAATCACAAGTCATAAGGAAATATTATCAGGTTCATCAAAACACATATGATAAGGACATCACGAAGGCATAGTCTCAACATAGTCAATGTACTCATACTATCTCATATAAGACATAATACACATGCATTGTCATATATCAAGTTCATAATGTCATAATACAAAAACTACATGAATAACTCTAAGTTCTACTTGTGCAATGCATAAGTAGGGTCCATAGTCCAACCTACACTAAGTATCGCCTTTAGGCCATCATGATCATACTTAACATAAGTTCATGCTAACCGCATAAGCAATCCAACCTCATACATATCTCATATTTGATTCATTCATAACCAACATACATAAGAAGGAGTTAAGCATAAAAATTAACTCATACTAAGGTAAGGAAACTATAAATTTAATCCAAATAAATCATGCATCATTCATAATCTTCATAATATGATGGAACTATACCATGGCTACTTTCGAAGCTTACTTGTGCCATGTATCCGTGTCATCCCATAATACCCTTCATATCAAGTAGAACTCATAAAGGAGTCATTAGTCTTAGTTCATGCAACATATTCATATCATATACCTTAGTCATATTTCGTATACTTCATATCCTATATAAACTACCCTCACAATCTCTTCAAAAGTTCACTTGTGCAATATACATATGAAGTCACATACTCTCACATGTACTAAGCAAACCAATCAAGAAGTCATAAGCAAAATTCACATGCATAATCATTATTCATAGTTCATATTCATATCTTTAGTCATATTCTTATTATATAGGGAAATTCTTGCCATAAACGTCATAGACCATGTGAACTACATAGAATCAGGTTTCATAAGAGCCCACACCGATAAAAGTTGTTCCACTTGCCAAGGAGAACCTAAATAATAGTTATAGGGTGGATCCACTAGCTAAAACCTACGGGGGAACATATTTAATGTATATGGAGATTGATTCTATAAACCCGACCTATTTCATTAGCGGAGGGGCTTCAATCTCATGAGTACCACTTGGATCACCCTATCTATTGCACGGTGGAAGGGACTTTTACTCATTGTCCATTTCCACTCGTGGGGACTTGCACTAAGTGGGTACTTGCATAAAGTAGTTGGATGAGACTAACCTCTTAGCATCCTTTATTACATTGCACAGGTTAAATTTGTGGAAAATTTAAAACTTTTCATCTACTTCTACATAGAGGGTTACATATACCTCTCGCATACACATAATATATACATAAGGAGTTTACATAGACTCCTTACATAGGAAGCACTACATAGGCTTCTACTTTTAGTTCAAATACATAATATATCAATATAATCTCAAAGGAAGTCTAGGATAAGTCTCATATTAAACAATCTACAATGAATACAACATTGAGCATAGACCATGCTTGATTACAATGAAATATACATATAGGAATATACAACAATAGTCTTCGAATGAAAGATAATGAACTAAATTTCCTTTAAGACTAAAAAACATCCAATAGGTAGATAGTGGCATCGTCCTCGGAAAGTGAGAACCTACCGAACATGAAGAATGAGAATCTAAGCCCTCCTCAATGTCCCTCTAAAATCTCAATGTCCGAAACCTACATTTTTGTAGTAAACATAGAAACATGGGTTAGTATACCAATTGTACTAAGCATAGGCATATGCACATAAAACATTTTAAAGCATGCTTGAGAAAGGGACATTTATTCTAGAAGGGAAGCCAACTAATTTGAAAGTCTTTAATGCACATTCAAGAGTTCATATAGGATAATTATAATCTATACATTAAGACAATAGTTTCACATCTGGGAACTACCACATAGACGTAACTAGCGTTGTCGTCCTCAAAGAGTACTAAGACTAGCCTCTTAGCATTCATCATTACATTCATAGGTTAAAATGCGGAAAATTTTAAGCTTTTCATCTACACTACTTCATGAGGCTTGCTTGCACATAATATATTCATATAGAGTATACATAGACCTTTCGTATAAGAGATTACTTAGTCTTCTAATTTTATGACACAGACACACACCCACACGCCCACACACACACACACACTTACACACACACACATACACACATTGTGTGGGTGTGTGTATGTATAAAAGATACGATATAGTCTTAAAACGAATGTCTCATATCATAATCATCTAAACAAGAGTATAACAATAAGGCATAAACCATACATCAATACATAGAAGTCACATATAGGCTATGTAATCATAGTACTCAAATGAAAGAGGATGAAAAAATGTCTTTAAGACTAATAAAAACCCAATGCTAAAAAATGGTATTGTCCTCGAAAAAGTAATGAAGACCTACCCAACTTTGAGAATGAGTATCCAAGTCTTCTTCAAAAATTCGTCACGAACCCTTCAACTACCGGAACCTAAAATGTGGGGGAAAAGGGATAAATGGGGTTAGCACATCACTTATACAAAGTATGGAATCATATTCATATACAACATAGAAATCATGCTAAAAAGGGACATTTCATTAAAGCATGCGATTTACTTTTTAAAAACATTATGTATATTCAAGAACTAATAGAAGTCAATAAGCATATATTCCTTAGTCAAGACCATTTACATCACAAGACCAACAATACCAACTCTAGTCAAGTCAATATGCATATCAAGATAACTGAGCACATAATCAAAAAAACTCTATCATCGAGTTATAATATCAACAACCATGTATAAGAGTTTATAACATCACAACCAAAGCAAGACCCTTACTAATGAACTCCCATTCAGTCTATTAGTGCAATATCCTCACCCAACCAAGTAAGCCCAATTACAACCATAAGCAGTTCCCAACTTCACATACTATGCCATTAAGAGTAAACATCATCATACTTTAACAATAGCGACAAACCACATGTTCATAGGTGAAACAAACATCAAATACTGTCATCAACATGTAAGGTCAACATATACATATCATTTACATTTATAACCATATAAGAATAAAAGAACATCCCTCTAAGACATCCCTCAAGTCTAAGTAGCGCAATGTATAGGTAAAGTCTCATACCCCGACCTAGAATAAGTCAAACCCCTTAGGTCATCCTAGTCAGACTTCACTTCATTATTTCATTTTTTTTGGGAACATCTTGTCTTAACCGACATAGACCACATGAGCTAACGTGGAATCCTATATCTATGGAACCTTACACTTAAAGAAGGCAGACTACTTGCCAAGGTAGTACCAATACATGAACATAGCATCTATGTGGATCCACTAGCTAGTATAACTATGAGGGCAACATAGTTCAAGAACTACGAGATGTAGTTGGGACCCTCTTTATGCTACATGCATATTAGTTTCCAATCTCAGGAGTACATACGGATCCTACCTTCCATATGTGTGAAGGGACACTCCTCACTCTAATTCACTCGATGCTAAGCTAAAGTCCCTTTTTGAAATGTCTTTAATGTCTTTATTAATCATCATAGCTTAATATAGGTCATAGGGCCTAAAATTTGTATATTCATCATCATCATAGATCAATAAGAGTTTCATGAGTATTGTTATTTTATTACAATTCATATAGGTGAGGTTAGCACATTAACATTTTCATATCATGATAAGGCACATAGCTACTTTACCACCAACTTTATATCATTACATTTTAAGCATAATCTCACAATCCATATATCAAGATATTTAAATTCAACATCATTCCAACCCTAATCAATATCATCATAAGGAATACTTCAATATAACTTCAGCACTAAACACAAGTAATAATAACTGAAGTAAAGGATTGAGATCACAAGACTTACCCCAATCTCCTTCACAAGCCATCATCCAAGGATTTACCATCAACCATCCAATTCAATCCAACAATAGGTGTAATATGATCACACAATAGTAATTTACACAATACGAAGTCAACTTAGTCACTACACAACAATTCATCACTCGTTCATAGATTAGGGTTAAGGACTTAGGTCATATTCATGATCTACTTCACAACCTAGGTCAATGCATCAAGAAATACTATGATTGAATAACAATACATCACAATATAATCACAATTATCTAAATGAATCATAAACAAAGAAATTTGTAAACTCAAATTCGTAATATAAGAAGACCCACTTGAAACTCATCTTTTTGAAATCAATTTGGAGGAACCATTTGGGGAAAGAATCCCAAAGGTGAAAGGAACCTCATACCTTGTTAATTGATGAATATTGATGGATAAACTTAGTCTTCTTGCTGCCCAATAACCCACCTTTTCTTGGTCTTATGTGGAGTTTCTTTGGGAGGGAGAAAGAAGAGCGAAGGAAGAGCAATTGGGTTTTGGGAATTATAAGAGTTGGGTTTAGTTTAATTAGGTTTGGTCTTTATATAGAGGTCTTTAATTAACTTAACTGAACTTCCCCTAACCCTTAATTAACTAACTAACCACTTAACTAATTTACTGAAAAAATTAAAATAAGACAGTTAAACACAGACCTAACCTACAAGACCCCAACCTACTGGCCATAGGTCAGTCGACGACCAAGTCCCCCTCCGTGCTACACATTCGTAGTTTTTGTCAGAGACTTGCCAAATGACCTCTTCATTAATATGGATAAGTGACCATTGGCAATGTCAATCAACGCCACATCGATTATACCAGAAGTCATCAATGGCTACTGTTTTTTAACAGCTTTAGCCAAATTTCATCATTTCCCGACTCTTGAATCCTTGTTTCCCACTCTAGCACCTCTTCAACTAGTTTCCAGATGTCATGGACGATCATTGACCTTGTGATTCTAAAACTTCCTAAATGACTTATATACATTATATTTGACCTTAAAACAATGTTACAACTCTTAGACTATCATGCTAGGCTTTAGATAAGGCTTCAGATTTTTGGAGTATTACATTATCCCCCCTTAAGAATATTCATCCCCAAATGACACTAAAATTATTTAAATGGAAGGAATAGACTCAAGAGTAGCAGCCCAACCAATAACAACACATCAAAACATGAGTTATAATTCAAATCAACATAACCACATGACCTTTTACACAATGCAACTTAAAACATCATTTTCAACTCAAAAGAGTACGACATTCATTTCATGTGTATTCACTTATGTCAAAGCTTTCTTCAACACATACTATCATGGTCAATACAACACATGAAGACACAACATACCTAAATGCACCACATGAGTTCAAATAAAGTAAAAGGACTTTTTTTGGAAAACTTTCATTTTACTAGGCACAAATCACTGTAAATCATTGTAGTACAACATATAATTCTATATTTTCCCAAAAATCAAGGCAACTTTAAATAAACTCATTATTTTCACTATAAATAGGAATAACTAACCTTATATATCAAATAGATGAGGGTAATGGGACTTCATGTTAGCCTCGGCCTCCTATGTTGCACCCTCAACTAGGTGGTTCTTCCATAACATCTTTACGGAAGCAACCTCCTTGTTCCTTAACGTCATTACTTTTCTATCAAGGATTTTAACTGGAACTTCCTCATAGGGGAGGTTCTCTTGAACACCTAGACCCCCAGTAGAAAGAATGGACTCGAGATCATTTTGTACACTTCTTAAGCATGGAGACATGGAACAGCGGATGAACCGAAGCCAATTAACTAGGTAACTTTAGCTCATGTTCAACCTTGTCAACCCTTTGCACAATTTCATAAGGACCCACATAACGAGGACTTAACTTCCCCTTCTTACCAAATCTCACCACCCCTTTCATAGTTGAAATTTTTAGATACACTTTATCACCTTCTTCAAAATCTAAGTCTCTTTTCCTATGGTCAACAAAAGACTTTTACCGGTTATAGGCTATTTTCAAGTGATGCCCTATCATATAAACTTTCTTCAAAGTCTTATAAATCAATTCAAGACCCAAAAGTGAAGAACTCACCCACTTCAAACCGTCCAATTGAAGACCTACGTCTCCTTCCATACAAAGCCTAAAAAGGAGCCATAGATATAGCTGAATGGTAACTATTATTGTAGGAAAACTCAACAAGAGGCAAGTTTTTATCTCAATTCCCCTTGAAGTCAATTATACAATCTCTAAGCATATCCTCAAGGGATTGAATAGCACGCTCCGCTTCACCATCCGGTTGGGGATAAAAAGCGGTGCTTAGCTTCACCTTGGTACCAAACCCTTTTTGGAATTACCTCCAAAACCTAGATGTGAATTTTGCACCCCTATATGATATTATGGGTAACAGAATACCATAGTGACACATAATCTCATCTATGAAGATCCTTGCATTATTCTCCATCGAGTAGGTAGACTTGACGGGAATAAAATAAGCGTATTGGGTCAACCTATCCACAACCACACATATGGAGTCATGTTGCTTTTGTCTTCGAGGCAAACCTTGTCAGATCCGGGGAGCATCCCCTAGATGTAACCGACGTTGTCGTCCTCTTTGAGGACTAAGACTAGCCTCTTAGCTTACATCATTACATTCTTATATTAAAATACAGAAATATTTAGGACTTTTCATTACTTCTACATTGAGATTTACATAGACCTGTACATACACATGATATTCATATCGAGTATAAATAGACCCTTCATATAAGAATATTACATAGTCTTCTACTTTTATTGCACATAGATCTATAAGATATAACATCATATTAAACAAATGTCTTATCTCATAACCATCTAAAATGAGAGTATATCAATTAGGAATATCCCATACATCAAGGTAATAAAGCCACATATAGGCTATACAATGTTTAGTACTCAAATGAAAAGGAAAGAACATAGAAGTCTTAAAACTAGAACAACATTCATAAGCTTGATATTGGAATTACGCTTGGAAAGTGAGGACCAACCCAACTTGGACGAATCAGAATTCCAAATCTTCCTTCAAAGTCGTCTCAAAATCCTTTCAATGACCGGAACCTAAAATATTTTGAAAAAATGAGAAAATGGGGTTAGTACACCACTTATACTAAGTATGAGATCATATGCACACATACCATGAAATCATGCTAAAAGGGACAATCAATTAAAGTATTAAATTTACTTTGAAAAGCCTTATGCACAATCAAGAAGACCATACAAATTAATAAGACATAATCATTAAGTCAAAAGCATGTACATCACAAGACCAACGATCCTAAGTCTATTCAAGCCAACATGTAGATCACATAATTGAAAACATAGTCAAGATAACTCTATCATCAATTTATAATATCAACAAGCATGAATAAGAGTTCATTACAACATAACCAAAGCAAGACATTTACCGATGAACCCTTATTAAGTCAACAAGCGCGATGACTAAGCAAAGCCCCATGACCTTACTCAATCAAGTAAACTCAACAATAATCATGACCAACATCCAACATCTCATAGTATATCGTTAAGAGTACATATTATCATACTTTAACCATGGAGACCAAAAACATATTCATAAGTGAAACCAATCATCATATAGTATCATCAATGTGCAAAATCATCATATACATATCATGTACAATTATAAGCATATAAATATATAAAAACATCCTCCTAAGACTTCCCTCAAGGCAAACTAGTGTATAAAAACATCCTCCTAAGACTTCCCTCAAGGCAAACTAGTGTATAAAAACATCCTCCTAAGACTTCCCTCAAAGCTAACTAGTGCAATGTTTCGGTAGAGTCTCATACCCCTACCTAGACTAAGCTAAACCCCTTAGGTTATCCTAGTTAGAGTTCATTACTTTAGTTCATTTTACCTTTTGGGAACATCTTGCCTTAACCGACATAGACCACATGAGCTAATATGGAATCTGGTGTCATAGAACCCTACACCGAAGGAAGGCAGACTACTTGCCGAGGTAGTACCAAAACATGAACATACCAACTACGTGGATCCACTAGCTAGTATTCCTATAGGGGCAACATAGTTAAAGAACTAGGAGATATAATTGGGACCCTATTTATGCTACATGCATTATAGTCTCCAATCTCATGAGTAAATTAGTGAGCCTACCTTCCCAATGTGGGAAGGGACACTTCTCACACTAGTTAACTCGGTGCTAAGCAAGAGTCCCTTTTGAAATGTCTTTATTAATCATCATAGGTTAATGTAGGTCATATGGTCTATCCATTATATAATAATAATCATCGTAGCTCAATATGAATTGCATGAGTATTGTCCTTTCATTACAATTCATATAAGTGAGGTTAGCACATTTACATAGTCACATCAGAATAAGGCACATTGGTAAGTAATCACCATCCTTATAACATTTACATTTTAGCCAACAACTCAAAATCCATCATTCAAGAAATTTCAATTCAACATTATAACAACCCTATCGATCCTAATATAAAGTCTTCTTCAATACAACTTCATTAACTTAAGCACAAGTAACCATAATCGAAGTAAAGAATATGGATCACAAGACTTACTCAATCCTCTTCACAATGCCATCATGAAAGTCTTTCCATCAACCTCAAACTTAACCCAAAAATGGTATAATACCATCATATAATATTAAACAACACGATAACAAGATCAATTGAAACATTATACAACAATCCCTCACTAGTTCATAGCCTAGAATTTGAGACTTAGATCAAGTTCATAGTTTACTTCACAATCTAAGTAAATTAATCATGAACTAGAATGATAGAACTGAAATTAATCTTAATCTACTCATAATTGATACAATAACGTCATGGGATAGTAATTTAATCAATAACCAAGTCGATTGAACCAATATTACACAATTCACATCAAGATGACAAGCTAGGGTTAAGGGGAAAAGTTCATCTTCTACAAACTAGACCAATCATCAATGAGTAGTGTAATATATTCATAATTCATCACAATTTAATTGATACAATCCAAATAAATCATAAATAAATCAGTTTGAAAGATCAATTTCGAGATTGGAAAAGACCCACATGAAAAATCACCTTTTCAAATCAATTTGAAGTAACCCTTTTGGGAAAGAAGTCCCAAAAATGAAAACAATCCCATGCCTTATTGGTTTATGATGATTTATGGAGAAACTTTGGTAATTTCAGACCTAGAACCCACCTTGGACTTGTTTTCTATGGTGTTCTTCAACTTGGGAGTGAGAATGAGGCTAATTTAGCTTTAAAATTATGAGAGTTAGGTTAGTATAATTAGGTTAGGGTCTTTATATAGGATGTTAATTAACTTAATTATAACTACCTTAACCCATAAATAATTAACTAACCCTTAATATAATTAACTCAAGTCACCTAAAATAGAGCAGCCAACATAGACCCTCACAGACGAGACCACGAGAAACCGTTCGTCTGTCAAACGACGACCATGGCACCAACCGTCCTGTTGGTCCATCGTTTTGGTTTGAGATTTTTCAAAACAACACTTCCAAGGATTTTTCTAAGTTTTCATCGATGGAAGAATTCCACGCCCTGTCGATTGGACAATGGATCGTTGTGGACACTGCCTTGGGTAACCTTTGACCAAAAAAATGCAAGGGTCCTCCTCAAAGGACCTTGGTTGGTCCTTAAGGAGTCGTGCCCACATGTTTCAATTATCAATCAAATCTAATACGTGTTAATACAGGCTTCCACCAAAATTCATCAATTTGTGACTCCTAAAACTTAGGCAAATAGGCTAAGGCACACTAGAACCTCATTGAAGTATTTTCTGGACGTCATGGACGTTTCTTGACGTTTTGATTCATAAACTTCCTAAATGACATATATTCATTAAAATTGACCTTAAAACAGTGTATGAACCGTTTGACACCTATATTAGGCTCTACAACACGTCTTAGACTTTTGGAGTATTACAAATCTACAAAGAAATCCATATTAATATCTTCCCACTTCCAAGTGGAAACTTGGATTTCTTGAAGTAAACCACCAACATTTGGTGCTCGGCTTTCACTTGTTGGCAATTTGTGAATTCTTCAACAAATTCCGCTATGTACCCTTTCAAGCTTTCCCACCAAAACTCTTCACTAAGGTCGTCATACATATTTGTAGAACCCGGATGAATGGAATAACAGGAACTATGAGCTTCCTCAAGAATTCGGTTTCTTAAGTCATCTACATTGGCAACACACAAACATCCTTGATACCTCAATATACCATTCCCACTAAAGAGAATGAATCATTAATCTTACCAATAATCGACTCCTTCAAATCCATCAGTGGTTGATCAAGGTGTTGTTTGGAATTCACCTCAACCACCAAAGACGATTCGAAGATATATGAACCATAAAACCACCATTAGGAGAATATTCCAATCTAAAACCTAATTTAGCCAACCTATGAACATCGTCAACTTGGTCTTTCTTGGCTTTATGTACATGAGACACACTACCCATGGTCATAATACTTAGAGCATCAGCAACCACATTGGCCTTGTCGGGGTTGTAGAGAATACTCATGTCATAATCCTTTAACAATTCCAACCACCTTTTTGCCGAAGATTCAACTCTTTTTGAGTAAGAACATATTGAAGACTCTTGTGGTCGGTATACACATCAAGATAGACAACATACAAATAATGTCTCCATACTTCATGGAAAATGCCACGAACACTAACTCAAGATCATGATTTGGATAATTCTTCTCATGCACCTTAATCTTTCTAGAAGTATGAGCTACTACTTTCTCATGTTGCATAAGGACACACCCTAAGCCCACTCGGGATGCATCACAATATACAATGAAGCCCTTAGTACCATTCGGTAAAGTCAAAAGCGGAGCAGAGGTAAGCCTTTTTTAAAATATCTGGAAGCTTATTTCACATGCTTTCGGCCGCTCAAATTTCACACTCTTTTGGGTCAAAGAAGTAAAAGGTGATTAAATAAACGCAAAACCATCCACAAACCTCCTATAATATCCCGCTAGACACAAAAAACTTCTAATATCGGTTGGAGTCAATGGCCTACGCCAATTCTTGACCAGAGATGGTATGACCAAGAGACGCCACAGACCTCAACCAAAACTCACATTTCCTATACTTGGCAAATAGTTGATTCTCCTTAAGCACTTGTAACACCACTCTTAAATGGTACATGTTTTCACCCTCATTTTTCAAATATACCAAGATGTCATCAATGAAGACAATGATAAATGAATCTAGGTAACTTCGGAACACCATATTCATGATGTCCATAAATGTCGCAAAGGCATTAGTGAGACCAAAGGACATTACTAAGAACTTATAGTGACCATATCTAGTCCGAAATACCATTTTTGGAATATCCTCACCTCTCACCCTAAGTTGGTGATACCCCGATGCCAAATAAATCTTAGAAAAGTAGCTTGCCCCTTGAAGTTAATCAAACAAGTCGTCAATCCGAGGGAAAGGCTACGTATTCTTAATAGTTACTTTATTAAGTTGACGATAATCAATGTTACTTCTAATAGACCTATCCTTCTTCTTAACAAACAATAATGGAGTAGCCCATGGAGAAATACTAGGTCTAATGAAGCCTTTGTCTAGTAAGTCCTTGAGTTGAGCCTTCAACTCTTTCAATTCGGCTGGAGCCATTCAATAAGGAGGAATTTAAATGGGGTTGCCATGCGCTATCTAGCCAATAACAAAATCAATTTCTCGTGGGACTCCGAGATGATCATTATCTTTGACTCTTAAAATATGGTATAAACACCTTTTGAGATCATTTTACAAGCCTTAAGACAAGAGATAATATGACCTCTAGGAATAGAATTTTCCCCCTTCCACTCTAAAACGGGTTCATTTGGAAAATTGAACTTTACAATTCTTGTTCTACAATCAATGGAAGCAGCACTATCATGCAACCAATCCATCCCCAAAATTACATCAAAATCGACCACATAAAGTTTACTAATCCAACATGATTAACGCTATTGGGCAACATTATAGGGCAATTTCTGTATATCATCTTTGCAATCACTGACTCACGTACTTGGTAGTTACCATGAAAGGTTCATTTAGAATATCAGGCAAAATATAAAACTTCTTAGCTATCAAGGGAGTAACAAAGTATAATGTAGCACCCGAATTAGTAAAGCATAAACATCAATAGAGAATACTTGTAACATATCGATCATCACATCGGGAGAACTCTCTTGTTCACCCTAGAGAGAAAATCATAAAAGTGAATTTTCTTTGGAGCATTCACATTAGTACCACTATCTTGAGCTTTCCTGCTAACTTTGTCTTGCCCCTTTACATTTTGCAATCCCTAACCTTGTGATCACTCTTGCCACACAAAAAACAATTAACCATCCCAACAAGGCAATCACCATAAGGCTTCTTTCCACACTTTCCACAAGTTGGCTTCTTGCTAGGTTATATAGTACCTTTTCCTTTTTGGGACTTAGGGTTAGAAACCCTATCATCATGAGCATTGGTAAATTTTGTAGGAACATGACTAGAAAACCTCTTCTTGAACATAGGATTCTCTTGAATGTCAAGCCTACCCTTAGACGAACCACCTTCATAAGATTTGGCCTTCTTGGCTTCCCTACTCTTTCTCCTTAACCTAGTTTCTTCCACTTGTTGAGCATTAACCATGAGATGAGAGATATTCATATTATCATGAAGCATAGCCGAACGACATTCTTCTACCAAGTCATTGGACAGCCACATAAGAAAACGACTCATCTCATCCCTTGGGTTTTAAACAAATGATGGAGCATACTTGGAAAATATACTGAATTTCAAGGAACAGTCAAGTACACCCTTGTGTATCGTTCTTCACATATAAACATATGAAAACTAGTGTGGAATTAAAACTTTTCACAAACATTCTATAAGTTTTTGAAATATCTTTCATATAAAACTCATAGAAAAAAATAAGTCTCATTTCATCAAATCTTAGACACAAGAGTACTTGGGATACAACCCATATATTACGAATATAGAAATACTAAGTTTATTACAATACTTCAATAGAAGAAATAAAAGATATTTATGCCCCCAAATCAAATAAAGACATGCTTCAGCTTTCTTGAACGATCTTCTAATCCAAGCTTAGATCTCCAAAAGCACCTTCACCTATGAATCACTTTACAGATAGATAAAATCATGAAATTAGTACAAACACATATACTGAGTATGACATAATGCATAAAAAATTATTCACATTTCTAGCAACATTACAGTAAACTAATGCAAAGTTACAGTTAACTAAATTCACTGTTACAGTGAAGTTTCTCAAGTTCACAAGGGATACTTTCTAGCATGCAATCCTCTCACTAAAAGCTCTCCTAAGACTCACTTGAGTGAGACAAAGAGAGAATGTCCATACACCCTATCCAGGCACACCTAAATGTTCCTTAAAACCACCTATAATGAGTTATATTACTTACAATACACCAACCACATGAACATGAGATCCTCCTACCAAAGGTGATTCTAAGATTCACTTGAGTGAGTTGTGAAGCGATCTCCCATACAATCCCTTACACACAGTTAAGATTTCTTATAGACTGCCAAAGATAGAATCTTTCTCAGTTAATACAATATCATACATATAATATGACATTCTCCCTTCCAAAGGTTATCAAAAGACTTACTTATGTAATTCAAGAAGATATCATCCATTATTGACCTCTTAAAGATTACCTAAATAATCCTTAATACTACCTAAGGCTTAGATCATGTCTACATAATCAATCATCTTCCCTAACAAGATTCATTGTTAAGACTTATTTAGGTAAGATACAAAGTGACCATTCATATGCCCCATTCACACCTTAACTGGACAACTCCTAACTACTCTAGGTAAGTACTTTTTAATTTAACATGCTTTATTAACTTAAGTCATTACATTCATTAGTTCATTTAAGACTCATTCATCACATAAGGACATTCAAGTAATGGTCTTGAAGAAGACCTAGGGACTCTCACTAACATTTACAAAGCCTATTAAGCAATGTCTAGATAACGTCCCATACCACCACCTAAACTTCATAGAACTCCTCTAATGCTATTAGGAATCCCACATGATGAGAATAGGCAATAACCGTCATACACCATGGTCACAAATCATGGAATCTTGAGTTGTAACGTACTCCATTGAGGTTGTTCTACTTGCGAAGGGCAGAACTAGGACATATTCCATGTAGACACATGGTTAAGGAATATGAAGGGATTTTATCTACTCTAGTCTCATTCTCAAGTAGAGATACATTGTACTCTGATCTCTGTCTCAACTAGAGCTACTTCCCATAAAATAGTCACTCAGTGCTAGACTTTGTCCTCATAGTGTAACTGACATTTAAGGATCACATGAAGAGGTTTCATATCTAGTTCATAACCCAATAACATTCCCCTTACCAAAGAGGTCCACTAGGGCTACCTTATAATGGTGAAGAGGATAGCTCATCATGACTTTCCTTAAGAATATATGATGTCATTCCATCCAATCAATCTTAAGTCCACTCATACAAGAAGGATGCCATTACGTCTCTCGAATCCAAGGTTCATAACCATACCACTAGGTTCAAAGTTTCACATAAAGACTATGTTAACGTCATTCAAGGTCACATGTCATTCATACATTCAAGACAAAGACACTTTAGCATCCTAAGTCAAGACATCTTATATTCACGTTCATACATGTATCAAGTAAGGGACACAAGTCTACCACACAAGACACACCATACTTTACACATAACCTTTAGCAAGTCATTCTAGAAGCACATAGGCAAAACAAACATCTTATTTATGTCATCCTATACACTACTATAAAATCATAAATATAACCTTGATAAACTCATATAGTCAAGTAGGAACAATCATGCATCAACTCTAAGACTACACATGCAAAGCATAGTCATATTCTAAACATGATCACCTAACAACATCAATAGAAGAACACATACTTTCACTTAATCACAAGTAGGTGAACATGATCATAATTCACATATATCACTACACACCTCATCATAGTACTTCAAGTAACTTTCCGACAAGGCCATGATCATCATAATACATAAATTAACACCGAAAATGCCACATCAATTGCAAGTTAAGCACATAGCATTGCCACCATAAGTGGATCATACCAACAACATAATTGAAGTATTATTAACGAAAAATTAAGTGACTTTTGGCAGCGTACCACCAATCCATTCTCACTACTTCAATCCATATCTAAATCATGCAATTTGATACTATAAGGCCCTTACTCATGGCCATGAACATCAATTGAATACATAAACTATAATACTAAATGAATATAAGTCAACTCAATGTATATTTATCAACCTAAGACCACTTATACATCAATTGAATAAAACTCTTACATCATTCAATAGCCCATAGAAAACTACACTAGAATTTATAAGAATTCAGACAATATCACTTAACCCATAAAATAGTCCAAAAAATAGGGTTCATCAATTACATGGGTTCATAGGTTAATTATTTTAAAATAATATAATTGACACATAATTTAATCAATATTAAATGATTTAAAACCTTTAATGCAAAAACCCATGGGTACATTTTAATTTAGAAAACTCATCTTTTAAGAAGACTTTGAAAATCACTTTGAAGATTAGATCCTTGATGAATACAGTTTCAGGGATCAAAAATCATACAGTGAAGATAATACACAAAATTGATGAATAATAATCACTCAAAACTCCAATCCAAGCCCTTCCTTGAGTTTTGGCTTCAATGGAGTTCTAGAGAATTTATAGGATATTTTTCGGTTTTGATTTTGAAGAATGAATTATCCTAAGTGTTTAAGGATTGTAAACATGTGTAAAATACCAAAGGTACCCCTAAGTAACCTCCCAAAGTCTTATTTGGACGTGGGGTGAAATTACCACTTCACCCCTAGCATTATAGTAAACCAGCGAAATTGATATTACCATCGACGACTAGCAAGTCGACAGATCGTTTGTCCACAAATGGACTGCCTTGGCATATCATCATTTGGTTCATAGACTTGACTTTAGGATATTTAGATCCCTAGGATAAGTATTGACCCACGACACCTATCGACTGGGCGTTGAATGACCCATGAGCCGTCGTTTGCCTCAGTCGATTGGGGCCTGGTCTAGACATCCTTGGTTCAAGGAAAGAATCCTTCCTCAATTGCCTTTGGTTTGTCCTTAGAGGATATTTTCCCAGATGTTTCTAAACCGAATATGTTCGTATACATGTTTAGGACCTTCCACATCAATTTCATCCAAAATATACACATAAAACTAGACGAAACATACAAAGACACACAAGGTCGTTTCAAGGCAAACCTTTCTAACGTCATGAACGTTCTTGGATGTTTAACCTCCAAACTTCATGAAATTCAACAGACTGCCTATAAACACTATAATAACTCATATAAGAACCTCATTCACTCATGAAACACATATATAGGCATAGAAACACATAGGTGACTTAGTCGTCAAACATATTAGTAGTCCATTGACGTTTCACTTCCAAATAACCTAAAACTCTAGACACTTCCTCAATACCACATTATAAACCAATTTAGTATCTTAGACCCTCATTAAAACCATGTTAGTCTCTAGATTCAAAAAATTCATTTTTGAGGTATTACAATCTCCCCCACTTGGACAACATTCGTCCTCGAACGACACTTGCCACTGTCCGAACACTTCCAAGAGTAGAGACTCAACTTAATAGATCATGACCATACCATACAACACCTTATACAATATAACCATCTAGGTAAACACAAATTTCACATAATCAAGAAAATCACAACACAACAAGAAACTAGAATAAATTCTACAACTCGTCATGCCATAAAACCCACATCCTTCATTCCAAATAACCAAACTCCTTTCATATTCATTATCATGATCATATACATAAGTTCTAACCTCCTTAGAACAATTTTCTACCAAAGAAATAATTAGTCAAATTTTGAAAAATCTCATAGTGAGCAGGTTGTTCATTGCAGTGAATTATGCAATTTTTCAAAAAATGCAACTTTTAGGCAATTCATGATGGGAACATGCTAATATGCAAGATAAAATCCCATAAACCCATATTAAAACATAATCATAACTTCATGAAATGCATAAAGAAAGGAATAAATGAAATTCAATATTAATAAGACTTCTAAACACCATGCACATGCAACATACTTCTTTGACTTTCTACTCTCAAGCTTGAGTTGAATAGAAGAGATGAGAGAATAAATCAAAACTCCTTTACTCACCATACTCCTCACATATAAGGAACTCATACTCTAAAGAAACACAAGGACTTACCATCATCATCATCATCATCCGGCTTTGATCCTCTAGTTAGAAGTGCATAGAAACACCTTTTATTTGGAGCATCATCCTTTGGAACATTAGGAGCAACTGTCTTAGCCTCTCTTCCTCTAGGTGCAATGGTATGACAATTTCTCACCTTGTGATCATCCTTACCACATCCAAAGCAACTCCCAGTACCCAATAGAAACTTCCTATAGTGCTCTTTTCTCAAAGTAGCACAAGTAGGCTTGCCATTTTGAGAACCTACTGATATCATCCGTAGGGTTAGACACCAAGTATGGAGCATATTTAGGCAATATAGTGAAATTCAAAGAATACTCTTCCACGGTCATCTTGCCTTGCTTGAGATTAATGAACTCTTTAACCATTATTTCCCTCCTCTACTGGGAGAGTACTTTCCCAAGAAAGCCTCATTTAATTCCTTCCACTCTATAGGACCCAACTAAACCGACTTACTACCTTTCCATTGTGTACTAGACTTGAGCAACATCTTTCAATTGAAACGAAGCCAACTCCGATTTCTCCCTATAAGTCACTCCCATGGAAGTCTACACCTTGTACACTCACTCAGGAACACTTGGGGATCCTCTCCCACCTTAGATCCAAGAAAGATAGGAGAATTCATCCTCACAAAGTCTGTCAATCTATACATCATAGTGCTCTCCACAATATTCACTCTAGGAGACAACTCATATTAACATGGGTAGTCAAAGATCGGGCTAAAGTGATTAAATACTCATTAATATCCCCATTAGTCATGTACTGGGGAACCACTGGAACCACGTTACCTTGACCTCCAATAGGGTCTTGATACCCTTGAGCTCTTTGATCACCTTGAGCAACTTGAGGAACTTGCTCAACTTTCTCGACATGAGGAGGAATCTCATTATTCACATCATTCTCCTCAACTCTCCTAGTTGGTGTCCTCCTAGTATTCATACTCCTAGAAACACATGGAAAAACATAAGAAAAAAGTACTCATAACTTTTACTTTACTACATGACATAGGAGTATAAAATAATTGAAACTCTATCATCCTATAGCCTAACTCCCATAGATGTGTCGCGACTCATACCGACGGTCAAGACTCTACTAGACGTGACTTGATGAAACTTTTCGAATCCTAAGACCAATTCCATAATCTATGCTGTGATACAAAGATTTTCACATCCCGAGAACACACCCCAGAAGATATGGCACTCTCGGAATGCAATCGGCGTACTTGACCTCTCCAAGGTCTTGTACAAGCCCTTTCATATCATTCATCAAATATAAACATATGAAAAGTAGTGCAGAAATAAAACTTTTAACGAACATTCTATAAGTCTTTAAAATATCTTTCATATAAAACTCATAGGAAATACTAAGTCTCATTTCATCAAATCTTAGACACAAGAGTACTTGGGACATATCCCATACAATACGAATATATAAATACTTAGTCTATTACAATACTTCAATAGGAGAAATAAAAGACATCATTACCCTCGAGTCAAATGAGGACATACTTCAACTTGCTTTAACGATCTTCTACTCCAAGCTTAGCTATCCAAAAGCACCTTCACCTATGAATCACTTTAGAGATAGACAAAAGAATGAAATTAATACAAACACATGTACTAAGTATGGCATAATGCATAAGAATCATGAAAACGGACATCTATTAGAAATATGCATCTTTTGACTTAAATATCATATCATAAGTATAATAACAATATTTAACACCTTAGAAACAGATAAGATATCACTTAAACAATTACTCACAATTTTAGCAACATGATACGCTCAAACTTACTTCTCAAATAAGAAGTAAAGCGGTCGTATCAAGTAAAGAACCCAACTAATGAGGTTGGGATAGTTCCTACAAGGAAAATAGTTCAGACTTAACTTCAATCTATTATTACTACTATTTAGTTAATTATTTCCTTGGAAAGTAAAGACAATTAAAAGAGGGGGTTTTACTTCTAAATGAATGAAAATAACTAGCTAAATTAAAGTAGACAACTAACAGCTTCAAATATTGGAATTAATCAATTAAAAATGATTAAAACTAGGGTTTACGTGTTCCCCACAGGTTCATAACTTGATAATTCTAACTATAACAATTCTTTCCTAGAATCTTGCGTGCAAAGTGATAAGTTATGTATTTCTTAATCCTTGGTCCGGCATCTAGAAAATTTCACTACGCACCTTGGTCCGGCTACATGTGTTGCTACACTAACCCTTACCTTTACCTCATATTAAGCATCGTATTTGATATTTGACTAACTAATTACCTCGTACCAATCAATACGAGCCTATTAGATAGTATACACTAAATCTATGTTGACAATTCTCTTCCTATTATCTAACTCCTTGGTCCGGCAAGTAGCATTAAGGCGAGTTCTAACATTAGCCATCCGTTAAAAAGACGTCTAAGCGAAAGAATTATCAATACATACAAGACACTATTCCAGAATTGTTATTTTAGTTAGGTTTTAACTCATTATTCGCCTATGGTTCCCACAACCCTAGTTGTGGAGTTTAGTCACACATAGTCATAATCACAATATTCAAATATATAATATAAGAATTCATGCACTTACTTCAATGAGAAAGAATAAAATCCAAATGTTCACTTGATTAATCAACAAAAATCACCAACAATCAATTACTGTAATTAATTGAAGACTAAAGATTCTCCAAAAGTGTAATAATAATCACCAAGTCTAATCCACAAAAGAAGATCAAACAACCAAGAGTCTAATAAAAAGTCTAAAAATAATCAAGACTCTAACAAAAAGTCTAAAAATAATTAAGAGTCTAACCCCATTTTCGAACTGTTTATAAAAAATAAAAACCTAATTAAATAAGGACTCTATTTGCTAGAAATCTGTCAAAACACGGTTGGGTCGACGGACCTAGCGACGGATCATCGTGGTCACGACGGGCCGTCACGGATTTCGTCATCCCATACTTGTGCAATTTCTTCTACTGCTCTCTTCATTACCCTCGACGGCAGGTATGACAGATCGTCACAGGCACAACGGTCCGTCGAGGGTCTCTGTTCAAAAAGACTTGAACTCTTGGAATTTGGGTACTGGGACTACTTCTCTGATCTTCATGATGAACCAGCAGGACGGAACATCATGGATACGACGGTCCGTCACGCACTCCCTAACCCCACACTTGGTCAGAATTCCCCATCTTCCTTCAGCAGCTGCACTACGATGCAACCTACGGACCGTCACGGGCACGATGAACCGTCACAAGCTCCGTAGGTGGTACTTTTCTGTATTTCTTGCTAAAAAACCTCTGCATTCATCTTTTAGATTTCCAGGAAATAAAGAGAAACTTACATAAAAATTAGTACAAAAAGGCTTTTGGACACACTAAACTTAAGGAAAAGGCATTAAAATACTCTGAAACCGCGGTATATCAACACCCTCAACTTAAATTCGTTGTTTGTCCTCAAGTGACGCACTATGACTCAATACAAAAGCTTTGTACAATAGTATCCATGTTTTATCCTTCGCAATCATTTGGCTATCAATCCCTATCAATCTCATCATATTTATGCATGTTATCACTCTTAGGCTTGAATTATGTGGAATCAAACCATGACACAGACTCACCATGCACTAACACCTATCCTCTTCATTTTCTCACCAAGGTGCTAATATTTTCAGTATTGCAACTAGTGTCCTCACTTCAAAACAAAATCCTCATTTTTCACACAATGATTTCAGTTTGAGTATAAGGATTACTTTTTAACACTCACTCTCAGAACAAATATACACTCATTCATACATATTGCCATAATCTTGCCCTTATTTTCACTGCTTTAAGTGTGCTATACAACTCTTAGGATCACGATAGGACTTTCTTAGCTCGTAACATAGGCTCAGGGTCAGGTAGCGTATATTTAGGTATACTTTAGTGACTTTTTGCCCTCCTTGACATATCGGCTAAACATACCACTTATTATCACTTTATTTCGCCTAGTTTCTCATATTCTTTCACCTTGCTATATTCCCTTCTTTATTCATTTGTGTAAGTGACTCTCTTCTTTTCTTGCTTGTATTTATTGTATTATTTTATTAATTTTTTTCACTTTTCTTTCATCTGATTCTTGAGTCACTTTACATTTGTTCTTTCTCTCTCCTTGTTCTTTCAACCCCAGTTTCCAGACTATTCCTCATAATAGACACCCTCAACTCATGGCTTTTCCTTGAGTCAAAGTACACAATACCCAAAGTTGGGTCAGGTCCATAAAAAGGGTTGTTTACTACATTAGTCACCCTCAACTTATGCTTTTGGCATAAGGTAAGGTGCACATGTCCATGGAGGGACCAGGGCAAAAACATTATTCTCAGAAAAGATAAGTTGGGTGAAAAATTAAGGTCTAGTTTAAGCTCAAATCATCTGGATAAAAGAAGTATTAATTTCATTTGGTTTTCTTTTATTGAGGCTAAAAATGGGCTATATTGAACAAGGTCCGATGATCCTTTCCCATTTGCCTATTACAGCTTACTTTAAGCAGGTCTAACCAGGCAAGTTCTAGCTCAGTACAAATAGTGTACTATTCAAATATTTCTCACACTCACTTGACATCTCATTACTCTACCAGATTATCAGACACCTAGTTTAAATTTTAGACTTAGGGTCATGTAGTAGTGTACCTCTATGTCATGCTTAGAGCCACACATTTATCAATTACTATGCCTAGTCATGCATCATTTTCCATTTTATCAGGATATCATTTTATCCTTCATGCTTCAGAATTAAACAATGTACACAACATATAGACATGTCGATTCAACAAAAAAATAGTCAGTCTCTTGGGGAAAAAGAACACAGGCAAGAAAACCCCAAAAGAGGATAGTGAATTGGGCTACTCAGAGTTCACCCTAGCACTCATTTTCCATTTACCCCACCCCCAATAAAAAGACATGCAATTGTCCCCAATGCATAAAAAAATTGAAATACAAGAGTGGTAGGTGAAGCAAACCTGGGGCACAAAGCACCGACGATCAGCAAGCTGGTGGGTCCGGTTCTCAAAAACCTACTACCTCTGTAATCTGGACACCCTCAGTAATGTCCACAGCATCAACAACACTATTAGAAGTGCCTCCCGCTATCTCCACATTTTTGGAGCTAGATGCCCCAGCAGCTAACTCTACTGCCCTCATCTGACACGCCTCCTCATCAGCAAGCGAGGCTCTCCTCACAACATCCATCTCACGGCGCTCTTTCTTTCGTGATCGAGCCTCATCCTCCTCTCGACTGCTACGCCTCTTGGCATGCTCTCGAGGGGGAGGTGGTGGAATCTCAGAAGGGGCGAATAAGGTCTCCATCACTGTGTCTTCAGCATGCTCTAAAGAAGGGGCCTCAGACTCAGGCACCATAGACTCTAAGATCATATCGATGTCTACGCGAAGACTGTCGACCGCAGCCTGAAGGGTCGACACATCCACCTAAAGGGCTGGTTGGGCTAACACCCTAAACTCAAAAGCGTCCAAGCACTGATGAACCTCAGCGATCTTCCGCTCTATGTGATGGACCATTCTCCATTCCAAGCGCTCTTCTACCTCAGCAATAGACCTTTGCATCCACAGCTAGATGTGATGCAGAAGTGTAGCCATATGTGCCTCTAATTTCTGGAACCTAGCAAGCGGGACCAGAGAGAGGAAAGGGGCTGACTGAGAGGAGCTCGGGGCATTGCTACTACCCGGGATAGATTCGACCAGGGTAGTGTCAGTGAAAGCTGCTTGCGTAGACGTGAGGGCATGTGCTATCGTATCAGCCAGATTGTCACCAGGAGGAGGCAAATATGGACGGGGACCTCTGTATGGATCCAACTCATTGGCCTCATCCCTGATGAGGCCGATTTCAATAGTGCCCAGTGGGGTCTTGAGCTGATCAACGTTCCATATAGGTACACCAGCGGACCTGCATAGATAAAATATCATGCACGGGAAAGGGTAAGTAGTTGTAACCTTAAAATCCCTCTCGTGCATGACCGTCTATAAAAGCCAAGCAAAGTCCACCTCAAACCCGGCTATCATTGCTGAAATCAGTACTGCACGATTCCATGTGATTATATTATTAGCGGCTATGGGGGAAATGCGGTGGCGGACAATCAACCATAAAATCTTCATCGTGAAGGTCAGGTTAGCCTTATTGATGGCTCCCTTTGGCTCGGTTACCCAGTTAGCACCCTCTCCATCAATAGACAAGTGTAGGTCCATCCACCTCTTGGTGGTCTCTCTCAGCGATGGCTCACGCAGGAATTGGCCATCTTTGACAATTCGTCACCGGTAGTCAAACTCGGCGGTTAGAGGGGTTCATTTAGCATCAACATCCTCGTCGTATAGATACCGGCGGATGACAGGCAAGGATATATCAACCTGAATGCCATGTACTCGGACATGCGCTAGTGGGGCCTGTTTGGCGGGGGTAGCCTGCCTATCAATCTGTGATCTAAGTGTAGCCACATAAGAGGCATAGAACTCTCTTACCAACTCTTTACTATAACGTCCCAACGAACGCGTTGTCCACTCTAGTCGATAGCTGATGAAGAGATTGTGGATCTCTGTCATAGTCGGGAGACTTCCCATAAGGACCAACTGCTCCAATGTAAGTGTTTGTGTCATGACTTCTTTGTCATTCAGAAACTTTGCGTCAGAATAGACTTAATAATGCCCATCGACACACCAATGGTTGGGATTGCCGGCAACCGGGGTGAGAGCATGAGCCGGTGAACCGGGTGTGGATTCTGAACTCTAAGCCTCATCAGACGAGGAAAATTGTGCAGCGATGGCGGGTGCAGGGATCTCATCACATCCAGAGGCTTCTCCGACCACGAAACTCCTAAGGATCCAGACGCTCTTTCTTAATTAGTAACTGACCCATAAGGTGTGCTGGTCAGTATGCGCTCCTCATCAGACTAGAAGGCAGTGACTACGCTGGACGCCAACTTTTTCGGTGTGGCTCTGGCAGCACGTGCAGCTCGGGATGGGGTGGAAGTGCCTGGGGACACGTACTCGGGGTCACGCTCATCATTAGAGCCATTGACCAAGCGGGCAGATGGGGCAAAAGACTTCAATCGCCCGCGTGTGTAAACTCGATCTTGTTTTGGTTCGATAATAGATAGTACCTGTAAAGAATCAATATTAGTACTAGAATGAGAAAACAAGACAAGCAAACCCACACAAAATAAATAAAAGAGTTCAGATTTAATGACATTTCTATAGTAACAGTGAAACACGACGGACCAGGTGATGGCTCATCGTGAGTACAACCGACCGTCATGGTGTACCTTATGTATTACTTTAAATATGTTTATGTGTAGAACCCATAAGGAAAGTCTCTGACAAGTATGACGGTACAGGACCGACCATTGTGATTATGATGGTCCGTCGTTGATGTCCGCCGTGGGACACTTAGAAATGAAAATGGGGACCCTGAGGAGAGGGGTCTTTGATAATCATGACGGTTATGCAGGACGGACCGTCGAGGGTATGACGATCCGTCGTAAGTGTCTGTCAGATACTTGGAAAAAGTGAGAGACCCTTAGGAGCAGGGTCTTTGACACCAGAACGATTGTGCATGACGGACCGTCGTGGGAATGACAGTCCGTTGCATATGTCCATTGGTGGACACTTGGAGAAAATTAGGCAGTGGGGTGTTAGGGATGTTGGAACAGACCCTATGACAGTCTGTCGTGGATTTGACGGTCCGTCATCGGGGTCTCGTTCTGTCATTCACTGACAGAACTGGGGATGCCCCATTCATCCCCTATGACCCAAATGGAATTGTTAGTGTTTTAACCTACATTTGTCTAACCCAAATACCTAGTAAACTAGAAATGCTAAAGCACCTATTTCTAGTGTTTTAACAAGGCAATTTTTAAGATTCTCAACCTAGGTCGGACAGAATATGTATTGAAGACATCAATAAGAAATAGGCTAATACTAATTGGAAATTAAAAATACAATGTAAATAGGTAGAAATCAGAGACACATACCTGAGAATTTAAGAAAAACAAGCAAGGAAGGTACTTGGTGATCAAGTAAAGAACCTCAGCAGCAGACTCCAACTAGTAGATAGTGAATTTTAGGAATTGGGGAATTTGGGAAAATGATCGGTAGTAAGAGAGGGGGGTTATGAACTTGGAAGTTAAAATGGAGGGAAATGGGAGGAAGAGGGAAGGAATGGGGTGAAATGAAGGGGGTGGGGATTTTAAATATTAAGAATTTTTAAAATACCCAGGCGGGTCGGGTCGGGTACACTTCATTAATGACGCGAAGAGTCCCCGGCGATGGTCCGTCACAGTTGTGACGATCCGTCATTGGTTCCATCGCGTGTGCCCTAGTTTTAAAAATAACAAAAAGACGTACCTGGCACGACGGATTCATGCGACGGTCCGTCGCGTTCGTGATGGACCGTCGATGTATCCGTCAGTGACTGCTGCAGAGTGATTTTCTGCAAAATTTCATGGTGATGTTCCTGCAATTTTAAAACTCATTAGTAGAAAATGCTACCATTACTAAAAAGAAAAACTATAAGTATTGGGTTTCCTCCCAACAAGAGCCTTATTTAACGTCACGGCACGACTGAGGACACTTGATTATTCAGCCTTCATCAAGATGGTATGCCTGTATCACTTCATTCACAGATGTAGTATGCCCAAAATAGAGTTTTATTTGTTCTCCATTTACCTTAAGCCGCACGCCCTCCTTTGTTTCTAACTCAACTACTCCATGAGGGAATACTTGGGTAATCAAGTAAGGTCCAGTCCGTTTGGACTTGGACTTTCCCGGAAGCCAATGCAACATAGAACTGTCTAAAAGCACAAAATTCCCAACCATAAACTCTCGTTTTTCACTTTTTAGTTCATTATCCTTCTTCATCTTTTCTTTGTAGGATACATCAGATACCAATTGAAGCTCACCACTCTGCCTCATGGATCTACAAATGTTGAAGGTCGTTTCTTCATTGTCCAACCGAAATTTCATCTGCCCCTTTTCCATATCAACTAAGGCTCTATCCGTAGCAAGGAATGGCCTCCCAAGAGTAATAGGCACTTCAAAATCGACTTCACAATCAAGAATGACAAAATCTGCCGGAAATATAAATGTCTCCACTTTTACTAGCACATCGTGGAGTATCCCTATAGGCCTTTTCACTGTTCGATCAGCCATCAGTAGCCACATCGCGGTGGGCTTTGAGTCACCCAAACCCAACTTCTTGTAAATCGACAGGGGCATAATATTTATGCTTGCCCCCAGAACACATAATGCTTTCGCAATGTGCAATGACCCGACTGTACAAGGAATAGTGAATGCACCCTGATCTTCTTTCTTTTGTACGAGAGATCTTGTAGAAATATCTCTACAATGCTGCATTCTATCATCATCTTCGAAAGTGACCTATCTATTCTTTGTAACTAGATCTTTCATGAACTTGGCATAATTGGGCATTTGTTCTATATCTTCTACCAAAGGGACATTGATAGAAAGTTGCTTCAACATTGTTATAAAATGCTGATGTTTATCATCCTTGATCTTTTTCACTAATATATGAGGAAAGGGGGGGTCTAGGCATGGGAATTACCTTTATAGGGACTTCTGCATCTTTTCCAGTTCTATCTTCTGCTTCACCACTACCCTCTACCACCTTATCATTATCCTTTCTCACCTTTTCCTCATTAGACGGCATAGGTGTCAATGTTTTGCTTACCACCCCGAGTAGTGATTGCCATGCAGTGTGAATCATTTTTTATGATTTTTGACAGTGTTACTAGGAAGAGTGCCCAGTGTCCGTGTGTTCACAGTCGCATATAATTGGGCCATTTGCAACTCGATCTACTTAATCGATATTGCGTGTGTCTCAACTTTCTGCCCAATACAAGCTAAATCACTCCTTAACTTTTTAATGTGCTCATCATTAGCATCGAACCTCCTAATCATTTTGTCAACATATTTGAGGAGGGACATAAGGCCCATTCCTATCATTTTTGTTACCATAGTTACCTCTGTTGAAGTTTTTTTCGCGGTTGTAGTTTCCATCTCGGATATAATGACCCTTACGATTATAGTTACCATTGATCCGACCTTTTTTCCAGTGTCCTTGGTGCCAATTATCCTGATTTGAGCCTTGGGAACTCCGTCGGAAACCCTCTATCTGCTCATTTACTGCATAGGAATCCTCTGCATAATAGCACTCATCATTTGGCGGCGGTCGTTTATACAAGTAGTTAACTACATTTATCTTTTCTGCACCCCCTGTGATATGTTTTAATACCAATCCAAGATCAGTTCTCATCTGAGCCATCTCTTCATGAATCTCATCTGTGGCCGGGTTGTGAGTGGATTGCACTACGAAGGTATTTTTCCATGTATCTGACTTCCTAGTACGCCAAGCTTTATTGTTCCGGGAGATTTTCTCTAACTTTTCATCAATCTCAGCATAAGGACACTCCCCATAAGAACCACACGCTATAGTATCCAACACCGCTTTAGTATTATCATCATGTCCCCGATAGAAGTATTCCTTCAGTGACTCATCATCTATGCGGTAATTTGGGATGCTTCTCAAAAACGAGGTGAGTCTATCTCACAGATTACTAACTGACTCTCCTGGTAGTGCCACAAAGTTGTTTACTCTATCTTTGTGGTTTAGTTTCTTGGAGACTGGGTAGTAGCGTGCTAAGAAAATGTTGCTTGGTTGGTTCCAAGTGAAAATTGAGTTGTAAGGGAGCTCAGTGAACCAAATAGCAGCCTGTCCCGTCAGTGAGAGAGGAAACACTCTTAGCCCTATTACATCCAAGTCCAAGTCAGGCCTCCCTACACAACTTTTACTCACTTCCCTTACCTTAGTTATATAGGCATGTGGATCCTCAGAAGGTAGCCCTGAAAATAGACCTCTGGCAGTGAGCATTTGCATCAGACTACTAGTTACCACAAAAGGTGTGGCTTGGTGGTAAGGGGGGCAAGACAAGTGGACCATCGGAGGCTGCTATATTTTCATAGCCTCTGTAGTATTCTTGGGGCCGTGGAGCGGGATTTCGTCCCCTCTGTTGGTTTTCACCCGGAGCATCGGGTAACAACTGACCATGAACATCAACCGGAGCTAGGCTTCAGGTTTGGATCATCATCATTAATTCTCAAGTTTCGATTCATGTTGCGTAGTGTACTCTCTAATTCCTGATCGTAGGGAAACAAGGGTTCTCTTTCTCTCCGTGTATTTGGCCTACAAGGAAGATGGTTCTGCAAGAACCAAAAACAATAAACAAAGTAAAATTAAGAAAATATTGACTAAACTTTAGTTATAAGTTTAAGTCAATCTAAAATCTACTTTCCCCGGCAGCGGCGCCAAAATTTGATACGCTCAAACTTACTTCTCAAATAAGAAGTAAAGTGGTCGTATCAAGTAAAGAACCCAACTAATGAGGTTGGGATCGTTCCAACAAGGAAAATAGTTCAAACTTAACTTAATCTATTATTACTACTATTTAGTTAATTATTTCAATGGAAAGCAAAGACAATAAAAAGGGGGTTATTTTACTTCTAAATTAATGAAAATAACTAGCGAAATTAAAGGAGACAACTAAAAGCTTCAAATGTTGGAGTTTAATCAATTAATCAAAATAACTAGGGTTTGCGTGTTCCCCACAGGTTCATAACTTGATAATTCAAACTATAACAATTCTTTCCTAGTATCTTGCATGCAAAGTGATAAGTTATGTATTTCTAAATCCTTGGTCCGGCATGTAGAAAATTTCACTCCGCACCTTGGTCCGGTTACGTGTGTTGCTATACTAACCCTTAACTTTACCTCATATTAAGCATTGTATTCGATATTTGACTAAGTTATTACCTAGTACCAATCAATACTAGCCTATTAGATAGTATACACTAAATCTATGTTGACAATTCTTTTCCTATTATCTACCTCCTTGGTCCGGCAAGTAGCATTAAGGCGCGTTCTGACGTTGGCCATCTGTAAAAAAGACTTCAAAGCGAAAGAATTATCAATACATGCAAGACACTATTCTAGAATTGTTATTTTAGTTAGGTTTTACCTCATTATTCACCTATGGTTCCCACAACCCTAGTTGTGGAGTTAAGTTACCCATATTCATAATCACAATATTAAAATATGTAATATAAGAATTCATGCACTTACTTCAATGAGAAAGAATAAAATCCATAAGTTCACTTGATTAATTAGCAAAAATCACCAACAATCAATTACTGTAATTAATTGAAGAATAAAGATTCTCCATAAGTGTAATAATAATCACCAAGTCTAATCCACAAAACAAGCTCAAATAACCAAGAGTCTAATAAAAGTTCTAAAAATAATCAAGAGTCTAACAAAAAGTCTAAAAATAATCAAGAGTCTAACCCCATTTTCGAACTATTTATAAAAAATAAAAACCTAATTAAATAAGGACTCTATTTGCTAGATATCTGTCAAAACGCGGCTGGGTGAACGGACCTCGTGACGGATCGTCGTGGTCACGACGGGCCGTCATGGATTCCTTCGTCCCATACTTGTACAATTTCTTATGTTGCTCTCTTCATTACCCTCGATGGCATGTATGACGGATCGTCACAGGCACAATGGTCCGTCAAGGGTCTCCATTCAAAAATACTTGAACTTTTGGAATTTTAATTCTGGGACTACTTCTCTGATTTTCATGACGAACCAGCAGGACCGACCGTCATGGCTACGACGGTTCGTCACGCACTCCGTAACCCCACACTTGGTCAGAATTCCCCATCTTCCTTCAGCAGCTGCACTAGGATGCCACCTACGGACCGTCACAGGCACGACGACCATCACAAGCTCCTAGGTTGTACTTTTCTATATTTCTTGCTCAAAAACCTCTGCATTCATCTTTTAGACAAATTTCCTGCAAATAAAGAGAAACTTACATAAACATTAGTACAAAAAGGCTTTTGGACACACTAAACTTAAGGAAAAAGCATTAAAAATATCGTGAAACCATGGTATATCAGCAACATCACAGTAAACTCATGCTAAGTTATAGTGAACTAACTTCACTGTTACAGTGAAGTTTCTCAACTTCACAACGGATACTTTATACCATGCAATCCTTTCACTAAAAGATATCCTAAGGATCACTTAAGTAACACAAAGAGGTGGACCGCCAATACACCCTCTCTAGGCACACCTAAATGATCCTTAAGATCACCTATAATGGGATATATAACTTACAATACACCAACCACATAAACATGAGATCCTCCTACCAAAGATGATTCAAAGGTTCACTTGAGTGAGTAGTGAAGCGATCGCCCATACAATCCCTTACACACACATTTAAGATATCTTATACACTGCCTAAGATAGAATCGTTCTTACTTAACACAATATCATACATATAATATGACATTGTCCCTTCCAAAGGTTATCAAAAGACTTACTTATGTAATTCAAGAAGATATCATCCATTATTGACCTCTTAAAGATTAACTAAATAATCCTTAATAATACCTAAGACTTAAATCATGTCTGTATAATCAATCATCTTCCCTAACAAGAGTCATTGTTAAGACCTATCTAGGTAAGATACAAAGTGACCATTCATATGCCCCATTCACACCTTAACTAGACAACCCTTAACTACTCTAGGTAAGTACTTATCCATTTAACATGCATTATTAACTTAAGTCATTACATTTATTAGTTCATTTAAGACTCATTCATCACGTAAGGACATTCAAGTAATGGTCTTGAAGAAGACCTAGGGACTCTCACTATCATTTTCAAAGCCTATTGCACAATGTCTAGATAGCGTCCCATACCACCACCTAAACTTCATAGAACTTCTCTAATGCTAGTAGAAATCCCACATGATGAGAATAGGCAATAACCGGCATACACCATGGTCGCAAATCATGGAATCTGGAGTTGTAACGTACTCCATTGAGTTTGTTCTACTTGCAAAGGGTAGAACTAGGACACATTCCATGTAGGCACATGGTTAAGGAATATGAAGGTATTTTATTTACTCTAGTCTCATTCTCAAGTAGAGATACATTGTACTCTAATCTCTGTCTCAACTAGAGATACTTCCCATAAAATACTCACTCAGTGCTAGACTTTGTTCTCATAGTGTAACTGACATTTAAGGATCACATGAAGAGGTTTCATATCTAGTTCATAACCCAATCACATTCACCCTACCAAAGAGGTCCACTAGGGCTACCTTTTAATGGTGAAGAGGATAGCTCATCATGACTTTGCTTAGGAATATATGATTTCGTTCCATCCAATCAACCTTAAGTCCATCACTCATACAAGAAGAATACCATTACGTCTCTCGAATCCAAGGTTCATAACCATACCACTAGGTTCAAAGTTTCACATAAAGACCCTCTTAACGTCATTCAAGGTCACATGTCATTCCTACATTCAAGACAAAGAGACTTTAGCATCCTAAGTCAAGAAATCTCATATTCACGGTCATACATGTATCAAGTAAGGGACACAAGTCTACCACACAAGATACACCCTACTTTACACATAACCTTTAGCAAGTCATTCTAGAAGCACATAGGCACAACCAACATCTTCTTTATGTCATCCTATACACTACTGTAACATCATGAATATAACTATTATATACTCATATAGTCTAGTAGGAATAATTATGCATCAACGCTAAGACTACATATACAAAGACATAGTCATATTCTAACATGATCACCTAACAACGTCAATAGAAGAACACATACTTTCACTTAACCACAGGTAGATGAACATGATCATAATTTCACTTAATCACAAGTAGATGAACATGATCATACTTCACATAAATCACAAGTAGATGAACATGATCATACTTCACATAAATCACTACACACATCATCATAGTACTTCAAATAAGTTTCCGACAAGGCCATGGTAATCATAATAAAAAAATTAACGCCGACAAGGCCATATCAATTGCACATAAAGCACATAGCACTGCCACCATAAGTGTACCATACCAATTAAAACATAATTGAAATCTAATTAACATAAAATTAATGGAATTTGGGCAGCGTACCACCAATACGTTCTCACCACTTCAATGCCGATTGCTAAATCATCCAATTCAATATCGTAAAGCCCTTAACCATGGTCATGAATATCAATTCAATATATGAAATATAATACTCAATGAATATAAGTCAATTAAATATTTATTTCTAAATGTAATGAAAATTACACATCAATTGAATACAATTCTTACATCATTCAATAGCCTATAGAAACCTACACTAGAATTCATAAGCATTAAGACAATATCACTTAACCCATAATGTAGTCAAAAACTAGGTTCATCAATTACATGGGTTAATATTTTAATTATGTTAAAATAATATAATTAACAACAATCCAATCAATATTCAATGATTAAAAACCTATATTGCAAGAACCCATGGATAGCTTTCAATTTAGAAAATCATTTTTAAGAAGACTTTGAAAATCACTTTGAAGATTGGCTCCTTGATGAATAGAGTTTCAAGGATAAAAAATCATACCTCATGAAGCTAATACACTAAATTGATGGATAATCACCACTCAAATCTCCAATTCAAGCTCTTCCTTGAGTTTTGGCTTCAATGGAGTTCTACAGAATTTCTAGGATATTTTTGGGTTTTGATTTTGAACAAGGAATTATCCTAAGTGTTGTAGGCTTATAATCATGTTTAAAATACCCAAAGTACCCCTAAGTAACCAACCAAATTCTTATTTTCACGTGGGGTGAAATAACCACTTCACCCCTAGCATTACAGTAAGCCTGCGATATTGACAACTCCTCGATGACTAGCCAGTCGACGGACCGTTTGTCAATAAACAGACCATCCTAGCATTTCGTACTTTGGTTAAGAAACTTGACTTTGGGAGCTTGAGATACCTAGTATACGTCTTGAACCATGGCACCCATCGACGGGGCGTCTAGTGGCCCATGAGCCGTCGTTTCCCTCTGTCGATTGGGGTTTGGTATAGACACTCTTGGATCAAGGAAAGGGTCCTTCAACAAGGGCCCTTGGTTGGTCATTCGGGATATTTTCCAGGACTTTATAACCCAAATATTTTTGTATATGGGTTAAGGACCTACCACATAAATTTCATCCCAAACAAACACGTAAAACTTGACGAAACATGCCAAGACACACAAGGTCATTTGAAGGCAAACCTTTCGAACATCATTGACGTTTTTTAACGTTTGACCTCCAAACATCATGAAATTCAACAAACTTCCTACAAACACTATAATAAATCATATCAAAACCTCATTAACTTATGAAACATATATAGTCATATAACCACACATGAGACACATAGGAAACTTAGTCATCGAACATCTTAGTCGTCCCTTAACGTTTCACTTCTAAATCACGTAAAAATCTAGAAACTGCCTCATTACCACATTATAAAAAAAATTTAAGAACTTATAACCTCATGAAAACTATGTTATTATTTAGCTTCACCTCTGTCATTTTCGAGGTATTACACCAAGTTTGGGCCACACCCTTGAGTTGATAAGCTGCCAACTCGGCCTTCTCAATTTAGGTAACATGCATACCATAGAGAATCTTATAGACCTCATCGAGGAAATATTAAGGGCCCTAATCCAACCACTAACCATAGAACTTAGGTGGATTAATTATAGTAAAGTCTCTTAAACGTGAGGCCATAGTTTTAATATGTTGTGGCACTCGAGGTTCAACGCCCCTATTCATTTGGGCTGTCATAGTTTGAACTTGAGAAGTGACGACATTATCTTGAGAGGTCATGGATTGAGTTAAAGTGAGAAATTCTGCCCTTATATCTCCATCGATCATCGGTGGAGAAACATCCGAAACTTGATCACCCATAGCAACTTCTTCATGTGGAGGCACTTGGTTGTCTTGATTTCCAACATTAACCATTTCTTTCTCGACCCTTCTAGCAGCTGCTCTTCGAGTATTCATACCTATAACTACGTTACAAGGCTTAGGTGAAAGCACATTATACGAATCTAGAGGCAAGACTTAGGAATACAAGAAGATGAGAGTTTCTAAACATCACACAGCTCTCGTTCATAAGTGTGGTGCGTTTCACAATTTTGAATAAGAATCTACATAGATGTGATTCAATGAGACATCATTTCGAGAGATATTCAAGCTCATGATCTGTTACCAAGTTTTTCACATGCGGGAAGTACCCCCTAAACGTTACCGGCATCGTCGTTCTCAAAGAGGACTAAGACTACCCTCTTAACAGTCATCATTACATTAAAAAGTTAAAAATGTAGAAAATTTAAAAAAAATATCTACACAACTTCATAAGGTTTACTTAGACCTCTCTCTTACACATAATATATTCATATCGAGTATACATAGACCCTTCGTATAAGAAGATTGCTTACTCTTATAATTTTATGGCACACATGCATGCGCGCGTGCACACACACACACAAAGACACAAACACTCTCTCTCTCACACACACACACACTCATATATATATATATATATATATATATATATATATATATATATATATATATATAAGATATAGTCTTAAAATAGATGTCTCATATCATAACCATCTAACCAAAAGTATAACAATTGGTCATAGCCCATACATCAATACAATAAAATCCACTTATCGGCTATACAATCATAGTACTCAAATGAAAAAGAATGAATAAAGTGTCTTTAATACTAATCAACATCCAATTCTAGAAGGTGGTATTGTCTTCGAAGTGATGGGGAACTACCCAACTTGGAGATTGAGGATCCAAGTCTTCTTCAAAAGTCGTCACAAACCCTTCAACAACTGGAACCTAAAATGTTGGGGGAGAAGGGAGAAATAAGGTTGGCGCGTTAACTGTACTAAGTATGGAATCATATGCACTTACAACATAGAAATCATTCTAAAAAGTGACATTTCATTAAAGCACAATTTTAATTTTAAAACACATTATGCACATTCAAGAACCAATACAAGTCAATAAGTATATATTCCTTTAATCAAGACCATGTACATCGCAAGACAAAAAATACCAAGTCTAGTCAAGTCAACATGCATATAAAAATAATTAAGAACATAATCAAAACAACTTTATTATCAAGTTATAATATCAAAAACATTTATAAGAGTTCATAGATCATAACGAAAGCAAGACCCTTACTCATGAACCCCCATTAAGTCCACTAGTTCAATGACTAAGTAAGGCCCCATAAAATCACCCAACCAATTAAACTAAATAATAAACATAAGCAACGCCTAACTTCACACACTATGCCATTAAGAGTAAACATCATCATAGTTTTGTTATAGAGACCAACCGCATGTTCATAGGTGAAACCAATATCACATAGTGTCATCAACATGTAAGGTCAACATATACATATCATTTACATTTATAAAAATATAAGACATCCTTCTAAGACTTCCCTCAAGGCTAACTAGTGCAATGTATAGGTAGATTCCCCATATCCTTACCTAGACTAAGTCAAACCCCTTAGGTCATCCCAGTTAGAGTTCACTTCATTACTTCATTTTACATTTTTATAAAACATCTTGGATTAACCGACATAGACCACATTATATAATGTGGAATCCAGTGTCTATGGAACCTTACACCGAAAAAAGGCGGACTACTTGCCAAGGTATACCAAAACATGAACATCGCATCTGTGTGGATCCACTAGCTAGTATTCCTATGGGGGCAACATAGTTTAAGAACTAGGAGATGTAGTTGGAACATTCTTTGTGATACATGCATTATAGTCTCCAATATCATGAGTACATTAGTGATCCTACCTTCCCAATGTGGTAGGGGACACTCCTCACTCTAGTTCACTCGGTGCTAAGCTATAATCCCTTTTTGAAATGTCGTTAAGCCTTTATTAATCATAATAGCTTAGTTATTTTATCATGTGTATGCCTTATATAGTCATCATCATAGCTCAACAGGAATTTCATGAGTATTGTCCTTTCATTACAATTCACACATGTGATGTTAGCACATTAACATCATTATATCATAGTAAGGCACATAGGTACTTCATAACCAACCTTCCATCATTACATCTTAAGCATAACCTAACAATCCATAAATCAAGACTTCTCAATTCAACATCACACAAACCCTAGACAATCGCATCATAAGCTATACTTCAATATAACTTCATCACTAAACATAAGTAATCATAATTAAAGTAAAGGTTGGGATCACAAGACTTACCCCAATCTCCTTCACAAGCCATCATCCAAGGTTTTACCATTAACCATCCAATACAACCAAAAAATGGGTGTAATATGATAACAAAATAGGAATTTATACAATAACAAAGTCAATTGAATCACTACACAATAGTTCATCGCTAGTTCATAGCTTAGGGTTAAGGACTTAGGTCAAATTCATGATCTACTTCACAACCTAGGTAAATTCATCAATAACAATTATAATTGAATTACATTAAATCATAATATACTCACAATTGACTAAATAAATCCTAAACAAAGCAGTTTACAATGTAAATTCGTAACAAAAGAAGCCCACTTCAAACTCATCTTTTTGAAATCAATTATGAGGAACCCTTTGGGGAGAGAATACCAAAGGTGAAAGGAACCCCATACCTTGTTAACTTATTAATAATGATGGACAAAATTAGTATTATTGCTTCCCTATAACCCTCCTTTGCTTGGTCTTCTGTGGAGTTTCATTAAGAGAGAGAAAGAAGGGAGAAGGAAGAGGAATTGTAATTTTTTGTTATTGTATTGATATATTGATCAATAATGATGTTATTGATGAATAATAATGTTAAGTACATACTCCTTATATAGGAGAGAATCGTAGAGTATTCAGTTAATTATACCTGGAGTCCTACTACAATACTTATTACTAATATAACAATAATAATGCAATTATAAATAATCTAAATCCTAGTTGTACTATAATTCTAATAGTAATCCTAGTCGTAATATAATCCTAATCATAATATAATTATATACAAAATACAATCCTAATTAACATAGGTAGCCTAGTCCTAGTGCGACTCTAATTCTTCAACACTATTGTAAACTCGCCAGTCAGCTTCGTTGGACCTGTTCCTTCCCAATCCTCAGCTTCCTTCTTCATCAACACTTATTTTAGTCAAGTCAGTCAACTACTTTGGACAGTTCCTTTGACATGTTTCAATCGTCAATTTCCTTGTTCTTCAACACTTCCCCTCAATCTAGTGAGTAAAGGAATGGTTACTCATAGCTTTCTTTAGATATCCAGCAAAAAAACTATGAATACCAAGAAAAAATCTTGTTTTGTTAGTGCTTTGGTATACTGATGTTGTGTTTTTTTTTAATACCCAACAAAAAAATCTTTGAATACTCAGCTAAAACTTGTTTTGTCAATGCTTCAGTATGTTGATGTTGTTGTTTCCTCTTCCCCTGCATTTTTCGGCAGATAATACCATGTCATGGTTTTATAATGACACCTTTTCTTCCTCTTCCCTTATATAAAAGCTTGTGAGAGCATTATTAGAGGTGCTCCAGAAATATGTGCGATCGAGTATATACCTCTACGAACTAATGGATCGGATCGACTTTAAAAAATTGATTTAAGATGGGATATGGTGTCTTACCTAAGCTTCTAGAAAAATTAGTTGCTCTTTTTTTTTCTTTATTTTTTGAATATAAGTTTTTTCTTTATAGTATTTCCATATCTCATTAGTAGTTGAGTATCCAACAATTAGTTGTGTGCTTTATTCGGTCAAGGTGCTTGAGATCCTACTCCTTAGTAACACATGTTTCTCCTTCCAATCATCAATGGTGTCACTGGCTTTTGCATCCTTCTTAGCCATTACAACTTCCCTACCAGTCTGTCCAGTGGAACAACTACTTTTATTTGGTTCATTCTCTGTGATATGAACCAATTGGAATATTTGTGTCCTTTTTATGAGGTAGTTTGTTGGCGTATGTTTAATGGAGCAAGTGACAACTATTTGGTGAAGTAAGGAGGTTGACATGTTTTTTGGTAAAAAGGGACATTGCAACGTGTGTGTTTTTTGTTTTTGTTTTTTTTTTGTTTTTTTAAATCAATACTCAGAGAGAGGAAAAGTTTTAAGCTTTGATACCATGTTGAAATTCATATAGAAACCTCACATAGAGAAATCAAGGATTTGTTGATGTATTGATAGGTTGATCAACATTGATAAATCGATAGGTTGATCAATATTGGTAGTATTGATATATTGATCAATATCTTTTGTATTCATCTATTGATCAATAATGATGTTATTGATAGCAATTGGGTTTTGGGAATTATTAGAGTTGGGTTAAGTTTAATTAGTTTGGTCTTTATATAGAGGTCCTTAAATAACATAATTGAACCTCCCCTAACCCTTAGATAACTAAGAAACCACTTAACTAATTAAATGAAACAATTAAAATAAGACTGTAAAACAAAGACCTGACCTACGAGACCCCAACCTAGAGGCCATAGGTCAGTCGACGGCCAAGTCCCCCTCCGTGCTGCACTTTTATCATTTTGGTTAGATACTTTCCAAATGACCTCTTCATGAATTTGGCTAAGTGACCATCGATGGTGGCAATCGACGCCCCATCAATTGGACCACTCCTCGTTGCCTGCAAGTCATCAAAGGCTACTGTATTTTGATAGCTTCTAGAAAATTTTTATCATTTTTCGACTCTTGAAACCTTGTCAAATAGACTAAGGCACAATAGCACCTCTTGAACTCGTTTATGGACGTCATTGACGTTTTGATTCTAAAACTTCCTAAATGACTTATATACAGTATATTTAACCTTAAAAATGTGTTACAACTCTTATATTCTTATGTTAGATCTAGATTAGGCTTTAGATTTTTGGAGTATTACAGATAGCATCTTCAACACAAGACCAACAACATCTCGTATAGTCAAGTCAACATGTGTATATCATATTAGAACTATAACCAAAGCAACTCCAACATCATGTTATAACAACAAAGAATGTATAAGAGTTCATAACATTACAACATATACAAGACCCTAACTCATAACCATATATTAAGTGTACAAGTGCAATGACCAAGTAAAGCCCCATAACCTTACTCAACCATGTAAGCCAAATAAACGATCATAATCAATGCCTAACATCACATAATATAGCATCAAGAGTGGTCATCATCATGTTTAGCAATATAGAACAATAGCATGTGCATACATGAAACAAACATCATATAGTATCATCAAAATGTAAAGTCAATATATGCATATCATTCACTTTACAAGAACATAAGGACATCCTTCTAGGAGTTCTCTCAAGGACAACTAGTCTAATGTATAGGTAGAGTCTCATACCCATACCTAGACTTAATCAACCCCTAAAGTCATCTTAGTCAGAGCTCTATTTATTACTTCATTTTAATTTTTGTAACATATTTCCTTAACTGACATAGACCACATGAGCTAATGTGGAATAACATGACATGAAACCCTACACCGAAAGAAGGTGGACTACTTGCAAAGTTAGTACCAAATCATGAATGTAGCATCTAGGTGGATCCAATCGCTAGTATTCCTATGGGGACAACTTAGTTCAAGAACTAGGAGATGTACTTGGGACTCTTTTTATGCCTTTGGCATTATAGTCTCCAATGTCATGAGTACAATAGTGAACCTACCTTCCTTACTTGGGAAAGGACACTCATCACTACTATTTCACTCGGTGCTAAGCTAGAGTCCCATTTGAAATGTCTTTCTTTAACAGTCATAACTTAGTTTAGGTCATAGAAGAACATAGGCATGTATAGTCATAGTCATTATCTCAATAGGAATTTAATGAGAACAACTTTCATTACAACCCTCAAATGTGAGATTAGCACATTAACATCATCATATCATAGTAAGGCACATAGGTACTTCATAACCAACCTTATATCATTAAATCTTAAGCATAATCTCCCTATCACATAATCAAGACATTTCAACTGCATCTACATACAACACCTACTTAATCCAATTACAAAACATACTTCAATTGAACATCATAAGCATGTACAAGCCATCTTAATTGAAGTAAAGTTTAGAATAACAAAGACTTACCCAATCTCCTTCAAAAGACATCATCATGGTCTTACCATTAACCAACCAATTTCATCCAATAATAGGTGTAGTACATAATTCAATAGTAATTAATACAATAACTAGATCAATTGCATCATTACTATCCCAACTAACTTCAATTCATAACCAAGGGTTGGGGGAAAAGAGTTTATCATGAATTCTTCAAGAAATAGATCCAATCCCAACAAAAAATTACCCTAGGCACTCCATGAACAAATTAGAATAGATAAAACAAATCTATCAATCAAGGCATTCATCAATTCCCATCAATTTATAAGCAAGATCTAAGATTTGGGGGAATTGAGAAAGGGACATCATCCACACGAAATTCCCACAATTAACATCAATTACTCAACAATATACACTTAATTAGTCATTGGAAATCACAATTAATCATAATCAATCATCAATTTCTAGTTTAGAAGTAAACTTATTTGAAGAGAAAACCCCTAAAAATTGGGTAGAAATCTACTTTGAGAGGAGACCTTGGGGAAAGGAATGCCAATAGTGAAGAACTCATAACTTAATGAAGATTAATCCACAAAATTTGCGAAGAAAATTTGAGAACTTGGTCTTCTTCTCCAAGCTTCTCTGATCCTTCAATAGAGGATGAATAGAGAGAGAAAGTAGAGAGAGGTGAGAGCTTTTGGGTTTTGATTTGGGGATTTGATTTGAGTGAGTGAAAATCGCTTAAAACTTATCTAAAACCAATATATACTCGTTCCCTAAATTATCAAAAAGTCCCCTCACTTAAATGGGTCTTTTTGTGTAGTCAAATTGACTTAAAAACTATGCGAACGAATCTGAGAAGTGGTTGCGCGTCGCGGGGGAAATTTCATATCTTTTTTATAAAATACAAGTTGAGGAAATGGACCTCTTGGAGAACCCACGTAGCGAAGAAAATTTTTTCCTTCCTTGTGTTGGCTGCGCGACGCGCAGCTGGTTCCACATCTTGGCTGCCATAAGCTTCTTTGGCAGCTTGCTCACCAATTCTCAAGTCCTCCTCAAGGACCCTTCGGGGGGTCCTTGGGGAGTCGTTACTGGAGTTTGGACCCTTTATACTATGTTTTACTTATTTATTGTCTTTTTAAAAGTTTTAGATTTCATATTACACTCCCAAACATTCACACAACATAGGGACATCTAGTAGTTCAATTTCACTAGTTTCCAGACGTCATGGACATTTCTTGACGCCTTAACTCTAAAGCTTCCTAAATCATTTATAAATATTATTTTAGTCTTAGAAACATTATTTTAAGGTTTATTTCATCATGTGAGGCTCTATCTTAGGTCATGGACTTTCAGAGTGTTACATTATCCCCCCCCCCTTAGGAACATTCGTCCCCGAATGACACTAAAATCTTTTGTAGGGAAAGGAAACAAAAAACATGTACATAATGAGTCATAGCTCATAAGAGTACTTCATAACTCTATTTTCACACATAATATGGCATTACACATAGCAACTCAAATAAAAATACATAAGAGCGCAATATTTCATAACACGTTATGAGGAATTTCCTTCTCAACAATAACATGAGCTCGACGCGACATATAGAGTCACTTATGCCAAAATTTCTTTCAACACACATCACCATGCTCAATATCATTTCATGAAGGAAACAACATACCAAAATAAACCAAATGAGTGCAAATCAACCAAAAAGAACATTTTTATAAGAAACTTCATTTTAGCAAAAAAATTTATCATAAATATGCACATCTTTGCAAAACAAGACAAATTTAATTTATTAATTATTTTCATTATTAATAGGAACAACTAACCTTAATCAACAAATAGATGAGGATAATGGGATTTCATGTCGGCCTAGGCTTTCCATGTTACTCCCTAAATTAGGTGGTTCTTCCATAACACCTTTATTGAAGCCACCTCCTTGTTCCTCAACTATTTCACTTGTCTATCTAGGATTTCGGCTGGAACCTCTTCATAAGAGAGGTTCTCATCCACATCTATACCCTCAATAGGAAGAATGGACTCAGGATCATCGACGAACTTCTCAAGCATGGAGATGTGGAACACTGGATGAACTGAAGCCAATTCACTAGGTAGTCTCAACTCGTATGCAAGCCAACCCTTTGCAAAATTTCATAGGGACCCACATAACGAGGACTCAACTTCCCTTTCTTTCCAAATCTCACTACTCTTTTTATGGGTGAAATTTTTAGATACACCTTATCATTCTCTTCAAAATTCTATGTTCTTCTCCTATGGTCAGCATAAGACTTTTGTCGGCTATAGGCTGTTTTCAATTGGTTCCTTATCATATGGACTTTATCACAAGTCTTATAGATCAATTTGGGACCAAAGAGTGAAGACTCACCCACTTCAAACCATCCAATCGGAGATCTACATCTCCTACCATACAAGTCCTGAAAAGGAGCCACAATTATATTGAATGGTAACTATTGTTATAAGAGAACTCAATCAAAGGCTAGTGTTTATCCCAATTTCCCTTAAAATTAATTAATCAAGATCTAAGTGTATCCTCAAGGGTTTCAATAGTACGCTCTGCTTGACCATCTGTTTGGGGATGAAAAGCGGTGTTTAACTTCACTATGGTACCTCACCCTTTATGTACTGACCTCCAAAACCTAGATGTGAATTGTGCACCCCTATCCGATATAATGGATAATGGAATATCATGACGACACTCTATCTCATCTATGAAGATCCTTGCATAATACTCCTCCAAATAAGTAGACTTGATGGGAATAAAATGAGAGCGGATTTGGTCAACCTATCCAAAACCACCCATATAGAGTCATTTTATCTTTAAGTCTTAGCCAAACCTACTACGAAGTACATATTAATGTCTTCCTATTTCAAAGTGTGACTTGTATTTCTTGAAGTAAATTGGTGCTCGGCTTTCACTTTTTGGCAATTTGGACATTTTGCAACGAATTCCACTATGTCCCTTCTCAAGCCTTCCCACTTAAACACTTCTCTAAGATCATGATATATATTTGTAGAACCCATATGAATGGAATAATGGGAACCATGAGATTTCTCAAGAATTTGGTTCCTCAAGTCATTAATATTGGGCTCACACAACCTTCCTTGATACCACAAGACACCATCCCCCTTAAGGAGAATGACTCATTAAGCTTACCAAGAACCGATTCCTTCAAATCTAGAATTGATTGATGAAGGTGTTGCTTAGACTTCACATCAATCACCAAAAACGATTCGAAGTTATGATGGACCATAAACCACCATTTGGAGAATCTTGCAATCTAACACCTAAATGAGCTAACCAACGAACACCTTTCACTAGGTCTTTCTTATCTTTTCCACATGACATGCACTACCCATGTTGAATTGTCTATTGCCACTATTTTGTTTTCAAATTGAGGGTAAATTATTGGTGAGTGATCAGTGATGATCATTTCTTTGAAGTTTGGTAAGGTTGACCTATTTTATTCCACTTTCTATAGATTGCTAATGTAGTGTAATCAATGTGATCTCGATCCTATAGTAAATAAAGCATTATTTCGTCTATCTTATGATAATTTAAGCAACAGCCCTATATATGAATTTTTTATGAAATATTAGTATTGGTCAATAATGATCAAAGATTGGTAAATTGGTAAGATTTCTCTATTCTTCTACTTTTCTAAATTTACCTATGACAATGCGATGAATGATAACTATGGGCTTGTATAAGACCTTCGAGAGGTCAAGTACGCCATGTTACTTCTAGGGCTTCTCCTTGGTCGTGATAAACGTGGTATCAGAGTATGAGGTTATAAAAGTGGTTTAGGGTCCAAAGTCTCATATTGTCGCGTCTAGTGGAGTCTCGTTCATCGGTGGTGAGTCATGAAACAGCTATGAGAGAGAGGCTATATGAAGATAGAGTTTCTCTTCTTCACTATTCTCATTTCATTCCATAGAACTTTTTATAAGATCTCTCTCTTATGTTTTATTGTTTGGTGATCTTTTAGATGTGACTACTTGATCAGAAGGTATCACTATTCTTGAGGGAGAAAAGGTGATTTTTGATGCTTATCTTGGTTTTATGGTTTCATGAATAAGGATTAAGGTGAACCTTGATATATGTTGATGTGGTGCCATTTTTTTGCTATATATGTGATTTAGGTGAAATGACATGTTATGTGAAGATTATGTTGTGATATAGTTATAACTTGTTAAAAGTTGTTGTAGTTGAATTGAGCTTCCTTTGTTGGAATGACAAGTTGTGATATGGTTATATATGATGATAGTCAAATGATATGGTTTAGGATTGAAATGCTTTGAAAAAGTGTGGTAAGTTGCTAAAGATGTATGTTGCCCTTTGTATATGTGTAATGGTTTAATGTTTACCTTTGTTTATGTGTGTAATGCTTCATAGTTTCCTTGTATGGATTGGATTCCCTTGTATAGGATTGGTCCTAGAAGTGGAGATAGTGTGGTTACCTTGTAGAGGATGATGTGGGTTGGAGTGACTAGAAGTTACCTTACCCTAGTATTGAAAGAAAAGAAAGAGGTTTTATGGCTAAGTCTCCTCTATTGTTTCCCCTAAGGTTTTCATGACCCTTGGTATAGTTGATACCTTATGTGGTTGGGTAGTATGACCTAGCTTGAATGTCATAGATTTCCTTTAGGTGTTAGGCCTAGAGGAATATTGATGATTGAGTTAGTAGACTTCTTGATGTAATATTAGGAGTAAGAACCCTCTATGAATTTTACACCTTCTTGTGTGAAGAGTAAATAGGGTGGTTTTGACATGCCTTGAACTTGGTGTTTAAGGGTATGATGTGACTAGGCTTACCCCAAGTGGGGGATAATGTGCCTAGATGGTAAGATTTTTTGAACCCTTGATGTTCCTATGTGGAGTTTCCTTGAATTTCTCTTAAAGTTGAGTTAAGTTGCTCTTAAATTGGTTTACCTAAGTGGGGGATGATGATGTGAGTAGTAAAGTTGTTCATATTCCTATCTTGTCCTTTTATACCAACTTGAGCTTAAAATCAAAGAGTTACTAGTAGCTTGTTCATGATAGGAGTCTTGCTTAAAAGAATGAGTTGCATGTTCTCCATATGTCATATATGTCTTAATTGACACTATGTTAAGCATGTTTTGAAAATTCTAAATTACATGAAAAAGATATTTTTACCAAGTTTATGTTCTCTCATGTTGATTGTATATCTTGATGTGTAAATTGTGCAGTAGACTTCATAAGACAGTTTAAGGAGCATCTTTGATGTCACTTTTATGTGTACTGTTTTAAGCCATCAATGAGAAATTGAGTCTCCTTAAAATGAAAAAATGATGAGTCTCTTGAAAATTATGTGATTTTTATAGTTTAGGAAGTATGAATGTAGGCTCACTCTTGAAAAATGAAGGCATGTCTAGTTAGTGTCCTTGTGTGTGCTTATAAATTTTAAGATTTTCCCGAATTGATGCATGCTTATGAAAACTATTGTCATGCTAGAAACTAAAATTTTGTGAAATGACTTCCTATTGTTGTGATGTGTGTGGTGTGAATTGCCATTAAGACTTCACTAAGAAGGATATATGAGTATGTTTTAGTTAAAAGTTCAGAAAGTCTCATTTAAAATGAATTGACCTTTGTGCATTGCTTGTGTATGAACTCATGAGACATCTAAGTGCGTTTAGGAGATGGACATTCCTCGTTAAACATAACTAAGAATGGTAAGGTTGAGTATGGCCTTATGTCTAAATAATAAATATCCTAGTTGATCTACTTATCTCAAGTCTATGTGCATTGAACTAGTGCTTATTTGCTTCTTGAGTAATGTTGAATCTGACTAAATGTGACTTAAGGACTGTTGCATAATGAGATCTTAAATAAATGAAATTAAATGACCATGTTATTATAAGTATAAGGATGTTCCTCCTATGAACATGACAAGAGCCTATGTGTTTGATCCATAAAGGAAGAGTGAGTGAGTAAAGGTTTTTTACTTGCTTGTGTTACATTAAATTCTAAATGGTTTGAAGTTTGTGTTACTTGTAAGTTTGGTGCATTGACTTCTATGTGATGATTTTATGAATCTAGTGAGCTTCTTTATTGGACATTAAACTCCTTGAAGTGTTTGAAATATCCCAAGTGTCATTTGAGGATGAACGTTCCCAAGTATGGGATATTGTATGGTCTCTCAAACTAAAGTAGGGTTATTAGACCCTCACATGTGCTTTAAAAGTTTCATAATATGTTAAGTAAGTGTGTTATAGTATTCATATTTTATTTGAAGTCATTTGGAGGTCAAACGTCCCACAACGTCTGAGGACGTTTGATAGTTGGCCTTGAGACCTGCATGTGTGTCTTTGTGTGTCTTGCCATATTTTTCGTGTTCTTTTTAGTTGAAACTGATAAGGAAGGTCCCTAGCATGTATATTAGTGTATTTACGTTGAAAACGTCCAGATACGACTCTTAAAGGCCCTGCAAAAGTCCCTGAAGGAGTACCCTAAACGCTGCCTAGACAGTGCCTTGGTAGTGTCAAACGACGTCCAAGGAATGACGCCCGTCGATGGGGAGTCATAGTACGATACTTATCCAGGGAGATAAAGCAACCAAATGACATGTCACAGACCCAAATTATGGTTTTCAATACGGCCCATCGATGGGTCTACTGGGCGTCGATGGTGCGCATGATGCAGCCTCCAACTACTTTTAGGCATACTGTTTTATTAAGGGGTGAATGGGAAATTCTCTACTTCATTTGATGTTTCTCCAGCATCTTATTTACATTCCTCCTTTTCTTGTTTGGGTGGTATATTTTTAAATATTTTACTAGTAACTGACTCAATTTTGAAAGTGTTGAGTCTCTCCTTAATTTTATTTATTTCATCTCTTATTTGTATTTATTTGTCCTGAATACTTTGTAGAGTTGTTTCAGGTTTAATTGATTGTTTAAGTATACTTAAAACACTTGTCATTCAAAGGTCTTAATATTCCTATTATCCGATTTTTATCAAGAACTAAATCTCTTAAGGCGATTAAGTATTTTTATCTTGAAATCAGGATCCTCAATATGATCTATCATATCAAAAAATGTTTCTTTACTACTAGTGATGACATTTATAGAATGATTCTTACAGGTGCAAATGGCACTGCCGCATTCACAAGAGTCTGATGACTTACTATCATCAAAATCATAGGCTATACTTAGTTGATCTTCATCGCTAAGATTTTTATCGGAGGAGGAGTTTTTTTTAATTATTTTCTAGGATAGAATACAACTTATCTTTAACTTCTTCTTCTAATTCTAACATATTAATTTTTTCTTTGTTTTTATTAGTGGCTGGACAGTCTTTGGCTTGATGTCCCATTTTTCAACAGCCCCAACACCTTTGAATGTTGTTTGGTTTAAATCTATTTTTACTAGGGTCATTGTTGAGACTTTTTTGTAATAACGAGGTTTTTCTGATTTATGGTCATTCTTATAGGTTTTTAAAATTCTTTTAGAAACCTCTTTTGATACGACAGATAGTTTAATATAACTGAAGTCTTTTAAGTTTCATGTTTGTACATAATTCTAATCAATAAATATTACCAAATCACCTTTTTTTGGGGAGAACCCTTGTCACCAAATCAGGAGCAACCCACAAATTATCACCTACATATCATGAGTGGGTCCACGATCCATCTTGGCTGCTCGTGGTTTTGTTATAAAGCCGCAAATTAGGGTCCTTGACCCACGGACTCCATCCACGGGACGTGGATTGACTTACAGGGTGTAGGTCCCTCCGTCGGTCACAAGGAGTTGGGCAGATGTTTGGTTTCTTGGGGTTTTGGGGGTTAGGCTTTAGGGTCCTCCTCAAGGACCTCTTGGTTGGTACTTGGGGAGTCGTAACTTGATGTCTAACCCCTAAACCTAATCTCGAGACATCAATTAACAACTCAAAACCCCAAATCAAACTCAAAACAAAACTCGCTAGGCTCTAGTTTCACTTGCTAGATTTATGGGTCGTAAGAATGTATGATCAAATCATATATAAATTTTATAACACATTATTTATGACATACTATATAAATATATTTTAGTATGCAATAATATTATCATTCTTAAGATAGTATAACAGTCAAATATGTTCATTACTAGAAGTGAATGGCCCTCGTCAACACAGGCCCAACCTAAATGTCCGGAAACGGATAAATAATTTCACTTCATATATAATAAATATTTGTGACTTTGAATAACACATATATGTCATTTAGCAAAAAAAACAAAAAATTTCCAGAAGCATATAAAGATTCTTTAGAAGTATGTGAAACCAACTAGTAAGATATTTATCTCATCCAGTGAACTACATCTCCTTTATTATACTTGAGTTGTTGTTGAATCCATCAAAATAACAATCTCCCAACATTAACTGTTGAACACAGATCTAGTCAAATTTGTTACAGGAGCCTTGACATGTGAATAATGATGTATTTTGTTACAATTCGAAGCTCAAGTTCAGGTATATTTTTGGATATTGAAAATACATCAGTAAGTCTATCCTCATCTATCCAATCATTATTTAATTCACGGATGAAATCATCCTTGCAAACTAATAATGATAATTCAACACTTCCAAGCCAATCAACTAATTGTCGTATTCCTTATTTGATGGTCTGAATCTTTCGAATTATGAAATGCAATTTTTAATAGCAATTAGGGCACTAAGATGAATAATTTCAGCAATATCCTGCAGAAACAATAAAAATGAATAAAATGAAACGAAATAAATTTTAAAATTAGAGTTGTTACAAAGTCGATATTGACATTATTGATACTGAAGATCTTGCAAAATTAATATCTACTATACGCTAAGGACTTATATCTTGGTCATATCTCTTCAATGGCTCGTGACACTCATTTTTTACTATATTGACATTGCATTGTGTTCTCTATATCTTGATTTTTCTTCTCTTAGAAGCCTAGTTTGAAGTGACCTTATCCACAAAAATACATAAGGAACCTCATCGAGAAATTTCTTGGCACGACCCCAAAAAAACCCTAGGAGTTAGGAAGAACCCTCGAGTCGTGGCAAGGGATACTTCACCCTTTTCGGGTCTTGTACAAGCGCTTTAACTATAATTCATTACATAAGACATGAAAATTAGTGCGGAATTAAAACTTTTCAAGACATTTAATAATAAACTAGTCTTTTATAAATAATTAGAAAATCTCATCATCACAAGCCAAACTTAAGACACGACATAGTATCTTAGTGACACAACCCTTTTACATTAAGAGAAATACATAATAAGTCTTAAATAATAAACTAAGAAAAGGACTATTCCCTCGAATATATGAGGACATACTTTGTCTTGAGAGGAACTTTTCCAAGCTTCGCCTTCAAATCTTCGAAAGCTTCCAAAAAGCCTTCAACCTATACTTATAGAGTATAGAAAAATATGGGGTTAAGTACAAATTATATACTAAGTATGGCATATGCAAAAACATGCGAAAAGGGACATTTTAGTAAAATAACTTTTCATGCCAAATAAGTAAAACATTCAAGAATATAAAATCAAAACACCATAAGAATCATCATTTAACACATAGAGAAGAATTTCCATAATTTTAAACCCAAAGGAAACTTTTACAGTAAACTTTACAGTAAACTCAAATTGAACACTACAGTGAATTACAAGACTCCAAAGTAGTGAACTTCCAAAGTATTGGCAATGAGGAATAAGAATCATATCCGTCGGAGTTTCCCTTCAAAGGTCATCCTAAGACTTACTAAGGTAAGACATGACAAAAGTACACTTATACCTCCTTCAATACACAACAAAGCGACCCTCAAGACTTCCTCTATAACAAGCACCCACTCAATGGCAATACAACAGAAGAACACCCAACAACACACCAAGAATTCCCTTTCGGAATGCCTACTTAGTGAAATGAGTAGATGGCCTCCCATAACACCACCTATCCCAAGTAGTACACTCTTTTAGAAGACTTGGCACCAAGACTCCCCTTTCAAAAGGTCCTACCTAGTGCAATGGATAGATAGTGTCCCATACCACCAACTACCCTAAGTAGTACGTTCTTTCAAGAGACTTAGTTCATTAAATTCAAATAAGACTCCCCTTTCAGATTGCCTACCTAGTGCAATGGATAAATAGCGTCACATTCCACTACCTACCCTAAGTAGAACACTCCTTTAGAAGACTTATCACATTTGTTGCTTTGTGCGAGTTATCTTAACCGACATAGCCATGAGATCTATACATGGAATCCCGAAATTAACCCCTATCGAATGAGGTATCCTCACTTGCCTAGATTAAGGTCATTCTTTTTAAATATTACATGGCTTTCCCAATATCAGCAACTCACCATATAATCAAGATATCACCAAGTATAACCAATTTCTAAATATTACAATAGACTAAGTCCCTTAGGGCAGTAGCTAAACCAAAATAACAACATAAGAAAACCCAAAGTTCATACCCTACACAAACATGCTCATTTAACCCATTTCATACCAAAAGTTTGAAATATGCATATACATAAGTTCATTAGGTTTTTAAAATTAAAATCATCAATTCATACTAGAATAAGAATATTTAAATCATTATAACACTTTTACAAGAAGACCTATGCTTAAAATCAAAGATAAAAGAAAATAGAGTTTGAAAACCCTTTTTCAAATCTTTTGGAAATGACTCCTTGAATGTAAGAGGGTTCAAGGATAGTTACCATACCTCAAATGCAAGACAACCTACTGAGGTTTTATGAATAACACGTCCCAACTAACTTCCAAGTTCTTCCTGACTTCTATTTTCCAAAGAGACTTGAGAGAGTATTCTAAGCGATATGGGTTTTAGATTTTAGGAAATGAAGTCTAAAATTAGGTCTTAGGGTTTGAAATACTTTAATATATTTAAATAACCCTAAGAAATGTCCATGGTTCTTAAAAGACTTGGGGTGAATTTATCAAAACACCCCAAGCCAAGGCAGCCACATAACAGCTTTTGCAGGCAGCCTCCACGACCCTCAAATGATGGATCGTTTGTCAACCAATGCCCCGTCGATGGGGTGTCATTGGTTGGGGATGTAAATCCCAAAATTGCAGATTTAATTCCCCAAATGACGTACCAGGTCGACGACCCATCACCTGGTCAACTAGTCGTCGATTGGCATTGTTTTAGGCAGTTTTGTCAAAGTGTTGGGGTCCTCTTCTAGGGCCCCTCATGAATCCTAGATGGAGTCGTACCTAGACGTTAAACTCCTAAACATAGTCATCTAGGTCTTAGGAACATTACACATCAATTTCAATTAAAACGAACACGTAAAACTCACTTAAACACACCAAGACAGACAAACGCTATCTAAGGACACCTTTCGAACAACGTGGACGTTCTTGGACGTTTAACCTCCAAACTTAACCAAACTTCACACACTGCCTAAGAACACTAAAGTAACTCATTTTAAAACAAAATTAATTCAATAAACACTCACAAGGCTCTATTTCACCTTAGTTCATTTTGAGGCGTTACATTTCTCAATAATGCAAATATTTTGACTAAGTTCCAACACTTCTTCTTTCTCCATTAAGGGTAATTTCCGAGACTTATCCTCGAGGAAGTTCATAGAAGAGAAGATGAAGAGTCCATAAGTATAGCAGTGTTGGATAAGAGAATTTAAAAATTAAATATATATCTAATTGTAGATACATTTTTGGTACATCTTTTTCCTATAAGAGCAAGTAGCTCTGTAGTGGCTTGCCTATGTAGAATTATAACTACATTGATATATTTTGCAAGATTATCTCATTGTTAATTTTCTATTCCTTTATGTTATTCATTCGATTATAGAGTGGGGAATCACCGCAGTTGGAGCGGATAAAAAGAAGGATGACAAGACAAATAATAAAATCTATGGAACTTAAGAAGATTTTAGATAAACACAACCTTCAAGTATGTACTTGCAAATTCATTTTAAGTTTACTTAAGTTGAGGAAATGTTATTATTGTTCAATTAAAGTATTTTAAGGGTTTTTAAAGTATTAAACTCCCATTTGAAATTCATTATTTCAAAACACTCAAAATAGAAACATCCTCTCCTCATATATTCTCTCTCTAGAATCCTCCATTGAAGAAGAAGGATTCAAGATCGAAGCTCAAGATATCATCTTTTCAAAGCTATTTTCTTGGAGTTATTGCCTAAGAGTTATGGTAGTCTTCATCCTTGATTAATTTTCATTCAATGAGCCATATCAAAAGTGATTTCAAGTTCCAAGTTCTTCAAAAAAAACCTAGAGTTTTTCAATCTATGCATGATTCTGATTCCAAAACATTTTTAAAGGTTAATAAGTTGTAAATCATGAATGAATTGTCAATTTAATGATGAATTATGGTGAATTGTAAAGTGTAACACTTTGAAAGTATAAGATGTGTTCTAGAGCCTAACATAGGTGTCAAGTGGTTTAAACACTGTTTAAAGTCATAAATAATGAATATACATCATTTAGGATGTTTAGAAACTAAAATGTCAAGGAACGCCCATGACGTCTGGTGAACTAGTCACATGGACTAGTGTGGTGCCTTGATGGTTTGAAAGAAGTATTGATGGTTTTATCTTAGTGATATGTTGAGGAAGAACTTAGGTGTTAAAGAGAGGTTTAAGGAAGTAAGTCCAAGTGGGGAGTGCCAACCTTCAAGGGTAAGCCAAATCCAAGAGGCAAGGCTGCTAAAGAAGGGAGGCTACTGCCTCACCCTTCAAGGGCATGACCAGGATTCGTGGGGTCACCCACGGCTAAGGTAGGGAGCTCGTGAAGAGTCCATAGCCATGGAAGGAGTGCCTAGGGAAGCCTATATACTGTCCAAGACACCACGAGCCACTCCACGACTCGTGGTGAACTTGACGGAGGGCAAGGGGATCCCGTGAAAAGGCCTTGGCCAAAAGGGAGGTGAGTTGGTTGGTGAGGGGGAGCTAATATCAAAGAGCACCACGAGCCACTTGAATGGCCGTGGTGCATCTTCACGGAAGAGGTAAGTCCCTTCGTGGTCTTACCTTGGTGGGAGAAATGGAGTCTCCTTTGGAGGAGCTACTACCTCCACTCTTCACGACCCCCACCACGAACCATCAAGCGCTTCACGAGCTGTGAAGTGGGACGTGAAGTTGGACGCGGTCCCATAGTGAAGTTATGTTGGACTTCACTTTTGCAAGTCCAAATAATGAGGGGTAGTTTGGGTATTTTTTGAGTGGACTAAATATTGACTTTAGGTCAATTTTTATTTATTTTCCCACTCGAAAACACAAACTCAAATTGAAAACCAAATTGCTCTCACTTCTCTCTACGTTGTGTCTCTTAATTCATCCTCTATTGAAGAACAAGAAGCTTGAGGAAGAAGTCAAAGTCTCCAAGATTTTCACTCAATTTTGGGGATAAAGCTTTATTAAGGTATAGGTTCTTCACTATTGGGATTCCTTTCCCCAAGAGGTCATCTCAAATTTGAATTTCAATTACCCAAATTCTTAGGGTTTTCTCTACAAATGAGTTTTCTTCAAAAGTCAAAATTGATGATTGATTATGTTGAATTATGATTGCCTATAACTAATCTAGTAAAGATTATTGTGTAATTGATGCTAATTATGGGAATTTTGCATGGATCACATCCTCTTCCTAATTTCCCCAAGTTTTGGCTCTTACTTGTGAATTGAAGAGGAATTGTAAATGTGTTGATTATTGTAGTCATCTTATTCAACCTATGGGCTAACTAGGGACATGTATTGATGGGATTAGACCTAATTCTTTAAGAATTCATGATGAACCCTTCTCCCCTAACCCTAGGTTATGAATTGAATTTAATTTGGATAATGATGATACAATTGATTTAGTTCTTGGGTTAATTACTATTGAATGATGTAATTAGACCTATTGTTGGATGAGATTTGTTTGGTTGATGGTAAGACCATGATGATGGATTTGAAAGGGGAAGATGTAAGACTTTGTGATCTTGAAACCTTAACTCTATTGTGATGAATAATACCTAATGATGTTGATTTAATTGAAGTATGTGTGTTGTGGTTAAATTTATTAGGATGGTATGATGTTGGTATTGAAGTGCCTTATCTTATGAATTGTGAGATCATGTTAAGGTTGTAATGATATAAGGATGATGTTGATTCATTTATGTGCATTATTATGATATGGTATATGGTGTTGATATACAAGGAGTATCCTCCTACGACCTAAACTAAGTTATGATCATTCATGAAACACATTTTAAAAAGGGACTTTATCTTAGCACCGAGTGAACTTGACAATGAAAGGTGTTGTCTTCCCAAGAGGAAGAATTTACCCTATAGCTCCACATGAGGTGTTGACTCCCATATGAGGGATACTTAACCTATGGATTCTCATGAGATGAGGCTCCAATTGACAAGTGGCATGTAGAGGTTTCATACATATCTTATGTTTCTCTCCATAGGAAGACGAGCTAGTGGATCCACCTAGAAAGCTACGTTTATGTTTGGTTTTACTTTAGCTGGTAGACCACTTTCCATCGGAGTAAGTTTTTACAACACCGGATTCCACACTTAGTTCTTGTGGTCTATGTCGGTTAAGGCAAGTGTTCCCTAAGTAAAAATTAAGTAATGAAGTACAAACCAACTAAGGTGACTTAAGGGGTTTCACTTAGCTTAGGTAGGGGTATGGGACTCTACTTATGCCTTGCACTAGTTTGCCTTGAAAGAAGCTTTAAAATGTTCTTCTTACATATGAATATGCTTATAAATTTGTACATGTTATGTATATGATGATCTTGCACATTGATGATACTACGTGATGGTTTCTTTCACCTATGAATATGATGATATGCAATCTTAAATGATATGCTATGTGAAGTTGGATATTAGTTATGATTCTTGTTGGGTTACTTGATTGAGTAAGGTTATGCGGCTTTGCTCGGTCATTGCACTTGTTGACTTAATGAGGGTCCATGGGTAATTGTCTTGCTTTGGTTATGTTGTAATTAACTATTGTCTATGTTTGGTTCTTCTATAACTTGATGATAGAGTTGTATTGACTAAGTGTTCAAATATGTGATGTGCATGATGGCATGACTAACCTTAGGATTGTTAGTCTAGTGATGTGCATGCTTTTGACTTAATGAATATGTCTTATTGATTGGTATGGTCTTCTTGCATATGCATAAGGCTTTCTAAATGTAAAATAACATGTTTTAATGAAGTGTCCCCTGTTAGCATGATTTGATAATATATGTGCATATGGTCTCATGCTCAGTACAAGTTGTGTTTAAACCCCATTTTCTCCCCTTTCCCCAACATTTTAGGTTCCGTTCATTGAAGGTCTATGAGACGACTTTGAAGAAGACTTAGAATTCTCAATCATCCAAGTTGGGTAGGTCCTCACTTTCCGAGGCAATGCCAATATCAAGCTTATGAAGTTGTTCTAGTTTTAAGACTCTTATGTTCTTTCCTTTTCATATGAGTACTAAACATTGTATAGCCTATATGTGGCTTTATTAAATTGATTTATGGGCTAGACCCAAATTGTTATACTCTTGTTAGATGTGTCACATCTGGAAATAGCCCCTAGATGTAACCGGTGTCGGCGTCCTCTTTAAGGACTAAGACTAGCCTCTTAGCTTACATCATTAGATTCATAGGTCAAATTTAGAGGAAAATTTAGAACTTTTCATTACTTCTACTTGGAGGCTTACATATACCTCTACATACACATAATATATAATATATATTGAGTATACATAGACCCTTCATATAGGAAGATTTGTTAGTCTTCTTCTTTTATTGCACATAAGTACATAAATATAACATATTCATAATAGTCGTCTCACCTCATAACCATCTAATAAGAGTATATCAAATTGGGCCTAGCCCATACATCAATTCAAGAAGATGACATATAGGTCATACAAATGTTTAGTACTCAATTGAAAATAAAGAAACATAAGTCTTAAACTCATAACAACTCCATTAGCTAGATAATGGTATAGCCCTCGGAAAGTGAGGACCTTCCCTACTTGGATGAATAAGAGATCCAAACCTTCTTGAAGTGTTCTTCAAATCACTTCAATGACCGGAACCTAAATGTTGGGGAAAAGGAAGAAATGGGTTAGTACACCACTTGTACTAAGTATGAGACCATATGCACACATACTTTGAAATCATTCTAAGAAAAAGGGACATTTCATGAAGTATGCACTTTTCATTTAAAACCTTTATGCACATTCAATAATACCATACCAACCAATAATGCATGTTAATTAAGCCATAGGCATGTACATCACAAGAACAACAACATCAAGTCAAGTCAAGTCAACATGCATAGCATATGGTTAAATACATATTAAAGTAACTCTATCATCAAGTCATATTAGCAACAAGCATGTATAAGAGTACATTTTAACATAATCAAAGCAAGACAATTAACCATGAACCCCCTATCAAGTCAACAATTGCAATGAATAAGCAAAGCCCCATAACCTTCTTAATCAAGTAACCCAACAAGAATCATGACTAACATCCTACTTCACATATCATAACATTTAAAAATACATAGTATCATACATTAACAATATAGACCAACACATATTCATAGGTGAAACCAATCAACATATAGTATCAACAATATGCAAGTTCATCATATACATGTCATATAGCATTATAAGGATATTCATTCATAAACACATCCTCCTAGGACTCCCTTCAAGGCTAACTAGTTCAATGTTTTAGGTAGAGTCCCATACCCCTACCTAGACTAAGCTAACCCCCTTAGGTCACCTTAATTAGGGTTCACTTCTTTAGTTTATTTTACCTTTTTGGAAATATAATTCCCTAAGTGACATAGACCATATGAGCTATTGTGGAATCCAATGTCATGGAACCCTACACCAAAAGAAGGCGGACTACTTGCCAAGGTAGTACGAAAATATAAACATAGCAACAAAGTGGATCCACTAGCTAGTATTCCTATGGGGGCAACATAGTTCAAGAAATAGGAGATATAGTTGGGGCCCTCTTTATGCAACATGCATCACAGTCTCCAATATCAAGAGTAAATTAGTGATCCTAATTCCCTATGTGGGAAGAGACAGTCCTCACTCTAGTACACTCGGTGCTAAGCTAGAGTCCCTTTTTAAAATGTCTTAAATGTCTTTATTAATCATCATAACTTATAATAGGTCATAGGGTCTAACCCTTGTATAAAATCATCACCATCATCATAGCTCAATAACAATTGCATGAGTATTTTCCCTTCATTACAATTCATATAGGTGAAGATAGCACATTAACATTCTTATGTCATGATAAGGCACATGGTAAATCATTCACTATCCTTATAACATTTACATCTTAACCCAACACCTAACAATCATAATCAATACATTTCAATTCAACATCATACCATCCTATCAATACTAATACAAGGTATCCTCCAATACAACATCATGACTTAATCACAATTAACCACTATTTGAAGTAAAGAATAGGGATCATAAGACTTATCAAATCTTCTTTATAGTTCATCATCAAGGTATTACCACAACCCAAAATTCAACCCGATTTGGGTATACATAATCATAAGTCAATAACCAACATGATAAAAAGTCTAGAATAATCACTACATCACAATTCAATACTAGATCATAGCTTCAGACAAGATACTTAAGTCAATTCATAACATACTTACTAATCTAAGATCGTCTTCTCAAGAACTAACATGAAAGACTAAAAATCACCCTAATTCATTCATGATTAGTGTAACAACATCATTTATTAGTAATTAAACCAATAACCAAGTCAATTGAACCATTATAAACTAAATCATACCAAGATCAAAACCTAGGGTTAAGGGTTAAGGGTTAAGGGTCATCTTCTACAAACTAGACCAAACCATCAAGATATATAATAATTGAGTTTAATTACATGTTAATACATTCATAATATCCAAAATAAATCATAAAATCAATTCATAACATCAATATTGTATTGGATGAAAATCCACTTGAAAACTCAACTTTGGAAATCAATTTTGATGGAACCCTTTGAAGAAAGAGGTCCCAAAGGTGAATTAGATCCCATAAATTAATGTTTGATGAAAAATTGATGGTGAAATTGTTCCTTTACATCCCCCAAAACCCTCCCATAGCTTTGTTTTCAATGGTATCTTCCAATAGAGAGAGAAAGAAGAGAGAAGGAAGAGAATTTTGGGTTTGTGAGTTATGAGCTTAGGTTAGTATAATTTAGGCTAGGATATTTATATAGGTCATTAATTAACTTAATTATATCTCCATAAACCCCAAAATAACAACCTAACCCCTTAATTAATTAATTGGAACTAATTAAAAATGAGCATGAAAAATATGTCACTTGCCTACAAGACCCCGTCGACGCCTCGTGTGTCAATGGATGCACCAATCCCCCTTCCGTGCTTCACATCCGTCAATGAGTTCAAAGAGTGTGCAAAATAAACCCTTCAATGAATTGTATAAGTGTTGGTCGATGGATGGAATCAACGCCCCGTTGACACACACATGTTTCGTCGATTGGCTTCTGTGGGTGCACACTGCCCAAACAATGTTTGACTCCAAACACAAAGGTCCTACTCAAGGGCCTTTGGTTGGTCCTTGGAGATTCATACCCGTATGTTTCGACCATGACTCACCCTAAACACATGTTAGACACGCTTCCAGCAATTTTTATCATTTTTCAACTTCTAAAAGCTAGTCAAAGAGGCTAAGGCACGTTAGTACCCTTTGAACTACTTTCCAGACATTCTTGGACGTTTTGGTTTCTAGACTTTCTACATGACTTATATTCATTAAAATGGACCTTAAAAAACTTTCTAAACCTTATGACACTTATGTTAGGATCTAGAAAATGTCTTGGATTTTCAAAGTGTTACAAGATGGTTATGAGATGAGACATCCATTTGAGACTATGTTATATCTTATATATATGTGTGCAATAAAAGTATAAGACTATGCAATCTTCCTATACTAAGGGTATATGTATACTCGATATAAGTATTATGTGTATGTAGAGGCCTATGTAAACCTCAATGTGGAAGTAATGAAAAGTTATAAATTTTTCCACATTTTTTACCTATGAATGTAATGATGTAAGCTAAGAGTCTAGTCTAAGTCCTCAAAGAGGACGATGACGCCGGTTACGTCTAGGGGGTTCTCCCCATGGACCCATGTTTACCCCCAAAATTTAAAGTGATTGAATGTGATTTGGATTTGATTGATCATGAAGTATATTGAATTGTTTATGCTTGTATTGATATCGGTATTCTAGGGTTTGTTGGTGAATTGTGGTTCATGGTCTTTAAAGGAAAAGTATAAAGGATTCATGTATGATAATTATGAGAAGTTTATGCATGTGAATTCAGTGAAAGTATAATACTTCTCATGCATGTGATTCAATCAAAGTATAATAAAAATGTTAGGAATGTAATGTTTTATGATTGAAGGTTTATTCTCAACTAAAACTCTTGAATGATAATGATATATTGTGAAGGGTTTCTTCTATTTAATGTTGAATCTTGAATTGATAGTCTTACTCATCCTTTTCTTGTACAAGTGAAAGTAATGTTGATGAATGTATCTTGAATTGATAGGTTTAAGCATCCTCTTCTTGAATGAATGAATGTATCAATGATTGAAGTCCTTGAATTGTTAGGATTATGCATTCTTTCCTTGTCTTTCTAATGTATGTTACTTGATGAATCTAAATCGATAGGCCTACGACATTCCTTTCATAGATGAACTATGTAATGGTGACTGTTCAATCAATAGGCCTATGACATTACCTTCATAGTGAGTTAATGATTAATATACCATGAATCGATAGGCTTATAGCATTCCTTTCATGTGCATACTAATATTATGATGAACCCTAAATCGATAGGCATATGGGATTCCTTTCATAAGGATAAATGAGCTATCCTAATAATGTACCATGAATTAATAGGCTAATGTCATTCCTTTCATGTGTAATGATGTACCTTGGGTAGATAGGCTAATGACATTTCTCTCAAGTACAATAATATTAATGTGAATGAAATACTCTATGGGAATAAAAGCTAAGCACCGAGTGGATATATGTCATGTCTCGGATTCTGGAGTCCGAATCACAATCAGCGTCATTGACCTCTCAGTGGTCGCAGACAAGCCTCATCTTGCATTCATCACATTCATATGGTTAATTTTAGCGGAAAATTTAAAACATTTAAATGTATGAAGTATATATAGACTTCATATAGTTTTTTCATGAATTCAGCATATACTAAGCTCAATACAAATGTAACAACCATCTTTCATAAGAGTCAATTCGAAGCAGAATAAGAATATGTCATTAATACATTTGCCAAATACGGCCTTATTACAGAAGCTTCAAAATGAAAGTACGAAAGAAACTCTAGGGATAACATCCACTAGTTTTGTCTAAAACTAAGGCTAGACTAAAACTGTAGCATCCTCGAAATTAAGAGGACTTACCAAATGGTCTAGAGAAACACTGATGTCCAAACCGTTGAAAGAGTCGTCAATCTGTCCCTTAACCTGCATCTATAAAATGGCAAATAGTAAGGGTTATTACACCACTTTATCTAAGTATGGGTGTATTGATACGCTCAAACTTACTTCTCAAATAAGAAGTAAAGCGGTTGTGTCAAGTAAATAACCCAACTAGTGAGATTGGGATCGTTCCCACGAGGAAAATAGTCTAGACTTAACTTCAACTTGTTATTACTATTGTTTGGTCAATGACTTCCTTGGAAAGTAAAAACAATAAAGGGGGGTTTCTATTTCTAAATGAGTAAAATCAATTAACAAACTTGATAGAGACACTTAACAACTTTGAATGTTTGATTTTAATCAATTAATCAAAGTAACTAGGGTTTACGTGTTCCCCACAGGTTCATAACTTGATAACTCTTACTATAACAATTCTTTCCTAGTATCTTGCATGCAAAGTGATAAGTTATGTATTTCTAAATCCTTGGTCCGACATCTAGAAAATCTCACTCCGCACCTTGGTCCAGCTACGTGTGTTGCTATCCTAACCCTTATCCTTACCTCATATTAAGCATCGTATTCGATATTTGACTAAGTTGTTACCTCGTACCAATCAATACTAGCCTATTAGATAGTATACACTAAATCTATGTTAATAATTCTTTTCCTATTATCTACCTCCTTGGTCCGGCAAGTATAATTAAGGCGAGTTCTAAAGTTGGCCATCCGTTAAAAGGACTTCTAAGCGAAAGAATTATTAATACATGCAAGACACTATTCTAGAATTATTATTTTAGTTAGGATTTATCTCATTCTTTGCCTATGGTTCCCACAACCCTAGTTATGGAGTTTAGTTACTCATAGCCATAAACACAATATTCAAATATAGTAGATAAGAATTCATGTACTTACTTCAATGAGAAAGAGTAAAATCCAAAAGTTTGCTTGATTAATCACCAATATTCACTTGCAATAATCTCAAAATCCAACACTAATACACAAAGTCTAAGAATATGATGTCTAACTATCTGGTGTCTAACAATACGGAGTCTAACAATACGGAGTCTAACCTCAAAAACGAGGTTTTTTGGAACTATTTATAAAAAAACAAAAACCTAATTAAACAGGGATTCTAATTGCTGGAAATCTGCCAAAACGCGGCTGGGTCGACGGACCTCGCGACGGACCGTAGTGGTCACGACGGACCGTCATGGACTCCGTCGTCCCATACTTGTGCAATGTCTTTTGCTGCTCTCTTCATTCCCCTTGACGGCAAGTATGAAGGACCGTCATAAGCACAACGTTCCGTCGAGGGTCTTCGTTCCAAAACACTTCAACTCTTGGAATCTGGGTACTGGGATCACTTCTCTGAACTTCACGACGAACCTGCAGGACGGACCGTCATAGCCACGACGGACCGTCACAAGCTTCGTAATCCCACACGTGGTCAGACTTCCCCATCTTCCTTCAGCAGCTGCACTACGCTGCCACCTACGGACCGTCACAAGCACGATGGACCGTCATAAGCTCCGTAGGTGGTCTCTTCTGCATTTCTTCGCTCAAAATCTCTGCATTCAGCTTCGGACTTCCTGCAAAACAAAGAGAAACTTATATAAAAGTTAGCACAAAAAGGTTTTTGTACACACTAAACTTAAGGAAAAAGTATTAATAATACCGTGAAACCACGGTATATCATGTATGCACACATACACATAAGGCTATGCATGATCAAAGAAAGCTCTTCCTAAACAACATGCTACGTCTGGAAAACCTAGTGACTAGACTTTCCTAAATCGTTATATGTAAATTGTGGTATGAATATGACGTATATTAATGTATTCAAAGAACACAACTCATTTTCTGTATGATTACAAAACATTAGTATCATCCACATAATTTTAGAACAACTCGAGCTAAGATTTGGAAATTGGATAGTCCAAACCCGAGAGCCCTATTTTTGACATAGATTATTTTTTAGTATGTTTCTTCTTCTTGTTATGTAGTTCAACGATCTCCTTTAATCTTATGTTTCACTTACAAGTGCAATTGTACATTGTAGTCCCATACCTACAACGAATCGAGTAAGCAATTCACAAGACGAAAGAGATATTTGGCTACTCTACTTTAGATTCTTCATTCTTATTTCCTTTGGGTATGATTATATATATATATATATGCCAATATTTATTGGCTATGCCCATTCTTTAGTTGATTTATAATTCATGCTCCATTATTGTCTACCTTACTTACAAGATAAATATTTCATTCTTAAATTGGGTATGAATATATTTATAAGTCAATCTTTATTGGCTATGCCCATTAATTGGTTATTGACCCTGTTTATATACCTTGATTCATCTACTCATACTCTAATATTAGCACAAGCCTTAGTTTATCTTTCAATCTTTTTCTTCTTGTTGATGTGTAGTTCAATAATTCTTTTGATCGTATGTTTTACTTACAAGTGCAATGATTCATTGTAGTATCATACCCACAATGAATAAACTAAGTAATCCAAGGACTAAGGAATTATTTCCCTACATTATAGTGAGTCATTCTTTACACTGTATATTCATTACCTTTCATAAGCATTTCTCTATTGATCATGCCATTGATTTCATTAATTTCATGTTTTATATATTATACATTTCATATACACGAGACTTTGGAATCATTGATGTAACATTAAGACATCTCAAGTGAGGGCCCAACATATGGGACCTCAGCCTGAGGGCCTTCTTTAGCAAACCCAGAGGCTGCTTCATTCGTTCATTCGTACTTCACATTATTCATTTCATTCATTCGTAGGCTGATGTTAACACCAGCTATACCTAGGATAAAGCTTAAGACTCTCATCGGGATCATGAAGTGCAATGACCAAGAATGACCTAATGTCATTGCTTGAATCTGGTTTCACCTCCCGATTGTCTTGCACAAAAACCTTCGGTGTCGTTCATTTCATTATCTTTCATACTTTAAGTCTGGACTCATTCTTTCTTTGGGAAATTTAACCTTAACCGACATAGATCATGTGAGCATCATTAAAACCAGTGTCTGCCCCACACCGAAAATAGGTGGAATCACCAATCAAAGTATCCCGAACATGCTGGCATATATAGGGAGTCAAACCCTGCTAGATCCCTATATTGGCAGTATAGATTCAAAGACAAGGAGTTATAAGGAGACCCATACCTGGCATGCCGGACAGTCTCATCTCATGAGAGTTACATGAACCTCCGCCCTTCCCGAAAGAAGGCATCACCGCTCATAGCTAGTCTATCGGTGCTTAGTATAAATTTCCATTACATTCAACTCATACGTCATGGAAGATGGCTTCTAGTATGAGGACATCATAGCTCAGTAGATTATTTCTCATCTCATCATTAGTATTAGTATACATTAATCTCAATATTTTCGTTAGAGTGTTCATAGAGACTGATCTCTTCTTTAGCTTTACACTCTCATAGGTGAGTAGGATTTGGTAACATTTACTTAGGCTCAGTTAATACTACTCTCATCTTTTACATTAGACTCTTATCATGTTGTCACCACATTCATTAACATTAGCACATTTGTTTTTCATAATTACTCACCCCTTTACGTGAATGTTCATTTCTTCTTTATATTCTAGTGTTGACTCAGGCATTATGGAGGCTTGCATCTAGATTAAGATTTACTTACTCTATAATGAATGGTCATCCTTAATTTACATAGATGAAATGTGAAGTTTCCTTACATATCATCCTTTGGTGTTAATGAGACTGGCTCACACCTTCTAATACCATCGTACGTGAATATTCTTTTAACGTAGCAGCTTAGGTGTAAGTGAGACTTGTCTCACTTCCTTTAACACCCCATTCTGGTCAATTACTTACTTTAGACCCCTTTAATTATGTTATAACTCATGTTACTTACTTTAGTGTAGTAGATTCATATCATCGTTTATGGATTATGAGCACTTCATTCAATGAGTTTCATGAGTTCATACGTCATTATTTTAGAGCATGTTGGGAGTTGTCCCAATGAGTGGCATGCCCTTGATTATGGATTCATTGATATTACTTTAGAAGTGCTTATATTATCATTTGATACTCTAATTACACAAGATTTAGCATACAATTAGTATTGGCTCAAGATTTGGGATGTTAGACTAGCAAATTCATTCTTATTGGTGTGCATCTTTAATTTTTCATATGCATAAACCCTTAGCCAATCTTTTAATCATTTATATAAATTTCTAGCCATTAGCATATTCATTTTGACAAATAGCCAATTTTTTTGGAACCAGATAGCCAATTCATTCAAGATATGATTTCATAGTGGCCTTGTTAAGCCAATTTTAGTTCATGACTTTAGAGTAACATTTTTAAGTCTTAATGGATAGCATCATATTAATATTTGATGACTTTACCAACTTCATAACGTCATATTAACAGCAAGTATGCACAACAGACCGTAACATCTTCATACATAATATTTTCGAACATATTTTTAACATAGTATCATTCTTTTAATTCACATAATAACACTTAGCATCAAACGAGTCCAACTAATAGGTTCAGTCAATCATTATTTAATGAAAAACTATATACATTAACATCAGCCAGCACCACATACCAACAATATGATTTCTAACCTATTCAACTTTTAAATTGTAACAAGGATACTAGGGAAAAGGAGTTCGACAAGAACGACGGGAAACGACCCTAGTTTTCAAAATCTTTGAATCATTCAAAAGAAAGTTCTCTTGAAGAAATAAGTGCAGGAGAGAAACCCATATGTTAAGTAGAACTTAATCTATGAAGACCACCTTGAATGAACCTTGAAGAAACCTTGAAAATCGTTTAAGAAATTTTCTAAATTTTTTTCTTGCGCTTGTTTTCTGGTTTTAGTCGTGTATTTGTTTGAGTTTGAACGTGGTTTTTAGGTTAAGGAACTGACCTTCACTTATTCAACTTAGGGTTTAACAAGTTAATTAAATATATTAATTAACTAATTACTAAACAAAAAACTCCTAAGTTGACTAAACATAGGAGAATGTTGACTTGACCTAAAATTTGTAATTTTGGTGTTGACTATGGTTTAGGTCAACATTTTGACTTTATATTAATTAATTTAAATCCTTAATTTAATTAATTTAGGGACCTAGGTTAAGTACTAAAGTACCCCTAAGTTATTGGAACCATAATCAACCTTTTAGGACCATCCTAGGTTAAGTACTAGGATGTTTCTTGCATTATATTAGGTTAGCATAAGAATTTCGATTTTACCCCTTTAATTTAATTAATTAAATTGATAATTTAATTAATTAAGTAACCTATGATAATTACTAAAGTACCCTTAATTCGTTATAACAATAACTAATCCTTTGGACCATCCTAGGTTAAATACTAGGTTGTCTTTTTCTTGTCTCAACTGAAATCTTGAAACTTCTTTGTGATTTCAGTTTTGACCCTTTAAATTTATTAATTAAGTTAGTAAATTAATTAATTAACTAGTATCCCTAAGTTGTTAGGACCTTAACCAACTCTTTGGATCATCCTAGGTTAGGTACTAGGTTGTCCCTTTCTTGTCTTAACCAAAATCTGAAAATTTCCTTATAGTTTTGGTTTTAGCCCTTTTAAATTATTTAATTAATTTGATAAATAAATTAATTAGATAACCTAGGGGAATTAATTACGTACCCCTTAGTTTATAGGACCATAACTAACCTTTTTGACCATCATATGTTAGGTACTAGGTTGTCTCTTTAACTAGTACTAGGTTAGTGTCAACCCGTTTTTGGCCTAGGTTGTCAGGTGCACTAGTAGGTCCATTTCAGTTAGTACTAGGTTATTTAGATATTTGGGGAAGTATGTTAGAGTCTAAAATTGGTTAGGACTTTAGGCCCCACATGAAGTGATCCCTTATACACGTTTTGTCCCCTTAACTACCCTAACCGAATTCGGTTTGGGTGGTCCCCTCCTTTGGTGCTTCTTCACATGCCTTGAACATGTGCTTGTACATGGGTTTGTTGTACTTTCCTAACTAACTATTATTTATGGTTCCTTTGGGAATGTTTACTTATTGTCTTAAGGATCCTCGTTATGTCCTCTGGCACTGCTTACTCTACATGATCATTTTAATTGATCATGTGACATGGTATCTAGGCTTGACACTTGGATGCCTCATACCTTTTTGTGAGTTAAAGGAAAAAGCATTTTAGTTTAGGGTATTTTTTGCTGGTACATTTCTAAACAAGCTTGGACTATTTTTTGCTTATTTGGGTATATATAGAAATTGGCTACCCTTTAGCCATTTTTCTATACTATGCCCAATATTTTTCAGTATTGTTCATTGGAATGCCTATGTATCCCCAATATGTATTCTAACGGACTTACTGGCTCTTCACTAGACATATGATTTTCCGAAATGTTATAATATGGTAAGATAGAAAATCTCTCAATGTTAGGTTAGGGTTCCAATGAACATTGTCCTATCCCATAACTTTGTGCCCACAAAGGTATAGCTAGTGGATCCACCTAAGCTAAAATATTACCGGTCCTACCTTAGGCAAGTAGACTACTTCTTTACGGCATGAAGGTTCATGGCACCGAATTTCATGCCAAGCTCACATAGTCTATGTCGTTTAAATGCTTATTCCCATCATTTGAGATGTGCACTATGATTTCCTGATAAGTTTTATGAAGTATGGGTGGTAGTATGGGATGTCATTCATGTATTGCACGAGTAGACTTTAAGAGGGCTATAGTGAGTTCTCTAAGGTCTTAATGACTAATGAATGAATGCTCTCTTAATGAAGCTAATGAAGAATGTTGACTTAAATGTTCAATGAGTTGATGCTTGCTTTACTTGGATTTTATTTATGACTTACTTTCCTTATCATGACTTATGAAATGTTTATGTTTCCTTATGTATGAGTATGGTTCAAAGATGAAAAGGAGGAATGGTAAATTCAATTTTGGTGGCCTTAATGTGGTACTTACTGTGGATGGTGGTATGAGACTCTATTCATACATTGCACAAAATATAGCTTGAGATTACTTGAGGTGAAGGTTTAATGTGATGAAATTACTTGAATGTTGATTGTGTTTATCTTGTGCCTCTTATACTTATGTTCATGAAGTTTTTTCAAATTGGCATATATCATGATTTTCAAAGAAAATTTCCTTTTTAAGCATAGTTTTGCCTGGCTATCACACTTAGTACATTAAATGTGTAAACCCATATTTCTTTTATTTTCTACAAAGTGTAGGGATTGACACTCAATTTGATTCCCGTCGTGAATAAATACTTGGATTGAGTTCTTTCAAGGCTAGTGGTATATCCTCATGATCTGAGGACAAGTACATGATGTTTTATATCTTTTGTTGTGATAGACTATTTCTACACTTTGTTTAAGACTTTCAATTGTGAAGGGTCGTGACTTTACTTTTAATTTCAATACTTGTTTAGATGGACATGTGAGATTGTAGACATATATTGTGTTTTTAAATAAATTTTTTCGATTGTATAGATTTAAATAAAGGTTTTAATTCTGCACTATTTCATTTATCCTATGTTATGAATGTTATGAGGCTCTTTAGAGTCTTGTACGTTGTGTTATATCTAGGGTGTAGACTCAGGGCGTAATATATATAATAATAATATTTTATTTAAAATTTTCATATATAAATAATATTGATTACAATTCATAGTTACAAGTGTTACGATATTAATTTTTTAATAGCACCCATACATATATAGATATTGTGCATGAAATTAATATTGGAATTATAATTTTTTGTAAATTGCAATATAAGAAAGGAATAAGGAATGAGAATAATAGGAACCTCTCATGTTTGGAGAAAAAATGACAAATGTGAGGGAGGAGATGGAACACAATACTTGGTGGCAACTTAAAGTTAAAAACTTCTAGTTTATGATTTAACAACTGAACTAGACAAGTGGCTTGGTCCTTTACTGAAGACGATGTCATAATAGAAGAGAAATTGGAGGTTAAAAATTTCATTATAAACTAAATATGGGATATGTTAAGAAATTCAAAGATCATATATCTGAGGACGACATAGATAAGGCTTGGTGGATAGGAGAAAACAAAGGGAGGTTCATAGTGAGGTCGATTTTCAACAACTTAAGTGGGAGTAGTGGAACAAAAAAGGGTAAAAAAAACTGGATCAAGGGTCATCTTTTTAAAATTGTCTTCTTCATTAGGGAGTATGAAATAAAGAGAGTTTTTACTAATAATAATGTTAGCTGCAAGTGGTTTCAAAATGCAATTATTATAAGTATGGAGAATGAAAATAATAATACATCTTTTACTAACAGATTCCGTAGCTCAAAGGCTATAAAAGCATTTTATTTCATGTACATGTACAAATATTAAAGGAATTCATCTTCAACAACTCATTATCCCATGATGGGAACACAAGACATCAAATAAGTTAACAAAAATATTAAAGGCAATCCCCAACTATCATAATGTGGGAATTATAGAAAAGGAGAAATGCAAAAAGACACTGAAATGAACATTCACTCAAGTGAATGAACCATTATTAGATGAAAATACATCAGTTGGTTAGAAGGAAAGTTCCCATTGCCCAAGAAGGTTCCATGTCAATGGAAAGAAACTATGGACATGTTGTAGAGATATAAACTTACTCTCGATTACCTTATAGTGAATCGAAAGTTATTGAAAGAAAGATGGATCACATGCAACACTGATTGTGCTAGTAAAGGTAATCGAGAAAATAATGAATATGATTTTTTATTAGAAATAATGGTGGAGATCTAGCATATGCAAAAGGAGAGAATATTGGGATAACTACAAACATGAAAGCAAAATCAATAGCTATTTGAGAAGTTTTGTGTTTCCGTTTAAGAAATGGATTTCAACAAATCCTCTTGAGATAAATTTGATTAGTGTGAGAAAACATGCTAGTCAAGAATTGGAGAATACCATGAGAAATAGTTGAGAGAGTGACATATATTTAGGAAATCATGAAGAACGTAAATGTTCAAATTAAGAATATATCTAGAGAATTTCAAATCATTTAGTAGACTTTATTGCTAATGTAGCTATTGGTACAGAGGGAATTCAAAATTTCAAAACTATAATCAATTATCAAGTTGAGCAAGGAGAATACCTAATATTAACAAGCAACAAATTCCTTCAGTAAGAGTCAAGATAAGGAAAATTAACATCAATAACAACAACTAACATGCTTAAATACACAACAAATGCAAATAACTCCACAACTATGTTTATAAGTCAAGTAACATCTATATAAGGAGAAAACAAGATGTAATGGACTATTTATATTAAGCTATCATATTTATCCTAAGTTATGATAGCTAACAAGAAGTTATGAAAGCACCAAAAAACATGAGAGTCGAGGAGTCGGATCTGTATTCTTAACTTGTATTTAGCTAGGAGATCAAGATAAAACTTAAGAGCAATTTGGTTTTCTCCTTTTCTACTTCAACTACAAGAAGGAAAAGGTTAGAATATCAGCAGAGACGCAAGGCATATGAGAAATAGTTACTTACAAGGATCTTCAAAGCTGGAATGAAGGGTTCATAGTCTTTTCCAAGATCGATAGAGCTCATACATCCAAATCGGATAGTACATCTAAAGATGAGATAAATCAATAGAGAAATGAAAAGAAAAAAAATCGGAGAAGAAAATGAAGAAGTAACTTTGAAAGTTGATCTTGACACTATAAGAGAAGGCTAGCGATGGAATATGTTAATCATCCATATGAGAAGGAAGCAAAGATTATTGTTGGGGGTAACAAGGGGTAACAAGGTGGAGCTTCATTAGAGATGTGGAAGGGTCAGGGAATGAAGAAGTTGAAGACTCACTTAGGAAACCCTATTTCATAGAGTCTTGCTATATCCTTATTTGGTCACTTTTGAGCCGACTAGGTTTTCTTTTGTTGTTTGGCAGTAGATAAACCCAATAATTTGAAGGAATAAAGGACCTCAAGTTCAAAAATAGGAGGAATACTAATTGTGATAGAATTCTCATTGTTGTAATAGTGTGTTATTTCGTGTTGATTATGTGATGATTAATTTATGTTGATTTTTTTTAAAAAAATGATGACTACATTTTTTCCCTAATAATTATCTTTATTATAGTATTTTATATATGTAGTTCATTTAATTTTGTTTTGTATTTATCAAACTTAAAATATCTATTTATAAGTTCAAATATCTTAACATTTTCTTTTTAAAATGGTGTATTTTTATAAATATTTATTGATAATGTTATATTTGATATTTATTGTGTTTAAGTAGTTTTATTTTTTTAAAAAGCTAAATATTGAGATGTTTCCAAACAAACAAATGAAGTATTAGTTATTGAGATGAAAACAAACAGACCTAAACTTGGAAAGTTGTCAGCATAGTTGATTGATAAGTTAAATTTTGTGATGGAAGGGCGTGAACCCTAATTGAAAGATTTATGTGTTTTTAGGGGTAGTAGAAGATGTACGGTCCCACAGAAGATGCAGAGCGAACCGCTTTCAGGATGGCTGAAAAGAAATACAAGCTGTATTACGACAATACCCGAAAGTAAGTTTCTTATAGAATACTTGCATCTCTTTTACGTGTACTAATCTGTTGTTGTTCAACTCAGGAAAAAGCAACCCAGACCAGTAGATTTGTCTGACGTTACTGATTTCAAGTCAATTTCAGAGGCTTACCACAGAAATGCTGAACTTCCCTCAGGCATTTTCCCAATTCATTGCGATCTCCATACTCCTATCTTCTGCTTGGAAAGTCATCCCGGTATGCCTTATCACGTTAATATTGCACAATTTCCATTGGACTTGACTTATCTATTAAGAATATCTATCTTCAACTTTCATCAGTAAACAATTCCAGGTCATTTTATTTTTTTTTAAAAAAAAGATGTGACCTTTGAGAGTTGTTTGGATGGTTGTTACGTATTGTATTGTTCTAATGAATATGATGTTTGGATAGATTGTACTTACATATTGTCACACATCCATAATTTGAATGATAAACCTGTAAGAAAAGTAGAGTACGGGTAGAGCTACTATCAAAAAGTTAGCTAAAAGATGAAATGTAATTATTAAATAATAAATAAAGACAAAATGAGAAGAAAATATTGAGGTGACGACACGATCACACCGAATCGGTTGTTACATAAATTGGGTCTTTTTGTTGTTACTTAAAGATGGATTTAAACAATACACTACAATAGAATTTAAGTAACAATCAAAACAAACATTGTTTAGACTAACAATACAATACAACGGGTAACAACCATACATACAATATGTAATTCGTAAAGCTCATTATGATAGGAAACCAATCCTTAAACACCCTATTACTCAACATAATCTCCATAATTTACGTGTATAGAATTGACAGGTGAACTATAACTTAATGATGTACTTATTAAAAATCTACTTCAATACATTATTTCACTATCTTTGTAGTCCTGACTTGTATGTTAAGTATATGATAGTAATGAGAGTTCATTTAGTTTTACAGCTCATATTTTTCTTGAAGGAAATTTATTTATAGGCAAAGTAGCAATGGAATGATTTGGGCCTGAATATAGTGAATGGTTATAGAGGACTATAGCTGGCTGCAACTTTGTTATGTGTTGAGGCATAGTCGGTTGATGACATTAATTCTCAATTAATCTTCTGTTGTTAGCATGCTGTACATTGAAGCTTTTGTCCTGATTGTTGCAGGGTTTTATTTCATTCCTGGAGCATTACCCGTTGAGGAGCAATGCCGGTGGATAAAGGAGAGTTTAACAAGCTTTCCCCAACCTCCTAACAGGACCAACCACAATGCAATTTATGGGCCTCTACAGGACTTATTTGCTGCTGCCAAGGATAATAAAGTTTTAATTCAAGAGGAGCAGTACTGTGGAACCAATAATTCTGAGGTGGAAATCATTGAAAACGACATAAATGTTCCCACATGGAACTTTTTTGATCAATCAGGTGCATTATCCAAAGGAGTTACATGCAAATCAGTGTTAGCCTCTGTTTTGCTTCGTAAGTTACGGTGGAGCACCCTTGGCTTGCAGTTTGACTGGTCGAAGGTCTTGCTGAGTTTCTCCTCATAAACTGCAGTATATTTGTTCAAAGGTTCATTTAGATGGCTTGTTGCTCATTTGCATGCAGTCCTAGTGATGTGAGGATATTCAATATTTCTCATTTGTGCATCATAATACCCTTTTTAAAGTATTCATAGGAGTTGGGCTTATTTTATATGTGAGCCGAACAAGTTATGTAGGCTTTGAATACCATCGTGTGATTCTTATTGTGGTACCATTTGTTTCTTCACTTGCTGTTAAAACTCACTGATACCAATGAAATAGGAATTGTGCATTCCTTCCTTCCTCAAATTATTTCATGACCTTATCTAAGTCCACAAATGTTATTGATATTTTAGCTAAGCACTGACGATATATTGTCTTTTGAGTAAGTTGTTCATTGTGCTGTAACATTAGTTTCTTGTGTCTATTCCTGCTGATGAGAGTTTTTAGCAATTGTACACTCAGCATTCCTTCCTTCTTCCGTACAGTATATTTTGTACTCTTTTTATGTGCTTAATTTTATTTAACCTTGGATTGTTTTCATAGTTTTTATTTCCTTGATTAGTATCTGTTCTGATTTTTTTTTCCTTGCATTTGCTCAGCGGAGCTATAATATTTCTCTGCCTCACAACAAGATACCTGATGCACTTTGCCTACTGGCTGAAAGAATGGCAGCACCTACCCTGCCATTAGGTGAAGTGTTCCAGGCAGAAGCAGCAATTGTCAATTACTTTGGTCTAGGTACCCATTCTCAAATATTTGTCTTCTAGGTCTCAAGCATATGAATCTATACCGATACTAAGTGTTTATAAAAATGAGCCACTACAGTTGACTTCTTATTTGCTAATTCTAGTTTTCTCTACTCCTTTAAGGTGACACACTTGGTGGCCACCTTGATGACATGGAGAAGGATTGGAGTAAGCCTATTGTTAGCATGAGGTAAGTACTGATTTCTTACAGCTCTTTCTACTTGAATTAAGTTCAAACTTTGATATGTAGGAAACGTTACTAAGGCCTGACAAGTGTTCTTTTTTCTCTGTAGCTTGGGCTGTAAAGGCATTTTCCTTATCGGGGGAAAGTCTAGGGAGGTTCCACCTCTTGCAATGTTTGTTCGAAGTGGTGATGTTATTCTTATGGCAGGACAAGCAAGGGAATGCTTCCATGGTTAGTTGACTACTTATCTTCTAGTTTTCTGTTTGTGGTGTGCTAGTAGTAAGTGATGATTATTGTAGGATATTGGGCATCTATATGTAGTTGACAGAAATTTGGTCGTAAAACTTTTTAAATCATTCTTGGTCTACTGGTAGAAGTATTTTACATTGTTCAGCTGATTTTACTTGGGAATAAATAGTCTTGTTCCCATTTTTTGATGATCTAGAATGGTCAAACATGAACTACTTGAAGAACTAGCTTATACTGAGGTTTAGCATTCTTAGATACCAAGTTAAATTAAGAAAATAAAAGGCCAAGAATATTATTTTTTTCATTTTCAAGTTCATCTACAGAAGGCTCAAATAATTAGTGATCTTATGCTGTACGGAGACTGAGGTCTGCGCATATTTTGATGAGAAATGGGTATTTGTGTGGTTAGTGGTTTGACTGCCACTGATAGTAGCTGGAGGAAGCTGTTGAAAAGATCATTTTTTTTGAGTAAATTCAACTGAACCCCTTTTACCTTTTGGGCATGGGAAAAAAACCTCCTTCACCATTTGAATGAGACAATAACCCCCTTCCTCCTCCCCCCTCCCCCCCGCCCCCCTTGGTCTTAAATTAAGCGGTTGAGAAAAACTGTAATGAAGAGACTGATTTGCAGAGATAAACCTCTATGTGTTGTGTATATTTTTGTACAAGAGATGGTGTAAATATTTATACAGACTAAAACTTGGAAAAGCAATCCATAATCTAACACACTCTTTAACTGACTGAATAAATAAAATGCAGAAAGAAAAAGATACACTAGTTACAAATACTATTCTGCCCTCAGTACAATGTTCTAGATTAGAATAGTATCCCTAACAGGTGTCTTGTTGTTCAAATCAAGTGAATCCACTTTTTCCAATATGTGCTTGAGACTCTATTGGAGGTGGAGATTTTCCGGCAACAACGGTCAAGATGTTTTCTTCCATAACCAATCATAACCTAAGTCCTTAAATTATAGCATTTACTGAATCATTCTCGGATATGAAGCTAAGAACACTCAAACATCCGCGGATCCGTGAAAACGAACATATCGGAGATCTACTGCTCCATACGACTTTCTTTGCTTACTATTTTTTTTGTTGAGAAAACCGTCAAATACATACAACTTCCGTTACTTAGTTTATTATCTTTATCTCATTTCTTACTTACATACATGAACACATTTGACTACTCATAATCAAGCTATTAAATCATGACCGATGTCCTTGAACTCATACAAATTGAACTATGCCTATTTTCTGGCAAATAGCCAATTATATTTGAACACTGGCAAGAAATCATTCAATAAATGTTTCCGTCAATATTCTAAATTTAGCTACTCATAATTTTACTCAAAAGCTCAAGACTAAAATTCATAAACAACAACAAATAATGGGAGAAACACGAAGCTCATTTCTTAATATCGTTAGCCCTTGCTTCTGGTGTGGTTCTTGCCCTCAAAAGTGTCCCCTCAAAAGACGTTTCTTGGGGTTTATATATGGCCTAGGGTGTATAAGAGGCTGTTCATGCCAATAAAAACTCGGCTCATGCTAATCAAAACTATGGTATGAAAAACTGAGATGCTCATCAAGGGACCTCGCAGTGTGAGGAGGGTTGATGAGTTCCTCCTCACCAAAATTTCAGGTTTGGTTGCGATCCTTGATTCAGTGCTTTGAAATTGCCCAACTTCCCTGGCTCGTTGTCACGACCCAAAGTATACCCCAGGCGTAACGTGACGTGTAGAACCCCAAAAGGCCCTACAGTAGCCACTTAGCAATGCATCATACAAGATAGAAACAAAAATTTCAAGAGGACAGTCTTAATTCATTTAAAGAGTTTGACAAAAGCAGAAGTCTAATATAAGTCTCAATAAGCCATCTATTACATCAAGAAAGTGATTGGGACATAATACATCACATACAAGTTTGAAAACTGAAATAAAGAAAGCAATAGAAGTGCTCTAACATTTTTTCTGAAAATGTAACACTTTGACGACCCTACTGTCAGAAAATCAAAATATTTTTCAGCACGTCGAGCTTTCTACGGCCTATTTGTTGAAAAGGTCAAATAATATATCAGATGTTTTAATTTTTTGATGGATCACCATTGAAAGAAAAAATAAATAAATTCTAATATACTGACGGTAAGGTCAACGAAAATCTTTTGGCACAGAAGATCATTAGAAAGTGTTAAATCATCAGTTTTTTCATACACTGAGGTTATTGAGAAATGTCATCGAAAAGTATCAACGACATCTTACTGCAATTGAAGATTCATTTCAACAAGCTGGTTTCTATCTGTGTTTTTGTGACTTCCTCTGTCAGAACTCCTGAAAATCCTAGCAGTGTGTTTTTTGAGTTTTAACAAGGGAGTGAAATGCCTAAGTTAATGATATAAGATTATTACTGTAATTTTTATGAGTATTATAATTGCTTACTGAGAAGTTCTCATTGCTTAGTGTTACTAAAAATTATATTCTTGTTTGTCTAAAACGATGGGGTGATTTTCAAAATTTCCCAAGGGATTATTGCTTCACCGCTTCATGGGTGAAGCAATGAGCTTTAGAAAAGTGTGCTCGAAAGAATGACTAGCGAAGTGATTCAATAGAGAACTGGTCGATTCATTGAACCCTTTTGCTTTTGAAAACATTGTCAGCATTATATGTTTTTTCCCCATTTGACCATTATAGCAGCCATATTGTTTCGGTTTGTGGGGAGGTGTGCTGGAAATGAGAAAAAAAAAAAAAGAACTTTTTTGAAATGCATTAATTTGTTGGTTGTGCCTTGCAGGTGTCCCTAGGATCTTCACTGATAAAGAAAATGCTGAGATATCCTCCCTTGAATTGCTGTTTTCTGATGAAGAGGATTCTGCTTTGTTGGAGTACATTAAGACTTCTAGAATCAACATCAATATTAGACAAGTATTCTAAATCTAGAATGAGTTGTCTTTTGAAAGTTTTGTAGAGATGTAACATTGGAAAAAAAATTCGTCTGTAGCCAAAATTTTGCAGAGAATTCTCTCATATGCTGTTTTGTTGAGATTCAAAACCTACCCCAGGCACACTCGATCATTTGCATTTTTATTTCCTTGTGCTCTTAACGGTTAACCCTTTGGATCTCTGATTGTAACATGAAAGGTCGTGAGGGTAGAAAATGTAGTTCCATTCAAATTTGTGGATAAAGCTTGCTCATACGGCTTAGTATAATAGCGTAGAGAGTTGAAGAAAAAATTATAACCTTAAAACAGAGAATTATAATAACCATACTGATGGTTTGTCCAGATTCTCGTGAACAAAGACTTTATAATTGATGATTTAGCCAAGCATCTGAAATAAATCATCTTCTTATAGAAGTACAAATATATGACAATTATTTATACCTAACACATGGTTAATAGGACGGTTGTATTATAAATAAAAAATAGCCAAAAATGTGTAAGGCGAGAGCATACATAATTGGAATGGATCAGCAGTAAGAAGGCGGTAGCGTCCCACCTAATTGTGTGGGAAGAAGGGGAATTAAGGAATGTAATACATCGGTTATTAGGGGACGATAGCTTGGCTCTGGCTGAACACATAATAGAGCAACTGCAGCAACCTACACATTACCACAACACAGACTTCAGAGCTCTGAACTGAAAATAACAAAATGTTGAACCCTAGCTAAATGGCACTAATTTTTGCAGAAACCTGATACAAATGCTTTAAATCCATTGTGTTTTGTATGACAGGATCAACAATGTTTGGAAGCTTTGATCTATCTGTCAGCTGAGGCATGGCCTACAATTCCATAAAGAGTTTTAGACAAGTTCAATTTCAGAGTGAAGTGGATCTCAGACCATTACTTACCCATGTCACTATAGACTGACATTCAGTGGCTGCCTCCTTTTCTACAGGCCGCCTTCCCAATAACAGCTCCAAAAGTACTACTCCAAAACCATAAACATCACTTTTATCACTTAATTTTCCTGTAAAACAAAGAAATGAAAATTTAAGTGGCACTATTTTAAAAGGATCTCAATTGGTTAAAGTATTTATAATTATACCTTTTTGACAAAGAGAAAAGTATCGAAAACACCTCTAAACTTATTAGTTTCATCCCTGAACAATTGATAGCCTTAAAGATACCTCACTAACTAAACTTATATGCAACCCGATCTTACAACATAAGTGAACGAACTACACCCCTAAATTCTCAGGAACTGTCAATAGTTTGGGACGAAACTAATAATTTGCAACTTGTCACACTTTCAACCTTTTGTTCTATAGAAAAAAGGAAATTTGTAGAGTAAGTAAAATGTGTGTGAAATAGAATACATACCATCTAACATGTATTCAGGCGCTACATAACCTATAGTTCCAGAAAGCTTGATATTGTTTTTGTTTTGAGCCCCACTCAACACAGCAAGACCAAAATCTGACAGCTAAAATTAATCACAACACAAGATTAATAGAGGGAAAACTAGTCCTAGTATAATTTCTACATAAAAAGTTTTACCTTTGCATTGAAGTTGGAATCTAAAAGAATATTAGATGATTTCAGATCTCTATGAATTACAGGGGGATGGCGCTGCTCATGTAAATATTCTATTCCTCTGTAGGTACAAATTTGTTAAATATCAAATGTCATGAATCATGAATCATGAATCATTCAAATTAATAAATGGTCTAGCCTGTCTACCTTGCTGCATCAAGGGCAATTTTTATCCTGCGATGCCAAGTTAATGCTGATCCACGGGAAGGCCCTATGGAAACAAGAAATGAAAACTAGTAGAGTAATTGATTTTGATAATTCAAATTTATTACTAATCACCATGTAATTGAGTTTCTAGTGATCCATTTTGCATGAGTTCATAGACAAGCAATCTTGTTTCACTGTGGATGCAATATCCCAACAATGAAATAATATTGGGATGTTGCATTTGACTCAACAACTCTAACTCAGTCTGCAAATATATAACAAATAGTTAGTAATAGGATTTGTGAGAAAGAAAGAAAGAAATAAAATTGTTTGATAATATGGTAGATACCTCAAATTCTTTAATGGAATTTTGGGTTAGTTTCTTGACAGCTACATAAAAATTGTCTTCCAATTTAGCTTTGTACACACATCCAAAACCCCCCTCACCTAAAATCTCAGTTTCTTTAAATTTGTTGGTGGCTGATTCAAGTATGTTGTAGTCCATTAAAGAAACCAATGTTTTCCTACTCATTCCCTTCACAACATCTTCAGAATCAAAAATTAACATTAGTATAATTATAATTATAATTATAATTATAATTATAATTGTGTGAAGAAATGTATGTACCTGAGGTGTGAAATCTTTTGTGAAAAATCCAGAATAAAATGATGAAGATAAAGATTAGTCCTAATGCAGTAGAAGCTACAATGAGTGCTATCAACAGCCTTCTATTTTTATCCATAGGGTGGGTGGGTGGGTGGCTGCTTCTCAATTCCCACTCCAACCTTTCAATAAATAAAAGTTAAAAAGTAGTATAAAATTGAATGTTGAACTAAAACTAGAGAATGGGTCCAATACTTTATGTTATGTTTTGAACAAACACATAATTGGGTCCACCAAAAACAAGATATTCTTTTTTTAAAAAAAATTATTTATTATGTTGCGCTTATCAAAAGTTAATTTAATTATTTTTTAAAGGTAAATTAAATTATATTAATTCGATATTTTAAACAAAAAAATTACATATTCTAAAACTATATGAAAAATACAATAAATTACAATTTTTTGCATATTAATATGATGAAAAAATACATTTTAAAATATTAGTCAAAATTTTTATAGTTTGACTCTAAAAATAAAAATCATGACAAACAATACCGAACGGAAGGACTAAAATTTATTTTATTCTTTCTTCTTCACCCCACTCTATAAAATTTGGACAAATTATTATTTATTTTTGAAAAGACAATTGTTTAAATCTTGATCTGGAGCCCAATAAAAACACAAAAAATACTACTCCGTATTATTTATATAATTAATTAGTAATTTTATCTCAATGAGTTTTGAAGATACTCAAAAAAACTAATTAATATGAATTAAAGGATAAACTAGTAAAATTAATCAATCAGGCACTCACTGGTTGGACATGTAGAGACATGTACTATTTATATTATAATTAAGTGGACAAAATAGAATAGTTAATATTTTTTCAATATGAATAGAAAGTTTTTTTTTTTTTTTTTTTTTTATAGAAAGTTATATTGAGTTGCGCTTTATGATGTTTGTTAGGAGGATTGAAACAAGGAAATTGTGAATTAATTATTTATTTTGTTTTGTGTCTCATAGCCATAGCCTAATGGTGTGGGTAAAAAACAGGGACCACAAAAGATAAAAAATCATCTTCTCTATCCCTCATAATCGCCTACTTTTTCTCTCCAAAAACTAGTATATGATATACTATATGTTTAATTGCCTACTTTCTCTCTCCAAAAACTAGTATATGATATGCTATATGTTTAGTTTGTATCCAGAAAACTTTTTTTATATTATATATATATATATAACACACACTTAGCACTTAGGAGAGTCCCTTCATAGTGCATATTGTTGGAAAACGCGAACGAGCACAAAAATATATATGGTAAAAGTAATGAAAATAAAATGGAAAAATAACGACACCAAGAATTTTATGTGGAAACCCTTCTGAATAGGGGAAAAAACCACGGACCAAGAGGAGCAATTGATATTACTATAGTAAGGAATTTTACACTGTGTAGTCACGAATATAATACTCGAAGTGACTATTACACACTCAAAATGAACAACACTTTTTTGATTTTCTTGTTACTAAAATATAGCTCACACTCTATTTTTCTTCACAGACTATTTTCTTGTATAGTCTATGGAATACCTCACTTTGCTCTCAAAATGATTTTTCTCTCTAACTTGGTGTGTTCTACAAATAAGCAAGAATGATTTATTTATAGAAGGATAAAACCATGCCTATGTCACTAATTACATATGTAAATATAGCAAAGTCAAAGAATAGTTGCAAATCTTACCAATTTGTCAACTATCAAATCTTTTATTTTCAACTACAATTACTATTCTTTTTTAACAATTGCTTGTAGCAATTGAATAGCTAAAGTTGACTAAAAAATAGGATGGATTCAACACATATATAGATATGATTAATTAGCTTCTTTATTTACGTGTCTAAAACCTCAAATTTATTTATTACTACTAATACCGGTTCACAATCATATTTTAAGTTCTAAACCAACTCCACTTTGCTTCTTCTCACCATTCTAAACCCAATCGAAAAACTATAAATAACTAGAAGTGGTTGATGTAAGTTGGTAATTTGCATTCAAAAAAGAGAAACTTTGTATTGGCTTTGTTAAGATTTATGAAATAAGCTTATTTGATTCTTATGTTTTATTTGGTTATGCATTATGATGTTTCAAATTTATTATGTATCATGTTACACTATAATAAAACTTCAAATTACATGAGAATATAACCTGACGAATATTTTTGCAGATAATACTTGCAGATTTTCTTGGAAAATTCTTTAATTTCTTGATATTTAGAATATATTTCTTGCCAAACTTGTATTTCCAACAAATTTCACAGCTAAAAATGATGTCATTTTACATTAAATTAGCTTCCATGAAATTATCTACCAAAATAAATCCGCAAGAACAATATTTCTAAGTAAATCCCCATAGACAAAATTTTAAAAAAAAAATCCTTTTTAATCTAAGGAAAATTTCAGATTGTCTTATTGATTGGAACAACCCCTCCCCCCCCTATATGTATAGGAGATTATAATAACAAATCACAACTAGTGCATGTGTAATGTGTTGTTTAAATTACAATTACAATAGCTTCAAATAAATCTTAAACCCATTATTCTCTTATATTAATAGGTGTGAAAATTATAATTGCCTAATTAATTAATCTTTTCAACCATATTTTAAGTTTCAAGATGAAAGAAGAAAATGAAGAAGAAATGGTGGTACAATATTTTATATTTCGACAAATTATAAAGGTATATCCTTTTATTCGACAAATTATAAAGATATAAAAGTAGAAGAAGAGAGAGATATACCTGAGATGGTTCTTTAGCACCAAAGAGGAAATGCTCCAATTAACTTGTATCCTTCCAATTTCTACACCATTTCAATCATTTTTATTTTTTTTAAAAAAATTATAATCCCACAGTAACTTTTGTGATATAAAATTTTAAAAATAAGAAAGACTCATATATTTTGTGGTTTAAAAACACACTTTGACTATATTTTTGTTAATGGTAAACGAAGAATATAAATTAAAATTAAAAGTTAATAAAATTATGACAGTTTTTTTGAGACATTAAAAATAAAACTTTTAATAAATTTGAAGGAGTAAAATAGTTGGGATTTTATGAGTATTTCAAAATTATTAGAAATAGGAGGGGACCGTTTCTGACCATGTAATTCACCTATCATATCTTGGCTGTCTTTCCACCCAATGCCTTCACATTTTATCCCTATATCATATCTCCATATGTTTTTTTTAAAGTTGTTGTTGTTATTATTATTATTATTATTATTATTATTATTATTATTATTATTATTATTATTATTATTGTATATCCATCTGATTCTTTTGCTTTTTAAATAAAATTGAGTTGAACCTTCTCATACCATTAATGTTAATGTTGATGATGATGTTGATGACACTACACAATATTTTTCCTTATCAATAACTCTTATGCAAATTGCAATGTGCTTTCAATTATTCAGGTTAATCAACTATACAAATTATTAAGTTAGAAAAAGTGTCGCTTCTTATATTTATAATCGTGGATGTGAGACTTTGAATTGCTAATCTCTAATCTACATGAACGAATTGCATAATAAAAGCTTGTTTTATACAATTTTAATCTCTAACTAATCTCAATCATATTAAAGAGAAATTTACTCTCATTTGGTTTGAAAGACAGAAATATATATGGCTACAATTATAAGAAAATTAGATTTTGATTTTTCGTTGTTACTGAAGAAAGTGTTGTTTGAAAGGAGGAAAAAAAAGAAAGAAATGTTCAAAATTCTCCTAATCCTACAAATATACTATTAGTAGGTATTTACTTGTAAGGTGTTACATTAATTAGCTAATTAGATTTAGTATTGGTCATGTCAGCAGATTCTGTTTTAATTGTCAGTTAGTTAGTTACAATTACTGTTGATTCTTGTTCCATTGAACTACTGCTCATAGAGTTGGTTAGTTGATCAATTAGTTGAGAATTAGGCTGAATAATTCACTACTACAGTTGTATATAAACACATATCAAATGTACACTTCAGATCAATCAATAGACAAATCATTGTTCTATTCTCTAAATCTCTATTCTTCTCTAATTCTTCTCTTCTCTTCTAATTGTTCTTAAGTTGTTCTTCAGCAGTTCATCTCAATCGAAGAATCTTCATCGATTCTTGCAATTGAGCTAACATTGGTATCAGAGCTGATCTTTCCTTGACAACAATGACAAAAAATACAAGAGCAAATGATGGATCTTCTAACAATGAAGTGGGGGACTTGCGTGAGATGATGCAGTAAATGTTATTAGAAATGGGGACTCTTGCAGGGAAAGTGTTGAATCTTAAGAGATTGGATCAAGTTGTGTTGGAATTGAAGGATCAAGTTGTAATTCATTTTGAAAGAGGGGAATCGCTAGATGCACAGAAACTGTTCGATGAAAGGTTCCACAGGGAAAAGAGTGCAAGTAGTTTCACCAATACCATTCTCAAGACTCTCAATGGTTGAGGATGGAATTCTTAAGGTTCTCTAGAGAAGATCTTTGATCTTGGTTGTTCAGGATCGAACAATTTTTTAGTATGGATAACATTCTGATGGAGGAAAGGATATAAATTGCATCTTTACAGTTTGAAGGTGAGGCTATTTAATGGCATTTGTCATTCATGAAGTATAGACAATACTCACGGACACCAACATGGAGTGAGTATGCAATGACTATTGTAGAAAGATTCGGGGCAGATTATGATGACCCAATGGAGGAGATTAAAAAAGTGACACAAACAGGAGCAGTGTAAGATTATCAGGATATTTTTTAGAGGAATCTAACCAAGGTTAATCTGTCACAAGAAAATGCAATCAATTGCTTTGTAGGAGGTCTGAAGAAGGAGTTGAACATGGCAGTAAAAATAATAAACCCTCTCACATTATCTCAAGCTTATAAATCGGCAACAATGCAAGAGGCATACTTAGAAGCTGTAGACAGCGTGTTCAGAATTCAAATCAACCAAGAATGTATAGTGATCAGAATTTTCAAAGTAAACCTCCCTTATTACCCACTCCAAGTAGCTATAAAAATACAAAAACAACAAGAGGGACCAATAGAAGGACCTTGAGTGCAGAAGAACTGAATGAAAAGAGGTCCAAGGGACTGTGCTATTTCTGCAATGAGAAGTATGTGTTTGGCCACAAGTGCAAGAACATAAAGAAGTTATACTTTATAGAGGTGGAGGAACATGAAGAAGTGGAGAGTGAACATGAAAAAGAAGCAACTTCGGAGGACCAGGAGATAGAATTAATCAGGCCATTAGAACATATAGAAATCTCTGTTCATTCACTTAATGGCTCATTGAGGTTCAAAACATTAAGGGCCACTAGTTACCATTCCAAGAAACCTCTTCACATCTTGGTAGATACATGAAGTTCACATAATGTCAGTGATCCTGAAGTGGTTAAGGGTTTGGTATGCCAAGTAACATCTACTACGCCTCAGGCAGTAATAACAACTAATGGTAAAGATCTGCACGTGATCCAAATTTATAATATTTCTTGGCTGTTACAAGGTGTGGAGCTTTCAGCGGAATTTCTTTTGTTGCCACTAGGATCTTGTGGTGTAGTTTTGGGGGTTCAGTGGTTGTTAACACTAAGAGATATCAAGATGAATTTTAGGAAACTCATCATGGAGTTTTGGTATAAAGGAAAAATCATCTTCTCAGGGGAGAAGGCAAACAAATCAGAACTACAGGAGATGGAAAGTTAGATAAAATGTGAGGTAACAATTCCCAACTATTAGATAAAATGTGAGGTAACAATTCCCAACTATGTATGATTCAGGTAGTGCTATCTAAGTGTCACAAAGACCAGTCATATTCAATTAAAGCTCAGGAGAACTTCGAGAAGGATCCTAGACTACTAAGTCTAATACAAGAGTACAAGATTTTATTTGAGGAACCCCACCAATTACCTCCATTTTGAGGAGTCTTTGATCATAGAATAGTGTTGCACAACAATACCGAACCTATAAATAAAAGACCTTACAGATATCCTTCAGTCAAGAAGGACATTATTGGAAAGTTGGTTCAACAGACGTTAGATAAAGGGATGGTACAACCTAGTTGTAGTCCATTTGTTTCTCCAGTGGTATTGGTGGGCAAGAAAGATAGTACATGGAGGTTGTGTATGGATTACAGAGATTCGAATAAACACACTATCAAGAACAAGTTCTCTATTCCAGTTGTTGAGGCTCATTGGATGAGTTGGGGGGCTCTATAATATTTTCTAAGATCGATCTTAGATTTGGTTACCACCAATTGAGGATGGTAATTGAAGATGTACCTACAACAGCCTTTCGAACTCATTCGGAGCACTTTGAATATGTTGTCATGCCCTTTGGCCTGTCAAATGCACCTTCCACATTTGAAGTATTGATAAACTATGTCTTTCAGGCCTTTCTTAGGAAACATGTTATTGTTTTCTTTTATGATATTCTTATCTACAGTAGAACTCTTAATGAGCATCTGAAACACTTAAGGTCAGTTTTTGAGGTTATGCAGCACTACCAGCTATTTGCTAAGCAATTTAAATGCTTCTTTGGAGTGAGAAGGATTGAATATCTAGGTCATTTCTTCACCCAAGAAGAGGTGTCTACAGGTCCCTTGAAGATTGTTGTTATAAGGGATCGGCCTACTCCAACTACCCTTACAAAGTTGAGGGGTTTTCTAGGATTAGCTGGATACTATAGAAGATTTCTCCAAGGATTTGGTACCATATCAGGACCATAGAATGATCTTCGGAAGAAGGACAAGTTCCAGTGAATGAGGAGGCTTTAGTGACACTAGCACAACTTAAGAACGCATTGACTAAGGGACCAGTGTTGGTATTACCTGACATGAATAAGTTGTTCATTATGGAAACTGATGCTACTGGGTTTGGGTTTGGGTTTGGGATTAGGTGTTGTACTAATGCAGGAGAGTCACCCTTGAAACACCCTTACATTGCTCATTCAGTAGGCTGCGGTTTTCATGGACACTGTGGTTAAATTGCATGGGTTTCCTGATGCAATCACTAGTGACAGAGATGCTGTCTTTCTCAGCAACTTTTGGCAAGAATTGTTCAACCTACAAGGGGTCCAACTGAACACTTCTTCAGCTCAGTCTGATGGCCAAACTGAGATGTTGAATAGGAGCTTGGAAACTTACTCAAGGTATTTTGAGGTGAAGAACCTAATACTTGGTTCTATTGCCTAGCTATGGCCAAGTATTGGTACAACACTTGATTTCATGGTGCTATTCAAACGACTCCCTATGAGGCACTTTATGGGAGGCCTCCTCCACTACACTTGCCATATCTTCCAGGTAAAAAAACTTTTGTTGAAGTTGAAGCTACATTACTTCATAGGGAAATGAAGTTGGAGATCTTGAAACACCATTTGAGGAGGGGCCCAATTGAGAATGAAACAACATGCTTATTCACATAGGAGTGACAAGGTTTTTGAGGTTGGTGAGTGGGTATATTACAAGATCCATCCCTACAAGTAGCGTACTATTTCTAGCCACTCTTTTCATAAGCTGGCAGCCAAGTATTATGGTCCATTTCAAATTTTGAAAAAGGCGGGACCAGTGTCTTACACTCTTTGCTTTCCTGATTTGGTCAAAATCTACCCCAATATGCATGTATCATTATTAAAGAGGTGCTTTGCATTGCCTGCTCATGTCTCAGAGGCGAATGGTCAAGAAGGGTGGCCAGGTTGTGGCACAAGTATTGGTCAAATAGGAAGGTTTGTCTGATGATGATGCTACTTGGGAATTCTATCAGGCATTGAAGGTCAGGTTCCCTGGTTTTGATCCTTGAGGACAAGGATATTTTTAAGAAAGGGAATTGTTACACTAATCAGCTAATCATATTTAGTATTTGTCATGTTAGCATATTCTGTTTTAACTAACAATTAGTTAGTTATAATTACTATTGATTACTATTCCATTGAACTACTGCTCATAGAGTTGGTTATTTGATCAGGAAATTATTTGAGAATTAGGCTGAATAAGTCACTACTATAGTTGTATATAAACACATCTCGTATGTACACTTCAGATCAATCAATATACAAATCATTTTTCTCTTCTCTAAATCTCTCTTCTTCTCTAATTCTTCTCTTCTCTTCTAATTTTTCTTAAGCTATTCTTCACCAGCTCATCTCAATTGAAGAATCTTCACTGATTCTTGCAATTGAGCTAACATAAGGTAGATCAAATTTGTAACACCTCAATAATTTGTAGGTCAAGACCCCAACTATTCTTCATTTATTTGTAGGGTTATATCAGATGATTCTTAAATTACCCATATGCATAAAAGGTAAATTCTTTAGTGTGAAAATTATTTTGGATATCAATTAAGGTCACTAAAAACTCCTAGCACAAAGTTGAGTTTAAAGTTTCTTTACCAATTAAGGTTAAATGTAAGATATTACTCGAGTCAACTTTAAACAATAATATCTCTTAGAACATAAAGAGTTTTGTGGCACATAACCTTTCAAATTAAAGGTATTTGAATCTTCTTTTCAAAACCCACTGGTTTCGCAACAATTTGAGTTTTGAGTAAATCATTATGATCATTTTAGTAACCTGATGAAGTGCATTGACGAATTAACCGAAGGGAAAACATTAAAAATGGTCGTTTTGTCTTTTTACATCTAAAAAATGTTAACAAAATTTCTTGACTAATTAAAGATCCAAAACAATCAGATTTTGGCTAAAGCTCCACTATTGTACTATTCTCCAGATTTCTGCTCCATAAACACAAAACAAGTGAAAATATGATCGCTAGACTCATTGTGCAAAGTGCTTAGGGGGGATATTGGAGACAGAGATATCCCCCACTTGATAAGTCTATCAGTAGTCAACAACTTATTTTGCACTTGTATACATAGTGTAAATCTTGCTCTCGGCCGACTGCATTTTTGTATATTAAGTTCCTCCATATTACTCAAGGTTCTGGTTTCAACAAATGCATGTATAGTTGTCTTGTTAGACTACGCCCGCTTGATTCATCCACCTGGAACTGATCAAATGTAGTTCTAGCTTCATTTAATTTTCGTATTATCCAACACGCTTGCGTAGGTACCCTTATTGTCTCAAGTTGTTGTTGCCTTTTAAAGTAATAGCTATAAACCACCTTAAGAGCATTTATGTTGTTATCACTAAAAAAATTCTCTTTCTCTCATGCTAATGACGTATGTTAGCTAAACCTACACTGGTGGTTTCAGCATGGAAAGAGGACGGGAAGAGGAAAAGGAAGACCAAGACGGGAAACTATTCTCACTTTGGGTAGCGCTAATGGGGTAAGAATAGAACCACAGGGGGAAAAGGTAGTAACCCCTATGGTTACTCCTGCTAGAGGAATGCTAACTAAGCCCTCACCGATTTATGCAACTGAAGGGGCTAACCAACTTCACTTGAGTATGAGAGAGGCTACAAGCAAGACAAACCCAATAATCATAATTGTGCAACAGGAAGGAGAGGTGCGTATTAATGAAACAGTAACTAGGGCTTCCCTGTTACAACCACAGAGAAAGGTAAAGATCCGGTTGAATTATGGGATAATATATTTGCTAAGAGTAGATCAATTACAAATGGTATGACTCTATCTTACATCACTCCTCAAGTAATTGATGGGAAATTAGTCATATAGTTATAGATAAAACAGAGGTAGAGTAGGGGACTACAAAATGGAAGTGTGCTCTTATAGTGTACTAGTTTTCGAAACGTGCATTGCACGTTTGCCTCATACAATTATTATAAAGTTGAATTATTATATAATGTTGAAATTAGAAATATTAGTTTTACCAATGTATATTTTATTCATTAAATAAAATTCATAATAATCGAATAGTACATTGACCATCAAGCACAAAATATGGAAAAATAATTATATATTATAGCATCTAATAATATGAATATATCTATATGACTTATTCTTAATAATCTCTCATTACGCTCCATATCAGTAAGTACACAAATATGTAGCTACTTAAAGAAACTATATTAGTAAGGAAAGATAAATGTAAATAAATATTATAAAAGTACATTTAAAAACAAATCTAAATATCATAAATTAGTAATTTCAGCACTAATAAAAATAGACTTATAACATTCATAATTTCATAGAAAAATAGACTTATAACGTTCATAATTTCATAGAAGATTATATTAAAGAAATATAATCGGTAAAGAATACAAAAGAATTAAACAGATAAGAATAAATACAACATTCATATCCTCCTTAAGACTTTTATTATAACAATATATATAGTAAAAGAAATACACAAGGAGTAAATTTTTTTTTCTCCCGTAACAAAAAAAATAATCTAAAATGGTTAAGAAAAAATTTATGATTCAAAATATCATTCTAATGAGGATCAACAAATATTAATATTTCAAAACAAAAAAAAAGTACCTGAAAATTTCCTAATGATTCACATCAACACGAGGCAAATGGTAAAGAAAAAATATTTTTTCATGATACATATATATATAGCTAAAGATTAATTGGATAAGATGAAAAATGTGAAGAGTTGTTTTAGTTAATTTTCAGAAGTTGAATGATCTTAGACATGGGGTAGAGGAAAGGTGATTATTTTTACTAATAATTCAATACATTTAATTATACTAACTACAGAGAGAGGATAACAAATTTAATCATTTAACCACATTAATTATAGAGAAAGAATAAATAACTTTTAATTATTTTTTTTCAAAAAGTAATTCCTAACAATTTCATATGAAATAATTTCTAACAATTTTTTATGACTTTACACCTTCGTAGTTTTAGTATAATATAATTATTACTTAGTATCTACATAATTAGAATTTAAACTATTGTGTCTAGATGCATGTATTAAAATATGATTATTTAATATTAAATTAATTATATATTAATATTTAATTTAGTTTTTCAAAAAAATAAGGGTAAAATGGTAATCCAACTTTTAAGTTAGGAGCTTCTACTTATAATAATACTAGTTCTCGGAACATGCATTGCACGTTTGTCCTCTAATTGGTATTAGAATAATTAATTTATATAGCTAAGTTAAAATCTAAAGTCCTTTCATATGTAAGTTTAACATAAAAATATAACTCTGCACAAAAAATAACATGAAAATCTTATGTTAGATGTTGGAGGTTTGATATTTTAAATATTTCATGAAAAATAAACGTTTTATTATATTAGAGGAATTAATATATTTTAATTGCAAAACATAAATTTTAATAATAAAAAAAGAAATTGTCTATAAAAAAGATATGTATAAAGAAAACCATTACAAAATGTTCAGGCGGTATACCATCAAATTTATAGAAAAATCTACGATTTCAAACAAAAAAAGAGAAGTAAATAAAGACATGACATCCATAATAAAAGACATCACATTAAAACATAGACAAAAATACTTTCATACTAATTGAATTACATTTTGTTAGAAGTCGACATACTTTAGACAGTACATATCACATGTATAAAAAACTATAATCATATGATAATAATAAAAAAGATAAACAAAAAAGAAAACATAAATATGTTAAGAATAAAGATGCACTATATTGCTTGAACTATATATTAAAGGATCTTTATATGAATATATATATATATATATATATTAAATATGAACTCTAAAACAATATTTTCAAGGTATCATTTAATTGTTTTTTTTACTATATATTATTTTTTTTAATTATAACTTTTATACTTATTTTGTACCTCTATGTAACAGTTAAGTACATGATCTTTTAAAACATTTGAGATAAGATATAAAAAGGAAAAAGTACAAATATGTTATTTTAAAAAGATAAATGATTATCAAAGAATGAAGAAGACAATTATTATTCTTTGAGATTTAACATATTTACTCTCAAAATAATTAATAATAAATACAAAATGAGATTAACTTTACTATATATTCTAAAGATAGAAGAAAGGATGAACACAAAAAACAGTAATCAATTACAAAGTTATATTTAAAAACTCAAAATGATGGAGATATGAAAAATAAAAATTCACTTACAACTTCAAAAATTGTAGTAAAAAGAAGATGAATATGCATTAAATTTTAAAGAATACGAATAAATCAAGTAGTAAAAATTCTTATAAAAAAACTGGTAATGAAAATTTTACAACTGGTGTAGTACCTATTCTAGAATGCAAGATGAGAAGGAATATAAATAATACGGTGTGAGTGTGTTTAATAGACTTTTCATTGTCTCCACTTATGTTACAAATTAAAATTGAAAGGTTATTAAACTCTTCATTACCTACATTTAATTAGTACATGAATATATGATACATTAAGATCTTATTTGATGCATGAATTTAAATATATTATAACTATTACTTAATGTTCAATTGATTAAATAGATATTAATCTCTTTGGCAGGTTTGGTCGAAACTAGAGTAAAATCTCATAGAGAAAATATGATTAGTAATAACATAACATCTAAGTGGGGCTTTCGACACAATTATCAAAATGCTAATAATAGCAGAATATGGCTTCTTTGGGATACTTGCAAGCTTAGGGTTATTACGATCCAAGCAGAGGCCCAACTGATTCATTGTCACATTGAGGGTATAGGTACAAATGGGAATTGTTACATAATTGTGGAGTATGGTTACAACACTAGCGATAAGAAGAAAGAACTCTGGACTAACCTCAGAGACTTGGCTATAGGATTGACAACCCCTTGGATTATTTGTGGACATTCCAATGCTCTTTTGTACCCAGAAGATAGGCATCATGGTAATCCAGTTCAGCCTGCAAAAATTGTAGATTTCTCCAATTGTTTACATGATTTGTCTCTTAATGTGTTGATTTGGAAAGGTGATTACTACACTTGGACAAACAAGCAGAAGGGCTCAAATAGAATCTGCAGTAGAATTGACAGGTCACTTGGAAATTTTGATTGGATGATACAGTAAGGTCATGTAGTTCTCATTTATGGCTTGCCAAACATATCAGACCATGCTCCTATGATGCATAGCATGACTAATCAAGCAAGTACTAATACTCATTTTAGATTCTTCAATGTATGGGCTAAAAACTCCTCCCTTCTGTAGTTGGTGGAGAAAGAATGGAAAAAGAGGAAAGCTACAGTGCAGATGAAGAATCTATAGATACACTTGAAGAGCCTCAAACAAAAAATTGCAAAGCTTAATCAAGAGGAGTTCAAAGCAGTTACTTAGAGATTGAGCAAGGAAAGAACTGAGGTAGTTTATATAGAAGAGCAAACGGTACTACAATGCACTAATGGATTACAGAACCAAGACAAAAACATTCTTGAGTACATCGAAAAGTGGTCAGGAAATGAAAAGAGCATATTGAAGCAGAAATCCAGGGTAAAATAGATCACACTTGGAGATATGAATTCAAACTATTTCTCATCTGTCATTAAGGAGAGGATTCTTAGAAAGCAAATGACTAATCTTAGATCCTTAAATGGTATTAAGCTACTTGAGCAGACATCAAGCAAGAAGTGGTACAATTTTACCAAAGTCTAATTGGATCATCCACGGTCAATCTTCTAGAAGTTAATAAGACTGTCATGAGAGCAGGGCCTACCTTTTTGCATCAACGAAGGATAGAACTATGTGCCACTGTAACAAAGCTTGAAATCGCCAATTCTTTGAAGGCAATTGGAGAATACAAGGCCCTTGGTATTGACGGCTACAATGTGTTTTGTAAAGAAAGCTTGGCACATTATTAAAGATGCTGTTATTTATGTTGTACAATATTTTTTTATCATAGGGAAGATATATTGGAACATTAATTGTACTGTGGTTAATGTTATGCCTAAAGTTTCCAACCCAATGGACATCAAAGTGTCTAGACCAATAGCCCTGCACTGTATTGTATAAAATTATTGGGAAAATCTTGGCTACTAGATTACAAAAAGTTATCTCTACCATAATCAATCCCACTCAGGAGGTTTTGTTCCTGGTTAAAGAATTGGAGAAAATATCATCATAGCCCATGAGCTTGTAAAGTCTTATACTAGGAAACATGTATCACCTAGGTTCATGATCAAAATTGATCTACAAAAGACATATGATAGTATGTAACGAATATATCTGGAGCAGGTGATGCAAAAGTTGAATTTTCCCAATCAATTCATCTCTTGGACTATGGAATGTGTTGAAAACTGTTAGTTACTCCATACTTGTAAATGGGGAACAAACAGAAGCATTTCCAGCAGCAAAAGGTTTAAGACAGGGCGACCCAATGTACCTATTCCTTTTCGCGATCGCTATGTAGTACCTTAGTATATGTCTCATCACTCTTATAGGAGTAAAGCAATTTAAATTCCATCATAGATGTGCTAAACTCCAAATCACTCATCAATGCTTTGTGGATGATCTACGCATGTTTTCTGGAGGTGATAACACTTCTGTCCAAGCTATGATGGAATGTTTTCGACTATTCTCAAGGGCTTCAGGTCTTCAAGCACAAATCGGGGAAAGCTGCATATATTTTGGAGGGGTAACTTCACAATAAAAGTAACAAATTATGCATAGTACTGGTTTCACCAGTGGAGATCTCCTATTCAAAGACCTCGGAGTCCCTCTATCCACCATGAAGATTTCTTTAATCCAATGGTTCCCGCTGATCACAAAGATGATAACTAGAATTTCATCATGGACTTCAAAGAAACTCTCCTATGCTTGCAGAACACAACTTGTCCAATCTGTGCTATTTGGCATCCAAGCATACTGGTCTCAACTATTTTCCTTCCTACTAAGGTAATAAAATTAATTGACTGCTATTGTAGAACTTACCTATGATCTGCAAGTAATAGTATCACCAAGAATGCATTGGTAGCATGGAATAAGTTTTTAATCCTTTCTATTTTGGAGGGATAAAATTGACTAATGTCAATGTATGGAATACAATAGCAATTTCTAAAACTCATTGGGCATTGGCAAAAACAGAGGACAAGCTCTGGCTAAGGTGGGTTCATAGTTATTATATAAAAGGGCAACAACTTGAGACAATAAGGGTACCTACACAAGCGTGTTGGATGATACGAAAAAATAATTGAAGCTAGAACTACATTTGATCGACTCCAGGTGGATGAATCAAGCAGGCGTAGTCTAATAAGGCAACTACACATGCATCTGATGAACCCAAAACACATAGTAATATGGAGGAACTTAATGTACAAAAATACGAGGCCAAGAGCAAGATTTACAATGTGGTTACAAGTGCAGAATAAGTTGTTGACTACTAATATCTATTCAAGTGGGGGGTATCCCTGTCTCCAATATTCCCCCTATTCAATTTGCACAATGAGTGTTGGTATGATATTTTCACTTTTTGTGTTTATGTAGCAGCAGCAAATCCAAGCTAAGCCAATTCAATCCCTGTCACGGGAACAACATCGTACAGAAGTGCTAAAGTGTGTGAAGGGAAAGACACAAGCAACTCAAATCTTCAAATTTGGTGTACACAGAGAGTGTGTTTGTTTGATTGGAACAAAAGTTTCGGAAAATGTTTTCCAAATCAACTCATTTTCTTCAAAATTAAGGAAAATGACTTCCCTTAAAAAATGAAGGAAAATATTTTCCATAACTCTCATCCAATTTCAAATTACTTTTTTTAGGGAAAAACATCGATTTAAATAAATATTTTCAATTTCAAAATTTTATTTTTTCACCTACTGCTTGTCCCTACTGCCACCGGCCAGCCCCCCCAACCCCAACCCCTCCCCAAAAAATTAATTTTGCTTTTTAAAAATATTTTCAACTTCAAATTTTTATTTTTAAAACTCCTACCCCTCCCCCCCTCCCGGCCAGCCCCCACCCACCCCGATCCCCCAAAAAATTAATTTTGTTTTTTTAAAAATACTATCAACTTCAATTTTTTATTTTTTCACTCCTATCCCCTACCCTCCCCCTCTCCCCGCCCCCACCCCACCCCCCACCACCACCCAAAAAAATAATAATTTTGATTTTGAAAATAATTTTCAATGTCATAAATTATTTTTTACTCTAGTAAAAATAAAAAATGTCTCTAAAAAATATTTTTCATTTATAAATCGAAAACTAAAAGTCATTTCCAGAAAATATTTTCTACTCACCAACCAAACCTGAGAAAATAAGTTCAAAATCTACTTGTTTTCCGGGAAAACATTTTCTAGGAAAACATTTTCCATGGAAAATATTTTCCTCCATACCAAACACACCTAGAGTTTGTACACTGTTTCTTGATAGAGAGAAATCTGAAAATTTTGGAAAAAAGATTTGAGAGTCAAATGCCATTGCTAGCGAGATAGCTTTTGTTTGTAGTGTTCGAGCCCCATCTAGGATTAATCCTCTCATGTCTGCTTTCAGATTTAGTTGTTAGTAAGTAGGATCTCTTTGATGTATTGGATAGCTAACTGTGTTTAGTGTAGTTAGATATCGATATTGTAATTGTTTTACATTGGTGATTAATAAAACCGTTAGTTACAAAAAAGACAATCCGATTTTCACCTCTTAATCCATAATTCTCTTCTCTATGAGTATTGAGTTTTCTATATTGTTATTGTGATCCTTTGTAAAGACCCTCATAATGAAGTAGGTTGAAATAGAGTTTCATTAGTGTTTAATGAGTTAATAGTGTGTTCAAATAACTAATTTTTATGGTTGAAGTCAGTTTAGTATGTTTGGGGGTTCAAATGTCAAGGGACGACCAAGACGTTCGATGACTAGATGTCTATGTGCTTATGTGAGTTCTTGTGTGCGTTGACATGTTTGAAGTCCAAATTGATGTAGGAGGAACCTAAGACCTATATTACCATGTTTAGCGGTTTAAATCAAGGGTACGACTCCACCTTAGGACCCACAAGGGACCCTAGAAGAGGACCCGAGACACGGCAACAAAACTGCCAAAGCTGTCCAATCAATGCCCCTCACCTACGGACAGAAGGATGAACAATGCTCTGTCGTTTGGGGGAGTATCCCCACAGTTAGTGGTGGGATATTAGCCCCCATGAATCCTGTCTCTGACCCAATCGATGCCCCAGCAGGATGGTCCGTTGATAAAACGACCCCAATAGCTAGGGGCCGTCGTTTGGAACCTGCAAAAGCTGTCAAAAAAAAGGCCAAGCTTGGGGTATTTTTGTAAATTTACCCTTTAGGGTCTTTACAGTATTTTAAGTCGATTTATACTCCTAGACCTAGGTTAGAGTTCATTTTCAAAAATAAAAAATCCATCCCTCAAGAAAGAACTCTCTCAAACTCCATAGAAGCTTAAACTCAAGGAAGGGATATAAGTAAAGGTCTTGGAAGTTTTTTTTACAAAGATTAGTGGGTTTATTCATATAGAGGTATGGTAGTTCATCCTTTAACCTTATTTTATTCAAGGAGACATTCCAAAGAGATTTCAAAATGGGTTTTCAAACTCCAACTTCTTCTATCTTTTACTCTAAGCATGGGTCTTTGCATGAAAATATTTTAATGATTGAAATGTGTTGTTTTTAGTTTTAGTTGATGATTTTAATGTCAAAACCAAAATAACTCATGCTCATGCATATTTCAAACTTTTAGCTTATGAAATGGGTTTAGTGTATATATCTAGATAATGTTAGAGTTATATTTTTTTATGTTATATTATGATTAGCTACTTCCTTAAATTCTATTTTATGATGAATTATTGGAGAAATTGAGAAAAGGTATCAAAGGCTTGGATGAGTGGTAAGTTGGTTATATTGTTTATTTCTTATTGTGTAATGCTCTTGAGTGGTATGGTCAACCTTTTGTGGCGGTGTATATATATATATATATATATATATATATATATATATATATATATATATATATATATATATATATATATATATATATATATATATATATATATATATATGTATGTATGTATGTATGAATAATTTTATTATGGTTATAGCCATAAATGCATAGCATGTGAAGTGAGAAGTGATGATTTTTAAAAATATCCATGTGGTGCTCTTGTGAAGTTGTTAATGTGCGACTTGAAGATATCATGTCTAAATGAAGTATATGTATAAATGAAGCATGATCGTGTGTGAAGCACGATAGTGTGTGGATTATGATGAATGAAGGTGTAAGCATGTTTAGGAGTCAATGTGTCAAATCCGGGGAGCACCCCTTGGACATAACCGACGTTATAATCCTCATCGAGCATTGAGACTAGCCTCTTAGCTTACATCATTACTTTCATAGGTTAAAAACGCGAAAAATTTAAAATGTTTCTTCTATCTATCATGAGGTTTACATAGAGCTCTCACATACACATAATATATATATATATTTATGTCGAGTACACATAGACCCTTCGTATAAGAAGATTGCAAGTCTTCTACTTTTATTGGACATATACATATATAGAATATAATATTGTCTTAAAACCGGATGTCTCATATCATAACCATCTAAAAAAAGAGTGTGACAACTGGTCATATCCCATACATCAATACCATAAAAGCCACTTAGAGGCTATACAATCTTTAGTACTCAAATGAAAGGAAATGAACATATTGTCTTTAAGACTAATCAAAGCTAAAATATGGCATTGTCCTCGAAGTAGTGACGACCTACCCAACTTGGAGAATGAGAATCCAAGTCTTTCTTCAAAAGTCATCACAAGCCCTTCAACGACAGGAACCAAAAATATTGGGGAAAACGGAGAAAATGGGATTAGCACATCACTTGTACTAAGTATGAGACCATATGCGCACACAACATAAAATCATGTTAAAAAGGGACATTTAATTAAAGTATGGAATTTACTTTGAAAAACCTTATGCACATTCAAGAAACCATACTAATAAATAAGATGTATTATTAAGTCAATACCATGTATATCACAAGACCAACAATACTAAGTCTAGTCAAGTCAACATGCATATCAAAATAATAGAACACATAATCAAGTAAACCCTATCATCAAGTCATATCATCAACAAGCATGTATAAGAGTTCATAACATCACAACCAAAGCAATACTTGTCATGTTTGAAATCTAGACCCCAGACGAGACTGGCGTCGTTGACCTCTCAGAGGTTGCAAACAAGCCTACATACGTCATCATTACTTCATGTAGGTTAATTTTAGCAGAAAATTTAAAATTTTTGTTATTTAACATTCATGTATGTCATTCTACTTAAACTCATAAAATGTTCACAATCAATCATCTAATATTAAGATCATCAAATGAAAGAAATAGTTCCATACTACATTAAGTGTATACTTGCCAAAATGGCACCAATACAATGTCTGAAATAAGATGAGAAAGAAACGCTAGTGGAACATCCTCCACTAGCTCATGCCTACATCTAAGCTAGAATATAAAAGATAGGCATTCTCAAAAGTAAGAGGTCCTACCAAGTCCGGATGAATTCTCCACATCTGGATAACTTCAGCATAGTCTCGTAATGCTCTAGCGTTCACCTGCACCTGCACCTAAAAGTAAGGAGTTGTATGGGAAAAGTACACACATATACTAAGTATGGGTATATGAAAGCACACACCAAGGACATGCATGAGTAAGAATAGCTCTTTCCTAACAACATGGTTTATGGAAAGTCAAGTCAGTGTACTTGCCACATTTGGATTAGGAAAGACATGACGTGAGAGTAACATACATCATCATACTTATCATACTGCACACAACACATATCATACACATAGCAAATATCGTTTTGCATATAGAACATAACATCCTTCATATCATTTATTCATATACCATAAGACCTTGTAAACATGGACTTGACATTAAGACTTCCCAAAATAAGGGCTCAACATATGGGCCATTAACTAGGGATCCTTCTTTAGAAAACACAGAGTCTGCTTCATTTATTCATACGTACTTCACTTTATTTCGTTCATAGGCTAGTGTGAACACCAGCTATACCTAGGATGTAGTTTAAGACTTTTATTGGGTTCGCTATGCAATGATAAAGAATGACCTAGTGTCATTACTTAGGTCTATCTCAACTCTTGATTATCCTATCCTAACATCTTTGGTATCATTCATTTCATTATGTGCATCATTTGAGGCTGACCTCATCATTCATTGGGAACTTTAACTTTAACCGACATAAATCATGTGAGCATGATGAAATCCAGTGTATCCCCCACACCGAAAAGAGGTGGAATCACCTGTTAAAGTGACCCAAAACTTTCTAGCATACATGGGAATTAAACCCCGCCAGATCCTTATATTGGCAGTATAGGTTCCAAGACTAGGAGATATAAAGAGATCCATACCCGGCATGACGGAGAGTCTCATCTCATGAGAGTTACGTGAACCTCCTCCCTTCCCGAAAGAAGGCATCACCGCTCATATCTAGCCTGTCGGTGCTCAGTATAAAGTTCCATTACATTCAACTCATACGTCATGGAAGATGGCTTCTAGTATGAGGACATCATAGCTTAATATATGATTTCTCATCTCATAATTAGTATTAAGTATACATTATCCTCAATACTTTCATTAGAGTGTTCTTTGAGCTTGGTCTCTTCATTAACTTTACACTCTCATAGGTGAGTATGTTTTGGTAACATTTACTTACGATCATTTGAGATTGCTCTCATCTTTCATAGTATCCTCTTATCATAATGTCACCACATTCATTAACATTAGCACATTTTCTCTTCATAATTACTCATCCCTTTTTACGTTAATGTTCATTTCGTCATATGCCAATGCACTTAGCTAGTTGTGTGTTTTACACTCTTACTTAACCCTTCTTGGGTTACATCATTTTATCACATACATCATAGGCTCACTTACTTTTAAACGTATGTTAGACTTATGAGTCCAGACATACAAGCCATGAGGGTTCATTCATAGTTTGTTTAAGCGATTCATGTTTACCCAATATTATGTGGTACAAGACTTATGCATCTTGTAGATATGCCAAGATATTGATTCGATCTTTAGAGGCAACATTCATTAAATATTTACTTACTTATGACACATGTGTCAACACGGAATTCGGGCAAGGGAACCCGATTTCGAATCCCTTGGACAACACTTACATTTTGTATTCATTTTAGTTTGATCCACTCGGCTTGAGGACCCAAGGTCGAGCCCCAACGCCTTCTCTTCATTTTCCCTTAATTTATTTATTTTTCATTGGTTTAGGACCAAGAGGATGTGGGATCGAACCCCCACAACCTCATTTTATTTATTCTCTTTTTCCTTAAACCATTTTCATTTGAAAGAGAGGGTGTGGGATTGAACCCCCACAACCCCACTTTATTTTTCTACTTAATTTCCTTTATTCAGCCGAGATGTTGTGGGTTCGATACCCATATGCATCAACTTTTATTTTTCTTTTAAATTCTTCCTTAAGTCTGACTGAGAGGTTTTGGGTCCAAACCCCACACCTCTCATTTTTATTTTTCATTATCTTTTTCATGTTTTCGTCTAGGCACACGAGTTCGAATCCCACATGCCACATTCTTTTTTCTATCACTTTATTTCTATGATTTAACATGGTGAAGTTACGGGTTCGATTCTCAGTGACCTCACTAAATCTTAATTCATTTTACATAGCATGATACACCACTTAGCTTGACTGAAACTCATCAACAAGATGTTGGATTTTTTTTACGTTTTCAGCTCATTTTCAGCAGCGTTTACATGTTAGTTTTTAGGGTAATTCATGGATCATTTAATACATCTTTAGGTGCATTTTCATGGATTCATTTAGCTTATAATTTCCATTCACATCAGCCACATTATACTTCATATGAACATCACGATTTATACAAGTTTGTGCATGTAAAAATACAACCATAACATGTCATTTTTGAACTTCAAATGAAGAGTATATGTCATGGCTACACATTGCACACACATAAAAACATAATTTCGGACAACATGCTTAACATTAACATAACTCCGAACATACATACATGAACGTAATCAACATAAAAACACATTACATCCCTAATTTCTACCAACAGACATACCCAACCTACAAATCGATGGGAGCTAGTGACAGGGACATGCAACGGGTAACAACCCTAGTTTTTGAAATAGATTCATCTGAGTCCTAAGGGTCTCTTGGGAAAGGGACAAAGATTAAGAAAACCCATAACTTATTTTGATGTTCAAACCTTGGAATTTCTGCCCAAAGACCCTCCACCAATTCACGTCCACCAACAAATCTCAGACCTTACCCGACTAGAAATTTCGTTAACTTTTCAATAATTAGATTAGCTTGTTCCTTTGTATTTTTTTAAGTTCTTCATGTGTGAAGAACTTTTGTTTTGTTTTATGTTTTGTAAAGAGAGAAAACGTGAAGTTGAGAGAAGTGTGAGGTAGAGTCCCCTAAGAAACAGGACTTGTTGGCAAGACTTAGTAAAATTAATTAATAATTAATAATAAATAATAAATAAATAAAATCTGATTTTCCCTTTTTTTTAAAATTCATACATTAATTATTAATTTATTAGATTAATCTACCAATTTAAATAAAGCAAATTAAATTATTGCTCCCACCTAGGTTCGAATCCGGATGGAGCAAGATTTTGCTTAAAGGGCAATTTCGGCCCTCTCTACCCAAAATGCCCCTCCACCTTATTGATTAAATAAATAATTACATATTTAGGGTAATTATGATACTACCCTTATCCTGGAAAAAGATCATTTCACCCCTAGACCCTCCAAACTTAAGGTTTTCCTTTGTTAAGTCCGGTAAAGACTCATCCGAGTAAATCTTCATATTCGGGAGCCCTACATGGCTGGACCCAACCTTTCCTAGCTCCACTAACTTCCCAAGTTATATGGCTTGGAATTTGAAAGGGTTTAGAGGTATAGTTCTATTTGCATCAATTTATGTGAACCCGGTCTAATCTTAGGCATTCTAGACACATTAAGCATTACTTAGCATATCCATTTTTAGGGTTGTTACGACACCACTACTCATGACCCTCATTAAGTACACAAGTACAATGACTAAGAAAATCCCCATAACCTTACTCAATCAAGTAAACACAACAAGAACCATAAAGAATGTCCAACTTCACATAACATACCATTAAGAGTACATATCATCATACTTTAACAATAGAGACCAAACACATGTACATAAGGGAAACCAATCATCATATAGTATCATCAACAAGTAAGATCATCATACATATAACATTTACATTTAAAAACATTTACATATATAAGAACGTTCTTCTAAGATTTCCCTCAAGGCTAACTAGTGCAATCTATAGGTAAAGTCCCATACCCCTACCTAGACTAAGCTAAACCCCTTAGGTTATCCTAGTTAGAGATCATTCCTTTAGTTCATTTTACCTATTGGGAACGTCTTGCCTTAACCGACATAGGCCACATGAGCTAATTTGGAATCTCATTTCATGAAACTCTTCACCGAAGGAAGGCGGATTACTTGCCAAAGTAGTACCAAAACATGAACATAACATCTAGGTGGATCCACTAGCTAATATTCCTACGGAGGCAACATAGTTCAAGAACTAGGAGATATAGTTGGGACCCTCTTTATGATACATTCATTATAGTCTCCAATATCATGAGTACATTAGTGATCCCACTTTCCCTATGCCGGAAGGGACACTCCCCACTTTAGTTCACTCGGTGCTAAGCTAGAGTCCCTTTTGAAATGTCTTGAATACATTTATTAATCATCATATCTTATGTAGGTCATAGGGTCTATACCTTATATAATCATCATCATCATAGCTCAATAAGAATTGCATGAGTGTTTTCCTTCCATTACAATTCATACATGTGAAGTTAGAACATTTATATAGTCACATCATAATAAGGCACATTGGTATGTTATCACCATCCTTATAACATTTACATCTTAGCCAACAAATCAAAATCCATGGTTCAAGACATTTAAATTAACTATCATACCAACCCTATGTCACGACCGGAGTCTAGAGCCCAAACGAGACCGACGTCGTTGACCTCTCAGTGGTCGTAGACAAGCCTACTTACCTCATTCTTACTTCGTCTAGGTTAATTTAGCGGAAAATTTGAAACTTTTTGTTTCTTAAAATACATACTAATCATTCTATTAGATTCATAATTTTCCACCATGAACCATATAACATTAAGATCATCAAATGAAAGAAATAGTTTAATATAGAATTAAATATATACTTGCCAAAATGGCACCAATATAATGTCTGAAGAAAAGCGGAAAGAAACGCTAGTGGAACATACTCCACTACCTCAATCCTATTACTAAGCTAGAATATGATGGTCAAGCATCCTCGAAAGCATGAGAGCCTACCAACTCCGGATGAATGCACCAAGTCTGGATAGTTTCAGCGTCAACTTGTAGCTCTAGCGTCCACTTGTGCCACCACCTAAAATTGTAGAGTTGTATGGGATTAGTACACAATTGTACTAAGTATGGGTATATTCAAGCACACACCAAGGACATGCATGATTAAGAACAGCTCTTTTCTAACAACATTATTATTGAAAGTCAAATTAGTGGACTTGCCGAATTGGGATTAGGAAAGTTAGTGAGCTTTCAAAATATGGATTAGGAAAGTGAGTGAACTTTATTAATTCGGATTATCAAAGTCATGCCATGAGAGTAACATGCATCATCATACATATCATATTGCACACAACAAATAACATCATAAACATAACACATAACATTTTTCATATCATTCGTTCATATGCCATGAGACCTTGGAATCATGGACATGACATAAAGATTTCCCAAAAATGAGGGCTCAACATATAGGACCTCAACCAGGGAGCATTCTTTAGCAGACACATAGTCTGCTTCATTCATTCATACGTACTTCATTTCATTTCATTCATAGGCTAGTGTAAACACTAGCTATACCTAGGATGTAGTTTAAGACTTTCATCGGGTTCGCTGTGCAATGATCAAGAATGATCTTGTGTCATTACTTAAGTCTATATCACCTCTTTATAATCCTATCCTAACACCTTTTGTATCATTCATTTCATTATGTGCATCATTTGAGGCTGGCCTCATTCATTCATGGGGAACTTTAACTTTAACTGACATAGATCGTGTGAGCATCATGACATCCAGTATCATGAAACCTCACATCGAAAAGAGGTGGAATCACTGGCCAAAGTGACCCAAAACATGCTAGCGTAAATGGGAATTGAACCCCACCAGATCCCTATAATGGCAGTATAGGTTCAAGACTAGGAGATATAAGGAAACCTATACCCGGCATGCCGGACAGTCTCATCTCATGAGAGTTAAGTGAACCTCCACCCTTCCTGAAAGAAGGTATCACCGCTCATAGATAGTCTATCGGTGCAGAATATGACGTTCTATCGGTGCTCAATATGAAGTTTCATTACATTTAACTCATACGTCATGAAAGCTGGCTTCTAGTATGAGGACAATCATAGCTCAATTGATGATTTGTCATCTCTTCATAAGTATTAAGTGTGTTAATCTCAATACTTTGATTAGAGTGTTCATAGAGACCGGTCTCTTCATTAACTTTATACTCTCATAGGTGAGTACGTTTTGATAACATTTACTTAGGCTCATTTGAGATTGCTCTCATCTTTTACATTAGCCTCATATCATGTTGTCACCACATTCATTAACATTAGCAAATTTGCTCTTCATAATTACTCACCCAATTTTACGTGAATGTTCATTTCATCATATGCCAATGCACTTGGCCATTTAGTGCGTTTCGCATTCTTTCTTAACCCTTCAAGGGTTTCATCATTTCATTGTTCATTTCATCATTTCTTTATTCATTTAATCACTTTATTGTTCATTTCATCATACGCCAATGAACTTGGACATTTAGTGTGTTTCACACTCTTACTTAATCCTTTTAGGGTTACATTATTTCATCACATACATCTTAGGTTCACTTACTTTTAACCGTAAGCTAGACTTATGAGTCTATACATACTAGCCATAGGGCTTCGTTCATAGATTGTCTAAGTTATTCATATTTACTCAAGATTATGTGGTACAAGACTTATCCATCTTGTAGATATGACAAGATATTGATTTCAATCTTTAGAGGCAGCATTCATTAAATATTTTGGCAGCATTCATTAAATATTTACTTACGTATGACTATGTGTCAATATGGAATTGGTATCATACCGACAATAGTATATCTAACCTATCTCATATTCATATCAAAGGAATACTAGGAACAAGGATTTCGGCAAGAATGGGAACAACTCTAGTTTTCAAGTAGATTCATATGAGCGTTAAGGGTCTCTTGGGAAAGAAACCAAGAGTAAGAAAACCCATACCATTTTGACGTTAAAATCTTGACTTTCTGCACAAAAGCTTCACCCAAGAACACCTCTAAGCCTCCTGAATATCAACTCCAATTGAATGACAACGTCACTTAGCCTAGTGTACGATAAACTTTTGTTTTCTTGTGATTTCGTGTGAGTTCTTCAAGGGTGAATAACTTGGTTTATTTTTATGATTTTGTATAATATTTTGGAAGAGAAAAAACGTGAGGAAGAATAAGAGAGATTGACCATGAGAGTAGAGAGATAAACGTGAGAGAGTGGGAGTTGTAGGAGGCTTAGGAGTCTAGTTTTAGGACTTAGTCAATAAGGTTTTGTTTATTTAATAAAAATCTGATTTTCATTTTATTTTAAATCATATAACGGATAATAATTATTAATTAATTACATTAATTCAATAGCTTAAATAAAAAATCTCTTTAATTCAGTGCTTCCACCAAGGTTCGAACCCGGGTGGAGCAAGATTTCACTTCAAGAGCCCAATTTCGGCCTTATCTTTCCAAAATACCCCTCCACCTTATCAATTAAATAATTTTTTTTTGTATATTTAGTATATATGATACTACCCTTAACCTCAAAAAAGACCATTTTACCCCTAAACCCTCCAAACCTCAGATTTTCCCTTTTTAAGTCCGGTAAAGACTCCTTCAAGTAAATCTTCATATTCGAGAGCCCTACATGGTTGTACCCAACCTTTCCAAGCTCAAATAAATCCCCAAGTTAGTTGTATTGGATGTAGCAAGGGTTCCGAGGTCTGGTTTACGCTTATTAATCCAGGTGAACCCTGGTCTAATCATATGCATTCTTGACACAATAAGCATTTATTGTCTTATCCATTTTTAGGGTTGTTACACCTTATCAATATTTATATAAGGTATACTTAAATTCAAAATCATCACTTATTCACAAGTAATCATATTTGAAGTAAAAAATAAAGATCATAAGACTTACTCAATCTCTTTCACAGTGCCGTCATCAAGGTCTTACCATCAACCATACAATTTGACCCAACAATGGCGTAATATTGTCACGTAATAGTAACCAACTTAATAATGAATTCAATTGAATCAATATATAACAGTTCAATACTTGTTCATAGCCTAGAATTTGAGACTTAGATCATCTTCATAAACTACTTCACAACCTAGGTCAATTACTCAAGAACTAGAATAATTGGATTAAATTATATCACAATATACTAATAAATTAGCATGATAGCAATATATGATATTAATTAACATACTAAACAAACCAATTGAGTCAATACTTATACAATTCAATTCAAGATCACAACCTAGGGTTAAGGGAGAAAGGTCATCTTCCACAAACTAGGTCAATGCATCAAGAATTAGTGTAATGTACCCATAATGCATGTTAGTCTACTAAATAATAACCAAAAGTAATAATAAATAAATCAATTCACAAAATCAATTTCGTATTGGAAGTAAACCCACTTGAATTTCATACTTTTAAATCAATTTGGAGGAGCCTTTTGAGAAAAGAGATCCCAAAGGTGGAAGGAATCCCAAACCTTACTAATTGATGAAGTTTGATGGAGAAAATTGATCCTTATCATCCCTATAACCCAAAATTTTCTTGGTCTTCAATGGGGTTTATTTGGGAGAGAAAGAAGAGAGAAGAAAGAGGAATTTGGGTTTGGGAAATTATGAGGGTTAGGTTAGTTTAATCAGGTTAGGCTCTTTATGAGGTCATTAACTAACTTAATTAGACCTCCATTAACCCCTATATAACTATCTAAACACATAATTAATTAACATGACTAACTTAAAAACGTGCAGCAAAACAGTGCCTTGACAAATGACACCACAACCAAAGACCCGTTTGTCAAACGACGGGCACTGTTCACTTCTGTCCTGTGCAGTCATCGTTTCAGTAAGGTAGTGGTCCATAAGGACCATTATCCAAAATGATTTTCGATCAGATAGTATTCCAAAAGGATCATCATAAAAATGTCTAAGTGTTGGTAGACAGAGGCATTGACGCCCTATCGCCTGCACACGTAGGTAGACACTGCCTCTTGGCAGCTTTTAGCCACCTTTGCATGGGTTCTCCTCAAGGGCCCTTAGTGTGTCCTTGGGGAGTCGTACCCAAATGTTTCTACTATAAACTATCTCTAATACGTGTTAGACAGCTTAACGCCGAATTTCATGATTTTTTGACACCTAAAACTTAGTGAAATCGGATAAGGCACACTAGCACCTCTTGAACTAGTTTCCTGCGTCATTGATGTTCCTTGATGTTTTGATTCTAAAACATCCTAAATGACTCAAATACATTGTAATTGACTTAAAAACAGTGTTACAACTATTAGAATCTCATTTTAGTCTCTAGAGTTTGGTTTAGACTTCCAGAGTATTACATTATCCCCCCCCCCCATAGAAACATTCATCCCCGAATGACACTAAAATTCTTTAAAAGGAAGGAATAGACTCAAGACTAGCAGCCCAACCAACAACAACATATCAAAACATGAGTTACAATCAAAATCAACATAACTACATGGTCTTTTACACAATGCAACTCAAAACATCCTTTTCATATCATAAGAGTTCAACATTCATTTCTTGCTTATTCATTATGCCAAGGCTTTCTTCAACACATATCAACATGCTCAATACAATTCATGATGGAACAATATATCAAGATGCACATAATAAACCCAAAACAAGTAAAAAGAAAAATTTTCGTTTTTAGGCATAAACTTCACTGTAACATGTACCTTTTTTTGAAAAACTTCACCAAAAATCAAGGGAATTTAAAATAAACTAATGATTTTCAGTATAATTAGAACTAACGAACCTTAGTTATCAATTAGATGAGTGTAATAAGACTTTATGTCAACCTGGGCGTCCTATGTTGCACCCTCAACTAGGTAATTCTTCCATAACACCTTTACGGAAGCCACCTCTTTGTTCCTTAACTTATTTATTTGCCTATCAAGGATTTGAACCGGAACCTCCTCATATGAGAGGTTCTCTCAAACACCTAGACCTTAAATACGAATAATGGACCCGGGATCACCGATACACTTTTTAAGCATGGAAACATGGAAAATCGGATGAATCGAAGCCAATTCATTAGGCAATTTTAACTCATATGCAACCTTACCAATCTTTTGCAAGATTTCATAGGGACCCACATAACGAGGACCTAACATCTATTTATTGCCAAATCTCATCACCCCTTTCATAGGAGAAATTTTTAGATATACTTTGTCACCTTTATTAAAACTCTAATTCTCTTCTCCTATGGTCGACATAAGACTTTGGCCGGCTATATGCTGTTTTCAAGGGATTCTTTATAATATGAACCTTCTCCAAAGTCTTATTCATCAAATCGGAACCCAAAAGTGAGGACTCACCCACTTCAAACCATCCAAGTGGAGATATACATCTCCCACCATACAATGCTTCATAAGGATCCATAGATATAGATGAGTGGTAACTGTCATTTTAAGCAAACTAAACATAAGAAAAGCGTTTATCCCAATTTTTCTTGAAGTCAAATATACAAGCTCTAAGAATATACTCAAGGGTTGGAATACTATGCTCTACTTGGCCATCTGTTTGGGGATGAAAAGCTGTGCTTAGCTTCACTTTGGTATCCAACCCTTTTTGGAATGACCTCCAAAACCTAGATGTGAGTTGTGAACCCCTATTTGATATGATTGATAACGGAATACCACGGTGACACACAATCTCTTCTATGAAGATCCTTGCATAATCCTACGCCGAGTAAGTGTCTTGATGGAAATAAAATGAGCGAATTTGGTCAGCGAAACCACAATTACCCATAAAGAGTCCTATTTCTTTTGTTTATGAGGTAATCCTACCACAAAATCCATATTAATGTCTTCCCACTCCCAAGTAGGAACTTGAATTTCTTGAAGTAAACCACCCGACTTTTGCTATTCAACTTTCACTTGTTTTGCAATTTGGACAGTTTGCAACAAAGTCCACTATATCCTTCTTCTAGAATTCCCACCAAAATACTTCCCTACGATCATGATACATCTTTGTAGAACCCGGACGAATGGAGTAACGAGACCTATGAGCTTATTCAAGAATCCACTTCCTCAAACCATATTCATTAAGAACATACAACCTTCCTTGATATATCAAGACACCGTCCCCCCCAAGGAGAATAACTCATAATGCTTACGAAGAATCGATTACTTCAATCGGTAAATGGTTGATCACGATGTTTTTTGGACTTCACCTCAATTACCAAAGATGACTCAGAGTTATGAGGGAACATAAAACCACCATTCGGATAATCTTCTTATATAGCACCCAATCTTTACAACCTATGAACATCTTTCACTAGGTCTTTCTTAGCTTCATCTACATAAGACACACTACCCATGGTCATACGACTTAGAGCATCCGCAACCAGATTGTCCTTGCCGGGGTTATAGAGAACAGTTATGTTGTAATCTTTTTTATCAACTCCAACCACCTTATTTGTCAGAAATTTAACTTATTTTGAGTAAACATATATTGTGGACTCTTGGGTCGGTATAAACATCCACATGGACAATGTAAAAATAATGCCTCCATTTTTCAAGGCAAATACAACGGCCGCTAACTCAAATTCATGAGTTGGATAATTCTTCTCATGCACCTTAAGTTTTCTAGAGGCATAGGATACTACTTTCCCATGTTGCATAAGTATACACCCTAAGCCTACTCAAGATTCATCACAATATACCATGAAGAACTTGGTACCCTCTGGTAAAGTCAACACCGGAGTGGATATAAGCCTATCTTTCAAGATTTGGAAGCTTCTCTCACATGCCTCCGACCACTCAAATTTCACACTCTTTTGAGTCAAAATAGTCAAAGGAGAAGCAATGGATGCAAAACCATCTATCAACCTCCTATAATAACCCGTTAGACCCAAGAAACTCCTAATTTCAGTCGGAGTAAATGACCCAGGCAAACTTTTCACTGTCTCAGTTTTCATTGGATCAACCTCAAATCCCTTACTAGAGATGATATGACCAAAAAACGCCACCAACCTCAACCAAAACTCACATTTGCTATACTTTACTTAAGTACTTGTAACACCACCCACAAGTGATCCATGTGTTCACCCTCATTTTTCGAATATACCAAGATATTGTCAATGAAGGCAAATAATAATGAATCTAGGTAACTGCAAAACACCCTATTCATGAGATCCATAAATGCCTCCGAGTCATTAGTGAGACCAAAGGACATTAATAAGAAATCATAGTGACCATATGTAGTCTGAAATGCCATTTTTGGTATATCCTCACCTCTCAGGCTAATTTTGGTGATACCTAATCTCAAATCAATTTTAGAAAAGTAACTTGCCCCTTGGAGTTGATCAAATAAGTCGTCAATCCAAGGGAGAGGATACTTGTTCTTAATAGTTACTTTGTTGAGTTGGAGATAATCGATGCACATTCTAAGAGACCCATTCTTCTTGTTCACAAACAAAACTGGAGCACCCCATGGAGAAATACTTTGTCTAATGAAGACTTTGTCTAGTAAATCTTTATGTTTAGCCTTCAACTCTTTCAATTTAGCCGGAGCCATCCGATAAGGAGGAATTGAAATGGGATAAATATCCGGTATCAAGTCAATACCAAAATCATAAACAAATCAATTGACAAGATCAATTTCGTATTGGAAGGAAACCCACTTGAATTTCATACTTTTGAAATCAATTTGGAGGAGCCCTTTTTGGGAAAGAGATCTTAAAGGTGAAAGGAATTCCATAACTTACTAATTAATGAAATTTGATAGAGAAACTTGATACTCAGCAGCCATAGAACCCACCTTTTTGCTTTGTCTTCAATGGGGTTTCTTTGGGAGAGAGAAAGAAGAAAGAAGGAAGAGCAATTTGGGATTGGGAAATTATGAGGGTTAGGTTAGTTTAATTAGGTTAGGGTCTTTATATAGGTAATAAAATAACTTTATTAGACCTACTTAACCCCTAAATAATTATAAAAACCTAATTAATTAAATTTACGTACTTAAAAACGTGCAGCAAAATAGTGTCATGACAGATGACACCACGACTAATGGCCCGTTTGTCAAATGACGGGCAGTGTTCACTTCCGTCCTATATAGTCATCATTTTAATTAGAGAATTGTCAAAAAGGACCATAATCCAAAATGGCTAAGTGTTGGTAGACGGAGGCATCGGTGCCCTATTGATCCAACGACGCCTCTTCGCTTGTAGACGTTGGTAGACATTGCCTCTTGGCAACTTTTAGCCACCTTTGCAAAGGTCCTCCTCATGGGACCTTGGTTGGTCCTTGGGGATTCGTACCCAAAAGTTTCAACTATAAAGTATCTCTAATACATGTAGACACCTTACCACAAATTTTTATCATTTTTTGACTCCTAAAACTTAGTCAAATAGGCTAAGACACTCTACCACCTCTTGAACTTATTTTCGATCATCATGGACGTTCCTTGATGTTTTGATTCTACAAATTCCTAAATGACTCAAATAAATTGTAATTGAACTAAAAACAATATTACAACTCTTAGAGTCTCATGTTAGGCTCTAGATTAGGCTGTAAACTTTTAGAGTATTACACAATGTCATAAAATGGTGTTTATGTGAAAGGTGTGCTCACATATACTCATACACACACACACCTTGAATGAATTAATGTACTTAATGAATGTAAATGGGGGATTTGGGGTAAAAACTCTTTGTGAGTTGAGATGAAGTGTTTAGTAGCCACCTCACGATTCCCAAGTGCTTTTGAAGATAGGTTGGAGGTTGAATTCCCTTCGTGAGTTGAGATGTTATTTTTAAATGTAACCTCTAGGGATAAGTACCTTTCGTAAGTAGAGATATGGTGATAAGTAGATATGCCTTGACCTGTAATTAATGAATTTATAAGACCCCATGGGGGAGTTATGCTTAGCACCGAGAAGATTTGAATAAGGGGTGGTTACACTTCGTGAATAGAGATATTGTACCCAATGTACCTCTTGAGATGATTACTCTTTGTTAGTAAAGAATGAGTTACTTAGAAGAAATCTCCTCATCCCTTAACTATGCACCCACATAGAAGTAGCTAATGGAGAATCCATCTTAAGGCTCAAGAATGACCCTACCTTAGGAAAGTAGGGATCCCTCATACGGTAGGGGTTAATACCGGGATTCCATGTCTAGCTGTCATGGTCTATGTCGGCTAATGCTAGAGCCCACAAAAGATTGTAATGAACTAAGTCTTCTAGAAGGGCGTACTACTTAGTGTGGGTGATGGTATGGGACACTATTCAAGAAGGGTGTACTACTTAGTATGGGTGGTGGTATGGGACACTACCTATCCGTTGCACAAGCAGGCATTTAGGGGGAAGTCTTGGTGTGTCCTTATGTGAAAATTAATGAATAGGTCGTTATGTGATCAAAATGAAGCAATGTAACTTTATGTCTAATGAAAGTGAAGTATGTTTATGTTATGTTTAAGATTATGGAGTATGATAATTTATGTGTAAGATTTTGTAAATGATGAATGTGATTTTTCCTAGTTTAATGGAATCCTCAAGGATCACTATGGTGGATGTAGTATTATGGGATGATACCTTCACATTGCACTAAGTGTAACTTGAGGGTTGTCTTGTAGGATGGTCTTTATGTGATATGCTTAAATGCAAGTATGTTCCTCTAGTGTCTTTGATAATGAATATTGGCTTGTTAAGAGTGATTAAGTATGCCTATATTTGGTACTCTTAGGAATAACTTAGGTCTGCATTGAGAGATTGTATGAGCGGTTTTTTCATGTCCAACCTTAAAGAGTTTTAGGATAACTTTGGGTAGGGAAAGTTCAAGGGAAATAAGTTCATTGTAAGGTTTATATGAGTTCATTGTCAAGTATAGTCTTGTGTTAAAATTATGGGAGTTTTATCTTATGTGCTAAATGATGATTTGCATGTTGTTTTATTACTATATTCATGAAAGTTTTACTTAAATAGTATGAAAGCCTTATTCCAGCTAAAATGTCCCCTTTATCATGTGTTTTTACATAATTTCATACATTGTACAATGTTTGTACTGAACCCATACTTTTTTATACTCGGTATGTACTCATATATTCAAAGACATAGTTAATGTTTCTTTAGTTTATTCTTTATGACTTATTATGTATTTCTTTTAGTGTAAAAGGAAGTGACCCTAAGATATTTAAGTTGTCTTTCAGTTGGCTTGTGACTATGAGACTTACTCCTTAATACTTTATAAAAATCTTAATATTATTATTCTTGTGAAATTTTTTAATTCTGCATTACTTTTTATGTCTTATGTAATGAATGATAGCTAAGAGGATTATATAAGACCTCTGAAAAGTCAAGTATGACTTGCGATGACTCAAGAGTGCTCCTTTCTTCTATGGTGTACTTACGGGTCGTTACATCCTTGAGTTGAGTTGTTCATGTGTATATTTCATCGCAAACCCTATTTTGAGTTTTTTTTGTAATTCTTTTAAAGCCAACAATTTTGTTTTAATTAGTTTTTGAGAATGTAAAGAGGAGTTTTAGAGAGAGTTTTAAAATATGATTAGTATGTATGTCATCAATGTTTAAGTAGTATGGTATCTAGATATGCTATTAATGTTTATGCATTATGACTCGAGTCATCAATGAAAATATCACATATGATATATATACTGAGAAAGAGTATTCAAGTATGAATTAAATAAGAGTATAAGGGAACTAAGTATTCCCAAAGGTATAAATTTTTGCATGGATAATAGAGAAACTGAATTATGAGTTCAAAGATATTTCAAGGGTAGTTACCTATTTTAAAAGGATAGTTTGAGCAATTATATCAAACACGAGGAAGAGTATGTCTTTAAAAATTGAGCATGATATATATTATTGGGAGTAGTATTGAGCACCGATATGGGGATGGGTTTAGACAACTCATGTTGCTCATAAACTATGTCTGCCAACATAGTTACAAGATCATACTTTTTACATTAATCCTATGTGACTCCGGGTAGAGCTTAGTGGATCCACTTAGTTGAAGTGTCCTATATCTCGGTAAGGTATAAGATAGTTCTGGCGGCATTGTATCATCATCTAGCTCATAGTTATGGTTGTCGGTTAGATAATCTCCCAATAGAGCTAAAATATATTTTTATATATTACTTATAATGTTTAATTTAGAGATGAGGAGGTATTTTGTAAACCTTTAAATTGTTTAACTCCTTTATTTCTTTACATTCAACTAAAGTACATTTTTTTTGATTGTAGTCCTCTCTTTAGGTTAATTGTTATTCAACTATATTACACACGTGTACATTCAATGTATTAATTTCATTTGACCTGCATCTTCTAATGATGCATATACAAGTTTTTTGAATCCTCAACAAGAAACTGTTGATATAACTTCATCTGCTCGTCTACTTATAAGTAAGACCTCCTTCCTTTCGTAGTACTCCAGTTTTGTAAGTTGTTAGTAGTAGTTCTTTTGAGGATCCGTTGGTCTTTTTCCGACACTCATATTTTGTAACACCTCATATTCAAAAAAGGGAGGCCTAGTAAAACCTCATAAATCCTCGGTGCCATCTATGTATTACCCTAGAAATCCAACAAACTAAGCTAGAGCCTAACTGTAAGCTAGTAGACTACATGGAGTTAAATGTAAGGATTAGTGTTCCAAAATTACCTTCCTAAGCTAGTAGTAATGTTTTAGTACCTACATCAAGGCATGTACCCTTAAGGACCCCCCAAAGGTCCTTAAGGAGGACCAAGGGACTGCTAAAAAAACTATCGAAAACAACTTGACTCATGAAATAGGAACCCAAATGTCGTGGATGCACTTACTCTCTATAGGGGGGGGTCATGATTCGAGGCTAGACCTCCCACCAAATCTCTAAGTTCCAATAGCATACCACGACCATGCAGTACGGTCCATACACCATTCCCTCCCCGTGGGTGGGGTATCATTAGTTGACCCTTAGGATGGGGCGTGAGCCCACCTATGATGTGTGGGTGGTGGGCATAGGTCCCCCCACCCCCCTAAAAAAAAAGCTTCTCGACCTTGGCCAAGGCTTAGCCAAAGCCATTAATTCCAAGAGTTATTATATTAGTGTAGGGTAATTTTAGTTCATTTGAATAGACCTAATAAGTACTTATAAGTCATTAAAATCCACTTCACATTTAATGACTAACAAGACTAAAAAATATAAAGTTTCTCCCCTCTTCAACATTTCTCTCTCTACAACTCCATTAGAGAGCAAGAACAAGGTCAAGCTCAGGGATTCAAGAAACAAACTTTCTTCTCCAATTTCTTGAGGAATTCAACCTAAATTACGGATGCTTTTCATATATGGATAGATATTACCTATAAAGCCTTTTCAAACTTGGTTTTAAAGATTCCAATTCCCCTAAAAACCTAGTGTTTCAATCTATGTCATCGGTCTTTCTCCAAAACATTCTCAATTGCTTAATTATGTTTTGTTATGGATGATTATGTTGATTTATGATTGTAATGGGGTATTTTTGAATTATGATAAAAATCTTCCTTATACCCATGATTCCCTCCATCTTTCTAAGTTGTGAACTATGGTGTGACTTGATTGATTATGGGAGCTTAGCAATAGATTATGTTGTTGAATCATGATATCCGTCTATCTATTGTGGTAATTGTAGAAGTTAGGCTTTATATTGGTTCATATCCTTGAAGGAAACTTGTTAGGGTTTATACGTGTTGAAGAGTATTGCATATGAACTCATGATTCACTTAGATAATGATGATCCTATAACTATTATGTAATTGTGGTATTGATTGCATGATCCTTATCCCCTTAATATGAATGAAAGGTCTACGGTTATGATATTATTGTTGTGTTGATGGAAAGGCTATTATCAAGAACCACTACGAACATGATGAAAGGTTTACTCACGTATTAATGGTTCTAAGGTTTAAAGGACTTTCTCACTTAATGAATCATGAGCTACCATGATACCATGTTGGTTTGAGTGCCAGCCATTCTTCTATAAGCATGAATCTAAAGTGAAGACTTAACATGAATACAAAACATAATTAATCTTAGCACCGAGAGGATATGAATATGAGATGAAATCTTTACGCTAGTTAGTCCGGCTTCCCAAGACATGTATCTCATGAGATGGAAACATTTACCTCCCTAATCTCGAGTTTATAATAGAAATATCCCATAACTATATTCCAACATAGGTATTTAGCTACTGGATCCACCTAAATGCTAAATATGTTACTTCTACCTTAGGCAAGTAGGACACAACTTTTTGGTATGGCGCATGACACCGGATTCCATGTATCTCACATGGTTTATGCTAGTTAAGTCTATATTAACCTACATTAAAAGAATATGATCAATGACATGGCATGAACAAGAATATGAATTATGAAGAAAAACATTAGTTAGATATTATTACTACTTAAGAGGTTTTACTTAGTTTGAGTGAGGAACTGGGACTTCACTCATGCATTGCATAACTGAACTTTGAGACTAAATGTGGTATGTGCTTTTATGACATGACGTTTTATGAGTTAATGCCTGTTTTCCATGAATATGAACCTTGAACATGAAAATGAACTATACTTATGATTTCTTATTGAGATTTGATTAGTATGAGTGAGGGTATTTGACTTCACTTTTACAATGGACAGGTAGAATTATAAAGGGGGCATGGTGTGGTTTCATTATTCTACGAAGATATGTGAACCCATGTATTCATTATATGAAATGTTTCCATGAATGATTTTACTTATTGAAAGATAGGAACACGAATTACTCCTTGTTTATGAGTGTTGCCTATGGACGAGGTCAAGGTAAGTTATGCATGATTATGGTATCCTAGGGTTGATAATGAAATGGTTTGATTATATAATTGCTCTAAATTTGCATTACGGATTTTAAACTTTATAAAAGGCATGATTCGACTAAATGTATCTTTTCTACATATTTTAAGGATATTCTACGCATGGATTCCATATTTAATACATTATTTTTTCTAACACATATTCTCAATATTTTCTTATAAGCGTAGGTTCCATTCGTTGAGGTATACTTCTCTTTTCAAGTAGAGCTTGGGTTGACTCTTCTCCAAGCTTGGTGAGTCCTCGTGGTTCGAGGACAAGACTTTATTCATTTCTAGATCCTTTGTACCTTCCATTTTCAAGAATATGATGTAAATGAGAATGTCCCTAAGATTGTATTTGATTGTATTATATGGTTTCCTTGAGACAAGGTCTAGGGTCTTATGTTCCTTTTATGAAAGACACTTCTGGTGTAAATTTTTTTTAAATTCTGCATAATTTATGTACTTATGTTTATGAATATGCTAAGGTCTTGTGTGAAAGACTTTCAGGGACAAGTATACCATTTTACATCTATGGGTACCCCTGGCCATGACAAACTTAGTAATAAGAGTGCAAGCTTTTAAATGATTCTAGAACGATATATCATAAACCACATCTATTAGAGTGTTGTTCGTGAGTGTGAATCGTGCAATATATATCAATGTGAGGCTATAATATGTTTAGGAAATTTAACTTCTTAAATTACTCCTTAGTTGTGCCTTATATTTTTAACTCTATGAAGTCACTTTACTAACCTTTCTTTTGTGTTTTCAGAATATAATAAAAGAAGGGATAATCACGAAAAGGATAGAAGAGAATTATAAGACCCCAAAAATGAATTAGGGTTTCTAGAGAATAATATGTTAGTCATAATGATATAAGTCCTTAAAATGACTCATAATATTGTTTACACGTAGTGTGTTAAGTTTGAGGTGATTTAGAAGTCAAACTTTAAGGGACGACCAAGACGTTCGACGACTAGTCACCTATGTGTCTCATGTGTATGTACATGCTTATATTTAAATTTCATAATCTTATGAATTCTTAAAATGAGTTATAATGATGTTTATATCCACTATGTAGAGTTTCGTGATGTTTGGAGGTCAAACGTCCATGAACGTCTAAGACGTTCGAAAGATAGCCCTTGACACGTTCAAGTATGTCTTGATGGGGCCTAGCATGTTTGGACGTGTTTTATGTGTGCATTTTGGGTGAAAATTGGATGTAATGTACTTTACTTGTCAATGTGCATATTAACATTGGAAGCGTACGTGTACGAATTCTCAAGGGCCCTGTAAAAGGGCCCACAAGAAGGACCCAAGGGCTGTCGAGACACTGCATTGGAAGCGTAAATCAACAAGCCAAACGACGCCTAGTTGTTTGACCAATGGATTGTTTGTGAGGTTTCGTTGATGAACACTTATCCTGGGCAATTCTCAACCTAATAACATGCCAAGGTCGAATTTACTGAAGCAACAAACGCCCCGTCGATGGACCTACTGTCCGTCGATGCAGCCTGGTGCCACTACCTACACACTGTTTTATTAAAGGGGTGAATGGTAAATTCACCCCACATCCTAAATGACCCTACTTGGTTTATTTAGTGATTTTGGGTGTATTTAAGGGATCAAACATGTGATCAACCCATTCCCAATCCCATACACACAAAATAGACTTTCCCCCCAAAACCAATTCTCCCTAGAAACCTCCATTGTTGGTAAAGCTCAAGAACAGCTTAGAGATTGGATTTCCATGGATTAATCATCAAGTTTTATAGGTTTTCAACTAGAAAAATTTAAGGTGATCCTTCATCTCTAATTAACCTTTCACTTGGAGAGTTAATCTCAATGTTTTTCAAAGAGGATTCATGACCAATCTTCTTCTTCTTCAATCTAGTCATGGGTTCTTTCTAAAAAAGTTTTTAATTTCTTAATAATGATGAACTTATGTTAATCTATTGGTTTTAATATAATTTTAATCCAATTGCATTGCGAACCCATGTCCCTTCCCAAAATTGTTTTAGCCCTTGCATGGGCATTATGACCATGACTTGTTAATGGTTGAGTTGGTATTCTTTTATGTTGAATTGTATATATCTATTTTTATTTACATGAATTGATGATGAAGGATCCATGTGTATTAATGTATAAACATTTGAATGTGCCTAACTTAGATTCCATTATTCATTGTAAGAATGGTCCTTAATTGTATATAAGTGGAATTCGAATATGTTAAGAGTCTTATCGCTACTGCCTAAGGTTAATATAATGATTGAATTGAAAGTATAAATCGTGTATGATCAAGGTTAAGAAGGATTACTATGAGTTGATCTATGTACTTCTATGTCTATCAAGTGGTAACTTGTGATCTTGACATTAGGTTTGTTGTTTCGTGACTCGATCATGGAAAATTGTCCTTAGCTACTTCCTGTAGGTATAATGTGATGATAATTAGGTATAATTGATCTAACATGAATATATAACTATTGAATTGGTAAAGATTATTTTTGATTCTTCTAGCCTATGAAGTGAATGTTGTAGTGTACATAACATGATCTAAAATGTTAGGGTAGATGAAGCATGATTTCTTTTTAACAATGATATCTTTAGCTACTACCCTAAATGTGAATTGTTGATGAGTTGCTATTGATGATCAATGAAAGGGAATTAGGTTAAAGATCCATGTTCTTCTACTTTCTAGTATATATGTAATGTATTGTATTAGATTTTAATATGATCTTGTAGAGGCTTGTACATGGTTTATTTTATGATTATGGTACTTTAGTTACTGCTCTATACTTGAATTATTTATGAAAGAGTAGTCATGGTCAATGATAACCAAAGGGTAAAGGATTTTCAAGAATTTCTCTACTCTTGTACTTCTCTACTTCTTTCTAGTAATGTTGATGAAGCCTTGTATGAAATTGTGTGGTATGGTCCACTTATAGTGGCGGTGTTCATTTTATTGCCAATATATATGTGTTTTGATCATGGCCTTGAAGGAAACTATTCTATGAATGTGTATTGGTGATGAATCATCCTATGTGAATCCTATTTCTAGTTTCCAATTCTAACTATAATCTAGGTTGAGTTGCTAATGTCATGAACATGTAAATGGTTATGTTAAGATCATTTGTAGGTGATGCCTTTAATAAAGTATTAAGTATGGATGACCCCTATCCATGTATCCCTATGTGAATGCGTGAATAGCTAAGATTAGAAGTCTTGAATGTAATGTGAAGGTTGTCTTGCCTCCTATGCTAAATGGTATTGTGTAATCTATGCTTGGTTGTGCATTGTGATCCTAAGAGGGTGGCTGCCTCACTATGTTGTTGATAGCCACGCATGCTTACAAGTAGTATAGGTCATGATGTCTAAATGAAGGTAGTTCTCATAATTACTAGTATCTACTACTATGCACGTTAAGCTTATGTCTATGAAAATATGATATGTGTTTCCTTAACTAGGAGGACTTGATAGGTGTACTAGTATGGGAAAGGGTATGAGACCTTGCCTATGCATTGCACATGTGTGCCTTTATAGGATAGTTTCTAGGTTTAGTTTTCTATGTGTATGAATATGAACGTATGAACATGTGTGACCTTAATGTGTTATGTCAAAGGTTTTACTCACATATATCTATGCACGCACACATGAATGATGATCTAGTCAATATAGGAGCCTTGAAAGATGTTATCAAGTGTATGCTAAACTAGATAGTGCTAATGATATATGCTATGTCCATGTGAAAAGATTTCTCACAGGATTTAGGTTTATGAACTCTCATCTTTCACCTATGAGATAGCATATAGGGATTAAATATACTAAAGCCTAATTTTATAAAGGTAATGTAATAATGTCTTTTTAATAAAGGGAACTTAGCTTAGCACCGAGTGCACTTAACAATGAGAGGTGTTGGTTTCCCTTGGAGGAAGATTCACCAGTGGTTTCTCATAGAGTTTTGACTTCCCTTGGAGGAAGATTCACCATTGGGTTCCTGTAAGGTTTGATTTCACTTGGAGGAATATCCACCTAAGGTTCCATAAATTATGCTTGCCACATAGTATCTAGCAAGTGAATTCACTTAGGATTCTAGGATGTGTGTTAATGTTCTACCTTTGATACGTAAGAACACCTTCCATTAGTGTAAGGCTCTTCAACACCAAATTCCATGTATAGAACCCATGATCTTAGTGTAATTTTAGGCGAAAGTTTACCTAGATTAAAATGGACAATAGGAGTAAATGACTAGGACTGTAAGTAGGATGACTTAAGGGAGGTTACTTAGGATAGGTGGAAGTAATGAACCCATATAGACATTGAACAAGTAGCTCCTTAGAAAGTTCTCGGAAGGTGTTCTAAGGTGTATGATTCTTATTATGTCTTTGTGCATGGAATGGTAGTATTTGTCTATTTGTCATGAATATGTACATGGTATGAGTCTATGTGATGTGGTCTCATTCTTATATGCACTATGTGAGTCTTAATGACTATATGATGAAGGTTGTTGACAATAATGGGGTTGTCTTCACTTAATATGTTGATGTATGAGTTGAATAATAAGGTTGTGGTCTCATGAAGGGTTTAGTAAGTATGTGTGTGGTTATGGGGCTTCACATGTACATTATACTAGAAGAATAATATTGGGGTCATGAAAAGGTCTTGTAATGATTTATGTGAAGTGAAGTTATTATATGTGCAAATTGGTGTAGCTTACTATAAAGGTAATAGAGCCTTGACTTAAATGGGTCTATCATGTGTTATACTTGTATGATGATATGTGATGACTTGTGTAGATTGTATGTATGCTTTGTTTGTGGCCTAAGGTGATGCATTGCACCAAGTATCACTAGAGGGTTACTTGGGAGGTTAATGAGTAAAAGAAAAGATAGTTCGCAGTAAAGTGACCTCAAGTATGACTTAAATTCTATATGTGATTCTCTATGATGTTTGACCTTTGAATATGTCTATATGAAGAATGTGAATGACATAAATGCAACTGTATAAGGGTTTTACAAAGATTTAGTCAAAAAGGCATGAAGTATGTTTTCAAGAAAATGTCACTTTTAAATGCATGTTTTTGTATTGTTGCCATACTTAGTGCATTCTTGTAGTAATCCCATTCTTCTCTACTTTATACACAAAGTGCAGGTTATGTATGCTTAAAGGGTATTTATATGGTGAAGATCTTGATAATTGATTCCAAAGCTAAAGAAAAGGAATCCTTACGTTCCAAGGATCTCCTAAACTATGGTTTATTGTAAAGTGTATAAATTAGTATTATATTAATGTCTTATGTTTTATGGGTCCTGTCCCTAATGTATTCTAATGTTGATTGAGTCTAAGATTGAAAAGAGACTTAGAGTCTAAGTATGTAATATGATATTTTGAGTATATATGAAGTGAAGTTTCTAGCATATGATGTGCTATTAAAAGTTTTAAATTATTCACTAAATATACTCTGACAATTCGATAGAATGATACTATGGTCTAGTATAAGACCTCTGAGAGGTAAAGTACACCATGTTACTTCTAGGGGGTGCTCCCCGGATGTGACAATGATATTTTGAATGAGGGAGTTCCTACCCGAGGTCCCCAACATCCAAAGGTCCTCAAGATCCTCAAGTTCCTCAAGATCCTAACGATGAGAGGGATATACCAAATGTAGAAATAAGGTTGGGTCTATAAATATTGATCCAGCCATAATGGGCCAAGTCAATAGGGATGCTATAGCCTAAGTGAACCCTAACGAGAGGATCGTGGGTTCAAGGTTGTGGAATTTCACAGGAATGAACCCTCCTAAGTTCTTTGGTTCTAAAGAGTTTGTGGAAAAGGTCTACAAGATAATTGATGCTATAGGGGTGACTTCTAGATAAAAATCAGAGCTAGCCGCGTATCAAGCAAAGGGTGTGGCCAAAGTCTGGCGTAATCAATGAAAGAGGTATAGACCTGAAAGAGCAGTCCCATAGGTTGGGAGGCTTTCAAGAAAACATTCCTTAAGAGTATCTTTTACCAGAAAAAGAGGGAAGCAAAAGAAGAAGAATTTATAAATCTTCGCCAAGGAGGTATGAGTGTTTAAGAATGTTCTCTGAAGTTCACCGAATCGTCTATGTATGATCCATCTATGGTGGCGGATCGTAGGGATGAGATGACCAAGTTTGTGATAGGGGTGTTGTCACACCCAGATTCTGGAACTCGAACGCGACCGACATCGTTAACCTCTCAAAGGTCGCACACTAGCCTCTTCTTAGCTTTCATACAATCATATAGTTAAATTTGTGGAAAATTTAAAACTTTTAAAACATAGTGAATTATACATAGACTTCATATGATTACTATATAGAATAATATTCTAATGAGATCAAACTAAACAACCATATATAATCTATTAAACAATTCAAATGAAAGAATCAATATATCATAATAGTTTGCCAAACGACCTTAATACAAAGATTTGAATAAAACGTCTGAAATGAAACGCTAGGGAAAACATCCACTAGCTATGTCTAAAGTGCTAACCTAGAATGATAGATGTAGCATCCTCGAACTAAAGAGGACCTACCAAAGTCTGGAGATCACTAATCCAAACTGCTTCAATGAGTCTTGAATCTGCTCTCTGACCTCCACCTATGAAAAGAGTAATAGTATAGGGTTCGTACACATTTGTACTAAGTATGGTGCATGCACATATACATGTAAAGACTATGCATGGTCAAGGAAATCTCTTCATACCACAACATGCCAAATATGAAAAATGAAGTCACTAAACTTTTTTAATTTGTTATTTGTGAATTATGATATGAATATGACATATTTTAATGCAGTTAATGAACACAAATCATTTTCTATATGAACATAAGACCTTGGAATCATGAACATAATAATGTTTAAACAACTTAAACAAAACATAATAAATTCGTCCACAATGCCCCTCCCTTTGCCTAACGTATGTTGCTTAGCGTTTGATTTTATTTTTCGTTCTGAGTTCTTCAAGTGTGAATAACTTTGGTAAATTTTCTGTTCTTGTACGTTATTTTGGTAGAGATAACATGAAAGAGAATGATAGAGACGTGAGAGAGAGATGAGCGTGAGAGATGAGAGTTTTCTTAAGCTTTGGAGTCTAGTTTAGGTCTTACTCATAAGGTTTTATTAAATGGTAAAAATCTGATTTCCCTTTTATTTTAAATCAGCCAATAAATAATAAATATTAATAAATTACATTAATTTACCAACTTAAATAAAAAAACAATTTAAATCATCGCTTCCACCTAGGTTCAAACCTGGGTAATTATTATACTACCCTTATCCTGGAAAAAGACCACTTTAACCCTAGACCCTCCAAACCTAACATTATCCCTTTTTAATCCTGGTAAGACTCATTCGAGAGCCCTACATGGCTGGAACCAACCTTTTATAGATCAAATAACTCCCCAAGTTAGTTGTCTTGGCTGTAGCAAGGGTTTAGAGGTCTGGTTATACGCACATCAATCCGTATGAACCCGGTCTTATCGTTGGCCTTCTAGACACATTAAGCATTATTTAGCAGAACCATTTTTAGGGTTGTTACATTATCCCCCCTTAGGAACATTCGTCCCCCAATGACAGTACTAACTATCTAGCATAATGCCAGTCAAATCATAAAATAAATACTATTCACAAACAAGCAATAAAAAAAATAGAGAGATAAGGAAACTTAGTCATAAGAGTAGGAAGTGTAACCCCAGGAGCTGAAAAGATGAGGGTAGCGGGATATCATATTGGCCTCGGCCTCCCACGTAGAACCCTTAACAAGGTGATTCCTCCACAACCCATCCACTGTGGCAATCTCTTTGTTCCTCATCTGCTTGACCTGTCTGTCTAAAATCTCAATAGGTACCTCCTCATAGGACAAATTTTCATGGACCCCGAAACATTCAACAGGTAAAATTGATGTTGGATTACCTAGGCACTTCTTTAACATAGATACATGAAAGACTAGATGCACAAAACTAGCTCCGCACACAATGCCAACTCATAGGATACCTCACCCACACGCTATAGGATCTCATATGTCGCAACATACCTTAGACTCAACTTCCCTTTCCTGCCAAACCTCATCACCCCCTTCATAGGTGATATCTTCAAATAGACATGGTCACCAACATCAAACTCTAAGGGTCGTTTTTGGTTGTCTTCATAAGACTTCTGCCTCCTGTAAGCAGTAGCCAACATTTCCCTAATGACCCTAACCTTCTCTAAGGCCTCATGAATGATCTCTTGACCCAAGATGGATGACTCTCCAACCTCAAACTACCCAACTGGAGACCTACACCTTCTACGATACAATGCCTCAAACTGTGCTATTCCAATGCTGTAGTGATAGATACTATTATAGGAGAACTCTATCAAAGGTAGATGGTCGTCCCAGCTACCCTGGAAGTCAATCACACACGCCCTCAACATATCCTCTGATTTCTGAATGATGCGCTCTGCTTACCCATCAGTCTAAGGATGAAAGGCAGTACTATGCATCACTTGTGTGCCTATGATCTCCTATAAGGATCTCTAGAAATGCTAAGTGATCTAAGCACCTCTATCTGAAATGATAGACAAAGGAGTTCCATTCGATGTCACAATCTCATCAATGTAGAGTCTCGCGTAATCCTCATCCTTGTAAGTAGACTTCACATGGTCAAGTGGTCAGACTTAGTCATCCTATCCACAATAACCCATATGGAGTCATGCTGTCTCCTAGTCTTCGGAAGACCAACCACGAAGTCCATATTCATGGCCTCCCCTTTCCAAATCGGAACCTCAATAATCTGAGTAAGACCGTTAGACTTAAGATGTTCTGCCTTAACCTGTTGACAATTAAGACATTTGGCCATATATTTTGTAATGTCCTTCTTCATTCCATCCCACAAATAGATCTACTTAAGATCATGATACATCTTGGTGAAACTTGGATGTACGGAATATCTAGAACCATGGGCCTCTACAATGATCTTGGTCCGCAAATCATCCACATCTGGTAGATAGTCTGTCCTGGTACCTAAGTATGTCATCATCTCCCAAATCAAAAGACATTAATCTTAAACAAGACTAAGTCCTTTAGCTCCATCAACACAGGATCAAGATGCTGACCCTACTTGACTTTAACTACTAAGGATGATTCAGAACTAGGATGGACTGAAACACCCCCACTAGTAGAGTTAACTAAAGCACACCCTGTCTTGCCAGTCTATGTATATCTTTAACCAACTCCTTCTTCTCATCCTCAACGTGGGTTGTACTTACCATGCTCATACTACTAAAAGCATCATCTACAACATTAGGCTTACGTGGATGGTAGTGTACATTCATGTAATAGTCCTTCAACAGCTCCAACCATCTCCACTGACGTAGATTCAACTCTCTCTCTGTGTGAACACGTACTAAAGACTTTTGTGGTGTGTGAATACATACACATGCACCCCATACAAGTAGTTCCTCAACAACTTTAGTGAAAACACCACAACTGCCAACTCCAGGTCATGAGTAGGATAATTCTTTTCAAGGACCTTGCGCTGCCTGGACGCATAAGCTATCATATTAACCATGTGCCCGCACATACCGCAACCAAAGCATGCATTAGTGCCCTGTCTGCACTCTCCTTAGCACAATCCTTTCTCGGATGCTGCATCTCACCTCCATTGACCTTCTTGGGCTTGGGTAGGCCTCCTCTAGGTGTTGTAATCCTATGAAAGATAGAGTTCCCAGAATGTTGCCTCTTTTTAAATCTGGTTTGCTCATGGATTCCAAAGTTGTTCCTCTTGCCCCTATTTCTATGACCTGCCTGATCATGAGGCTTAGGCCTCCTAGCATCACATATGCCCCTCTTCTTCCGGCTGTCCTCTACCTGCTGGACATGCACCATCAACCTGGAGAGGTCCATGTTATCCTGGAGCATTGTAGACCTACATGATACTTTCAAACTTACTTCTCAAATAAGAAGTAATGCGGTCGTGTCAAGTAAATAACCCAACTAGTGTGGATGGGATCGTTCCCACAAAAATAGTCTAGACTTAACTTCAACCTGTTATTACTATTTTTTGGTCAATGACTTCCTTGGAAAGTAAAAAAAATAAAAGGGGGGTTTCTATTTCTAAATGAATGAAAATAACTAACGCAATTGAAACAGACACTTAACAGCTTCGGATGTTGGATTTTAATCAATTGATCAAAGTAACTAGGGTTTACGTGTTCCCCACAGGTTCATAACTTGATAATTCTAACTATAACAATTCTTTCATAGTATCTTGCATGCAAAGTGATAAGTTATGTATTTTTAAATCCTTGGTCTGGAATCTAGAAAATCTCACTCCGCACCTTGGTCCGGCTACGTGTGTTGCTTTTCGAACCCTTATCTTTATCTCATATTAAGCATCGTATTCGATATTTGACTAAGTTATTACCTCGTACCAATCAATACTAGCCGATTAGATAGTATATACAAAATCTATGTTGATAATTCTTTTCAAATTATCTACCTCCTTGGTCTGTCAAGTAGTATTAAGGCGAGTTCTAACGTTGGCCATCCGTTAAAAAGACTTCTAAGAGAAAGAATTATTAATACATGCAAGACACTATTCTAGAATCGTAATTTTAGTTAGGTTTTATCTCATTATTTGCCTATGGTTCCCACGACCCTAGTTATGGAGTTTAGTTACTCATAGTCATAATCACAGTATTCAAATATATTGAATAAGAATTCATGTACTTACTTCAATGAGAAAGAGTAAAATCCGAAAATTTGCTTGATTAATCACCAATAATCACTTGCAAGAATCTCAAAATAATCAAAAATCTCACAAAAAGTCTAATGATTCTCAAAAGTCCAACAATACAGTGTCTACTAATATGATGTCTAACAATACGGAGTGTACAATGATCCAGAGTCTAACCCCAAAAACAAGGTTTTTCTAACTATTTATAGAAAATAAAAACCTAATTAAATGAGGACTCTATTTGTTGGAAATTTGCCAAAACGCGGCTGGGTCGACGGACCTTACGACGGACCATCATGGACTCAGTCGTACCATACTTATGCAATTACTTCTGCTACTCTCTTCATTACCCTCGACGGAAAGTATGACGGACTGTCATAGGCACAACAGTCCGTAGAGGGTCTTCATTCCAAAACACTTTCTTGGAATATGGGTACTGGGATTACTTCTCTAAACTTCATGATGAACATGCAGGACGGATAGTCATAGACACGACGGACCGTCACAAGCTTCGTAGCCCAATACTTGGTCATACTTCCCCATCTTCCTTCAGCATCTTCACTACGCTGCCACCTACGGACCGTCACAAGCACAACGGACCATCATAAGCTCCGCAGGTGGTCTCTTCCACATTTCTTCGCTCAAAATCTCCGCATTCATCTTTGGACAGATTTCCTGCAAAACAAAAAGAAACTTATATAAAAATTAGCACAAAAAGGTTTTTGGACACACTAAACTTAAGGAAAAAGTATTAATAATACCGTGAAACCACGGTATATCAACACCCTCAACTTAAATTCGTTGTTTGTTCTCAAGCGACGCACTATGACTCAATAAAAAATCTTTGTACAATAGTATCCATGTTTCATCCGTTGCAATCATTTGGCTATCGATCCCGATTAATCTCATCAAATCTATGCATTCTATCATTATTAGGCTTGAATTATGTGGGATCAGAACATGACACAGACTCACCATGCACTAACACCTATCCTCTTTAATTTCTCAACAAGGTGCTAACAATTTTGGTATTGCAACTAGTGTCCTCACTTTAAAACAAAATCCTCATTTTTCACACAATGATTTTAGTTTTAGTATGAGGATTACTTTTCAACACTCGCTCTCAGAACAAAGTCACACTCATTCATACCTATTGCCATAAGCTTGCCCTTATTTTCACTGCCTTCGCTATACAACCCTTAGGATCACGATAGGAATTTTTTAGCTAGTAAAATAGGCTCAGGGTCAGGTAGGGTATATTTAGGTATACTTTAGTGACTTTTTGACCTCCTTGACATATCGGCTAAACCTTCCACTTTCTATCATTTTATCTCGCCCAGTTTTTCATATTCTTTCACCTTGCTATTTTCTCTTCTTTCTTCATTTGTGTAAATGACTCTCTTCTTATCTTGCTTGTATTTCTTGTATATTTTTCTTCTTATTTACTTTTTTTTCAACTAATTCTTGAGTCACTTTACTTTTGTACTTTCTCTCTCTTTGTTCTTTCAACCCCTCTTTCCAGAGCATTCCTCATAATAGCCACCCTCAACTCATGGCTTTGCCATGAGTCAAGGTACACAATACCCAAAGTTGGTTCAGGGCCATAACAAAGGTTGTTTACTGCATTAGCCACCCGCAACTTATGCTTTTGGCATAAGCTGAGGTGCACATGTCCAAGGAGGGACCAGGGCCAACACATTGTTCCCTGAAAAGATCAGTTGGGGTGAAAAAGAAAGGTCTAATTTAAGCTCAGATCATTTGGATCAAAGAAGGATAAATTTCATTTTGTTTCTTTTATTTAGGCTAGAAATGGGCTATATTGAATAATGGCCTATGATCATTTCCTAATTGTCTATTACAACTTACTTTTAACAAGACTAACTGGGCAAGTTCTAACTCAGTACCAATAGTGGACTATTCAAATCTTCCTCACACTCACTTGACATCTCATCACTATACAAGATTATTTGACACCTAGTTCGAATTTTAGACTTAGGGTAATGCAATGGTGTACCTCTATGTCATGCTTAGTGTTACACATTAATGAGTTACTATGCCTAGTCATGCATCATTTTCTAATTTATCAAGATATCTTTTAGCCATCATGCTCAAGAATTAAACTATGTACAAAAGATATAGACATGCCGGTTCAACAGAAAAAGTAATTAGTCTTTCGGGGAAAAAGAACACAAGAAAGAAAACCCCAAAAGAGGATAGTGAATTGGACTACTCAGACTTCACCCTAACACTCACTTTCCATTTACCCCATCCTAAACAAAAAAACATGCAATTATTCCCGATGCATAAAAAAATGTTCATACTAGAGTGGTAGGTGAATCAAACCTGTGGCGCAAAGCGCCGTCGATCAGCAAGCTGGTGGGTCCGGTTCCCCGGAACCCATGTCCTCTGCAATCTGGACACCATCAGTGGTGTCCTCAGCAACAACCGCACTATCAGTAGTGCCTCCTTCTATCTCCACAGTTCGGGAGCTAGACGCCCCAGCTGCTAAATTTGATGCTTTCATCTGATGCGCCTCCTCCTCAGCAAGTGAGGCTCTCCTCGCAGCCTCCATCTGTCGGCGCTCCTTTTTCCGTGCTCGCGCCTCATCCTCTGCTCGACCCCTACGCCTCTTGGTATGCTATCGAGGGGGAGGTGGTGGAATCTCTGAAGTAGAGAATAGGGCCGCCAACACTCTGTCTTCAGTAGGCTCAACAAAATGGGCCTCAGACTCCGACACCCTAGCCTCTAAGATCGTGTCAATATCTGCGCGAAGGCTGTCGACCGCAACCTGAAGAGTCGACACATCCACTAGAGGGGCTGGCCGGGATAGCACCCTCAACTCAAAGGCGTCCAAGCGCTGGTGAACCTCAGCGATCTTCCGCTCTGTATAGTGGACCATTTTCCGCTCTAGGCGCTCTTTTGACTCAGTAATAGACTTCTGCATCCACAGCTGGATATGATGAAGAAGTGTAGCCATTTGCACCTCTAATTTTTGGACCCTAGCAAGCGGGACCAGCGCCGGTAGAAGGGCTGTGCGAGAGGAGCTCGGGGCAGTGCTACTACCCGGGATAGACTCGACTGGGGTAGTATCAGTGGACGCCGCCTGTGTAGCCGTGTGGGCCTGGGCTACTGTATCAGCAAGATCATCAGCAAGTGGGGGAAGCTCTGGACGGGTCCCTCTGCATGGAGCCAACTCATTGGCCTCATGTCTGATGAGGATGATGTCAACAGTGCCCTGCGGGGTCTTAAGCTGATCTACGTGCCATATAGGCACACCTGCGGACCTACAGGGAGAAAAGATCATGCACAGGAAAGGGTAAGCAGTAGTGACCTTGAAAGCTCTCTCGTGCATGACTGCCTGTAGAAGCCACGCAAAATCCTCCTCGAACCCTGCAATCGTCGCCGCCATCAACACTGCTCGATCCCATGTAACGATATTATCAGCAGCTGTGGGGGAAAGGCAGTGGCGGACAATCAGCCACAAGAACTTTGCCGTGAAAGTTAGGTTGGCCTTCATGATGGCCCCATTTGGCTCTGTCACCCAGTCGGCACCCTCTCCATCAACTGACAGGTGCAGGGCCATCCACCTCTTGGTGGTCTCTCTCAGCGATGGCTTGCGCAGGAACTGGCCATCTTTAACAATCTGCCATCGGTAGTCAAATTCGGCAGTGCGAGGGGTCCGAGTTGCATCAACACCCTCGCCATATAGAAACCTGCGGATGGCAGGGAGGGAAATGTCAACCTGCATGCCCCGTACTCGGACAAGCTCAAGTGGGGCCTGTTTGGTGGGGGCAGCCCGCCTATCTATTTATGATCGGAGAGTCGCTACGTAGGATGCGTAGAACTCTCGGACCATTTCCTCACTGTAACGTCCCAACGGACGTGCTGTCCACTCCAGGCGATGCCAGGTGAAGAGATTGTGGATCTCACGCATCATCAAGAGACTCCATGTAAGGACTCGCTGCTCCAAGGTGAGTGTTCAAGTCATAACTCCTTTGTCAATGAGGAACTTGGCTTCGGAGTAGACTTGAAATTGCCCGTCGACACACCACCGGTTGGGATGGTCAGTAGCTGGGGTGGGGGCCTTAGCTGGTGAACCTGATGTGGATTCTGAACTGTCAACCTCATCAGACGAGGCCGACGCTACAGCGGTGGCTTGTGGGGGAACCTCAGTAGAGCCGGAGGTTTCCTCCGACTAGGATACTCCTAAGGAGCCAGACACTCCTTCTTCATTTGTGGCTGACCCAGAGGGTGTGCCGGTTAGTGTGCGCTCCTCATCAGACTGAAAGACAGTGACTATGCCGGACGCCACCTTTTTGGGTGTGGCTCTGGGAGCACGTGCAACACGGGAAGGGGTGGAAGTTCCTGGGGGCACGTTCTCGGGGACACGCTCATCATCAGAGCCAATGACCATGCAGGTAGACGAGGCGACAGACTTCGATCGCCCGCGTGCATAGATTCGATATTTATTGGTTTCCATAGTATCTAGTACCTGTAAAGGATCAATATTAGTACAACAAGTGGCAAACAAGACAAGCAAAACCACACAAAAAAATTAAAACAATATGTCATTTCTATGGTAACAGTGACACACGACGGGCCTGGTGACGGTTTGTCGTGACTATGACGGACCGTCATGGGGTCCGTCGAGTCTTACTTAGACTATGTATGTATGGAGAACCCTGAAGGAGAGTCTCTGACTAGTATGACGGTATGAGCAGGACAGACCGTCACAGGTACGACGGTCCATCGTAGGTGTCCGTCAGAGGACACTTAGAAAAAAATGAGAGACCCTTAGGAGAGGGGTCTCTGACCGTCATAACAGTCATGAAGGACGGACAGTCGTGGGTATGACGGTCCGTAACATGTGTCTGTTGAAGGACACTTAGAAAAAGTGAGAGACCCTTAGGAGAGGGGTCTCTGATCGTCATAACGGTCATGCAGGATGGACCGTCATGGGTACGATGGTCCGTCACATGTGTCCGTTAAAGGACAGTTAGAAAAAGTGAGAGACCCTCAGAAACAAGATCTCTAACAACCAAAATGGTTGTGCAGGATGGACCGTCGTGAAGACGGCGGTCTGTCACATGTGTCCGTTGGGGGACACTTGGAAAAAAATGGGCAGTGGGGTGTTAGGGATTTTTGAACGGACCCTACGACGGTCCATCGTGGGCACGACGGTCTGTCATCGGGGTCTTGTTCTGTAGATCAGTGACAGAACTGGTGTACCCTATTCATCCTCGATGAACCCAAGTCGAACTTGTAGTGTTTTGGACCTACATTTGTCTAAACAAACTACCTAGGAAACTAGTAATGCGAAAGCACCTATGTCTAGGGTTGTAAACATGGCAATTTCGAACATTTTTTACCTAGGTTAGACATAATCTTATATAAAAGAAATGAACATATCATGAACAACTAAGCTAATACTAATAATAAACAAAAACGCAAGATAAATGAGTAGAAATTAGAGACACATACCTTATAATTGGGGAAAACAAAAAGGACAAGTACTCGGTGACCAGGAAGCCACCCACAGCAGCAACTCCGACAAGTAGAATATCACTTTTAGGGCTTTGGAGAATTGTGGGGGGGGGGGCAATGATCGATTGATAGAGGGAAAGATTGTGGAAGTTGAAAAGAGAGGGTAATGGGAGGAAAGATGAAGGAATGGGGGTGAAATGAGGGGTTGGGGAGTTTAAATGGTGAAATTTTATAATAAACTCTAACCGGGTCGGGTCGGGTACGCCTCATTAATCACGCGACGATTCCCCGACGACGGTCTGTCGCAGTTGTGACGACCCGTCATTGGTTCCTTCGTGTGTGCCCTAGTTTGAAAATAACAGAAAGACGTACCTGGTATGACGAAGGCATACGCCGGTCCGTCGTAGGCGCAACGGCCCGTTGCTGTATCCGTCAGTGACTACTGCAGAGTAATTTTCTGCTGAATTTCCTGGTGATGTGCCTGCAAATTTAAAAACCCATTAGTAGAAAAATGCTACCATTACTAAAAAGACTATAAGTATTGGGTTGCCTCCAAACAAACGCCTGATTTAATGTTGCGGCACGACTGGGGACACTTGATTAATCTGACTTCATCAAGATGGTATGCCTCAATCACTTCATTCGCCGATTCAGCATGCGCGAAATAGATTTTTATGCACTTTCCATTCACCTTGAACCGCACACCCTCCTTAGTTTCCAAATCAACTGCTCCATGAGGGAATAGTTGGGTAACCAAGTAAGGACCAGTCCATTTGGACTTGAGCTTGCCCGGAAACAAGCACAACCTGGAATTGAATAAAAGCACCAAATCCCCGATCGTAAACTCTCGTTTTTCAATTTTTTTGTCATGGTACTTCTTCATCTTTTCTTTGTATAGGGATGAGCTTTAATAGGCTTTCAGGAGAAATTCATCGACTTCATTAAACCCATTTAACCGTTGTTCGGCAGCTTTGCTCCAATACATATTCAACTTCTTCATAGCCCACATGGCTTTATGCTCTAACTCAACCGGAAGATGACAAGCTTTCCCATATACAAGTTGGCATGGAGACATACCTATGGGAGTCTTATATGCTGTCCGGTAGGCCCAAAGAGCATCATCAAGCCTCCTTGACCAATCCTTTCTACTAGCGTTCACTGTTTTTGACAATATCTGTTTGATATCCCGATTCAACACTTCAACTTGCCCACTAGTTTGAGGGTGGTAAGGAGTAGCCACATTATGGCGAACCCCATATTTCTCCAATAACCCCTTGAACAATCTGTTACAGAAGTGGGAGCCCCATCACTAATAATGGACCTTGGGGTGCCAAAATGAGAGAATATTTTTTTTTCAAGAATGCAGCAATACTCTTCCCTTCATTGTTTGCGAGGGCGATGGCTTCGACCCATTTAGATACATAATCAACTGCTACTAGAATGTACTTCATTCTATGAGAACTCACAAAAGGGCCCATAACGTCAATACCCCAAACATCAAATAACTCAATCACAAGAATGGGGTTTAGAGGGAGCTCTTGCTTTCATGAAATGCCGCCATCTCGTTGGCATGTGTCACATGGTTTAGCAAACTCATGAGCATCTTTATGAAGAGTTGGCCAATAGTAACCATATTGTAATATCTTATGAGCGGTTTGGATTTTACTGTGAAGTCCACCAACGGGTGAGGAATGGCATGCCTCCAACACACTCAACATCTCACATTCTGGCACACAACGTCAAATAAGCCCGTCGGCACAACTCCTATACAAGTATGGTTCATCCCAAAAGAACTTCTTCACATCATACATGAACTTTTTTCTTTGATGAAAGGACAAGTCTGATGGAACAATATCACTAGACAGATAGTTCGCAAAATCTGCGAACCATGGGAGAAAGTCTTGTGAAGCAGCCAATACATGCTCATCGGGGAAAGTATCATCAATGTCAGTCTTATCCCCTAACTCTCTCATAGCTTCATCCTCTAGATGAGACAAGTGATCAGCAACTTGATTTTCAGTTCCTTTTATATCCGTCACTTCAAAGTCAAATTCTTGTAGCAGTAATACCCAACGAATCAGCCTAGGTTTCGCATCCTTCTTCACCATGAAATATCTCAATGCTGAGTGGTCAGTATGCACTATAATTCTAGTACATACAAAGTAGGAGTGAAATTTCTCAAAAGCAAAGACTACTGCAAGGAGTTCTTGCTCGGTCACTGTGTACTTCTGTTGAGCTTCATTTAGTGCTTTACTAGCATAGTAAATGGGGTAAAGGATTTGTTTTTTATCTGTCCCAATACTACACCAAGAGCCACCCCATTAGCATCGCACATCACCACAAATGGACTGTTCCAATCCAGAGAAATAATGATAGGCGTAGACACCAATTTTTCTTTTAGCTCACCAAATTCTTTAAGACAGGATTCGTCAAAACAAAATTTACACTCTTTCTCCAGCAGTTTGCACAATGGATGTGAAATCTTTGAAAAGTCTTTGATGAATCTCCGGTAAAAACCTGCATGCCCAAGAAAGCTTCTCACACCTTTCACAGAGATCGGTGGGGGAAGTCTCTCTATTACCTCGACTTTAGCTCGATCAACCTCTATGCCCTTTTCTGAAATGCGATGACCCAACACAATACCGTCTTTCACCATGAAATGACAGTTTTCCCAGTTTAATACTAAATTGCAGTCTTCACATCCCTTAAGGACCTCAGTTAAATTGGTCAAACACCGCTCAAATAAATCACCAACCATAGAAAAATCATTCATAAAAACTTCTATGGTATCCTCCACCATGTAAGAAAATATCGACATCATACATCTCTGAAATGTGGCGGGTGCATTGCATTACCCAAACGACATTCTTCTAAACGCAAAGGTCCCATATGGACAAGTAAAAGTTGTTTTCTCTTGATCTTCCGGTGCAATAGAAATCTGATTATACCCCGAATATCCATCAAGAAAATAGTACCACCCTTTTCCGGTAAGTCTATCCAACATCTTATCCATGAAGGGCATAGGAAAGTGGTCTTTTTCAGTCCATGAATTTAGTTTGCGGTAATCCATGCACACCCTCCATCCAGTAACCGGTCTCATTGGAACAAGTTCATTTTTCGTTGGGGACCACAATCATCCCCCCTTTCTTAGGTACACACTGAACCGAGCATAGCTAACTACTATTGGCGATTGGATAGATTACTCCGGCATCCAACCACTTAATGATTTCCTTCTTCACGACCTCTTACATAGGAGGATTTAAACGTCTCTGGTGATCAATACTTGGCTTATGATCAGGCATGAGTTGGATTTTATGAGAGCAAATACTTGGAGGGATTTCAATAATGTCCGCAATAGTCCACCCAATAGCTCTTTTGAACCTTTTTAGCACCTTCACCAAACTCTGAACTTGTTGTTCATCCAGGTCTGATGCAATGATTACTGGCAAAGTGTCACCATTTCCTAAGAATTCATACCTGAGATGAGGTGGGAGAGCTTTTAGTTCTAATTTTGGAACCTCCTCTATAGATGGTTTCACGGGTGGGGACTCGCGATTCTTCATATCTAGCTCAAATTTCTTTGAGTTTAAGCCGAACATCACCTCGGTCAAGAGCCACGACTAATGACTCACACTCTTCAATACAATCGCTATCAAAATTCATTATCACTGCCGCTAATGCTTCTACACCTAGACGTTCTTCTATTTGTGTATCAGATGTCTCACCCATGTTGTAAGATATAGCAGATACCGATTGGAGCTCACCACTCTGCCTCATGGACCTACAAATGTTAAAGGTCACTTCCTCATTGTTCAATCAAAATTTCATCTACCCCTTTTCCATGTCTACTAAGACTCTTCCCGTAGCAAGGAATGACCTCCCAAGAATAATGGGCACTTCAAAATCGACTTCACAATCAAGAATAACAAAATCTGCAGGAAATATGAACGATTCCACTTTTACTAGCATATCATGGAGTATCCCTATAGGCCTTTTTACTGTTCGATCAGCCATCAGTAGCCGCATTGCAGTGGGCTTTGGATCACCCAATCCCAACTTCTTGTAAATCGAGAGGGGCATGAGATTTATGCTTACCCCAGATCACATAATGCTTTCACAAAATGTAATAGCCCGATTGTACAAGGAATAGTGAACGCACCCGGATCTTCTTTCTTTTGGACCAGAGATCTTGTAGCAATAGCACTACAATTCTGCATTCTATCATCATCCTCAAAAGTGACCGATCTTTTCTTTGTGACCAGATCTTTCATAAACTTGGCGTAACCAGGCATTTGTTCTAAAGCATCTACCAAAGGGAAATTGATATAAAGTTGCTTCAACATTGTTATAAAACACCGATATTTACCATCCTCGGTCTTTTTCAATAATCATTGAGGAAATGGGGGTGGTGGCCTAGGCATGGGAGTTACCTTTTTAGGCACTTCAACATCTTTTGTAGTGTTTTCCTCTAATTCACCATCAACATCTACCACTTTATCAGTATCTTTTGTCACATTTTTCTCATTAGACGACATAGGTGGGTCAATGGTTTTCTTTCCACCGCGAGTAGTAATTTCCATACAATGTCCATCATTTTTTGGATTTTGGACAGTGTTGCTAGGAAGAAAACCGTTGTTGCCGTGTGTTCACAGTTGCAGATAATTGGGCCATTTGTAACTCAAGTTGCTTTATCATATTGCATGTGTATCGACTTTTTGCCCAATACCCGCTAAATCATTCCTCAACTCTTTATTGTGCTCATCATTAGCATCAAAACTTCTCATCATTTTATGCAACATATCCTCAACTCGCAACATACTACCTCCACCATACCTAGGAGTAACTTCACGATTTTGAGGAGGAACATAGGGTCCATTCCTGTCATTTCCATTACCATAGTTACCCCTGTTGAAGTTGTTGTCGCGGTTGTAGTTTCCTTATCGGACATAATGACCCTCACGATTGTTGTTACCATAGTTCCGACCTTGGTTCCCTTGACCTTGGCACTAATTCTCCTGGTTAGAGCCTTGGGCACTTGGTCGGAAACCCCCCGTCTGTTCATTTACTGCATAGGAATCCTCCTCATAATAGAACTCATCATTTTGTGGCGGTGGTTTCGACAAGTAGTTGACTGCATTTATCTTTTTTGCACCCCCAGTGACATGTTTTATTACCAACCCAAGCTCGGTTCTCATCTAAGCCATTTCTTCGCGAATCTCATCTGTGGCTGGGTTGTGAGTGGACTGCACTGCGAAGGTGTTTCTCCTTGTATCAGACTTCCTAGTACTCCAAGCTTTGTTATTCCGAGAGATTTTCTCTAATTTTTTAACAATCTCAGCATAAGGGTTCCCATAAGATCCACCTGCTATAGTGTCCAATACCGCTTTACTATTATCATCATGTCCCCGATAGAAGTATTCCTTCAGTGACTCATCATTTATACGGTGATTTGGAATACTTCTCAAGAATGAGGTGAATCTATCCCAAGAACTACTAACTGACTCTCCTGGTAGTGCCACAAAGTTGTTTACTCTGTCTTTGCGGTTTAGTTTCTTGGAGACCGGAGAGTAGCGTGCTAAGAGAACATCCTTATTTGGTTCCATGTGAAAATTGAGTTGTATGGTAGACCAGTGAACCATATAGCATCCTCTCCCGCCAGTGAGAGAGGAAATACTCTGAGCCCTATTACATCTAGATCCAAATCAAGCCTCCTTACACAGCTTTTACACACTGCCCTTACCTTAGCTATATGGGCATGTGGATCCTCAGAAGATAGCCCTGAAAACAAACCTTTGGCAGTGAGCATTTGCATTAGACTACTAGTTACCACAATGGTGTGACCTATGGATAGAAGAGGCAAGACAAGTGACCCATCCGAGTCTGCTATGTTATCATAACCTCTGTAGTATGCTTGGGGCCGTGGAACGGGATTTTATCCCCTCTATTGGTGTTCACCCATAGCATTGGGTAACAACTGACCATGAACATCAACCGGAGCTGGGATGTTCTATTTTGGATCATCATCATTGATTCCCAAGTTTCGATTCATATTGCTTAGTGTACGCTCTAATTCGTGATCGTTGGGAAACAAGGGTTCTCTTCCTCTCCGTGTATTTGTCATACAAGGAGGATAGTTCTGAAAAAAATCAAAAACAATAAAACAAAGTAAAATCAAGAAAATATCAACTAAACTATTGTAATAAGTTCAAGTTAATCTAAAAGCAATAATCCCCGGCAGCGGCGCCAAAATTTGATACGCTCAAACTTACTTCTCAAATAAGAAGCAAAGCGGCCGTGTCAAGTAAATAACCCAACTAGTGTGGTTGGGATCGTTCCCACGAGGAAAATAGTCTAGACTTAACTTCAACCTATTATTACTATTGTTTGGTCAATGACTTCCTTGGAAAGTAAAAACAATAAAAGTGGGGTTTTTATTTCTAAATAATGAAAATAACTAACGCAATTGAAAGAGACACTTAACAACTTTGAATGTTGGATTTTAATCAATTAATCAAAGTAACTAGGGTTTACGTGTTCCCCGCAGGTTCATAACTTGATAATTCTAACTATAACAATTCTTTTCTACTATCTTGCATGCAAAGTGATAAGTTATGTATTTTTAAATCCTTGGTCCGGCATCTAGAAAATCTCACTCCGCACCTTGATCCGGCTACGTGTGTTGCTTTCCTAACCCTTATCTTTACATCATATTAAGCATCGTATTCGATATTTGACTAAGTTATTACCTCGTACCGATTAATACTAGCCTATTAGATAGTATATACTAAATTTATGTTGATAATTCTTTTCCTATTATCTACATCCTTGGTCCGGCAAGTAGCATTAAGGCGAGTTCTAACGTTTGCCATCCGTTAAAAAGACTTCTAAGCGAAAGAATTATTAATACATGCAAGACACTATTCTAGAATCGTTATTTTAGTTAGGTTTTATCTCATTATTTGCCTATGGTTCCCACAACCTTAGTTATGGAGTTTAGTTACTCATAGTCATAATCACAATATTTAAATATATTAAATAAGAATTCATGTACTTACTTCAATGAGAAAGAGTAAAATCCGAATGTTTTCTTGATTAATCACCAATAATCACTTGCAAGAATCTCAAAATAATCAACAATCTCACAAAAAGTCTAATGATTCTCAAAAGTCTAACAATACAGTGTCTACTAATATGATGTCTAACAATACAGAGTCTAACCCCAAGAATGAGGTTTTTCGAACTATTTATAGAAAATAAAAACCTAATTAAACAAGGACTCTATTTAATGGAAATCTGCTATAACGCGGCTGGATCGATGGACCTCACGACGGACCGTCATGGACTTCGTCGTCCCATACTTATGCAATTTCTTCTGCTGCTCTCTTCATTACCCTCGACGGCAAGTATGACGGACCGTCATAGGCACAACGGTCCATCGAGGGTCTTCGTTCCAAAACACTTCAACTCTTGGAATATGGGTACAGGATTACTTCTCTGAACTTCATGACGATCCTGCAGGACAGACCGTCATAGACATGACGGACAGTCACAAGCTTCGTAACCCCACACTTGGTCAGACTTCCCCATCTTCCTTCAGCAGCTGCACTTCGCTGCCACCTACGGATCGTCACAAGTACGATGGACCGTCATAAATTCCATAGGTGGTCTTTTCTGCATTTTTTCGCTGAAAATCTCCGCATTCATCTTTGGACAGATTTCCTGCAAAATAAAGAGAAACTTATATAAAAATTAGCACAAAAACGCTTTTGGACTCACTAAACTTAAGGAAAAAGTATTAATAATACCGTTAAACCACGGTATATCACTACAATCCTCATACAAATCTCCGTTCGTTCCTGTGAGGAACCTACTCATCTCATCCCTGCTGTTAGATACAAGGGAAGTAGCATACATAGATAATTTAACAAACTTAAGGGAATACTCCCTGACTGTCATGGATTCCTGCTTAAGGTTGACAAACTACTTAACCTTGGCCTCCCTCATCTCTCTAGGAAAGAATCTATCCAGAAAGGCTATCTTAAACAGGTCCCAAGTGATCGGATCTCCGCCCAAAACTCGGCTATGTTGCCACATCTTGCACCAAGTCTGTGAAACATACTTGAGTTGATAGGAAGCAAACTCTTCTTTCTCAGTATTTGTGTCCCCCATAGCCACAAAAATCTTATGCACCTCATCCACAAACTCCTTAGGATCCTCTGAAGTCTTAGACACTGTGAAAATAGGAGAATCCTCGTAAAATCTGTCAGCCTGTCAGCGATACTATGAACCAGTGGGTTCTCCATTTGAAGATTCTGTTGGTTGACCTAGTCAGTCATGTCTTAGGGCTTCATAGTGATGGCCTGTGCCATCTGGGCTAGAGATGCCCGCACCTCAGCATCAGTCAACCCAGCAGGGTTAACCGACACAACCACTCCTTCAGCTGGAGCCTGGGGTGGAACCTGATTGCCCTCAACTGCTCCTCCTCCTCTCCTTAGACCAATTGTTCTCCTAGTATTCATTCTGTGAAAATAACAAGGATTGATGTTACACACGCTCATAACACCACGAAAATCAGGCATTAGGAAAGGCATGATAATATAATAAGAAGGTTTTCCTACGCATCATGCAGCCTCTAATTCTGTATAATGGTGCACTTCACTACCATGACTTAGAAAATACTCAATGAGGTTGATGTGAACTTATTATTTCGAAATTTAAGCTAGTTCTTTGACACAAACTTTGCCACAATCGATGTCTATACCCCAGACGAGACAGGCATCATCGACCTCTCAGAGGTCGCAGACAAGCCTACATACGTCATGTTTACTTCATATACGTTAATTGTAGCGGAAAAATTTAAAACTTTTTATTTCTAACATACATGTATACATACTACTTAATATCATAGGCGTTCACAAATTAACCATATAATGAGGAGATAATCAAATGAAAGAATCAATTCATAATTTTATTACACGTATTTTTGCCAAAACGACACCAATACAATGTTTGAGCAAATGTGGAAAGAAAAACTAGCGGAACATGCTCCACCAGCTATGCTAGACAATAACGGTAGACATCCTCGAAAGCATGAGGTCCTACTATGTCCGAATGAAAGATATATATCCGAATAGCTGCAATGTCAACCTGTAAGCTCTAGCGTCCACCTGTGTCCGCACCTAAAATTTTAAAATTGTATTGGTTTAGTACACATTTGTACTAAGTATGGGTATATGAAAGCACACACCAAGAACATGCATGAGTAAGAACAACTCTTTCCTAACAACATGATTATGGAAAGTCAATTCAGTGGACTTGTCAAAATGGGATTAGGAAAGTTAGTGAGCTTTCCAAATTTTGATTACGAAAGTCATGCCATGAGTGTAACATGCACCATCATACTTATGATACTATACACAACACATAACATCTTACATATAGCACATATCCTTTTGCATATAGAACATAACATCTTTCATATCATTCATTTATATGCGATGAGACCTTGGAATCATGGACTTGACATTAAGACAACCCAAAATGAGAGCTCAACATATGGGAGCTCAACTAGGGATCCTTATTTAGCAAACACAGATTCTGCTTCATTCATTCATATGTACTTCACTTAATTTCGTTCATAGGCTAGTGTGAACACCAGTTATACCTAGGATTTAGTTTAAGACTTTCATCGTGTTGGCAGTGCAATGATCAAGAATGACCTAGTGTCATTACTTAGGTCTAGCTCACCTCTTAATTATCCTATACTAACACCTTTGGTATCATTCATATCATTATATGCATCATTTAAGGACGGACTCATTCATTCATTGGTAACTTTAACTTTAACAGGCATCGATCATGCGAGCATCATAAAATCCAGTGTCTCCCCCAAACCAAAAAGAGGTAGAATCACAGGCCAAAGTGACCTAAAATATTCTAGCATACTGAATTCCGCCAAATCCCTATATTGGCAGTATAGGTTAGATGACAAAGAGATATAAGGAGACCCATACCTGGCATGCCAGTCAGTCTCATCTAATGAGAGTTGCGTAAAACTTTGCCCTTTTCGAAAGAAGGCATCACCACTCATAGCTAGCCTATCGATGATCAGTATAAAGTTCCATTACATTAAACTCATACGTTATGGAAGATGACTTATAGTATGAGTACATCATATCTCAATAGATGTTTTGTTATCTCATCATTAGTATTAAGTATACATTATTCTCAATACTTTCATTAGAGTGTTCATAGATATTGGTCTCTTCATTAACTTTACACTCTCGTAGGTGAGTACGTTTTGGTAACATTTACTTTTGCTCATTTCAGATTGCTCTCATCTTTCACATTAGCCTAATATCATGTTGTCACCACATTCATTAACATTAGTACATTTTCTCTTCATAATTAGTCACCCAATTTTACGGTAATTTTCATTTCATCATATGCCAATGCACTTGGATATTGTGTGTTTCACACTCTTACTTAACCCTTCTAGGGTTCATCATTTCATTACTTAATATTAATTTCATCGTATGCCAATGCACTTCAACATTTAATGTGTTTTACACTCGTATATAATTCTTCAAGGGTTATATCATTTCATTACATACATCTTAGGTAAACTTATTTTCAAACGTATGCAAGACTTATGGGTCTATACATACAAAGCATGAAGCTTCATTCATAGTTTGTTTAAGTGATTCATATCTTCCTAAGTTAATATGGTACAAGTCTTATGCATCTTGTATGTATGCCAAGATCTCAATTTCCATCTAAGTAGGCAGCATTATTCTTGAACATTTAATTCAAGTATGACTTATGTATCAATATGGAATTTGGGCAACAGAACCCGATTTCTAATCTCTTGGCAACACTAACATTTTTCATTTATTTTTTTTGGTCCACACGGCTTGGGAACCAAAGATCAATCCCCAACGCCTTCATTTCCTTTTAATTTGTTTTCTTTAAATTTTTTGTTTCTTGGTCGGGGGTTGTGGGATCAAACCGTACAACCCCTATTATTTTAATTTCTTTTTCCTTGATTCTTTTGAGTTGGCCATGAGGGTGTGGGTTCGAATCCCCACAACCTCACTTTATTTTTCTCTTTAATCCCTAAATAATCCTAGAGGTCGTGGGTTCGATTCCCACACGCCTCAACATTTTAATTTCTTTTAATTTCCTTAAGTTTGTCTGAGAGGTTGTGGGTTCGAATCCCATTTTTTTGATTTCTTATTTTCATAATTTCATTTTCCTGCCAAGACCACGGTTCAAATACCCCTAACCACAATACTTTTAACTCACTTATTTTCGTGGTTTTCAACATGATTAGGTTACGGGTTTGACCCTCAGTGACCTGACTTATTTTTCTTCATTTTGCATAACATTTTAAAACATTTTAACTTTATCGAAATTCTTCAACTTATGACTGGAAATTTTGTAATTTTAAGCATCTTTTTCATCAAGTTACACATTAGTTCTTAGGGAAATTTCATGGTTCATTTATAACGTTTTAGGTGCATTTTCATGGATTCGTTTAGCCAAGAGTTTTTCACTCAATTCAGACACATTACACTTCATATGAACATCACGATTTACATAAACATTTGTACACAAAATAAAAATAACTAACATGCCATTTCAAGTCCTAATCCATGACAAATAGATTAGGACGTAAGTCCTATATTTTCGGAAAACATAGATTGTCATTCATACGGTTCAAAATATATATTCATGAACGTATTCATCACGAAAACACATTACATGCCTAATATCTACCAGCAAACATACCCAACCTACGAATCAACGGGAGCTTGTGATAGGAACATGCAACAGGGAACAATCCTAGTTTATGATTGGAATATACTGAACCTTATGGGGTCTCTTGGGAAAGAGACGAAGAGAGAAGAGAACCCATACATTTTATGACGTTCAAACCTTGAAGTTGCTGCCCAAACTTTCTCCAACACTCACGTCCAAAACCAAGTTTCAACACCAAACTTTAGATGGAAAACCCTCCCTTTGCCTAACCTACGTTCTTATCGTTTGATTTAATTTTTTGTTGTGAGTTATTCAAGATTGAACACTTTGGTAAATTTTCTGTTCTTGTACGTTATTTTCGCATAGAGAACGTGAAAGAGAATGATAGAGACACGCGAGAGAGAGATGAGCGTGAGAGATGAGAGTTTTCTTAGACTTAGGAGTCTAGTTTAGGACTTACACAAATAACGTTTTATTAAATAGTAAATATATGATTTCCCTTTTATTTTATATCAGACAATAAATAATAAATATTATTTAATTACATTAATTTACTAACTTAAATAAAAAAACAATTTAAATCATCGCTTCAACCTAGGTTCGAACCCGGGTGGAGCAAGTCTTCACTCTAAGAGCCAATTTTCGGCCCTCTCTCAACCAAATGCCCCTCTACCCTATTAATTAAATATTAATTATATATTTAGTGTAATTATGATACTATCCTTAGCCTAGAAAAAGACCATTTTACCCCTAGACCCTCCAAACCTAAGATTTTCCCTTTTTAAGTTCGGTAAAGACTCATTCGAGTAAATCTTCATATTTGAGAGCCCTACATGGCTGGAACCAACCTTTTCTAGATCAAATAACCCCCAAGTTAGTTGGCTTGGATGTAGAAAGGGTTTAGAGGTCATGTTTTACGCCCATCAATCCGTGCAAACCCGGTCTAATCGTAGGCTTTCTATACACATTAAGCATTATTTAGCATAGCGATTTTTAGGGTTGTTACAACATGGTAGCTCATTCATACATTAAGACAAAGACACACCAAGACTCCCCTTTCAAAATTTTTAGTTGTGCAATGGATAAATACCGTCTCATACAACCACATACCCTAAGTAGTACACTCTTTTTGCAGACTTAGTTTATTTCATAATAACACATTCATACATTAAGACAAGACACCTCAAGACTCCTTTTAGAAATGTCTACTTGTGCAATGGATAAAGAGCGTCCCATACCACCACCTACCCTAAGTAGTACACTCTTTTAAGAGACTTAGTTCATTATATTTTTTTGTGCGGGATAGCTTTAAACAACATAGACCATGATAGCTAGATATGGAATCCTGATATTACCTCTATGAGATGAGGGATCCCCACTTGCCCAGGGTTAGGTCATTCTTTTAGCTTTACATGGATTCTCCAACAGGTACACCTATGCAATCGTATACTTAAGGGAAAAGAATATTGATACTAAGTAACTCATTGTCTACTAACAAGGAGTACACATGTCAACAGGTTATACAACATCTAAACTTACGAAATGTAACCACCTCTTCTTCATATCCTCTCGCTGCTAAGCATAACTCCTCCACAGTGTCTCAACATTATATTCCATGGATTAAGGATAACTAGTGGACACCACATCTCAACTCACGTAGGGTATCCATCCTCCCACCTATCTTAGAAGGATCTTGGGAGATAATGAAGTTGCTACTAAACAATTCATCTCAACTCTCTAAGAGTGTTCACCCCAAACTCCCCTTATTCCAATTTACTAACTTCATTTATTCATTCAAGTGTGAGTGTGTGTGTAGACACATCTTTCACATAATCACTATTTCATTAACATTGAATTCTAGACATGCTTACACATTTATTCATCATACTTCACACACTAGCATGCTCACATGTACACATACTCTATTTAGACATAACCTAAACAAGGCATACAATTCAAGTTTCACAAGACATATCAACAAGAAAATCATCACTTCCACTTTACATCATATATCAATCCTTCAAGGCCATACTCAAAATACCCATACAAATATAATATACTCAAGAACTTCAAGTAAACAACGCCACCAAATGTGGACCATAACACTCAAGAACAATTCACAATAGCAGCTAAACAATATAACAAACTTACCATTTACCCAAGCTTTCACCACCTATAATAGATTCCTAAATATTTAATCATAATATATCCCTTTATTATGTATCAAAACCTTAATGAATAAACCAAAGCTCAAACACCACACAATCATGTTCATTTAACCCAGTTTCCTAAGGTAAAAGTTGGAAATATGCATAAGCATGGTTGAATGATGATTTTTACATTAAAATAATCAAATAATACTAAAAACAACATATTTGAATTATTAAAACATTTTTATATGAAGACCCATGCTAAGAGTCAAAGATAGAAGAAGATAGAGTTTAAAAACCCTTTTTGAAATTTTTATAGAAATGACTCTTTGAATGGAAGAGAATTCAAGGATGACTACCATACATCAATGAGAACAAACCCACTAATTTTTAATGAAGAACACGTCCACAAACATCCCTCCAAGCCCTTCCTTGAGTCCAATCTTCTATGGGGTTTTGGGAGAGTCTTTATATATAGAGAGAGAGTTTCAATATTTTAAAAATGAGGGGTATGGTCTATGTCTAGGACTTAAAACCAATTTAATATGCTCTAAAAACCCTAAAATAATCATCCCAGGTTCATAAAATACTTGAATAAATTTACATAACACCCCAAGCCAAGCAGTAAAACGTGATAGCTTTTACAGTGACCCATCGACGACCACTAGCTACGGGGCGTCATCCAGTCGATGACCCGTCCTTCTAGGGATTTGATTGGGAATAAGGATTCACATTGGGGTTAATATCAAACCACTAAGGGTGAATATACGACCCCAAACGACTGACCATCATCAGTATTACAATCCGTCGATGCTAGGACGTCGATTGGGCTTATCTTGCCAGCTTGGTTGCTAAGTCTTAGGTCCTCTTCTAGGACACCTTGTGGGTCCCGTGTGGAGTCGTACAAAAAATTTAAACCCCTAAATATAGTCATATAGGTATTAGAATAATTCCAAATAAATTTCAACTAAAAAGAACACGTAAAACTCGCTAAAATACACGAGGACATACAAGCACTTTCTAAGGCATACCTCCCGAACGTCATGGACGTTCTTGGGCGTTTGACCTCCAAACATCACCAAAATTTATACACTGCCTAAGTACATCATTATTAATCATTTTAACATAAAATTAAAACATGGAACATATACAAAGATCTAGTTCACCTTAGTTCGTTTTAGGGTATTACATCTCCCCTACTTGGAACAACATTCATCCTCGAATGACACTAAAAACTTCTAAGAACATCGAGGACTTACTCTCAGAATATAACACACTAAATCAATTCTCAGACATTCATATTAAATTCACCAAACTTACAAGGAACACCAACTACACATTTATAAACACTTTAGCATTACATACAACTTTTTGAAGGAAAATTTCCAAATTCAAGCACACACTTAATGCTTCATTTATTGAGGAACTACCTTCTCCAACATTAAAAATTCTCATAAAAATAATTTCTACACATATTAGAACCACACGTCATTAAAATACAATTTAGTCAAATTTTGAGGTTTTACACAGTGAGCACAACTTCTTTATAGTGAAGCATGCAACATTTTCCAATAATTCACCTTTCAAGCAATTTATCAAGAAGGCATGAAAATATGAAAGACAAAACCATATGAACTCATATTACAACATAACCGCAACAACCATAAAAAGTTAAGACTTACTAGGACTATCAAATCAGGATTAGTTATCTTTCCTAGCCCCCATCCTATAAGGAGGATTCTTCTTTGGAGCATTAGGATCTAGAACAACTTGAGGAGCTTGATTGACCTCCTTCCCTTTTGAATTGATTTTAGGGAAGTACCTCATCTTATGATTCTTACTAGCACATGCAAAGCAACCATCCATTCCGGCAATACACTTACCCAAATGTTGCTTCCCACAAGTAGCACACCTAGGCCTCTAAAAAGTATGGTCACCTCCTTGAGAATTTTTTTTCGGAGCGCTATCCTTGTTCCCCATGGAAGACACTTGGTGATAGTACCTCTTCTTAGGTTTTGGTTGACTTGATTCATCAAACCTAGGCCTCTTCCCCTCTTGCCTTATATCCCTAATTTCGAACTCCTCAATTTGTTGTGCATACACCATGAGCCTAGAGATATTCATGTAATTAAGGAGAATTTCCGTACGATAATTTTTCTCCACAAAGCTAGACATTCCCATCACAAATTTGTTTATCCTAGCCATAGGGTTGGCTACTATAGTCAGTGAATACTTAGAGAGTTGGGTGAATTTGAGAGAGTACTCATTCATACTCATTCCCCCTTGATTAAGGTTCATAAATTCAACCATATTGTTCTCCCTCCACTCTAAAAGAAATAACCTATCTAGAAAATCCTCTTTGAACACTTCGCAATCTACCGAACCATCCCTTAAAGGTCTCTCCTCCCTCAATTTCTCAAACCACACTTGAACTGCATCTTTGAGTTGATAAGCGGATAGCTCCGCTCTCTCTTTAGGGGTCACACCCATATCATCCACCACCTTGAATATCTCATTTATGGAGCTTTGTGGATCTTCGTCCACCTTAGTTCTATTAAAAGTAGGAGGGCTTATCCTCATGAGATCCCAAATTCTAGAAGTGGGAATACTCACATTAGGTTGAGATCCACCCCCTTGGTTAGCTTGGGAAACCAAATTATTAGTCATGACTTGAGCTTGAGCTTTCATGAGTTGGGTCAATTTCATAAGGGCAACCCTTAACTCCGCATTGGTCATATCCCCTTAAATAAAGGGAACTTGAGGCATAGGGGGAATTTGAGGCACTTGAGGTTACTAGGGCTCATGAGAAGGAACCACCTCATTAGATCCTCATGGTCAACTATAGAGACTTGGTCAACACGAGGAGGGATCCTCTCATTAGCTACACCTCCCTCCTCTCTTTTAGAAGTTGCCTTCATCATATTCATGTCCTATAAACACAAAGAGAAGAGGTTCATAAAAGACATCTTATAGAACTCAACTCTAAGACACAACATTAGAATAGTGAAGAAAACGAAACTTCTATCATCCTATAGCCTCTCACTCATGGGTGTGTCGCAACTCACACCGATGAAGAAGACTCTACTAGATTTGGCTTGTGAGACTTTAGGCCCTAAAATATTTCTCATAAACATATTCTATGATACCAAGTTTTTCACGACCTGAAAGTACCCCCTAGAATATAGGGTAACCCTTAGTTCAGAAAATTGTGCACTTGACCCTTCGGAGGTCTTGTACTAGCCTACGAGCTATCATTCATCATATAAGACATGAAGAGTAGTGCGGAATTAAAACTTTTTATGACATTAATAATAATAATAATATATCTTTCACAAATTCTAAAGAGTAATTTCTTATTCACAATCCATCTTAAAGATACAACTTAAATATCTTGGGGACACTGACCTTTACATTGAAAGAAAAATACGTACTATGTATTAATAATAGAAACTAAGAAACATAGACTAGGTCCTCGAATATATGTGGACATACCGAGTCTTGAGAAAGTCGATTCCCAATCTTTGCCTTCTAAACTTCTTCTTGCCTCCAATCTATACTTATAGAGTATACAAAAGTATGGGGTTAGTACAAAGAATGTACTAAGTATGGCATATGTAAAAATATGCAAATAGGGACATTTCAGTATAAATAGAACTTTCATGCCAAATAAGTAAACCTTCATGACTATAGAATTTAAATAGTTTATAGATCATTAATTACCACATAATGAAAGATTTCCATAATTTAAGCACAAAGAATTACTTAACAGTAAGTTCCAAAAACATTACTGTGAATCCCTTTAAAATGTTATAGTGAACTCATTCATACCAAGAAAACTGTGAACTCACTTCCTTTGAGGTTTCCCTAAACAAGTTTTTTTAAGACTCACTATGGTAAGCCATAAATGAATCTACTATACACCCTCTTCAATACACACCCTAGTGATCCTTAACACTACCAACCATAGGCTTACCTCGCACGGGAAACAAGTCCACACAATAAACTAGACATTAGAAGAACATTCGTACATTAAGGACTTCACATAGGTGCCTTTGACTAAGTGGACTTTACAAGTTACACAAAGTGCAACATGAGAGTAGCATCCTATACTATTACTCCCATTTTGTGGTCCTTGAGGAATAAATGAGGCTAGGTACACTACATTCATCATTCATAACTTCATTATATAAGACCTAACTTAAATTTGCTTTCTTAACATTAGACCTAAAGTCATATAACTTCATTTACAACACATGCTAACTCATTCATACATTAAGAAAAAGACACACAAAGAATCCCCTTTCGGAATGTCTACTTATGCAATGGATAAATAGAGTCCCATACCACTACCTACCACAAGTAGTAGAATCTTTTAGGAAATTTAATTCATTACATAATAACACATTCATAAATTAAAAAAGGCACACCAAGACTCCTCATTCGGAATGTCTACTTGTGCAATGGATAAATAGGGTCCCATACCACCACCTACCCTAAGTAGGACACTCTTTTAGGAGAAATAATTCATTACATTTTTTGTGGGGGATAACTTTAACCAACATAGCCCATGAGATCTAGACATGGAATCTCGATATTACCCCTATAGGATGAGGGATACCCACTTGCCCAGGGTAGGGTCATTCTTTTAGATTTTGCATGGCCTCTCCAATAGCTACACCTATGCGGGCACATAGTTAAGGGATAATGAGATTTCTACTATATAAATCATTCTTTACTAACAAGGAATAATCATCTCAAGAGGTACATTAGTATAAAATAGCTCAACTCACGAAGTTTAGCTACCCTTCTTCATATCCTCTCGGTGCTAAGCATAACTCCCCCATAAAGTCTCAACCTTATATACTATAGGTTAAGGATAACTTGTGGACACAACATCTCAACTCATGAAGGGTATCCATCCTACGATCTATCTTATAAAGCTCTTGGGAGATAGTGAAGTTGCTACTAAACACTTCATCTCAAATAACGAAGAGTGTTCACCCTAAGCTCCTCTTATTCACATTTACTAACTTCATTCATTTATTCAAGTTTGAGTGTGTATGTAGACACACATTTAACATAATCACCATATCATTAACATTTAATTCTTGACATGATTACACATTCATTTATCATACTTCACTCACTAGCGTACTCACATGTACACATACTTTATTAAAACATACTTTAAAAATGGCGTTCAATTTAAGTTTCACAAGACATATAAACAACAACATCATCACTTCAAATTTACATCATATATCAACCTTTCAATTCCATACTCACAATAACCATACAAATATAATATCCTCATGAACTTCAAGTAAACACCACCACCAAAAGTGGACCATACCACTCAAAAACAATTCACAATGACAACAAAACAATATAACCAACTTACCATTACCCCAATATTTCACTACCTAAAACCGATTCCTCAATATTTTATCATAATATAGTCATTTGGTCAGTAGCTAAACCATAATATCATTATCAAGAAATCAAATCTCAAACACCACACAATGATGTTCATTTAACCCATTTCTTAAGTTAAAAGTTTGAAATATGCATAAGCCTGGGTTCATTAGGGTTTTGATATTAAAATCATCAACTTATACTAAAATAAACATATTTGAATCATTAGAAATTTTTTTAATGAAGACCCATGCTTAGAGTAAGAGATAGAAGAAAATACAGTTTAAACCCCCTTTGAATGGAAGAGATTTCAAGGATGACTATCATACCTCAATGAGAAAAATCCCACTAATTTTGATGAATAAAACGTCCACCAACATCCCTCCAAGACCTTCCTTAAGTCCAAGCTTCTATGTGGTTTTGGGAGAGTCTTTCTCTAGAGAGATAGTTTGAATATTTGAAACGAGGGGTCCTGTCTAGGTCAAGGAATTAAAACCAATTTAATATACTCTAAAAACCCTAAAATAATCATACTAGGTTCATAAAAGACATGGTATGAATTTACAAAATACCCCAACCCAAGAAAGTAAAACGTGACAACTTTTACAGTGACCTATCGACAACCACTAGCTACGGGGCGTCGTACAACCGACGACCCATCCTTCTAGGGATTAGATTGGGACTGAGGCTTCACAATGGGGTTTATGCTCCCATCACTATGTGTGGATCTACTCTCCAAAAATGACGGACCGCCATCAGGACTACACTCTGTCGATTCTAGGGCGTCGATTGGGCCTGTCATGATAGCTTCGTTACTAAGTCTTGGGTCCATTCTAGGACCCCTTATGGTTGCTAAATGGATTCATACAAGGACGTTAAATCCATAAACATGTTCATTTAGGTCTTAGTATAATCCAACATCAACTTCAACTAAACTTAACAAATAAAACTTGCTAAAACACATGAGGACACACAAGCACTTTGTAAGGCATACCTTCTGAACATCATGGACGTTCTTCAGTGTTTGACCTCTAAATATCATCAAACTTTATACATTTCCTAAGGACATCATTATTAATAATATAAAAAAAAAATTAACTCATGAAACATTTAAAAATCTCTAGTTCACCTTAGTTTATTTTAGGGTGTTACACCATAAAAGAATATCGACCTACTACCAAAGGTTATCCCAAGACCAACCTAAGTAAGATATGAAGCGATCGCCCATACAACCCCTTCACACCTACCTAGATGATACTAAAGAGTACCTAAAGTAAGATTATTTCATTTTCATATCTTATCTACCTACCTATAATATCTCTAAGACTCACCTAAGTAAGACATGAAGAGACCGCCATACACCCTCTTCAAGCCTACCTAAGAAATCCTCCAAGCTACTCTAGATAAGAACCTTTTCATCTATAACAAATTAACGAGGTCAACAATATTAATTAAAACATTTAAGATAAATTCATCAATTAGAGGACTTCAAGTAACAGTCTTATAGGAGCTAGGGAACCTCATCCTAACATCTTAAAAGTATACTTGTGCCATGTATAGATATCGTCCAATTCCACTACCTACAAGTTGTAGAACTTATCCAACACTAGAATGCATCCCATATTATTAGATAGGTAATAACCGACATACACCACACTATCTAGGTATGGAATCCAAAGTCTACCCTTACTCCGAGGAGGGTGTTGTACTTACCAATGGTAGAAATAGGAAACATCCCATGTTAACACATGGTTAAGGAATATCAAGGGTTTCTTTGTACTATAGTCTCATTTTAAGTAGAGACACTATCATAAGCATATTCACTCTGTGCTTTGTCTTGTTCACATAGAGTAAGTTCATTCACATAAACGTATATGAGAAGGTACCATCTCTTAGTCTTACCAAAAAATAATACCCATACCAACGATGGGTCCAGTAGGGATTCCACCAACGGTCTATATGGATAACTCTTATTACTTCTATAGAGATGATTTCATGTCATTCCAGCCAACCTATCCCTAAGTACATCATTCCAGTCAAGAAGGATACCATTACGGTCTTTTACTTCAAGGTTTCTATTAGCCTTATTTCATATTCAAGGTTTCACATTAACTTAGGGTTCTAGACTCATCAAGAATGGGCACCATGCTTAGGTCTACCGGTTCACGATATGCTCTATAATACCTCCTGTAATCGTTCATGAAAGGCACCAACTTAGGTTTATCGATCCTAGATTTTCAGCCTTTTCATTCATTCAAGACAAAGGTATCTAAGTCTACCAAGTCAAGATTTCACATTCACATACCTTTCATGCATCAAGTAGAGGGACCTAAGTCTACCAATCAAGACACAAATTCATCATATCATGTATTCCATAACATTGAAGTACCATGTAGGGACAACCAAGTCGACCTAACAAGATACCATACCATTACAATAGAAACTCATCACAGTTTACCATAGTCACTTATAGTCATTAAGAGGAAATCATACTTTCACCTCACATATACACACACATTATCATCCTTAACATTGTTCATTTGTACAAGTTATAATATCATAATAGCACAATTCACATAATAATGTTGGAAAGGTCATGTTCATCACAATTATAACACACAAACATCGGTATTATAAGTGGACTATACCAATTAATACAATTCAATATAAATTCTTTATAATATAGAGAAATCAGGTAAAGTCAACACCTTCCCATCACCATTCCTTAGACTTTTTCAATCAATTCACTTCACAAAGGCTCTTAACCATAGCCATATAGACAATATACACCAACAACCAATCCATATCAATGATCCAACAACATAAATTATGAATATAATCATTATTAAGAAGGTTATATACAATTCTACCATGATCTTTCCATAATTTGATAGCCCATTACAATCTACACATGAATTTAATAAGATCAAGCCATGATAAATTGACCCACACTAGAGCCAAAAATAGTAATTCATTTAATGCATGGATTCGTAGAGTTCTTGATCTAAATAAATTCAATTAACATCAATTATATCATAAAACATTGATTCACATTCCTTCATAGAAGAACCCATGGCTATAATACAAAATAGGAAATTCTATGTTTTTGAAAGTTTTTGAAGAGCCTTTAAAATTGGATCCTTGATTGGAATAACAGTCAAGGACGAAACACCATACCTACATTTAATATAAGCCCACTAAATTGATGGAGAAACATGGAAAATTTAGTCTTCTTCCTTGGAGCCTCAAATCTCTATCAATGAAGGTTTTGGAGACAGGGAATGGAGAGGTTTTCTTTTGGAGTTGAGGATTTTTCTTAATTAGTTACCTTTTTTGGGATTTCAAAAGACTCAATAAGCATTAAATAATAATTCCCAAACTACCCAAAAGAACACTAGACTTATTGGACCTTTTCACCAATTCCAATTTGACTTAAAAACGACGCCACCAAATCGGGCAAGTTACTGTTTGTCCTGGGGTCACCTCCATTTCTTGGTTCTGGAATTTTTTTTGAGACATAATGGTTCGCATTGGCCTCGCTTCACAAGGAAAAATTTTTCTTTTAAGTGCTGCAGGTGCGACCCGCAACCAGCTTTGAAAAGGGGCTGTTCGGCAGTCTCCTTCGCGCATGTTTGGGTCCTCCTTGGGGACCCTTAGGGTGTTCCTCGATGAGTCATAGTCAAATTTTTTAACCCTTTACATGTAATTCATGTATAAGAACCATACATACCCAATTCTATCCTCATACGATATCCCAAAACTCCACTACAAAAAACTACTACACACTAGTTCAACTTAGACTAGTTTCTGTACGTCTTGGACGTTCTTCGATGTTTGACTTCCAAACTCTACAAAATTACTTCTAATTTTAATATTCATAATTTTAACACCTTATTAAATCATTAAAAACATGTTAGGCTCTATTTTAAACTAGTTCATTTTTAGGGGCGTTACACATTCTCCCCTAAATGGACAATATTTGTCCTCGAATGACACTAAAACACTTTCAAGAGTAGAAAATCAAGACTAACATCTCATAACCATACCAAACAATATACTATTCACATAGATAGGAGGAACATCAACTTCACCTAATTAAGAGACTCAAAAACCAACAAGAAAGTAGGAACAACATCTAAACCTTATCATGCTATAAGACTCTACCTTTTTATTTTACATTGGAGGCGTTTTGTTCTCCACATATCATCATTCTCATGTACATCATTTCTGTGCACAAAATTCCAAATACTCATGAAAACACCATTATGAAACATTTTCATGTACCTTACTCTAAAACATGCTTACTAGTTCACTAATGCAATATTTAAGCAATTCATTATAAAGGCATGACAATATGAGAGACAAAATCATAACAAACTAATTTTACCATATAAAAATTACCTCATGAAAACGCACAATGCAAGGAGATCAATGAAACTCATTTTCACTTAGACTCCTAATAACATGCAACAGTGCTACCATGAAATTCTAACTCTCAAGCTTTAATAGAATACAAGAAAAGAGACCACCATCCACAACCTAACTATTCACCATACTCCCCTCTTAAAAGGAACCCATCACAACTTAAGAGACAAAATTATAACTTATCGGTATCCTCATCTGAATTTGGTTTAGCTTCAAGGCAATAGAAACGATTCATCTTTAGTGCACCAACATCCATAATATTAAGAGGAGCCTGCATGGCCCCTCTTCATCTAGAACAAATAGTAAGACAACCTCTCACCTTATGATCATCCTTTCCACAACTAAAGAACGCATTAGTTTCGGCTAGACACTTCCCAAAGTGATTCTTCCCATAAGTGGAGCAAGTAAGCTTAACACATTGAGAACCAACACTTCTCTCATGATTGAGGGGAACTAGGAGAATCTTGGTTTGGATCCCTCTTTTTAAACCAAGGTTGGTTTTTCTCATTGGATCTGCCCCTTTTCATATTTCTTGAAATCCTACAAAGTATGAACTCTTCAATGGATTGTCCATACACCATAAGTCTACATAGTTTCATGTTACTATGGATAATTGTCGTACGACACTCTTCTTTCACAAGGATGACAACATTGGTCATAAATCTACTCATGTCATCTCTAGAGTTAGACACCAAGGATGGAGAATACTTAGAAAATAAGGTAAACTTAAAAGGATACTCTTCAACACTCATGTTACCTTGCCTAAGGCTTATAAACTCCTCAACCTTCACCTCCCTCTTGTCACGGGGAAAGTAATTTCCTAAGAAGGCTTCCTTAAGCTCTTCGTATTCTATAGGACCCGACTAAACTTACATATTGTCTTTCCATTGAGTGCACCATACTTGAGAGATTTCCCTCAATTATTATGAAGCCAACTCCGCTTTCTCCCTAAAAGTCACCCCCATAACATTTAACACCTTGTACACACCATCAACGAACTCTTGGGGATATTATCACACCATAGAACCAAGAAAGATTGGAGAATTCATCCTCACAAAGTCTCTAATCTAGAGTTCATGGTACTCTCAAGAGCATTCATCCGAGGCCCAATATCTCTATTCATTTGAGTCGTCATGGCTCGGGCTAGGGTAAGAAGAGCCTCTCTAATCTTCTTATTACTCATGTCCGGGGGTACTACAAGAATCTCATTCCCTTCATTAGCTATACGGACTTATTCAACTTGAGGAACTTGAACACCGTGTGGAACTTATTCAACTCGAGGAGGAACTCCCGCATTGACCACTTACACATCCACTGTTCATGTAGGCATCCTTCTTGTAATTTCCCATACACAGAAGAGAATATATTAGGAAAATACACTTATAACCTACACTACATGGCACAACACAAGAGTAATGAAGAAACTGAAACTTCTATCGTCCTATAGCCTCTCGCTCATAGATTGGTCGCGACTCACAACCGATGAACAAGACTCTATTAGACGCGGCTTTCATGAGATTTTGAATCCTAAAGACTACTTTATAAATTTATACTCTAATACTAAGTTTGTCACGACACAAAGTACAATATAGAAGTTAGGGCGTCCTTTAAGTCTCCACATGGTGTACTCGACCTGTCGGAGGTCTTGTACAAGCCTTTAGACATCTATCATCGCATATATATATGAAAAGTATTGCAGAATTAAAACTTTTCATAGTAATAGTCAAACTCTTTTATAGAAATGTAATAAATACAAAGTCTCGTCATCACCATATTAGGCACATGAACATCTTAGGGTCACAACCCATACATCAATAAAATGGAAAACCAAAGTCTATTACAATGACTTTTGAAAAAGGAAACTATACATAACTATGTCCTCAAATCAAATGAGGACACGCAAAATTTTCTTGAGAGAATGATATTCCCAAGATTCACTTCCAAGAGATTCCTCACTTTCCACCTACACCTGTAGAATAAACAACATATGGAATTAGTACATTGAATGCACATGCATTAAAAGCATGCTAAAATAGACATTTACTTTATAACATTCTTCTATGCTCCTTTGATGTATATCTCAAAAAACAAGTATAAGAACCACTTTCAAGACAACATGCACATATAATACATGGTCAAGTAATCAACATTATACAACTATAATAAGTTGGAAATGATACAAGAAGATAGACATCCTAGCAAAGGTTATCCCAAGACCCACCTAAGTAAGATATGAAGCGACTACCCATACAACCCCTTCACACTTATTTAAATGATACGCAAGACTACCTAAAGTAAGATTATTCCCTTCTCATGAGATTATTCCCTTTTTCATCACTTAAATCCCCACCTAAAGTTACTCTAAGGCTCACCTAAGTAATACATGAAGAGACCGCCCAAAAAACACCCTCTTGAAGCCTACCTAAGCAGTCCTCCAAGCTACTCTAGATAAGCACCTTTTCACTCATCATACATTAACTAGGTCAACAATATTCATTAAAATATTTTAGATATATTCATAAATTGGACTACTTCATATAATGGTCTTAGAGGACCTAGGGACCCTTATCCTAGCATCTTCAAATTTTACTCGTGTAATGTATAAATAGTGTCCCATTCCACTACCTACACATTGTAGAAATTCTCCAACACTAGAATTCATAACACATGATGAGAGTAGGGATTAACTGACATAGATCACACTATCTATGTATGAGATCCAAAGACAACCCCAAATCCTAGAAGGTGTTCTACTTGCCAAGGGTAGAACTAGGACATTAAGGAAAATTAAGTGTTTCTTCGTATTCTAGTCTGATCTTATGTAGAGACACTATCACAAGCATATTCACTTGGTGCTTTGCCTTGTTCTCATAGAGTAAGTTCCTTTGCATAAAGGTATATGAGAAGGTACCATATCTTAGTTTTACCAAACCATAATACCCCTACCAACTATGGGTCCACTAGTGCTGCAACTCAAGATTTATAAGGATAGATCTTATGATTTCCTTAGAGATGGTTTCATGCCATTACAGCAAACCTATCCCTAAGTCCATCGTTCCACTCAATAAGGATATCATTACGGTATTTCACTCCAAGGTTTCTATCAACCTTCTTTGATATTCAAAATTTAACATTCACTTAAGGTTCTAGACTAATCAAGAAGGGGCACCATGCTTAAGTATACCTGTTCAAGACATGCTCTAGAATACCTCCTATAACCATTCAAGGATGCCTAAGCCTACCAAGTAAAGATTTCACATTCACATAGATTTTGTGGATCAAGTTAAATGTACCAATCAAGACACAACTTTATCATATAACGTATTCCATAACATTCAAGTACCGTGTAGGGACAACTAAGTCCACCTAAGAAGATACCCTACCAACACATATTGAAACTCATCATAGTCTACCATAGTCATGTATAATCAAATAGAGAAAATCATACATTCACCTCACATATACACACACACATTATCATCCTTAACACTATTCATATATAAAAGCTATATAATGATAATAGCACAATTCACATAGTAATGCTTTCAATGCCATGTTCATCACAATTATAACACATAAACACCGCCACCATAATTGGACCATACAATCAATACAATTCAATTTTAATTCGACACAATATAGAGAAATTAGGTCAACTCTTCACCTTTCCATCATCATCATCATCACCATTCCTTAGCCTTTTCAATCAATTCACTTAACAAAGGCTCTTGCCCATAGCCATATACACAATACTAATCCAACAATCGATCTATATGAATGATACAACAACATACATTATGAATATCACATTATAAGGAAGGTTGTTGACAATTTTATCATAATCTATACATAATTCGATAGCCCAATACAATCTACACATGAATTCAATAAAATTAAGCCATGATAAATTTATCCACATTAGAGTGAAAAATAGGAATTCATGTAATGCATGGGTTAATAGAGTTCTTGATATAAATAAATTCAGTTAACATCCATTATATCATAAAACATTCATTCAAATCCTTTCATACAAGAACCCATGGCTAGAATTCAAATTAGGAAATTCTATGTTTTCGAAAGTCTTTGAAAAGCCTTTGAAATTGGATCCTTTATTGGAAGAATAGTCAAGCATAAAACACCATACCCACATTGAAGATAAGCCCACGAAATTTATGGACAAACATGGAAAGTTTCATCTTTTTCCTTGGAGCCTCAAAGCTTTATCAATGAAGGTTTTGGAGAGAGAGAATGGAGAGGTTTTCTTTTTGAATTGAGGATTTTGCTTAATTTGTGACCTTTTTGGGATTTTAAAAGACTCATTAACCATCAGATAATAATCCCCAAACCACTCAAAAGACCCCTAGACTTATTGAACCTTTTAACCAATTCTAATTTGACATAAAACTAAAACCACCAAGTCATGCAAGTTACTATGTGTGCGCTCTGGGGTCACCTCCATTTCAGGGTACTAGAATTTTATTGATACAAAATGGTTCGCGGTCGTCCCGCGTTAGTGGGAAAAAATTCCCCTTTAAGTGTTGCAGGGACGACGCCCAACGACTTTCAAAAAGGGGCTGTCCGGCAGCCTCCTTGGCCCATGATTGATTCTTCCTTTGGGACCCTTAGGTTTGTTCCAAAAGACTTTACATATGAGTATATGTGTAGGAACCATATTTTACCCAATTAAACCCTCAAACCATATCCCAAAACTCCACTATAAAACACTACTACACACTAGTTCAACTTAGACAAGTTTTCGGTTGTCTTGGACGTTCCTCGATGTTTGACTTCCAAACTCTAAAAAATTACTTCTAATGCTGATATTCATCATTTTAACAACTTTTTTAACTCATGAAGCACATGTTAGTATATTGTTTAACCTAGTAAATGTTTAGGGTGTGTTACATCTCCAACCAAGGGAACTTGCTGCAAGGGCTAAAAAGAATAGGGTTCTTAACCCTAGGCCTCAAGGAGTCAATGGTGGTGGATATTCTATGACAAGGACTACATGTTCCAACTGTGCCAAGAGACATGATGGTAAGTCCCATGTTGGCATGGATGGGTTTTTTCATTGTGAAAAGAGTGGTCATACGGTGAGAGATTGTCCCATGCTAAGGATTAAAGGAAGAGATGGAAAACAATCCCTTCTCAGTGTTACAAACTTTGATGCTCCTAAGAAGAAATCTTATGCTCTTCAATCCCGAGGTGACCAAGAAAGCTCCCCGGATGTGGTGATTTGTATGTTATAAGTCTTTTCTATTGATGTTTATGCATTGTTAGACCCTGGTGCTAATTCGTCCTTCGTTACACAATTTATGGCTAGGATATTGAAATACTTCCCGAAGTGTTGGTAGAGCCTTTTTTAGTGTCTACTCTGTTGGTGACTTGTGGAAAAAAGAGTCTATAGGAGTTGTCCTATTTCTTTGTCCCATAATGTTACCATGGTGGATTTGACAAAGTTATACATGTTATACTTTGATATAATTTTTGGTATGGATTTGTTTCATGCATGTTATGACTCTATTGATTGTAGAACTTGGGTAGTAAGGTTTCAATTCCCAAATGAGTCTACTTGAGAGTGGAAGGGGGGGGAATTTTATCCCTAGAGGTCAATTCGTTTATTGTCTCAAGGCTAGGAAAATGATCTCCAAGGGGTGTATTTACCGTGTTTTTAGGGTCATTGATGTTGAGTATGAAACCTCTTCCTTAGAGTTTGTCCCTATGGTGAGTGAGTTTCTGAAAGTCTTTCCCGATAACTTACTCGTTATTCCTCCTAAACGGTAAATAGAATTTAGCATCAATCTTTTCTGGATACACAACCTGTTTCCATTCATTCTTATATATGGTTCTTGTCGATTTAAAGGAGTTTAAGTTGCAATTAAATGATACGCTAGACAAGGGTTTTATTTAATTGATTATCTCTTTGGCTACTTTGATGTTATTTGTGAGAAAGAACAATAGGCCCTTAGAATGTGTATTGAATACCTCCAATTGAACAAGGTGATTATAAATAATGAGTATCCCCTTCCTATAATTGACGAATTGTTTGATCAACTTCAACGGGCTAACTATTTCTCCAAAATAGAACTTGGTTGATGCTATCACCCACTAAGGGTGACAGAGAATGACATTCCTGAGACGAATTTTCGATTAATATATGATGCATGAATTTCCAAACAAATTATGGTCACTTAGAGTTCCTAGTAATGTCCTTTGGTCTAAAAAATGCCTCGGCAGCATTCATGGACCTAATGCATTGGTTGTTTAGGCAATATCTTGATTCGTTTGTGATCATCTTTATCAACAATATTTTGATTTATTGAAGGAGTGAAGGTTAACATAAGGATCATTTGAGAATAGTATTGCAATTCCTTAAAGACCACCAATTATATGATAATTTTAGTAAATGTGACTTTTGGCTAAGGTCTGTTGCTTCTTTGGTCATATTGTATCTAAGCAAGGGTATTGAGGTAAATCCTATGAAGACGGATGTGGTAAAGGTTTGGTCTAGAAATCTAACTCCTATCGATATTAGAAGCGTTTTGGGTTTGGCCGGTTCGTATAGGAGGTTTGTTGTTGATTTCTCCCCCATCGCTTCAATGTTGACTACTTTGACTCATCCTAATTAATTAGCTTTAGTTTCGAAGGGTACCTTCCATGAGATATACAATAATAAAGAATTAAGAAATATTTAGTGAGATTTATGCTTAGCACTGAGTGCATATTGATAAGTGAGATGGTACCTCTACCGCTAGTAGAGGCGGGGTTTCTAGAAACAATCTCTTGACATTGAAGCTCTCCCATAGTCGAGGCCGGTTCTAGTAGAAATCTCTGTATACCTTAAATCTGTTTCCCATAGGTTGATTATCTTCTGTATTCACTTAATCTAGAAGCTTATGGTCCTTACCTTGGCAAGTAAAAGAACCCTTTTCAGTGTGGGAAACAATGTGGGATCATGTTATAGCTCCCATGGTCTCAATGTAAGTTAAATCTAATTCCCCACAATTAATTATGAACTAAGGTTATTCAAGGAGTATCACATAGAAGCTCAAATGTTTTGAAGAAGAATTTATCTTGCATTGATATTGATTTATGACTTATGTTTTATAACTCTTCCATATGATGTTTTAGCCGTTAATGGCATGTCATGAAATGAAATATCCCTTTTAGCATGTTTTAAATATTTTATGCATGTATATCATAGTTGGTATATTTTTTTGTACTAATGCATACTCTTATCTACATGTTTCCCAAATATAGGGTCCGATTTCACAATTCTTAGTCTCGTGGCTAGTGGGTGATTTGATTGACTCTCGAGCTTTGGTTATTACTTATGCTACGAGGACGGAGTTTATTGGTTCCAGTAATCTTCATGGGTTTTCTCTTTTGTACATGATATATGGGCTAGGCCAAATTTCATACTATTGTATTAGATGGTTATGATGACATAAGAGTTTATACTTTCACATTTTGTTTTATAAAATGTTTTGGACTTGGACCATGATTGTACTCATATTGTTCTATTTCTTATGTTATGAGAGCTGTGGCTTGTATGGATTCCATAGGAATTCTATGCTCCATTTCACATCTAAGGTTACCTTTGGGTCGTGAAAAAACATGGTAATCAAAGCACAAGGTTTAGAATAGTCCAAGGATTTCTCATAAGCCATGCCTAGTAAAGTCTTATACATAAGTGTGAAATGCGCCATATTTATGAATGAGAGGCTACGAGATGATTCCAAAAATCCATTTCTTCCATTACTCTTAAGTCATACAGTAGAGTTTACATCTATAAGGTCTCTCTCCTGATCCTTTTCCTATGTTCTTCAGGATAGTTCTACCCCAAGAGCTTATGCTGAAAGAAATGTCAGGTAGAATGTGGAATATAAGCTCCTCCTCAATCTCCTCAAGTTTCGATTGATTCTATGGCCGAACAAGTGTCCAACGCGGAGTTAGGGCTGCATTTTGAGTGTTGGATCAAGCCTTGATAGCCCAAGAAAATAGGTAGGTTGTGGTTCCCGCAAGCGTAAGTGTGAACACAACGACTTCAAAAATGAAGGACAACATGAATCCTCCAGATTTTCATGGTTCTAAGGTTGAGCAAGATACTTAAGATTTTATTAATGAGGTCTATTAGATTTTGATTAACATGGGAGTTATGCTGGTGGAAAAGGCTGAGTAGACCGCTTATCAAGTAAAAGGTGCGACTCAAATTTGGTATAATCAATGGAAAGAAGGGTGTAGCATTTCAAAAATCTAAGACTTGTTGTAGATCCTAACATAGGTTTATTGAGGTCTAGGCACTGTTGTTAGGACTATAATAATGAATTTAAGTCATTTCAGAGGTTTAGAAATAAAAAATGAGCATACATGACGTTTGGAAATTTTGTTGAAGGATGTACTATCATGCCTTAGCCTATTTAACTAGCTTTTAGGAGTAGAAAATTCATGAAATTAAGTGGAAGGGTGTATAACATGTGTTTAAGGTGATTCGTCATTGAAATATACTTGTACAACTCCCCAAGGACCAACCAAGGGCCCTGGAGGAGGACCCTAGTACGAAGGAGACAACACTGCCTACGCAGTGTGCAACCATGAAAGCTAAGGAAAGGCTCATGTGTGGATCGACGGGGCATCGATCTGACACTTAGAAAAAATGGGGAAGACCTCGCTTGCACAAGCCTTTGACCAAAACGATGAGTGTGGAGGAACGAGGGGGACCATGTTGTCGCCTCACAAATGGCCCGCCGTTTGGGGTCACTTTTTGTGAGGGTCATGTTTACCTGAACGGTTTTAAGTTAGTTCATTTAATTATTTATGGGGTTAGGTGGTTAATTAGGTGTTTAAGGGAGTCTAATTAAGTTAATTAAGCCCCAATATAAATTCCCCAATCCTCATTGGTCTAAACATAACTCACAAAATAAACTCTCTTCCTTCTCTCTTCTCTCTCTATTTGGAAGACACCATTGAAGACAAGCTAGGGGGACATTTTAGGGGATGTAAAGAGAATACTTCACCATGAAATCTTCATCAAACCTTAAGGTATGTGATCTAATTCACCTTTGAGACTTCTTTCCTCAAAGGGCTCCTTCAAAGCACTTCTAAAAGTTGGGTTTTAAAATGGGTTTCATACAATTACGAGTTTGATGTTATGAACTGAGTTTTTTATGGTTTATTTAGGATATAATGAATATATTAAAATATATTTTAACTTTATTATAATAATTTGTGATGGATTGGTCTAAATTGAAGATCATGATCCTTAAGCCTTAAACTAGGTTTGATCATGATATGAAATAGGTTGTGATTGATTCATTGACTTGAATATTGGTTAAATCACCATTAGATGATGTTGTTACACTAATCATTCGAAAATTAAGAAGAATTGTAGTCTTTAATAATAGGTCTTGAGAAGTGATCTACGTTATGAGAATTAACACAAGTATCTTATTTTTTCCTTTGATTTAGTATTGAATTATGGTGTAGTGACTCTTCTATCTTTATTATCATATTCATCATTAGATTATGATTATGTTGGATCTAGTGGTATTTAAGAAAGGGTTGATGGTAAGATCTTGATGATGGGTTATGAAGGAGAGTTGGTAAGTCTTGTAATCCCTATGCCTTACTTCAACTTATGGTTAATTATGATTAAGTCATGATGTTGTGTTGGAGTATGCTTTATTTAGGATCTGTAGGGTGTTATGATGTTGAATTGAAATTTCTTGATTATGGTTGTGAGGTTGATTAAGATGTAAATGTTATAAGGATGGTGATGTATATCAATGTGCCTTATTATGAAGCGATGTATAATGTGTTAATCTCAGTAATATGAATTGTGATGAAAGGACTATACTCATGAAATTCTTACTGAGCTATGAAGATGAATATACAAGGGCTATATCCTATGACCTAAACTATGTTATGATTAATAATAAAGACTTAAAGACATTTAAATAAAGGGACTTAGCTTAGCACCTAGTGAACTTGACAATGGGAGGTGATAACTTCCCAAAGAGGAAGATTGCCCAATAGTTCTACGTGACAGAGGAATAGTCATCCAATAAATTTCCATGAGAGGAGGCCTCAATTATAAAGTGGTATGAAGAGGTAATATACTCTCTCTTAGTGCTTGAACTATGTTGCCCCCATAGGAAGACTAGATAGTGGATCCACCTAGAAATAAGCTACATTTATGTTTGTTTTACTTTGACCGATAGACCACCTTCCATAGGAGTAAGGTTTTACCACACATGATCCACACTTATCTCTTATGGTCTATGTCAGTTAAGGTAAGTGTTCCCTAAACTAAAATGAAGCAATGAAGTGTAAATTAACTAAGATGACTAAAAAGTTTGACTAAGACTAGGTAGGGGTGTGGGACTCTATCTATGCCATGCACTAGTTGGCCATGATGGAAGCTTTAGGGAGTTGATATTTTGTTGGTATATGATAATGATGTATATGATGATAATATGTTGATGTTACAAAATAAATGATATTTTATGATGATGATTTATCCATATGAACTTGTAATTGGATTATATTATTAAAGTTGGAAATTTTTTATGGTTTCTTGTTGAGTCTACTTGATTGAGCAAGTTTTTATGGGGCTTTTCTTGGTCATTGAACTTATTGACTTGACAAGAATTCGTGAGTACTTGTCTTGTTTATTATTATATGATTAACTCTTATTCATGTCTGTGATGTTATTCATTGATGATAGGGTTGTATGAGATTATGGGTTCAAGTATGTGGATATGCATATTTCTTGTTTGGGTTGGTAAACATGTTTTGTTACTTAATATGACTTGCTTGATTTTGAATGTCTTTTAAAAAGGTAAAATAGCATGGTTTCACTAAATGTCCCTTTTTATTATGTCTTGATCTTATATGTGCGTATGGTCTCATACTTATTACAAGTAATTTAGTAACCCCATTTCTTTCTTTTTTCCAAAAATTTTAGGTTCCAATCATTGAAGGATCATTCAAGATGACTTGAATAAGACTTGGATATTCTCTACCATCCAAGTGGGTAGGTCCTCACTTTCCGAGGGCGATGCTAGAATCTCGTTTATGGATTTGCTTTGTTTTCTAAGACTGTTATGTATATTCTATTTTAATTTAAGTACGAATTGTATAAGTCTATATGTAGATCCTTTACATTGATGTAGGGATATGCCCAAATTGCTATAATATTTATATAGTATGAGATGAGATAATCTTTAAGACTATGTTCTATCTTATGTAAATATATGTGCAATAAAAGTAGAAGGCTATGTAACCTTCCTATACGAAGGGTCTATTTATACTCGATATATATATTATGTGCATGTTGAGGACTATGTAAACCTCCAAGTAAAAGTAAGTAAAATTTCTATATTTTTTGCTAAATTCGACTTATGACTGTGATGATGTAAACTAAGAGGCTAGTCTTAGTCCTCAAATAGGGTGACTATGTCGGTTACATTTAGGGGGTAAAACCCGGATGTGACAAACTTGGTATTAGAGTAGAAGGTTGAATTATGTTAGAGTCGATGTCTCTCTCTACCACTCCTATGTAAGTTTGTGTTCATAATTGTGAAGTGCACCACACTTATGGACGGGAACCTACATGATGCCTAGAAAACTCTCGTTATCTTGGAAATCATATATCGTGCCATTAGAGTATAATTATGGTATGTTTTTGCATCAAATCATATTATTGTGCTGATAGAAAGAACAAACACTCGACGTAATACGGCTCGGAGACTTGAGGAAGAGATTTCCAATGCGGCAGATCCTCCCCATGGTGATCAAGTCCCTCCGCTTGAAGAAGATACTGATGGCGACCCAACTCCGGTCAATCCTCCACATTTTACAGATTGTGACATACGGGCTGCCCTTATTCAATTGGCCTAAGCCGCCACCAGTCAAGCCCAAGATATGATGACCCAATCTAATTGAGAGGTTGTAACCTAAATTCATCAACAAATTACTACCATGGCATCCCGTCTAAGTGATTTCACTTGGATGAATATCCTACTTTCTATGGGTCAAAGGGTGATGAAGACCCCCAAGAGTTCATTATTGAAGTCTACAAAATACTCTTTGCTATGGGGTTGTCTACTACTGAGAAGGTCAAGTTATCCACATACCAACTCAAAAATGTGGCTCAAGTTTGGTATGTTCAATGGAGGGACAATAAGCCTATTAGGGGTGGAACGGTGACTTGTGAGATCTGCAAGAAATCATTTCTTGACCGGTTCTTTCCTAGGGAGATGAGGGAGACCAAACTGGTAGAGTTCACCAACATTCCTCAAGGAGGTAGGAGTGTTCATGAATACTCCTTGAAATTCATTAAACTGTCCAAATATGCTCCTTCCTTGGTTTCCAATCCTAGAGATCAAATGAGTCACTTTGTGACGGGAGTGTTGGAGGACTTGCAAGAGGAGTGTCACTCAGTCATGCTACATGAAAACATGAACATTTCCCGTCTTATGGTGAATGCTAGAAGGGTGGAGGAGTCAAGGTCTAAGACGACGAGTAGAGATGCTAAGAGGGTAATATCATTTGATTGTGGTGCTATAAATAATATGCTTGAGATCCAATACAAGCCTAGATTTAAGAAAACGTTCTCTAATCATGTTCCATCCAAATTTCCTAAGGCTCGTGATGATAAGGTGTCTAAGCCTATAGCCCCAAAGGGAAGAAGTGGGAAATCTCCAAATGAGAAGACTACATGTGCCAAATGTGGAAAGGGTCATCATGGTGAGTGCTTGGTAGGAAGAAGAAATGGCTTTGGTTGTGGCAAGAATGGTCACAAGGTGACGGATTGTCGAAATTTGAAGGGGCAGTAAAAGGGTGCTCAAGCTCAAGCAAGTGGTTCTAGTGATGCTCATAAGAAGAGCAACTTCTATGCTCTCCGCTCTAGGGGTGATAAAGATACTTCCCCCAATGTGGTGACCAGTAAGCTGAAAGTATTTAATATTGACGTATATGCTTTACTCGATCCGGGTGCCACTTTATCCTTTTTTACTCCTCCAGTAGCCTAAAAGTTTGATATTTTACCCGATATTTTGCATTAACCTTTTATAGTGTCTACTCTGGTGGGTGAGTCATTTTTTGCAAAAAGGGTATATAGAAATTGTCCTAGAATATTGCCCAATAGATTTTCTCATGTTTATCTAGTAGAACTAGATATGCTAGATTTTGACTTTTTATTGGGCATGGATTGGTTGCATACATTTTTTGCCTTTATTGATTGTAGGACAAGGGTGGTGAAGTTTAACTTTCCAAATGAACCCGCTGTAGAGTGGAAGAGGGGAAACTCTATTCCTAGAGGTTGCATCATCTCTTGTCTAAAAGCATGCAAACTGATCTCTAATGGTTTTCTATACCATATTGTCAGAGTCCAAGATCTAGACTCCAAAATTCCTCCCATTGAGTCGGTCCGCGTAGTGAGTGAATTTCTGAAGGTTTTTCTTAATGACCTTCCTAGTATTCCTCCCAGATGATAAATTGATTTTGGTCTTGATTTGCTATGCGATACAAATCAAATTTCATTTCCTCCTTATCGGATGGCTCCGACCAAATTGAAAGAGTTGAAGGCTCAATTTAAAGATTTAGTAGCCACAGGCTTCATTAGACCTAGTATTTATCCATAGGGTGCTCCGATTCTGTTTGTAAAAAAGAAGGATGAGTCTTTGAGAATGTGTCTTGATTACCGCCAACTCAACAAGGTCACTATAAAGAATAAGTATCCTCTCCCTCGGATTGACGACTTGTTCGAACAACTTCAAGGGGAAAGTTAATCTTTTAAAATTGACTTAAGGTAGGGGTACCACCAACTTAGGATGAGAGGTGAGGATGTACAAAAGACGGCATTTCGGACTAGATATGGTCATTACGGGTTCTTAGTAATGTCTTTTGGTCTCACTAATGCTCCGAAAGCATTTATAGACCTAATGAATAAATTGTTTCAAAATTACCTAGATTCATTTGTCATTGTCTTCATTGATGATATCTTGTTATATTCGAAGAATAAGGGTGATCATATGGGTCAACTTAGGGTGGTATTGCAAACCCTAAGGAACATCAATTGTTTGCCAAGTATAGGAAGTGTGATTTTCGTTTGAGGTTGGTGGCATTTCTTGGACATGTCAGCTCTGGTGAGGGAGTAAGGTAGACCTAAGGAAAATAGATACGGTGAAAAGCTGGTCTAGATCATTGACTCCTATCAACATTAGGAGTTTTTGGGGTCTAGCAGGTTATTATCAGAGGTTCGTGGATAATTTTGTGTCCATTGAATTTCCCTTCAATACTTTGACCCAAAAATGCAAGAAATTTTAGTGTTCAGAATGTGAGAAAAGTTTGCAAATGTTAAAAGATAGGCTTACTTCCGCTCCGGTGTTGACTTTACTGAAGGGTAAAATGGGGTTTGTTGTGTATTATAATGCATCATGTGTGGGCTTAGGGTGTGTGATTATGCAATATGGAAAAATGATAGCCTATGCTTCTAGGCAACATAAGGTGCATGATAGAAAGTATCCCACTCATGAACTTGAGTTAGAGGTCGTGGTGTTTTTTTTGAAAATATGGAGGCATTACTTGTACGGTGTGAATGTTATGTCTTTACTGACCATAAGAGTCTCCAATATGTGTTTACCCAAAAGAAGTTGAATCTACGAGAAAGAAGGTGGTTAGAATTGTTGAAAGATTTGTACATGAGTGTCCTCTATCATCCCGACAAGGCTAATGTGGTTGCGGATGCCCTAAGCCGTAGGACTATGGGTAGTGTATCTCACATTGATGAATCCAAGGAAGACCTAGTGAAATATGTTCATAGGTAGGCTAGGTTAGGTGTAAGGTTGTCTTCGAATGGTGGTTTCATGATGCGTAATAACCCGAGTCATAATTGGTAGTTGAGGTGAAGTCCAAACAACACCTTGAAAAATCATTGATCAAGTTTAAGGAATCGGTCCTTGGCAAGCTTAATGAGACATTCTCCTTAAAGGGGATGGTATTTTAAGGATCCAAGGAAGACTATGTGCTCCCAATATAGATGGGTTGAGGGACTGAATACTTGAAAAAGTCAATGGGTCCCTCTACTCCGTTCATTCGGGTTTGACAAAAATGTACCATGTCCTTAGGGAAGTATATTGGTGGGAAGGAATGAATAAGGAAATAGCAGATTTTGTCTCTAAGTGTACAAATTGCCAACAAGTAAAAGCCGAACATCAAAAGCGGGGTGGCTTACTACAAGAAATCCAAGTTGTTACTCGGAAGTGGGAACACATCAATATGGATTTTGTAGTGGGTTTACCTCGGACTCAAAATTCATATGATTCAATATGGGTGGTTGTAGATAGGTTGATCAAGTCCGCTCATTTTATTCCCATCAAGTGTACTTATTTGGCGAAAGATTATGATATTTTCTTCATAGGTGAGAGTGTGTGTCGCTATGGTATTCCGTTATCCATCATACCGTATCGGGGTATACAATTCACATATAGGTTTTGGAGGTCATTCCAAAAAGGGTTGGGTACTATAGTGAAGTTGAGTACCGTTTTTCATCCCCAAATGGATATTCATGTGGAGCGTACTATTCATACATTTAAGGATATGCTTAGGGATTGTATCATTGATTTCAAAAGGAAATTGGTATAAGCATTTGTCTTTGGTGGAGTTTGCTTATAATAATATTTTTCGTTTATCCATCTCCATGGTTCCCTAGGAATCCTTGTATGGTAGGAGGTTTAGGTCTCGTATAGTGTGGTTTGAAGTGGGTGAGCCTTCGCTTCTTGGTCGCGATTTGATTTATAAGACTTCGGAGAATGTTCCTATCATAAGGAACCGGTTCCAAACGTCCTATAGTCAGCAAAAGTCTTATGTCAATCATAGGAGAAGGGATTTAGAGTTTCAAGAAGGCGATAAGGTGTATTTGAAAATTTAGCCAATGAAAGGGGTAGTTAGATTAGGCAAGAAAGGGAATTTGAGTCCTCTTTATGAGGAGCCCTATGAAATCTTTCAAATGGTTGGTAAAGTTGCCTATGAATTGAAACTTCCTAGTGAATTGGCTTCATCATCCGGTTTTCCATGTTTCCATGATTAAAAAGTGTATTGGTGATCCCGAGTGTTTTCTTCATATTAAAGGTCTTTGTCTCAAGGATAACCTCTCTTATGAGGAAGTTCTAGTTCAAATTATTGATAGGAAAGTCAAGAAGTTAAGATATAAAGAGGTGGCTTCAATAAAAGTGTTATGGAAAAATGACCTAGTTAACGGTGCAGCATGGGAGGTCGAGGCCGACCTGAAGTCCCGTTGCCCTCATATTTTTGATAATCAACATTAGTTATTTTTGTTAATAATATTTATATGACTAGAAATTGAAGTTTCATGATGTTTGGTGAAGTCTTGCAAAAATATGCATTTTTGGGTTGCATTACAGTGAAATAATATAGTTGGTGCTTAGAACATCAAATTTTTCCTTTTGGTTGGTTTGGGATATGTTGTGAATTTTGACATGGCGAGTCTTAGTGAAAAGTTATGTGACCTATTGATAAGTTAAACTTTGTGCTTATTGGCTCATGTAATATTTATTGAGATCATGGGTGTTGTGAGAAGGAAATGCCTCATGATGATGTGTTTGGGACTTATGTGTGGTAGTTGTATTTTCTTTGAAATTACCTTGTTTAAATTATATGATTTATATATTTTTTGATATTTTTGATTGGTTGGGCTGCTAGTCTTGAGTGTATTCCTTCTTTCAAAAGAATTTTAGTGTCATTCGGGGACAAATGTTCCTAAGGGGGCATAAAGTAACAGTTCTAAAATCAAAGACTTGTCGTGAGACTAACATAGGTGTCTTTAGGTCTAGACACTATTTGTAGGACTATAATCTTGAATAAAAGTCTTTTAGGAGGTTTATAAACCAAAACGTCAAAGCGTGTCCATGACGTTTCGAAATTTGGTTCAAGGACATACAAGCGTTCCTTAACCTATTTTACTAGATTTTAGGAGTCGGAACTTAATGAAATCATGTAGAATGGTGCATAACATGTGTGTAAGCTGATTTGTGGTTGAAATATCCTTGTACGACTCCCCAAGGACCAACTAAGGGCCCTTGAGGAGGACCCTGACACGAAGGAGACAACACTGCCTGGGCAGTGTGCAACCATGAAACTTAAGGAACGGATAGTGTGTGGATCGACGGGGAATCGATGCCAACTGTTATCTCACACTTAAACAAAATGGGAAAGCCCTCACCTAGACAAGTATCTAACAAAAACGATGAGAGTGGAGGACCGAGAGGGAGCATGTTGTCGCCTCACAAACGGCCCGTCGTTTAGGGTCTCATCTGTGAGGGTCAAGTTTTCCTGCACGGTTTTAAGTTAGTTCATTTAATTATTTAAGGGGTTAGGTGGTTAATTAGTGTTTATGGGAGTCTAATTAAGTTAATTAAGCCCCAATATAAAGGCCCCAATTCTCATTAGTCTAAACACAACTCACAAAATAAAATCTCTTCCTTCTCTCTTCTCTCTCTATTTGGAACACACCATTGAAGACACGCTAGGGTGAGGTTTTAGGGGATGAAAGGTACTACTTCACCATAAAATCTTCATAAAACGTTAAGGTGTGGGATCTAATTCACCTTTGAGACTGCTCTCCTCAAAAGGATCCTTCAAAGTATTTCTAAAAGTTGGGTTTTTAAATGGGTATCATTCAATTATGAATTTGATGTTATGAACAGAGTTATTTATGGTTTATTTAGGAAATAATGAATATACTAACATATATTTTAACTTGATTATGATAATTTGTGATGGTATGGTCTAAATTGAAGAGCATGATCCTTAACCCTTAACCTAGGTTTGATCTTGACGTGAAATAGGTTGTGATTGATTCAATTGACTTGATTATTGGTTAAATCAATATTAGATGATGTTGTTATACTAATCATGAGCAAATTAAGATGAATTTTAGTCTTTGATACTAGTTCTTGAGAAGTGATCTAGGTTATGAGAATTGACATAAGTATCTTGTTTTAACTTTTGATTTAGTATTGAATTATGGTGTAGTGACTCTTCTAGTATTGTTATCATATTGATCATTGAATTATGATTATGTTGTGACCTAATTGGTTTGAATAAAGGGTTGATCGTAAGACCTTAATTATGAATTATGAAGGAGACTTGGTAAGTCTTGTAATCCCTATTCCTTAATTCAATTTATTGTATATTGTGATTAAGATGTTATGTTGGATTCTGCTTTATGTAGTATTTTAGGGTTTTATAATGTTGAATTTAAATTTCTTGTTTATGGTTGTGAGGTTGATGAAGATGTAAATGTTATAAGGATGGTGATGTATACCAATGTGCCTTATTATGATGTGATGTGTAATGTGTTAACCTCACTTATATGAATTTTGATGAAAGTACTATAAAGATGAAATTCCTATCGATCTATGATGATGATGAATATACAAGGGCTAGATCCTATTCAATAAACTAAGTTATGATTAATAATAAAGACTTACATTTCAATAAAGAGACTTTGCTTAGCACCGAGTGAACTTGATAACGGGAGCTGATGACTTCCAAAGAGGAAGATTCACCCTATAGTTCTACATGATATGTTGACTTCCCCCAAAGAACAATAGTCATCCAATAAATTCAATTGAGAGGAGGCCCCAATTACCAAGTGGTATGAAGAGGGAATATATTTTCTCTTAGATCTTGAACTATGTTTCCCCTATAGGAAGACTAGCTAGTAGATCCACCTCGAAATCTACGTTCATATTGGTTTTACTTTGGCCGGTAGACCACCTTTCATCGGTGTAAGATTTTACAACACCGGATTCTACGCTTAGATCTTTTGGTCTAAGTCGGTTAAAGCAAGTGTTCCCTAAACTAAACTAAAGCAATGAAGTTTATATTAACTAAGGTGACTTGAGAGGTTTGACTTAGCTAGGTAAGGGTATGGGGCTCTACCTATGCCTTGCACTAGTTGGCCTTGATCGAATCTTTAAGGAGCTGATAATATGTATGTATATGATGATAAAATTTTGATGTTACAATATAAATGATATTATATGATAATGACTTAGCCATATAAATATGTTATTGGATTATATTATTAAAGTTGGACATTGGTTATGATTTGTTGTTGAGTCTACTTGATTGACCAAGGTTATGGGGCTTTGCTTGGTCATTTCCCTTCTTGACCTTATGAGGATTTATGAGTAGTTGTCTTTCTTATTATGATATGATTGACTCTTATTCATGTGTGTGATGTTATTCCTTGATTATAGGGTTGTAGGAGATTATGGGTTCAAGTATGTGGATGTGCATATTTCTTCTTTGAGTTGGTAAACATGTTTTGTTGCTTGGTATGACTTGCTTAATTTTGCTTCAGATTTTTAGAAGGATAAAATAGCGTGGTTTAAATAAATGTCCCTTTTTAGCATGTTTTGATATTATATGTGCATATGGTGTCATACTTAGTACAAGTAATTTACTAACCCCATTTCACCCTTTTTCCCGAACATTTTAGGTTTCGGTCGTTGAAGGCTCATTCGAGACGACTTGAAGAATACTTGGATATTCTCCACCATCAAAGTGGGTAGGTCCTCACTTTTATTGGGTGATGCAAATGTCTATCTTATGGATTTGATTTGTTTCCTAAAAGTTTTATGTTCATTATATTTTCATTTGAGTACGAATTGTATAAGCCTATATGTGGCTCCTTTACGTTGATGTAGGGCTATTCCAAAAGTTCTATGATCTTTAGATGGTATGATATGAGATATTCTTTAATACTATGTTCTATCTTATGTGTACATATATATGTGCAATAAAAGTAGAGGGCTATGTAACCTTCCTATACAAAGGGTCTATGTACACTCGATATATATATTATGTTTATGTAGAGGTCTATGTAAACCTCCAAGTAAAAGTAAATTAATGTTTTAAATTTTACGCTAAATTCGACTTTTGAATGTGATGATGTAAACTAAGAGTCTAGTCTTAGTCCAAAAAGAGGGCGATAACGCTGGTTACATCTAGGGGGTAAACCCGGATGTGACAAAGGGAGACGAGAATATGCATGTTTATAACATTCCCAAAAATTACATGTCTAGTGAAGAGACCAATAGGTCTTCAAGATACATAGGTATTCCAATGCCCAATATTGAGAAATATTGGGTACAATATAGAAAATTGTCTAAGGGGTATTAGCCAATTTCTATATAATACCCAAATAAGCAAAATATTTGGCATATTAGAAAATATTGGCTTAAAGAATGCTAGCCAATTTTTTCTAAGTAATAATGAGCTTGTTTAAGAAATGCACCTGCAATGAAGACCCTAATCTAATAAAAACGATGAGTTTTCAACCCATGCACTATGCACTAGGCATCGAAGTGTCAAACCTTGTACCATAGCACATGACCATTTAAAAGGATCATGTAAATTAAGAAGTGCACAAGGACTTAGTGATTGTCCTTGTGACAACAAGTAAATACTCCCAATATTAAATCAAGAATAGTTAGTTAGTAATGTATAACCAACACATGTTCAAGCACATGGGCAAGACAAGAGAGAAACACACAAGAGGGGACCACCCTAACAAAATTTGGTTTGGGTAGTTAAGGGGCAGGGGTGCACATGCGTTCACCCATGTGGGGCCTAGATATCTAACTAATTATAGAACCTAACCTACTGCCTTAAATAACTAAATAACCTAGAACATACAAAAATTAATCATCAAGTACACCCGACAACCTAAGACTTAATTGGGTCACACTAACCTAGTAACTAGTTAAAGAGACAACCTAGTACCTAACCTAGGATTATCCAAAGGGTTGGTTATGGTTCTAAGGACTTAGGTATACTTTACTAGTTAACCTAGATTACTTAGTTAATTAATTAATTTATCAGTTTAATTAATTGATTTAAAAGGACAAAACCGAGATCACAAAGCAATTTCCACATTTCGGTTAAGACAAGAAAAAGACAACTTGCTACCTAACCTAGGATTGTCCAAAGGATTAGTTATGGTTATAACGACTTAAGGATACTTTAGTAATTACCTTAGGCTACATAATTAATTAAATTATCCATTTAATTAATTAAATTCAAGTGTTCAAACCGATATTCTTACACTAACCTAATATAACTCAAGAAACATCCTAGTACTTAACCTAGATGGTCCAAAAGTTGTTAGTTGTGGTCCTAGTGACTTAGGGGTATTTTGGTAATTTTCTTAAGTCCCTTATTTAATTAATTAAGCCATATAAATAATTAAATTAAGCCTTGTTCAGCTGAGACACCTAGTCAAAATGCAAATTTGCTAAGTCAATGGTCCTCCTATGACTAGTCAACTTAGGAGGGGTATCTTAGTAATTAATTAATTAATTTATTAAATAAGTTGATTAATATAAATTTGAAGAATTCAATATAAGCTCCAAAAACCTTATATCACGTCCATTCACAAAAGACTCACAACTAAGGCAGTAAACAACAAACCACAAGAACGTAGAACGCTAAATTCTTTCTTGGGCAATTTCAAGGTTTTTGTGAGACAAGGTATCGTCGTAGATTCAATCTACATAAATTATGGGTTTCTCTCTTGGAATTCTTTCTCAAAGAGAACTTTCATTTGAATGATTCAAATATCTTGAAAACTAGGGTTGTTACCGTATTGTCGTCGAACTCCCTTGGTATGTGGTGCTGGCGGTTCTTTACATGTATTGTTTTTGAATACTGAATATCGAATGAACCTATTTACTTTTAGCGGTGTAAAGTTAATATTATCATGTAAATTAAGAACTGATTATATGCTAAGTTATGTCTGCGATGTGTTAAGTGATTTATGTGTTTTGGACGAACGTTGACTTGTTGTAATTGGGATGTTTGGAAGATGCTAAGTCATCAAATATTAATATAATGTTGTCCAAGAATATTAAAAACGTTATCACTAAAACCCATAAACTAGGATTCGCTTAAATGACATCTATGAAATCACTTCTTGAATGAATTGCCTATCTTATGCCAACAAATTGGCTAACAGTATTTTGTCAAAAAGGATGCATGGAAATGGGTATGATTTTATGTAAATGATTGAATGATTGTCTAATGGTTCATACATATTCAATTTAAAAATGAACATACATAAAATTGGCCTATGCCAACAAAAATGGTTCTATAGTTTAATATCCAAATGTTGAGGCCAATATTAATCATATGTCAATCTTGTGTAGTTAGAGAATCAAATGATATTATAAGAAATTCTAAAGGAATTCAATGAATCCATAACCAAGAACATGCCATTCATTGGGACAACTCCTAACATGCTCTAAAAGAATGAACCATGAACATATGTAACTCATTGAATAAAGTGTTCATCATCAATAATTGATGATATGACGGTACTACACCAAACTAAGTAACGTGATAAATAACATAACTATGAGGTCTAAGTTAAAGAAATGACCAGAATGAGGTGTTAAAGGAATTGAGACAAACCTCACTTACACCTAAGCTACTATGTCAAAAATCTCACGAATGAAGGTATTCGAATGTGTGAGAGTAGTCTCATCAACACCAAAGGATGATATGCAAGTACAATTCATATTTCATCAATGTAAAGTAAGGATGAAAAGTCATTAATAGAGTAAGAAAATCTCAATCTAGAAGCAAGCTTCCATACTGTTTGAGTCAATTCTAAAAAATAAGAAGATAATGAAAGTGAGGAAAGCACCGATAGACTAGTTATGATCATGTTCTTGCATGTGTAAGTCTCATGAGACGAGGCTACCATCGAGGTTTATAAGTAGTCTCCTTACATCACTAGTATTCGAACTATGTCTAGCTAACATAGGAACTAGCTTGTGGTTTCCACCTAAGAGAGCTAGGTATGTTTCGACTCACCTTGGCCAGTGAGATCACCTCTTTTTGGTGTGGGGTAGGTAGTGATTTCATGTTTAGCTCACATGATCTATGTCGGTTAATTCTCAAAACATGTTCTTGGTTCACTCTATCCGTGAGCCACTCCTTTTTAGTGTTGAGTGAACACTTAAGATAGATTCTCCTAACTGGGAATCACCCCTTTCAGCGTGGGGCAGACACAAGATTTCATGAGTAGGTCACATAATCTAGATTCATAGGTTGATCACCTCTATTCGGTGTGGGGAATACACTAAATTTCATGTTAGCTCGCATGATCTTAATTCTAAAGATGTATCTATGAAAGCAAGAAATAATGATTATTGAACTTATGTTCAATATGAGCTATGAAGAATAGATTAAGAAAGTCAATTACCAATATCAATACTTATGAAGTTTCAGCAAATAATGGGCAAGGACAAATAAGATTGGCTTATAATGACTTCTTATACGATGTCAATAAAGGTAAGTAGAAACATAATGACAACTAAAACCATCATAACTTACCTAACATAAAAGTTATGAAACATATGGCATAGCCAATAGAAACTGGCATATGAAATGTTAATGAATACACAAAGTAACGAATGACTCATTATAAGTTAGAGAAATCTTTCCTCAGTCATTGGATTACTTACTTGATTCATTGTGGGTATGGGACTAAAATGAATTATTGCACTTGTAAGTAAAACATAGGACAGAAGAAATTATTGAATTACACAAGAAGAAGAAGAAAAAGACTGAAAATAAAACTAAGTATACGAATGAGAGCTCTTGGGTTAGGGGTTATTAAATATTCAAATTCTTGCAGAAGTGTTTCTAAAATTAAGTTGATAATTTTATTGTTTTGTAACCATAGATAAAATGAGTTGTGTGCTTTTAATGCATTAAAATATGTCATATTCATACCTCAATTCACAAGTAATGAATTTGGAAAGTCTAGTGAAGTCACTTTCAAGAAATGGCATGTTGTTTAGGAAAAGCTTTCCTCAATCATGCATGCCTTATGTGTATGTGTGCATACACCCATACTTAGTAAAAGTGTTATACTAACCCTATACACTTTCCTATTTTTATAGGTGTAGATCACAAAGCAGATTGAAGTTTCATTGCAGCGGTTTGGACATCAGCGTTGTCCAGACTATTTGTTAGGTCCTCTTGATTTCAAGGATGCTAAAGTTTTAGTCTATACTAGTAGTTGACATAGCTAGTTGATGTTGTCCCTAGAGTTTATTTCATACTATCATTTTGAATCTCTATAGTAAGTCCGTGTTTGAAAAACTTATTTATGATATATTCATCTTTTGTTTTGTATTGATTTTTATGATAGATGGTATTTACTTCGAGATTAGTATATGATGTAACAATTTAATAATTATATAAAGTCTATGTATACTTCATACGTTTAAAAAGTGTTAAAATTCTACAAATTTAACTAGATGAATGTGATGAATGCAAGAAGAGGCTTGTCTGCGACCTTTGAGAGGTCAACGACACCGATTTTGATGTTGAATCCAGAATCTGGGTCTTGACAGGGTCATTTTGATTGGGAGAAGTTTAAGAGTCATCTTATTGAAAGGTTCTTTTCACATGATATGTGCTTGTGTTTATTAACCTATGATAAGAGAGTATGAGTGTGAGAGAATATGCTCAAAGTTCACTCAATTGTGTAAATATGCTCCAACAATGCTTGCTTATTCAAGGGCAAAGATGAGTAAATTCATTTCAGATGTGTCTCAATGGTTGTTAAAAATTATGAACTACAATCCTCATTCATGCTATGAAAATCTCTCGTCTCATGGTACAGGCACAACAAATTGAGGAGGAGAAACTCAAGGAAAATTATAGGAAGGTAAAAAGGGATAAGATCGCTGATAGAAATTTCTCTAATTCAATGATAGATGGACAAGGTCATTTTAGATTTTGGCATAGGTTTTCTGGTCAAGGTTCCTCAAACGCTCCTTCCAAGTTCAACAAATATATAGTTCCTAACCCTAAGACACAAGCATGGAATGGTAGTCAATCTTCATTTCCTATATTGAATTGTAATAAGTGTGGAAGTAAGCACGGGGGTAAGTGTCTAGATGGAACGGTTGGTTTTCATAGTTGTGGTAAAAATGATCACAACATTGAGGGATTGTCCGATGCATATGGCTAGAGTTAGAGCGGGAAATAAAGATACTTCTAGTTGTTCGAATTTCAATGCTCCTAAGCAATACTTCCTCCATAAACTCCAAACCTTCTTAACAAGAGAATTTTCTGGATGTGGTTACATGTACGTTAAAAGTTCTCCAAATATGTGTTTGTGCTTTGCTTGAACCATGTGCTAGTTTTTCTTTTTTGACGTCATATATGACTATGAGGTTTGATATTCTCCCTGATATGTTGTTAGAACCTTTTTTTTCTGTACTCTGGTTGGTGATTTTATGGTGGCTAAGAGGGACCATAGGAAGTGTCTGGTTTCCTTGTCCCATATAATTACTCTTGTTCACTTTGTAAAACTTGATATGCTAGATTTTGATGTTGTTTTGGGTATGTATTGGTTGCACTCTTGTTATACTTCTATTGAATGTAAAACTCCTGCGGTCAAGTTTCAGTCCTCGAATGAGCCTATCCCAAAGTAATAGGGGGAAAATTCTATACGTAAGGGTCAATTCTTCTCTTGTCCTAAAACTAGAAAGATGACTTCTGGAAGTTTCATTTATCAGTTAGTTAGGGTAAGTGATGTTTATTCTGAAACCCCTTATTTTGAGTTGGTACTCGTTGCCAATAATTTTTTTAGAGTGTTCCTAAATGACTACCAAGTATTCCTTCCGAGCGGGAAAAAGACATCAGGATTGAACTTAGCAAAGATATGCAACCTATCTATATCCCCCTCATCGTACGGTTCCGATAGAACTTAAGTATTTAAAAGAGCAGTTGAAGGATTCATTGGATAAGTGTTTCATCTGATACAATATCTCTCCATGAGATGCTCTAGTTTTATTTATTATTTAGAAGGACGATTCTCTTTGCATGTATATTCACAATCGTTAGTTGAACAGAGTGACAATTAAGTTAAGTATCCTCTTCAAAGGATAGACGATTTATTTGACCAGCTTCAAGGATAAAGTTATTTCTCTAAGATTGATCTCACATCAGGTTATCACAAATTGAGGGTGAAAGATGATGACATTCTGAATACCACTATTTGAAATCGGTACGACCATTATTATTTTTTGGTAATATTGTTTTAGTTGACTAATTGATTGCTTATCGTTACCAATGACACTTACCTTCGATTTTAGTTTCTACGATCATTGTTAGATTATTAACCCAACAAAGGGTTGGGGCTGTTTCCTAAGTGAGCAGTTTCAAATACATTCCTCTCGGACATCCATTTGCCGAATGAAGTTCATCCAATAGATTACCCTACTCACTCTCTCAAGTTGAGTATTAGGATATGGGACTAGGACTCTTCCTCTAGGTTTGAACCTCATGTTGACCCACTCCGTAGGCCATTATTTTAGTGGTCTCGGGTTTCGTGATCTCTCTCTAGGGCAAGACAAAAACACATGGATGAGTTTTTGTTTGCAAGTACAAACCCATTAAGTTAAAACATAACCATTAGGTGCAATAACCTTTCAACACATCTAACCTATCAGTAGGAAATACCCAACAAGAATATCAATTCGTATTTGCTAAATCACACCCCAATAATAGGGGGTTTTATCCACTCATTAAAAAATAAAAAAATACTCCTAAAATAAAAGTGAAATCAAATAGGTATAAGAAATTAAACCTTGCTTTAAGTAGAGGAAGAAGAATAGAGAAGATGCAGTTTCAACTTGGGAAAAATGAAAACCTTCTTTCTTCAAGTCTCCCAAAAACACTCTCCAAACTTTAGAGAAGATACAAAGAAAATAATATTCTTAAGTTAAAAACTATGAAAATGTCTGGATTGTAAAAATAACACCTACAACTAATATTTATGCCTTTCAAATCAAGTGTTGCAGTAGACCATTTGGCGAGGTTATTCATCATCACCGAATGACTCGGTGAATCACCTTTAATTTGTCTCATCGTCGTTTCATGCTTGACTTTAGTATCTTTATGTTCTTGACCATTAGGCGGTTTCGCATTGCTTCACGAAACTATTCGGCGTACTACTCTTTTCATTACCTTTTTATCCACTTCCTTCAGGGCTTCATGTGCTGGAACAAAGGGCGAAGTACTTCCCTTTGGCAACTCACCAAATGCTCTTAGTGAAGCTGGGCTTCAACTTTTGCATTCTTTTCAGCCCTTTTGCTCCCTTTTAAGCGTAAATGTCTATGCCTGCACTAAAGCATCCAATGCATGAAACTTAAGAGTTTTCATCGTATATTGAGGTTAAATAAGCATTTGAAGAAATTATTTCTATCAAAATAAAGTCCTAAATGAGTCCAATTTGTGTACACATCAACCCCCCAAAATATATTTTTGCTTGTCCTAAAGTAAAACACAAGTCCAGCCATTTAAATAGGATGTCTAAAATAGTGCTACACAAGACTCAATAAAGAACATACACAACAAGAATGAAAGTAGTCATGCAAATATCTGTTATCTAATCAATTATTCAAGTTAGGACACACCATTACCAAATATTCTCATGCTCACAATGCTTGCTACTAATACAAGTTCAAGTTCAACAAGAAAATCAGAATCCCCTCACACAAGAATAATTCCATATTCACTAACATTGGTTAATAAAATTAACAACACGAATTAGATGCAACACTCACATTCAAAAAGAGGAACACAATGTATGGTTTCACTCATATGTTTGCCTTTATTTTCCAATTAGCTTCATTTTGTCTTACTCAAGATCAAAAACGTATTTATAATGCTTGTAATAGGGTTGAGTGCAAAGGTAGGTTCATTTAGGCTTAGCGACAAAAATTTATCATGAAATGTGGAGCTTTCAACTCATCCTTTTCTTCACCTTCTTTTATCAATATTTCTCTTTAGTGCTTCTATGCCATCCTATTATTTCACTCCATGTACTTCTTGGAAACCAAAAATTCTTTTGGACCTATATTCCATAATCTTTATTTTTCTTTTCTTATTCTTTTTCTTTTTTAATATGGAGGAATTCCTTTTTTTGCAATACCATGGTTCAAGGAAAATTTTATTCCAATTCTTGAATTCTCCTTTTCCTTTTCACCACAACCTTACTTAAGATTTTTCATAAGTTGGTTATTCATTCAGTCAAAAGTCACGAGGGTCATAGGTAGTGGTTGAATAAAGGTCTTTCACAAGTTTTCTTCCAAAGAAGGGTAAGTCTCAAGGATGTTTAAAAAGATTCACATGCTCACGGGTATGTCACAAAAGAGGAATATGTGAAATAGGCCCACACTCTTTAAAGGTTCCTAAGATCATCTCAAGAGCACACCTTACTTAATCAATAGGATTAACATGGAAAATTTTATGTTTATTCATGCATGGTTTAAAGTCATATCATCACACAAGGCATTGATATGAAATCCCAACAAGATTACATACTTTTACTAGTATGCAAAGATCATCATAAGAGAAATCAATTTGATACATGGATAATCACAACAAGATGCCAAGAGTTCACAAATTTTCTATGCAACTTCAGTTGATCTCATTGTCACCGCAGATTCATATATTTTTTTATATTGAGACCGCTATTCAAGTCATCAGTATTAATCAAAACAAATACTTAAAATTTTTTATGAGAACAACCACTTTCAATACAAGAGCTGGCAAAAATTTATGAAAAATGAAATATCTTTTTAGGGTCAAAATCCTTTTGTAATTTTAAAAACATAAAGAAGTCGTAAGCTCAAATAATTGCAGAAGAAATATAAAAAACGCAACTTAAGAACAGATAACCCAAATGTATACACAAGATAGCATTCAAAACAACACCATAAGGTGAGCTTCAACTTACCTGAAAAAAAGTATTTGTCCAAAAATTCAAATTATAGTATCCAAAAGTAGAATTAAAGTAAGACAAGGAGAGAGGTAAAGAGAAATCATGTCTATGCAACATGTCTCCCCGTCGTGCATCAAAACACTAAGCGGCAATCTGTGATTAGGCATCAGTTCCCAGAGTAGTTTCAGCACGAACAACATTGCCCAGTCCCATAGGAGCCGCTATGGACGTCTTAGTAGGTGATGTCTAGATCACGTGTAGCACAATTGTCCCCACTGGATCTATCAAATTCCAAAATATGTGTTGCTTGTCCTGAGATTGATTGCTGGTAGCTCAGATGGTGTCGACTGTCTGCGCTCACAAGTTGTTACCCTCAAATTAAAAGCATCAACAGAGACCTGGAGGAGGGGATAGTTGAGCAACAATATCCCTCTCGATCATTTGTGGGACTAATTTTTCTAGTATGGTTGCTCGTGCCTCAGCTAATTGGGCCAAACTCCCAATATTCAATATCATACCCTAAGTAATCCTGATCGACTGGCCAGAAGAAGAAGAACTACTATCCTATGTACAGAAGGAAGGATTTGATGTACATGTGGGTGTAGATGTCATAGTGAATGTACATGTATCTCTGGGTATCATCTAAACATCAATCTCTGCTTTAGTATCAATTGGAGATTCTCTACTTATATCATCTTCGTTGTGACTGTACTCGGCCTCAGCACATCAGATGTCAGTGGAGGATCAAGGTATGACCTTGAGGTCTCTCAGTCTGTGCAGAGGCACTCCAATATGTCTGCATGTCTCAGAAACTAGAACAGGAAATGACAGGGAGGTCTTTTTGTGTTTATCCCTCATGGACATGTCCTATGATGTCACAATCCAAGATTTATACTCTTTCTAGACATGATACTATGATGGAAGGTTTCCTTAGGGAGGCGTAGAACCAATTCAGGTTGGGAAGGCATGATGGTGCTCCAAATGAAGCCAAACCAGAATCTAGCACCAATGTTGTGGTCCCTTTTCTCTTTAGGCCCACCAACCCTGATCCATTTGTCGGTGTTATTAGAAATAATAGCTTCCATACACTCCTTTAGATCGTATAGATATGCGGCAATAGCCAGTCCCTTATAAGGGAGCATAGAATGTATCGGCCTTCCTAATACAAAATTGATATGCTCGTTCTAGCAATCCACTCAGTGCCTCTGACTGTAACCAACCTCACTGGTCCGAACTCACTTGCCTAATTCTTTTTCTTAAGAACCAATGCTCCATAATATTTTTAAGATTCCCCTACCAAAGAAGGAATGTATGGGTCTCGGGGTCTCATTAAATGCTCAACCTCATGGAAGCGAAATGTAGCTCGAACATCAAGTTATTTATAACACCCCTCAATGAACTACGTGAAGGCAGATCCTAACATGATTTTCTTGATTGTCTAAGGTCATAAATTGGTCTATAATTTGATATTGAGGCAGTGTCTAGAGTTTTAGGTAATTTGGAAGAGAAACGTCAAGGGACGACGAAGACATTAGATGACTAAATCATCTATGTACATCATGTGTTGTTATGTGCATAATTGTGTGTTTAATGAGTTAATGAGGTCATTATATGAGTTATTATAGTGGTTATAGTCAGTGCGTCAAGTTTTGTGAAGTTTGTAGGTAAAACATCCAAGAAAGTCCATGACATTCAAAGAGTTTGCCTTGAAACGACCTTGTGTGTTTCTCGGCATGTTTCATCGAGTTTTACGTACTTATTTTGGATGAAATTCATGTGGGAGGTCCTAAACTCATATAATAACATCTTCTGATTCAAAACATTCGTGAAAACATCCCTAAAGACCATGCAAGGTCATTGAGGAAGGTCCCATGTTGGTGGCCAAAACTGCCCAAGGCAGTCCCACCTACGGATTTCAAACGACGGCCAGTGGCTTGGTCGATGCCCCGACGGTGGAGGGAGTCGTTGGGTACTTAGAAAAGGGATCTAATATCAAATTTTCCAGCCTCTGAACCCATTGACGGAAGACAAGATGGTGCATTGGTGGACTGACTCTCCGTCGATAGGCAACCGTCTGTGAAGGTTGTCTGCTGCGCAGGTTCACTGTTATGTTAGGGGTAAGTTGTAAATTCACCCCACGTACAAATAAGTGAAGGTGAGGGTACTTAAGGGTCTTTTGGGTATTTTAAATATGTTTATAAGACTTTAATACTTACAAGATTTCATTCTTCAAAATTAAAACCCAAATTCCCTTAGAAATTCTCTTGAACTCCGTTGGAGCCAAAACTCAAGGAAAGGGTTTGGATTGAAGAATTGAGTGGATATTCGTCATAAAATTATAGGATTAGTTTTATTGAGGTATCATTTTTTATCCTTGAAATTCTATTCATCAAGGAGCCCGACTTTCAAAGAATTTCTATAAAGTTTTTAAAGATTAATGGTTTAATTTCATAATCTATCCATGGTTCTTGAATTATTGGTTTTAAAGCATTGAATATTGATTGAGATGATTTTAACTCAATTAACCTATGAATCCACGTAATTGATGAACCCTAGTTTTTTACTACATTATGGGTTAAATGATTTTGACCTAATACTAAATGAATTTTAATTTAGTTTTCTATGGGCTATTGATTGATATAACTTGTATTGAATTGAAATCTAGGTTTTCTTAGATTGCAGAATCTATATTAAATTGACCTAGTTTCATTGATTATCATAGTTGTTATATTGAATTGATGTTCATGACAATGGGTAAGGGCCGTATGGTATTGAATTGAATGATTTAGCACGGGACTGAAGTGGTGAGAATGGAGTGGTGGTACATTGTCCTAATTTTGTTTATTTTATGTTAATTAGACTTCAATTATGTTGTAATTGGTATGGTCCACTTATGGTGGTGGTGTTTATGTGCTATACTTGCAATTGATGTGGCTTGGTCGGCGTTACTTTATTTAATATGATGATTATGGCCATGTCGGCACTACATGAAGTATTATGATGAATTGTGTAGTTGATTTATGTGAAGTATGATCATATCTATATACATGGGAATTAATGTGAAAGTATGTGTTCTTTCTACGTATATTTAAAATCGTGTTAGACTATGACTATGTGCTTATGTGTGTAGTCTTAGGTGTTAATGTAGCGATTGTTCCTACTTGACTTTATGATTTGTGATGGTTCTGTTGATATGATGATATGGTAATTTATAGGATTACTTAAGGATGATAAGGGTCATTCCTAAGTGATTCAAATAATGATATGCTATAAGTAATAAAGTAAAGAATATTGTCTCTTGTTTTGGTAGACTAGTGTCCCTTACTTGATACATGTGTTGGTAATATATGAATATGAGATGTCTTCACTAGGTTGGCTTAGTGCACCTTTTTCATGTATGAATGAATGATATGTCAAACCTTAAATGATGTTAAAAAGGTCATGTACATGGTACCTTAAACCTAGTGGTAAGGCTATGTTATGAATGTTGAAGTCGAGAGTCGTAATGGTATCCTTCATGTAAAGGAATGGTGGGCTTAGGATTTATTGGCTAGAACGACATCATATCATCCTTAGGAAAGTAATAATGAGCTATCCTTGTCTTCATTGAAAGAAAGCCCTAATGATCCTATTTGGTAAGGTAAATGTGATTGGTTTATGAACTAGATAGGGAACCCCTTTGTATGAACCTTTAATGGAAATTAATCTATGAAAAGTCTAGAACCGAGTGATTATGTAATGGGAAGTAGAAATACTTGAGAAGGAGACTAGAGTACAATTTAGCTCTACTTGACAATGAGACAAGAGTGCATAAGAGCACTTCATATTCTATAACCATGTGCCTACATGGGATGTGTCCTAGTTCTACCCTTGGAAAGTAAAACACCATCAATTGAGTAGTTTATAAATCTGGATTCCATGTCTCACTATCATAGTCTATGTAATTTATTGCCTATTCTCATCATATAGGATACTTATGAGCAATACAGATTTTTTATGAAGTTTAGGTGGTGGTATGGGACACTATCGAGACATTGAACAATAGGCTTTGAAGATGTTAGTGAGAGTTCCTAGGTATTGTCCAAGACCATTACTTGAATGTCCTTATGTGATGAATGAGTGTTACATGAAATAATGAATGCAATGACTTAATTTGAGAAAGCATTTTAATTGAATAAGTACTTATCTAGAGTAGTTTAGGGTTGTCTAGTTAAGTTGTGAAGGGGGCATAGGAATGGTCACTTTGTATTTTACCTAGATAAGTCTTAAGAATGAATCTAGTTAGAGAAGATGTTGATTATGTTGACATCTAATCCTTAGGTAGTCTTAAGGATTATTTAGGTAATCTTGAAGAGGTCAATCATGGTCTTTATCTTCTTGATATACATAAGTAAATCATTTGACAGCCTTTTGAAGGAGAATGTCATATTATCTATATGTTGATTTATTAACTGAAAAATGATTATATCTTATGTAGTCTATAGGATATTTTATGTGTGGGTTTAAGATATTGTATGGGCGGTCTCTATCACAAACAACTCAAGTGAGCCTTAGAATCACCTTTGTAGAAGAAGCTCATGTTCATATGTATGATGGCGTGTAGGTGTGTGTTGATCTCATCATAGGTGGTCTACAGATCATTTAGGTGTGCCTAGAGAGGGTGTATGGGTTATCTTTGTCTTACTTAACTGAGTCTTAGGATAGCTTTTAGTGAGGGAATTACATAATAGAAGGTGTCTAAAGTCAACTTAAGAAACTTCACTTTACAGTGAAGTAGTTCACTGTAATGTTTTCCTACAAATGTATTAAATTTCTTAATTGTTATCTTATGTGTTTCTAAGGTGTTAAATGTTAATATTATGATTATGATATGATACTTAAATGAAAAAGATGCATATTTCTAATAAATATCCGGTTTCATGATTTTATGCATTATGCCATACTTATTAGATGTAATTGTACCAATTCCATGCATTTATCTATCTCTATTGTGGTTGGTAGTTGAGGAGCATTTGGGAGCAAGACTTAGATTGTATGATCATTCAAGTGAAGTTGAAGTGTGTCCTTATTTGACTCGAGGGAATAGATGTGTTTTCTGTCTCTTATTGAAGTATTGTAATAGACTAAGTATTTCTATATTCGTATTGTGTGGGTTGTGACCTAAAGTTTTATCGTGTCTAAGATATTATGAAATGATACTTAGTATTCCCTGAGCTTTCTGTGAAAGTGTTTTTAAAGACTTATAGATTGTTTATGAAAATTTTTAACTCTGCACTACTTTTCATATGTTTATATGCAATGAATGATATGAAAGGGCTTGTACAAGACCTCCAAGAGGTCAAGTACGCCGGCTGCATTCTAAGAATGTCATATCTTCTAGGGTGTAGTTTCGAGATGTGACAATACTTGTCCAACCTATCCATCGATGTGAGCTTCTCTTCATGATTGTCTGAACCCCATAACCATTTAATTTTCTTAGTAGTCATGAATGAGGAGATATAGGAGGTGTGGGGTCCATTGAAGGTGCTTGTGTAGGATTTGGGGATGGCTCAAAAGTGGGTGTAATTGATCTGTCCTTGGTGGAAGTGGTTGCATCTGATCAAATCCTGGTAGCTAGTGGTTAGAGAATGTTTCTGAGCCTACTGTATCGATGAATTACATGTTGATCATCTTCTGGATTGTTCCACTCAACGTTGGCCATAATAAATACTCCTTTTCGTACTAAATGCTTCTTCATTATACCCTATTCTCTTGGGATGGTTTGATCCTCCTTTATGTATGTGTATGCCCTATGTTTTCTTTTACAGGGGTTGTGTGTTCAGGTTGGTTCAGGCCCTATCTGCAAAAATCTGTGGTTAGTAAGAAGAACAATCAAATTCAAACACAAAAATTTATTTCATAAAGATTTGCCATTTCATTCGTTGAATCTCCTAATGTCATTGGCGGGCGAGATTGAGCTCTACTGATGGTTAAGATTACAACCAAGGGAAATTGTTGATAAAAAAATCTACTCGGCGAGTCTTAGACTACTTTTGGCGATGACAAATTTGTCCGCCGGAAGTTATAGTAGAAGAGGGTAAAGGGAACATGCAAAGGGAGATCCAAAGTTCTATTGGTGAGTCGCAGACTATTTTCAATGGTCATGAATGTATCCGTATAAAGTTACAGGATTTAAAACTTTAAGGACATGAGTTAAGGGCGGTCTATGACCAGTGGGCTAACCATCGAGTTATTCAGCGAGCTTGACCTAGCTCACCGAATGAAACAACATGCCTAATTTAAACTCTCTTCTGAAAATTTAAACGTGTATTTTGAATGAAATGAAATTCTACGCTATTGTTAAAGTTTATTTATTGTTTTTGGCTACATACAAGTCTCAAATTCGTTCTCACAATGTTACTCAAAAATAAAATTGCAAATTGATCACAATATTCTCAAAACTATTCATATTCGTCAAAATTAACATACAAATTTGCAAAAAAGCGTAGATAAATATATTGCATGCTCCATAATGATCTCAAAGTTAGAATAATGTTACATATCATTTAAGGCTACAATATTCAAAAAAGTGTTCACTAGTACCAAAATGAAGCTAGCATGATCCAAGTATACAACCTTCAGAAACTGTTTACTAGTACCAAAATAAAGCTAGCATAATATAAAAACATTACACATCAAAATCAAGACCCAAAATCAATGTATCATAAGTTGGTGTTAATTTTATTTTCTTTTTTGCCATTTTCTAAAATTGTTAAGTTGTGACAACTTCTTAGTTTTTGCATCTCAAGTCGATATACTTAAAGCTAAGGTATATACCTATTGAACTTACACCTTATAACCTGAACCTATTGGTACATTCCTTAGACTTGAAGTCTCGGGCTGTTTTTCCAAGAAAAAAAATTGATTTAAAACTTGCATTAAGAGAACAGTTGACAAAAATGTGCAGTCGGTTTTTGGGTTCCACTTTGACTTGCATAGATGCCGAATCCAACAATACTTGATCCACCATTACTTGGTCTCTTTTGTCCCCCTATGACAGAATTTTTTCCAGTTGCGACTTTTCTGCTTTTTGGTCCAATAGTTTCTCGTCCTTATAGGTAGTTGACAAGGTGTTCCTCTTGTAACAGGAATATGTGTGTCCACAAATGGTTGTATTTTTATTGATTTTGCAGTGTCCCTTGCCTCATAACCACACTTGTCTTACCATAAATTGTTGTTGAAGAAGCGTGATTACTTGATATTGTTGATGCAAGTTTTTCACGCTTTGAGTCTGAACCCTAAGTGTGGTAGGCACTCGAGAACCATTTCTTGACCCAAGTGAACCATTGTCTTGGATCAAATCACAACAGAAAACTTATTTCACAACATCTGAACGCAAAAGTGAACTTTACTGAACTATCTCAAAAGATAAACTCAGAATATTTTAGAAATAAAACATTCACTGGACAGAAGAAGCACTCAGGTCTAGAACATAATAACTGAATGAACAATATACCTAAACTACTACTGTCTATCTATCTATAAAGCCTCTAATACTATAAGGGATTTTAGGAGAATACCCCTTATCACTCTAAAAAACTGAAATAGATGAACATAATAAAGGATCCTTCGGAAGCAAGGAGTCTCACCAAACAACTCTAGAACTCGATATGATAAACAAGCGTTTGTTGGTTATCCTATTACTAAGAGGAACAGAGTAGGTTCCCGAGGTATTTCTAAGACCCATATGTAAAGTCCTTAATGAATGTAATGTCTCTTAATTGACTTAAGGAATGATTATTACTTTAGCTAATGTATGTTGACTAAAATGTCCTCTATCTAGGGTAGCTTTGAGGGTTGCTTAGGTATGCTTGAAGAGGGTGTATGAGTGGTATCTTCTTGTCCTAACATTAGGTGGTGAGTAAATGAGAGGAAAATTGAACAATCTTATCTTAGGTAGTCTTAAGGATTGTTTAGGTAGGCTTAACGAGGGTGTATAGGCGGTCTCTTTTTGTCTTACTAAAGTAAGTCTTAGGATAACCTTTGTGAGAGGTGTATACATTTATATGGGTTGAAGTGATGTTTATTCTATATTGTGGAACGTGACTTATATGGATATATTTTGACTAGTAAGTGACTATTATACTTGTCTTCAAAAGGTTTTTCTCAAAAAGAGCATATTTCATACAAAAGTCCATTTATCATGATTTCATGCATTATGACATACTTAGTAAAAGTGATTGTACTAATTTAATTCTTTTTGGCTATCTCTAAGGGTGTAGGTTGCATTTGAAGGAGTCTCGAAGTGGAAGATTGGATTAGTGTTCATTCGAGAAAGAGTTGGTATATCCTCACTAGATTCGAGGACATCTTAATGTTTAGATTTCCTTCTTGAAAGTAGTGTAATAGACTTAGTTATTTTCCTATATGATGAAGTATGGGTCGTGTCACAATATATTCCTATGTCTAAGATGGCGACTTTGATACTTATCATTTAATTATTTTTTACTATAAAAGAGATATTTGATGTGTTACTATTTCGTGTTAAAAGTTTTAATTTGGCACTACTTTTCATGCACGTATGCAATAAATGATATCTAAGGTCTTGTATCAGACCTCCGAGAGGTCAAGTACGTCGTGTTGCGAATTGAGAGTGTCATATAGTCACATCCCAAGACCATACCCTAGAAGATATGGCACTCTCAAAGTTGAACCTACGTACTTGACCTCTCGGAGGTCTTGTACAAACCCTTTTGTATCATTTAGAGAATATAAACATATGAAAAGTCTAGCGGAATTAAACCTTTTCATTAAAATTCTATAAGTCTTAAAAAACTCCTACATATAAACTTATAAAAAAATATTGTCTCATTTCATCAAATCATAGACACAAGAATACTTTGGGACACGTCCCATAATAAATAGCAATAAGTACTACTATATGTATTACAATATTTTGATAAAGGAAATAAAATATATATAGGCCCTCGAGTCAAATGAGGACATACTTCAACTTCACTTGAATGATGCTACAATCCAAGTCTTGTTCCCCAAATGCTCCTCAGCTACCAACCACTATACAAATAGAAAAAAGCATGTAATTAGTACAAACACATGTACTAAGAATGGCATAAACCATAAAATCATGAAAATGGACATTTATTAGAAATATGAATCTTTTGTTTTAAATATCACAATATAATCATAATAATAGCATTGAGTAACTTAAAAACATATAAGAAATCACTTGGACCATTTATCACATTTCTAGGACACATTACAGTAAACTTCTTCACTGTACAATGAATTTCTTCATTGTTATAGTGAAGTTTCTTAACTTCACTTTAGACATCTTCTATCATGTAATTACCTCACTAAAATCCATCCTAATACTCACTTAAGTAAGACAAAGAAAGACCTACCAAACAACCTCTCTGGGCAAACCTAAATGATCCTTAAGACCACTTATAATGAGATCAACACACACTTGTAAGACACCAAACATATGAACATGAGATTCTTCTACCAAAGGTGATTCTAAGTCTCACTTAAGTGAGTTATGAAGCGAACGCCCATACAATCCCTTACACACACACTTAAGGGATACAATAAACTACCTAATATAGTATCATTCTCACTTAATACATCAATACATAGATAATATGACATTTCCATCCAAAGGCTATCAAAAGACTTACTTCAGTAAATAAAGAAAGTTTCGTCCATGATTGACCTCTTCAAGATTACCTAAATAATCCATAAGACTGCCTAAATCTTAGATCATGTCCACATAATCAACTATCTTCCCTAACAAGGGTCATTCTTAAGACTTATGTAGGTAAGAAACGAAGTTACCATTCCTATGCCCCCTTCACAACTTAACTAGACAACCCTTAACTACTCTAGATAAGTACTTATTCATTTGACATGCTTTCTTAACTTAAGTCATTACATTCCTTAGTTCATTTAAGACACTTTAATCACATAAGGACATTCAGATATTGGTCTTGGTTAAGACCTAGGGACTCTAACACACACCTTCAGAGCCTATTGTGCAATATCTAGATAGTGTCCAATACCATCACCTAAACTTCATAGATTTTTTCTAATGCTAGTAGGTATCCCACGTGATAAGGAGAGGCAATAACTGACATAAACCATGATAGCTATACATGGAATCTAGAGTTTTAACCTACTCCGATGAGGTGTTCTACTTGCGAAGGATAGAACTAGGACACATCCCATGTAGGCATATGGTTAAGGAATATGAAGGGATTTGATGCACTTCAATCTAAATCTCAAGTAGAGATACATTGTACTCTAGTCTCCGTCTCAAGTAGAGCAACTTTCCATAACATAATCACTCGGTGCTAGACTTTGTTCTTATAGAGTAATTGACATTTAAGGTTCATACAAACAGGTTCCATATCTAGTTCATAACACAATCACATTTACCATATAAAAGAGGTCCACTAGGGCTACACTACAATGGCAAAATAGATAGCTCATCATGACTTTCCTAAGGATGATATGATTTCGGTCCATCCAATCAGCCCTAAGTCCATCATTCCTTTACATGAAGGATGCCATTACGGCTCTCGACTTCAACATTCATAATCTTACCACTAGGCTTAAGGTTCCACGAACATGACCTTCTTAAAATCACTAAGCCTACCTAGTCAATACGCCTTGTATTCATATATCATCCATACATGTATAATGTAAGGACACAAGTCTACCAAAATAGGACACAACATTCTTTATTTTATCACATATAGCGTATCATTCTTTGAATCACTTATGAATGACCCTTATCATCATTTTGTCATACTATGCATTACCATATCATAAATATAACCATCACAGCTCATATAGTAGTCAAGTAGGAACAATAATGCATAAACATCTAAAATTACACACAATAAGCACATAGTCATAGTCTAACACGATCTCCTGATATACATAGAAAGAACACATACTTTCACATTACTTCATATGTATATAGATATGATCATACTTCACATAAACCGAATACACAATTCATCATAATACTTCATGTATCGCCGACAAGGCCATGATAATTATATTAAAAGAAGTAACACCGAAAAGGCCACATCAATTGCAAGTAAAACACATAAAACCGCCATCATAAGTGTACCATATCAATCACAAAATATTGAAGTATAATTAACATAAAATAAATATAATTAGGAAAATGTACTACCACTCCATTCTCCCCACCTCAACCCCTTGCTAAATCATCCAATTCAATACCATAAGGCCCTTACCCTTGGCCATAACCCATAATTCAATACATGAACTACGATATTCAATGAAACTAGGTCAATTAAATATAAGTTCATAAATCTAAGAAAATATAGATATCAATTCAATATAATTATCACATCATTCAATAGCCCAAAGAAAGATACACTAGAATTCATAAGCATTAGACCAATATAACTTAACCCATAAAGTAGTCAAAAACTAAGGTTCATCAATTACATAGGTTCATAGTTTAATTGAGTTAAAATCATCTAATTAACAATAATTAAATCAATATTCAATGCTTTAAAACCGTTAATGCAAGAATCCATTGATTGATCATAAAATTTGACAATTCATCTTTGAAAACTTTTAAAAACTTCTTTGAAAGTTGAGCTCCATGATGAATAGAGTTTCAAGGAGAAAAAATATTAACACAATAAATATATTCCTCCAATTTGATGAGGACTATCCAGTCAAACCTCCGATCCAAGACCTTCCTTGAGTTTTTGCTCCAATGGAGTTCTAGAGAATTTCTAAACGCATTTGGGTTTTTAATTTTGAAGAATGAAATCTTCTAAGTGTTAAAGGATTATATCCAAAAGACCCTTAAGTAAACTCCCTTTATGTTATTTGTACTTGGGGTGAATTCACAACTTCACCCCTAAGCTCAACAGTAAACTGCACATAGGACACAACCCATCAATGACTTGACCATCGACGGGGTGTCAGTCCTTAAATGGACTATCCTATCCTCCATCGATGGGTTCAGAGATTGTAAAATGGGAGGATACAACAGTAGTCTAAGTACCCAACGACTCTCTTTACCTACGAGGAGTGGAACAGGCCACTGGTTGTCGTTTGCCATTCGTAGGTGGGACAGCCTTTGGCAGTTTTGGCCACCAACATGGGTCCTTCCTCAAGGATGCTTGGATGGTCCTTGGGGATGTTTTCCTAGACGTTTCGAACCCACATATGTTCGTATACGAGTTTAGTACTTCTTACATGAATTTCATCAAAAAAAACGCAAAACACAACAAAACATGCCAAAACACACAAGGTCATTTCAAGTCAAAGCTTTCGAACGTCATGGACGTTCTTGGTCATTTGACCTCCAAACTTCATGAAACTTGACATACTGCCTATAAACACTATAATAACTCATATAAGTAACTCATTAATTTCATTAAACACACATATATGAATATAACCACATATGAGGCACATAGGTGACTTAGTCATCGAACGTGTTGGTCGTCCCTGAATGTTTTACTTCCAATTCACCTAAACTCTTATACACTTCCCCAATACCACATTATACACAAATTTAGGACATTAGACCATCATTAAAACCATGATAGGCTTTGTCTTAACCTAAGTCATTTGAAGGGTGTTATAATCTCCCCCACTTGGATAACATTCATCTTCAAATGACACTTTTCCACTCTCCGGACATTCCCAATAATGGAGATTCATTTAGAAGATCATGACCATAACCATATAACACCTTATCAATGAGAAACATCAATTTCACATCATTATGAGAATCACAACACAACAAGAAACTAGAATAAATTCTGAAATTCATCATGAAATAAAACTCACATCCTTTATTCCAAATAGCAAAAATTATTTTATATTCCATATCATGATCATATACATCAGTTCTAGCTACATTGAAACAATCTTTTACCAAAGAATGAATTAGTCAATTTCCCAAAAATTTTACAGTGAACAGAAATCCCTGGCAGCCTTTAATAGTTATTTTTTCAACATTTTTGAAAAATGCAACTTTTAGACAATTCATGATGTAAATATGCAATGTAGAACCACATAAACACATCTTACAACATAATTATAACTTCATAAAATTCACAATGCAAATAATCAACGATATTCAATTTCAACAAGACCCCTAAACACAATGCACACGCAACATACTTCTTTGACTTTCTACTCTCCAACTTGAGTTGAATAGAAGAGATGAGACAATCAATCAAAACTCCTTTACTCACCATACTCCCCTACTTAGAAGGAACTCATACTCTAAAGAGACACAAGGACATACCATCATTCATTATCATCATCATCCAGGTTTTCTCCTCTAGTCTGGAGTGCATATAAACGCCTCTTATTTTTAGCATCATCCTTTGGAACATTAGGAACAAATTGCTTAACCTCTCTATTAGTCAATTTCTGGGGAACCACCGGAATATCATTACCTCCTCCACAATAAGGAGTTGAGCACCTTGAGAAACTTGCTGAACTTGAGGAGGAATATCCTAATTCACACGTTCTCCTCAACCCTCGAAGTGGGTGTTCTCCTCGTATTCATCTTCCTAAAAACACAGGGAAAGCCATAAGAAAAGACTAGTCATAACATTTACTCTATGGAACGACAAAGGAGTAGAAAACAAGGAAATATTTATCGTCCTATAGCCTCTCGCCCATAGATGTGTCGCGTCTCACACAAGTGGTTAAGACTCTACTAGCCGTTACTTATTGAGAATTTTTGATTCCTAAGACCACTTTCATAAGCTATGTTATAATACAAAGCTTGTCACATACTCAGACCATACCATAAAAGATATGGCACTCTCAGAGTGCAACCGCCGTACTTGACCTCTCGGAGGTCTTGTCTAAACCCTTTTGTATCGTTCATTGCATATAAACATATGAAAAGTGGTGTGGAATTAAAACTTTTCATAAACATGATATACGTATTAAAAAAACTCTCTCATATAAAACTCATAGGAAATACTAAGTCTTATTTAATCAAATCTTAGACACAAGAATACTTTCGGACACAGCCCAGATTTAATAGAAATAAGTACTACTAAATCTATTAAAATACTTTGATAAAGGAAATAAAAGACGTCTATGCCCTCGAGTCAAATGAACAAATACTTTAACTTCTGATGAATTATGCTATGATCAAAGTCTTGATTCCCAAATGCTCGTCACCTACAACCACTATAGGGATAGATAAAAGCATGGAATTAGCACAAACACATGTACTACATATGACATAATGCATAAAATCATGAAAACAGACATTTATTAGAAATATTCCTCTTTTCTTTTGAGTATCATAATATAATCATAAGAATAGCATTTAACAACTAAGAAACATATAAGAAATTACTTACACCATTTAGCACATTTTTACGATACATTACAGCAAACTACTGCACTGTACAATGAACTTCTTCATTGTTATAGTGAAGTTTCTTAACTTCACTTTAGACATCTTCTATCATGTAATTCCCTCACTAAAATCCATCATAATACTCACTTAAGTAAGACAAAGAGAGACCACCAAAACAACCTCTCTAGGCATACCTAAATGATCATTAAGACCACTTATAATGAGATCAACACACACTTATAAGCCACCAAAGATATGAAAATGAGATTCTTCTACCAAAGGTGATTCTAAGTCTCACTTAAGTGAGTTGTGAAGCGACCGCCCATACAATCTCTTACACATACGCTTAAGAGATACTATAGACTACATTTGATAGAATCATTCTCACTTAATACATCAATACATAGATAATATGACATTCTCCTTCCAAAGGCTATCAAAAGACTTACTTAAGTAAATCAAGAAGATAAAGTCCATGATTGACCTCTTCAATATTACCTAAATAATCCTTAAAACTACCTAAGGCTTAGATAATGTCCACATAATCAACCATCTTCCCTAACTAGAGTCATTCTTAAGACTTATCTAGGTAAGAAACGAAATGACCATTCCTATGCCCCCTTCACACCTTAACTGGACAACCCTTAACTACTCTAGATAAGTACTTATTCATTTATCTTTCTATCTTAACTTAAGTCATTACATTCCTTTGTTCATTTAAGACACTTTCATCACATAAGGACATTCAAGTAATAGTCTTGGACAATACCTAGGGACTCTAACTAATACCTTTAAAGCCTATTGTGCAATATCTAGATAGTGTCCCATACCACAACCTAAACTTCACAGAACTTCTCTAAAACTAGTAGGTATCCCACGTGATGAGAATAGGCAATAACGGACATAGACCTGATAGCTAGATATGGAATCCAAAATTCTAACATACTTCGATGAGGGTGTTTTACTTGCCAAGGTTAGAACTAGGACACATCCCATGTAGGCACATGGTTAAGGAGTATGAAGGGATTTGATTCACTCTACTCTCAATCTCAAGTAGAGATACATTATACTCTAGTCTCTGTCTTAAGTAGAGCTACTTCAAATAATATAATCACTCGGTGCTAGCCTTTTTTCTCATCGAGTAATTGACATTAAAGGTTCATACAAAGCGGTTCCACAACTAGTTTCATAACCCAATAACATTTACACTACCAAAGAGGTCTAGTAGGGCTACCTTATAATGACGACATAGATCGATCATTATGACTTTCCTAAAGATGATATGATGTTGTTCAAGACAATCAACCTTAAGTCCGCCATTCCTTTACATGAAGGATACCATTATGGCTCTCCACTTCAACATTCATAACCTTACCACTAGGTTCAAGGTTCCACGTACATGACCTTCTTAACATCACTAAGCCTACCTATTGAAGACACTTCGTATTCACATATCATCCATACATGTATCAAGTAAGGGACACAAGTCTACCAAATCAAGACACAACACTATTTACTTTATCATATATAGCATATCATTCTTTGAATCACTTTGAATGACCCTTATCATACTTATGTCATCCCTACATTTTCATATCATCATCAATATAACAATCACAACTCATATAGTAAAGTAGGAACAATCTACGCATCAACACCTAAGACTACACACGTAAGCACATAGTCATAGTCTAACACGATCTCCTAATATACATAAAAAGAACACACACTTCACATTAATTCACATGTAGATAGATATGATCATACTTCACGTAAATCGAATACACAATTCATCTTCATACTTCATGTATTTCTGACAAGGCCAAGATCATCATATTAAATAAAGTAACACTGACAAGGCCACATCAATTGCAACTATAACACATAACACCACTACCATAAGTGTACCATACCAATCACAACATAATTGAAGTCTAATTAACATAAAATAAAGATAATTAGTACAATGTACCACCACTCCATTCTCCCCACCTCAATCCCTTGCTAAATCATCCAATTCAATACCATAAGGACCTTACCCATGGCCATAACCCATAATTTAATTGATAAACTATGAATTCAATCAAACTAGGTCAATTTAGTATAGGTTCATCAATATAAGATAACCATATATGAATTCAATATAATTATCACATCATTCAATAGTCCATAGAAAAATACACTAGAATTCATAAGCATTAGAAAAATATCACTTAACCCATAAGTAGTCAAAAACTAGGGTTCATAGGTCAATTGACTTAAAGTCATCTAATCAACAACAATTCAATCAATATTCAATGCTTTAAAACCATTAATGCATGAACAAATGGATAGATCATAAAATTAGATAATTCATCTTTGAAAACTTTAGATAATTTCTTTCGAAGTTGGGATTCTTGATTAATAGATTTTCTATCACAACCGGAATCTAGACCCAAGACGAGACCGGCGTCATTGACCTCTCTAAGGTCGTAATCCTTCACACGTCATTCTTACTTCATCTAGGTTAATTTTTGTTTTCTTATTTCATGCTAAACATTTTAAACTTAACATCGTAGGCGTTCACAAATTAACCATCTAATATAGAGATAATCAAATAAAATAAACGGTTCATAATTTCATTAAACATATTCTTTCAAAAAGGAACCAATGCAAAATCTGAAATTAAAATGGAAAGAGACACTAGTGGAACATTCTCTACTAGATAAATCCTACATAGAAGCTAGATAATAACGATAGACATCCTCGAAAGCATGAGGGCCTACCATGTCCGGATAGCTGCAATGTCAACCTGTAAGCTCTAGCGTCCACCTGTGCCTGCACCTGAAAAAATAGAGTTGTATAGGATAAGTACACACTTTTATTAAGTACGGGTATATGCATGCACAAACCAAGGACATGCATGAGTAAGAATAGGTCTTTCGTATCAACATGATTATGGAAAGTCAAGTCAGTGTACTTGCCAAATTTGGATTAGGAAAGTTAGTGAGCTTTCCAAATTTGGATTAGGAAAGTGAGTGAGCTTTCCAAATTTGGATTAGGAAAGTGAGTGAGCTCTCAAAATTTTGATTAGGAAAGTGAGTGAGCTCTCCAAATTTTGATTAGGAAAGTCATGCCATGAGAATTACATGCATCATTGTACTTATCATATTGCACATAACACAAAAAATCTTGCACATAGCACATAACATATTGCATATAGAACATAACGTTTTTCATATCATCCCTTCATATTCCATGAGACCTTGGAGTCATGGACTTGACATCAAGACTTCCAAAAATGAGGGCTCAACATATGGGATCTCAAATAGGTAGCCTTCTTTAGCAAACACAGAGTCTGTTTCATTCATTCATACGTACTTCATTTCATTTCATTCATAGGCTCGTGTGAACACTTGTTATACCTAGGATATAGTTTAAGACTTTCATCGGGTTCGTTGTGCAATGATCAAGAATGACCTAGTGTCATTACATGAGTCTAGCTCACCTCTTGATCATCCTATCCTTACACCCTTTGTATCATTCATTTCATTATGTGCATCATTTGAGGCTGGCCTCATTCATTTATTGGGAACTTTATCTTTAACCGAAATAAACCATATGAGCATCATGAAATCTAATGTCTCTCCCACACATAAAAGAGTTGAAATCATTGACCAAAGTGACCCAAAACATGCTAGCGTACATGGGAATTGAACCCCGCCAGATCTCTATGTTGGCAGTATAGGTTAAAAGACTAGAAGATATAAAGAGTCCCATACCCGGCATGCCGAATAGTCTCATATCATGAGAGTTATTGAACCTCTGCCCTTCCTGAAAGAAGGCATCACCGCTCAAAGCTAGTCTATCGTTGCTCAGTATAAAGTTCCATTACATTTAACTCATACGTCGTGAAAGCTGGCTTCCAGAATGAGGAAATCATGGCTCAATAGATGATTTTACATCTCATCATTAGTATTAAGTGTGTTAATCTCAATACTTCCATTAAAGTGTTTATAGAGACTTGTCTCTTCTATAACTTTACACTCTCATAGGTGAGTACATTTTGGTAACATTTAGTTACGCTCATTTGAGATTGGTCTCATCTTTTAAATTAGCCTCATATCATGTTGTCACCACATTCATTAACATTAGCACATTTTCTCTTCATAATTACTCACGCCTTTTTACGTGAATGTTTATTTCATCATATGCCAATGCACTTAGCCATTTAGTGTGTTTCACACTCTTACTTAACCCTTCTAGGGTTTCATTATTTCATTGTTCATTTTATCATTTAATTGTTCATTTCATCATTCATTTCATCATTTCATTGTTCATTTCATCACTTCATCATTGATTTCATCATTTCATTACATACATATTATGTTCACTTATTTTTAAACGTATGCTAGACCTATAAGTCTATACATACAAGCCATGAGGCTTCATCATAGTTTGTTTTAGTGATTCATATTTTCCTAATAATATGTTGTACAAGACTTATGCATCTTGTATTTATTCCAAGATCTCGATATCGATCTAATTAGGCGTGATTATACTTGAATAATCAATTCACATATCACTTATGTATCAATGCGGGATTTGCCAAAGGGAACCCGACTTCGAATCCCTTGGACAAAACATACATTTTATTATTCATTTTGATTTGATCCATGCGGCTTGGGGACCTAAGATCGAGCCCCAACGCCTTCAATTTATTTTTCCCTTAATTTTTTTCTTCATTTTTCGCTCAATGGGACTGAGAGGATGTGGGATAGAACCCCCACAACCTCATTTACTTTTAGTTTCAAACTATTTTAATTTCTCTCCTTTGGCCGAGGGGGTGTGGGTTCGAACCCCCACAGCGCCACTTTAATTTGTTTTCCTTAATTTCCCTTGGTTTTTCCTAGAGGTCTTGGGTTCGATTCCCATGTTCCTCAACCTTTATATTTTTTTTAATTTTCTTAAGTTGACTCAGAGGTGGTGGGTTCGAATCCCACTCCTCTCATTTCTTATTTTCATAATTCATTTTCCATCCAAGGTAATGGGTTCGAATCCCACATGTCACATTCCCTTTTTCTCATCTTATTTCATTGATTTTTAACATTGGGAGGTCATGGGTTTCAATCCTCAGTGATGTCACATATTTTGATTCATTTTTTCATAGCATGAAAATGTCCTTAGTTTGGCCGAAACTCATTCGCAAGCTGCTGGAAATTTTTTGCAGCCTATTTTCTCACTTCTTTAACATTAATCTTTTAGACGTTTTAAGTAGTTTTTAGTGAGTTCTTTAGATACATTTTCAAGATTTCATTCGATAAGGAATTTCACTCATATAAGAATCTTTACATAATTTATGAACATCACGATTTACATAAACATGTGTACATGAAATACAAAGAACTAACATCACATTTTAGAGCCTTAAACCCGAGGTACATAATCATGGTTCACATTGCACACACGTATACATAGTTTCAGATCACATAGGTGATCCTTCATATGATTTTCAAACACACATACATGAAAATATTCATCACTAAAATACAACACACGCCTAATATCTACCAGAAACATATCCAACCTACGAATCATTGGGAGATAGTGATAGGGACATGTAACTGGGAACAACCCTAGTTTTCATATTGAATATACTGAACCTTAGGTGTCTTTTGGGAAAAGGAACAAGAGAGAAGAGTAAACATGCCTTTTTGACATTCAAACCTCGACTAGCTTCCCAAAAACTTTTAAAAGCACACATCCAACACTGAAAGTTCAACACCCCACTCAACAGAAAACCTTCTCTTTGCCTACGTGATTGATTAACATTTATTTTTTCTTATATTTTCGTTTGAGTTCTTCAAGTGTTAAGAACCTTGGTAAATTTTTTGTTCTTGAATGTTATATGACAGAGAAAAACGTGAATGGGAAGAGAGAATGATCGTGAATGTTGAGGAGATAGACGTTAGAGAGTGGGAGTTTTATTAGGCTTAGAAGTCTAGTTTAGGACTTAGTCAAATAAGGTTTTTATTAAATGATTAAAAATATGATTTCCCTTTTATTTAAAGTTAGCTAACAAATAATAAATATTAATTAATTACATTAGTTTCCCGACTTAAATAAAAACAAATTTAATTCATTGCTTCCACCTTGGTTCGTACCCGTCTGGAGCAAGACTTCACTCTAAGAACCAATTTTTTGCCCTCTCTCCCCAAAATTCCCCTCCACTTTATTAATTAAATAATTAATTATATATTTAGGGTAATTACGATACTACCCTTATCCTAGAAAAAGACCATTTTACCCCCAGACCCTCCAAACTTAAGATTTCCCCTTTTTAAGTCCCGTAAAGACTCATCCAGGTAAATCTTCATATTCTCGAGCCCTACATCCCTGGACCCAACCATTACTGGATTAAATAACTCCATAAGTTAGTTGGCTTGGCTTTTTTAAGGATTCACAGGTCTGGTTCTATGTGCATCAAACCTTGCGAACCCGGTCTAATCGTAGGCATTCTAGACACATTAAGCATTACTTACCATATCCATTTTTAGGGTTGCTACATTTTCAAGAATCAAAAATATTACCTGAATAAAAATAATCCTCCAATTTGATGAAGAATCTCTACTGAAACTTCCAATCCAATCGCTTCCTTGAGTTATGGCTCCAATGGAGTTTTAGAGAATTTCTAAGGAATTTGCGTTTTTGACTTTGAAGAATGAAATCTTCCAAGTGTTAAAGGCTTACAAACACATTTAAAATACCCAAAGGACCCCTAATTAACTACCCTTTCTCTTATTCGGACTTGGGGTAAATTTAAAACTTCACCCCTAAACTTAACGGTAAATTACATGCAGGAGACAGACCATCAACGACTTGAACATTGATGGGGCTTAGTTCACAAATGGACCATCCTATCCTCCATCGACGGGTTCAATGACTGGAAAATGGGAGCTTAGATCCCTAGGCTAAGTACCCAACGACGCCCTCCACCTACGGGGCGTCGACCTGGCTACTGGCCGTCGTTTGCCATCCGTAGGTAGGACTACCTTGGGAATGTTTGCCTGGACGTTTCCAGCCCAAATATATTCGTGTACGAGTTTAATGCCTATCACATGAATTTCATCCACAACGAACACGTAAAACTCAATGAAACATGCCAAGACACACAAGGTTGTTTCAAGGCAAACCTTTCGAACGTCATGGACGTTTGATTTTCAAGCATCATGAAACTTGACACACTGACAATAAAAGCTATAATAACTCATTTAAGGACCTAATTAACTCATAAAACACATATATAAGCATGTAACCACATATGAGGCACATAGGTGACTTAGTCGTCAAACATCTTGGTCGTCTTTTAACGTTTGGTTTCCAATGCTCCTAAACTCTTAGACACTACCCCAATACCAAAATATAGACCAATTTAGGAACTTATACCATCATTAAAACCATTTTAGGATCTAGCTTTACCTGATTCATTTGAGGGGTTTTATACATATCTTCCAAGGTATACTCTCGGGTCGTAACAAGACGTATCTCAAGTAATTATATACAACATTCACCACTTAGAAACCATATGAACACATATACCTCAAACCAAAGGTCACCCTAAGAACCACTTAACTAAGATATGAAGTGGCCACCCATACAACCCATTCACAAACACCTAATTCATCCTTATGATTTCCTAAAGTATGATTATTCTCTCTTTCATGATTAGACTCCCTACCTAGAGTTATCCTAAGACTCACCTAAGTACGACATGAATATACCACCCATACACTTTCTTCAAGCCTACCTAAGCAATCCTCAAAAATACTATAGATAGGTACCTTTTCATTCATGTATATTAACTTAAATCATCATCATTCACTAAGCCAATTAAGATACACCTAAGAATTTTAAGGATTTCCGTAATGGTCTTTGAGGACCTAGGAAATCCTAATCCTAGTTTCTTCAAAGCTTACCGGGGCCATGTACAGATAGTGTCTCATACCACTACCTACATTCTCTGGACCTTTTTCACACTAGAATGCATCCACATGATGAGTATTGGCATTAATTGACATAGACCATACTAGCTAGGCATGTAATCTAGAGTCTACCCTACTCTGAGAGAGGGTGTTTTGCTTGCCAAGGGTAGAACTAGGACACATCCCATGTTGGCTAATGGTTAAGGAATATCAAGGGTTTGTTGGTACTCTAGTATCATCTTATGTAAAGTCACTACCACAAGAATATTCACTCGGTGCTTAGCATTAGTTCTCATAGCGTAAGTTTAATCACATCATGGCATATAAGAAGGTACTATATTTTAGTCATTACAAAGTGTTAGTACCCCTACCAAGGATGGGTCCACTATGGCTTCAACTAATGGTAAATAAGTATAGCATAATGACTTCCTTAGAGATTATTTGATGTCGTTCAAACAAACCAATCCCTAAGTCCATTATTTTACAAAAAAGGAGACCATTAAAACTTTCAACTTCAAGGATTCTATAACCTTGTAACAATATGGAAGGTTCCAAGTTATAAACCTTCTTTACTTTTTCAATGTCATATATTTGTCTTACTTATAAGGGTACCATCTTAGGTCTACCGATCCTAGACTTCCATTCAACAATCACTCATACACATACATGACAAAAGTGCTTACGACTTCTAAGTCAAGAGTTCACATTCACAAAACTTGCATTTTCAAATACGGGGACATAGCTCTACAAATCAAGACACACACATCACCTTCATATCACGTATTCAATAACATTCAAGAACATATAAGGACAACTATGGTTACCTACAAAGTACCCTACCAACACACATACGAGACATCACCATAGTCTATCATGGACACATATAACAAATTAGAGAGAATCATGCTTTCACCTCACATTTGCATGTACACGTTATCATCATTCACATTAATCATCTATAGAATCTATAGCATGATAATATCATAATTCACATGATAATGCCAACAAGGCCATGTTCATAACAATTATAACACATAAACATCGCCACCATAAGTGGAGCATACCAATCAATACAAGTGAATAGAAATTCTAGACAATATAGAAGATATTAGGTCAACTCACCACGTTTCCATTATCATCATCAACAACATTCCTTAGTCTTTTCAAGCAAATCACTTCACAAAGGCTCTTAACAATATCCATTATACATAATTCTAACCCAACAATCAAACCATATCAATGATCAAACAATACACAATATGAATATCATCAAATTAAGGAAACCTGTATACAATTCTATCATGATCTATACATTATTCAATAATCCAATACAATCTACAAAAGAATTGACTTATATCAAGTCATGATCAAATCACCTACATTAGAGCCAAAAATTGAAATTCATAAAAACCATGGGTTCATAGGAATTTTGATCTCAAATTATTCAATTAACATAAATTATATCATTAAACATTGATTCAAATCTTTTTATGCAAGAAACCACTGCTAGAAGTCAAAATAAAAGTTCCTGTTTTGAGAAATTCCTAGAAAAGCATATGAAAATTGACTTCTTGAATGGAAGAGGATTCAAGCATGAAACTCCATACCTCAATTGAAGAAATTCCAGAGATGAAGAATCAATGGAGAAATCAAGCTCCTAGCTCCAACCTTGCTTCAAGCTTCAATGGAGTCTAGAGAGTTCTATTTTTGTTTTGGTATTTTGTTTTTGAATGTTGAACTCTAATCTAGGTTCTAGGCTTATAAAGTAATAAAATACCCAAAAATCCATAAAATAACCACCCAAGATTTTATTTGGATTCTAGGTGAATTTCCAAAAAATCCCTCCATATGGCCGAGAACTTGCTGGAAATTGAAGGACCCAAACAACGACTGCAGGCGACGGACCACCAATGGAATGACGGCACCGTCCAGCAGGTTCGTCATTTTTTACAGAGTTCACTTTTTTGTAGAGCTGATCTCCCACCGTAAGTATGGATGAAACACCCCCGTCACCGGGGCGTCGACTTCATGACGGGGCTCGTTTAGGCATCCTTGTTAGGGACTACTTTGGGTAGTTTTGAGCCAATGTTTGGGTCCTCCTCAAGGACCCTTAGGTTTCTCCTTGGGGAGTCGTTCCCAGACTGTTTAACGGCAAACACGTTTTCTAGATTTTAGGAACCAAACCTATCAATTTAAACTCCATACAACACGTAAAGTATGCTAAGGCACACTAGAACACACAAGGACGCCTAGAGGCTAACTTTCGAAAGTCTTAGTTGTTCTTGGATGTTTGACCTCTAAACTCTTAAAAACTCAACACACTGACTTCTAACACTGATTCATTATTTTAAGAACGTACCGACTCATGACACATATGTTTGGATCTTTATTTACATAGCTCATTTTCAAGGGTGTTACATTCTCCCCTACTTGGACAATGTTCCTCCTCGAAAGACACTAAAACTCTTTCAACACTTTCATGAGATAAAGACTCAAGACTAGGAGCTCATAACCATTACAACACCATATACTATACACATAGATAAGAGGAACATCAAGTCCACATAATTAAGAGACTCATAGCACAACAAGAAAGTAGGAACAACATTTACAACTCATCATGCAATAAGACTCAAATTTTTCATATCATATACGAGGAACTTCCTTCTCCACATATCTTCATGATCATATACATCATATCTATGCACAATATAACCATTTCTCATGAAATTACAATTAAGCAATAATTTCAATTACCTTATAGTATAGCATGCTCACTAGTTCACCAATGCAACTTTTAATCAATTAATTATAAAGCATGATAATATGAGATACAAAATCATATAAACTCAATTTACCACATAAACATAACCTCATATGAATTGACAATGCAAGGATATTAATGAGATTCATTTTAACTTAGACTCCAAAAAAACATGCAACATGCTACTATAACATTCTAACTTTCAAGCTTGAATAGAATATAAAAGAAGAGACAACAAATCATAACCCAACTATTCACCATACTCCGCCACTTAGAAGGAAACCATCACCAATAAAGAGAGAAAAATATAAATTACCGTCATACTTATCCAAATTTTCTTTAGATTGGAGAACATATAAGTGATTCCTCTTTGGTGCACCTATATTCGGAGTATCAGGAGGAACTTTCTTGGCCTCTCTTCCTCTTGCTGCAATAGTAGGACAATCTCTCACCTTATGACCATTCTTACCACAACCAAAGCACCCACTGGTATTGTCAAGACAATTCCCAAAGTGCTTCTTCCCACAATGAGAAAAAGTAGAAACACCTTGAGAACCACAACAACTCAAGCATGACCTTAGGAAAAGTAGACCCCTCTTAATTAGGAGCCCTCTTCTTAAAAATATGTTTTTTTTTCTCGTCGAATCTACCCCTCTTCAAATTCCTTGAAATCTTACTAAGGTGGAATCTTCAATGAATTTTGCATACACCATGAGTATATATAGGTTCATTTGTGGAGCATAGCAGTACGACACTCTTCTTTAACAAGGTCAGCAATACCAGTCACAAACCTACTCATCTTATCCCTAGGGTTAGACACCAAGGATGGATCAATACTTATACAATAGATTAAACTTCAAATAATACTCTTTCACACTCATTTTAACTTGCCTAAGGCATATAAACTCCTCAACCTTCACCTTATTCCTCTCACGGGGAAAATACTTTCCTATGAAGGCTTCCTTAAACTATTCCCACTCTATAGGACCCGACTCAACCGGCCTATTATATTTCCATTGTGTTTTACTACACTTGAGCAACTTCCCTCAATTGGTATGAATCCAACTTCGCAGTCTCCATAGATGTCAACCTCATAGCACTCAACACCTTATAGACACCATCCAGAAATCTATTGGGGTCTTCTCCCCCCCTTAGAACCAGGGAAGAAAGGAGGATTCACTCTAACAAAGTCCCTCATTCTATAGGTCATGGTACTCTCAAAAGCATTCACCCTAGGTTCAACATTTCTATTCACTTGAGCAGTCATGGCTCGGGCTAGGGCAAGGAGAGCCTCTCTAATCTCCCCATTAGTCATGTCTGGGGAAACCACCAGAACTTGATTTCCAACTTGAAGAACTTGAACACCTTGTGCAAATTGTCCACCATGGGGAGGAACTTCCTCATTCACTCCTTCCTCGTCCACTCTTCTTGCGTCCATCCTTCTTGTAGTCATATACTATAAACACAAGAGAAGAGATTAGAAAAAGACAATTATTACCTTAATTTATGGCACGACACAAGAGTAATGTACATAGGGAAACACTATCGCATATAGCCTCTCGCTCATAAGATGTTTCACGACTCACACCGATGAACAAGACTCTAGTAGAAGTGGATTTAATGAGACTTTTTAAGTCTAAAGATAACTCCATATCTTGATGCTCTGATACCAAGTTTGTCACGACCCAAAGTATGCCTTAGAAGTTAGAGCATCCTTAAGTCGCCACATGGCGTACTCGACCTCTGGAAAGTTAGGGCATCCTTAAGTCACCACACAGCTTACGCGACCTTCGGAGGTCTTGCACAATGCACAATCCCTTAGACATCATTCATTGGATATATATATATATATATATATGAAAAATAGTGAGGAATTAAAACTTTTCACGACAATAGTTTAGATCTCTTTTATAGAAAATATATGAAGTACTAAGTCTCTTTGTAGCTATCATAGACACATGAATATCATGGGTCACAGCCCATACATAAACAAAATGGAATATATCGAAGTCTAATCAAATGTCTTTTGAAAAGGGAAGTTAAACATAAGTATGTCCTTGAATCAATTGAGGACATACAAAGATTTGCTTGCAAGGATACTTTTCCCAAACATTACTTCCAATAGACTCCTCACTTGCAACCCACACCTTTAGAGATAAAACAACATATGGAATTGGTACATTGAATTCACTAAGTATGGTGACATGCAATAAAATCATGCTAAAAAGGATATTTGTTTTATAATATGCTTTTTATACTCTTTCGATGTAAATCTCATAACATAAGTTTAAGAACCACTTCCAAGACAACATACACATATCAGACATATCACAGGTAATCAACAATATACAACCTTCACCACTTAGAATCCGTACGAACACACATACCTCCTACCAAAGGTCATTCTAAGACCCGCTTAAGTAAGATCTGAACCGGTCGTCGATACAACCCCTTCACACACACCTAAGTGATCGTCAAGACTTCCTAAAGTAAGATTATTCCCTTTTTCATCATTAGTCTCACTACCTAGGGTTACCCTAAGAATCACCTAAGTAAGACATGAAGATACCGACCATACACTCTTTTCAAGCCTACCTAAGCAATCCTTAAAACTACTCTAGATAGGTACCTTTTCATTCACGTATATTAATTTTAAGTCATCCTTATTAACTAAGCCAATTAACATACAATTATGCATTTAGAGGATTTCACATAATGTTCATCGAGGACCTAGGGAACCCTCATCCTAGCATCATCAAAGCTTATTCGTACAATGTATAGATAACGTACTATTCCACTACATACACGTTGTCGAATTTCTCTGACACTAGAGTGCGTCCCACATGAAAAGAATAGGCCTTAACCGATATAGACCACATAATCTAGGCATAATATGTTGAGTCTACCCTACTCCCAGGGAGGGTATTCTACTTTCCAAGGGTAGAACTAGGACACATCCCATGTTGGCACATGGTTAAGGAATATCAAGGGTTTCTTAGTACTCTAATCTCATCTTAAGTAGTGTCAATACCACACTCATATTCACTCGGTGTTTATCCTTAGTTCTCATAAAGAAATTTCAGTCACATAAGGGCATATAAGAAGGTACCATATTTTAGTCATTACCAAGTCATAGTACCCTACCATGGATAGATCCACAAGGGCTGCCACTCATGGTCAATAAGAATAGCACAATGACTTCCTTAGAGATGGTTTCATTCCATTATAGCCAACCGATCCCTAAGTCCATTATTCATACAAGAAGGATACCATCAAAACTTCCAATTTCAAGGACAGTATAACCTTCTTTATAAATTGAAGGTTCCAAGTTATTGACCTTCTTCACTTGTTCAAGGTCATATATTAGTCATACTTAAAAGGGTACCATCTTAGGTATACAAATCCTAGACTTTTGATTTAAAATTCATTTATACACATACATGACAAAAGCTCTTAAGACTTCTAAGTCAAGAGTGCACGTTCAAATAACTTGCATGTATCAAATAGGGGGACATATCTCAATCAATAAAGACATGTATATCATCTTCATATCATATATTCAATAACATTCAAGTACATATAGAGACAATTAAGTCTACCTAGCAAGATACCCTACCGACACACATAGAGACATCACTATAGTCTATCATGGACACATATAACCAATTAGAAAGAATCATACACCTTACATATACACGTACGCATTATCATCCTTCACATTGATCATATATACAAGCTATAACATGATAACATCAAAATTCACATAATAATATCAACAAGACATGTTCATAGCAATTATAACATATAAAAAGCGCCACCATAAGTGGACCATACAAATCAATACAAGTTAATAGCAGTTCTACACAATATAGAAGAGATTAGGTGAACTCACCACTTTTTCATCATCGTCATCAATATGCCTTAGCCTTTTCAATCAAATCACTTCACAAAGGCTCTTACCCATAGCCATATACACAATTAAAACCCAATAATCAAACCATACCAATGATCCAACAATATACAATATGAATATATTCAAATTAGCACAGCATATATACAATTCTATCATGATATATACATAATTCAATAGCACAATACAATCTGCAGAAGAATTTACTAATATCAACTCATGATCAAATCACCCACATTAGAGCCAAAAAGGGGAATTTATGAAAAGCATGGGTTCGTAGGAATTTTGATCTTAAATCATCCAATTAACATCAATTATAACATAAAACATTCATACAAATCCTTTTATGCAAGAACCCACGGCTAGAAGTCAGAATAAAAGTTTAAGTTTTGAGAAAGTCCTATAACAGGATTTGGAATCTTACTCCTTGAATGGAAGAGGACTCCAGGATGAAACACAATACATCATTGAAGATAGTCCACAAAAATGATGAAGAATAAATGGAGAAATCAAGCTCCTAGCTTCAACCTTGCTTCAACCTTCAATGGAGTCTAGAGAGTTCTATTTTTGTTTTGGGATTTTGTTTTTGAATAATGAACTCTAATCTAGGTTATAGGTATATAAATTAACTCTAAATACCCAAAAACCCATAAAATAACCGCCCATGACTTTATTTGGATAACAGATGAATTTTCTGAAAATCCCTCCACTTGGCCGAGAACCAGCAGGAAATTCCAGGCCCCAAACGACGAGTGTAGGTGACGGACTGTCGATAAAATGATGGTGCCATCCTAAAGGTCTGTTGTTTGTGTCACCAATATTTTTGTGGCCTTATCTACCGTGCCTAAGTATGGATCTATAGAGTGCGTACTGCATCAGAGAACATCGTTTAGTCATCGTGGTTAGGGACTGCTTGGGCAGTTTTGTAGCCAATGTTTTGGTCCTCCTCAAGGACCCTTGTGGTGGTTCTTGGGAAGTCATGCTCGGATGGTTCAACCCCAAACACGTTCATCTAGATTTAAGGAACATATCCTATCAATTTGAACTCCATATAGCACGTAAAATATGATAAGGCACACTAAACACACAAGCATGCCTTAAGGCTAACTTTCGAACATCTTGGTCGTTCTCGGACATTTTACCTCCAATCTCTTCTAAACGCAACACACTGACTTCTAAAACTATAATTAATCATTTTAAGACCTTAAGAACTCATAACACACATGTTAGGATCTAGTTTAACCTAGGTCTTCTTTAAGGGTGTTACATGTATAGGATTTCTGACAACTCTACACTATTTTCAACCTTTCTTGAATAGTATTCACTTTCTCCATAGATTGATGAACCAAGTCTCGTCCTTTCACCCCAGATTCACAAACCTCAAACAATCCAATAGTATATAAGAGACTCCTAGGGAGCCATCTACATGCTATAGTGCTAATTGTTTTTGTAAGCAAACTTATTATGAGGTTGGTGATCATCCCAATTACCTTAAAACCAATCTCACAAGGACTTATTATATCCTCTAAAGTCTGAATTGTGCGCTCTTCTTGAACATCAATCTCGGTATGGAATGTAGTACTAACTTTCACCTTCAAACACAAAACTTTTCTATAAAGACTTCTAGAATTCTGAAGGGAATTATACACCTCTATCTGAAATGATGGATACTACAATTCCATTATGTCTGACTACCTCTTTAATATATAACTTTGCATAATCTTCTACTGAAAAAGTAGTATTTACCCGTAATATATTGGTTGATTTAGTCATTCGGTCCAAAATCACCCGCAATCATGATATGTGCGAGCCTAGGACAAACCTGTTATGAAATACTTATTGTTCATATGCCACCTCTATTATTGAAATTCTATATTCTGAGTCATACCACCGGGCCTCTAGTGCTCTACCTTGACTTGTTGATAATTCAGGACCTAGAAATAAACTCTGCAATAAATTTCTTCATGCTACTCCACCAATATACTTCTCTCAAGTCACGATGCATCTTTCGTGAACCCGGATGGATAAAGTATTTGGATCTATGAGTTTCCTCCATGATCCTCCCTTGAAGTTCATCCACCTTTGGTACACATAATCTACCTTAATACCTCAATACACCACTTATCCCTTGTTCAAAAGCCATCAGTTTATGCTTATGAACATTTGCCTTCAATTCAAGCAAAATAGGGTTTTGTTCATGTTTCTCTTTCACTTCTGACACTAGTTATGACTAAGCCCCATTTTGCCACCACTCCTCATTGATTGGAATCCATTATTCGTACTCTTAACTGTGATAGATGGTGAATATCTTTTGCTAACTCTTTTATGCATTCCTCAATATGGGAAGTACTACACATAGACATTATGCTCAAAGCATCAGCAACAACATTAGCCTTACTTAGGTGATAGAGAATACTCATATAATAATCCTTAATAACTCCAACCACATCCTTTGTCTAAGATTAAGCTATTTCTGACTGAATGCATACTAAAGACTCTTGTAATCGGTGAACACATCAACATGAACACCATAGAGACAGTGACGCCATATTTTTTCAAAGAAAATGCTATAATAGCAAACTCTAAATCATTAGTTGGGTAATTTCTCTCATGACTCTTAAGTTGTCTGGAGGCATACTCTATAACCTTGTCATTCTGCACAAATATATAACCCAGTCAAACTATGGATGCATTCTAATACACAACAAAGCCTTGTGTATACTCCGGTGAGGTCAATATGGTGCAGTTTTCAACCTAGTTTTCAATTCCTTACAACTTTTGTCACAATATTAAGACCATTAAAACTGTTGTCTTCTGAGTTAACTTGTCATCATGGATGAAATAGATGAGAATCCCTCAACATATCTTATAATAAACAGACAATCCCATGAAACTGCTAATATCCATTAATATATAGGTTTAGGCCAGCTTTACACTGCCATAAGTGTTAACTCAAAACCCATCACCAACAATAAAGTGTCCTAATAGCGCCACCAGCTCAAGAAAAACTTCACACTTTTAAAATTTGGCATACAACATTCTATCCTTGAGAGTACTCTAGCATAACTAGCATGATCTTTCTCATTCCTCAAATATATTTAAATGTCTTCGATAAACACGATAACAAACATATCTAGATTAGTAATTAACACCCTGTTGATACGTTCCATGTATGTTGCAGGAGTATTAGTTAAACCAAATGACATGATCAGAAACTCATAGTGACGATAGCAGGTCTTCAGTGTTTTCTTAGGGATGTAACTTTCTCTAAATGATTTAATTATCATAAGGGGAACCGAAATCGATACAGAAATAAAATAAAATATAGAAGAAGAGACACCATATATGAAGCAATTGGCAACTAAAGGATTAATCAAATCCAATAACCTTTAATTTAGATCCTAATAAAAACCGAATTTATATAATTACATAGACATAAGAAAGGAAATCAAAAGCAACCTCAATGTTTGTTAAATATAAATACCCAAATCTATTAATCCACAATCAAGAGCTAACTCTTATGAAGACCAAAAAATAGTTGATATCCCAAGCAACCACCATTGCTACAAAAGGTGGAACAAAATCTTTACCAAGCTTTCAAACAGTCAAACAAGGAGTTTAGGTTTACAACCACAATATTTAAAAACACTCTAACTCTAAAATGAATCCTAATACACCTACTTATATTTTAGTCATTATTATGTAGATGGGCCCAAAAGTGACCCACAATGGACAATGGGTGAGCTTGCGCTCACCCAATCTTCTTGGCAGGTAATCGATAAGTCGAGGATGTGCATTGATCCTTTGCCTCCTCTTTTTATGGATACTGTAACTTTTGGAAATTGAGCCTTAATTGGTGATGCGTCAAATATCCTCCATGCTCGCCGAATTGGTAGACTTCTATTGCAGCTCATTGGATTAGTTTGTGATCCTAGACCCCTCTCAAAATGGCTTTGGCGAGTCCACAAAGCTTCCTTTACCTCGCTGAATGAAGCACCTTCTTCACTTGCTTATCCTTGCTTCTTTAGGACTCCCACCATCCAAGATATCATCCAAGAAAGGTATTGCAAAACTAGAGTTCTTTCGAGGTGTATATGTTCACTTGTAGAGCATGGAACCCCCTTCTTGGCATTAACATGCCAAACAACCTCCATCCTTGTGAACGATCCATCAATAGGTTAATGTTCGTCCTCAAATCCATACCTTGCAAAACCATAGTGAGAGTAAATAAGAACAATATCCTCTTGGCATGAGGGTTAGTGTCAGAAATAATAGTATCACTATCATGCTAAGAATGCACAAAATTAACACATAACAAAACATCATCACAAATATAAACAAAGGGTTTGTTAGCCATCAAAGTGATAGATACTTGGCTACGTAAGAAACTTAGACAAAGGGTAGAGCATAGGAACCAATACACTTAAATAACTTCATATGTAAGCCCTCATTGGTTCCACATTCAAATAAGCACAAGGAATCCCTTATGTCAAGTAGCACATAAACATTCTCAAAACTAACTTCATGGGGATAAACAAAGTTAGCCAAACTTAATACTTCATCCAATGCACTATCTAACTTCAAGAATGCAATTATTACCATCATGAGTACGGTAAAATACAAACGTTTTCCCCACACGACGAGCAAACAAACCTCATTCGAGCACATAAGATAAAGTCATAAAACCAAGCGACATCTACCAGAAAGAGAGAGGGTGTTACTACCATACGCACCACAATTGAGACCAACACCGAGCTAAAATAGTAAGGGAAAATATAGCATCGAGTCAAGGAGTCTCTTATTTGCCATATTGATTCCACTATTAACATAAAATTGGTACTCGCACAAACATGAGTATCATCGTATGTAAATAGACAATATATAAAGATGTCATGCTCATTAGGGACATCAAGGTGTTCTCATATGCAAGATCACAACTAGGTTCAAGGATCCCAACATACATCACCTTCCACAAATGAATACATAAATACATCATGTAAAATCTAAAATAAGTTTCACATTCTCTAAAAAAGAACTCCTAACCCCATAAAATGTACCATCGAAAAGATTAAACTCAAAACAAGAGTAAAAAGGGGGCTTAGGAAACTAACCTTCCCCATACACAACATAGGCGCCTCAATCAAATTATAAATTATATTGCCCCGGAAGTAATATGACCTTGAATAGAAACCTATGTAGTGAATAATAATAATTTTAGGCATAAACTAATTTATTTAACTTGATTAGAAAGTATTAAAATCCTAAATGTCAGGGACGAACACGACGTCTAGAGACTAGTGAAAATGACCTAGTGTTCCATTAGATGTTTCAAGGGGTTTGAAGAGTCATAAAAAGGTCAAACTTGGTGAAAAGTATTAGAGTACACCTTAAAGTGTGTTTAGGGTGGAAACTACTGGGTACAACTCCCCAAGGACCACCCTAAGGATCCTCGAGGATGATCCAAACATTTGACCCTAAAAGCTTTCAAAAGATAATATTCAACCAAAGAAGGGAACGACGATCCTTCAATGAGACTATGCCCCATTGATGGTGTTCCTTTTTCCATACTTATCCACATCTCCTTTGAGCTGCAACAACCAGTCTCTAGCGTCGATTGGGTCTCATCGATAGACCCTTGTCTCACTGCCTCTACACGGATTAAATAAGGGTGGTTAGGTAATTAATTAATTAATTATTGATTAGGGAAGTGTATAATTATTTATTTTAGGATTATTCAATCACCCTAAGTAATTAAACTAACCTAACACCTCATAAAGTCCAAAACCCCAAATAAATCCCACTTCTCTCTCATTTTTCTCACTACTCCAACAACCCCTATTGATGAACACGGTAAAGTTTCTCTAGGTATTCACGATAAATTCTTTCCACTACAATTTTCTAAGAATTAAGAAGGTATGGAGGCTATTCACTCTTGGGACTTCTTTCACTGAGAGGATCGTCAAAGTTTGGTTTTCAATGTTCTTGAAAGTCTAGTTTTCATCCAATTTCGTGGGTCTACTTTCTAACTTGAATTGATTATTTTATTAGTGATGATTTATATATCTTTATGTTTGCATTGATTTATCCCATAAATCTTTGACCTAAATCTCTATAAAGACTCGTGAATGTCCTTTTTCTCCTAACCGTAACTCTGAAAGGTTCATTGATTATCAGGGTTGATGTAATTGATTGTGTTCTTGAATAATTTACTATTATATTATGATGGTGATGATTTAATTGTTGGGTAAATATTGTGGTATTGAGGGTAACGTCTTGAAGGAGTTTCTTGGAGGCTATTGGTCAGAAATTTAAGGTTGTGAACACTTTATTGATTTAATGTTGGTCTATTCTTGATAATGTTGTTCAATTGAAGTATGATGGAAGAAGTTATGGATGTATGATTACGATATGAACATAATGGATGTGACATAATGATAGGTGAATTGTAAGGAGAGATTCAAGGTTGATTTTTCATGTGCATCTAATTACTATGATTATAACATATTGTTCTCACATGGTGATGAATTTGTGATGAAAGGAGTTTCTTATCCTAGACCATATAAGTTATTGACATGATTATATGAGGGGATAAACTCCTAAGACCTATATTTAGAATTGATATTAATAAAGACTTAATTAGACTTCGAAAAAGGAATTAAGCTTAGCATTGAGTGAACTTGACAATGAGAGGTGTCCCATCCCAAGAGGTAAGGTAGGTTCACCAATGTGCTCATGAGGTGGAAACTACAATGTTTTTTAGCATAAAGAGAGTTTATAGTAACATTCTCTTAGTTCCTTATTTATGTGATCCGTAGGTAACCTATCTACTGGATTTACTAGATGCTACGATTATGTATAAATCCTACCTTGGAAAGTAGGATTCCCTCCTTTCGGTGTGAGAGGATGACACCGGATTACATGTTAAGCTCACATGGTTAATTGTCAATTATGGAGAATGTTCCCGAAAGTAAAATGAATGAATCAAGGTAATAATATGGACACTAAATAAGATGACTTGAGGGGTACTACTTGGTTTGGGTGAGGGTATGGGAATTTACCTATGCATTGCACAAGTTGAACTTAAAGGGAGTCCAAGAAGGGGTTCTTATGTACTTATGTTATGAATGAGATGCATAATGTTTATCCTCTATCATGTTGGTCTCATATGATGTTGCATTCACTTGATATGCATGTTGTTGGCCTAGATTGATATGTATGAGGTTCTATACACTTATTATGATGTTATATGGTGTAAAGGCATTTCTTATGGTATCTTTACTAGTTTACTTGGATTATGCGGGGTTATGGGGCTTTACATGAGCATTGCACTAGTTGGCTTGGATTGGGATTATGAGTAAGGGTCTTTTATTGCGTTGGTGAAGTAAACTATAAAACATGAAATATTGATATGGATTTATTATGATGTTAATCTTGAACATGAATATGAATATGTCTTATTTTGATATGATATGAAATTGCATATTCTATTGGAATGTGCATGAAAGCTTTTAAAGTAATTGGCATGCTTATAATCAAAAAGTTCCTTTGTGCATATTTTCAAAGGTTTTACTTACATATGTTTCATACTTAGTACATGTGGTTTTTACTAACTCATATTCTCTTCTATTTCTACAATAATATAGGTTCCGCCCATTGAAGGGTTTCAAGGCCGATTTTCAAGAAGACTGGATAGATTCCAAAGTTGGTGAGTCCTCATGTCCGAGAATGAAGCCTATTATTATATTTCATGCTATTTGATTAGTCTAAAGACTTTGTTCTATTTTCTATATTGTAAAGACTATGTTGTATTCTCTTTTGAGACTTATTGTAAGATTGTAAGCGTTATGTCCTAAATCTTGTACTCTTATGTTAGATTGCTTATATGAGACAATTGTAGACTATTTTTGATATATGAGAAGTCTATTTGAACGTCATAAGTCAAGTTTTAATTTTTCCATATTTTTTCTACCTATGAAATGTGATGATGTATGCTAAGGTCTTGTCTAAGGCCTCTTCTAGGACAAAGACGCCGGTTATGTCTAGGGGGTGCTTCTGGTCGTGACAATTGTGGTATTAGAGCATGAGATTGAATAATCATAGGAATGATGTCTCACAAAACAACGTCTATGTAGATTCTTTTTGATGATTGTGAAGCGCGCCACACTTATGAACGAGATGCTATGTGATTCTTAGGAAATTGTCACTTCTTTTGTATTCTTGGAGTCGTGCCTCAAGAGTATTAACTGTATATGTCCTTTTCTTTTAATCCTTTTCTTGTGGTTATAGGCAATGACTACTAGAAGCGAAGCCTCAAGAATGGTTGAAGATGAGATTTCTATTGCGGGAGTTCCTCCCCAAGACAATAAAGCTCTTCCTCAAGAACAATCTCCACTAGGTGACCAAGATGTTGCCGATCCTCCAGCTATGACGGATGAAGAAATAAGGGAGTCTTTCCTAAGTTTATCTCAAGCGTGACTACTCAAACACAAATCATAGCTACTTAATCTCAATCTATGATGGCTCAAGCAAACTGGGAATTCGCACCTCGTGTAAAACAAAATGCTAGTACTGTGGTTTCTCGCATGAGAGACTTCACAAGGATGAACCCTCTAATTTTCTTTGGGTCTAAGATGAAAGAAGACCCCAAGATTTTCTAGATGAGGTTTACAAAATCTTGTTTACTATGGTAACGAGTTCAAATGAGAAGGTCGAGCTTGCCGCTTACCAACTCATATATGTGGCTCAAACTTGGTCAACCCAACGGAAGGACAATAGGGCTTTGAGAGAAGGTCCCATAAGTTGGGAAGCCTTTAGTAGGGAATTTCCGGATAGGTTCTTCCCAAGGGAGAAAATAAAGGCAAAAGTGGAAGATTTCATCAACCATTATCAAGGAGGTATGAGTGTGCTAGAATACTCTTTGAAATTTACTAAGTTTTCTAAATATGCCTCTTCCAGTCCTAGAGATGAAATGAACCATTTTGTGACGAGTGTGTCTGATGATCTTGTGGAAAAGTGTCATTCGGCGATGCTTCATGACAACATAGACATTTCTCATTTGATGGTGTATTCTCAACAACTTTAGGATAGTAGGGTTAAGAGGAAGAATAGGGATGCTAAGAGGGAAAGACCCTATGATGGAGGTACTTCGAAGGGTAAGCTAGAAATTCAAGACAAATCAAGGTTTAAGAAAAGATTCTCCAACTAAGTTCCTTCTAATTTCCCCAAGCTCGTTATGATAGGGTGTCCAACCCTAGGTCCCAAAGGGGAAGAGGTGGTGATTCATCAAGTGAGAAACCTAGTTTTACCCAATGTGGTAAGAATCATGAGGGTAAATCTTTGAAGGGAATGGATGGTTGTCATGGTTGTTTAAACAGTGGCCATAAGGTGACAGATTGTCCCATGGCCAAGGCTCAAGGAATGGAGAGTAATCAAGCGCAAGCAACCAATCCAAATTTTTGTGCTCCTAAGAAGAACCGCTTCTATGCTCTTCGATCTAGGGGTGATCAAAAGGATTCTCCAGATGTTGTTACCGGTATGTTGCAAATATTTTCAATTAATGTTTACGAGTTGATAAATCCCTGTGCCACTTTATCTTTTATGACTCCTTTTTGGATATGAAGTTTGATGTGCTACCCGATGTCTTAGTTGAACTCTTTATGGTTTCTAACTCAGTGAGTGACTCCAATGTTGGTAAAAGAATCTATAGGAGTTGTCCCATATTATTTTTAAATAGAGGTACAATAATTAATTTGGTAGAACTTGATATGTTGTACTTTGATGACATATTGGGGATTGATTGGTTACATGTTTTTTTGCTTCAATTGATTGTAGAACAAGGTAAGTTAAGTTCCAATATCCTAATGAACCCGTTTTAGAATAAAAGGGGGAACACTCAACCCCTAGAGGTCAAATCATTTCATATCTAAAATCTTGTAAGATGATTTATAAGCGATATATCTACCATATTGTGAGGTTCAAGGACCTTGTGTCCTAAGATCCTCCTTTAGATTCGGTACCAGTAGTGAAGGATTTTTTGAAAGTCTTCCATGATGATTTGTCCAGAATTCCTCCTAAACAAGAAATAGATTTCGGCAAAGATTTGTTGTCAGATACAAAATCCATATTAATTCCTCCTTACCGTATGGATTTTGACAAAGTTAAAAGAATTGAAGGCTCAACTCAAGGATTTACTACATAATGGTTTTATACAGCCAAGAATTTCCCCATAGGTTTCTCCGTACTATTTGTGTATAAGAAAGATGGGTCTCTTATAATGTGTATTGACTACCAACAATTGAATAACGTTAATATTAAGAATAAGTATCATCTTCCTAAGATTAATGATTTTTTTTATCAACTCCAAGGTGCGAGCTACTTTTTAAAAAATTATTTGAGGTTGGGTTATCACCAACTAAGAGTTAGAGGAGTTGATATACCTAAAATGGCTTTTCAAACTAGGTATGGTCATTATGAGTTCATAGTTATGTCTTTTTGTCTAACTAATGCCCCGACGACTTTCATGGACCTTATGAATAGGGTGTTCCAAAATTATCTTGACTGATTTGTAATTGTCTTCAGTGATGATATCTTGGTATATTCTAAGAGTAAGGATGACACATGGTACATTTGAGGATAGCATGACAAGTCCTTAAGGAACATTAACTCTTTGCTAAATATAGTAAGTTTGAATTTTTGTTGATATCGGTTTCTTTTGTTGGTCACATTTTTTCAAGTGAGGGTATAGAGTTCGATTTAAATAAAATGGAGGCGATTAAGAATTGGCCTAGACCTTTGACTTTAACCGATATTCGATGTTTCTTGGGTTTATCTAGATATTATAGGAGATTTGTTGATGGATTTGCATCTATCACTTGTCCATTAACTACCTTAACCCAAAAGAAAGTCAAGTTTGAGTGAACGAAAGCTTGTGGAGAAGGATCCCAAAATTTGAAAGATAATCTTACCTTTGCTTCGGTGTTGACATTATTCGACGGTGCTAAAGAGTTTGTATTGTCTTCTGATGCTTCTCAAGTAGGTTTGGGTTGTGTCCTCATGCAACATGGTAAGGTGATAGCATATGTCTCACGACAGCTCAAGGTTCATGAGAAGAAATATCTAATCACGATCTTGAACTAGCAGTCGTAGTGTTTGCCTTAAAAATAAGGAGTTAATATCTATATATTGTACATATGGATGTATTCACAGACCACAGGAGTTTTCAATATGTGTTCACTCAAAAGTATTTAAATCTCCGACAAACAAGGTGGTTGGTACTTTTGAAGGATTACGACACGAGTGTTCTCTACCACCCCGGCTAGGACAATATGGTTGCGGATGCTCTAAGTTAAATATCCATGGGTAGTGTAGCCCATGTTCCCAATGGTAAGAAAGATTTCGTGAAAGAGGTACATAGATTGGCCCGGTTTCGTGTTTGGTTACAAGATTCTCCAAAAGAAGTCTACATGGTTCATCATTATTCCAAATCATTTTTAGTGGTTGAGGTGAAGTCTAAGCAACATATTGATCCTCGATTGATGAAATTAAAAAAATCAGTTTTTAGCAAGTTCAATGAATCATTCTCTCAAGAAGGAAAGGAGTACTTTGGTACCAAGTTAGATTGTGTATGTCGGATGTGGATGGTCTAAGAAGAAAAATTTTAGAAGAACCTCATAGTTCCCGATATTCCAATAATATGGGTGCCACCAAAATGTATCGTGATCTACAAGAAGTCTATTGGTGGAATGGATTGAAGAAGGATATAACGGAATATGTGACCAAATGTCAAAATTGTCAACAAGTCAACGCTGAACATCAAAGACCGGGAGGATTAATTAAAGATATATCTATTCCTACTTGGAAGTGGGAAGATGTCAACATGGATTTTGTGGTGAGTTTTCCTCGTACACGTAGGAAAAATGATTATATAAGGGTTATTGTTTATAGGTTGACAAAATCAGCCCACTTTATTCCCGTCAAAACTACTTACTCGGCTGAAGAAAATTATAGGTTTTACCTTGATGAGATTGTGAGTTTGCATGGGATTCATTTATCCATCATTTCGGATAGAGATGCCTAATTCACTTATCACTTTTGGAGGTCTTTCCAGAAGGGGAAAGGTAGTGAAGTGAAATTTAGTATCGCTTTTCACCCTCAAACGGATGGTCAAGCAGAAAAAGTATCCAAACCCTAGAAATATGTTGAGAGCGTACGCCATTGACTTCAGGGGTAATTGGGATGATCACCTACCTTTGATAGAATTCTCCTACAATAATAGCTACCATTCGAGTAGTTACATGGAAACATTTGAAGCACTCTATGGTAGGAGATGTCGGTCTCCGGTTGGGTGTTTGAGGTTTGTGAATTTGCACTCCTTGGTCCCGAGATAGTCTATGAGGCCATGGAAATAGTTTGAATGACAATGGTAGTTGATAACAGCCTATAATCGGCAAAAATCTTATGGCGATAATAGAAGGAGAGACTTTGAGTATGAAATAAGTGATTAGGTCTACATCAAGATTTCACCCATGAAAGGGGTGATGAGGTTTGGTAAAAAGGGGAAACTTATTCCCTAATACGTTGGCCCTTATTAAATATTTAAATGGGTCGGGAAAGTTGCTTACGAGTTGCAATTACCAAGTGAATTAGCCCTTGTTCATCCGGTATTTCATGTCTCTTAGCTCAAGAAATGTATAGGCGACCCGGTGTATATTCTCAAGATAGAAGGGTTAGGGTGAATGAGAACGACCCGGTGTATATTCTCTAGATAGAAGGGTTAGGGTGAATGAGAACCTTTCTTATGAATATGTTCCGATTAAGATCCTAGAGCGTCAAGTCATGAAAATTAGGAATAAATAGGTTGCCTCCATAAAAGTACTATGGAGAAATCATCTAGTTGAGAGTGCAACATTGGAGGTTGAGGCTGACATGAAATCCCGCTATCCTTGTTTTTTCTTACTTCTTGAGGTTAGTAGTTTCTCTTGAAAGAAAATTATGAATTATATTGAACTTAGCTTGTTTTTCTAGTATATGCATATCTTAGCAAAGGTTCATGCTTAAATTGAGTTTTTATGAAATTTGTTCTCATGGTTAAACTTGCACTTATATGTAGTGTGTTATATTTGCCTTCATGAGAGTTGTAGTGAGCATGATTGATGCATTGTTGAGAAAACAAATTGCATGTCAATTCCTTGATGTTCATTTTTAGCTCATAGTTAAATTGAGAAGGTAGTTCCTCATTATGTGATATGAAATGGTGATCTCTTATATGTGGTGAATAGTGAATTGAGTTGATATGTGTAATTCATGATATTGTTGTTGTGGTTGTTGGTCTTCTAGTATTGAGTCTTTTTTCTTTGCTTATAAGAAGTTAAGGTGTCATTCGGGGACAAATGTTCCTAAGGAGGGATAATGTAAAACCCCGTAAGTACTATGACCTAGTCTATAGCCCTACGTAATGAATAATTATAATTCTAGACCTATACTAATGTATTTAACTTTATTAAGAAGTACTAAAGCCTATATGTCAAGAAATGACCACAACGTGCGAAGACTAGTGAAAATGACCTAGTGTGCCTTTAGGTGTTTTAAGGGGTTTGAAGAGCCGTATAAAGGTAAAACTTCGTGAAAAAGCTTACGCCTTAGAGTGTGCTTAGGGACGAAACTTACGGGAACAACTCCCCAAGGACCATCCTAAGGGTCCTCAAGGAGGACCCAAACATTTGACTGTAAAGCCTATCAAAAGACAATGTGCTACCAACAAAGGAAACGACGAGTCCTAGATGGGACAATTCCCCTCCGATGGTGCTTGTTGGTCCATAGTTATCCACATATACCTTGAGATCAAAAAATCAGTCTCTATCCCAAACCACGCTTGACTAGTACTTTACGTGGTTGGGATGACAAGGCGTTGATGGGTCTCGTCGATGGACCCCTGTCTCACTGCCTCTACACAGATTAAATAGGTGTAGTTATATAATTAACTAATTTATTAATTAATGATTTGCTATATTTATAATTAGTTAGTTTATTAAAATTTGAACACCCTAAGTCATTAAGCTAACCTAACATCTCATAAAGTACGAAAAACCAAATAACTCCCACTTCTCTCTAGTTTCTCTCACTACTCCAAAGACCCACATTGAAGAAAAAGGTCAAGCTTCTCTAAGTCTTCAAGTTAAAGATTTTCCACTATAATTCTCTATGAATTAACAAGGTATGTAAGCTATTCACTCTTGGGACTCCTTTCCCCAAGAGGTTCTTCAAAGTTTTGTTATCAATGTTCTTGAAAAGTCTAGTTTTCATTCAATTTCATGGGTCTACTTTCTAAATTTAATTGTTTATTCTTAATTTGATTATTAGTGATGATTTATGTATGTTTATGTGTTTATTCATGTACCTCTTAAAGCTTTGACCTAAATATCTATAAAGACCCATGAATATCCCTTTTCTCCTAACCCTAACTATAAATTAGGTTGATTGATGATTAGGGATGATCTAACTTATTGTGTTCTTTAATATTTTAATATTATAGGATGATAATGATTGAATTTTTGGGTGAATATTGTGGAATTGGGGTTGAAGTCTTGAAGGAGATTCTTGGAGGCTATTGGTAAGACTTTAAAGGTAATGAACATTTTATTATTTTAATGTTGGTCTATTATTGATAATGTTGTTCAATTTAAGAATTATGGATGAAGTTATGGATGTATTATTAAGCTATTAACATGATAGATGTGAGATAATGATAGGTGTATTATTATAAGGAATTGGAAGTGATTTTCATGTGCATCTTATTACTATGATTATGATATTATTTTCTTACATGGTTATGGTTTGGTGATGAAAGGACTTTGTTATCCTAGACTCTATGAGTTATTTACATGATTATATGAGGGGATAAAATTCTGAGACCTATATTCAGAATTTATGTTAAGAAAGACTTAATGAGACTTTAAAAAAGAAATTTAGCTTAGCACTGAGTGAAATTGACAATGAGAGGTGTCCCTTTCCAAGAGGAAATGTAGGTTCACCAATGTTCTCATGAGGTTGAAACTAAAATGTAAATTAGCATAAAAAGACTTTCTAGTAACAATCTATTAGTTCCTTAACTATGTACCTCATAGGTAACCTACCTAGTGGATCTACCTAGGTGCTACAATTATGTATACATCCTACCTTAGCAAAAAGAAATCCCTCCTTTTGGTGTGAGGGGATGACACCGGATTCCATGTTTAGCCCACATGTTCTATTGTTGGGTATGGTGAATGTTCCCAAAAGTAAAACAAATAAATTAAAGTAATAAGATGTACACTAAATAGGATGACTGAAGGGGTACTACTTAGTGTAGGTAAGGATATGGAACTTTACCTATGCATTGCACAAGTGGGCCTTGAGGGGAGACCTAGGAGGGTTTCTTATGTACTTATGTTATGAATGAATTTCATAATATTGATTCTATATCATGTTGGTCTCATATGATGTTACATTCACTTGATATGCATGTTGTTGGCCTAGATTGCTATGCATGAGTTTGTATACACTTATTATGATGTTATACGGTGTAAAGGAATTGCTTATGGTCTCTTTACTAGTTTGCTTGTTTTATGTGGGGTAATGGTGCTTCACATAAGCATTACACCAGTTGGCTTGGATTTGAATTTTGAGTAAAGGTCTTGTAATGCGTTCTGGAAATTATTTCTAAAACATGAAATGTTGATATGGATTTATTATGATGTTACTCTTGTACATGATTATGAATATGTCTTAGTATGGTTATGATATGAACTTGTATATGCAAATGGAATGTGCATGAAAGCTTTTAAAGTAACTTGGCATCCTTATAAAAAAAATGTCCCTTTGTGCATAATTTCAAAGGTTTTACTTGCATATGTTTCCATACTTAGTACATGTGGTTTATACTACCCATATTCTCTATTTTTACAATAATGTAGGTTTGGGACATTGAAGGGTTTCAAGGCCAATTTTCAAGAAGCTTGGCTAGATTCCTAAGTTGGTGAGTCCTCAAGTACGAGGATGAAGCCTATCATTATAGTCCAGGATATTTTGTTAGTCTAAAAACATTGTTCTTCTTCCTATATAGTAAAGACTATGTTGTATTCTCTTATGAGACTTATTGTAATATTGTAAGGGCTATGTCCCGAACCTTATACTCTTATGTTAGATGGTTTGTGTGAGACAGTTTTAGACTACTTTCGATATATGATAAGTCTATGTGAACTTCATATTCAAAGTTCTAATTTTTCCATATTTCCTCTACCTATGAAATATGATGATGTATTCTAAGGCTTCTTCGAGGACGAAGATGCCACTTACGTCTAGGGGGTTCACCCTGATCGTGACATAAACCCTCAAGAAGGACTTTCCAGGGAAAGGTGTCAACAGATCCATCCAAATGATACTTGTCATCTTGACCAAGCATCACTAAATAAGTGCAACAATTTAATTCACTACAGGGGTCAAACGGAAAGGAGATCCACGGACTTGAATCAAGTACTTCTCCTTTTGCCTGATTGACACTCTCATTTTCCAAATTCCTACAACTACTTACATAAGATGTGCAACCCACACAAGTATGAGTACCATCATATGAGAGTAGATAAATTTGAATCCTCAAATCCAAACATTGTAAAACCATATATATCACAAGAAAATTCCTCAACCTCTTAGCATTATGGGTAGTACAAAGGTTAGCACATAAAACATTTAACTGAGGAGACTCAAACTCAAGGAACATCCTCTATTGTCAAGGATATTAAACCCACAAATGAAGAAGAAGAAAAATGGTTATTCTTATCAGAAACATGTCAATACCACCCATATATGATTTTCCCACCCGTTCAAATACCTTCAAGCATTCATCGAGATTAAAATGATAGAATGTCCACAAAACAGGGTCATACCAACAAGTGTAGACCTCAATGATACCCTGATCCACATGCAATGCACAGTTAATCAAACTAGGTATTTCATCATATGAAAAGAGATACTAAAGGAAGGTACAAACTTCACCTTTTCTTGGAAAATATCTCCTACCCCCATATGATTCACAGAGAAAAAAATCATTCTCAGGGTAAGAAATAGAAAAGGGGTCTAGGAAGTTATCCTACCTCATACACAATTTAATCCCTTCAAGTAGATGGTAAAACCTCGAGAAGATATTTCCTATATAGGGAAAGGAATCAAAAATGTCACCCACCTTATGACGTTTTTTTTACCATGTGTTTCCACATAAATTCCACAACTCAGCTCACTACCGGGGTCAAATAAAAAGGTCTTCTAAGAAATTGGGTCAAGTGCACCTCCATTTATGTGGTGGCCATTTGTTCCTCCAAACAACATACCCTACTCAACAACATGAGCATCATCATATGTAAACAAGTAATAGAGAAAGGTGTTCTGCAAATAAACTTCCTCTAGCATGTTTTCATGGGTGTGACTACGAATAGGCTAAAAAGCACTGGTCATACCCTTAAGAAGTGAAATACATCAAGAAGAAATCATAGGAAAAAAACACCACCTTCCTCTTCATCACGTTCCTTAACTAAAAAAGTACTCTCATCTTCAAAAAGGAGATTTCCGTCTTTGGGAGGGAAAACCTCACAAGAATTATCCTATTCTCAAGATTCAAGCCACTAGGTACATCACTATGAGTGATTTAATCATCTTCAAATAAGACAATGTACTTAAAGAGATAAATATCAACAACTAGGGAAGAATTAAAGCATTCAAGTTCACCCTCAAAAAGACATATCCATTTTTGAAGCACTTTCGAGCATATGATCTCTATGAGTAAAGCAAGCAATTGGACCTTCCACAAGAGATATGTCATAGATTCACTCCTATTTAAACGATTAAAAGTTTGATTAGTACCACAAAATTGAGGTTCCTTAATCACATTAAAAGGACCCTCAACTAGTGAACTACACTCACTAACCTGTTGATCAACACAATCATTACAAAATAATGAACTAGCATTCAAAGAATAGTTGTCAATACTAGGTGGACACAAATCAATTTTACTAGAAGAATCAATTCGGTCATCAATAGGATCAACCAGTGTGTCCAGACTCTCAATAAGAACATTATCAACACATGGTAAAGAATCAATATGATCACAGAAAGACAAACTAACATTCACACTTTGTTCATTTTTAATGGTAAAAGTGTTAAAATTATCTATTGTACCTTGACTCCCCCAAGAAAGATCTTTTTTACCCTCAACTGAAACTCCCTTAGGAATTTTTGGACATTGTACAAGTGTCTCCATCGAAAGGGTTTATGAGGATCCTGCAAAATGAAAGAAATAGAATGGGGAGAGAAAGAATGGGATGGATTATTTTGAAACTCGTGATCCTTACGTGAAGTAGGGATTAATGGATATTCGACTCCTATATCCTCCCTTATCTCTTTAGTCTCAGCAAACAACAACTTGGACTTTTCTTTCAGCTTCTTCTTTACTCCTTCTCCTTGGGCTTCAGACTCCACATCTCCCTCCTTTTTTTTCCTTTTTTCACTAAACTCATCCATATTTAGATAAAACTCTATGACTTGGGATAGTGACAAAATATTTACAATCCATCGACATCATGGTATTGGTGTGTGCCTTCCATCATGTGTTGGCGTGCGGTTGTGTTGCCAAGGCATACCGAGTAGTACATGACTAGATTGCATGGGGATCACATCAAAAAGTAAGACATATTGATACTTCCCAATTATAATTTAATGAATACATGTTCATGCACTCTCATTCAACGATTAAAGTGTGTAAGGCTTCGCAAACTTAGTGGTAGGAAGCTTCAAGTAGTCTACCATAGCAATGCTACTAAGGTTGGCACAACTTCCACTGTCAATGATCAAGAAACATATTTTGGCCCTAGATGAGGCACTTGGAATGGAAGATACACTCTCTTTGCTCGTGATTTATCATGGCCTTCTTAGGTATAGCTTATCTTACCATATATGATGGTAGCGTGAACTCTCTATCTTTGGCCTAAATCTTATCCTCCACCTTGGTCGTCCTAGAATCCATCACGGATAGACAACCTCTCAACTCACCAAGCTTCCATCAAGCATTCTCATCATCTAACTCTCTTCAGTAGAAGTCCTCATGGAAAATACTATAGTATCCTTTCCCTTTGGTGGGTAGGTTTGCTTCCAGTTTCCATGGTACCTAACAATAACAAAGACTCAACAAAAACAAAAAACAACATTAGAATTAGTAAAATAATCTCACAATCACTCATGGTTACACACCTTTGATTGTATCTCAAATTGGCGTGGCTAATGTTGAAGATTTCTTATACTCGATTGATCACAAAAGACCCAATTCTACTCTTGGTCGGAATGGATTTTTGTTTCAAGAAAAATGAACGACTCAATTAAATTAAATGGACTTGAGTCAAGCATTAAATAAAAAGTAAAAAGAATAAAAGCACACAAAGAACAGTCACTCACAAAGAAGTGAATTCAAGAACCAATAGTCAAAAAGTATGTTACAAGTTGAAAATCAGTTTAGGAATCTTGATTACGAACTTGAATCAAAAGAAAGGAAAATAAGAATTTAGAAACTGATATTAGAAAAGGTCATAACATGTGTTTCTTAACGCCAAATGGCCAGTTTTCTTTGCCAAAAGTGAAGTTCTGCTCGCCAACATGAAGATTGACTCGCCAAACATGACAATCCATCAAGGCACCTCAGCGATCTAGGTAAATTTTGGTGATGCACCGAATGGATTCGGAGCCTAATATTGAGCTTGCTGAGTTTTCCAGTAGCACCACTATAATGAAGGACAACCCTCAGCAACCTAACTGCCCAAAGGGAAAAACTTTCTAGTGGATTAGGAGATCCCCGCATTAGCTTGCCTAAAAGACCATGTTACGAATTTTAGTTCTAGTAGTCCCCCCCCCCCCGCACACCTTGTACCTTAGTACTTACCCTTTTAGGCAAATTCCCTTTGTACAAACACTTTCACACTTCATATTTTTTCCTTTTTGGTTCAAACTCTTCCTTTTTCAAATATTCCTTTCTTAAAGAGTTGAATGTTCTTCAAAAACATCAAGAACAACTATCAAGATCCAAAATAAACCCCAAAGTTTTTTAGCTCGGAATTTTACAAAATTCAAGACACGATCTCTCTTAGATATAGGGAACAAACTTCAATAATTTTTTAGCACTCAATTTCTTTCAAAAAAAATCAAGATTTCAAAACCCACTTTGTCTTCTTTAAAGCTTCTTCAACCAACAAAGGTGGATTCTTCAATACTGTACCAAACCCTTTCAAATATCAGCCCTAGACTCAAATAAGGTTAGGAAATACTAATCCAACATTGGAAACTTCAAACAAAACATAAATCAACAAATTCATTTCAGCAAATTTCACAAAAATGAATTTGAACAATTTTTTTGTAACAAACCCAAGAATTGAATCGTGAGAACGAATTTAATCCAATATATAATACAAAATGATGTAATTATCACCAGAGGAATCACAACCAATGCAGAAACAAAAGTAAAGATAGAAGAAGAGACACAGGATAAGAAGAATTGGCAACTAAAGGATGTATCAAATCCAATAACCTCTAACTTAGATCCTTCCAAGCACCTAATCTGGATAAATAGATAGACAGAAGAAAATGAAATCAAAAGAAACATAAAGGTATGCTAAACATAAGGAAATCAAGAACCTAATATTTACAAAGAACTTAAGGAAATTGATGTCCTAAGCAACCCTGTATATAAACAAGGTTAAACAAAAGCTCTACCAAGCTTTCAAATACTCATACAACGCGTTGACGTTTACAAACACAATATTTAAAATAGTTTAACTCTAAAATGAAACCTAAGACACATATATATAATTTTATGCATTATAACATACATGTACCCAACAAAGACCTGCAATGGCCAATGGGCGAGCTATGTCAGGAACACGCAATCTTCTTGGCTCGTCGATAAGTCGACTATCTACACTTCTCCTCTGGTTCCTCCCTTGATGGATACTGTAACTTTTCACGTTTATGGGGTAAATAAGCGATGCGCCGAATTTTATCCATGCTTAATGAATGGGCAACCTGATCTTGTAGCTTATTGTATCAGTTGGTGATCCTGAACCCCTCGCCAAAGGGCTTTGGCGAGTTACTCGAAGTGTCTTTAGCGCACCGAATGGATCACCTTTTTCACTTGATTCTGATTGTTTCTTTAAGACTCCCCAAGATCCAAGCTATCATCCAAGCATTTTTGTACTCAACTTGGAGTTCCTTCAAGGTGCATATGTTCCCATGCAAGTCATGGAACCCCCTTCTTGGCATATATACTTGCCAAACAGCCTCCATCCTTGTGAACGATCCATCAATACGTTAAAGTTTATGAATGGATAGCCTAGAGGTTATTTGTATTACATCACTTACTCTCAATTAATGATATCCAGGTCTGAGGACTATCTTAGAAAAACAAGCGTCACCCTTAAGTTTATCGAAGAGATCATGAATTCTCGGAAGATGACACTTATTCTTGATATTAAACTTTTTTAATTGTAATGTATACACATTCTAAGTGAACCTTCTTTCTTCATCACCAATAAGACCAGAGTGCCTCAAGGTGAGACACTTGGTCGAATGAATCTTTTATCAAATATATCTTTCAATTTCTCTTTTAACTATTTTAACTGCTCTTTTAACTATTTAAACTCAAATCGAGCCATTGGATATGGTGGAATAGAGATAAGACGAGTATTACAAAGAATATCTATATCAAAGTCTATTTCTCTTAGAAAGGACTCTGGGAATATCATCAATACTCACCCACAACTTGAATTGACTGAATAGGTGGTGTTTCAACACTAGAGTCATTCACTCGGACGAAACTAACTTTCTCACCTTATGTTACAAAATAAGATTATTGACACCCAATTTTGGTCTAACATTTTCAAAATTCGTAACTTTTATGTTTTATTTATTTAATCGTTTAAAATGAATATTTTATAATTTTAAATAAGTTTATCGGTAATTATCCTTATTCATCAAAATTTAGGATTTTTTATCAGTTAATTTTAATTACATTAATTTTGTCAGAAATGGTTGAAGATGTTCAAATATATTCAATTTTGATTAAATCGTTATTTTTGTTAAATTGAACTTTTTACATGTCATTAGTTACATTTAATATATTTTATAGTATTCATTTTATTCGTTACATTTGTTAATATTCATTTTGATATTTTGCACAGTTTAGCATACTGATATATTTTATTAGCTAGTGGTTTTAATCCATAGTTTTAAGATAGTGGTATTGTATTATAAGTGGTTGTAAATTTTTCTATTTAACTTATTTCTTAGTGATTAAGTTTGGGGTGGTGAAACATTTTTAGATTAGGTTGAAAATTTTCAGATTTTTATTAAAAGAAGGATTCACTATTCATTACTTTTCCGATCACCACCACGCCAGATTCAGGCCAGCCTCCGGCAACCAAAAACCCATTATTATTTTCACTTTCTCTTGGTAGATCCTTTATTTTCTCATTCATTATTTCGACCCCAAATACAGCAGAAAACACCACCAAGCAACATCCAAATAAACCCTGGACTTGACCTATTTCATATTTTTGGCAAACTTGCGATTAACACTGAATAAACAACAACTGAACAATGAACAAAAACAACAACCAAAGCACCATTATTTCCGCCAAAACCACCATCCAAGCCGCAGTTCCCATCTTCTCCAAGAGATTCTCTTTACCGGTAGATCCAAACAACAACAACAACTCGAGGGAACAAACAAACAACCATCTTACCACGACTCCATCTCCTAGGAGAACGGAACACAATCAGTGAAATATGAGCTTCGACGAACAACAATAAATTAACCGTGAGAACATCCAGTGAACCAGCGAGCTTGAAAGCTTGCAAGACAACAATTTGGTCGATCAACAACACCAACAACCAAGGGTGAAACATTTGGTCTTATCGAAAAAGATTTGAATCTCCAAATCCATGTTTATTCTCTTTTCTTCACTAATATCATTTTTTTTCTTTTGTTTTTTTGTGCAAGTAAATAGATAGATTAATAGGAAAAGGCATAAAGTGAAAATTGTTGTTATCTCCAATTTTTAAAAGGACACCTTAACTTTGAAATCATCCTATTGCCCCATTAAACAATTTTAAACAGATGTCGTTATATCATTTTTCGATCAACCCAAAATTTTAGGAAGCAAGTGTTTTCATACACCAATCATTACACGAGACATGATAATTTAATTAAAATGTATATTTTTTTTTTAAGTTTTTTTTTTCTTCACCTGCCACCCTCACCCCTCACCCACATTAATTTGATAATACAATTAATTATTTTTCTAAGAAAATTTAAAATTTTTAAGGTACCATAAACTATTCTTGTTCATATAACTTCAAATTTATAAATAATAATTTTAAAAGAATCAATGAATTCTCCAAAACATGACAGAACTTAAATCGGATAAAAACATTATATGATATTATCTAATCATCTTGAAATCTTATGGGTTTATCAAACGAAATGTAAGAAAATATTTACATAAAATTTTAAAATTAAAAAGTGTAAAACTAATAAAATTAAAACAAGGAAGGTGAAGTTGTAGTAAACATGGTGGCATTGAAAGTGAGAAGTCTCAATGGAGCTGAATGAATTTTTGAAGAAGAAAGAAGAAATAAAGAGAAAAAAAGAAAAAATAAAACAATTAATATAATAAAAAATATAAAGGAAATATATTTTATAATAAAATATTTGTAAAAATAAAATTATATTATTTATTTCAGGTTGCTCACTCTCTTCGAGATACTGTACATCACTTTCAATGTCAAGTGGACAAAATATGATATAATAATGTTAGTTTGAAATTCTTTAGTGGGATGATAAGACGGTTGCAAAGTTCAAGTGTCTTTTTGAAAATTCGAGACAACTTTAGTGGTGACTTTATTTATTTTTCCTTATGTTGTTGGGTTCTTGTTTACTAAAATATTTGTGCTTTTAATATATTTTTTCTAATTCAGAAAGTAATATTGTTAGTAGATTGTTTTTTTTATTCAAACATTATATATTACTATTGTTGTTAGTGTTACTATTTCATCATTTACGTTAGGAGTGAAGGATAGTATTTTCATTGTTGTTGTTGCCTTAATTTTAATGGTGGTTGTTAGTCAATATTGTTAATCTTTCATTAGTCTCCTAAGTTGTTATTGTTATTTGATTATGAGTTTCTGAATGACTTTATGTTGATTGTTCTTATTTTTTCAAATGTTGGATTTTAGATGATTAGAGAAAAATTCACAAATGAAAAAAATCTATCCGTTGGTTTTAGTGGTCTCCCTATTGTAAAAAATGGAAATTTAGTTTATGTTTATATATTTTATGTATGTTAAAATTACTCAATGAGGAAGTTATCATCGATTTCCAAGGCCTCCAATGTTAATAAGACGGATTTGTATTTTGAAGCTATTATATGAGTTATTCAATTTTATAAATATTTATTTATTACTAACACTTTTACTAAGTGCGTTTATAGGTACCTCGGAGCCATTTCCCATTGAAGTTATTCAAAAGGAGTTCAAATTATGTTTTTCAATTCATTATTTTGTATATATTGGTGTTAGGATAACCTTAGGTCGATCCTTACATTATTATTTTATTTTATAATTTGTGTATATTGCATGTTGATTTTTCTTGTATATATTTTTTTATATCATCCTCAATTTGAAAAAAAAATGAATTCAGTAGGACCCACAATTATTGATTTCGAAGAATGTCTAATACCTTCCCTTCTAAATAACTTGAACCCCTTACCTAGAATCTAATGGTTTAGTGGATCATTTAATTGGTTTCCTATTTTTAGGTGGCGACTCCTTCAAAAATTGTTTATTCTTAAAATTCTTTTAAAATGAGTTAATTAACTATTTTTTGAGTCACCAAGATGTTTCTCCTTATTTTAATAAAGAAGGGATGTAAATAAAAACGACTCTTAAGCGATGTTTAACCACTCCACTCTATAACTGGCTCATTACGAAATGGGAACAGAACTACTCGAGTTCTACAATCAACTAAGGCATACCAGGAATGAAGTCAGTCCATCACAAGAATAATATCAAATTCAACCATGTCTAAATCGACTAAGTCAGTCAGGAAGTCCTTGTAATTGACATAAATGGCACAATCACAATAAACTTTTTCAACTAGAATAGACTCACCAACCGGCGTAGAAACATTGATGGGCTCAATAAGTTGTTCAAGAATAATATTGAACCTCATAGCAACATATGGAGTAACAAAATATAGACTCGCACCTAGATATAGGAATTCATATATATCAAAAGTAAAGAGTTTGAATATACCATTGACTACATCAAGTGAATTCTCTTGCTTTTGGTGGTTGGTGATAGAATACAGATCAATCGCCCCTATGCATGTCCCTGAAGTAGCTCCTCTAGGTGCAGCTCTGTCTGGCGGTGCTGATGAAAAATATTGGGCTCTATTTCCCTCATTGTCACTAACTTGTTTGTTCTTAGGGGACTCTCTCATGAAGTGATCATTCTGACCACAGTTGAAACAACCAGTGCAGCCTTAACGACACACTCATAGGTCATTCCTACCACAGTTAGCACATGCAGGAATACTATTACCTCCTTGTGCCAACTACCTTCAGATAATTGGTTCGCATTACTCTTCTGCTGCCCGGACCCATTGCCTATTGTGTTAGACTTTGTTCAAAACTCATCTCTATCTCTCAGCTTATCATCCTCAACCTATTGCACATGGATAATCACTCCTACTATATTCATGTCCCCTATAAACATCACATCCTTACTCCTACTATGTCCATGTCCCCTATAAACATCACATCCTTACCCTCTTTTCTAGACGAACGAGATAATCCAAACATGAACAATCTCATCCTGGTTCTAATGTCAGCAACATCTCAGGAACATAGTGGTACAGTTGAGTGAACTAAAGTCTATACTCATGCATACTCATGGATTCCTGCTTAAGGGTGAGTAATTCCCTTATATTTTCCTCTCTCAATTCACAGGGAAAGAAACGCCTCGTGCAAGGTAGTCTCAACGATAAGGACACTAATGCAACTGCTTGTGACCCCAATTTTTTTGGGGCCCCCATTTTCTCTGAAAGATGTATATATGCTGTTAACAAAAATTTCATTTATTCGAAAAAAAATGTATAGAAAATATAATTGATAATTTAAATATTGTCTAGTTGATTGTAGTATAATTTTTCTAGATTCTTATGTGGCTAGTTAATTGTAGTATCGTTTCTAGTTTCGCATGTGACTATCTATTTTTATCATCCAGCTCATTTATATTCTAATGATTATCATGAACAAACAAAATTTTGTTCTTATACTTACTTCTCTTTATTCTCCTTTCATTATTTTTTTCTTTTATTAAATATTGTGAAGTCTCTCAAATGTGTAAACATTCTACATTATGTAAAATCTATTGTTGTGTATTTATAAAAAGATCAAATTTTTTTTTTGCGTCTTATTCAAATTTAAAGCACTAAAAATAATCAACGTTATTTTAATATTATCTGACAACTTATCAAATTCATAGCATTAGTATTTCAGTGTCATCGTATTTTTAAAAAAAAATTAGTCATGTTATTATTTTAACTTTATATTATATAATTCTCATTCAAAATTCACATTTTTTGAATTCTTACCTCATAATGTCTAACATATATCTTGCATCTCCATACCTCATTTGTAGGATTACACTAAGTATGTTATACTTATTCAATTTATATTTGTCAACTAAAAATAATAGGGCCTCATTATAAAATTTGGATTTAGGCCCCCATACTTGTTGAGACGGCCATGGCCCCATGAAGGCCTCCTTGAACACAACATAACACACAATTGGTTCACCCTCACCTCTAATCTTCTTCCATTAATCGTACCATACTCTAGATTCACCCTTTAGTTGGTATGCATCTAGTTCCACTGACTCAGCATCAACAACATGCATCACCACAACTTTTTTCTGCAACTCTTCCACAATACAATGTTTTTTAGAACCTCAGTGAAACTTGAACTTATGAAGTCTAGAGATTTCATCCTTAAGAACTCATGGATTCTTGATGTAACAGCCACCTCCTATTGATTCCCTCTCTACTGACAAGCTTGGTTTCCACCAATTTACTCAACTTCTGAATAGCATTCCGGAACTCAATATTAGTGAATTCTCCTTAGGGTTTCACTTCTGGTGCACTTGGGACCCTTTTATCTTAAGGATGAACACTCCTACTAGTAGGATTAACTCGAACATCTCTACATTGAGGCACGACCCACAAGATACACAAGCACGAATTATAAAGAAACATTTATATAGTTGATATTTATCGCACAAAAAAAAGGATGAAAGAAGAAATATAGTTGGGAGCCTCCTCATCATGCATCTGGCACACTTCACATCAATAAATGGACTATACAGATATGACTTCGTATACACCTTGGGAATCTTGAACGTGGTGCAGTGATACCATGTTTGTCAAGCCCCAAGACAATATCCTAGGCATGGTCGGCACTCGAGAACCATTTCTTGTCTCAAGCGAACCCTTGGCCAAGCTCAACTCTCAGCGGAAGACTTACTCAAAAAACATATGAACTCAAAAGTAAAATTTACTCAACTCTCTCAAAATATAAGATCAAAATATTTTTAAAATAGAACATTCACGGGCCAAAACAGGCACTCCAGTCTAGAACATAACAACTGAAATAAGCAAAACTCATGAACTACTACCATTTATCTATGTATGAAGCATCTAATACTATGAGGATACCGGGATAAAACCCCTGATCATCCTAAAACACTAAAATAGATGAAGATAAATAGGGGATCCTCCAGATGCAAGGAGGACCACAAAACAACTCAAGAACTCGATTGAATTAATGAAGCGCTTGTTAATGGTCATGTTTATTGTATATGCATCATGAAGTGATGCATGCCAAATGTTTCCAGTACATGGAATGTACGAGCATGTAAGGGGAAAATTGAACATAACCTACAAGCTTGAACAATAAAAAGAAAGATACTCACCTCCACTATACTCAACTCAACCTCAACTCATGGAACTCAACTCAATGCAATATAAAATGACGATAAAAGTGCATTTTCTATAAAGCATTTAAAATATTAGATAACAACATAATATATTTAAAAATACAATAATAACTCAATATGTATGTAAGGATACAAAATAACTCTATTTGAGAGATTCTCTAAACAGCAACCATCACTATGAGCTATGTGATCATACAACGTCTCGCCCACAATGCCAGAACTCTTCGATATCTTGTCGGGGTATAGAACTCCTCAGCTAAATGGATGCTCTAAGATATTCTTAAAAAGAAATACGGAATCATCGAAAACGTATTGCCCTTTCCACCCACATTGTTTACATGGTTTATGGGGGTTATGAGTTATTTTACCTCTCCCCCATATCAGTGCTCAATATTAATCTCACAATATAACTTAACTAATATGTTTACAAACATTTCCTCATCCTCAACCTTTGAGATTATTACTCAAAAGGTTTTTTTAAAGAGATACTACTCAAAACTTCAAATGAACTCTTTCAGATATTGGTATTTTCTCTCATCTCACATGTAAAATATTTACTCTTGGAAATACCTAGTTCCTATATATCCTTTTAAAAAATGAAAATCAACTCTGCTCATCTTAAACTCAAGTACTCAAGTCCTAAAACATGCATCAAAAGATTTTAAGATTTCTCAAAATGACTCGACAGATTCTCAAGGACTTACATCTTAACTCTACCTTGAATTTAAATTATTTATTTAAGGGTTATGATTCACGTTATTAATAATTTCTTGAATCTTAGATGTAGTTACAGTAGTTAGAACCAATAGGAAGTAAAGATACTATCACAACCCAATCCTACACCCTGGACATGATAGAACTTGAGAATCATCGTTGGTCCCCAAGAAAACCCTCATATTGGCTGACTACAAGTGCAAGACTAAGTCAAGCATACCAAGATTAAAAACTGAATAAAAAATTATTGAACTCAATTACAAAACTTTAACTCAAATTAAAAACTTTGAATAAAAATAATATCTTCACCTCGCCATGACATAGGTAATTTAAGTCTTTAAAACATTTAATAAAATAAATGAACAGACTTTGAAACTACACTTTTAATCTATAAAGCCTCTAACTTAAAAATATGAAAGTCAGGACAAGACCCACAATGTCTTAACAACTAATATAACTGAAAGTGCAAGTGGAACCCTGTATAAGCAAGGAAGCTTACTATATGTAACTCGAACTCTACACGGTATCAACAAAGCACATGTTGATGATCTTGATTACATGTATCTTCATCGTGAAATAATGCAAGACAAATCGCTCGGTACATAGAATGTACGAGCATATAAGAGCAATTCTAAAGCATAAACATAAGCTTGAACTGGTGGAATAGAAACATACTTACCTCTTCTCAAGCATAGTTCAACTCAATGATAAGATATTCAACTCAGTGAAATAGAAGTCAACTCAATAATAAGATACTGCACTCTAGGTCGTCAACTCTGGATACTCAACTCAATATACGACAACGATAAAAGATGCAATATATGGGAAGTTTTGAAAATAGTAGATAACAACTCAATGTATTAGAACATGCAATGTAACTTTGTTTGTATGCAAAAAAAAATAAACTATGTGTTTATAAGAATAAAAAATATCTATGTTTTTATACAATTAAATATCTCTTTATATAAGAATATAAAATATTTGTGTGGGAGTTTCTCTAACAAAAAACCATCTCTATGAGATTAAGTGATGGTATAATGTTTCGCCTCACGCTTCTAGGTCCATCCTATAGATTGTTGGGGGTATAGAACCTAACTAACTAAATGTATCCACTGGTCTATGCTAAAATCATTAAGGATAAAGTGTGGCCCTTTTCTACCCATTCTAGCTACATGGTTTATGGGTGTTGTGAGTTGTCTGAACTCTCCCTCATATCTCCATATAAGTGCTCAATGTTACTCTCAAAGTATACTATCTTATATGTTTAAAAATATAACTTTTTCTATGGTTTTTATTATTACTCAAAAACTATATTAAAAGATCTCTTAAAAGTCAGTGTTTCCTCTCTTGGAAAACGGTGTTTTCTCTCTTGTTTAAATGTGAAAACATTTTGAATCTTGGGAACATTTAGTTCTGATATAACCTCTTGAAGAAATTATCTTCACTCTTAATGTAACAACCCTAAAAGAAATGGCTATGCTAAATAATGCTTAATGTATCTAGAATGCCTACGATTAGACCATGTTTACACAGATTGATGTGTGTAGAACCAGACCTCTGAACCCTTAAAACAGCCAATACAAGTAACTTGGGGAGTTAGTTGGGATAGGAAAGGTTGTGTCCATACATGTAGGGCTCTCGAATACGAAGATTTACTCGAAGGACTCTTTACCAGACTTAAAAAGGAAAAATCTTAGGTTTGGAGGGTCTAGGGGTAAAATGGTCTTTTTTCAGGCTAAGGGTAGAATCGTAATTACCCTAAATATATTTTTAACTATTAGATTAATAAGGTGGAGGGGTTTTTGGGATACAGGGCCGAAAATTGTCTCTTAGCGTGAAGTCTTGCTCCACCCCGGTTCGAACGTAGGTGGAATCAATGAATTAAATTTGCATTTAACTTAAGTTGGTAAATTAATGTAATTAATTAATATTTATTATTTATTACTTGATTTTTTTAAAAAAATAAAGGAAATCATATTTTTTTATCATTTCATAAAACCTTATTTGACTAAGTCCTAAACTAGACTCTTAAGCCTAATACAACTCTCACTCTCTCACGTCTATCTCCTCAACATTAACGGTCATTCTCTCTTCTTTTTCACATTGTCTATGCCAAAATAACATCAAGAACATAAAGATAAACCAGTTTCTTCACCCTTGAAGAACTCACCACGAAAGGTAAAAACAAAAAACGAAATCACTCACTTAGGCAAAGAGAAGGTTGTCCGTCGAGTTGGTGTTGAAATTTCGGTGTTGGACGTGTGTTTGAAGGAATTCTTTGGGAAGCGCATCGAGGTTTGAATGTCAAAAAGGCATAGGTTCTCTTCTCTCCTTGTCCCTTTCCCAAGAGACTCGTAAGGTTTAGAAGAATCTATTCCAAAAACTAGGGTTGTTCCCCATTGCATGTCCCTTTCACTAGCTCTCATTGAATCATAGTTTGGTTACGTTTGCTGGTAGAAAACTGGGGATGAAACTTGTTTTCGTGAAGATTATGCTTTTATATGTATGTTCGAAATTATGTGACTTATGTTAATGTTTTCTGAAAGTGTAACTACGTGTGTTTTGGTGTGTTGTCGTGGCTATTTGTCACAGTTTAGGACTTGAAATGACATGTTAGTTCTTTGTATTTCATGTACAAATGTTTATGTAAATCGTGATGTTCATATGAGATTAAATGTGGCTGAGTTGAGTAATAATCTCTTTGTTAAATGAATACATGAAAATGCACCTAAGAATGTATTAAATGAGCTACGAATTACCTATGAATTTACGTAAAAATGTTGTTGAAAGTGAGTTGAAAAAGTGATAAAAATTCCAGCAACTTGTAAGATTGGTTTAGGCTAAACATGGATGAACAAATCTGAAATTATAAATGAGTGAGAATTAGGTGAGGTCATTAGGGATCGAACCCGTAACCTCACCCAGGAAAAACACTATCAAACGTAAATGAAGAAATGGGGTTAAGGGGATTCAAACTTGGGTGCTCCTAGAGGAAAATAATGTATAAAAATAAATGAGAGGAGTGGGATTTGAACCTGCAACCTCTCCCTCAAGCTTAAGAAAAAAATTGAAAATAAAATAAATGTTAGGCGTGTGAATCGAACCACCGACCTCTAGGAGGAAAAGGAGAATTAAAAGATAAATAAAGTGAGGTTGTGGGGGTTCGATCCCAAACCCTCATGGTCAACTCAAAAAAAATTCAAGTAAAAAGAAATTAAAAAAATAAAAATAAAAAATAAAAGGGGTTATGGGGGCTCGATCCCGCAACCCCTCGGCCAAATATCAAAGGAAAAAAATTAAAAGGAACGAAGGTGTTGGGGCTAGATCTTGGGTCCCCAAACCGTGTGGACCAAAATAAAATAAAGTAAAAATGTAAGTGTTGTCCAAGGGATTCGAAGTTGGGTTCCCTTGCCCAAACTTTCGTATTGACACATAAGTCATATGTGAATAAATGTTCAACAAAATGCTACCTACATAGATCAGAATCGAGATCTTGGTATACATACAAGATGCATAAGTCTTGTACTACATAATATTAGGAAGATATGAATCACTTAAACGAATTATGATTGAAGCCTCATGGCTTGTATGTATAGACTTGTAAGTCTAGCATACATTAGAAGAAAGTGAACCTAAGATGTATGTAATGAAATGATGATATGAACAATGAAATGATGAAACCCTAGAAGGGTTAGGTAATAATGTGAAACACACTAAATGTCCAAGTGCATGGGCATATGATGAAATGAACATTCACGTAAAAAGGGGTGAGTAATTATGAAGAGCAAATGTGCTAATACTAATGATTGTGGTGACAACATGATATGAGGCTAATGTAAAAGAGGAGAGCAATCTCAAATGATCCTAAGTTAATGTTACAAAAACGTACTCACTATGAGAGTGTAAAGTTAATGAAGAGACGAGTCTCTATGAACACTTTAATGGAAGTATGTCCTCATACTGGAAGCCAGCTTTCATGATGTATGAGTTAAATATAATTGAACTTTATACTAAGCACAGATAGACTAGCTTTGAGTGGTGATGCCTTCTTTCGGGAAGGGAGGAGGTTCACTAACTCTCATGAGATGAGACTATTCGGCATGCCGGTTATAGGACTCCTTATATCTTCTAGTCTTTGAACCTATACTGCCAATATAAGGATCTGGCGGGGTTCAACTCCCATGTACGCTAGCATATTTTGGGTCACTTTGGCCGGTGATTCCACCACTTTTCGGTTTGGAGGAGACACTGGATTTCATGATGCTCACGTGATCTATGTCGGTTAAAGTTAAAGTTCCCAAAGAATGAATGAGGCCAGCCTCAAATGATGAACATAATGAAATGAATGATACGAAAGGTGTTAGGATAGGATAATCAAGAGGTGAGCTGTACTTAAGTAATGGCACAAGGTCACTCTTGATCATTGCATAGCGAAACCGATGAAAGTCTTAAACTACATCCTAGGTATAGCTGGTATTCACACTAGCCTATGAATGAAATTAAATAAAGTGTGTATGAATGAATGAAGCAGACTCTGTGTTTGCTAAATAAGGCTCCCTAGTTGGGTCCCATATGTTGAGCACTCATATTGGGAAGTCTTAATGTCAAGTCCATGATTCCAAGGTCTCATGGCATATGAATGAATGATTTGAAATATGTTATGTGCTATATGCAAAACGATATGTGCTATGTGTAAGATGTTATGTGCTATATGCAAAATGATATGTGCTATGTGTTGTGTGCAGTATGATAAGTATGATGATGCATGTTACTCTCATCGCATGACTTTCCTAATCAAAATTTGGAAAGTTCACTAACTTCCCTAATCCCATTTTGGCAAGTCAACTTACTTGACTTTCCATAATCATGTTGTTAGGAAAGAGTTGTTCTTACTCATGCATGTCCTTGGTGTGTTCTTACATATACCCATACTTATTAAATGTGTGTACTAATCCAATATGATTCTACAATTTTTGGTGCAGGAACAGGTGGACGCTAGAGCTTACAGATTGACGTTGCAGCTATCCGTACATGGATCTTTCATCCGGACATGGTAGGCCCTCATAATTTCAAGGATGTCTACCATAATTATCTAGATTAGGTGTAGTTCATAGCTAGAGGAGCATGTTCCACTAGTGTTTCTTTCCACTTTCAATTCAGAATTTGTATTGGTACCTTTTGGCAAGAATACGTTTAATGCAATTATGAATTGTTTCTTTCATTTGATTATCTCTATATTAGATGGTTGATTTGTAAACGCCTATGATGTTAAGTTTAAAATGTTTAGCATGAAATAATAAAACAAAAAGTTCAAATTTTCTTCTAAAATTAACCTAGATGAAATAAGAATGACGTATGTAGTCTTGTCTGCGACCTCTGAGTGGTCAACGATGCAAGTCTTCTGGGGTCTAGATTTTGGTTGTGACAATGTTGGTATCAGAGTGCTAGGTTAAATTCCGAGGTTAATAAAATAAAATCAACAACATTGATTAGTTTCTAAGTCATGGTAGTGAAGTGCAACACTATCCTGATTTAGAGACTGCATGATGCGTACGAAAATTTCCCTTATTCTAATCTTATTGTGTCTTTCCTAATGTCTGATTTTCTTGGTTTTATGAGCGTATCTAACATCAATCCTTGTTGTTTTTCAGAAAATGAATACTAGGAGAACAATTGGTCAAAGGAGAGGAGGAGCAGCTGCTGAGGTCAATCAGGTTCCACCCCAGGCTTCTCCAGAAGGAATGGCTATGCTGGTTAACCCTGCTGGGCTGACTGATGCTCGGGTGAGGGCATCTCTGGCCCAGATGACACAGGTCATCACTATGCAAGCCCAGGCCATAACTGACCAGGTCAACCGGTAGAATGTTAAGAGGGAGAACCCACATATTTACAGTATGGCTGACAGGCAGAGATACTTTACGAGGATGAATCCTCCTATTTTCACAGGGTCTAATACTTCAAAAGATCCTCAGGAGTTTGTGGATGAGGTGCATAAGATTTTTGGTGGCTTGGGGGCCGAAGATACTGAGAAAGCAAAGTTGGCTTCCGATCAACTCAAGGATGTTTCACACACTTAGTGCAAGATGTGGCAAGACAGCCAAGTTTTGGATGGAGTTCCGGTCACTTGGGAGCTGTTTAAGACAACCTTTCTGGAGAGATTCTTTCCCAGAGATATGAGGGAGTCCATGGTTGATGAGTTTATCAACATTAAGCAGGAATCCATGACAGTCAGGGAGTATTCCCTGAAGTTTGTTAAACTATCCTGGCATTCTACTTCCCTTGTATCTAGAAAAAGGGATGAGATGAGTAGGTTCCTAACAGGAATCAACAGAGATCTGGAGGAGGAGTGTCAGTCTGCAATGCTCCACGATAATATGGACCTCTCCAGGTTGAGGGTACATGTCTAACATGTAGAGGACAGACGAAATAAGAGAGGCTTACATGATGCTAGGAGGCCTAAGCCTCAAGATCAGGCAGGTCCTAATAATGAAGGCATCAGAAACAACTTTGGTGTCCATGAGCATCCCATATACAAAAAGGCGTAACAGATTTTAGGGAACTCTAACTCTCAGAGGAGTGCAGCATCTAGAGGAGGCAGACCCGAGCTCAGGAAGGGAAATGGAGATGAGATGCAGCGTCCCATAAAGGACTTTGCTAAGTGTGGTTGTTCTCACAGTGGAGAGTGCAGACAGGGCACTAATGCCTGCTTCGGTTGCGGTAAGAGCAGACAAATGGTTAAGGACTGCCCACGGAAAAAAGGTCAGGTTGTAAGTAATGCTCAGCCTAGGCCTAATCCAAAGGATGCAGCAGCATCCGAGCCTCCTAAGAGGAATAGGTTCTATGGCCTAAAGGGCATGGAGGAGCAGGAGAAGTTTGTTGATGTGGTCACAGGTATGCTACAAGTATTCTCAACTTCTGTTTATCTTTTACTTGATCCAGGGTCTACACTTTCCTTTGTAACTTCTTTGCATTTTCTCACTTTTGAGATTTTTCCTGAAGTTTTGCATGATCCAATAGCGGTTAGTACACTTTTAGGAGGAAATGTAAGAATTGATAGAGTATACAAGGATTGCCCACAGTTTTATGATGTAAGACTATGTGTGCAGACTTGGTTGAGTTACCAATGCATGATTTAGATGTTATTCTTGGCATGGACTGGCTTCATAGTTGTTATGCTTTCATGGATTGTCATAGTACCATGTGGACCAAAATAAAATAAAGAAAAAATGTAAGTGTTTTCCAAGGGATTCGAAACCGGGTTCCCTTGCCCAAAATTCCGTATTGACACATAAGTCATACGTGAATAAATGTTTAACATACCTCTGCCTACATAGATCGGAATCGAGATCTTGTCATACATACAAGATGCATAAGTCTTGCACTACATAATCTTAGGAAGATATGAATCACTTAAACGAATTATGATTGAAGCCTCATGGCTTGTATATATATACTCATAAGTCTAGAATACGTTAGAAGTAAGTGAACCTAAGATGTATGTAATGAAATGATGATATGAACAATGAACTAATGAAACCCTAGAAGGTTTAAGTAATAGTGTCAAACACACTAAATATTTGAGTGCATTGGCATATGATGAAATGAACATTCACGTAAAAAAGGGTGAGTAATTATGAAGAGCAAATGTGCTTATACTAATGATTGTGGTGACAACATGATATGAGGCTAATGTAAAAGAGGAGAGCAATCTCAAATGAGCCTAAGTTAATGGTACCAAGACTTACTCACCTATGAGAGTTTAAAGTTAATGAAGATAAAAGTCTATATGAACACTCTTATGGAAGTATTGAGATTACCACACATAATACTAATGATGATATGAGAAATCTTCTATTGAGCCATGATGTCCTTATACTAGAAGCCAGCTTCCATGACGTATGAGTTGAATATAATGGAACTTTATACTAAGCACCGATAGACTAGCTATAAGCAGTGATGGCTTCTTTCGAGAAGGGCAGAGGTTCACGTAACTCTCATGATATGAGATTGTTCGACATGCTGGGTATAGGTCTCCTTATATCTCCTAGTCTTTGAACCTATACTGCTAATATAGGGATCTGGCGAGGTTCAATTCCCATGTACACTAGCATGTTTTGGGTCACTTTGGCCGGTGATTCCACCTCTTCTTGGTGTGGAGGAGACACTAGATTTCATGATACTCACATGATCTATGTCGGCTAAAGTTAAAGTTCCCAAAGAATGAATGAGGCCAGCCTCAAATGATGCACATAATGAAATGAAAGTTACTAAAGGTGTTAGGATAGGATAATCAAGAGGTGAGCTATAATTAAGTAGTGGCACTAGGTCATTCTTTATTATTGCATAGTGAACCCGATGAAAGTCTTAAACTACATCCTAGGTATAGTTGGTATTTACACTAGCCTATGAATGAAATGAAATGAAGCACGTATGAATGAATGAAGCAGACTCTGTGTTTGCTAAAGAAGGGTCCCTAGTTGAGGTCCCATATGTTGAGCCCTTATTTAGGGAAGTATTAATGTCAATTCCATGATTCCAAGGTCTCATGGCATATGAATGAATGATAAGAAATATGTTATGTGCTATATGCAAAACGATATGTGCTATGTGTAAGATGTTATGTGCAATATGCAAAACGAAATGTGCTATGTGTAAGATGTTATGTGTTGTGTGAAGTATGATAATTATGATGATGCATGTTACTCTCATGGAATGACTTTCCTAATCAAAATTTGGAAAGGTCGCTAACTTTACTAATCCCATTTTGGCAAGTCCACTGACTTGAGTTTCCATAATCATGTTGTTAGGAAAGAGTTGTTCGAACTGATGCATGTCTTTGGTGTGTGCTTGTATATACCCATATTTAGTTCAAGTGTGTATTAATCCCATATAATTCTACAATTTTAGGTGCAGGCACAGGTGGACGCTAGAGCTTACAAGTTGACGTTGTAGCTATCAAGACGTGGAGCTTTCATCCGGACTTGATACGCCCTCATGCTTTCGAGGATGTCTATCGTTATTATCTAGCTTAGGTGTAGTCCATAGCTAGCGGAGCATGTTCCACTAGTGTTTCATTCCACTTTCATTTCAGACTTTGTATAGGTGCCTTTTTTGCAAGAATTTGTTTAATGCAATTATGAACTGTTTCTTTCATTTGATTATCTCTATATTAGATGGCTAATTTTTGAATGCCTATGATGTTAAGTTTAAAATGTTTAAAATTAAATAAGAAAACAAAAAGTTCAAATTTTCTACTAAAATTAACCTAGATGAAATAATAATAACGTATGTAGGCTTGTTTGCGACCTCTGAGAGGTCAACGACGCAATGTCTCGTCTAGGGTCTAGATTCTGGTCGTACACTCAATCTTACTCAAACAAATGTTCAAGTCTTTAAAATTTGTAAAAGTCTTATCAAAATAAGGTTCATGTCGAATTATGGACATCTACGAATAAGTCCAAGGTTTTCAATAACCATACATAGAACTCAATACTTGGAACTAAAGAACTTCAATGATAATTCTCATCTCAAGGCTGCTCGACTTATAGTGTTCATGCGGAATTATGGGCATGAACTACTCAACTCAAAGATTTCATGAGTAACGTGAAATAGTCCCATAATTAGAAATAATCTTAGAAAAGGGGGTTAGGAACTCAATAATCAAGACGTTAATCAACTTATGGAGTTCATGCAAAATTTATGGGCATGAACAACTCAATCAAGGGGCTACATAACAATATGGAAATTGTGTATACTAGTTTTCTCATTCTCATACTTACTTCCTCAATACTTATCTCAAATCTATTGTTGATATAAAAGGATCCACAATTGCACTCAAAGACTTACATGAAGTCTACTCTTAACTCTCTCTTGAATTTCGATTATGAATTCAAGAGTTATGGTTCATGATATGAAAGTTCCCGATGATACTGTAGACTCATGAATACATTGTCCTCACTCTCCATATCACTTATTGATTCTTCAAAAAAGTTATTAGAAGTTGTACAACACTCCTCTAAAAAAACTCAAAGGGACTTTATTAAAATGTTCGGAAGAACTCTCAAGGATTCACTCTTAACTGTACCTTAAATTTGACTTATGAATTCAAGTGATAAATAATTTCTCGGTGTTTAGAAGTACTTTAATGTTTTTATAATCGAAGGAGAGTAAACATACCCTTTGAAAGAGCTCAAACGGATGAAACGATGAAGAACGAGTGGGGCAGGCAACCCTGGCGTACTAAGTGCTGTGGGAGCCATCCCCTAAAATATATATAATTATTCTTGTAGTAATAAATCGGGTGGCTCTCCATCCATCCCTATCATATTGGTGGCACGTCGCCCCAAGCGCCGCCAAAAAACCGGATGACTTTCTTTGCTCATTTTCTCACCCTAGTTAACCTAGATTCGAAGGGTTTCTTCCTCAATCACTTTGATTCAGTTTATCAACATAATTACAAACCAATATACTCAATAAACCCCTCAAAACACTCACTGTCATCTCAATAAATCATCAAACCCCAACAAAACAAGTCTTAGAATGAAACATCAAAAACATAAATATTTCAATCTTTATGGGCAAATTAGAATATGACAATCATGTTTGGAATGTGGTTTAATGAACCCAAAAAATATGGAAACTTACATACCTCTTAGGGATAAGACCCATGGAAAAAATCTGCAACAAAACTGAAGAACCTCGATAAAAGTCTTGACCCTTTCCTCTTTTCTCCTCTTTTCTCTTCTTGAATTCTCAACTAAAACCCTAGGCGTAGATTAGGATTATAAAGCCAAACATAATAGGATTATACCCTTACTAAAAATGAAATAAATCTGATTTGATAAGCAAAGACCAAAAATACCCCTCACTATTTTCAGGTAACATTACTTAATTGTACATCTTGACTTCGAAAGGTCATATATGACTCATTTGAATCCGAAACATAACAAACTCGTTGGAAATATAATTTAAATAAATTTCATTAGATATATTTTACACAACCTAATTAATTATTTACTAAGAGTTACGGTCATTTGAAGTTGACCTAGAACTCATAACTTAAGCATAACTTGCAAAATTTAAGATTTTGCTATTTCTAATTTAGTTCTTTTTGGAACTCAATGTGCTACATCTAGTGACCTTAACACTTACAAAAAATTTAATTTCCTTGGTGAAATACTAATTACTATGAAAGATAGTCCGGGTCTTAGCTCAAAAAAGTTTAGGATTTTATAGGTACTATTACACCCCGAGAGCACCCTGTAGACATGAGACAGCATACAAGACTCCAAAGAGTCTCATACAAGCCTTGTAGAATTAATCACATTTGATTATAAGGAAAATGTTACATAATTAAAACTTTTTATTTAAAAACCATACACTTCAAAAACGCACCATTTAAAAATATAACTGAAGTCTACCATCTCACGTAGCCATCTAAACAGGACATTGGAATCTAAAGATAAGGTCAAGACACTTTACAATCAAAACTCTTAAAATAAACTAGACATAATATATTACTAATGAAAGATCATAACCTTCTAAACACTTGTCCTCGAATTATGAGGACATACCACTTAGTCTTGAAGAACTTCTTCCAAGCCCTTGATCTAGAGAACTCTATCACTTGTTGAAACCTACACTTTTATAGTAATGTAAAAGAAAATATGGGTTATCACAATTGAGTAGTAAGTATGGAAGCCATGCATAAAATCCTTAAAACATGCATAAAAGGGACATTTATTTGAAACCATGCTATATGCAACTTTTGAACATCATCTTAAGAGATTAGAGAATCACAAGTCATAAGCAACTCACATATAGTTCATCAAAGCACATAGGATAGAACAATCACCATAAGCATAGTCTCTAATCATAGTCATAATGCAAATATCAATCATCATAACACATAATAAAATAACCACATAAGTAACCTTAGGTTGCACTTGTGTCATGTGTAGATAAAGCCCCATAACCCCATCTACACTAAGTACCACATTCGGATGACCATATTCATACTTATCATACATTAGTCTAATACCTAGTTCTTACACATAGTAAAGAGACATTTATAATAACTACATGTCAATGAATGTCAATCATAACACTATGTCAATTCGAGCAATGCATTAATTCATAATCCCTCATAATAAGATGAAACTACATCATGCCTACTTTAGAAGTATACTTGTGTCATGCATGAGTAGCATCCCATAATAATCCCTCATACTAAGTAAGTCATCTCTAGGATTCAGTAGTCATAGTTCATGCAGCATATTCATATCATACATATATGGATTCACACATATTCATATCATAAGGAAATCATATGATAACCCCTTTACAAGTCTAATTGTGCAATGTATAAGTGAATTCCCATGCCCCCACTCATACTAAGGCCTCATTTGTTTCCATTAACATTAAGAGGTCTAAATCTGAATACACATCTGAATATTAACATTCACATTAAGATCTAGGTGTTTTGATTTGAATACATATCTGAATATTAAGATGTGGTCTCTAAATCTGAAAATTACATAATTTATACTATTTATATTTAATATCTGAATGTGAATGTTAAATTGAACATTAGATTAGTAAATTATTATAAAAATTCATTTAAATAAAATATATTACTTCTGATAAAAAAATTAAAAGTGTAATAATCATGATTTGGAGTACTATTTTTTCATTCAACAACCTTGATAAACAACAATACACAAAGAATATTATTGCAACCAATTTTCTTGAAACACGTTAAGAAAAGAAAACTATAACTATAAAAAAATACTTGAACGGATTGATGAAAACTTACAGTTCAAGAGGGAAAAAATGGTGTTAAATTGAGAAAAGAGAGAAAGAAAATTTTTAGTTATGAGATAAAAAGGCACGCCCAAAGAAGAGAAGCGGTGATTTATTATTTGATAACTTATTAAATAAGTCTGAATGTTTGTAAGAGTTTCCTACAGATCTGATTCATTCAGACCTCTTCAAACCCATCAAGAGGTTTTTTGAAAAAATAAAACAAATGAAATGAATGGGATGAATCTGAATGATTCAGATTCATACCTAACAACTAAATGTACTTAATGGGTTGAATATGATTGATTAATATTCATGCCTCGATTAAGTGAAAACTAATGAGTCCTAAGTAAATCTCATTACAAAGTCACAAGCATAGCTCACATTTATAATCATGTTCATATTCATAGTTCATAGACATAAATCATATTCATAGTACATAGACATAATTCATATTCATAACACGTAGACTTACTTCATATTCATATTACAAGACATAAGAGAAACACACTATGACTACTCTCTAAGTACACTTGTGTCATGTATGAATGGCATCCCATACTACCATTCATACAAAGTAGACCCTTTTAAGGAACCATAGCACATAACTCACTTCGATATTCATAATTCATGTTTTTGTTCATTAGAGGGAATATAGCCTTAACCGACATAGACCATGTGAACTACAACAAATTCGGTGTCATATAACCCCACACCAAAAGAAGGTGTCCTACTTGTCTAAGGTGTAACTAGACAGATATAGCTATAAAGTGGATCCACTAGTTAAAGACGTATGTGGGAACATATTTATGGAATAGGGATATTGCTCTAAGAAACCTTATCTATTGCATTAGCGAAGGGGATTCTTTCTCATGAGTTCACATAGATGATCCAACCTATTGCATTAGCGGAAGGACCTTTACCTTATTTTCCATATTCAGTTGGTGCTAAGCATTATTACCTAATTTATACATAGTTAAGGTGAATTACATTTACATATGTTAGGGTGTACTTTACATTTCATTCAACCCAGCTTATAGCATAACTCATTGATTCAATAAGGTGAGACTACCTTTCACCCTTAGAATCATCATATATATGTGTGAAATACTTTCACATACATTCATAATTTTTCCATGAAAATATCCATTCATTCAACACAATAGGATCATCATAGAGATGTATATTTTATGCATAATAATATGTAAAGGTGTATATGAGAATATACTTTCAGTTGACAACCATAGATACACCATAATCATGTTTATGCATGGAGTGTGTGCAGTTTCCCTCACAATGATAAAACAACAATAACATCATCGGCATCGACACTTCCTTCTCAATGTGTTCATAAGAATGTACATATTATTATAATCATCATAGTCTTCATATGTTGAATTCAAGGATTTATAGACCATGTAAATCAACCGATCCACATTTACTATACTAGACATGGACATAATCGTAATTCAAGTAGTTTATTTATTGCATGTGTAAGCTCATATAATAATATTGAAAGTTATATGGGTATAACACTTCTATAATAGTACCATATGCAATTCAACATGCACAATAAGTAAACACATCCACCTTTCAAGTGGATCAATCATTCATACACAATAAATAAAAACTTTCACTTTTCAAGTGGATCTATACTTCATGCATAATAGATAAACACCTCTACCCTTGCAAGTGGATTATCATATAAACACATCCACCTTTCAAGTGGATCAATCATTCATGCACAATAAATAAACACCTCCACCTTTCAAGTGGATCAATACTTCATGCATAATAGCTAAACACCTCTACCCTTTCAAGTGGATTATTATATAATCTAGATCTTCAAGGTAAATGAATCACATGCTCCATTCTTACTCAATTATAGTCATACTGAATTAAGTAAACTAAATCTCAATACTACATATCCCAGGTTCATCATATAAGACCTAATCATGTTTTTTCATGTCTATAAGATTTAATCATAAGCAATTAATGTCTTGGTGATCTAGTCTAAGGCAACTTATCAAGAAGTTCATCAATCTTAGGAGTTCACATCTGACCCCTCAATATGCCTATTTCGTGACATAACCCTAGATTATATCAATTTCACCTTAGAATCTTAGGTTTATCAAGAATACATATAGAATTATACTTAAATCATGTAATTACATCAAAACCAACTCACATTCAATCAATTGAATTAACTTTAATAACATTCATAATGTAGAAAAGATTCAAATCTAAGATTGGGGAAAACTCATGGATTCATTCAAATTAAAATAATCTAAAATTAGTATTATCATCAATTAAAAACATAATTCAACCTTGCAAAACATCTTTCAAAGGAATCCATGAGGTTGAATTGAAACCCTAGCTTTTCAAGATTCCTAGAATAAAATTGAAAGCTTTTGAGAGGGATCCATTGGTTATAGCTACTCATGGATGAAAACTTACACACCTTTACTAAGAATATCCAACTAATTTTGGGAAGAACCTTGAGAATCTACTACCCAACCTTCAATGGCTTTTGATTTGAGTATATCAAAAGAATGGAGTTAATGAAGTGTTTTAAGACTTAAAACTAAATATATTAATGATATAAACTATTTAAAATCAACCCCACTAAAAAATTAATTAAAATAAAATTACATCAAACTTCTATATTTGGGAAGCCCCTTCGGGGACCACGCCCATCATCATGGCTCGTGAATGGGGACCACGGCCGTGGTCCCTAGGCAGTGTGCTCCCTTGGAAAGCAAACCTCTCAACAAGCTAAGGCATTTCCACGGCCATCTCTATGGATCGTGGTCAAGACCACAAACCATGAAGTGGATCATGGAGTTGAGGCAGTGGCTTGGACAAAATGCCTTGCCTCCCATGCCACCAAGTGACCTTCACAGCCACCTTTATGGACCATGGTCAAGACCACTGACCGTGGAGTGGTCCATAAGTTTGGACATTTCTTGTCCAAGGTTGGGCAAGCCTTGGTCTTTGGCTTAGTCCTTTCCCCCTTGGCTTCGTACTTTCACTTGCCACCCTTAACCAATATTAAAAGAGGGTCTTTCAACTATGGAGTCCATCACATACCTTAACATTGACTCAACTAAACTCCTTTGGATGAGGCTCGGTACAACATAACATAACAATAAACCTCACTACAAACTCAACCAAGGTCGTTAGTCTCTAGTTTCATTTATTCATTTTATGGGTCATTGCAGGTACCCTTTGAAAGAAATCAGACGGGTCATACAACGAAGAAGGGGTGGGGGTAGGATACCTTAGTGTAGTGAGTGGAATAGGTCCCCAGCCCGTGAACTACGAGGGCGGTGCTCCATCCTCTGCCTAGAACTTCCCGATGAATTTGCTTTCTCATTTTCTGAACCTAATTTGCCTAGAAACAGATGGTTTCTTCACAACTCACTTATATACGAATACCCAACATAAGTACATGATAATCTACTCATAAAACCCTCAAATAACTAACATTCATCTCAAGAATTCATCAATACCCCAACTCAAGAATTCATCAAGAACTCAAATCCTGCAAACTCAAAAACAAAAGTGCACTTAAATCGCATGAATTGTGTGTGGGTGACCAAACCCAACACTATGATAACTCACATACCTATTAGGGATCAAACCCTTGGAAAAATTCAACAACATAACACAAAAATATTGACAAACTCCTTGAACCTTCCCTCTTTTCTCATCTATTCTCTTCTTGAACTTTTTTTCTAAAACCCTAAGAATATATTAGGATTCTAAAACTGACCCATGTATGATTTGACACCAAAAAAATCATTTTAATATTATGGGGTAAGGAGCATATCAAAATATCCCTCATTAATTCAGTAACTTTCCTTAACTGGAAAGTCTGACTTGTAATATGCATATCTCTCTCATATGAACTTAAAAATTAGCAACTCGTAGACGAAGAAAAAAGGATTACAAGACCTTTCATTTGATATCTTATGGGCCAGTTAACTCATTATGTACTTGAAGTTATGATCATTTAAAGTTTACCCAAAGCATAACTTGCAAAATTCTCAATTTAGCTATTTTAAATTTAGAGATTTCTAAATTTAGCTTTTTCTAAGGTGGAATATTACAATTTGGTTGAATCTTGTTGATCCAGGTTAGTATGATCTTCTTGATTTAGAATGGCTACATCCTTGTGAACTTTGCCTAGTTTCTTGTGAAGTTTGGAAACCAACCTAAATATCAAACTTAACGTCTGTTCATTAAAAATTCAACAAGAAATTTAAAAAGTCACAACAAATAATAAGCTGTTTACCTTGCAATATTTCTTGTTGTGGATTTGTTGTTTACACTTGGAACAAGTTTGTTTCACCACTTGTTTGGAAATATTTACATACTTCTTTCTTGATTCATATTTACCATTTATTTTATTTATTGAAAGGTATAAGATGCATTGGTTTCAGTCAGGGAGGATCATTCATTGGATTGAAATTCTCAGCCATATCTTCATATTTGAAATTAATTGAATGAGATGACTATAAGTCCTTCCTATACCAATTTTCCACAAGAGGTTCAAGTTCTTGTTCTATGTGACACAAAGCAGAAATAGCATGTTGACATGAAATTTCTCTTAGTTTACAAGTTCTACAACTACAAACTTTATCAGTCAAGTTGACTATATGGCGATATTGCCCTTCTCCAGTCTCAAACCCAACATCAATATTTCAAAGCACCTTGCTTGTCCTAGACTTTTCCTTATTCTCATATAATATAATCCTATCCATAGGTGCAATATCATATATCTAGGTGTCAGCAAACTTAATCATTTCCATAGTTTTAGTTATCATTTTTCTCCTAATTTCCTCCAACACAATTATTACAGATTTGTGTCTACATAATAAGATCCATGAGTTAAAGGTTTCACACGTGTTATTTTCAACTACGTCACATTCGGAATGCTCTTGAAATAATTCTCTCACCCATGAGACTTTTGGATAGTGCGATAAATCAGCACAAATTCTCTTACCAAGTCTCCTCATTTTATGAAGCTCCTCCTTGAACTTGACTTCAAAACTTGCCTGGAAACATCTCCGTGATTATTTTATCCTAGCTTCTCCCTTTTGATGGTCTATTCCAATAGGTCAGATATGGCTAGCACACCTTCTAACTTCAGCATTTGGTAGTAGTTCAGCAACAACAACATGAAAACCCTGCAAAAAAATACAATTCAAGTATATACACTTTCGAATATCTACAATTATCAAGTGTAATAGACAATTACCTTCAGCATATATGCCATCACAGTAATGCCCTGCCCAATACTCAACTAAACGTCCTCTTTCAAATAGTTGATAAAGAAATTCCACTTATGTTTACCCTCCTCGTCCACAATTATCAAGGTATAGGAAACACCTAATTGTTTCCATTCATTCCAACTGTTACTAGAAGTTCACCCTTGCAAGCTCCCTTTAAGAAAAATCCATCAAATCCTATTATTCTTCTACATCCTTCCTTCCACTCCTTCTTAAATGCATCCAAGCATATATAGAAATACACAAATAATTTTTTTCTTGGTACAGTTTCTCTATCCTTACCCAACAGGATTACTAGGATTTTCTATTTTATAAGTTGAGGATACTCACATAGCCTTGCAAATTCCATATTCCAATAACCCATGGTTTATCTAAGAATTATTATCTTCGCTTGTAACAAATTTCTCTACCCACATACAGTCTTAACTCCTCCCTTCACAATCTTGTATTTACTAAATCCTCAAATATGGTTGTTGAGTTATTTCATCCTTGAATCTATATGCTAGGAACTTAGTTGTAAACATTTTTTTCGATTTGATGGAGACATTTATGTCTATGATAATAGTTATTAAATTATTAACTTATCATAAATCCCTATCAACTACACTATAACACAACCATTTGCATTTTCTTTGCATTTACATTTAGCTCTTATTCCACGAGCTTCATTAGGCCATAACTTAATCTGATCATTATTTTCAACAACATATTTTGTCTCAGTCTTTTAATTTTCTTAGACCTTTCCAAAACCAGTCCAAGTTAAAAAATAGCAGTAATACATTCATCATCATACTTGACCTTTTTAATCTTCCTTCTGCCTGCTAGATTATGACCCCTAATAGCTTATATATCTAGCACATCATATCTATCATCACTATCACAAGTTGAGCTATCAATATGTCACGACCCAGATTCTGGAATCCGGATCGCAACCGGCGTCATTGACCTCTTAAAGGTCGCAGACAAGCCTCATCTTGCATTCATTACATTCATCTAGATAAATTTGCGGAAAATTTAAAACTTTTTATATGTATGAAGTATACATAGACTTCATATAATTATTAACAAGATACATCATATACTAAGCTCAACCTAAGAAAACAACCATCCAACATAAAGAATCAATTTGAAACTGCAGATGAATATATCCTAAATAGATTGCCAAACATGTCCTTATTACAAAGGTGCGAAATAAGTACTATGGAAAACATCCACTACATATGTCTAAAACTAAGGCTAGACTAAATTTGTAGCATCCTCAAAATCATGATGACCTACCAAATGGTTTGGAGAAACGCTGAAGTCCGAACCGCTGCAAGTGTCATCAACCTGTCCTCTAACCTACACCTATAAAAATAGTAAATAGTAGGAGTTTAGTACACTATGGGTGTATTTTCACACACACATAAAGCTATGCATGATCAATGAAAGTTCTTCCTAAATGACATGCTATTTCTGGAAAGTCTGGTCCCTAGAATTTCTTAATTCATTGGTTGTGAATTATGGTATGAATATGATGTGTTTTAATGCATTTAAAGAACACAACTCATTTTCTATATGATTAGAATATATTAATATCATCAAAAAAATTAGAAAACTCGGGCAAAAATTTGAGATTTTGATCCTCTTAGGCTGAGAGCTCCTCTTTGTACACTTAGATTATTTTTCAGTCTTTTTCTTCTTGTTGTTGTGTAGTAAAATAACTCCTTTCGTTCTATAATTTACTTACAAGTTCAATGATTCATTGTAGTACCATACACGTTACTTGCTTTCTTTCGTTTGATATCTTCATATCATCATTTTTGGACGATGAGACTTTCACTCAATGAATTACATATGTTCATAGTTCATTTGGTTAGGGCATGTTGGGACCTGTCCTAATGATTGGCATGCATTTGGATATGGATTCATTGAATTACCTTAGATGTTCTTATATTATAATTTCAATACTTTGGCTATATATGATTGGCACAAAATTAGTATTGGCCTAGAAAATTTAAAAACTGACTTCATAGACAATTTATTGGAACAAGCCAAATTTACCCTCATTCATGTTTAGTTTGGTATACCTTAGCAATTATCTAATCTTTTAATTATTGAAATATAAAATTATAGCCATTTTCATTCATCACTCTTAGATGATGTATTGTTAGCCATTTTATTGGCATAAGGCAGGCAATTCATTCAAGTATAATTTCGTGGAATCATTATCCAATTCTATTACATATTTTGAAAATAATTTTGTAGACAATTTTTTTGGCATAAGCCAAACTTTCACTACACTTGATCTTTTAATCATAAATTAACTCACAAGAACAATTCAATGCTTGATTTGTCCAAGCTATGAAGTTATTTTGGCATCATATATTTATAAACTATCTTTGATTCTTTATGAAAGTTATCACTACTTATTCAATGCTATTATGTTCACAAGTTCGTGTGGATAGGGTATGTTCGGAATTGTCCCATTGATTGGCATACCCTTTGTTATGAGTTCATTGATGTAGAGATTGTTATCACTTCGTTAGTACAACTTCACACATTTTGGGATATCAGATTTTGGACATAGTTTTGCTAGCCAATTTGTTGGCATAAACCAAACTTTCACATATGATGGTCATTTAAACTTCATTTATTGTAAGCCAACCTTTTTACATTCAATTAACTTACAATTATCATTCAATGAAACAGCCTATAATAGTAAACTCAACTTCATAAACAACTCATAACAACTTCATCTTTCTCGAACACAAAACTAAGCATTATGTCATTCCTTAATTTGTGTAAATAATCACTCAACCATCTGAATCCAATCTATAGACCTCATTAATAATTAATAAATCAAGAAATAACAAAATTATTTAGAACCACATACCAACATCATGTTCAATATTACATCTATATACTTGAAGAATCGAAAACAAGGATAACAAAGGAGAAAGACGTTCAACAATATCATTGGGAAACAACCCTGGTTTCGAAATTCATGAGTTTGAAACGTTTGAAAAGCCTCTTGGAGAAAGAATTCCATGATATAAACCCATACCTTTAGTAGAACTAAATCTACGAAGACCACCTTGAACAAACCTTGAAGAAACCTCGAAGAAACCTTGAAAATCATCTAAGAAATTTTCTATTTTTTCTTGCGTTTTATTCAGTGTTCTTCTCATGCTTGTTTTCTGGTTTTAGTCGTGTACTTGTTTGAGTTTGAATGTGGTTTTTAGGTTTAGTAACTGACCTTAAACTATTCAACTTAGGGTTTAATAAGTTAATTAAATAAACGGAAAAGGGTTTAAAATACCCTCAAAGTATTGAAAATGCTACAAAATTACCCTCCATCCACCTATTGGCTCCAAAATACCCTTCCCACCCACCTATTGGGTCAAAAATACCCTTGTCATCCACCTTTTGGTTCAAAATTGACCACTTATTTAACGGTTTTATATTTAAACTATTTAAATATTTTTTTAAATACGTGGCACTCAACTATTTGTTATACTTTAACTTATTAGTATAATTTATAAATCAATCCACTACCCAGTCATTACTAATTAAACCCTCCAAATTAATAAATCATTTACATTATTAACGCAACAATAGAAAAGCTACTGCCAATTGAGTGTTTTAAAAAATTTGATACAAAAATATCTATAGAAATAAATTATCATACATTAAAGTGTCTAAATAAAAATTACCGATAAACTTAAAAGTCTGACTATGTTCATCTTAATTATTCTTACGTCTCAATTATGTGATGTTACTTCATAGGTAATCTTTTTTCAAAATAATATATTAAAAGTTTTAAAACAAATCATAAATATTTATAAAATTATATTTTAAAAAAGTGCATGAATTAATTTGGGATGTATTACTTCTTTACCTTTAATCATGAATTTCTAATTCAATCTTGAAAGAGAATCAAATTGAAAGTGTCCTCCTAAATAAGCGTCTCAACATAAATTTAATTGGGGCTTCGATTCGAACTCGAATAATTTTGGATGTCATTTTGATTAATCTATAATTTCATCAAGTTTTAGTAGTGTTTATGACGATTTTGATATTATAGTTGGATTATTAATTGGGTGGGGTTTAGTTAGTAATGATTGGGTAGTGAGTTGGTTTATAAATAATACAAATAAATTAAAATATAACCAATAGTTGAACATCAAGTATTTTAAAAATATTCAAATAGTTTAAATTTAAAATCATTAAATAAGTGGTCAATTTTGAACTCAAAGGTGGATGACAAGGGTATTTTGGAGCCAATAGGTGGATGAAAAGGGCATTTTGGAGTCAATAGGTGGATGAAGGGTAATTTTGTACCATTTTAAATACTTCCAGGGTATTTTAGACTCTTTTCCATTAAATAAATTAATTAACTAATTACTAGCAAAAACCTCCTAAGTGTACTTAACATAGGAGAACATAACACTTAGCCAAATCTGGAAATTGGTGTTAACTATGGTTTTGGTAAAAACTTTGACTTTATATTAATCAATTAAATCATTTTTTTAATTAATTTAGGTACCAAGGGTAAGTACTAAATTACCCTCAAGTCATTGGAACCAAAATTAACCCTTTTGGACCATCTTAGGTTAAGTACTATGAGGTTTCTTTAGTTGTACTAGGTTAGCGTAAGAATTTCGGTTTGAACCCTTTAATTTAATTAATTAAATGGATAAATTAATTAATTAAGTGACCTAGGTTAATTACTAAAGTACCCTGAAGTCATTATAACCATAACAAATCATTTGAATCATCCTAGGTTAGGTACTAGATTGTCTTTTTCTTGTTTTAACCAAAATCTGGAAATTGTTTTGTGATTTCGACTTTGCCCCTTTAAATTAATTAATTAATTTGATAAATTAATTAATTAAATATCCTAGGATAATTACAAAAGTACCCTTAATTCGTTAGGATCTTAACTAATTCTTTGGACCATCCTAGGATAGGTACTAGCTTGTCTCTTTCTTGTCTTAATCGAAATTTGAAATTTTCCTTTTTATTTTCGGTTTTATACCTTTTAATTTAATTAATTAATTTTCTAAATTAATTAATTAGGTAACCTAGAGGAATTACTAAAGTATCTCATTTTTGTTAGGACCATAACTAACCTTTTGGACCATAGTAGGTTAGGTACTAGGTTGTCTCTTTAACTAGTACTAGGTTAGTGTCAACACGATTTTGATCCTAGGTTGTCGGGTGCACTAATGGGTCCAATTATGTTAGTACTAGGTTAGTTAGTTATTTGGGTAAGTATGTTAGAGTCTAAAATTGGTTAGGAAGTTAGGCCCCACATGGAGTGGTCCCTTATGCATGTTTTTGTCCCCTTAATTACCCTAACTGAATTTAGTTAGGGTGGTCCCCTCCTTTGGTGCTTATTTACATGTCTTGCACATGTGTTTGCACATGGGTTGGTGTACTTTCCTAACTAACTATAAATTTATGGTTCCGTTGGAAATGTTTACTTATTGTCCCAAGGACCCTCGCTATATCCTTGGGCACTGCTTAATTTACATGATCATTTTAAATGGTCATGTGGAATGGTACTAGGCTTGACACTTGGATGCCTAACACTTTGTGTGAAACTACTCATAATAGATTTTCTTTTATCTTAGGGTCTTCATTGCAAGTACATTTATTGAACATTAATCTTGGATTGGGGTATGACAACCCAAAAAAGCACAGTTCTTATCTGTATATAGAAAATTGGCTAATATCCCTTGGCCAATTTTTCTATACTATGCCCAATATTTCTCAATATTGAGCATTGGGGTGCCTATGTACCCCTAATAGGCTATTCTAAGGGCATACTGGTTTTTCATTAGACATATGATTTTCCAGAATGTTAAATTATCCCCCCCCCCTTAGGAATATTTGTCCCCAAAAGACACTTATGTATCATTTAAACAAAGAGGGTGGCTTAGTTTGTCTTACTTAAATGTTTCTCTTTTGTGAATATCTAATTCACACTTATTTGGATGATGCATATAATTTAAGATTATTTGAAGCTCTATTATTATTATTTTTGATTGAGGAATATCATTCTCAATCACACTTAACTTAATGCACATCACAAATCATGCAACACAGGAAACGTGTCTATGCTACACAAAAACAGCACATGAAATGCAAACATAACTTCATTTTAACTCACATAGTGCTATTATAAGACATATGATTAGTGACCTATTACACCAAATCGACTAAAGCACTTAAACTTAGTGTCTTAAACATAAACCATACTTAGGAAAAGTATATCTAACCCCCTAGATAACATCTTGCTGGCTTTAATATTTGAACCTAATGATGCCCAACTTAATTTCAAAGGGACTTGCCACTATGCCATCTACTTCTCTACATACCCCTTCGGCCTTAACACTGTCTCCCAAAGGAGTACTAACTAGAAATGGTTCATGTAAAATCTCAAGAAGTAAGTCAAATTGATTAGCCACAAAAGGATTTACCATATACAAGGTAGATCCTGTATCTAATAATGCATAAACAGGAAAGGATGAGACAAGCAAGTTACCATTATCCACATTCGTAAACTTCTCTTGTTCCTCTCTTCCTTTCAATGCATAGAACCGGTTTCTCTTGGGGGGTTCGGCTATAGAATTTGGTCGAGGTTGAGCATATGCCTTGGCCTATTGGATTTGAACCACGCCTTTCTCATTTTAGCCCAAATTATTTGGAAACTGAAGCCTTATTACCCTGTTTCTATAGTCTATTATAGCACAACATTATGAAGCAAATCCATGTCTAAGTCATATTCTTGAGTTGATATGCAGCCAACTTAGCCTTCTCCTCCTCATCAATACTCATAGCAGGCTTTTAGACATTACCATGCATTCACCTCCATGAAAACAACCACACTCACCACACGTCTTTCATCCACGTTGGGCATTTACAATATGGCCCCTTCCTGGGAAGGCCAGATCTTGAGCCTGACGCCTTAGAACACTTAGACATCCTAATTATTGTGTGTATTCTTCTATGCATTCACAGAATAAGAAAGTCATATACTTATATTGACATAAAGTGTCAAAGCTCTAGATTGCACGATAGAGAGTAGAAGAAGGGAGAAATTCCTATATTTACGTAGTCTGTAAGTCATGACTCTGGCACGCTTCATAACCATAATCTAGAAACTACATAACGTGGTTGTGTTGAACTTTAGATCCTAGGTAATTTAACCTCATTCTCTGATACCAAGTTTGTCACGACCCAGATTCTAAAATCCGGATTGCAACTGGCGTCGTTGACTTCTCAGAGGTCGCAGACTAGCCTTTTCTTGCATTCATCACATTCATCTAGTTAAATTTACGAAAATTTTAATACTTTTTATACGTATGAAGTATACATAGACTTCATATAATTATCAACCAGATATATCATATACTAAGCTCAACATAAGAGAACAACCATCCAACATAAAGAATCAATTCAAAACTGTAGATGAATATATCATAAATAGTTTACCAAACATGGCCTTATTACAAGGCTTCAAAATGAAGGTGCCAAAGAAATTCTAGGTACAACATACACTAGCTATGTCCAAAACTAAAGTTATAGTGAATATGTAGCATCCTCGAAATCATGAGGACCTACAAAATGGTTTGGAGAAACACTGAAGTCCAAACCGTTGCAAGTGTTGTCAACCTATCCTCTGACCTACACCTATACAAATAGTAAATAGTAGGGGGTTAGTGCACAACTTGTACTAAGTATTGGTGTATGCACACATACACATAAAGCTATGCATGATCAATGAAAGCTCTTCCTAAACGACATGTTATTTCTTGAAAGTCCGGTCACTAGAATTTCTTAATTCATTGGTTGTGAATTGTGGTATAAGTATGATGTGTTTTAATGCATTCAAATTACACAACTCATTTTATATATGATTAAAATATATTATTATCATCAAAAAAAATTAGAACAACTCGGGCGAAGATTTGAGATTTTGATTCTCTAAGGCCGAGGTCTCGTCTTTGTACACTTAAATTATTTTTCAGTCTTTTTCTTCTTGTTGTTGTGTAGTTCAATAACTCCTTCAGTCTTATGTTTTACTTACAATTGCAATGATTCATTGTAGTCTCATACCCATAATGAATCGATGTAAGTAATCCAAGGACTAAAGAATGATTTCCCTGCCTTATAGTGAGTCATTCTTTACACTATATATTCATTACCTTTCACAAGTAATTCTTTATTGATCATGCTATTGATTTCATTTATTTCATGTTTTATATATTATACATTTCATATACATGAGACTTTGGAATCGTTAATGTAGCATATGACATCTCAAGTGAGGGCCCAACATATGGGACCTCGACCCTAGGGCCTTCATTAGCAAACACAGAGTTTGCTTCATTCGTTCATTTGTACTTCACATTATTCATTTCATTCATTTGTAGGCTTATGTAAACACCATATATACCTAGGATGAATTTTAAGACTCTCATCGGGATCATGAAGTGCAATGACCAAGAATGACCTAATGTTATTACTTGAATCTGATTTCACCTCCTTATTGTCTTGCAAAAACACCTTCGGTATCGTTCATTTCATTCTCTTTCATACATTGAGGAACTCCAACCTTAACCAACATAGATCATCTGAGCATCATGAAATCCAGTGTCTACCCCACACTGACAAATCACCGGTCAAATGACCCAAAACATGCTAGCGTACATGGGAATTGAACCCCGCCAGATCCCTATATTGGTAGTATAGGTTCGAAGACTAGGAGATATAAGGAGACCCATACCAGGCATGCTGGACAGTCTCATCTCATGAGAGTTACGTGAACCTCCGTCCTTCACGAAAGAAGGCATCACCGCTCATAGCTAGTCTATAGGTGCTCAGTATAAAGTTCTATTTCATTCAAGGCATACGTCATGGAAGTTGGCTTCTTTAATGAGGACATCATAGCTCAATAGATGAATTCTCATCTCATCATCAGTATTAAGTATACATTAGTCTCAATACTTTCATTAGAGTGTACATAGAGATTGGTCTCTTCATTAGCTTTACACTCTCATAGGTTAGTACGTTTTGGTAACATTTACTTACTTCATGACTTTTCATCCTTTCCTGTAAATTATGAAATATGAATTGTCCTTACACAACATCTTTGGTGTTAATGAGACTTGTCTCACACATTCTAACACCATTCTTTCGTGAGTATATTTAACATAGTAGATTAGGTGTAAGTGAGGATTGTCTCACTTATTTTAATACCTCATTAAGGTCACTTTCTTAACTTAGACATCTTTAGGTATGTTATTACTCACGTTACTTGCTTTCTTTCATTTGATATCTTCATATCATCATTTATGGACGATGAGACTTTCTCTTAACGAATTACATATGTCCATAGTTCATTTGGTTAGGGCATGTTGGGACTTGTCTCAATGATTGGCATGCCTTTGGATATGGATTCATTGAATTACCTTAGATGTTCTTAATATATGATTGGCACAAAATTAGTATTGGCCTAGAAAATTTTAAAAATCACTTCATAGCCAATTTATTGGCACAAGCCAAAGTTACACTCGTTCATGTTTAGTTTGGTATACCTTAGCCATTAGGTAATATTTAAATTATTTAAAGATAACATTATATCCAATTTCATTCATCACTCTTAGACGATGCATTGTTAGCCATTTTATTGGCATAAGGCAGGCAATTCATTCAAGTATAATTTCATGCAATTGTTAGCAAATTCTATTACATATTTTGAAATTAATGTTGTAGACAAATTTACTGGCATAAGCCAAACTTTCACTACACTTGAACTTTTAATCTTTAAGTAACTTACAAGGACAATTCAATGCTTGGTTTGGCCAAGATATGAAGTTATTTAAGCATTATAGATTCATGAACTAGCTTTGATTCTTTATGAAAGTTATAACTACTTATTTAATGTTATTACTTTCACAAGTATGTGTGGATAGGGTATGTTGGAATTTGTCCCATTGGCTGGCATACCCTATGTTATTAGTTCATTGATGTAGAGATTGATATCACTTTGTTAGTATAACTTCACATATTTTGGGAGATAATATTTTGGACATATTTTTTCTAATCAATTTGTTGGCATAAACCAAACTTTCACATATAGTGGTCATTTAAACTTTATTTGTTGTAAGCCAACCTTTTTACATTCAATTAACTTATGATTATCATTCAATGAACAGCCTATAACAGTAGACTCAACTTCATAAAAAACTCACAACAACTTCATCTTTCTTGAACACAAAACTAAATATTATGTCATTCCTTTATCTGTGTAACTAATCATTCAACCATCCGAATCCAATCTATAGACCTCATTAATAATTAATAAATCAAGAACTTATAAAAATCCGTTAGAACCACATACCGACAACATGTTCAAGATTACATCTATATTCTTAAAGAATTGAAAACAAGGATACCTAGGGAGATGGACGTTCAACAATATCATTGGGAAAAACCCTCGTTTCAAAATCCATGAGTTTTAAACCTTTGAAAAGCCTCTTTTGGGAAACAATTTAATGAGAGAACCCATACCTTAAGTAGAACATAATCTACGAATACCACCTTGAACGAACCTTGAAGAAACCTTGAAAATCATCTAAGAAATTTTCTCTTTTTTTCTTGCGTTTTGTTCACTGATTTTCTCACGCTTGTTTTCTGATTTTAGTCGTGTATTTGTTGAGCTTGAACGTGGTTTTTAGGTTTAGGAACTGAACTTGACTTATTCAACTTAGGTTTTAATAATTTAATTAAATAATTATTAAAAAACCCTCCTAAGTTGACTAAACATAGGAGAACATAACACTTACTCAAATCTGGAAATTTGTGTTGACTATGGTTTTGGTCAACATTTTGACTTTATATTTTAAATCCTTAATTAAATTAATTTATGTACCTAGGTCAAGTACTAAAGTACCATAAGTCATTGGAACAAAAATTAACCCTTTTGGACCTTCCTAGGTTAAATACTACGATGTTTCTTGAGTTGTACTAGGTTAGTGTAAGAATTTTGATTTGACCCCTTTAATTTATTTTATTAAATGGATAATTTATTTAATTAAGTTACCTAGGTTAACTACTAAAGAACCCTTAAGTCTTTATAACCATAACTAATCCTTCGAACTATCCTAGGTTAGGTACTAGGTTGTCTTTTTCTTGTTTTAACCGAAATTTGGAAATTGTTTTGTGATTTCGGTTTTGCACCTTTAAATTAATTAATTAAGTTTCTAAATTAACTAATTCAGTAGAATAGGATAATTACTAAAGTACACTTAAGTCTTTAGGATCTTGACTAACTCTTTGGACCATCCTAGGTTGGGTACTAGGTTGTCCCTTTCTTGTCTTAACCGAAATCTGAAAATTTCCTTTTTATTTTCGGTTTTATACTTTTTAGATTAATTAATTAATTTTCTAAATTAATTAATTAGGTAACCTAGGTAATTACTAAAGTACCCCTAAGTTTTTAGGACCATAACTAACCTTTTGGACCATACTAGTTTAGGTACTAGGTTGTCTCTTTAACTAGTACTAGGTTAGTGTCAACCCGGATTTGGTCCTAGGTTGTTGGGTATACTAATGGGTCCAATTCGGTTAGTCCTAGGTTATTTAGCTATTAGGGGAAGTAGGTTAGAGTTTAAAATTGGTTAGGAAGTTATGTCCCACATGGACTGGTCTTATGCATGTGTTTGTCTCCTTAATTACCCTAACCGAATTCGGATAAGGTGGCCCCCTCCTTTGGTGCTTCTTCACATGTATTGCACATGTGCTTGAACATGGGTTGGTTGTTCTTTCCTAACTAAATATTAATTTATGGTTCCTTCGGGAATGTTTACTTATTGTTCCAAAGACCCTCACTATGTCCTTGGGCACTGCTTAATTTACATGATCATTTTAAATGGTCATGTGGAATGGTACTAGGCTTGACACTTGGATGCCTAGTACTTTGTGTGAACTATTCATAACGGATTTTCTTTTAGCTTAGGGTCTTCATTGCAGGTACATTTGTTGAACATCAATCTTAAATGGGGTATGAAACCCCAAAAAGTATATTTCTTATTCCTACATAGAAAATTGGCTAATATCCCTTAGCCAATTTTTCTATACTATGTCCAATATTCTCAATATTGGGCATTGGGGTGATTATGTACCCTCTAATAGGCTATCCTAATGTCATACAGGTTTTTCATTAGACATATGATTTTATAGAATGTTACACAATATACTACTGTTGTCCACCTACTTTGTCAACATATCTATGCTTTTTATTTATTTTAATATATTCATATCCTCTGTCAACACTAACTTCACCTACTGGTACTTCTTCATGTATTGTTTCCTTGGATTAAGATTTGTTTTCTTACTAAAATTAGGATTTCTTTTGTTTTTTCCTTTCAACCGTAAAGGATCTCAATAATTCATAAACATTTGAATCATCTTCCTCTAGGATAGGATTTACATATGTTACTATTGGGCAGATTTGTATCACCTTCATTATGATCTATATCAACTCCATGCGTATTTGTAGCAGCTTCATTTTGATCTGTATCATCTTGAAACATATCTATATCACCTCCATTCATATTTGAATCATCCTCATTAAAGTTTTGAAACAACCTCATCCCCCATAGTTTCACAAGTATTTATACCCACAGATTCATCATCAGGTTCAGACCATGCTAAAAGACCAGCTGGAGTAGGCTATTCCTCAAACTCATTAATTTCATGGACTGCATACACGTGAAAGTCATCACCATCAGTCAAGTCTTTCAAAAAGTCTAACAATTGAAATATAAAAAGTAGCTTGAACTAATTCATTGTTATTTACATTTCTACAGTAAAGTTCCTTCACTTTTGTACACCTAATGTCTTTAGTGCATAAAAAGAACTCGACAAGACTAAAATGAACTTTATCTAGTCCAACACCAAATACAACGAATTTCCCTTAGTAAAGAAGGTTAGTGTTTTTAACAACACGCCCCCACCCCACCCACCCACCCACCCCTGGATGAAAACATTTTAAATATAGTTTTCTATATCCCAAAACGCAGACCTCCCATCAAAAGGGAATACCCAAAAATCCTCTAACTTTATGAGTACAAGTTAGGCCAGAATCTAAATTCAAAATGATCAACAAGCAAGATACACTTTTTCAAGAATAAGCATATAAACACAAAAAAAAATTTGTAGAACCTTCAATTTCTTTAATGTTGTAAAGTCCGATAAAATGTCAATACTTATTTTTCAATCTTAAATCTGAAAAATGGCGACATACAATAAAGCACTAGTTAGTACAAACTATGATTTGATTAATAAACAAACCAATTCATATAAAGTTGATCTTAGTGAATTGAAAGATCTACCTATGGTTTCCATCAAAGGAGAGAGAAAATCAAGCTTAGGGAGTTGAAAGATCACCACCTTTTAATTTGACGAAAAAAATGATGTGCAAAGGGATTTAAGAGTGGACATAATATAATGGTTGGGTCCCATGCTCCTGTAGTCAATAAAAAGTTGTTCAAATAATGATAAATTGACCAAACGGGACCCTACGTTAGGTGTTCAAATGAACATCGCCCAATATAGTGTAAACTTTATGTGGGACACCTATAGGTTAGGCCGATACATTATAGATACATAAATTGCACTAAAAATTATCCCCTAAAGTATTCGCATATTTCACTTAGAGACATCAATTTAGACTGATACCTATTCAACACCTTATATGTCCAAAAGAACACAAAATGCTACCATAGCAAAAAATGTGTATTTCACACTCCTTAAGCATGTGAAACCATTGGAAACAATATTTTTATTTTTTATTTACTACTAATAAACCTAAATTAATAATAACGTACAAATAATAATTAATTTAAAAATGTCTCTTCCCCATCTTCCGTCACTGCAACTATTTTATCTCCTTACACACACACACCACCTCTCTCTCTCTCATCCTCTCTGATTCTTCTCATGTTTTTTCCTTCTTATTGTTATATTAAATCTAATAAAAGTCTCAAATTCTAGTAAAGTTCCATTATATTTGATGAAAATAATATTTCAACAAAGTAATTGATTATTTTTTCTATAATTGTCCATATCTTTGTATAATGGTTATAAATAATTACCAATGGAAAGAATATTAAGATACGGGTAGAAGATTTTGATGCTATCAGAAGGGAAGGTGAATGAATGGTCAACTTATATGGACAATAATGGTGTATTACTGGAGCTGGTGAAATGGATAAGATTCAATGAAAAAAAACAAAGGGGTAGAGGCTATGGTTGACTAGCTTTCAGGCACAGTGGACACTGGAAAAGGAACAAAGAAGAAGGGGAAAAATAAGAAGAAGAAGAAGAAAAAGCATGGAGGTGATAATTTCCTATAAACATAAAACAAACAGGTAAATAAGGTTGATGGATAAAAAGAAGAAGAAGAAGAAGAGTGGGTGGCCGGTAGGGTAGGGTGGGGTGGGTTGGGTTAATTCAAAATACTTTTTTTTACTTTTTTGATTATATAAATAGAATTTTTTTTAAAAATCCAATCACAATGTCTCATCACTTTTTTGGTCCATTTGCTATGTATAAGTGTTTTAAATGCAAACATATTTATCTTTATACTATAACGACCCAAAATACATCCTAGATGTGACATAAGGTATAAGACCTCTAGAGGTCTAACACAATCCATTTAGTACGCATCATACAATATAATAGAAATAAGAGAGTTTAAAAGTAGCATTTCATATTAAAGAGTTTCACACGAAATAGCGGAAGTATAACATAAGTCTTAAATCCATTTATAACATCAAAGGAGTGACTATGACGTAGCTCATACTTCACTTACAATATGCAAAAATAAAATACATGAAATCAATAAAAGAGACTCGGTCCTCGGAACATGATGACTCACCAATCTTCATATCTATATGAGATCACGAGACACGAGTATGGGAGGTAGGAGCACTGGACCTAACATTAGTGAAATAATGTAGGAAAAAGTGTGTGTTAGTACATGGAATGTAACAAGTATGATAAAAATGCATAAGAGTTACAAATCATGCTAAAAGGAGGTTTAAATGACATGCAATGACCAACCTAATCATAACGTAACATGTTTAAAAATATAAGTCATAACCATGGTCAATTCAAGATAAACATATTTAAAACACGTTTGATATACTTTTAGAAAGTAACCTTAATTAGCTCATTATTGTGGGAAATTACCTTTAACTAACATAGACCATGTGATCTATAACATGGAATTCAATGTCCGCCCCACAACGTAAAGGGATATTCGTACTTGCTAAGGTAAGAATCATGAATTTCTAGCTTAGGTGGATTTACTAGCTAATGTTTATCCAAGACAGTCTATGGTGGCACGTAGTTTATGGGACATGGGTATTTGTCACTTGTCCACTCGATTCAAAGATTGAATCCCACAAAATAGTCATTAATATTAACTTGGCTTATCATTATTGAACATGGGTAATCATCGCTTGTCTTAATATTATGGGACATAGGTAATTGTCACTTGTCTTATCATTCGAATAATTCCTAATTCTTGATTCAAAGTTTAGTAGAGAACACCTTTCAACCTTATGTTTTGCTTGGTGTTCTGTATGCTAATTTTAATTGTTGCTTTTGGTTTGATTTTCTTTTGGTTTTCTCTGGTTGCTCCTTCGTTTTAGTACTCCTCAAATAAATTGTTATCGCCTACACTTCACTCCTCCATTATAATCTCTCTCTGATTTTACCTGTTACTTCTTAATTTTCAATTTAAGTAAGAAGTGTAAATTTATTATTGATTTACCTAAAAATCTCAAAACGTACGCACTCACTTTCCCTTACGCCTCCCATGTCTCATTCTTACCTTTAGTATAGATAGTGCAGGCTATATGATAGAGTTGATGGTCCTAAGGTATTTGATATAATTGATATAAAGTTATGTTTATGCAGTTGCTTCATAAATAAAATATAAAAATTTGAGTTTTCAAAACTTTACCGTGCTCAGTATATAATTGACAATTTTCTCAGAAGAAAGAAGGAAGAAATTGTCATCATTGAGTACGATTAGTAATCGGTATCGTGATTGAACCCTAGATGTTGTTTGTCAATTCTTTAAATGTTCCATGTCATGTATATTAAGATCTTTTTTTGTATCAATATGAACATTATGCTTTTGCAATTACTATATTTGTACTACATGTTTCACTCTGCTTCATGTCTACGTTGAGAAGATCCCACAACTCTTACAATTTCTTTGAGAACCTTTCGTGTGATATAGGTGAAGATGATGAACTGTTATTCTTATTAGAATGGTTAAAAATTGGAAAAGGTACAATATTCTTATTAGAATGGTTAAAAATTCATAATTATTGTTAAATGAGTGAATTCTACGTCAATGATGTCGGGAAAAAAAATACTATCTCAAGAGTTTAGTGTATGCATTCGTACGCTGAAACATTTTATGAAAACAAGTTGCTTCCCTTATGTTATTGTGTGATGTACATTTAGAACACTAATGTTTCTGAATGTTGTTAGCTAGAGCCGGCAATGATATGCATAATACAAGTATCTAAAATCAATGAAAAATCTGATCCTTTTGGTGCATCCACGAGGTTCTTATTTGTGGAGAATATTTGGTGTCGTTCATAGGAAATTGTAAGGTTTTTGATATACTTCTTGTATGCAGCTGGTTTTTTGTCCTTCTTATTGAAATTCATTACTATCTAAAAAAATGAATCCAAGTATGTACATCTGATTGCTAAGTTGTGGGAGTTGAAAGGTTGTTGTTCTAATGTGCCTCCCTCATATTTGCTTTTGCAATTAGATAGCAATGTCTTTGGATTTCTAAAGGTCTCTTACATTTACCTTGTCAAAAATTGCCCTCTTTCATTTTCTGTGCGTATCTTCAATCTTTGTTCGTTATATGAGGTTTCACTGCAGACCCTTTAGTTAGTAATTAAATAGTGTAATATGTTAGAGGAAGGAAGACTATGCAATATTGGCACCCCAAACTAAAAATTATAAAATGTTAAATGACAGCAGATTGAAGTAGTTAATAAAGAGAAACTAATGAAAATCAATTCTCACTTGAGAAATAAGTGAATCCTTGGAGGACCCCAAAGTATCTATCGTATATTATCACTTTCAACAATTGCTTTGAGAATATATTATCTAACTAGAAATGTTATACACTCTAGCTACTTGTTATATTACTTGTTACGATTTAGTTAGTTTAGTTAATTATGTTTAATCAGTCATTTAGTTAACTATTTCAATTAATTATTTAGAATAGTTAGTTTACTAATTCTGTTATTGACAGCTCATTAGTTTGTTAGATATTTTTTTATTTTTCTTGTAAAATTACATTGTCTCCTCATAGTGTAAATCAGTTGGTTGATTCTTTCCACACTCTCTTCTTCTCCTTTCAATCTTTGTTGTTTCATTCATGGATGATCATCCATGGTTGTGAGATAGTTTTTTCACATGGTATCAGACCAAGGGGGTACTTCGATTCATCTATTTTGCCTTCTTCGTGCTTCTTTTTTGATATCGTTTTTTTATTTTTGATATGCATATCATAGTTGTTGGATAGAATTGAATTCTAGATCTATTTTTTTTAAATTTCTTTTCTGCTGGATTTCATTACTAGATCAAATGGTATTTGGTGTATTTATTTGATCTGATTTTACTATGGCGATTGAGAATGGTTCAACTTCGATTGAGAATTCTGTGAATAATAATGGTGTTAACAGTAATGATCTTAGTTCTCCACTGTATGAGCATCTTTCTTATAATCCTAGTGCTTTGCTGGTTCAAAATCCTTTTGATGGAATAGGTTATAGATCATGGAGACGAAGTATTCTTAGAATTCTGTCAATTAAAAACAGGTTGGGTTTTATCAATGGTGATTGTAAAAGGCCTGATACAGGAACACCACAGTTTCGTCAATGGGAAAGGTGTGGTGATATGGTTACTTCCTGGATTCTTAATTCTCTAACTAAGGGAATTACAGAAAGGGTAGAATATGTTTTTGATTCATGTGAATTGTGGAAAGAGTTGGAGGATTGATATGACCAAACTAATGGTGCAAAATTGTATCAAATTCAACGTGAAATCAATGAATTGTAAAAAACGAACTTTGGATACTACTGCTTATTACACTAGGATGAAAAAGTTGTGGGAAGAGTTGAGTACATTACACATAAAAACTCAATGCAATTGTAATTGCACTTGTGGAGCCAAGGATAATATGTTCAAAGTGGAGCAGGATAGAAGATTAATACAATTCCTTATGGGGTTGAATGAAGTTTATACTGTAGTACGAGGAAATATCGAACCCATTACCGTCCCTAGCAGAAACTTTTTCTCTGTTAGTACAGGATGAGAAGCAGAGAGAAATTAAACCTGGTGCTCAAATGTTCATGGAATCTACTTCTTTGAATGCAAGTAGTTCAGAAAAAATGGCATGGAGTCTGTTGTTTTCAATGCAAATAGTTCATAGAGGATCGGGTTCTTCTAGATCACCAAGACTAAGTAACACTTCTACATGGAACAACAATGTTAATTTCATAACCAATTACTCTCAGATCAGTTCCTATGGTAGTAGCAAACCTCGTGTGATATGTGACTATTGCAGAAGACCTGGACACATCAGGGATAAATGCTACAAACTACATGGCTACCCACAGATAAATAACAATCCACAAAGGAACAATTATCAAAATGGGTACAGGGAAAATAATCAGAATTCTAGATTCAACAGAGGAAAGAGCCTTATAGTTGATGTTCATGGTTGTTCAGGAGAGGAAAATGATGGTGAAGCAAATGCTGACATAGGTCATCAACTAACTAAAGAACAGTATGTTCAATTTGTGGAGTTGTTGCAGCAGTGGACAATGGTAGTATGAATTTTGCAGGTATGATAGCATGTACTTCTTCAATTGCTTTTGGGAAATTGTCTTATAGATGTTCTCACAATGAAACTGAATCTTGGATCTTTTACTCAGGATCCTCTCACCATATGACTTTTGATATAACAGTCCTAACAAACATTACATACCTTCCATGTCCCTTGTTGATTTCCTTATCAAATAGTTATAGAGTAAAACTCATTAAAATTGGTACTGTGATACTTGCACCAGACATTATTTTGCATCAAGTGTTGTATGTGCCTTCATTCAAATATAATCTTGTTTCAATTCATTGCCTTTCAAAATCCATGCCTAAAAGTATTGTGTATTTTTTTGAATCTTCATGCATTCTGCAGGCCCCTTCAATGAAGAGGCCTCTGGTAATTTGTGAAGCAAAAGATGGGCTTTATTTTTTGTGTTCTAAATGCATGATGAAACATGTTCTTCCTGATGCTGCTTCTACTGCTTCTACATCTGATCATCTATCAAGACCAAATTTTTTCAATTCTAAGCCTGTATTTTTCCTACTCACTCATGTAAACATAATACACAATCTTCTGTGTGTTCTTCAATCAATAAAACTCCTAATATTTCTTCTTCTTTTATGCCTCATACTTGCAATGATGTGAATGTATTATGGCATAATAGACTTGGACATTTACCTTTTTTAAAGATGAAGGAAATTAATTTCATACCTGAGAGTTTTTCTGTAAAACAACATTTCCTTTGTAACATATTTCCTATGGCAAGACAAGAAAGAATGCCCTTTCATCATAGTATCCACATTTCTACCAAAAGTCTTCAATTACTACATATATATTTATGGGGTCCATATCACATGGTACACATGATAAACATAGATACTTTATCACTATTGTTGATGACTATAGTAGATGCACATGGAAACAATTGTTGACATGTAAGAGTAATACTCTAGTAGTCATCAAAAATTTCTTATCCATGATTGAGAATCAATTCAATACCCGTGTTCAGACCATAACAACTGGCAATGGACTTGAGTTTGTGAATACAGAAACATCAAACTTTCTTGAGGGAAAAGGAATTATACATGAGAGAACTTGTCCTTACACCCCAACAAAATGGGGGGTGGAAAGAAAATACAAATACTTGTTAGAAACTTCCAGGCCCTTCTTTTTCAATACAAGTTACCTCTTAAGTATTGGGGTGAGTGTCTATTGTGTGCCACATACATCATTAATAGACTTCCTACCTCCCAAGTAAAGGCTAAGTCCCCATATGATTTATTATATGACACCAAACCAACATACTCACACATGAGATCCTTTGGTTGTCTATGCAATCCTACTTTCCCAAAGACTCATAGGGACAAGTTCCAAGCAAGGACCAAACCACATGTATTCATAGGCTACCCCTTTGGGTCAAAAGGTTACAAGGTTCTTAGTCTAGCCACAAGAAAAATACACATCTCAAGGGATGTAGTTTTTAAAGAAAGTATCTTTCATTTTGTTGTTTTATCTGATGTATCTTCCTTTCCTTCAGTCTTACATTTTGTACCCTTCATAGATATTTTACATGATGACACTGTCTCACATTCTATGCAACATGTGGAAAATAATGTGGATGGTGCAAGTAACAGTCTACTTCATACATCACCTAATACTACAACTAGTTTATCACCCAATAATGTAGAACCTGATTCTAATTCTGTCCAAAGATCTGATCTTATGATTCCCAATAGACCATCTAGATCACATAAATTATTGGCATACCTGCATGATTATTTTTACCTAACAATTTAAGAAATCAGTTACATAATTCACATGTTTCCCTCAATACTGCATTCTCAAAACACCAACATATACCATATGAGATCTTGGCTTCTGAGAGTCAAACACTTGTTAGGAACTCAGTAATGATAATGAACCTTCTTCATATAAAGAAACTGCTATAAACCCTGCCTGGCAGCAAGATATGACACAAGAATGTGACGCATTACACACAAATCATACTTGGGATCTTGTTAGTCTACCTAGTGGTAAGAAGGTCATAGGATGTAGATGGGTGTACAAAGTGAAGCATAAAGTTGATGGAACTGCTGAGAGATTCAAAGCAATACTTATAGTGAAGGGTTATACTCAAGAAGCTGGAATTGATTATACAGAGACTTTTTCACCAGTAATTAAGATGACAACTGTGAGGGCTTTGTCAGTTACAGTTGTAAAGAAGGTCTGGGATATATTCCAACTTGATGTGAACAATGCCTTCCTACATGGAGATTTACATGAAGAAGTGTATATGGAAGTTCCCCGAGGATTAGAAATGCACAAGCCAGGGATGGTATGCAGATTAAATAAGTCTCTATATGGCCTGAAACAAGCCAGCAGGCAGTGGTATACCAAGTTGACTGAAGCTTTATATTCAAAAGGCTACACACACTCTTTGAATGATTATTCCTTGTTCTATAAGAAGTCTGAGACTTCAACCATTTTTGTTGATGTTTATGTAGATGATGTGATCCTAACTGGCACAAATGTTTCTAAAATCAATGACCTCAAGGCATTTCTTCATGACAAGTTTAAAATTAAGGATTTAGGCAAGCTGCATTATGTCCTTGGAATAGAGGTACTATATAAAGATAATGGACTGATCATTTCTACGAGGAAATTTATTCTTGACATGTTGAATGATTACAAGATTGGAAACATGAGCAGTTGTTCATCTCCACTTGATCCTACACTCAAACTCCAAGCAAAGGAAAGAACATCTTTAATATAACCACTTTTCTATAGAAAACTCATTGGTAAACTAAATTTCTTAACCAATGCAAGGATGGGCATCTAATACAGTGTGCAAAATCTCAGCCAGTTCATGAAAGATCCTAGAGAGCCACATTTACAAGCAGCATTTCATCTACAGAGGTATCTTAAGGCAGACCCTGCACTAGGAATTTTTATGTCCAAAGATCAGTCTTACAGTATCAAGGATTATTGTGACTCTGACTGGGTTGGATGTACCGATACTAGAAGGTCAATAAGTGGCTATATTGTGTTAATGGGTAACAGTCCACTCAGCTGGAAGCAGAGTATAGGGATCTAAGGAAAGTTGTAGGAGAATTAGTTTGGCTCAGCAGATTAGTCACAGAACTTACACTGCCATTGCAAACACCTATAGAAGTATATTTTGATAGCCAATCAACCCTTCATATAGCTCGAAACCCAATGTTTCATGAACGTACTAAACATATTGAGGTTGATTGTCACTTTGTAAGGAATCTACTTCAGACAGGTCTCATATCATTGCATCACATAAGTTCTGATAATCAACTGACAGACATACTAACTAAGACATTGACTGGAATCAAGCATTCTGCAGCACTTAACAAGTTGTTTGTGTTCTCCACACCTCCAACTTGAGGGGGGTGTTACGATTTAGTTAGTTTAGTTAATTATGTCAATCAGTCATTTAGTTAGTTGTTTCAATTAATTAGTTAGAATAGATAGTTAGCTAATTCTGTTATTGACAGTTCATTAGTTTGTTAGATATTTTTTATTTTTCTGGTATAAATACATTGTCTCCTCATAGTGTAAATCAGTTGGTTGATTCTTTCCACACTATGTTCTTCTCCTTTCCATGTTTGTTGTTACATTCGTGGATGATCAGCCATGGTTGTTAGCTAGTTTTTTGATACTACTCTTGATAACAAAAGTTATATGTTAGCCTCAGCAGAAGACGAAACAACTGCTTCTGCTAAAACCTTTTCCCCCAAAATAATGAATTGCCTCTATATCTTCTCAAGTTGCAAGAATTTTGTTAATTCCTTAGGTTATTTATGTCTAAGCCTAATTTATTTAAGAGGAAATTCTACATTCTTTTTTCGTGTCATGGATACATCTCCAGCTAGGTCTCAATATGGTGGACATTTATTTCAGATTTTCCTACATTTTATAGGATAGCAATGGTATTATACTTCTCATAAAGTGCTCAAAATAGTGCTATCTTGATTTCTCTTGTTTCATCAGTTTTTTAATTTCATGAAATGGGTATTTCTTGACTTGTACCAAAAAGGAACAATTTGTTATATGTTTATTAATGTGTTTTCTGTATTCTCTCTTTGATTTTTCATTTTGGATTTAATTTTCTGTTTGGGAAAGCAAATAGAAATTGTTGTGAAGGTTCTATCTTTTATGTATGTAAATAGATAATATTATCCTCTACTTATGTAATATGTTTTCCAGACACACTTATGTCACATACAAGCTTTTGCAGTTGGTGTTGTATTGATGCGTGTCCACATTGCTAGGTCCATATGCGAAGGAGTCGCTCAACAACTCTCTTGCCAACTCTCCTGCCAAATGACCAGGTATAATATATGTTAACTTCTACTTTTGCTTGTCTGAGATATAGTTTGTCATTGAGTTGAGTCCATGACAAAACGATTAATGAGTTGTTCAATCTGAAAATTATTCTTACCAACTCATTAAAGTCCAATTTAGTAAGAGTTAGAAAGATATTACACAAGTGTTCCTTTTTTTTAATATCAGGAAAGTCATTGTTACCTGATTGCCTCCTGCGAACAAAGTTGATTTTATATATAAGTTGTAGAAACTCCCGAGATTATCACCAGCTAGCTGAGGAACATAATATAAATATCATTCTTGTGGGAAAATATGTCTCACCATATTGAAAAAATAAAAGAACTCACTATTTTTAGGAGTTTTTAAAAATTATTTTATTAGAGTCTTATATGACTTGAATTTAGGAGTTAGTTCTTTTATTTATTATTTGAATTTTAGTAATAAGTTAGTAACATATCTTTCTCTTTTTAATTCCCTTTCATAATACTGCAATATTTTTTCTCTCAAAGTCTTTCTCTATAATTTTCTTAATTGTTTAATTAAAAACACAACTATTGGTATCTAGAGCCTTCTTCTTGAAGGACTTGTGAGTAAAAAAATAGATTTCAAACAGTTTTTCATGAATGGCTCTTCTTATTTTTTATGGTAAGAATTATCAAATATGTGCTGTGAGAATGGAAACTTACTTGGAGGCTCTTGATCTTTCGGAAGCCGTGGAAGAGGATTATGAAATCAATCCGCTGTAAAATAATTAATTCCACCGTGGCCCAATTCAAGAGTCAAAAGGATGAAGATGTTGCTTAAGTCACTACTAAAGAAGAAGAGGACTACTTATTTGTGGCAACTTGTTTTTCAACCAAAAGATCTTATTTTTGGAAGAGTGATAATGGTTGTACAAACCACATGACATATGAAAGAAATCTTTTTGAAGTTTTCATTCCTATGGAAAATAAGAAAGTCATAATTGGGAATGGTTATTGTATTCCTGCAAAAGGAAAACGGTATGTTTCAATTAAACAAATTCAGGTACAAAAATAATTTCATATGTTCTTTATGTGTCTGATGTTGATAAAAGTTTGTTTAGTGTTGGTCAGTTAATAGATAAAGGATTTAAGTTATTATTTGAAGACAAATATTGTCGAATCTTTGATTCCACTAAGTAGAGATTTTACAAGTTGAAATGGGAGGTAAGAGCTTCTCCTTTAGTCCATTAGAAGATGCACACAAGTCTTACAAGATAAAGGACGAGTTAGCAGATTTGTTCACAAGGTCAATTTCAGATGAGACTACAATCTACAATTCCTGATCCAAGGAGTGTTGAAAATATGTCTCAAGATATTGCAGAAATAAAACACTTAGCTACTTTTAGGAGTTTTTAAAGTATTTTATTAGAATCCTATGTGACTTGAATTTAGGAGTTAATTCTTTTATTTATTATTTGAATTTTACTGATAGGTTAGTAGCATTTTTTTTCTATTTTTAGTTAAAAATTATATCTATAAATTGAAGTTTTTGAATTATTAATAAAATAATTTTCCTTTAATAATACTGCAGTATTTTTTCTCTCAAAGTCTTGCTCTGTTATTTTCTTAATTTCTTTATTAAAAACCCAACATCTACTAATTGTACAAATTACAGGTAAACAACACAGACCCATGATATGCAAATGCAAGGTCTGAAATTTGATTCTTTCTCCATTGCCGAGTAATCTAGATTATCTAATAGTACATTGTGAGAACTAATTAACTCATCGTGATTTTGGAGATGAACGACTAAAGTATACATATTGTTAGTAGGCAATTATAATGTGGTTTGTGAATTACCAGTTAGATATACAAGAAAGTAAAGATTTCAAGATAAGTTGTTACTTATATTTACACATACTTGTACTTTTACAAATAGTTATGCTTGTATCTAACTAATACGGTCATAGTTATGCTTATATCTAACTAATGCGGTTAACATTTATTCCTATTTCTTTGTGTTCAAAGTCAGGGAGACAATTTCTTTTATGCTTTTGTGAATTTGATTTTTTTGGATTTAAATAGATCATCTCCAAAGTGATGTATTGTGTTATGTTACCAATTTTTTGTCTGTTGAATTGTGTTAGTTTTACTCATTTTTTCATGTTAGGTCATAAAGGAGTTTCAACCTACTTTTGTTTAGAGATTCCAGAATTCAGAAGCTCTTACATTAATCAACTTCCAGGCCATTATAATATATGTAAGAGTTAGTGTTTCAATGAATTTTGAAACAAATTCATATGTTGAAAAAGTTTTGAAATAACAAAATACATGAATGTGATTTGTAACATTCATTTGTTTTAATTCTACGTTATAAACTTTTTGCAACAAGATTTTAATTCTACATTATGGGGAAATACATTCATTTTAAATCATGAACCTATAATAAATAAAATTTAATTAAAGTCTTTTTCTTGCAAAAATATTTCTCCTATACATTGAGTTTCTTTTGGTTGAAAAGATATAGCACTCAAAAACTACTTTCTCTTTGAAAAACACTTGTGATACATTAATCAAAAGGTGAAACCACCAACTCAAGAATAGAAGAGCAACATTCTTGAACGCTACTTGTTCTGTGACTTAGTTGAATCCCAAAGATAGAGTTGTTATTTATTCTTATGATTGCTTGTGGGAGAGACTCCAACTATCTTCAAGAAACATATTAACCTGCCTCTAAGCCAAGCAAGTTTTGTTTTTGGATTCCTTGTATTTTTATCATTCTTGTTCATTTGTTCTAACACTTTGTAGATAGTTGTCTCTATGTCATCCACATCAATAACAAATAGTGTTCCAAATTTTCCTAATCCTAATTTTGAAATATCTGATGGTAAAAAAAATTTTAGATGGCGTGGAAAGATGGAACTCATTTTAAGACGACTAAAGTTGGCATATGTTCTTGAGAGACCTTGTCCTAATGCTCCTAGTTCTAAGGTAAAATCGGACGAGGCTACTTTAATTATAGAATAAATTGTCAAATAGAAAGATGATGATTACTTATGCAAGAATTATATTCTTAATGAATGTCCAATAAATATTATGATCAATATTACATTAAGTGTAAATTTGCTAAGGAAATTTGGGATACTCTTAAAGCTATTTATTTAGAAGAAGAGGCGAGTTCAAAGATATTTCTTGTTTCAAATTATATGGAGTTCAAAATGGTTGATGACAAGTCAATCACTGAACAAGTACAAGAATTTCAACTTATAGCTAATAAAATTGTTATATTTGGAATTTTTCTTGATGAAAACTTTCATATTGATGCTATTGTCTCAAAACTTCCTCCATCTTGGAAGGATTACAGAAGCAAACTCTTACACAAGAAGGAAGATTTGACTCTTGAACAATTATTGCAACACTTGCAAATAGAACAAGAAACACGATACTGTGACAATAACCTCTTGAAGGAACCCATCATGAAAGCTCATGTTGTTGAAGAAAAGATCAAGAAGGAACCTGCCAATAATAAATTTTTGAATGCAAAGAAGGGTATAAATTTCAAGTCTACTAATTCTAATTCTAAGTCGAATGAATGTTATCATTGTCATAAAATTGGTCACTATGAACATGTTGTAAAATTCTTAAAGCTGAAAAGATGAAAGACAAGACAAATAATAATTAAAAAATAGACTCATGGTTGCGGTCACAGAAGCACTTGTAGCGAGAGATCAAGTAGAATGGTAGATAGACACTAATGCAACTCATCATATATCAGGTAATTAAAATTCTTTCATGTTCTATGAATTAGTGGGGGCGATAAAGTTTTGCATATGGAAAACTCATCATGTGCTAAGGTTGTGGGAAAAGGAACTGTTGAACTGAAATTCACTTCCGAAAAGATGGTCACATTGATAGACGTATTGCATGTTCTTGATATACAAAGAACTTGGTGTTAGGTATGCTTCTTTGGAATCATGGTTTTAAAATGATTTTTGAGGTAGACAAAAATTTTGTCTAAACAAGGCATGCTTGTTGGAAAAGGTTATGCTACAAACGGCATGTTTAAGCTCAATATTGAAAACAAAAATATTTCTGCTTATGTTGTAGATTATTTAGATTTTTGGAATCAATATTTTGGTCATGTGCAATTAAGATCCATTCAACTTATGGTGAAAATGGATTAATTAAAGACTGTGGAAAGGATCATGTTGCTAAGTGTATTACTTGTTGTAAATGTAAATGTAACACTTCAAAAATCTAAGACTTTTTCTAGAGCCTAACATAAGTGTCAAAAGGTTAAGAAATTTTTTTAAGGTCTATTATAAAGTATATAAGTAATTTAGAAAGTTTAGAAATCAAAACATCCAAGAACGTCCATGACGTCCGGGAACTAGTTCAATGAGGTACTAGCGTGCCTTAACCTACTTGACTAGCGTTTAGGAGTTCGAAAATGATGAAAAATGGTGGAAGGGTGTCTAACACGTATAAGATTTAGTTCATAGTCGAAACAAACGGGCGCGACTCCCCAAGGACCAACTAAGAGCCCTTGAGGAGGACCCTTGCAAAAGTGACCAAAAGTTGTCAATAGACAGTGTCACCAACGGATGCCACAGACGGGGCATCGATTTCCTCAGTCGATGGACATTTATCAAAATTATTGAAGGTACTGTTTTCCAGAGTCCATGAACTCATCGACGGATGTACAGCACAGAAGGGAACAGAAATCGTTGATAGACACACGATCCGTCGATCGTGGTGTCCTCTGTGAGGTCTGTGTTTTGCTGCACGGTTTTATTTAAGTCAATTAATATTTTGGCTTAGTTAGGAGGTTAATTAGGGGTTATGGGAGGTATAATTAAGTTATTTAACCACCTATATAAATCCCTAAGCTAATTAGAATAACCTAAGCTCTAATAATTTCCAAACCCAAAACTCTCTTCCTTCTCTCTTTTTTCTCTCTCTTGTTGAAGAACTTCATTGAAGACCAAGCTAGGGTGGGTTCAAGGTATTAAAAGGGTAAAATTTCTCCATCAATCTTAATCAATTAGGTAGGTATGTAATTCCTTTCACCTTTGAGACCTCTTTCCTCAAAGGGTTCCATCAAATTAATTTCAAAAGTTGGATTTCCAAGTGGGTTTTCATCTAATACGAAATTGATGTTATGGATTACTTTGTTTATGATTTCTTTTGGATATTATGAATTGATTAAAATTTATTTTAACTCAATTATGTTATTTCTTGATGGATTGATCTAGTTTGTAGAAGATGTATTCCCCTTAACCCTAGGTTATGATCTTGATATGAATTGTGTAATGTTGGTTCAATTGAATAGTTTATTGGTTGAATTAGTATTAGATGATGATATTGTATCAGTTATGAATAGATTAGGGTAAATTATAGTCCTATCATGCTAGTTCTTGAGTAATTGATCTAAATTATGACTTTGACCTATATCTCTTGTCCTAAGCTATGAACTAGTGGTGGATTATGATGTAGTGATTCAATTAGCCATGTTATCATGTTGGTTATTGTTATATGATGATACTACACCCTAATTGGGTTGAGTTAACGGTTGATGGTAAGACCTTGATGATGGATTATGAAGGAGACTTGGTAAGTCTTGTGATCCCTATTCTTTACTTCAATTATGGTAAATTTTAAGTCATGATGTTGTATTGGAGTATGTCTTGTAATAAGATTGATAGGGTTGGTATGATGTTGAACTGAAATTTCTTGACTATGGTTTATGAGGTGTTGGCTAAGATGTAAATGTTGTAAGGATGGTGATGATTTACCATTGGGCCTTATTATAAAGTGATATATAGATGTGTTAACCTCACTTATATGAATTTTATTGAAAGGACTATACTCATGAAATTCTTATTGAGCTATGATGATGATGATTATACAAGGGATAGACCCTATGACTTACATTAAGCTATGATGATTAATAAAGGTATTAAAGACATTTCAAAAGAGACTCTAGCTTAGCACCGAGTGAACTAGAGTGAGGAGTAACCCTTCCCACGTCGGGAAGGTAGGATCACTAATGTACTCTTGATATTGGAGATCATAATGCATGTAACATAAAGAGGGTCCTAACAATATCTCCTAGTTCTTTAACTATGTTTCCCCCATAGGAATACTAGATAGTGGATCCACATAGTTGCTATGTTCATGTTTTGATACTACCTTGGCAAGTAGTCCGTCTTCCTTAGGTGTAATCCATGACACCTAATTCCACATTAGCTCATGTGGTCTATGTCGGTTAAGGAATAATGTTCCCAAAAGGTAAAATGAATTAAAGGAATGAACTCTAACTAGGATAACCTAAGGGGTTTAGCTTAGTTTAGGTAGGGGTATGAGACTCTACCTAAATATTGCACTAGTTAGCCTTGAGGGAAGTCTTAGGAGGATGTTCTTATGTATGTATATGCTTATAATGGTACATGATATGTATATGATGAACTTGCATATTGTTGATACTATATGATGATTGGTTTCACTTATGAATATGTGTTGGTCTACATTGTTAAAGAATGATGATATGTACTCTTAATGATATGCTATGAGAAATTGGATGTTGGTCATGATTCTTGTTGGGTTACTTCATTGAGTAAGGTTATGGGGCTTTGCTTGGTCATTGCACTTGTTGACTTAATAGGGGTCATGGGTAATTGTCTTGGTTTGGTTATGTTGTAACGACCTCTTATCTATGGTTGTTGCTATTATAACTTTATGATAGAGTTTCTTGACTTTATGTTCAATAATGTGATATGAATATTGACTTGACTAGACTTAGCATTGTTGGTCTTCTGATGTACATGCTTTATACTTAATGAATATGTCTTATTGATTGATATGGTCTTCTTGAATGTGCATAAGACTTTTTAAAGGTAAAATAGCATGTTTTCATGAAAGGTCCCTTTTTTAGCATGATTTAATACTATATGTGCGTATGGTCTCATACTTAGTACAAGTGGTGTACTAACCCCATTTCTTCCTTTTTCCCAAACATTTTAGGTTCTAGTCGTTGAAGGGCTTTGAGACGACTTTGAAGAAGACTTGGAATTATCAATCATCCAAGTTGGGTAGGTCCTCTCTTTCTGAGGTCAATGCCACTATCAAGCTGATGAAGTTGTTTTAGTTTTAAGACTCTTATGTTTCTTTCCTTTTAATTTGGATAGTAAACATTGTGTGGCGGATATGTGATCTTATTGTATTGATGTATGGGGTAGGACCAATTCGATATACTCTTCTTAGATGGTTATGAGATGAGACATCTATTTGAGACTATGTGATATTTTATATATCTATGTGCAATAAAAGCAGAAGACTAAGTAATCTTCCTGAATGTAATGATGTAAGCTAAGAGGCTAGTCTTAATACTCAAAGAGGATGACAACGCCGGTTACGTCTCGTGAGTGCCCCCCCGGATGTGACAGTAAAATAATAAAGAAACCTTTTAAGTTTGTTGAAAGGATATCCACACTTTTGGAATTGATCCACACTGATATTTGTGAGATTGATTGTTTAATACGTCATGGAAAGAGATATTTTATCACTTTCATTGACGATTACTCAAGGTATACATATGTATTTCCATTAAAATCAAACGATGAGGAATATGAAACTTTTAAAACATATAAAGCAGAAGTTGAAAATAAATTGTGTTTGAAGATTAAATCAATTAGATCTTAATAGAGGTGGAGAATATTTAAAATCAAATTTTATTGGATTTTGTGAAAAATAAGGCATTGAGAAACAACTGACTATGTCTTATACACCGCAACAAAATGGTGTAGCTAAAAGAAAGAATAGAACTTTCATCGAAATGGTTAACTCTATGCTTTATGTATCCGGTATCACTGAAAATTGTGAACTGAAGCCTTATTTTCTGCATGTCATATTTTGAATTGAATTCCTTCTAAGAAACATAATTCATATCCATATAAACTTTGGAAGAATCGAAAGTCAAATATAAATTATTTTAAAGTATGAGGTTGTTTGGCTCATGTTAGATTACCATATGAACATTTGACTAAGATTGGCTATAGAGGAGTAGATGTGTATTTATTGGTTATTCACAAACCAGTAAGGGTTATAGATTTTTGAATCTTGAGACTCCAAGCCCTGACACAATTGCATGCTAACATTTTTGAGCATATATGTCCTAAGAAAAAAGAATCTTTGGAACAAAGTACATGTCATTTTATATCTACTCTTAAAAGAAAAATAGTTGAACCTTTGGAAGAAAGTCAACCAAGACATAGTGCAAGATCAACCAAACCAAGAGACTTTGGACCTAATTTTCAAATCTATTTAGCTGAAAAGGATCCTGAAAGTTATGCTGAAGCAATGGCTTCACATGATACTTCTTTCTGGCGTGAAGCTATTGATGATAAACTGCACTCTATCGTGTCAAATAATACATGGATTTTATCAAACCTCCCTCCTAGATGTAAGTCTATCCATTATAGATGGATTTTTAGAAAGAAATTAAAATTTGATGGTTCCTTAGATAAGTACAAAGCTCGCTTAGTAGCAAAAGGTTTTACTCAATTGAAAGATATTGATTATTTTGATACCTTTGTACCTGTCGCTTAAATGACTTCTATTTGACTCTTGATTGCTTTAGCTTCAATTCATCGTATGGTAATACATTAAATGGATGTGAAGACTGCATTTATAAATGGTGATCTAGATGAAGAAGTCTACATTAAACAACCAGAAGGATTTGTCGCACCTGGTCAAGAACACAAAATTTTTAAGCTTCTTAAATTTCTTTATGGATTAAAACAAGCTCCAAAATAATGGAATAAGAAATTTAGACGAGTAATGATTTCTAATGGCTACTCATCAATGGTGGTGACATTTGCATATTTAGTAAATTTTAAAACACATCTGGTGTTATAATATGTCTTTATGTAGATGATATGTTAGATATTTGAAACTAATATTGAAAGAGTCAAAGAAATAAAATTGTTTCTATCTTCTCAATTTGAAATGAAAAAACTTGGAAAGGATAATGTAATTTTGGGCATTAAAATAATGAGATCAGTGAATGGCTTGACTCTTACTCAATCAAGTTATATTGAGAAAGTTCTACAGAGGTTTGGTCACTTTGACGACAAACCCGCTCCTACACCATTTGATCCTAGCATCAAACTAATGCAGAACTGTAAATGTTCTCGATCAGCTGACATATTCTTAGATTGTTGGGAGTTTTATGTATGTCATGCATTTTACCAGACCGGATATTGATTACACAGTACAAACTTTGATCAAGTTTACTAGTAATCTTGGAGTTGAACATTGGAATTCCTTAATTCGTGTTTTGAGATATCTTAAGGGTATAATTAATGTTGGCCTACGCTATTCTACATTTCCAGTTGTTCTTGAAGGCTATAGCAATGCTACTTGGACTTTTGATCTGAATGACTCTAAATCTATTACTGCTTGGATTTTCACGTTGGCTGGACTAGCAATCTCTAGGAAATCAAAGAAGCAGACATGTATTACTCACTCAACCATGGAGTCAGAATTTATAGCTTTGTCTTCTGCTGGAGAAGAAGTTGATTGGCTACGATTTATGTTGATAGATATTCCTTTGTGGAGTAAGTCAATACCATATTTAACTATCTATTCTGATAATCAAGTTGCTATATTTCAGGCTTCAAGTGATTGTTAGAATGGCAAATCAACGCAAGTTCGTCTCAAACACAATCATGTGAGGACATTATTGGAGGAAGTCGTGATATCGCTTCAATATGTGAAGTCCAGATTTAATTTAGTGGATCCTATGTCTAAAGGGTTAGGTGAAGAGTTAGTGGTGGAAACTTGTAATGGTATGGGAATAAAGCCTATTGTAAGGTAATTGTACTTTATGGTAACCCTACCTAATGATGTAATCTTGGATTCAAAGGGAAAAACAAATAAAGTTACAATTGTGAAACACATCAACAAGATTCTCATTTTCAAAATAAAATGAAATAAGCAGATGTGCATGATTGAGATTATTTTCTCTTGATAAATTTATAAGACCAATCTCGGTTGGAGTTAGTAAGAAAACTCTTGATAAATTTCTTCTTTTGTTTCCTACTGAAGAGTAGGATAATATTATATTCTCTTAATAAGTCTACAAATTGGTTTTGATTGGAGTGTGTAGGAATACTTTTGATAGATTTACAGATACTTTGTTGTAAAGGAGATGAGATTAATTTCTCTTAATGAAGTTCATAGACTATTTGGTCGGAGTATGCAAAGTTACTCTTGATGAATTCACTGCACTAAGTGTGAAGTGGAGGCCGCCTCAATAAGATTTTAACAGGGAAATCTTAAAGCACTTGGCTAAAACGATTCATGATACATGGTCGTAACATATCAAAGGAATTTGATTTTTACCGAAACATAGTGATATGCATGGAGTATTTTCATAACTTCATTCTATGAGCCACTTAGTTCAATATTTGTTCATTGAGCAGTCAATGACTAAGAAAAGCTTCACTAGCTAATGGTTCAAGTCCAAAAGACACCATTATTGATGCATGTTGCTAGATTAATGTCTCAAAATATTTTTTGGATTTTTGAAAGATAAATTTTCTTGAAACAAGTGGGGGATAGTAAGATTTAGTGTTTCAATTAATTTTGAAACAAATTCATCCGTTGAAAAAGTTTAACAAAATACATGAATGTGATTTGTAACCTTCATTTGTTTTAATTCTACGTTATCAAATTTTTGCAAGAAGCTTTTTTAATTCTACGTTATAGGTTTTTTGAAAGAAAATTTTTCTTTTAATTCATGATCCTATAATAAATACAATTTAATTAAAGTTTTTTTCTTGCAAAAACATTTGTCCTATAAATTGAGTTTCTTTTGGTTGAAAAGATATAGCATTCAAAAACTACTTTCTCTTTGAAAAACACCTGTGAGACATTAATCAAAAGGTGAAATCACCAATTCAAGAATAGAAGGGCAACATTCTTGAATGCTACTTGTTTTGTGACTTAGTTGAATCCCAAAGACAGAGTTGTTGTTTATTCTTCTGATTGCTCGTGGGAAGACTCCAACTATCTTCAAAAAACGTATTAATGTGTATTCTAGTTCGTTTTTTATAACAATATATATATATATATATATATATATATATATATATATATATATATAAAACGTTCAAATATGTAAGATGATTAAAATGAATACCAACATAATACATTATGTAGTATGTTACATCCATTTTGCGGAATGTTATACAGAGAGTTCCTCTCGTTTCAGTCTATATCAAATCCTTTGCAGGAAAGGCCAAAACAAAGGTGTGCCCTGCATGGGCACCCTTTATCTAGAACCTTTAATACGCCATCCATTGCTCCCCTCGTGTCTCTCATTCTCTTTTTGCTTCTCACTTTCACTTCTTTCTCGGAGGTGCTCAATGGATATGTCTTATTGATACACCCAAATTGCACATTCAAATAGAAGTATAAAGTGATCGTTTTTTATATATAGAACCTAATCAAGGTTAGAGTCGATTTTACAGGGAATATGACATAGTCTTAGCTCAATTGTAATTATTTATGCTAATAGCTGAATTATCTCCGAAAAGAGGAAATTTTTGGGTAACAGACAATGTCTTTAATCTTAGTAGAAAGCAAGTAAACAATGTCAATTGAACGGATTTTGAATTAATGAGAAATGATATTAGGGTTTTGTGATCCCCCGAGTTCATGATGTCGTTAAATTTTATACTATTAACTCTTTTATGGTGCATAACATGCAAGGTTGGTAAGATGATTTCACCTAAGTTGCTGGAAACCTAAGTAGATAAATTTTACCATGCAACTTGGTCAGTCTACTGGTGTATATTTTTTGACCCTTACATTTGATCCCAAATAGCTATTTTTGAATAAGTTCAAGCTATTATATTAGGGTTGATAGCCTTAAATTTTTGTTGTTTCAATCATTTCCCCATTCATTACCTCTTTGTTCAAAAAAGCAAGAATAAGGTGAGTTTTATTAACATAGAATGGGAATTAATAGAGTAGAAAAAACTTAAATAACCTGACTTAAAAAGCTAACGAAGACCATTCATGAAAGCCTTTCACGAACCTTACAACACTTCACAGTTCATGAAGATGCTAGTGAAAGCTCAGATTAACTGAGTTGTTGAGGGGCACTCTACATGAGCTTCTACGGGGCTTATAACCCTCCACGGGCTATACAAGGGCCTGTAAAAGGCAAGAAACCAGCTTGATTAACCATGCAAGTATTTTTTAAAAGAAAAAACACTTTGTAGCCTGAAAATCAATCAATCAATATATTTATTAGGTAAAATAAAATTTATTTATTTATTTTGAAATTTATCCCAAAATGGAAAAGAAATATTAAATTTGCTTCAAAGTCAACTTTTTTGGACCTCTTAAGTTTGAAGTCCTATAAATAGAATGAGTGTAAATTTTAAATTTGTTTCAAAGCCAATTATTTTTGGACCTCTAAAGTTTGAAGCCTAGTAAATAGAATGAGTTGTAAATTTTTTTGTATCAACTTCAAATACAAACATTTTTTTTCCTTCTAAGAATCTAGTTAATTATGTAAAACAAATAATAATAGTGTGAAGTGTGATGATATAAAGTTGGTTCAAGATTTTAAAAATCAAGGAATATCACATATGTACTGCGACAAATAATAGAGGAAACTAGACAAATACTCCATAAAGCAAAATAATTACAAATATATATCCCTTTACATTCATACCCCACTAAATAATTATACTATATACTCTAAAAAAAATGCTTATATAGTCTCATAGTATCATTGATTAATGAGTAATTTCTGAACAAAAATCCCCACTGATATTCACAATAATTTAGTTGACAACTAGGCTCAGTAGTTATATCCGCACTTTGACCAAAAAATTATAAAAATAATTATATAATCATAAATCTTATAATACAATATATGTATATAATAGTTGATAGATATAGTTGGAGCATGCTTAAGAAAGAATTCTTTGTTAAAACTAAAAAATGCAAAAAAAAAATAAAAAAAATCATTGAATTAATTAATTCTTAACCCATTGAGAATGAAGATGACAATTAAACTCATTGCTGATCTTCGTGTATTTGCACCAAAGTAATGATTTAATAATAAGTTATATTCATTAAACAAGTCTTTTATCTTTTGATTATTTGATTTGTTGTTTTTTTCTTTTTAAATAAAGTGAGTTATGGAGTTGTATATTATTTTTGATCGACTAAATTATTAGGAAAAAATCTGAAATAGATTACAAGGAAAAAGTCTAACGGATGTATATTTCTTATGTCACCCTATAAGTAAATGACAAGCAATAAATAGCATTTTTAAAATAAAATAAATGAGATTGTTAATTTTGTGTATCAATTTGACACAAGTTATTAGTTTTTAGTCATAAAACTATTGACAGTTTTAAAACTTTTTTTACTTAATTAACTAAACTAATTTTAGAACACATAAATGTGACGTCAATAGAAAATTCTACGTGTAGGAACACATTTATGTGTATGACATAAGCACTTAACTTCAGGTAATTAAATCGCTGATTGTTTTTAAGAAAACTAACTTTAGAACACATAAATGTGACTTCAATAGAAAATTCTACGTGTAGGAACACATTTATGTGTATGACATAAGCACTTAACTTCAGGTAATTAAATCGCTGATTGTTTTTAAGATTGACTAATAATTCAAAATATAAAACTAATTATTCATGTCAAGTGCAATACTATTTTCAATACGAACAAATACTTTTGTCTAAAGACAAACAAATGAAGGCGCAAATAGTAATTGATCACCTTCGAAGCAACACCAACCCTTTCTTCTACTGGAATTTATTTCAACAATAATATTTCTTCATAGAATATTAGGGTCAACAGAAACGATAACATGCTTTAACAAGCACTTTGAGAAGCTTATATATCCTCATCTACAGCCTTTCCCTTCCGCCTATATCCTCATCTATAGCCTTTTGCCTTCTGCCTCATTATTCATTCACCCTAAACAGTACAGGACGCAACATTTTCAGCACCATCATCGATACAAACATTAGCTTTTCTCTCTACCCAAAAAAAAAAAAACTTTTTGACTTCTACACGTCTTATACTGATAAGTTTGATCATGTCCTTCAAACCTAAGCAATTTGTCTGTGTTGAAGCTAAAGTTAAGTTTTCTAACAACTTCACTGACTAAATTGTACCTTTTCTTTCAAATACTGCACACCAACTTTTCAAATCATGAGATAAGCGGGGCATCAAACACAAATACCACAGGTTATTCAATTTAAAGATTCAAATGCAACATTAAAAAAAATGTTATACCCTTGTGAAAACAAGGTGCCTTGACATCATTGATAATGTTTATTCAATTGTCCAACTGTCAAGAATGGAGAATGTTCAGAAAACAGAAAATATGCATAAAAAACAATCTGGAACACCAGCTACTTAAAAGAGCTTCTTTGCTGACCTCTCGTGGCTATCCTGCAAGTAACACCAAAACTTGAACTTTAATGTGCTTGCCAATCATAAGTTAATAGAACTACTACGATGCCTAAATCACAACCTTGTTAGGTCTTCCATGCGAATCCTCATTATCATTACATCCCATGGACCATTTGGACCCAATTCTTTATAATATTCGGTAAAATGAGGTTCTTTAACACTAGAGGTTCTCAACATTTCTATTGACACACACATCCAAGAAAATCAAAAAGCTACTAACAAACACGGGAACCCTAGAGCAAGAGTAGCAACATCACTAAACCTTAGTTCCAATTAGTTGATACCATCTAATGCATCTTTTGCTTCCTTTTAGGCACTTTTTTTTGCTAGATTTGCACGGAATCCTACAAAATATAAATCTAACTTAATTCCATTTGATTTTAGGTCTAACTTAATTCCATTTGATTTTAGGTCTACTTTGTAGTGAGCTTTCAAACACCGGTTGTTATGGTTCTACTAATGTTTCAGGTTAACTCTACTAATGAGTAGCAACCTACAACTAGACAACAGAAGTGTGCTTTTGAAGTGGCTTTTGAGGTTTGGACAGAATGAGGCAGGGTATTGCAGGAATACAATCAAAGCCAAACATGGCATTCTTGATCATTGGAGGCCAATGAGGGGCAAGGATACACTTGGTGTAGGGGTCTGGTCGTCTGGAAACACATCTCCAAGATGACTTTTTACAGGTGTTTCTCACAGCTGCTAATGGACTCAAGATAAGATTTTGGCAAGACAAATGGTTTGGTGACACTAGACTGAAGGAATCCTTTCCTATACTATACCTGATAACCACTAACAAGAATGCTGCAATTGCCCAATACAGAGTAGACAACATTTAGAGCAATTTTCAGAATGAACTTGCAGGACTGGGAGATCAATGAAGTCCTCTCACTACTACATACTCTGGATGAATGCAACCTAGATGAACAAACCAGAGACAGATTAAGGGGCAACACCAAGGAAGGAAATTATACTGTGAAGGAGAGCTATATTTTTGGTGTTCACGGAATGGCATCCTTGATGTTTTTCCCTGGAAACGCATCTGGAGGACAAGAAAACCTCTAAAGGTTTCATGTTTTACCTGGATAGCCGTTCATAAGGTCTGTCTAACTCAAGATAATCTTAGAAAGAAGGGGATCATCCTCATCAACAGATGCCACCTCTGCGAGAAGGATAAAGAAATTGTTAATCATCTCTTTTTACACTGCCCTACAGCAACTGACTTTGGCATTTTTCCCACTCTATGTTTGGTCTTCAATGGGTTATGCCTTTCTCCATTAAAGATGCCTATGCTAACTGGATAGGCTGGAGAATTAACAAGACTTTGAAAAGGCTATGGAGGATGGTCCCAGCAGTTATTTTTTAGTCTTTGATGGAATCTCAACTGACACTAGCACCCTCAAGGCTAAATGTTTATTTACTCTCTACAATTGGCACTTTCTTTCCCCTGTGAACAGTGTGGATAACTTTTTTGAATTTGTTAGTTCCCTACTCTAGCATAGTAAGATTTTGATGATTTCTTTTATGGCTGTTCACAAATTTTTGCGCAGCTAGCTTTGTTTTTATTTTGTTTTGATGCAGCTCTTTATTTTCCTGTTACCTTTGCATCTCCTTTGCCAGTCATACAACAGTTTGCAATAACTACTTAGTACTTGCATTTCCAGGCTTCGACAGGTAAGAGTCAGACCGACCACTCTCTCTTTGCCCATATTTCAGTAGAAAGTAGATATAAATACATAAAGCTCTTCATAAATTTCCAGGATACAAGTAGTTTAGAATCTTTAATGTGGGAATGGTGAAAAATATCTTGCTAGTGCATGAGAGTAAAAAGAAATTTAACTTTAGAGGAATGCACTACAGGAAAGATACAAGTGCTGTTCTTTTTTGAGTCTCTTCTTTTTTTGGGTTGCAGAAAACCAAATCAATGAATTTGGTATCAACTGTCTAGAATTCTAGATCTGACAAGTCTCTCTTTCAGTAAACTGCAGCATGATCCTCAAACCAGTATAGTGGGAACTTTTATATAAAAGAAACAAAAACAAAAGTAGAAGATGGTGTGTTTGGTTTCCAACTCCTATGTATGGTTGGTGAGAAATGTAATGAGGAAAATGACTTCCCGAATGGAAGTAGGGAAAACAAGTTTCATAAGTGACATTTCAAGTTTATTGTCTCCTTGCCACCCACTCAATCCCTATCCCCCGACCATCCCAAACCCAAGCACCCTTGAACCCCCTACTCCCACTCCCACATCCCATCCCATCCCATCCCATCGTGTATTGCTAGATAAATTTTAGATGTTATTGGGATAATATTCTCTTATTTACTTATCAAACACTAAAAAATAGTAAGGACGACGTCACTAAGTGATTATTAAAGAATTAGGCCTGGACAGGTCAGGTATGTGAGCAACCTTTACATGAACTTATCCTTTTGATTACAATCTAAAACTATCAAAAGGAAGATTGGTTCATTCCTTAATTTCAGAAAGAAAAAAAAAGAGTAGCAATGAAAATGGAGAGTCGGTGACCTGAAAGTGATTCATTTGTGGTGGTGAAGGAGGTCGTCATAAGGATCACGACGGCCTTGGACCTGGCTGATCTGAGGATCCCAGAAATTCTGAGCATTGTGGCGATCAAAGGTCCAGAAACCATAGGGACGGAGAGGATAACTCCACATCTCCAAAGTCTTGTCGCACCTGGCCTTAGTGGCATACACATGTTCACGAAACTTGCGATCTCGTTCCTTTGGGTCCTCCATTAATCTCAGTACCAAGTTCTCCGCAAATTCCATTATGAATCCCATCCTCTTCCTTTTCTTTTACCTGCAAATCCAACTCTTACCTCAAAACCCTACAACTTTCAATTCTCAGATTAGATCCTGGACTAAAATGGGGCAAATCATTTCGGGTTAATGGGCCAACATTTCATAAACAATATTTATATTTTATATTTTACAAAATTACAAATAAAGGTAACAATAATATTTTTTGCACAATTTAATATTATATATTTATATAAAACAAGGTCTGTCCATGTGGCACCGTCATATATCATATTCTCATTTAAATTTATTTATTTTCAAAATTAACTTTTCATTTTTATTAAAATTTGTGATTTTTATAAAAAGTTGTGACTTTTATGAAGAGTTGCGATTTTTATGAAAAATTTATAACCTTTTTCAAAGAGTTATTACATTTTTGACAAGGCGCAATAAACATTGTTCACACTATCCTATGTTGTAGGGTGGCATAAATATCGAAAAATCGAACCGAACCAAAAAATTTTGGTTCTTCGATTTTTGTTTTTCATTGTTTTGATCCGGTGTCGATTTTCTTTTTTCGATTCTTCGGTCCAGAGTTCGGTGCAAGGGTCCCAAAACTACGATGCACCGAAGAAGGAAAGTTTTATTTACTAAATTTAAAAATATTTAAATTATATTGCTTAATTAATAATAGTTATACACTTTTGAATTTTGACTCAAAATATTTACGTGACTCATTTAAATTTTTAATTTTTAAACGACAACAAATATAATGTCAATAAAGTGTTGAACTGTGTTGTTCATGTACAATTGTACATTGTAAGTCCTTATATTTTGATTGTTCGAAAGTTCATCGTGGCATCGTGTTTGGTAGGCTGTTTACTCTCTTCTTTATTCATTCAGCATTCCCATATGAGAGAAAGCATTTAGGCTTAGCAAAATGGCAGTCATCTATGCTAAGAAATAGAAACAATTCCTTTGACATCTTTGCTAAAAAATAATATATGCCCTCTTTATTTTTATTAAATACATGATGAAACTTAACAATTTATCATATTTCCTCTTTATTTTTATTCACATCAAAAAATCGATTTAAAAACACCGAACTAAGCCGAATCGAAGAAGAAAAAATCGAACTGAACCGATCTAGCTTGGTATAAACTATGGTGCACACTTTTCTAAAATTGAATACCGACGAACCGAACTGAAATTTGATTAAACCGAACTGAAGAACCGAACGCCTACCTTGTTGTCTATAAATAGAGAAATTTTGTGCAACTATAATTTCTAGGTTTTCCCCGCTATAGGGTAGTCAAATTCAAATACATTAAAATTAAGTTTTTAGAAAGTTTATTTCATTCTTGAAAATTTTTATGAGGCTTAATCTTTACTATAAGTCATAGTGATTTATGTAACTATGACAATTTCTTTTTTCTATTTTGGGGACTTTTTTTAACTCTGTTAAAGTTGCAGCAATGATGATTGAAAATTGATCTTCTCTTTTTTTCCTTTCTAAAGGTTTCTACATATAAACAAATAAAATAGATTTCACTTGCAATGTGATATGTTGTTGAATAGTTAATGGTTGAATCCATTACATTTGGTTCTTTAGTGAACTATTCTTTTATTTGTCATTATTATTTGTATGTTTTTTTCAAATTCTAATACACTAAGTAAGCTTCTTATGCAGTGTGTTTCATTTCTCAAAGTTTTCTTCCTTTTATTTCATGAAACTTAATTTTTCACTGTAAGTCGTAGTGATTCATATTGCAACTCCTTTTTGCAATTTAGGTGAGTTTTTTTTAATTATGTTCAAAATTTCAGCGAGGATGATTTAAAATTTTATATTTTCTTTTGTCTCTTTCTACAGATTTTCTTCATATACTTTTTGAGAAATTTGCTTGTGGGTTGAGCTATATTTGATAACGCACAACAGATATTTGATAACTAATATAAAACCAATGATAAAGTTTGTTAAAAGGTAAATGATCGCTCTTTTGCTTGCAACAATTACTATATTATTTTGATTATTTTTTCTTGGGTACAAATATTTTGTATGTCATTGCACTATTTCTAGAATATTTGTATAGAGACAATTAGTTAATATCTTTTATAGCAAATTAACTAATTTGTCATATTTCTTCTTCTCATCTTTTTGGGCATATAATAGATCAAGTTTTTGTGAAACTAACAAATGTCCAAAATACACTATATCAAAAATATTTTTTATCGGCAATAAATATGTACATTCACGAAGAGTGCTACAACCTTTATCGACATTAAGTAATTGTCGTTAGATTCAATGTTGCTATAGACTTTAGGGACATTTATACAGAGTACCAATTGTCTCTGAAAATACATATTTAGTGATAATTAATCTATTAATCATCATTAAAGATCATTTTTTCTGTAGTGATAACTCATTCTTTTGATAAATTTTTTTATTTATTTATTTATTTTTTATAAAGAAGTAATAACTCTTTCTTTTGATTTCTTTCAATTAAATTTGTAAATTGTAAATTTGAAAACAATCCGAAAGACTATCTTTTTAAAAAATATATTGAGCAACACACCTTTTTATGCTTGATTGTTAGAAAAGTAAGATCGTCTTTATTATTATTTTTTGATACTTGTGAGTTCAAGAGCTCACAAAATTATGTTGTGAGATTTTAATATGTTATATGTCAAAAATTTTGTTTGGTATATTTCGTTGTGAACATTCAGATATTGCTTGTTGATAATTGCATAATTTTTTGTGGCTCCCTTAACTATAACAATAACTATGATTTTATCCAAATAAGTTGCGCCGGTGATATGAAACCTTTAAAATAGTAATGACTATTTTGAGACAATCACAAAAAATATTCATTTATGACAATAACAATAACAATTTTAGAGTCATTTTTAGCATATACTTGATATAGCATACAATAATAAAAAAGAGATTGATAAGACTTCATAAGAAAGGAGTCCAAGATCGTCGATTTGAATATAGTTAATTATGATTTTGTATGGACGTTATGTTCAACTATACTTGGGTGTTGTTGTTCGACGTTCTTGGTACCTTTTTTTTAACACTTGATGTTGTTCTTTATAACTTAAAAAATTTCATTACATTTGACCAACTATTTCCGGGGAGATTTTCTTAGACTTTTTTTTTTTATACATAAAATCTATCTATGACTCATAATTTTTGTATAACAAAAATGAACATTTTAAAAAAAAATATAGCACTTTAAGATTTCGGAGGAACGCATTGCCTTGAGATAAAATGTTTTTGATAATGTAGTGCATGTATCAAAAATACGAATATTACTCAATGATCATATGTAAGATTAGTAAAATAGTTCAATCCTGTGCGAAGCACAAGTAATTTACCCAGTTTAAATAAGTAATTATGTAGAATGGTTTTCAAAAAACAATATTAATTTTCGTATGCAATGATTTAGTTGTGGTATGATTTTTCAATTTATTTTGTTCGATATTATAATTATATTTAAATCATCATGTTAATATTATTTTTATTTATCTTATGCATGATATTGATTAAAAAATTAAAATTAATTAAAAATTTTGTAATAGACTTTTAAAATATTCTCTCTATATAAATTAATCTTAATATTAAAAATATATTGCACTTACTCTTTTTGTAATTTTACTCCCAAGAGTTTTTTTTAAAAGAAAATAGTCAGATGCAATTTGCTTATCAAAAACACATTTCAAATGAATTAGTCAAACATAAATTATTATTTTTCAGAATCCTTTTCTAAAAGATATTTTTAAAAAGGACAAAGGGTCAAAATGCCCTTAAATTATGAGAAAGGAACAAAAATGTCCTCAAATTTATAGTTTTGTCCAAAAATGCCCTTCCCGTTAATTCTTTGGTCCAAAAATGCCCTTATTGTTATTTTGGATAAAAATTGCTCATTTTTTCAAATAAATATATTATTATTTTCTTTTTAACACATTCTATCTCTAATAATATTTTTTAAAATTAGCAAATGATTATCTTATTTCAATTCAGAAAAAATAAAAAATAAAAAATATTTCTATTTTATTATAATTATATTTTATCGTTATATAAATTAATGATGGATATACAATGATCTTGTATATATGACATATATTATATGTTGATTATTCGATTTTAGTTGATAAGATGAGATTAAGAAAAAAAAAATTCCTACATTTTTATTTGTTATAGTGATTTTAAAAGAAAGAAAACAAGAACATGGTTCTTTTATAATAATTTAATTAAGAAGAAAATGTATTTTAAAAGAAAAAATAATATAGTTGTTCGGAAAAGGGCTTTTTGACCTATTTAGTAATTATAGGGGCATTTTAGAACCATAGTATTGATTGCAAGGGCGTTTTTGAACCAAAGTATTGACGGTAAGGACAATTTTGAGTCAAACTATAAACTGGGAGAATTTTTGTTCCTTTCTCATAGTGTAAGGGCATTTTTAACCCTTTTTCCTTTTAAAATATAGGGAAAAAACTCTCAACTTTGTCATTTAGAACTGATATACCATTTGTTATGAAAATGACTTATATATACCCCTACTTATAAACAAATGACTCACACATACCCTTTCCCTCAAACGGAAATGAAAAAAATTAATTTTAATCTAATTTTTGTTAGTTTTTTCTAAAAAAATATAATCCCATATAAGTAAATTGAATCCTCGTCAAACATTTTTTTACTTTATTTTTGTTTCAATGACTAATTTAGAATTATTATTTTGATAATCAAATTTATTTATGTTTCACTAATATTCTTGTAGAGCTTATTATAAATGACCATTTTTTTTTCAAATACAAAAATTAAATTACAATATAGACATAAAAGTAGTTTAAATTTGTTTTCTTTAAACTAAGGAATGAAAGAAAAATATAAAATAAGAATAAGAAACTCAAAAAATTATTTTAAGAACTCAACAAATAATTTATGTATGAAAAAAATTAAAACATACCTTGAACTTTGATAGAAGAATCATATATACCCATAAATAATTTAAAAAAATTAAAAGTAAAAATATAAACTTAAAACTGTTTTTTTAACTTCCGTTAAATGAAGGATATGTGTGAGCTCATTTTGTAACGGCAGGGGTATATGTGAGCCATTTGTATAACGGTAAGGACATATATGAGTCACTTTCATAACGAGGGGTATATCAGCTCCAAGTGACAAAGTTGAGGGGTATGTCAAACCCGTTTCCCTAAAATATATTTGTCATTTTAAAAAGCAATGCCAAACAAGCTACAAAATGAGTGTACCTTCTCCTAAAGAGATGGATCAATTTTACATCACTTCTTTCTTTGAATCTGATCCCTTTTTCTTATAGTTTTGGTGCATTTCAGGTAACAAGCTTTATCACAGAAAAATTGTTCACCACATTCCTTTTTTTGAGCTATACCTAATTTATGTATCTTCTTTGTTTATGGTTTGTGGAGTTCTTAGTTAAAAGTCTTTGGTACATAGTTCTTCTGGACTCAGCCTACAGAGGCAAAACAATATGACAAAAGATAGGCGATAAAACAATATCACACAAAAGATAGGCGATAAGTGATAGCACATTAATTAATCACCATATTCCATTCTCACCTACCTGAAGGAAGAAACAAGTACAAATGAGGAAAGACAAGTTGCAACACAACATTTGAACTAATGTTTAGAGGCTGACCACAAGGTTTCAGACATAAAACTTATTCAGGGGGTTGTTCCTCCAACATCAAAGCTTCGTTATGACACCATTACAAGATAAATGAGAATTACATAAATTAACCAACATTACAAACCAGCCTCTCTAGCAAACTGGCTTCACCTTCACAGCCAATTCCTCCAACTCATCTAGAGCCATTGAAATCTAAAATTCAAGTTACCAAGACTGAATCTATATGGGCAGGCACATCCTTATCTCTCAAACGCATCTCCTATAATAGAATTAAAAGGACAAGCAGCAGCAGCTATTCTCTCCCGAAGGTTGAATTTGCTTGAGATAATCGGTCTAACATCTTCCACTCCAACTAAGCTTTCCAAAAATGGGAGCAGTGACAGTAACTCTTTGTCATAAGGGTCATCAAACCAGCTCTCAATTGGAACACCATTGTCCACCTGGAAGCCAAATGCCTGCAAATAAAACTCTCTACCACATCAGGGTAGCAAAGTGGAGAATGACATTCTAAACAGGAGTAATTGCCCACAAAAACACATACAAGTGCTCAAGCAGTTGTGAATTATTAACACATTACCAGATAAGATGATGCTCAACAAAAGTAATCCAATAGGAAGGCGATACATACACTCTTTCATTAACTTTTATTTTTAAATGGTATCGTTTAAGCTTTCAGCAAAATACTACTTAGCAAGATTATCAGTTCAATCATTTCAAGAAACAGGGGAAGAAACCAACCATAAACATGTTTCTTTCCAGCTTTTATGAACATAAAAGTTTAATAGCTCTTGTAAATGCTCATGTATCATGTTGCTTGAGAAAAAAGAAGCAAAGGACCAGAACTTAATGTGTGAAAGAAATAAAGATAGAAAAGACCAGGTAGAGCATGGATCAATCATATTAAAGGAACATTATTTAGCACGGAGGGATTCTGACACAGCACCTGAGGAGAGTTATCGATGATAATCACATGTGCTAAATCACGGCCAAGAACTGACAGATCTTTAAGGTAATTGCCATCAACAAATATACAAGACTCCCGGTAAACACGATGCCTGAATACTTTTCTCTTTGGATCAAGCACATTCAAAAGCTGCTCAGCATAAATGCTCTGGCTTGCAGTAAATATGATAATCTCAAATAGGCTGGATACTCTATCCATAAAATCTTGGAGATGAGGACGGCATCGAACATATACGGTATGATCTTTCAGATTGAAATTCACTGAGAATGTGAAATCTGCATCATCACAAGGCTCAAGTGTAGAGTGCACCAAAGTCTCTGTCAAATATAAAAGATTAGACGCAGCTTAACACGCCCAATAAGAAATGATGAGCATATACTACCATTTGACTAGGAAATCTGAGTAGATGCTTGAAAAGGAAAACAACAAGCATTGACCATAGCACCCATGTCGGATGTACAAACATAAGAGCACAATTCAATAGGCATCACATATTCACTTGGGCATGCGGTAATTTGCATGAGTACGTCCAACACAATTTCCCAAGGGAGGAAATGGCATCATCTTCCAATCTTGGTTTTTTTTGTAATTCTCGGAGTAGACTCAACAATGTAAATGGTAAGCCTACACAGGACAGATAACCTTGGTAGGAGATTTGGAATATTTTCTCTTTCTTTTAAATTTTATCAGAGGAGAGAAGGAATATCTATCATAGCGAATCCCCATCACCGAGCAATGCCGCATGATAGCCAACTAAGTTCAAGGGAGAAAGAAGTAAAGCAACAGTTATAAAGATCATCACTATAGAGCATATTGCAAAATTGATACATATATGAATGGTACATCTATCCACAACCAAATATCCTTTCTTTTTTGGACATATTCTAGCCAGTTTGGCGCACTCAACTATTCCACTAGGTAACTCAAGCTTAGGTAGATGGAAAGAGATCTGACTGCCCCTGTTGGGATTTGTACCACAACTAATATCTTGTTTTGGCTCAGAAATTTCTTAAGAGGAGCTGATTATACTGATTGAGGAATGCCTATGGACCACAATTACTTGAGAAAAGGACACCACTTTCCAGAGAAGAAAAAAGAAAACCATTTAACTTAATACCATTTTACTTTTGGGGTATATACTAAAAGTCTAAAACTTATCATTTTCCCTTGTTGAAACTGAACATTACAGGAACAGACCAAAAAAGAAGGAAACAATAAGTTTAGCCTTGAGGATATAGACTGCAATACCATCCAAGTCCAAAACAAGAGTGGTTGATGGGCAACTCCGTGTCTGTTTAGGCAACAACACAGGCCGAAATGTTGGAACAACTGAGGACAAGTCTGGTAAATTCTTAATGAAAAAATATGGATCGAAGTCATCAAACTCTTCAGTTTCCTCTTCCTCCATATTAACATCAGCAGGCAACTGAACTTGACTAAATTCATCAATGCATTCCAGTTTGGAATCTTTGACAGAGAGATGCACAGCTGAAACTTCAGATGACATATGCTGGTCCCCTAAATTTGTAAAAAAGCCAAATGCACATAATTAGCAATTGGAAAAATCAGAAGTCATATACAATTTTGACTAATCATGACTATATCGGACATTACCAACAGCACGTGTACTATCACATAAAAACCCTACCTGTAGCCTCGTCTAGCACAAAATGACCTGTCAGCAAATCAACCTCTACATTTTCTTTTCCAGGCTCCTGCAATGGCTGGTCTGCTTGCTGGAAGAATTTGAGGAAGTCCGCTGAGGGAAAAAATAAAAATATGATAGGATTTTGAAAGATGAGAAATTAGAATGTTAATTCAGAAACCTTCTCAACACTTAACTGCCAAAGAATCTACCTACCACGGTTAGAAATTTCCCCTCCAACAGTTCTGGATATATGGAAGGTGGGAGAAAATATTGTATCACTTCTGCAACTATCACTTTCACCATCATAGTCCTACATTAAGAAATATAATTAGATAATACACAACAACAACCATTCTATTGCAATTCTCACTTTAAAACATCTGCATTTAACAGGGTTAGCTTATATACCAAACAATACCACATAAAGCAAATGCAAATCATCACCTTATCAATAGTAATGGTATTATAATCATGAACAACGTCATGAGCGCCTGAAGCAGCAGAAGTAGCATCAGCCACCAACCCAAACCTTATATCCAAATCTGTACTGACAACATGTTTCTCAATCTTTTTCGAAAAATTGCTTCCTATAAACACAAACATAGTAAATGAGAGGTGAGTTGCCCCAGATAATCAACTGTGCTCTTCCAGGAATATAGGAATATAAAGAAGGAGTAGAGTCAACACCTAAGAAACTAATCAGCTCGGAAAACATTATGCATTGACTAGGACCATGGAAGGTTGATTCCTGGACCATATTTCAGTGATTGTTCCCAAGGAGCAACGGGAACATGCAGAGGGATACAAAAGGTGGTGAAAGCATACGGCAAATCACTTCAAATTGTACCATTTTTAGATTTTATTTCTTGTTAGATGGTTTTCCAGGAGAGAACAGTCAGTTCTCTATGTGGAAACAACTGAGATCAAAGAATAGTATAGGGAAAACAACAAAAGAAAGCAGGAAGCAATTACGGATATAAATACAGAAAAAATCTAATCTATCATTACCACATCACAAACACTTTGAATCAGAAGCTTTCTGCCTTGGTAATACATGCAAAAACTACTTACCTGATTTTTGCTTCCTTACTGAAGATGTTATAAGTTCCTTAGCTTGCTTTGCCTCAGTTTGCACTTTCTCGGACATTTTTCGCTGCTGCCTTGAAACCTTTGGACTAGCCAGCTCCCGTTGATTTCTCCCATTTACTTTTTTCTTAGTCTGCATATCCAACTACAGCAGAGTCCACCGTACAGATGCTTTATCCTGTTTAAAGAATTGTGACATAGAAGAATTGAATCACTCCTTGTTCAAGGACACATAGTCTCCTGGAAAGAATTACAGTCAAGAAATAGATATAGACAGTTTGTTACAAGTTCTAGTGAAGTAAATACAGAATGAACATGAAATCTCTCTGAATAATTGTATAAAGCCACAGAAGTCTCTCTGCATGTACAAGTGATAATTCATTGCATATAATGATGACTTGAAAACAGGTTGCACCACGTACCAACATTTTTTGCAGACAAACCTCTGTTACCATGTATAGCAGATATTAGTACTTAAAACTCATTGTTGCTTAAAAGGATGGTGCATGTATACAGATGAATAAGTTACACAACATGCTCAAAAATAGACAGAGAGCAAGTATCAAACAACACATCGATCAACATACCTATAAATTAAACAGGAAACAAAAATCTAAGCTGATGGTAAAACGCAATAATTAATGTGTTAAGAGTCAGCAAGGTAATAAACCTTTTACTGTCTTTCTCACGAGAGCTTTTAGAATTCAAATACCAATTGTCAAACTCTTAAAGCATTGGTTAATAGGACTACACTTTATTTTCTTAATTTATTTTTCTTTAGAGGGGTCAACAAGTAACTGTAGTGTAAGTGCACAAAACTATGTAATTCTATGCATGAAGATATATTGCATAAGTTAGTAGGCAGCGATGTGGCCCCAAAGCTTTGGTCTAGTGCTAAGAGAACAATGCATGATGTGTGAGTTAGGCACATATCACAGGTTTGAACCGTGTGCCGAAGACAAAAAGCCTAGTATTTAAGTAGAGAAGGTAAAGGGGTGGCCCATTATCTATCAACTTTGAAACCATGTCACTGGCCTTGGGGATTTTTCAGTTGTCAAAAAAAAGTTGATAGGAAAGAATTCTTAAAATTAAAGGTCGCAAACAAATGGAACTAAATGCAGCACCATAGAAAAATAACATGTGCTTGGAATCTCTCTACTTAGCTTTACCTATCCGGAATAAAATAAGGAAACTAAACTTCAAAAAGGAAATTTCCACAGTAAAAGAGTTGAACAATACTAATTCCTTGAGCATCAATTCCCTTTATTAAAGGTTTTGATCCAACCAAGCAAACAAGACATCTAAATGGGTGATGAGCTAGAGTCTCAGTGCAGCTTCCAGCAGATATAAAAACCTTAGAGAATTAAATGGATTTTCACGTTTTTAAATTACTTTTATCATTCATTGACAAATAGAGGAAGATGATGAAATCAATTTTTTTTACACATCTTTCTGATAAGTCGCGGATGACTAAAAAAGTTTATGTTCCTCGAGCAATAAACTAACTATATTTTGAATAAGTAATCAATTAACTAGTTACCCCAAACATAGAATATGGTGATCAATCTTTTTTATTTTGGGAAACTGAGCCTATTACAATCTCCATATATTGCACAACAAACTTTTATACGGCACTGCAAGCCAAGTCTATTAGAAAAGACTATGGTTTCCTGGATGCATATAAGCAAAGAAGAGTATTCAAAGTGTGGGAAAAGGAAAGAGATGAATGCATCAATAGATTTGTAAATAGTCACATTTCAATAAACTATGATTTACAGAAAATTAATTCTAACTTTGTAAGTAAACCGAGAGTTGAATTAAGCGAGCTGAAACATCCACATCCACATACCTAGCTAGAGTATAAACTTCAAAATCAGTTCCTGCAAGTAAGGAGCTCAAATATTTATTTGAAGAAACGAAGGAGAAAAGCATGAAAACGAAAAATTAGGGTTTTACCAGCCAGACAACCTGAAAAAGTTCAAATTAATGTTTGAACCAAAAATATTTCCCTCCAAAGATTGAAAACGAAAAAAATAGGGGGAAAAGGGACGAGTACCCACCAGGAATCAAAAATCAAAATTTTTACTACTACTACGGACTATATATTTTGTCCAGGAAAAACAGGGTGGGCGTTCAATATATATATATATAAAATATTCATTTCATTTATTTATTTATTTTCGGTTACACTGTTATTATTAATAATAATAAAAATAATCTACTTTTGTGTTTTTTTCTTTCTCTTCAACATGCACTAAGGGACTTCTAATTTTCGGGGCAAAGTTAGTTTTGGTGTGCAAATAGGATATGTATTAATTTTAAATAATATTCGGTCGTGGGGTTTTAAATGTTGTGTAAAAATTATTCATTTATTAATTAATGAGAATTTAATCATTTAAAATTTATTAAATATAAATTTATAGATTGATTCGGATTATATTAAATTCGTAAATATATTAATCCAAATAAATATTGTGGATTGATATAATTGAGTTAAATATTTAAATCAAATAAATATGGATTTAATTAAAGTCTAAACTAATTGATTTGGACTACAATGGATGAACCCAATTTGTTAAGCCCAATTTCTTCTCATTCTAGAGCCCATCTTGGCGCCACATATGCAAATGATGTGGCATGTCAAGTCAAATAAGGAACCAATAGAATCATGACATGTGTGAAAGATGACAAGCCCGCTTCATAAAGCTCATATGCTATGTCACTTAAATTTGATTGGCCGAACGGAATCGCAATGAGCATACAAAGTGATAAAAAGAGGTACAATTACATTACACAATCTTATATCGAAAACATATATAAAATCCAAACTTATTTAAACCTAAACCCTAGATCCACGCAAACCAAAAATCTAAATGAAGATTACATAACCCAAAAATTACAAGGATATAATACAATTTTGATGAAGCAAAAGAAATAAGAAAACAATATTATACATATAGCTAATTTTGTCATAAGTTGCCTATTTATTATTTTTTCTCTATTTTGTTCTCTTATATCCGTGGTCATACCACCAAATTCATTTCTTATTGCTGATTCATATTTATCTAGTATATCTATATTTGTTGCTGATGGGGATCCATCTATTTTCTTGTCACTTCTAAACTTTCTAAGGGTAGATTTCCTATCCATAATCTTGTTGTTCCTACAAATGTTCTTTCTATATACCTTGGTGTTTCTGTTATTTTTATTTTGTTATCTATTAGTTGCTTAGATATATTTCCTATCCATAGTAATATTGCTTTGTTTATATTTGTAACACAATTTAGATCTAAGAAATTATATTGTTCGTTTATTGGTTTTGGTATTCAATTTTTATTTAATCTACTATACCATATTGCGTTAGTTCTATCTGATTGCTGATAACTTTCTGTATAATAAGTTGGTGGTGTCCATCTGGGACTAATTCTAGGACTATTTTTGGGACTACTGTCTGGAGTTTTAACTCTTGACGTACTAGGTCGATTCATATCTCCTGTGTTTATTTCTAATTTTTTTGGTTTATTTACCTGTTCTAAAATTTCTGTGTATGTCTCACTTATATCACTTATTTCTGATTTTTGGTCATTTATTGTATCTGATTCATTTTCGTCTATTTCATTTATTTCAAGGTCTTCATTTAGTTTTTATTCCATCTCTTTTATTTCATTAGTTAATTCTAGTTCTTTTTCCTTTTCTATCTGTTTCTCTTTTTGTTTAGTTTCATATAATAATTTTAACCTAACTATTTCTTTTTCTAATTCACTTATTCTTGTATTTTTTTATTTCTTCTAAATGTTGTACTTCTTGTTTTGCTTGTATTTTTATTTTTTCAATTTCTTTTGATTTGTCTATTTCTTCATTTTCTTTTGTTATTCTTATCATAGCTATTAGACTATCTTCTAATTTTGCTGTTTCTTTTTCTAACATTAAATATAAATTATTTCCTATTTTTTTATATCGTCTTCCTAGGTTTGAAAATATTATTTTTATCATTAATCCATCTTGATTTTCATATGTCTTTTCATCTACTGCAAACTCTTCTTTATTCATTATAATTTTTAAATTATGTTATGTTGTAACTTATATTCAAGGTGCTCTATTTGTATTTCTAACATAAATATAACTTTTCTTTGTGCTAATATTGATTTATTACATACTCCTGCTAGCATGTTTTCTATTAATCTTTCTTTCCTATGTTGTAGTCCTTGTCTTTTTTCATCTATTTTTCTTATCAATTGTTGCCTATACATTTCTTTGTTCATAACTGTTTTTTCAAATAACAAACATATTTGTATTCTGTTTTTGAAATTATATTTATCAAATAATTTGTCTTATCGTTACTTGTTTTCTATGTATAAGAGTTTTAATTTTTTCCATATCTTTCGTACTTTTTTATCTATCTTGGTTTTTGTTATTTTATTTTCTTTGCTGCTTGTATTATTCATTTATATTTTTCTGAACAAAATTTTAAAAAGTTTACTTAATTTGTTTGGGTCTTTAATAAATTTTCTCTTATAAATATTATTACTTCGTTTTTGCCAAATTTCAAACCTTTTTGGTTTAATCATTATATTCTATTATTGTTTTATATTTTCTTTAGCTTTTACCCAGTATTGTAAATACATATATTTTATCATTGATCTCTGAATATATCTATATCATCATATAAATCATTTATGTCATAATAAAATTCATCATAAAAATTATCTTGTATATCTAATTCAGTCCAACCTTGAGTTGTTATTTCTATTATCTCATATGTTACTAATATATCATAAATTGCTCTTTTTATATCTGTATTAAGATCTTTTAAGATATAGAGTATTAATATCTTGTAATTGACATTATCATCCACTAGATAACTATTCATTTTAATTATTTCCACTTTCACTAAAATAATTTTATTCCTTCCAACCTCTTAATGGATTATACTTATTTATTATGTAATAATAATGGTTTAATAATTATCTCGTCTGGTCACTACTACAATTTTCTTCTTTGATCAGTTACCCTAACAGCGCCTCAACTCTGTTTACTCCCCTAACGGCCTTCTTTGCCTATCGGTTTCAACCTTAGGATGGCATAGTCTGGGCATACTTATTCGCAGAATATTTCTGTAGCAAACTTTCTAAATATGGTTATTATAACATTATTAAGACATGATAAACAATTATAATCAACAAGAGATTATCAGGAATAAATAGATTTAGCTACTCATGAACATAAACGAATATACCTGTTCTTGTAGATTTGTCATCTCTGGATTTTCCATATCTTATTTTCTGTGAACTAGCTCTGATACCAATGTGGGGTGGAAGCGATATTAGAGAGAGATATAGTAGAGAGGAAAGAGGATTGATTTTATTATAAGGGAAAACCCTCTATTTATACTATCAAACTTACATATCTGGCCAATATAAGTGGCCGACACTTACTTTATACATGGCCTAATTATATTTTGCCGACACTAAAAACAAAATACATAATATTACTACTTTACATAATGACCCTTTCTTTTTATTATTGGCCAACACACACTATTTACTTTACAACTTTAAAAATAAAAACTTTACAAATAGCTGCTATACATTGGCTAATGAAAAGTAAATCTTATCTCAAAAGAATCTTATGCTTATCTCTTCCATTTTTACTCCAAATCAACATCTGGTATAACATTATCTTCTCCGTTACATTTGGAACATCTGTGATCTGGATATTTGTTTCCAATAAGCTTACAATATCTGACTAATAACTCCTCTGAAATAAATTTCTTTTTTAATGCTCTTATTGTAGATCGTTCTTCTGGTTTTAATAACGATAAAATCCATCGCTGGACTTCTTCCATATCTGTTCTTCTTAATTCCTTGGAGTTTGAATATATCATAACTTGGTCTCTTGCATAATAACTCCAAATAGCATTGCCGTTTAAATAATTGTTAGCTAGTTCTTGTATAATTGTTGCTATACCAATTATCCTTTTGTTTGCATAAAAGTTTGGTATCTCTATCTTCGGTATTTCAGCCTGTTTTTCTATCTCTTCTGGTATTATCATATCTCTGGTCAAACCTATCTTTATAACTTGAATTGGTGATTTGATTTCTTCATATAATATCTCAGCTGGTGCTGTATAAAACTTAATATAAAATAGATTTCCTTTGGTAACTCTTTTGTATATGACGAATGCTTTATATAATTCTGGTATTCCACTTATCTCTTCGCCATCATATGTATATATTGTATTCAGTAACCCATAATTATAACATGTTTTAACTAAATTTGAACTAGTTTTGGGTTGTGCAATCAACCTATTATATCCTTGTAACTTTTGGGTTTGTAATCTTCATTTGGATTTTTGGTTTGCGTGGATCTGGGGTTTAGGTTTAAATATGTTTGGATTTTATATATGTTTTCGATATAAGATTGTGTAATGTAATTGTACCTCTTTTTATCACTTTGTATGCTCATTGCATATGTGGAAGTTTGTGTTTCTATGGGTATTTGTATTTGTGTATTTTGGATAAATGGTTTTATAAATAACTAGTTTAGGTTTGTGTTTCGTGATTTCTCACTAGCTTTCCTACTTGTATCTGCAGCTGTATTTGAACAAACTTTGTCATGGGTTTTATGGAGTTTCCCATCGTCTCCTTTTAGCTCTGGCTGTTTTCCGTCTGCCGAACGACGTAGCTCCGCATGTTTATAGTCATGCTGCTGACTTATATTTTTCATCTTTTGTAACTCTTTATCCATACTGTCCACTTTCGCAGAAAGAGTAGTAATGGCTTTGAGTATTTCTTCCATCGTATCTGGTTCAGTTTGGGTTCCTTTTTCTTGATAGATAGTCTGCAACAAGATTCTTGTCAGTCTTAATTACTTCAATTGTAAATGTAAAATTTAATATATTTAATACTAATCTCCTTATTTCTTTTGTTGTAACTGAATCTTCTAACTTTTTTGTTATCCACCATTTTACCTGTGTATTATCTGTTCTTACAATAAATTTATTGTAAACAATATATGGTTCAAATGCTAATAAACATTTATATAATGCGAATAATTCTTTTTAATTTATTTCCCATTTTATTTGTGCTTCTGCATAAGATCCTGAATAATATCTACAATGGTGTTCTATTTTTTCTTTTTCATATTTGTATTTTAAAACTCCTCCATAACTATGATTACTTGAATCTGTTTCAACAATATAAGTAAATGTTTTATTTTCATCAGGAAAATAAAGTTTTGGTAATTTTTTACATAAATGCTTAATATTTCTTATATGTTCTTTATCTTTATTGTCGAAATAGTATTCTACATCTTTTTTAAGTTTTTTATGTAATGGTTTTAAGTGTTCTGCTAATTTTGGTATGTATTCTCTTACTTGATTTACTATTCCTAGAAAGGATTGTAATTTCTTTTTGGTATCTATATTCTCATCAAGGTTGATTATTTTTTGTACTATGTGGTTTTGCATTTTTATTCCATTTCTATCTATTTGTATTCCTAGAAATTCTATCTGTGGTTTCATAATTTTTGCTTTCTTTTTACTTAAGCTTATACCTGAGTGTTTAATTATATATATAAATTTTTCTAACAACCTTATATGTTCATCTTGTGTTTTAGAATATAGTAATATATATCATCTATATATACAATACAATTTTCTAACTGGTTAAAATAGTTATCCATAAAGTGTTGATATCTACCTGGTGCATTCTTATATCCAAATGGTAATACATTCCATTTATAGAAACCTTGCGGTACTGTGAATGTTGTAGCTGTTTAGATTCTTCTTCTAGTTTTAGGTGATAAAATCCTGATTTACAGTCGAATTTACTAAAATAGTTATATCCTTGTATTTGTCTTATTTTTAGTATTTTGTTTGGTATTGGGTAATTGTATGTTTTAGTTTTAGCATTTAGATTACGATAATCTATGACCATCCTACTTTTACCTCTTTTTTGTTCACTATGTTTTATAACTATAAATGCTGGACTTGTATGTTTGCTATTGCTTTCTTGTATATAATTATTTTCTAATAGTTCATCTATATGAATTTTGAATTCCTTTAAATCATCAAAGTTATATTTTAGTGGTTTCTGTGTTATTATACTATTTTCATCTATTAGTTCAATTTTTACTTTTGTCTTATGTTTTTCCCATCCTTGTAATGGATCTTTGTTATATAGTTGTTTTAGTTGTTCATTTATTATTTTAACTTTATCTATTGTAAATATAATAATTTCTAATTGTGATATTTGTTTCTTATTTATATTTTCAATTTTTTGGTTTATTTTTTCACTTCCTTTTATCCATTCCATAGGTTTTCGTTGTTTATTATTTACTCTTTTTGCTCCTATTTTGTTTCCGCATGGTGTATTAAACCACCAATGTGTTTTTGTTATTATATGTGGATAAAATCTATCTAAAAATGGCATTCCTAATAACATATCTTTTGTTGTAAACTCAAAATTATACCTTCTATTGTTAATAATTTATCCCATATTTGTATTTTTATATTTTTTGCTTTGTATTTAATCATACTTCCTTCATTATTAAATCCTGTTACTACCATAGGTGTTTTTAATTTTTCCCATTTATCTTCTGGTAGACAATTATATTTACATATATTCGCTTCTGCTCCTGTATTCATCATAGGGGTATAATATCTGTTGTGATATCCTTCTACAATAATTTTTGCAAGTATAAATATTTTCATTATTCATTTTGTTCTTTTTATAATTATTTTCTTATTTTGACAAGTTATTGTTAATTGTTCATTTTCTAAATTGTACGGTTTAACTTTTTCTAACCATTTTATACCTAATGTAATATTATGATTTCCTTGGTATATTTTAAATGGTATTATTAAGGGTATTCCTCCTATAATTATTTCTTTTTCCGTTGTTTCTTCATTTGTGTTTACTATCTCACTAGGTAATCCAGGGCATATGTGTCCTTTTTTTTATAATTTCTTCTTCTAATACTAACTCTCTTGTTATGTAATTTTCTTCTTGTCCTGTATTTATCAAAATTTTATATCTTCTTTGGTCTATTATTCCTGTTATGAAATAATGATATGGTGTTATTTCTTCCTTGTCTAATAAGTTTTGTGGGATTTCATAGTTTCTTTTAGATGTACTCATTCTTGATGAGGTAGCTCTTGTTAACGTATTTGGAACGCTTGAAGTGCTTAATCTTTCTTTTACAATTTCTAAATCTTCTTCTATGTCAATTTCTTTATAGCTATAGTCATTATTATCTATTACAGTAATTATTTTTTCAAAAGGATTTTCTATCTTTATTTTATCAATTTTATTTCTTGCTGTTATTTTATGCTTTGTTGTTAATATATATAGGTTTTTACATCTTGCTGTAAATAATTTGTTGCCTGGTGCTAGTTCTATTCCAGACATTTTCCAATATAGAACTAATGATTTATCTATATTTCTATCTGTTAATGCTACTGTATAATTGACACTTATTATAAATTTAAATTTTTGATATATTAGGTTTCCTTTTACTGCACTAATTACGCTTTTTTCTATAGGGTGTATAATTCTATCATCTGCTAAAGATATTTCAATAGGTGTATCTATTACTTCTCTAAAACAAGCTTTTATTAATATTTCTGTTCCTCCTAAATGTACATATTTTATTGGTGTTTTAGCTTTTATATCTTGTATTTCTTTATTTATTATTCGTTCACTTAGTATAGGTATATGTGTTTTTCCTCTTGTATATTTGCAATCTATGATATGTTCTTTTTGACTAACTACATAGTATTCTTCTTTTTGTCTCTTAAACCAATTTCTTAAAGTAGGTATTTCAAGTACCTTTTCAACACTTAAATCTAATTCTTTTCCTTTTATTTGTTCAAATATTGTATTATCAAATATAATTTTTTGTTTGATAATTCTTCATTTTGATAATCTTCTTTGGATATTATTTTTATATCTTCTTCAGACATTATATTTCTTCGTCTATTATATCATTATCTAGATTAATATATTCTTCTTCATTTTCTGTTTCTATGTCTGATACTTCATATATACTATCATTTTCACTTAGTTCATAGTCTTTATATTCTATTTGCATATATTTGTCACTATCTATAATTATTTCTACAATTTGCTTCTTTTTTGGGTCTTTTGGTAACTTACAATCTCTAGCTATGTGTCCTATCTTCAGAATTTTGTTCACTTTCCTAAGTCGTATTCATTCCAATATGTATATTATTTGTATTTGTATTTGTTCTAGTTTTTATATTATATTTTGTATGATAGTGTATAAAATATAAAAATAAGATGATGAAAAAGTGAGAATGAAATATAATATTGAAAAAGAATACGAGAATATTTGTTGCAATCATTCTTCAATAAAATACATAACTAGTTGGCTTACCTTTAAGATAAATATAATTAGGAACAAATAAAGATTCATAAATTATGCAACATGAGATTTTGAATTAATACAAATATTAATAGCATATGTAGTAGTTTGAATACGAATTGAGAGAGGATACAAAAATTTTAAGAAAAAACTATAAAAACAAAGTAAACTAATAGAAAATTATTCTTCATATAAATAAAATAGCTGACATATCTTTGGGATAAATACAAATTATGGAAAAATACAAGATTCACAAACTATGCAACATGAGATTATTAATAAATACAAATATTAATAGCATACATCGTGATTTTAATAAAAATGGAGAAAGATACCAAATTCTAAAAAGGAACTATAAATACAAAACAAACTAATAGAAAATTGTTCTTCCTCAACTCGGTCTTCAACAAGTTTTCGAAATCTTCTATACCCATTCTTTTTCTTTTATTAATAGTGATACAAAAAGATGCAAACACCAACTCTTTGATCGTCTCTCTTCCGTTATTTTAGCAATGGATCATACATTATCCGTTATTTTTTGAGTTTTATATATATATATATATATATATATATAGATGAAAAGTCACTAGAAAATTGTTGATTAAGTTGCATATCTCTTGTAATCCTCTTAGATTCGACCATTAGACAGTGATTTTATGGTTTTCAAACCTTAAACGAAAATTGGTCAATTTAATCCTCAACTATAATTTTTTTTAAAAAAAATAGTAAACAAACCTTAAAATCGGATGAAGATGCATACCTTAATCAAAAGGATTGTTGTGAATGTTTTTAGAGATAAATTTCCTAATTTCTGAAGAAGAAAACAAAAAGAATGTAAAAGAGAAGTGAGAGTTCAAAGATGAAGAAAGAATTGGAAGAGTGAAATCGGTGAGAGAGAAAATACCTTAATCAAAAGGATTGTTGTGAATATCTTTAGAGATATATTTCTCAATTTCTGAAGAAGAAAACGAATAGAATAGAAAAGAGAAGTCAGAGTTGAAAGATGAAGAAATAATTGGAAGAGTGAAATCAGTGAGAGAGAAAATAATGTTTTTTTTTTAAAAACATATGAGAGAGAATGAGTTGGAAAATGTACAATTAAAGTGAGATCAAATAGGAACTAAATTAGGATACACAATATTTTCTAAACTATTGACATTTTGATATTTTTACTAAAATTTATAAAATATGGATGTTTTTAATAATAATGTTAGGATTTTTGACTATTTTGCTAGTTTATCCTTAATAATATTTGGTGCTTGATTATATTTTTTTGTAATCCTACATAATTAAATACTCACATAACTTATGACAGAACCTACTATAAGTATGGACAAAAGGTGAAAAAATTATGTGGATATTAGTTATACATGTATTAAAATAGTAAAGAGAAAAGCCATAAAGTGACACTTGAAGTTGTTCCAATTTTTTCAAAAAGACACCTAAAGTTCGCAGGGTCCTATTACCCCCCATATAAACATTTCAAATAAAAATAAATAAACACTCTTAACTCGTCTTCACAACAGTTGTGTTCTCACGTTTGATATACGCATGTATGAGTAAAAATACACACCCACACCAGTGTAAGAAAACATGTAGCACTGCCAATTTGAATTTTTAAAATTATTTAATTAGAAATTTTATTTTCTTCAATTTACTCAATTTATTTTGTTTTATTATCAATTCTTCCTTATTCTTCATCTTCATAGACCCAGAATTTTCAGACAATTAGCTAAGCACAATACTTTTACAAATAAGCAAAACTTGAATTTCAAGCCAAGTTATCCGAGGTAAAGAAGAACGAAAATTATGTCAAAATAGAGTCATCGATAAAATTTCAAGAAATATCTTAGATACACAAGGTTATGACATTCAAAAATAAGAAGTAGAGTAGAGTTATAAGATTATTGAAAAGATAAAAAAAGAGGAAATTGAAATAAAATGACAGAAAAATCAGAAAGATCCCGACGCGAGAAGTATCGAAAAGATTTAGGCGATGTTGAAGACAGAATTGTTGGTGGTGTTTGAAGTAATCCTTGATAAGTTACGAGGTGGAATCATGTCCAGACCAGGTAAGAATTACCAATCTAAATTCGGAGAGAGTTTTCGTCGTTGCAAAAATAATTTTTCTTCATTTAGAGCAAAAAATCAAATGAAAAGTACACAAAATTGAGATTTTTATTTGTCAAAACTTAATTTTATAGGATTTGATTTTTCATTTTTTTATTTGGTGGTGATTTGATGTTAGACACAGTGAAAATAGTGTTATTGTAATGGTGGTGATGGTGATCATACCACAAAATTGTCAACAAAGAGGGACAAAGGGTTGGGTTTAAGATGAATTGAAGAAGAAGGATAGAAAAATAAATAAATGAATGAAAGAAAATAATAAAAAAATAAATATTAGAATATTATTATTATTGGGGCAGAGGGGGGTGGGATACACAAACTCGGACATTGTGAATACAAGTTGTTCAAAAAGTATGTATTTCTTGTGATTTGAAATGTTTCGTGGGGTAATAGGACACATGCCAAGTTAATATGTCTTTTTAAATATTCAAGACAATTTCAAATGTTAATTTATGTCTTTTCTCAATATTAGATTGCACATTATCCCCATCATTTTGTTATCAAAAGTATTTTGTTTATGTGATTTTAAAAGAAATTATAACACCATGAATCCAAAAAAATGAGAGAATTCCAGCTTTTTGTAGAATCTGGTGCCAGTCCCGATGAACCTTAGGTCGTTTCGTAGGTAGCAGTACAATAGTTTTTCAAAATGTCAAGTTCCAATACTTTTTCAATGGTTCACCAGGATGGCATGTCGACCAATGTACGAGTCGCAGGTACGTAGGTCTCGTAGGTGAGCCTCAGACTTAGTGAAATTTTAGAGCCACAAGTGAGACCCATAATTGCGCATGTACGTCCCATGGGTGGCCCCACGGATGGTACATGGGTCCCGTCAGTCAAAGGTCTAAAATAATAGTTTTTGAACCCATCGATGATCAACCAGGACGGTTTGTAGGTTCCCATCGACGGTTATTTTAAAGAGGCTTTTGGATTTTTTCCTAATTAATCTATCCTAATACTATGCCATTTTATATTCTATTAAAAGTCTATATAAACGTTTTTAACCCCCTCTCCCCAAAGTCTTCCAAATCACTTCATTCTCTCAAATCTCAAAATAAGAAGAAGTTCCTTCTCTCAAATATTTCTCTCTCTAAAAGGTTGAAGAAGAAGGCTAGGGCTTCAAGACAAGTCTCTAAGTCCTCTATCAAAGTCAAGCTTTTGGCATGATAGTCTTCATCTATGGAGCCCTTTCCTCCATAGAGTTCCCAAATTTCTCAATTTTGAAATTAGAAATCCCCAATTGAAGTTAGGGTAAACTTCTATGTCACATGTTCTTTCAATGTTGATATATTTGATTGTTTTATGAACCATTATGCATGAATTGAGATAATTCTATGATTTTAATATAAATTCGCATGAACCCACACATAACCCATATTTCCAAGTTATGAGATATATTGTGGGGTTTGAACTATGAAAGATGAGTTTATGAAATCATGCATGTTCTTATAAAATTGATGTAAATGTTTTAAGGATGCTTTGAGAGTGAAACATCAATATTGTTGTTCTGTTGTGAAAGGATTTCTCATATACATATAAAAATATGATTGTGATAGGTTTTCTCACATAAAGGATTCTAAGGCTGAAAGTTCTTCTCATCTAAAATGAATCAAAGTTAAGGAGCTATTCTAATAATGAGGCAAGCGGCGATTACCCATGACCTCAAAATGCTAAGAAAAGTGGTGATTACCCATGTCTTATTAATGATAATAAAAAGTTTAGACTAATCAATATTTCATGAGATTTATTCTTAGCACTGAGTGGGCAAGTGACGACTCCCACAATAATTAACTAAGGTTACTTTTAGAAGAATCTCATGAATTCCTTAAAGATGTTCACTTGTATTGACCATGTTTTATGACCTATGTTTTCTTACCCTTTTAATTCATGTTTTACCTTGGTCATCGCATATCATGAAAAGGTACCTTTTAAGCATGATTTAATATGTTTTATGCATTGCTATCATACTTGGTAATCTTTGTACTGACACATACTCTTACCTACATTTGTTATAAAAATGTAGGTTCTAACGTTTCAGATTCACTTTGTGGCTAAGGATCTCTTAGTCGAAGTTTGAAGATTTGGTGAGCCCCCGTGTTCCGAGAACTAAGCCTTTATCTCATTTGTCTCTACTTTTCAGATTGTATGTGATGTACGTGGTATATTCTGATCGCTTCTTATATATTAGATGGATTTGAAGACGATGTTTAGACTTCCGCTTCATTTTATAAACTCTTATATATTTAAACTATATTTCAATTCTTTTACATTGCTATTATCTTGTATGATATATGCTAAGTTGGCTTGTATGGTGCCTCCCGTGGTCTTATACGTCATGTTACACCTAGGGTCTTATACGTCATGTTACACCTAGCCACGTCGAATTGAGTATGAAGCATTCCACATTTATTAATGAGAGGCTATAAGCTCAAATTCTTTCATCAGGCGATAGAGTTTAACTCTATAATGTCTCTATCCTAATCCTTATTCGATGCTCTACATGATATGTCCACTCAAAGGACATATGCTAGAAAGAATGAGGGAGCCAATGTGGAACGAGAAGCTCCTCAATTTTCGGTCAACAAATGCGGGGTTTATTGTTGCTTTTCAAGTGTCTCTCAAGTCATGATGGCTCAAGCCAACAGGGAAGTTGTGGTCTCCATCGTAAACACCTAATACGTGTTTAAATCTACTCCTACAATATATAATAAAGTTTTTTCTTATGTTTTGCTTTGTATTTTATATTTTATGGTTTGTTTGTCTTGTTTTTTTTTAAATTGGCCCAAATGACCAACTTTTGATTGAATTGGGGCAAATTTAGACCCAATCTTTATAGCCCAATGAATTTTAGACCTGGTCCAATAACAACGGTCAAGATTGAATCTCAATCATTCATAATATTTTGATCCAAGGGCTCTTATGTGATTCTACCAAAAATACAAAACTCCAAAAATCAGAATTTTAACCTTATTTTGATTTTATTTTTCTTCTCCCCTTGCTTCCACCTGCCACCATCACGCTGGCGGCGACCACCCTATGGATGGAAAATTCTTCAAAATTGTATCATTTTTTCCTTTTGCCCTCCTCTACACTAATCCACAAACTATCCTCTTTATCCATAGCCAAACTTCATAGATCTAAGAAAAACTAAATACAAATAATTATTATTTTCCTTAGATTTATAAAGTTTCAGTCATCCCTGTAACATATCACTAATTGAAAGAACTAGAAAGAGTTAGAACTGGAAATAGCCATTTTTGGAAAGAATGGAAAATCTAGAAATTGAATAAGTTATGGTAAGTTTGGATTTCTGGTCAACTTCAAACAACTATAAATCCTAACTCAGGATTAGTTAGGTGTGTTTCCAGATACCATATCAAATATCTTGGAAATATCTTTCCAATTACGCTGAGTTTGTGCGATTTCGAGTTCGTATGAGTGAGATAATTTCATATGAGTGAGATATTTTCGAGTTCGCTGACTTGGCACACCCAAGGCAAAAATTTTAATCTGAGACGTGGCCACATGGCAGAATCTACTATTTCAAAAATTATTCTTGGAAATTATGCGGGAACAGCTCCGCGACCCGGACTTGTTTCCCGCCAAAAAATCTCAAATTTGAATTCGAGTTGGACTTCATTAAAGGGTAAATTTAAGTGAGGGGTCTTTTTGGGTATTTTAGGGGAGGGTTATATATTGATTTTAAATTAATTTTTCACCACAATTTCCCACAAAAACCAAATCCCCAAATCAAACTAAAAATCTCTCACCTCTCACTACTTTCTCTCTGTATTCATCCCTATTGAAGAAGCCTTGAAGGTTGAAAAAGAAGACCAAATCCTCCAATTTTCTACTTAAATTTCGTGGGTATTCATATTTAATTTATGGTTTGTTTCACTTTTGGGATTGTTTTCCTGCAAAAGATCCCTCCAAAGGATAATTTCTAAATCTCCCAAAACAAGGATTTTCTTCCACACATGAGTCTTCTTTGAAAAGTGAAATTGAGAATCAATTGTGTTGAATTATGATAAGTTAATGTTGTTTAAGTATTTATTGATGGCCAATTAATGATTTCCTATGAGTTTTACCTAGACCGATGTCTTTCCCCCAATTTCATGAAAACCTTGATTTGATAGGGTGAATTGTGAAGAGGATGAATATGTTGATTAACTATATTGATGTTAATTATGCAATTGCTTTCTTGAATTTACCTTAGTCATGCATTGGCTACGTGCTCTTTGGTAATTGAAGTATGGCGGAAATGAAAAGGCGATGAGTTAAAAAGGTTGATTTTTCTTGAATCCAATTATTAAGTATGAGTTACTTAGATTGTAATGTTGATAACAAGTATTATTCATCCTTATCCCTAGACTATTGAATTAGTTATGAAGTATGCAACTATGTTATGGTATGATTTATTATATATTGAAAGTAGTTTCTCATGATTATAATAAAGTGTTGAGTGAAAGGTTTATTCACTTGTATTTGGTTTCTATGTGAAAGGATAGTTCTCACTTTCGAATACCTATGAGCTATTATGATAAAAAATTCACATAGAGGTCTAGAAGAGACTAATTTTATCTTGTATAATGAGTATGATAACTAATAAAGGGAATAAATGCTTAGCACCAAAAGGGCATGTAAATGAGATGGAGGTCTCACGTTTAGTATGTCCAGCCTCCCACATGTGTTTATAAACGTTAGTAAGTACGGATTCCCAAGTTATGTGTTGTGTTATGAGATGGAAACCTCCACGTTAGTAAGTTAAGGTTTCCAGCAATAATCTCCTTGACCCTTAACTATGTGCCCACATAGGACTCTAGCTTAGTGGATCCACCTAGATAGCTACATACGAATGGTTACTCCTTAGGCAAGTGTTAACCCTCTCTTTTTGGTGTTGGAGTAGAACACCAGATTCCATGTAGCTCACATGATCTAATGTCAGTTGTTGCACTTCTTTCTCTGATGTAAAAGTATTATCAAGTTAAGTGTATGAACTCATACTAGGGCTTGTCTTGAAGGTTTAAACATGGTGTAAGAGAGGGTATGATACTTTTCTTTCACATTGAACTTGTGGGATCATAAGGGATGGTTCTACTATTATTATTATGATTATGATTATTTTGATAATGTATGAGTAGTATTGATGTATTAATCATTTAATGATGAATTATGAGAATATGTTGTAAGTATGAAGTGGGTTGCTCAGTGTGATACTTAGTTTGGATAGGGATATGGGGTTATCCTTGGCATTGCACAAGTATTGCTTAGGTGCACTATATGTTCGGTTGATATTATGTTGAATTTACTTACTATGCTTATTATATGTGCATGTTGAGTTAAGTTGATAGAAAGCATGATTTTGACTAAAATGTCCTTTTTCTCATGAATTGATGATTTTGTGCATAGAAGCCATACTTAGTACGTGTGATGTACTAAACCATTTTATTTAATTTTTTCCCAAATATTTTAGGTTCCGATCATTGAAGATTCGTGGCAAATTTGAAAAGAAGACTTGGATCTTTTCCCAAGTCATTGGTGAGTCCTCATGTTCAGGGATGTTGCCATGTTCCACTCTAGCTATGATGTTGTTTACGTTTAGGAACATTATTATTTCTTTTATCATTGAGACAATTGATATAAGCCTATAATGGAGGATTGTTCTTGTATTGGCTATGTCCAAACATTTATACTCTTGTAGATGGTTCAATGTGAGGCAAAGTATTCGGCAAAATTTCTATGTATTGGTTTACTTTTGCTTACTTGTTTAATTAGAATTATTAAAGAAATTTTTTTCACAAAATCCCTTTAATTACTTGTTTTCAGAAAGAGTTTGGCTAAATAGACATAATTGTACATAAAAGTTAAGTCTAAACCATTTTCCTCACGGGATCGACCCGAACCTACTAATTGGATTCTTTACTTGATACGACCGCTTATAGTTATTTAAGGAAGTGAAATTTAAGTGTATCAAATTTTGGCGCTGCTTCTGGAGAAAGTGACTTTTAGAATAACTTTAAATACAATATTGATATTTAGTCAAGAATTTCCTAAATTTATCTTTTTTATTGTTTTTTTCTCTTTCAAGTCTAGCTTTAGTGTATGCCAAGTACACGAAGCTAAGGAGAACCCAACCAATCTAGGTGATGGGGCAATTCGTCAACCTCCACTACTGGTTGAAGCACACAATCAAGTTCAAGTTGAGTTGGAGAATGCTTTGAGGTTGCAGCCTCCAGAGCCAAGACCTAAGGATTACAATAGGGGCAACGTTAACATAGATAAGTCTGATGGACCTCTTGTCCTACCCTCTTTTTCAAATGGACACACATTTGTGGTTATGAGTAGCCTAATACAAATGCTCTCCGCGAGGGGTTTATTCTCGGGACTGCCATCAGAGGATCTTCATGCTCACATATCCAAACTGAGGTCTTTATATAAGAGTTGTGTGGGTAGGACAGACTTAGATATGAATGTCATTGGGTTGCAAGTGTTTTCTGTATCAGTGACTGAAGATGCCGCCATATGGTTTACTGAGCTTCCCAAAAACTCTATTTATACTTGGGATCAGTTCAGAGATGCGTTCTTAGCAAGGTATTACCCAATGTCCAAGAAGATAAACCTCAAAGATAAAATGAATAACTTTGCGGCACTACCTGGGGAGTCGGTGAGTAGCTCTTGGGACAGATTTACTTCATTTGTGAGAGGCATACCAAGCCACCGCATTGATGATGAATCATTGAAGGAGTACTTCTATCAGGATCAAGATGATAACAATAAATCATTACTCGACACTATTGCGGGGGGTTCCTATGGTTAGTACACATATATAGAGATCACATAGAAGTTGGAGAAGATATCTTGCAACAACAAGGATTGGAGAACTACAAAGTCAGACACTAGAAGAAACACCTTTGCAGTACAAGATACAAACAACCCAACAACATATCAGATGCGTGAAGAGTTAGCACAGATGAGAACTGAGCTAGGGTTAGTTTTGAAGCATGTGAGCGGGGGTGATGAAAAAGTAAATGCGATGAAATACTTCACTAAACCACCACCGCTGATAGATGAGTATTATTATGAAAAAGATTACTATGCAGTGAATGATCACATGGGTTTTTTTTAACCAAACGCCTAAGGCTCCAATTAGGAGAATTAGCGCTAAAGTCAAGGATATCATGGTTGGAACTACAGTAACTACATTCGAGAGGGTCAATATGTTCGATATGGGAACTATAATCGCAACAACAACTTCAACTGGAGTAACTATGGTAATGGGAATGATACGGGTGGGCCCTATATTCCCCTACAAAATCGGAAAATTGCTCCTAGGGATGGTATAGGTAGTATGGAGTGAGTTGAGATATGTTACAAAATATGATGAGGAGATTTGATACTAGTAATGAGAATGCCAAGGATACTAGAGGTGATTAGCTAATATTTTAGAAAAGGTGGATGCACATGTAATTTCAATCAAGTATCTTGAGCTACAGATGTCTCAATTGTCTATTATTCTTCGGTCTTGTCTTTCCATCAGAGGAAGAAGTTCATGTACGATGTGAAAAAGTTTATTTGGGATGAGTCTTATTTATAACGGAGTTGTGCCGATGGGATGATTCACTGTTTCATATCGAAAGTTGAGATGTTTAGCATTTTGGAGGCATGTCACTCCTCGCCTGTGGGAGGACACCATAGTGGTATCCGTACTGTGCATAAAATTTTGTAGTGTGGGTAGTATTGTCTAACCATTCACCAATATGTCATGAGTTTTTCAAATCATGTGATCGGTGCCAGCGAGATGGAGGAATTTTGAAGAGGCAAGAGCTCCCGTTAAACTTATTCTGGTGATTTAGTTATTTGATGTATGGGGCATTTATATTATGGGCCCGTTTGTGACTTCTCATGGGATGAAGTATATACTTGTGGCGTTTGAATACATGTCTAAATGGGTGGAAGCTATATCACTCCTAACAATGAAGGAAAGAGTGTCACCGCGTTCTCGAAAAAGAATATCTTCTCCAGATTTGGCACACCTAGGGCCATTATTAGTGTTGGTGGTAGTGGCTTTGTAATAAGTTTTTCAAAGTCCTATTGGAGAAATATGGGGTTATCCATAATGTGGCTACTCCTTACCATCCGCATACTAGCGGGCAAGTTGAGGTGTCCAATAGAGAGATCAAACAAATTCTGGCGAAAACAATGAATGCTAATAGAACTGATTGGTCAAGGAGGCTTGATAATGATGTTTGGGCCTACCGAACTGCATATAAGACTCCTATTGGTATGTATCCATACCAACTTGTATATGGGAAGGCTTGTCACTTTCCGATCGAGTTAGAGAACAAAGCAATGTGGGCATTCAAGAAACTGAAGATGGATTGGACTGAAAAAGTAGACCAACGACTAAATGGGTTGAATGAGCTCGATGAGTTTTGACTCAAAGCCTATGAAAGTTCAGACAATTACATAGTGAAGATGAGGAAGTACCACAACCAAAGGATTGAAAAGCGAGAATTTCTGGTAGGTGATCTGATGCTTCTATTCAATTCTAGGCTACGCTTGTTTCCGGGCAAACTCAAATCCAAGTGGACAGGGCCATTCCTCATCACTAAAGTGTTCTCACACGGAGTGGTTGAGTTGGAAAATGAGGAGGGTGCAAAGTTCACATTAAACGAGCAAAAGATTAAGATCTACTTGGGGCATGCAAAGAGCGTCCATGAAGTGGTTGAGGCTTATCCCCTCGATGAAGTCTGAGTATTCAAGGATCCTACATAGTGCCGCAACTTTAAATCATGCGCTTCGTGGGAGTCAACCCAAGGTATACCCTCTAGCCAATGATAGGTTTTTATGTTCTTTGTAGGAATAGTCCTACTCTTTCCGTTTTTTTTTATTTTTAGTTTTATTTCATTCTCACTTATGCAGTATTGTTGGCTAGAGATTATTAGAGAGTCCATGGCTCAAAAGTGTCGTAAAAAGTACAAAAAGAATACCTTAATGGGTGATACATGTTTAGGACCAAAACTAAAAATCTGCAGAAAATGGTCTGGGCACAGGTCTACGGACCCCATCGACGGGCCGTCGTCCAATCAACGGACCGTCGATGGTGTCTGTAGATCCAGGTATGTCTCGTAAATTTTTCCAAGTCTTAATGTAATTGACGGTCCCACTCAATGGACCGTCACTGACTTACGGCCCGTCGATGGGGTGTTGTAGGTCTAAATTGCCTGCAACCCAACTCGACCCATCTGGTAATATAAAAGGACATTACAATCATTAGCCTTCATCTTTTCAAATTCCCCCAAAACCACTTTTCTTCATTAACTTCATTCCTTTTTCATAAAACACCATACATTCACCTTCTATAACCATCAAATTTCTCTGAACATCATAAGAGTCCCCCAAATTCCCCAAAACCCTCTCTTCCCAAATTCTCTTCCATCTCCGTTGTTTTTCATTCGGTGTTCAAATCGGGCGTGTAGGCTGCTATAAAATTCCCTCTCACATCCGTCCCACTACGAACTCAAGGTGTGTAAATTTCCTTTATACTATGAATTCTCGTTCATAAACTGATTTTGAATGTAGGTCTTGACAGAGGGGCTAAATTTAATAGAAAGTGATTGTATGGTCTTGTAATCCACTTAAAATGTAGTTATAGGTGTCGTGTCTCCCAAATCCGACTTAGGGTTTTGTACTTTTGTTAATTTAGAAGTCCATAAGTTGGAAGTTGAATCACTAGGAATCATGAAATGGTCTCTTGGTTATTATGTTGTATTGTCTAAACTTGAATGGGTCTTAAAGTGTTCAAAAGTGGAGATCGAAAGAATGGCCTAGAATTTTTTTTTCAGGCCAACAAAATGAGACCCTATCGACGAACCATCAATGGATGGACTGGCCTTCAATGGGGTTCGTCGATTGCTCACCCTTAATTTGAAAAAGTTTGAGTTCACGTAAGTGCACTACGGTTCGTCGATTGATCGACAGAGCGTTCTGCACGTCCGTCGTTTCATTCAGAAAACCTATTTTCACCAATTCTAAAGAAATAATGCTAAGTGTTAGACGAAGGAAGGGGAATCGACGGACCATTCTGCACATCTGTCGTTTCCATCTGAGAGGTCAGAAAATTAGACTAAGCCGAATAACTCTTAGTGTCGTAAGACGGATCCTATTGACGGACCGTCGACAGTGCCTGTCATCCTGATATTGCAGACCTACACTATATAGTAAAATTTGCTTTTCTTTCTTTGCTCTGCTTGTTTCGAGTGTGTGGTAGTGTTGACTTGAGACAAATAACTGTTCTATAGGTACAAATGGCACCGAAAAAGGATATCATCTACTCAAGGGGAAAATCCAAGTCTGTAGCCCAGTCTCGTTGGATGATTTCTACTTCCGATAATGAACAAGATCCCTAGTATATTCCCCTGGGTACCATGCCCGCTACACCAGCTGCACGAGCCGCTCGAGGCACATCCCAGAAGGTGGTTCCTAGTGTTAGACACTGCGTCCCAGTCTAATGAGGATTGAACACTGACCGGCACATCGTCTGGGTCTGCCTCGAGTTCTGAAGAACCGTATGGCTCCAAATTTGCCTCATCATCATGGTCAGCCCTCTCGTTGGGGTTGAATGAGACCACTGCCTCCGGTTCGCTATCTCAAGGAACCACTTGGTTTGAGGGACCTACCCGTCAAGCCTCGTCTGATGAGGATACTAGCTTGGTGTCTTCCCCAGCACCCCATGCAGATGTCCGCACACCGGTTGCTTAGGATCCTAACCGGTGGTGTGCAGATGGTCAATATCAGGTATACAGAGATGTCAAAATGCTGAATGAGAAGGGGGTGATTACCTGGTTGGCAAATGTCGAGCGTTGGGTTCTTACGGGGAGTTTGTGCACAGTCCTCGATATGCATACGCTGTTTAACAAAAACAAGCTAGAGTGGATTGCTAGGAGTTTGGGTTTGTACAGTGAGGAGGTCGTCCGAGAGTTCTAAACCTCCTATGTGGTGTCTCTAAGAGGCTCTTTTGATAGGCGGGAAATTCCTTCCAAATAGGACCCGCTCACCGAGGTACTAGTTTGAGGCTGTCAGGTTGAACTTTTTGCATTCACCATTTGCCGTTTTGTAAACACCCCCACCACTGACACACAACGGGATCCTATTACTCCAGAGTTCGAATATAGGTGGTAGATGGTAAAAATTGTCAAGTTTCAGAGGAACGCAGAGGAGAGAGAAGCCGGTAAGAGATGGCTTGCTCATATTTGTCGATCGATGGTGAGGGGGAAGACTGGTGTTAAACTCCAAAGGGATGATCAAGAAGGCCAACCTCAGTTTCACAACCATGTTCTTCTGGTTGTTAGTCCACAACCGCCTATCGCTGACGAGTGCCGATAATATTCTTACATGGTATAATGCGGTATTGGTAGCGGCCCTGGTAACAGGTTTGGAGATCGACTTCGCGAAGCTATTGATCACGGTGATACATTAGAGGGATTTCAATACCTCTAATAGTTACCCCTTCGCATGTCTTATTTTCCATTTATGTAGGGATGCCGAAGTGCCCATTTGTCACTGCGATGCACTCCACACTCCGACTGGGACGGTTGATATAGGTCTCATAAGGGATGAGGCCAATGTAGCGGCACTGAGGAGAAGGCCCAGAGTTGAGTTGCAACCGTTGAGTGAGAAGTTGGCAGACACAGTGGAGTTAGCCCAAGGGGCTGACTCTGCGACTTTAGAGCCCGTTGATACCACCCTGGCTGAGAACTGGATTGATAAGAGGGTGGACCAACAGATTGGGCAGAAGATTTAGGCCGTTCACCAGTGCTTTGATGCCTTTGAGTTGCGATTCCTTGCACACGCATCCCGTACTATTGACTTGACTACTTTTCAAGAGGTTTTGGCTAGTTTGAGGGTATATATAAACATTATTCTTGAGATGCGAGGGACGGAGCCTGAGACTGCACCCTCCAAGCTAGCGGAGGACACTATGCTTGCTACACTATTTTCAGCACCTCCTGAGCCACAACCTAATCCACGTGGTCGTGGCAAGAGGCATAATTGCAGCCTCACTACTAAGGGAGAGGATGCTAGTGTGAGGGCCTCTTTGATTGATGAGGAGACCTGCTAGATGAGGGCATGAGAGTTAGCTGCCGGGGCATCTAGTTCTACACTGGAGACGGTTAGAGGAGCACCATAGATGGTATGGAGATTTATATGGGAACCACTGAGGTTGACCTGTCTACTAATGTAGTGGGTTTCAGGGAACTGGACCCGCCCACTTGTTGATAGATCGTCATCGCTATGCTCCACAGGTTTGCTTCACCTACCACCCTATTTTTTAATTATTATCATGCATTGGGGACAATTGCATGATCTTTTTGTTGGGGGTGGGGTAAATGGAAAGTGAGTGTTAGGGTGAAGTCTGAGTAGCCCAACTCGCAATCCTCTCTTCGGGGTTTTCTCGCCTGTGTTCTTTTCCCCCAAGATACTGGTTACTTTTCTATTGAACCGGCAAGTCGTAATTTGTACAAAGTATAAAAGCATGAAATATGAAGCATGATGGATAAGTATGAATTATATCTCGTCCTACAAAAGTGCCTGCATGAATAGGTGAAAATGAGTTGAATGTGTTGTCTCTAGTCATGACATATATAGGCACCCACTGTATGACCTTCAAACTAACACCTAAACTTGGAAATCTAACAATATTGTAGGGTAATGAAGTGTCAATAAAGTATGAGGAATTTTGAGTGTTCAACTATTGGTACCTAGCTAGAACTTGCATGGTTCTCCTAGGAAAGGATCATATAAAACGAATTTGTGTTAGACAACTAGGAAACGATCATAGGCCTTTGTTCGAATTAAAAACCATCTAGCCTAAAAAGAAGTTAACCAAATAAAAGTTTTATTCCGTTTTGATCAAAATCTGTTGATTCTATAATGGACATTTATTTTCTTCACTAACTCACTTTCGCTGGCTTTAATGTGTTGGCCTTGTCCTTCCTTGGACATGTGCACCTCGACTTAGGACTAAAGCCTAAGTTTAAGTGGCTAATGCAGAAACTGGCCTCTTCTTGTCCTTGACCCAACCTCAGGTAATATGTACCTCTACCAATGAAAAAAAACCATAAGTTAAGGGCGGATATTATAAGTGATGACCCAAAATTGGGTATGAAAAGAGTTGAATGTTAATAAGAAATAAGAAAGTGAGTCAAAGATGTGACTCAGTGAATCAACTATGTGAATGAAAATAAAAAAGAAAAGTGAAAGAAATATGGTGAAGAAAAGAAAGAAAAGAGTTTGAAAAAGTTGAAAAATAAATAAGGGTCATGTAAAAAAACAAAGTGAGCAAAGAAAAGTAGGGCAGAAAAAACCTATGAAAAGAGGTAAAAATATTTTCAGAGATGTCAAGGACGGTATAAAGTCACTAAAAAAAATATACCCAAATGTACCACACTTTACCCTGAGCCTACATTACAAGCCAAGAAAGTCCTACCGTGATCCTAGAGTCTAGTGTGGTGAACTTAAGCAGTGAAAATAAGGGCAAGCCTATGGCGATGAGTACTAGCTTTGTACGAACTTGTTTTTGAACGTGAGTGTTGAATAAATGTCCTTGTACCCAAATTTAAAATCATTGTGCGAAAAAAGAGGATGTCTGTTGTAGTGAGTATTCTAGTTGTGATGTCGGAAAGTTGGCACCTTGGTGAGAAGTAAAACAATAAAAGTGTCTATTTATGGTGAGTTTGTGTCAAAGGTGTGATCCACATGAGTTAGCTTGTTCAAACTTGAGAGCATAAACATGAGCTAAATCAAAGAAAGAGTTGGGATTGATATCCATGTGATTCCAAAATCTTAAAAGAGTATACATTTGTACCAAATATTGTTTTGAGTCATATACGGTGCTTTCAATTCTTTTTTCCTTAAGAGTTGTGTGTGTCTAGAGCCTTTTCGTAGTAGTTTTAATATGCTTTTATATTTGTATTAAAGGAAAGATGTCTAGAACTAAGACGAAGAAGGAAGTTGCAAAATAGCGTAGAGGCAACCCATGAAGGCCATCGACGACCTTTCTTTCAATCAAAGGTCCTTAGTTTGTAACTGTCGATTGCAGTTCAGACAAATGGAGAAAACTTCAAATAATCTAACCGTGTTTGTCACACCCGGGTCTTAGATCCTAGATGGGACATGCATCGTTAACCTTCCAGAGGTCTCAGACAAGCCTCTTCTTAGCTTTCATCACAATCATACAGTTAAATTTAGCGGAAAAATTTAAAACTTTTTAAATTTACTGAATTGTACTTAGACTTCATATAATTCTTGCATAACAGCTCAAAATAAACAACCATGTATTAATAGATTGAACAATTGAAATGAAGAATTCATAATATCATTAATAGTTGCAAAACCGGCCTTAATACAAAAACTTAAACAAATATTTTAAAGGAAACGCTAGGGACAAAATCCACTAGCTAAGTCTAATGTATTATAGCTAGAAAATAAAGTGTAGACATCCTCGAAGTCAAGAGGACCTACCAAAGTTTGGAGGTACTAGTCCAAACGACTTCAACCGATCTTCAATCTTCTTCAAAGACCTGCACCTATAAAAATAATAAATGTATTTGGGTTATTATACACTTGTATTAAGTATGGGTGTATGCACATAAACACAGAATGATTATGCATTATCAATGAAAGCTTTTCCTATAGAACCATGCCATTTTTGGAAAGTAAAGTCACTTCACATTCCTAATTCGTTATTTATGAATCATCCTATGACTGCGGTATATTTTAATGCATTTAAAGCACACAACTCATTTTTTATATGAATATAAGACCTTGGAATCATGAACCTAATTTTAGAACAACTCAAGCAAAATTTAATATTTTTGTTCCCCTTAGGCCGAGAGCTCCCTCTCCCAGACTTAGTTTATTTTTCGGTCTTTTCTTCTTTTTGTTGTGTAGTTCAATGATCTCATTTGTTCCTATGTTTTACTTACGAGTTCATTGATTCATTGTAGTCCCATTGCTACAATGAATCAAGTAAGTAATCCAAAAGACTAAGGAAATGATTTGACTACCCTACTCACAAGCTATTATTTCCATTCTTGTTGAATTAGTAATGAAGTCTTTATAACCCTATCTTTATTGGCTATGCCCATTATTTGATCATTTGCATAATATAAAGATGTTGGGGCATATATTCATACTCAAATTGATGAGCTATTATCTTTTGCTCCCTTTATTCGTATAAGCCAATAACTGTTAAAACTTCATTCTTATCAAACACTGATGATTTGATATACCTATGCTTTTGCTTACTTAGTTCACTTTGAACTTACATTTCTTCTTCTTTGATCTCATGTTCACTTTGAACATGCTAGTGTGACTTAGGATATTCTTTTAAGACTTCCATTGGAATCTTTATGTAAAATGACTAAGAATGGCTTACATCATTACTTAGTCTAACGACTCTAACCTCACCCTTTGGTCATCCTATCTGAACACCCCTTATCTTCCTAGTTCTTTCTTTCTTTCTTTCTTAAATAAATATTTTGCATTTAACCGACATAGATCATGTGAGCTAACATGAAATCAAGTGTCTTCCCCATACTGAAAAAGAGGTGATTCACCGGCCAAAGTGAAACCGAATACTTCCTAGCTTTCTTAGGTGGATCCACTTGCTAGTAACCTATGCTGGCGACATAGTTCAATGACTAGAAGAATTTGGAGACCCTTATCCACCTTGGTGGTAGTGTCATCTCATGAGGCTTACATGTGCTTGCACAAGCTCGTTACTAGTCTATCCGTGCTTAGCTCAATTTTATTATACTTTACAACATTTATAGTTGACTCATACACTATTGAAGCTTGCTTCTAGTATGAGGTATTCTTAGCTCAATGGATTACTTGTCATCCCTTTCTATATTTGATGAGTCTGACCTTAAATCTTACATTACCGTTATGGTGTGAATGAGACTTGTCTGACGATTTCTAATACCCTATTATATGAGTATCTTTAACATAATTGTTTTGGTGCAAGTGAGACTTGTCTCACTTCCTTTAACACCCCATTCTAGGTCAATTTCATAACTCATAGGCCTTTAGTCATATAATTACTCACCTTATCTTGTTCAATGTTATTTGGTAGTCTTGTACTATTCTTTGTGAAAGTTATGAGAACTTATTCAATGTGCTACTATGTTCACAAGTTCATTTAGATAGGGTATGTTCAGACTTGTCTCATTCATTGGCATACCCTAGGTTATGAGTTCATTGAGTTATATCTTGTCAAGTCAACTTTTAACATGTATTTGGCCTTACAAGAAATATCATAATTTACATTGACCATATAAGATTGGTATGACCTTGTCATTGGCAATTTATTTCATATTATGGAAATAATATTGCTAGCCATTTTATTGGCATAAACCAAACTTTCACTAAATACTTTTCATGATATTATCACTAGCCAAGTCAATTATATTCATATATATACTATAATAATCTCATCAATTTAACCAAGCCAACTTTTAACATTTGATTAGCTCATAAGAACGATTCAGTGCTTAGTTTGGCCAACTATAAATTTGATTTGGCATTGAAGATTCATTAACTGGCTTTGATTCTCATTCTTATTTCTTCTTTGGGACATCAAATTCCAAACACTTACAAACATATCTACTGTAAACATACATAGTGATCAAAATCTTCATTCCTTTCAACAGTAAACTGAATTTCATAAACTACTTATAACTATTTCATCTTTTCGAACACAACTGGGCATTACAACAATTGTTAACTCATGTAAATGATACTCTAATCATACAAATCTAACCTATAGGTATCATTCGACATTATCGAATCACAGAAACGTACACATAATGATCAGTTAGCAGAATATACCAACAACATGCTCGAGATTTGCATTATACATAGTACTAGAATCAAAAGTTCGACCATTTCATTGGGAACAACCCTTGTTTCGGTTTTCTTGAATTCAAAATGTTTGAAAAACCTCCTAGGGAAAGAAATCCAAGAGAGAAAACCCATACCTTACTGTAGAATTTAATCTATGAAGATCACCCTTTACTTTGCACGTAAATCTTAAAGAATTGCCTTGAAATAGTCTAAGGACAACCGAGAGCATTTTTTTGTTTTTCTTACGTTTGTTCACTGTTTTTTAGTCGTGTGTTTCGTAACCATGCACTTTGTAGTTTCACTTGGAAAGGTAACTTCTTGTGCCAAGAATTCTCACTATGTCTTTGTGAACTGCTTAGTCTACATGATCATTTTAAATGATCATGTGCTATGGTATCTAGGCTTGACACTTGGATACCTCGTACCTAATTTGCGCAAGTTAAGAAAACAAAATTTTTAGCTTATGGTCTTCATTGCAGGTACAATTCCTAAACAAGTTTGGATTGGAGCATTTGAACATCAAAGTGTATTTTAAGTTACTTGTTAATACATAGAATTTTGCTAACACCCTTAAGCCAATATTCTCTAACTTGCTCAATATTAATCAATATTAGGCATTGGGATGCCTATGTACCCCAATACATATTCTTAAAACCCAATAGACTCTTCACTTGTCAAGTACATTTTATGGAATGTTACATTATCCCCCCATAGAAACATTCGTCCCCGAATGACACTACACATCATTTTGAATCAAAGAGCGTATTTTCGAAAAACACATCAATATACTTGAAACTTTACTCTTTGTGAATATCTGATTCACAACTTACTCTAGATGATGCACATCACTCAAAGCTTATTTGATGCTTTATATCTGAGATTGAGGAACTTCTTTCTCAATCTCACATTAACCCAATGCACATCATAACTCATGTGACACAAAAATCATGTCTAACGCTATACAAAGAACAACAACATGAATGCAAGCATGAACTCATATTAACTCATATAGTATAAGTATAAAACACACATTTATAGACTTAAAGCACCAATACCGACTAATGCACTAAAATTTTAAATTTCATAAACAAATCATACTTAGGAAGATTATATCTAACCTCAAAAACTGAACAAGTGAGGGTAACGGGACCTCATGTCGGCCTCGGCCTCCCATGTTGCTCCCTCAACAAGGTGGTTCCTCCATAACACCTTTACGGTGGCAACCTCCTTGTTCCTCAGTTGCTTTACTTGGCGATCTAAAATTTCAACTGGAACCTCTTCATAATAAAGTTTCTCATCAACTCCTAACCCCTCAACAGGCAGGATTGAGTATGGATCACCTAGATAGTTTTTAAGCATCGAAACATGAAATAGTGGATGAACAGAAGCCAAGTCATTTGCCAACTTCAGTTCATAGGCAACATTCCCTACTCGCTGTAAGACCTCATAAGGACCTATATAACTCGGACTCAACTTCCCTTTCTTACCAAATCTCATCACCCCTTTCATGGGTGATATCTTAAGGTAGACTTTATCACCTACCTCGAATTCACGAACCCTCTTCCTATTATCAGCACATGATTTTTGAAGACTATAAGTAGTAGCCAATCTATCCCTTATCATTCTCACCTTTTCCATAGCCTCATGTATGATCTCAGGGCCAAGGATGGAATACTTTGCTACCTCAAACCACCCAACTAGGGACCTACATCTCATGCCATACAGTGTTTCAAAAGGGGCTATCCCAATACTTGAATGGTAGCTATTATTATAAGAGAACTCAATCAGTGGCAAGTGATTATCCCAACTCCCCTTGAAGTCAATAACACATTCTCTCAACATGTCTTCAAGGGTATGAATGGTACGCTCTACTTGTCTATCCGTCTGAGCATGAAAAGAAGTACTGAGCTTCACCTGTGTACCCAAGCTCTTTTAGAAAAATCTCAAAAAATGAGAAGTGAACTAGGCTCCCCTATCCGAAATGATAGATAAAGGTATACCATGCCACCTCACTATCTTATCAATATACATTTGGTATAATGTTTGGCCTTACAAGTAGAGTTCAAAGGAATGACGTGAGAAGACTTAGTCATCCTGTCAATAATAACCCAAATGTATTCATGCCTTAACCTGTTAGCAATTGGGGCACTCCTTTACAAACATAGAAATATCTCGCTTTATACCTTCTCACCAATAGATCTCCTTCAGATCATGATACATCTTGGTGGAACCTGGATGAATGGAATACCTGGAGCCATGAGCCTCTGCAATAATATTAGGTCTCATATTATCAATATTGGGCGCACACAACCTGCCCTGGTATCTAAGCACACCATCCCCCCTAGGGATAATGATTCATTCAGCACTGAGTCTTTCAACTCCATGAGTACTAGGTCGAGATGCTGCTTAGCTTTAACATCTACAACAAATGAGGATTCAGAACTGGAATGAACTGATACACCCCTACTTGTTGTATCTACTTGCCGTTCACCTAACCTAGACAATTGGTGTACCTCTTTAACTAGCTCCTTTTTCTCATCATCAATATGAGACTCACTGCCCATGCTCATTCGCCTCAAAGCATTAGCCACTACATTGGCCTTACCTGGGTGATAGTGGACACTCATAGTATAATGTTTGAGCAGCTCTAGCCATCCTCTCTGACGAAGATTCATTTGTCTCTGTGCAAAAACATACTGAAGACTTTTATGGTCAGTAAATACATAAACATGTACACCATATAAGTAACGTCTACAAAGTCTTAACACAAGTACCACAATAGCTAACTCAAGATCATGGGTAATATGTACCTCATAAGTTGATGGCTATTATGAGTGATGACCTAAAATTGGGTATGGAAAGAGTTGAACATTGAAAAGAAAAGAGAAAGTGAGTGAAAGATGTGACTCAGTGAAATTACCTATGTGAATAAAAAAGAAAAGGAAAGTGAAAGAAAAGAAAGAAAAACGGTGTAGAGAAGAAAGAAAAGAGTTTGAAAAAGTTGAAAAATAAATAAGATTCATGTCTAAAAAGAAGGCGAGCAAAGAAAAGTAGGGCCCAAAAAAGCAATGAAAAGAGGTAAAAAGATTCTGAGAGATGTCTTGGAGGCAAAAAAGTCACTAAAATAATATACCCAAATGTACCACACTTGACCCTGAGCCTACATTTAAATCCAAGAAAGTCCTATCGTGATCCTAAAGTCTAGTGTGGTAAATTTAAGCAGTGAAAATAACGGTAAGCCTATGGCGACGAGTACTAGCTATGTATGAACTTATTTCTGAGCGTGATACGCTCAAACTTACTTCTCAAATAAAAAGTAAAGCGATCGTGTCAAGTAAATAACCCAACTAATGAGGTTTGGATCGTTCCCATGAGGAAAATAGTTTAGACTTAACTTCAATCTATTATTACTATTGTTTAGTCAAATACTTCCTTGGAAAGAAAAAAATGATAAAAATGGGGGTTTTCAATTTCTAAATAAATGAAAATAACTAGCGAAATTAAAGGAGACAACTAACAGCTTTCAAATGTTGGAGTTTAACCAATTAATAAAAGTAACTAAGGTTTACATGTTCCCCATAGGTTCATAACTTGATAATTCTAACTATAAGAACTAGTATCTTGCATGCAAAGTGATAAGTTATGTATTTCTAAATCCTTGGTCTGGCATCTATAAAATTTCACTCTGCACCTTGGCCTGGCTACGTGTGATGCTATACTAACCCTTATCTTTACCTCATATTAAGCATCGTATTCTATATTTGACTAAGTTATTACCTCGTACCAATCAATACTAGCATATTATAGTATACACTAAAGCTATGTTGATAATTCTTTTTCTATTATCTACCTTCTTGGTCCGGCAAGTAGCATTAAGGCGAGTTCTAACATTGGCCATCCGTTAAAAAGACTTCTAAGCGAAAGAATTAGCTTACATGCAAGACACTAGTCTAGAATTGTTATTTTATTTAGGTTTTAACTCATTATTCACCTATGGTTCCCACAACCCTAGTTATGGAGTTTAGTTACCCATAGTCATAATCACAATATTCAAATATGTAATATAAGAATTCATTCACTTACTTCAATGAGAAAGAATAAAATCCAAAAGTTCACTTGATTAATAAGCAAAAGTCACCAATAATCAATTACAAGAGTCTAAAATTATTCAAGAGTCTAACAAAGAGTCTAAAAATAATCAAGAGTCTAACCCCAAAAATGAGTTTTTTCGAACTATTTATAAAAAATAAAAACCTAATTAAATAAGGACTCTATTTGCTGGAAATCTGTCAAAACGCGGCAAGGTCGACGGAACTCGCGACGAATCATCATGGTCACAACAGGCTGTCATGGAATCCGTCGTCCCATACTTGTGCAATTTCTTCTCCTGCTCTCTTCATCACCCTCGACGGTAGGTATGACGGATTGTCACAGGCACAACGGTCCGTCGGGGGTCTTCGTTCCATAACACTTGAACTCTTGAAAATTGGGTACTGGGACTACTTCTCTGATCTTCATGACGAACAATCAAGATGAACCATCATGGCTACGACGGTCCGTCACGCACTCCGTAACCCCACACTTGGTCAGACTTCCCCATCTTCCTTCAGCAGCTGCACTACGATGCCACCTACAGACTGTCACGGGCACGACGAACCGTCACAAGCTCCGTAGGTGGTACTTTTATGTATTTCTTGCTCAAAAACCTCCGCATTCATCTTTTAGACAGATTTCCTGCAAATAAAGAGAAACTTACATAAAAATTAGTACAAAAAGGCTTTTAGACACACTAAACTTAAGGAAAAAGCACTAAAAATACCGTGAAACCATGGTATAGCAACACCCTCAACTTAAATTCATTGTTTGTCCTCAAGCAACACTCTATGAATCTATACAAAATCTTTGTACAATCATTAGCAATCATTTGGTTGTCAATCCCGATCAAACTCATCATATTTATGCATTCTATCACTATTAGGCTTGAATTATGTGGAATCAGACCATGACACAGACTCACCGTGCACTAACACCTATCCTCTTCAATTTCTCACCGAGGTACTAATATTTCCGGTATTGCAACTAGTGTCCTCACTTCAAAACAAAATCCTCATTTTTTACACAATGATTTCAGTTTGAGTATAAGGATTACTTTTCAACACTCACACTCAGGACAAATTCACACTTATTCATACATATTGCCATAAGCTTGCCCTTATTTTCACTGTTTTAAGTTTGCTATACAACTCTTAGGATCACGATAGGACTTTCTTAGCTCGTAACATAGGCTCAGGGTCAGGTAGGATATATTTAGGTATACTTTAGTTACTTTTTTCCCTCCTTGACATATCAAGTAAACATACCACTTTTTATCATTTTATCTCACCTAGTTTCTCATATTCTTCCACCTTGCTATTTTCCCTTCTTTCTTCATTTGTGTAAGTGACTCTCTTCTTTTCTTGCTTGTATTTCCTGTTTTTTTTTTAAAATTATTATTATTACTTTTTTCTTTTACTTTTCTTTCAACTGTTTCTTAAGTTACTTTACTTTTGTTCTTTCTCTCTCTTTGTTCTTTCAACCCCACTTTCCAGAGCATTCCTCATAATAGCCACCCTAAACTCATGTCTTTGCCATGAGTCGAAGTACACAATAGCCAAAGTTGGGTCAGGGCCATAAAAAGGGTTGTTTACAACATTAACCACCCTCAACTTATGCTTTTGGCATAAGCTGAGGTGCACATGTCCAAGGAGGGACCAGGGCCAACACATTATTCTCAAATAAGATCAGTATTGGTGAAAAAGAAAGGTCTAGTTTAAGCTCAAATCATTTGGATAAAATAAGGATTAATTTCATTTGGTTTTCTTTTATCTAGGCTAAAAATGGGCTCTATTGAACAAGGGCCTATGATCCTTTCCTAATTGTCTATTACAATTTACTTTTAGCAAAACTAACCAGGCAAGTTCTAGCTCAGTACAAATAGTGGACTATTCAAATCTTCCTCACACTCACTTGACATCTCATTACTCTACTAGATTATCAAACACCTAGTTCGAATTTTAGACTTAGGGTCATACAGTGGTGTACCTCTATGTCATTCTTAGAGCCACATATTTATCAATTACTATGCCTAGTCATGCATTATTTTCATTTTATCAGGATATAATTCTAGCCATCATGATTAAGAATTAAACTATATACACAAGATATAGACATGCCGGTTCAACAGAAAAAATAATTAGTCTCTTGGGGAAAAAGAACACAGGCAAGAAAACCCCAAAAGAGGAAAGTGAATTGGGCTACTCAGACTTCACCCTAGCACTCACTTTCCATTTACCCCACCCCCAACAAAAAGACATGCAATTGTCCCCAATTCATAAAAAAATTGGAATACAAGAGTGGTAGGTAACGCAAACCTGGGGCGCAAAGCGCCGACGATCAGCAAGTTGGTAGGTCCGGTTCCCCGGAACGCACTACCTCTGTAATCTGGACACCCTCAATAGTGTCCTAAGCATCAACATTACTATCAGCAGTGCCTCCCGATATCTCCACATTTGTGGAGCTAGACACCCCAGCAGCTAACTCTACTGCTCTAATCTGATGCACCTCCTCATCATCAAGAGAGGCTCTCCTCGCAGCCTCCATCTCAAGGTGCTCCTTCTCTTGACCCCTACGCATCTTGGCATTCTCTCGAGGGGGAGGTGGTGGAATGTCTGAAGTGGCGAATAGGGCCACCATCATGGTGTCTTCAGCAGGCTCTGCAGAAGGGGCCTCAGACTCAGGCACCCTAGCCTCTAAGATCATATCGATGTCTGCGCGAAGACTATCGACCGCAGCCTGAAGGGTTGACACATCAACCTGAGGGGCTGGCCGGGCTAGCACCCTCAAGTCAAAAGCGTCCAAGCCCTGATGAACCTCAACGATCTTCCGCTCTGTGTGCTGGACCATTCTCCGCTCCAAGCACTCTTATGCCTCAGCAATAGACCTGTGCATCCAAGGCTGGATGTGATGCAGAATTGTAGCCTTCTGTGCCTCTAATTTCTGGACCCTAGCAAGCGTGACCAGAGAGGGGAAAGGGGCTGAGCGAGAGGAGCTCGAAGCAGTGCTACTATCCGGTATAGACACGACAGGGGTACTGTCAGTGGAATCCGCCTGCGTAGCCATGCGGGCCTGTGCTACCGTATCAGCCAGATTGTCACCAAGTGGAGGCAACTCTAGATGGGGCCCTCTGCGTGGAGCAAACTCATTGGCCTCATCCCTGATAAGGCCGATATCAACAGTGCCCAGCAGGGTCTTGAGCTGATCAACGTGCCATATAGGCACGCCTGCAGACCTGCATAGAGGAAATATCATGCACGGAAAAGAGTAAGTAGTTGTGACCTTAAAAGCCCTCCGGTGCATCATCGCGCCATTAGTACTGCACGATCCCATGTGACTATATTATCAGCGGCTGTGGGGGAAAGGCAGTGGCGGACAATCAACCACAAAAACTTTGCCGTGAAGGTCAAGTTAGCCTTTTTGATGGCTCCCTTTGGCTCGGTCAATAAGTCAGCACCCTCTCCATCAACGGACAAGTGCAAGGCCATCCACCTCTTGGTGGTCTCTCTCAGCGATGGCTCACGTAGGAATTGGACATCTTTGACAATTTGCCACCGGTAGTCAAATTCGATGGTGAGAGGGGTCCGGTTGGAATTAATATTCTCTCCGTATAGATATCGACGGATGGATGGCAGGGACATATCAACCTGAATGCTACGTACTCGGACATGCTCCAGTGGAGCCAGTTTGGCGGGGGCAGTCCGCCTATCTATCTGTGATCTGAGAGTAACCATGTAAGAGGCGTAGAAATCTCTGGCAAACTCTTTACAATAACGTCCCAACGAACGCGCTGTCCACTCCAGTCGATGTCTGGTGAAGAGATTGTGGATCTCTAGCATAGTCGGGAGACTTCCCGTAAGGACACGCTGCTCCAATATAAGTGTCCGTGTCATGACTCCTTTGTCATTCAGGAACTTTGAATCAGAATAAACTTGATACTGCCCGTCGATAAACCATCGGTTGGGCTGTTCGGTAATCGGGGTGAAAGCATGAGTTTGTGAACCGGGTGTGGATTTGAAACTGTCAGCCTCATCAGATGAGGCAGACTGTGCAGCGGTGGTGGGTGCAGGGACTTCAACAGATCCAGAGGCTTCCTCCGACCACGAAACTCCTAAGGAGCCAGACACTCCTTTTTCATTAGTAGCTGACTCAGAAGGTGTGCCGGTCAGTGTGCAATCCTCATCAGACTGGGAGGCAGTGACTATGCCAAACGCCACCTTTTTGGGTGTGGCTCTGGCAGCACGTGCAGCTCGAGATGGGGTGGAAGTGCCTAGAAGCACGTGCTCGGGGTCACGCTCATCATCTGAGCCAATGACAAGGCAGGCAGACGGGGCGACAGACTTCGATCGCCCGCGTGCGTAAACTTGATCTTGTTTTGGTGCCATAATATATAGTACCTGTAAAGAATCAATATTAGTACTAGAAGGAGAAGACAAGACAAGCTAAACCACACAAAATAAATAAAATAGTTAAGATGTAATGACATTTCTATAGTAATATTGAAACACGACAGACCAGGTGACGGCTCGTCGTGAGTATGACGGACCGTCATGGGGTCCGTCATGTCTTACTTAAACTATGTTTATGTGGAGAAACTTGACGGAAAGTCTCTGACAAGTATGACGGTATATGCAGGACGGACCGTCACAAGTATCATGATCCGTCGTAGGTGTCCGTCAGAGGACACTTGAAAAAAATATGGAGACCCTTAGGAGAGGGGTCTCTAACCGTCATAATGGTTATGCAGGACAGACCACCGAGGGTATGACGATCCATCATAGTTGTCCGTAAGAGGACATTTGGAAAAAGTATGGAGACCCTTAGGGGAGGGGTATCTGACCGTCATAATGGTTATGCAGGACGGACCGTCAAAAGTATGACGGTATGTCGTAGATGTCCGTTGGAGGACACTTAGAAAAGGTGAGAGACCCTTAGGAATAGGGTCCCTGACAACCAGAACAGGTTGTGCAGGACGGATCATCGTGGGGACGATGGTCCGTTGCATGTGTCTGTTTCAGGACACTTAGAGAAAGTGAGATACCCTTAGGAATAGGGTCTACGTTGTGCAGAATGGAACGTCATAGGAACGACAGTCCATTACATGTGTCTGTTGGAGGACACTTAGAGAGAATTGGACACTGGGGTGTTAGGGATGTTGGGACGGACCCAATGACGATCTGTTGTGGGTTCGACGGTCCGTCATCAGGGTCTTGTTCTGTCATTCAATGACAGAATTGGGGATGCCCCATTCATCCCCTATGACCCAAATGGAATTGTTAGTGTTTTAACCTAGATTTGTCTAACCAAAATACCTTGTAAACTAGCAATGCTAAAGCACCTATTTCTAGAGTTTTAACACGGAAATTTTGAGGATTCTCAACCTAGATAAGACAGAATTTGTATTAAAGAATGAACCCATCAATAAGAACTAGGATAGTACTAATTGATAAACAAAAATGTAAAGTAAATGGGTAGAAATCAGAGACACATACTTGAGAATATGAGAAAAACAAGTTAGGAAGGTACTTGGTGATCAAGTAGGGACCCACAACGGCATACTCTGACTAGTAGATAGTGAATTTTAGGAATTGCGGAATTTGGGGAAAATGATCAGTTGTAAGAGAGGGGGGTTATGATCTTTGGAAATTGAAAAAGGAGGGAAATGGGAGGAATAGGGAAGGAGTTGGGTGAAATGAAGGGGGCTGAGTTTTTAAATGTTAAGAATTTTTAGAAACCCCAGCCGGGTCGGGTAGGGTACGCTTCATTAATGACGCGATTAGTCACCGACGACGGCCCGTTGTGTGTGTCCTAGTTTTGAAAATAATAGAAAGACGTACCTGGCATGGCGGATTCATGCGATGGTCCGTCACAACCGTGACGGTCCGTCGATGTATCCGTTGGTGACTGCTGCTGAGTGATTTTCTGCAGAATTTCCTGGTGATGTGCCTGCAAATTTAAAACCCATTAGTAGAAAATGCTACCATTACTAAAAAGAAAAAAAATCTATAAGTATTGGGTTGCCTCCCAACAAGCGCCTGATTTAACATTGCGGCACGACTGAGGATACTTGATTACTCAGCCTTTATCAAAATGGTATGCCTCTATCACTTCATGCACCGATGCAGTATGCCCAAAATAGAGTTTTATTCGTTCTTCATTTATCTTAAACCGCACTCCCTCCTTGATTTCTAACTAAACTGCTCCATGAGGGAATGCTTGGGTAATCAAGTAAGGGCCAGTCCGTTTAGACTTGAACTTGCCCAGAAGCAAACACAACGTAGAACTGTTTAAAAACACCAAATCCCAAACCATAAACTCTCATTTTTCACTTTTTAGGTCATTATCCTTCTTCATCTTTTGTTTGTAGGATACAACAGATTCCGATTGGAGCTCACCACTCTGCCTCATGGACCTACAAATGTTGAAGGTCGCTTCTTCATTGTTCAACCGAAATTTCATCTGCTCTTTTTCCATATCAACTAAGGCTCTACCCGTAGCAAGGAATGGCCTCCCAAGAATAATAGGCACTTGAAAATCGACTTCACAATCAAGAATAACAAAATATTCCGGAAATATGAATGACTCCACTTTTACTAGCACATCGTGGAGTATCCCTATAGGCCTTTTCATTGTTCGATCAACCATCAGTAACCGCATCGCAGTGGGCTTTGGGTCACCCAAACCCAACTTCTTGTAAATCGAGAGGGGAATGAGAGTTATGCTTGCCCCGAGATCACATAATGCTTTCACAAAATGTAATGACCCGACTGTACAAGGAATAGTGAACGCACCCGGATCTTCTTTATTTTGTACGAGAGATCTTGTAGTAATATCACTACAATGCTGCATTCTATTATCATCCTCGAAAGTGATCGATCTTTTCTTTGTAACCAGATCTTTCATAAACTTGGCATAACCGAGGATTTGTTCTAAAGGTTTTTCAACATTGTTATAAAATGCCGATATTTACCATCCTCGGTCTTTTTCACTAATCTCCGAGGAAAGGGGGGTGGTGGTATAGGCATGGGAATTACCTTTATAGGGACTTTTGCATCTTTTCCAGTGCTATCTACTGCTCCACCTTATCATTATCCTTTCTCACCTTTTCCTCATTAGACGATATAGGTGGGTCAATGGTTTGCTTACCACCCCGAGTAGTGATTTGCATACAGTGTGCATCATTTTTTGGATTTTGGACAGTGTTGCTAGGAAAAGTGCCCGGTTGCCGTGTGTTCACAGTCGCAGATAATTGGGTCATTTGCAACTTGATCTGCTTAATCGATATTGCATGTGTATTAAATTTCTGCCCAATACCCGCTAAATCACTCCTTAACTCTTTAATGTGCTCATCATTAGCATCAAACCTTTTCATCATTTTGTGCAACATATCCTCAACTCGCGCCATACTATCTCCACTATCCCTAGGAGTAACTTCACGATTTTAAAGAGGGACATAGGGCCCATTCCTATCATTTTTGTTACCATAGTTACCCCTGTTGAATTTGTTTTCGTGGTTCAGTCAATTACTTCCTTGGAAAGAAAAAATGATAAAAAGGGGGTTTTTCTATTTCTAAATAAATGAAAATAACTAGTGAAATTAAAGGACACAACTAACAACTTCAAATGTTGGAGTTTAATCAATTAATAAAAGTAACTAGGGCTTACGTGTTCCCCACATGTTCATAACTTGATAATTCTAACTATAACAATTCTTTCCTAGTATCTTGCATGTAAAGTGACAAGTTATGTATTTCTAAATCCTTGGTCCGACATCTAGAAAATTTCTCCGCACCTTGGTCTGGCTACGTGTGTTGCTATACTAACCCTTATCTTTGCCTCATATTAAGCATTGTATTCGATATTTGACTAAGTTATTACCTCGTACCAATCAATACTAGCCTACTAGATAGTATACACTAAATCTATGTTGATAATTCTTTTCCTATTATCTACCTCTTTGGTCTGTCAAGTAGCATTAAGGCGAGTTCTAACGTTGGCCATCCGTTAAAAAGACTTCTAAGCAAAAGAGTTATCAATACATGCAAGACACTATTCTAGAATTGTTATTTTAGTTAGGTTTTACCATATTATTCACCTATGGTTCCCACAACCCTAGTTATGGAGTTTTGTTACCCATAGTCATAATCACAATATTCAAATATGTAATATAAGAATTCATGCACTCACTTCAATGAGAAAGAATAAAATCCAAAAGTTAACTTGATTAATCAGCAAAAGTCACCAATAATCAATTACAAGAGTCTAAAAATATTCAAGAGTCTTACAAAGAGTCTTAAAATAATCAAGAGTCTAACCCCAAAAATGAGGTTTTTCGAACTATTTATAAAAAATAAAAACCTAATTAAATAAGGACTCTATTTGCTGGAAATCTGTCAAAATGCAGTTGGGTCGACGGACCTCGCGATGGATCATCGTGGTCACAATGGGCAGTCATGGACTCCGTCGTCCCATACCTGTGAAATTTTTTCCGCTGCTCTCTTCATCACCCTCGACGGCAAGTATGACGGATCGTCACAGGTGCAACGGTCCATCGGGGGTCTCCATTCCGTAACACTTGAACTCTTGAAAATTGGGTACTGGGACTACTTCTCTGATCTTAATGACGAACCAGCAGGACAGACCATCATGGCTATGACGGTTCGTCACGCACTCTGTAATCCCACACTTGGTCAGACTTCCCCATCTTCCTTCAGCAACTGCACTACGATGCCACCTACGGACTATCACGGGCACGACGAGCTGTCACAAGCTCCGTAGGTGGTACTTTTCTATATTTCTTGCTCAAAAACCTCCACATTCATCTTTTAGACAGATTTCCTTCAATTAAAGAGAAACATACATAAAAATTAGTACAAAAAGGCTTTTGGACACACTAAACTGAAGGGAAAAACATTAAAAATACCGTGAAACCACGGTATATCGGAGCGTGAGTGTTGAATAAATGTCCTTGTACCCAGAGTTAAAATCATTGTGCGAAAAAGGAGGATTTCATTTGTTGTGAGTACAAAAGTTGCAATGTCAGAAAGTTGTCACCTTGGTGAGAGGTAAAACAGTAAAAGTGTGTGTGCATGGTGAGTTTATGTCAATGGTGTGATTCACATGAGTTAGCTTGTTCAAACTTGAGAGCATAAGCATTAACTAAAGAAAAGAAGGAGTCGGGATCGATAGCCATGTGATTGTGAAAGCTTAAAAGAGTATACTTTTGTAGCAAATGTTGTTTTTGAGTCATAATGCACCGCTTGAGGACAAACAATGAATTAAAGTTGAAGGTGTTGATGTACCATGGTTTCATGATTCTTTCAATGCTTTTTCCTTAAGAGTTATGTGTTTCTAGAGTCTTTTTGTAGTAGTTTTAACATGTCTTTATGTTTGTATTACAGGAAAGATGTCCAGAACTAAGATGCAGAAGGCAGCTAGAAAATAGTGTAAATGTGACCTACTAAGGCCATCGACGGCCCGTCATTTAATCAACTGTCTGTAGGTTGTAACTGTCGATTGCACTTCAGACAAATGGAGAAAACTCAGGGAAATATGACCAAGTTTCTCACACCCAGGTTCTAGACCCTAGATGAGACCGGCGTCGTTAACCTCTAAGAGGTCACAAACCTCTTCTTAGTTTTCATCACAATCATATAATTAAACTCAGCGCAAAATTTAAAACTTTTTAAATTTACTTATGTGTACTTAGACTTCATATAATTCTTCCATAAGAGTGATATACTAACATCTCAAAATAAATAACAATCTATTAATAGATTGAACAATTGAAATGAAGAATTCATTATATCATTAATAATTGCCAAACCAGCCTTAATACGAAAGCTTGAACAAAGATTTGAAAGGAAACGCTAGGGAAAACATCCACTAGCTATGTCTAATCTAATAAAGCTAGAAAATAAAGTGTAGGCATCCTTTAATTCAAGAGGACCTACCAAAGTTTGAAGGTACTAGTCCAAACGGCTTCATTCGATCTTCAATCTTCTTCAAGGTTCTACATCTATAAAAATAGTAATTGTATATGGGTTAGTTCACACTTTTACTTAGTATGGGTGTATGCACATAAACACATAAGGACTATGCATTATCAAGGAAAGCTCTTCCTATAGCAACATGCCATTTTTGGAAAGTGAAGTCATTTCACTTTCCTAATTCGTTATTTATGAATCATGTTATGAATTTTACATATTTTCATGCATTTAAAGTACACTCATATTCTATATGAACATAAGACCCTGGAATCATGAATATATTTTTAGAACAACTCAAGCAAAATTAAATATTTTTGCTAACCTTTGGTCTTATGTTTTACTTATCAGGGAAATGATTCATTTTAGTCCCATTGATACAATGAATAAAGTAAGCAATCCAAAAGACTAAGGAAATGATTTGAATACCCTACTCACAAGTTATTCTTTCTATTCTTGTTAAATTGGGCATGAAGTCTTTATAAACCAGCTTTATTGGCTATGACCATTATTTGATCATTTGCATAATATAAAGATGCTGGGGCATATATTCATACTCCAATTGATGAGTCATTATGTTTTGCTCCCTTTATTGGCATAAGCCAATAACTGTTAAAATTTCATTCTTATCAAACAATGATGAATTGATATACTTGTGCTTTTGCTTACTTAGTTAACTTTAACTTACATTTCCTCTTCTTTGATCTCATGTTCACTTTGAACATGCTAGTATATTTAGGATATTCTTTTAAGACTTCCATTGGGATATTTATATGCAATGACTAAGAATGACTTACATCATTACTTAGTCTAGCCTCACCCTTTGGTCATCCTAACCGAACACCCCCATCTTCCTAGTTATTTCTTTATTTATTTCTTACTTTCTTGAAGAAATATTTACCATTTAATAGACATGGATCATGCGAGATAACATGAAATCAAGTGTTTTCCCCACACTTAAGAGTGGTGGTTCACCGGCCAAAGTGAAACCGAATACTTCCTAGCTTTCTTAGGTGGATCCACTAGCTAGTAACCTATCCTGGCGACATAGTTCAAAGAATAGGAGAATTTGGAGACCCTTATACACCTTGGTGGTAGTCTCATCTCATGAGGATTACATGTGCTTTCACAAGATCATTACTAGTCTATCGGTGCTTAGCTCAATTTATTATACTTTACAACTTTTAGAGTTGACTCATACATTATGGAAGCTTACTTCTAGTATGAGGTATGGTTAGCTAAATGTATGACTTGTAATCCCTTTCTATTCTTGATAAATGTGAACTTACATCTTACATTATCATTATGGTGTGAATGAGACTTGTCTCATGATTTTTAACACCCTCTTATGTGAGTATCTTTAACATAATTGTTTAGGTGCAAGTGAGACTTGTCTCACTTCCTTTAACACCCCATTATAGGTCAATTTCATAACTCATAAAGTTTTAGTTAGTTCACTACTTACCCTATCTTATTCAATGTTATTTGTTAGTCTTGTACCATTCTTTATGAAAGTTATAAGAACTTATTCAATATTCTACTATGTTCACAAGTTCATTTCGATAGGGTATGTTGGGACTTGTCCCAATCATTGGCATACCCTAGGTTATGAGTTCATTGAGTTATATCTTATCAAGTCAACTTTTAACATGTATTTGGCCTTACAAGAAACATCATAATTTACATTGACCTTATAAGATTAGTATGACTTTGGCATTGGCAATTTATTTCATATTTTGGAAATAATATTGCTGGCCATTTTATTGGCATAAACGAAACTTTCACTAAATACTTTTCATGATATTATCACTAGCCAAGTGAATTAAATTCATATATATATACTATAATAATCTCATCAGTTTAACCAAGCCAACTTTTAACATTTGATTAGCTCATAAGAACAATTCAGTGCTTAGTTTGGCCAAGCTATAAAGTTTATTTGGCATTGAAGATTCATTAACTAGGTTTGATTTTCATTCTTATTTCTTCTTGTAAACATCACATTCCAAACACTTAAAAACATATCTACTGTAAGCACACATAGTAATCAAAACCTTCATTTCTTTCAACAGTAAACTGAATTTCATAAACGACTTATAACAATTTCATCTTCTCAAACACAATTGGGCATTATAACAATTCTTATCTCATGTAAATGATACTCTTATCATACGGATCTAACCGATAGGTCTCATTCGACATTATTAAATCACATAAACCTACACATAATAATCACTTAGCACCACATAACAACAATATGTTCGAGATTTGCATTATACATACTACTAGAATCAGAAATAGGGAGAACTAGGGAGATGAACATTTGACAATTTTATTGGGAATAACCCTAGTTTTGGTTTTTTTTATTTCAAAACGTTTGAAGAGCCTCCTGGGGAAAGTAATACAAGAGAGAAAACCCATACCTTACTGTAGAATTTAATCTTTGAAGATTACCCTGTAATTTGCACGAAAACCTTGAAGAATTGCCTTGAATTTACCTAAGGAGAACCGATAGTATTTTTCTGTTTTTCGTACGTTTGTTCACTGTTTTTCAGTCGTGGGTTTCTACTGGATAAACGTGAGTCTAAGTATTAGGAACTGAATATTGACTAATTCAAGATAGGCTAATTAACTTAATTAAATACATCAATTAGCTAATTACCAAAACGCCCCTCCTAAATTGACTAAAAATAGGAGAACATTTAACTTAGCCAAATTTTGAAAATTTGCTAAGGGTCTCATGTTTTACCATTAATTTAAATTAATTAATTAAATTGCTAATTGAATTAATTAAGTGACCTAGGGTAATTACAAAAGTACCCCTAAGTCACTAGGACCATAACCAACCTCTTTGGACCATCCTAGGTTAGGTACTAGGATGTTTCTTTAATTAGTTACTCGGCTAGTGTCACCCGGTTACGTCATAGGATTTTGGGCACACTAGTTAGTTCATTTTAGTTAAACCTAGGTCAATTATCTAGTTAGGTAAGTTAGTTAGAGCCTAGGATTGTTTAGGAAGCTCTGCCCCATGTGGCTTGACCCGACGCATGCCCTAGGATTGTTTAGGAAGCTCGGCCCCATGTGGCTTGACCCGACGCATAACGGCCCCCTAACCGCCCTTACTGTATCTTTGGGCTTGGTCGCTTGGTGTCTCGGCCGGTAGCACATGTGTTTGCACATGTGTTTCCGTGCACTTTCCTAACTGTGCACTCTGTACTTGCACTTGGAAAGTTCACTTCTTGTCCCAAGGATCCTCACTATGTCCTTGGGCACTACTTAATCTACATGATCATTTTAAATGATCATATGCTATGATACCTAAGTTTGACACTTGTATACCTCATACCTAATATTTGTAAGCTAAGAAAATAAAAATTATAGCTTAGGGTCTTCTTTGCAGGTACAATTCCTAAACAAGCTTGGATTAAAGTATTTGAACATCAAAGTATATTTTAAGTTAGTTGTTAATACATAGAAATTGGCTAACACCCTTATGCCAATATTCTCTAACATGACCAATATTACTCAATATTGGACATTGGGATGCCTATGCACCCCAATACATATTCTTAAAACCTAATAGAGTCTTCACTATACAATCACATTTTCTGGAATGTTACAAAGTGTGGGACTACGGAGAGGATCGATGAACTGTTCTGTTGAATCATCAATGTGATCAGAGATAGTCCCGGTACCCGATGTTGGAGAAATTCTAACGATGGAGAAACAGAGGGCATCGACTGACCGTAGGTGTACCGTTGGACTGTGCTGCTGGTCCACTGATTGATTCAGAGATGATGCCATCCAAATGAAAAGAAAATATTCTAAGTCTTACTGACGGAAGCAGTCAATAGATTATCATTTCATCGACGGTCCGTCTGTGGGGTTCGTCGATTACAACCATGCTTTTGGACAAACTTTTCTTATTTGAATTCCTTTTAATTTAGGACTATGTTTTCTATAAATAGGGATTAAATAGGGCAATACAATATTATTTTGTTCTTGTTTTGTTTGGCGATTGGGTTTTGCAAACTTTTGCAATAATTTAATTTCCGGATTTGGTTTCAAGTATTATCTTGCAATTTCAAGTTGATTTTCTGGGTTTTTCTTAAAATTGTTAAAGTAAGTTCATTTATTTTTGAAAAACCATGAATTGTGTATCTTGGTTGCATGGGTAATTATATCCACAACTAGGGTTGTGGGGATGATGGATGATTAACAAAGTAGATCTATCTAAATAACATTTCTCAAATAGGTTTTTGCATGTATTGATTATTCTTGCGTTTAGCAGTCTTTGTAGCGGTGGGTAACGTTAAACTCTCCTTGTTACTACTTGCCGGACCAAGGTATTCAATAAGAAAAGAAATATCAACATAGATTTAGTGGGATATTATCTAATAGGCTTGTGTCGATTGGTGAGAAGTATTAACTAAGCCATACATCGATTATGATGCTTAATATGAAGTAAAGGTAAGGGTTAGTAGCTTACACACACGTAGCCGGACCAACGTACGTGGTGAAATTCTCTAGATGCCAGACCAAGAATTTAGATATACCTAACTTATCATGTTGCATAAAAAACACTAGGGAAGGATTGTTATTACTAGGAATAAAGAGTTATGAACCTACAGGGAACACATACGCCCTAGTTTATCTTACAACTTGATAAAAATAAATCTTTACTTTTGCTTACTTGTTTAATTAGAAGTATTAAAGAAACTTGTTTCACAAACCCCCCCTTTAATTACTTGTTTTTGGAAAGAGTTTGGCTAAATAATCATAATTGTATTTTGAAATTAAGTCTAAACCATTTTCCTCGTGGGATCAAACCCAACCTACTACTTAGGCTCTTTAGTTGATACGACCGCTTATACTTCTTTAGAGAAGTGTAATTTTAGCGTATCAGCGGACTTGGCACACCCAAGGCCAAAAGTTTAGTCTTCCATGCGAGAACATTGCGGACTCTACTGTTTCAAAAATTATTTTTGAAATTATGAGGGAAGAGCTCTGCGACGCATACTTGTTTCTCAATGAAATTCTGAAATTTGAAATTTGAGTTTGACTTCATTAAAAGGTTAATTTGACTGAAGGGTCTTTTGGTTATTTTAGGGATGGGTATATATTGATTTTAAATTAGTTTTCACCACAATTTTCCACAAAAACAAATTCCTCAAATGAAACTCAAAAACTCTCACCTCGCTCTACTTTCTCTCTATTAATCCTCCATTGAAGAAGCTTTGCAGGTTGAAGAAGAATACCAAATACTCCAAGGTTCTACTTGAATTTCATGGGTATTCATCTTTAAGGTATGTTTTATTCCACTCTTGGGAATCTTTTGTCCAAGAGATCCCTCCAAAGGATGATTTCTAAATCTCCCAAAACTAAGGTTTTCTTTCACACATGGGTCTTCTTTGAAAAATGAAATTGTGAATCAATTGAGTTGTATTATGATATATTAATGTTGTTTAAGTATGTATTGATAGTTAGTTTATGATTTCCTATGAGTTTCACATAGACCCATGTTTCCCCTAATTTCATGAAAACCTTGAATTGATAGGGTGGATTATGAAAAGGATGAATATGTTGATTAACTATATTGATGTTAATTCGCAGTTGGTTCTTGAATTGTCCTTAATTATGCATTGGCTACGTTCTCTTTTGAAATTGAAGCGTGGAGGCAATGAAAGGGCAAGAAAGTATGAAAGTTGATTCTTCTTGAATTCAATTATGAAGTATGAGTTACTTAGATTGTAATGCTTCTATATCTAATATGTGGTGATGTTGATAACAACTACTCCTCATCCTTAACCCTAGACTATTGAATTGGTTATGAAGTATGCAAGTATGTTATGGTATGATTTTTATATGATTGAACATACTTTATCATGATTATAATAAAGTGTTGAGTGAAAGGTTTACTCACTTGTATGTTTTTTCTAAGTTAAAGGATAGTTCTCACTTACGAATACCTATGAGCTATTATTATAAGATGTTCACATGGGGGACTACAAGGGACTAATGTGATATTATATGATGAGTATTATTATTACTAAAGGTAATAAATGCTTAGCCTTGAAAGGGCATGTAAATGATATGGAGGTCTCACGTTTAGTAAGTCGGTGTCCCACATGGATTTCCTCACATTAGTAAGTCTGGATTCCCAAGTTATGTGTTTTCTCATGAGATGGAAACCTCAATGTTAGTAAGTCAAGGTTTCTAGCAACAATCTCCTTGACCCTTAACTATGTGCCTAGATAGGACTCTATCTTATTGGATCCACCAAGATAGCTACGTACGAACGGTTATACCTTAGGCAAGTGTTAGCCCTCTCTTTTTCGTGTGGGAGTAGAACACCAGATTCCATGTAGATCACATGGTCTAATGTTGGTTATTGCACTTCTTTCCCTAATGTAAAAGTAAATGATCAAGGTAAGTGTATTAACTCATATTAGGGCTTGTCTTGAAGGTTTCCATATGGTGTAAAGGAGGGTTTGAGACTTCTCTTGCACATTGCACTTGTGGGATCCTAAGGGTTTGTTTTAGTAGTATTATTTTATTATTATGATTATGTTGATAAGATATGAGTAGTATTGATGTAGGAAGCACGTGACGAATTATGAGAATATGTTGTAAGTATGAAGTGGGTTGCTTAATGTGATACTTAACTTTGGATAGGTTTATGGGGTTCCATATTTGGCATTGCACAAGTATTGCTTAGGTGGTCTATATGTTGGGTTTATATTATGTTGAATTGACTTACTATGCTTATTTATGTACATGTTGAGTTTAGTTGATAGGAAGCATGATTTTTATTAAAATGTCCTTTTTCTCATGCATTGATGATTTTATACATAGAAGCCATACTTAGTATGTGTGATGTACTAACCTATATTTCTTCTCTTTTTCCTAAACATTTTAGGTTCCAGTCAATTAAGAGTTCGTGGCCAGTTTGCAAGGAAGACTTGGATATTTTACCAAATCATTGGTGAGTCCTCATGTTCGGGGATGTTACAATGAACCACTCTAGCTATGATGTTGTTTACGTTTAGGAATGTTATTCATTATTTTATCATTGAGAAAATTTATTAAAGCCTATCATTGCATATTTTTCTTGTATTGGCTATGTCTAAACATTTGTACTCTTGTAGATGGTTAAATGTGAGGCAAAATATTAGACTAAATTCCTATGTATTGGTTATGTTGTCTAAACGAGAAGCCTAAGTAAGCTTCATATGCGAGGAGTCTAAGTAAACTTCATATGTAGTATGTGAGAAGTCTATGTAAACCTCAATATATGAAAAGTTTATTTTTTTCGCATTTTGACCTATGATATGCTATGATGTATTCTAAGGGCTAGTCTTACTCCTCTTCGAGGACGACGACACCAGTAATGACTAGGGTGTACTTTGGGTCATTACAATGTCATCCAGTTTAACCATAGATATTGTACCGTTCACGAACTTGATAAATAGAATATTCAAACATTATTTAGATATGCTTGTTATCTTGTTCATTTATGATAATCAAATATATTCAAGGAATAACAAACATCATGCTAGCCATGTCAGAATAGTTCTTCACAGATTGGAAGATAAGGATTTATATGTGAAGTTCTCTAAATTTTGGTTTTTGCTAAAGTCTATCACATTCTTGGGCCACATAGTTTCTAGAGATTGAGTTAGAGTTGATACCTAAAATATAGAAGTAGAGTAGAATTGACATAGACCCACATCTCCACCTCATATTAGGAGTTTCTTGGGCTTAGATGGCTATTATAGAAGGTTTGTAGAGGGGTTCTAATCTATTTCATATCCTTTGACCAAAATGACTCAAAAGACAGTGAAATTCCAATGGTCTAAAGCTTTTGAAAAAGCTTCCAGGGATTGAAAAAAATGTTGACTACTGCCTCAGTATTGACCTTACTAGAAGGTACGCAAGGCTTTGTTGTATATTGTGATGACAAAAGTTGGTGACAGTTGTTTGTTAATGCGAAATAGCAAGGTTATAGCTTAAGACTCCACACAATTGAAAGTTCATGAGATGAATTACCCAACCCAGGGCGTAGAGTTGGTTGCCATCATATTTTCTTTGAAAATATGACAACATTATCTCTATGGTATTCATATGAATGTGTTTAGCGATCACAAGATTCATCAGTATGTGTTAAGTCAAAAATATCTCAATCTCGAGAAAGTGGTTAGAGTTACTCAATGATTATGACATGAGTGTTCTATATCACCCAAGTAAGGCTAATTTTGTTGCTGATGCCTTGAGCATGTTGTCTATGGGTAGTACCACCCATTTTGAAAAATATAAGAAAGATTTAGCAAGATATGTTGCATAGATTTTCATGATTAGGATTTTGACTAATGGATTCCATAGAAGGAGGAGTGGTGGTAATGAATAAAGCTGAATAATAGTTACGACCCTCAAAATGAACTAGGATATACTAGATATTCAAAAGAGTTTCTTGAGTTAATAAATTTCTAAATTAATGAGAAATAGTATCCAAAGTCAGGCTTGAGTGCTTTTGAAGTCAAACATCATGGAAAAACCAAGAAGTCCGAAAACTAGTCTTTTGTGTGCTAGTATGTTCCAGTGTGTTGCTCATGTTTTGTTCTGTGGTTTGGAGTCTAAAATGATGGGAGGTGACCCAAAAATCTAGATTGTCATGTTTAGGGTCAAAAAGTATGGGTACGACTTCCCAAGGATTACCCTAAGGGTCCTTGAGGATGACCCAAATGTTTGCCAAAAAGCTGTCAAAACAGCACCATTGACGAATCCAATCGACGGACCATCAAAGCATTGACGAAGCATCAATAGTCTCCATTATCTGACACTTAGAATTTTGGAGATTATATACAATTTACCACTTTTAGTCACCATTAATGGACTGCTAGTTAGGGGCTTCAATTGATTGACGGATCATAATTTTGGATCAAGGTTTTAAGATGACTTAATAAAGTTCCTTGAAGAATCCATCTTTTGTCCAAATCTCCTAAATTGGCTTATGAAGTGGGTTTTGTGAATTATGTTTTCATGATGATAAGAATTGCACCGAAATTGAGTAATATTGTTGGTTACTATTGTTATTTATTGCTATCCATGTCTAATTATGATGAATTGTTGGAGTATTAATAAAGGGTGGTCATAGCTTAGATGAGGGGTAAGTTGACCTAAATTGTTCTAGTTATTATTGAATTGTTCTTGTGTGGTATGTTCCACATATTGTGGTGTTTTTTAGCTATTGTATATGTATATGTAGGTGTATTTTGATTAGGGTCTTGAGGGCATTGAATGATAAGTAAAGTGAGGTTATGATGCATATGTATAGAGATGTATCATGAAGTTATGCATGTGATTCTTAAAGTTAATATGATTATTGGAGTATAATGTGAATGTGAAGTAGGTTTGTGTGTGGATTATGATAAATATACTATGAGTATGTTTAGAAGATAATTTCACGAGCGATGGTAGTTTTGTTAAAGGCTTTCTTACATAGACACACATGAAAGAATAAAAGAAGGTAATGAAAATGTATTGAATGTGGGTCTATTGAAAAGTTTTCTCAATAGAACTCTAATGAATGAAATTGAGGGGTGTTGAGATGGGCACTTTAGCATGAGTAGATGTGGAGTGTATAGAAGCAATCTCAATATTCCTAAGAGATTTACAATGAATAAATGATAGGCTGGGATGAGTATTCTTCTGTGAGTAGAGGTCAAGTACTTAGTAGCAATCCCTTAACCTATAGTTAATAAATGTAATGAAAGTCAAATACTATGTAGGGTTTAATGCTTAATACCGAGAGGATATTAAATTGGGTGGATACTCTCCGTGATTTAAGGTGTAGTATCCAAAATCAACCTCTTGAGATGGGTACTCTCCGTGAGTAGAGGTGTAGTATCTAGAATCTATCTCCCTATCTCTTAACTATGTACCCACAAAAGACTAGCTAGTGGTTTTCCACGTAAAGGTTAAATGAATGACCCTTAGGAAAGTGGGGTTCCCTCATCTGGTAAGGGTTAATACCAAAGCTCCATGTTAAGATCTCATGGTGTATGTCAGTTAAAGCTCACCCCCACAAAAGAATGTAATGAACTAGGTATTCCTAAGGGTAGGTTTTGGAATAAGACGCCATCTATGCATTACACAAGTAGGAATTTTGAGGGAGTCTTGGTGTGTCCTTGTAATACTAATGAATGAATGTGTTGTATATGATTTGAAGTAAGTAAGTCGATTGTATGTCTAATGTTAATGAAGCATGCTTGTCTCGTTTCTAATGTTAGTGAAGGTTATATTACTTGTTTCATGTGATGTTCCTAGTCTAGGGTGATTCTAAAGGATCACTAAGTGGGAGTAGTATAAAGGGATGGTACTTTCACATTGTACTAGTGTAACTTAGAGTTATCATAAAGGATGGTACTTATGTGAATTCCCTAAATGCATTAATATTTCCTCTAGTATCTTTATTAATGAATGTTGACTTGTTGATTTGTGTTGGAAAGATAATATCCTATCTTTGGTATTATTAAGGATCACTTAGGTGTGTATTGAATAGGTTGTATGAGAGGTATCTTTATGTCTTACTTAGGTGGGTCTTAGGATAACCTTGGATAGAGTGTCTAAATGGTTAAATGGGTTACTTAATGATTATGGTCATATCTCGTGGATTATGGGAGTATTACCTTGTATCTTGATGATTTACTTGCATGATGTCTTTTACACTTGGTTCATGATGCTTTATTCAAAATAACATGAAAATCATATTTGAACTAAAATGTCCTCTTTATAGCATATTTTGCATGATTGCCATACTTATTGCTTAATTGTACTAATTCCATATTTTCCTCTATTTTTTACAAAGTGTAGGTGTTGGAAAGTGAGGTGATCTTTAGAGTTGAAGTTTGGGAAGTAGGAATTCTCTCAAGATTTGGGTATGTCATCATATGTTGAGGAAAGACTCCTTATTGATAGTTTTCCTTTATTAATGACATTTGTATAAGACTTGTATTTTTCTTTCAATGTAAGGGCTGCGTCCCTATCATAATGAGATGTGTATAAGATGGATTGTGACAAGACTTAGTTCTTATTACATTTTATAAAAGTGTTTCCGTATTGAATTTATTGTGAAAAGTTCTAATTCTTCACTACTTTTCATAACTATGTGATGAATTTATGCTATGAGACTTTTATAAGCCTCTTCAGGGTTGAATACACTGGATATGACTAGGCAGTGTTCTCAGGTCATGACAAACTTGGTATTAGATTATAAGATTATGAAATGATCCTTAGGGTTCGAAGTCTCACAATCCACATCTAGGAGAGTCTTGTTCATCGATGTGAGTCATGACACATCTATGAGCGAGAGGCTTTAAGATGATAGAAGTTTCACTTTATTTGTTACTCTTGTGTCGTGCCATAAAGCTTAGATCCATACGATCTATCTCTTATTTCCCTTGTCCAGTGGTATTTTAGATATGATTACTTGGAAGGGGTGATCTTAAAAGGTTTGAGGGAGAATAAGGTGAGTTTTGATGCTTATTATAGTGTTGTGACTAGAAGAGTATATATATGAAGGTGGACTTGGAAGATTTTGTGGTGATGTAGCACTAGCATGATAAGAGTTGGTATGCCTGAATGAAGTCCTTTTTGAGATGATGAGTTACCTTATGGTTATGTGCAGTTATAGTAAAATTTTTTATGGTGTTAATATGAGGAATTTTGAAGAAATGTGGTAAATAGTGAGAGTTAAAATTTGCCCTTTTGTATGAGTAATGCTTCATAGTTTTCCTTGAGTTGAATTAAATTTCTTGTGTAGTCTTACTCCTAAGAGGAGGAGATAGTATTCTTACCTAGCAAGGTAATTGTGAGGTTATGCTAGCAAATGGTAGAACCCATATAGCTAGATTGTTAGTTCCTAAATTAACCTACCCTAAGGGTTGAAAGAGAAAGAGGTAGTTTTATTCCATGAGTGGAGTTATTTTGGCCCTTAGAGTTGAATGCGGTGATGCTTAAAAGAGTTATTCTAAGCTTAAGTACTAAGAAGAGAATGTATTCTAAGATAGTAAGGTTGGTTGGTAGTTTTGATGTTCATGAGTTAGGTTTGTATGAGTTCCCACCTTATGAGAGGTATAGTGGGTTATGAAGTATTAGACCTTGAAGATGCTTGGTAAGGGTCATAACAAGATTTGATTAGAATTGACTAAGAAGTTATCCAGAATAAAGTCCCCTATGGGTCATAATTCCTTATGGTTTTCTTAAATTTCTCTTAGATGGGTTCACCCCAAGTGGGGGATAATGACTTGAGTAGTAAGGTTATTGATATCCTTATCTTTTCCTTCAATTACTATCCAAGCTTGAGGCCAAGAAGTTCTTAGTGGTGTTGCCTTATTTTGGAGTCTTGCTTAAGATAAAGAGTTGCATGTCCTTATGTTATGCGTGCCTTTGATTATAATATGTTTTGCATGCTCTTGATGATGTTATGATATAAATTAGTAATTGATCTATGTACTTCTCATGTTAATGCGCATCTTGTCAAATTGCTTATTTTCCTTATGAGTTTTCATGTTAATTATGCCTATGTGTGATTTGAAAGTTATTGTATGTTGGACCTTATAATGAAATAATGAGCATGTACATAGTTGGAGAAGTTAGTACCTCCATAATACAATGGAAATGATGAATTATGTGTGAACTATGAATTATGGAGATAGTTCCTGATTGCTTGTATTGCTTAGAGTGCATAATTATGTGAAGTTGGTTTTCTTTATAAGTTTGGTGCATTAAATAAAAAGTGTATTTGTGATGATGTGTGTTGTGAGCTTCTAGTTGAATCATTTAGTCCTTGAAAGTGTTTTAGTGTCTTTCGAGGACGAATGTTCCCATGTATAGGAGAATGGTACGACTTTCAAAATGAACTAGGATAAATTAAAGCTTGACATTACCTTGTTGAGTCAATAACTTTCAAAATTAATTATAAATAGTATCGAAGGGAATGTTTGAGTGGTGTTGAAGTCAAACGTCAAGGAAAAACCAAGACATTTAAAAACTAGTCTTTTGCGTGCTAATGTGTTCTAGTGTGTTGTTCATGTTTTGTTGTGTCATTTGGAGTCTAAAATGATGGGAGGTGACACTAGAATCTATATGGTCATGTTTAGGGTCAAAACTTCTGGGTAGGACTCCCCAAGGACCACCCTAAGGGTCCTTGAGGAGGACCCAAACATTTGCCAAAAAGCTGTCAAACAACACCATTGACGTATCCTATAGATCGACCATCAATGAATTGACGGAGCGTCAACGACCTCAATTAGCTGGCACTTAGAATTTTGGAGATTAGATAAATTTTAGAACTCTCAGTCACCATTGAAGGACTGCAAGGATGAGGCATCAATTGATTGACGAACCATCAATGGTGGTCGTCAATGATCACTTGTAAGCTGTCCAAAATCTCGGCCAAGCCAAGGGTGGTTTGGTAAATTCCACCCTTTTATAAATGAATGTAGGGAATGTTATTTTATTTTATATATGGAATTTTAAGTATATTAGAACGACTACACCCTTAGTTAGACTCAAACATCCAAATCACACCCTTCCCTTCCAAATAGATTCTCTCAAGAACATCTTTGAAAGTCTAGGTCAAATTCTAGATATAAGAAGGGGTTTAAATAGATGAATTATTCAATTTTATTGTGATTCTAAATACTAGGTATGTTGATCCTTCATTCTTGAATAACCTCTCATTAAAGGAGTCCAAATGAAAGGTTTTTAAAGGTGTATCAATGATCAATTTTCCCAATTTCTATTCTATGGATACGTTCATTCTTAAAATGTTTTACAAGTCATGATATTGATTTAATAATGTTTAATAAGCGTTTTAAAGATGATTTTAATGGAGTTCCTTGAAGAACCAATTTTTGTCCGAATCTCCTAAATTGGCTTATGAAATGGGTTTTGTTAATTATGGTTTCATGTTGATAGAATTGCACCTTAATTGAGTATTATTGTTGGTTGCTATTGTTATTTATTTCCATACATGTCTAATTATGATGAATTATTGGAGAATTTAGAAAGGGTGATCATGGTTTAGATTAAGGGTAAGTTGACCTAAATTGTTCTAGTTATTATTGAATTGTTTCTCTGTGGTATGTTCCACTTATGGTGGCGGTGTTTAGATATTGTATATATATATATATGTGTGTGTGTGTGTGTGTGTGTGATTAGGGTCTTGAGGGAATTGAAGTAAAGTGATGTTATGATGCATATGTATAAAGATGTGTTATGAAGTTATGTATGTGATTTTTGAAGATAGTATGATTATTTGAGTATAATGTGAATGGGAAGTATGTTTGTTTGTGGATTATAAAAAATATAGTATGAATATGTATAGAATATAATGTTATGAATGATAGTGGTTATGTGAAGACTTTCTCACATACACACATAAGAAAGAATGAAGATAATGACAACGTAATGATTGTGGGTCTATTGAAAGGTTTCCCAATAGAACTCTAATGAATGAATTGGGAGGTGTTAGGATGGAAATTTTCCCATGACTAGAGGTGGAGTGTCTAGAATCAGTCTCAACATTCCTAAGATCCTTCCAATCATTCATTGATAGGTTGAGATGAGTATTCTTCTGTGAGTAGAGATCGATTACTTAGTAACAATCTCTTAACCTATAGTTAATTAATGTAATGAAAGTCAAATACTTCGTAGGGATTAATGCTTAACACCGAGAGGATATGAAATGGGTTGATACTCTCCGTTAGTGTAAGTGTAGTATCGAAAAGTAACCTCTTGATATGGTACTCTCCGTGAGTAGAGGTGAAGTATCTAGAACAAATATCCCTATTCGTTAACTATGTGCCCACATAGGACTAGCTAGTGTTTTTCCACGTAAATGCTAAGCGAATAACCCTACCTTAGAAAAGTGGGGATCACTCCTCTGATAGGGGTTAATACAATATTCCATGTTAATCTCTCAAGGTCTATGTCGGTTAAAGCTTACCCTCACAAATGTATGCAATGAACTAGGTCTTACTAAAGGTGTACTACTTAGGGTAGGTGGGAAACTATCTGTGCATTGACCACGTACACATTTAAAGGGAGCATTGGTGTGTCCCTGTAATGATAATGAATTAATGTGTTTCTATATGATGTTAAGGAAGTAAGTTGATTGTATGTCTAATGTCAATGAAGTATGTTGGTCTTATGTCTAATTTTAATGAAGGTTTTATGACTTGTTGAATGTGATGTTAGTATAGGGTGATTCTAAAAGAGCACTAAGTGAGAGTAGTAGAATGGAATGCTACGTTCACATTGCACTAGTGCAACATAGAGTTATCCTAAGAGATGGTCCTTATGTGAATTCCTTAAATACATGAATGTTTCCTCTAGTATCTCTAGTAATGAATGTTGACTTGGTAAATTGTGTTGGAAAGGAAATATTCTTATCTTTGGTAGTCTTAAGCTTAGGTGTGTATTGAAAAGGTTGAATGGGCGGTCTCTTCATATCTTACTTAGGTGGGTCTTAGGATAACCTTTGATAGAGGGTCTAAATGGTTAATGGTTGCTTAATGAATATGGTCGTATCTTGTGGAATATGGGAGTATTACCTTGTATCTTGATGATTGACTTAGATGATGTCTTTTACACTTGGTTCATGACGCTTATTCAAAATAGCATGAAAAGCATATTTCAACTAAATTGTACTGCTTTCAGGTGATTGGAGAATAGCTGTAAGGAAGACCAAATGGAAGTATGCAGTGAGTCCTCTTTAAAGAATATTTTTGCATGGTTTCTTTATTTAGTGCTTAATTGTATTCAATATTTTCCTCTATTTTCTACAAAGTCTAGGTGTTGGCAAGTGAGATTATATTTAGAGTTGAACTTGAGAAGTAGAAATTCTCTCAAGATTTGGGTTTGTCCTCATATATCGAGGACAAGACTTCTTATTGATATTTTTCCTTTATTAAAGACATTTGTATATCACTTGTATCTTTCTTTCAATGTAAGGGTCGTGTCTCTATAATCATGAGATGTGTCTAAGATGGCTTGTGACGAGACTTAGTTCTTCTTACGTTTTATGAAAGAGTTTCCTTATTGACTTTACTGTCAAATGTTTTGACTCGGCACTACTTTTCATACCTATGTGATGAATGAATTCTAAGAAACTTGTATAAGAACTCTTTGAGGTCTAATACACCGCTTATGACTAGGGGTGATCTCGGGTTGTGACAATAATCATTAGTGCCTAAAGTAAATGATAAGAAAGACCAAGACCATATTTTTCTTAAAATTAAAGACAAATGTTCATAAGCAAACAAAATTGGCTTTTGAAAAAGGGGGAGACTGTGTACTGAGGTATCGAGGTATATTGTGTGTACCAAGGGTGGATTAAATCCAAGAAAGGATTATGGAGGAAGATCATTGCTTCAAATATTTCATTCATATTGGTTGCACAAAGATGTATCGTGACTTGAGAAAATTATATTGGTGGAGTAGTATGAAGAAGGTGTCACGACCTGTATTAAGTATATGATAGTTCTATTCATGTTATACTTAACATAGACTTATAGAATAGGTGAAGAGTTATGTTTCTTAAATTATAAGTGTTGGTTTAAACTTGCTCGGAAGGTGATGTAACACCTTGGACGTTTCAGTGCGTGTATTGAAAGTTAACTCTGATGGAAGTATTTAAACTAGAGATAGTAAGGTTGTAATTGAGCTCAAAGTTGAAACTTAAGTGCTAAGTTGAAGCATAAAAAGAATTAACATTTAGAAATTTGAATAAAATAATTGAGCTGCTTACTTGGATAAATTAAGCTTCCAGTTGCATCACCTACTTGAGCTATATGGATATAGTTAAAGGGCCCAAGTTTGATGGATCAGATTTAGGATTATATTAATGAGCTCACTTGAGGACCAAACCTATTAAAATATAATAAAATTAAAAAAATCCCAGCAGCCAAAATTTCCAAAGCTCAAAATAGTTAAAGCCCAACTTTGAGATGCTTGATATACATAAGAAGGTGCACCACATACTTGACCAATTAGTGGCTAAAAATGTACAAAAAAAAGAGGTTATAGAGGATATTTTTGTGATTAATAAAGCTCCATATAAATCCAATATGAGCTGATCTTTTCACCCATTTTTACACATAATATGAGAATTAACTCCAGCTCTCTTTATCTATTTTCTCTTAAAGATTAAAACAACAACCTTAAAGTTCTTCCAAAGTTCTTGAAGAAACATCATATCTGCAAACCAAGGTAAGTGAAAAAACTTATAGATCTAGTTTAGTTCTTCCATGGATTATTAGGAAAACATGTTAATCATACTCATGTATAAGTAAAAAGGTAGAGTATTTTCAGAAACTACTACTCACTTTCTTAGTTATTAAGATACATTTTTCTTCTTCTTTGGTTTAAGTGTGAAAGGAAGCTAAAGTTCTAGAAGAATTCAAAATTATAAGGTGATGTTGCAGAAATTGAGGTAAGGTGACTGCTCCTTTCTCTTTTTTGGTCCTCATTTATGCATGAGTTTGGATGAAGAATTACATGTATGTTGTTATTAAGAACTCAAGGGATGGTGAGTTCAATATTTGGTTGCTGTGATGAGAAACATATTGGGCTCTTTTATATGTATATATGGTGACTACATGGTTGATGTTGGGGAAAAGTGTGAATGTTTATATGGAAATATAGAAGGATGTGGTGATACACCGCTAGACAGAATGTCGTATAGGCCCACTGCTGGGCTACCTTTTTTGTGAGGTTAAGTAGAAAAATGTGTTGATTGCTTAGCTACTAATACTAGTTTAACATATTACATTGTAGATTAATAATCTTAAAGGGAGGAGGTTACTTCCTTGTAATATATAAGTTATACATCAAGGTATGTATGACTATTCGATTAAATAATCTTTAGCATGAAATATGATACTTACAATTTATATCAATAAGTGAATTTCCTAAGTTCTATTCTTAGTAAAGGAAACACAATGGCAGTGTACGATCTCCTTATAGGTAACATTATTTCATTCTCTCCTTAGTGTATAAAATTAATTCATTTTATGTCCACTACTCTATACTTGTGTAATTATCCTCCCATGTGCTAGTATAGAAAAAGTATTTGCAAAAGAAAGTTTGGTGAATCCTCTTCTTAGTCAGTTGAAGTCAATTGTGTCATAAAGCTTACAAGTGATTCGTTGATGTTACATAACTCCTAATGTCAATTGCAGTACTATTTACATGTCTTCTACTATTGGTTTGCATTTACAAATCTCCAAAATGATTATGACCACCAAAACAACAATATCAAAAGAGTTATGATCATCCAAAGGACAATCTCAAAAGAGTTATGAATTGATAAACAACAATATCAAAGATTAAATAATCTAAGTGAAGCAATCTGTATAATTACGGGTGGCAGCCAAGGGGAAATGCCTAGTATGGGTCGATCCTAGCTGGTGCATAAGAGTGATGGCTCAGGGGTGAAGCCTAGCATGGGCCGATCCCAATTTGTGTAATTATTAGGACAACATCCTAGGGGTTAAAATTCCTAGTATGGGTTATACTCCTCTACAACTGATCAGATTGTATCACATTCATATATAAAATTAAAGAAAAGAATGTAACTTACATGATCTCACAAGAGTAAGCAAAGGTGGTCTTCTTTCCTGGTCTATGCACTCATATATTAATACTTCATTTCATTTGAGCCCTCGTATTACATATGCTATTGCCTTACATATTTAGTACATTTTTCGTACTTACATCCCTCACGGGGGACCTGTATTTCATTCTGCAGGTAGAGGTACTCCGACTAGTAGACCTCCTCAGTAGGAGCGCATGACACTTGACTACTTTTGCGATCTTCAGTTTGATTCGAAGATTTAATAAGTCCTTGGTAGATTCATTTTGGTATTGTATCTTTGTTAAGGGTAAGGTGGGGTCTATCCCGATCTACTCTAAGGTTTTCCATCTTTTAGAGGCTTTGTAGACTTATGTATATGGTTAAGTTGCGTCATAAAGAGTTGTGGCCTTACCAACCAAGTTTTATATATAACATTCGGGTTTACATATGTTGGTTCATATAGCTTCATCCTATGATGAACTTGTCACATGGTTGTTATAGTTATATGCATAGTAAGCACAGTTACTGGTTGGTTTTCTCGGGCCTTTAGGGAATCAAGTGCCTGTCTGTTTTAATAGGATTTGAGGCATGATAAAAGTGGTATCAGAGTCAGGTTATCTTGGGGAATTGACAAAGCTTTGTTTATGAAGATTCTTGCTTATGGATATGTTGTGCACCATATTTATAAACAGGAGGCTAAGGGACACGTAGGAGTTGTCTCCTTTCTTTCATTTCTTAGATTGTGCAATAGAACCATTGTTGTAGGTGAATCATATAATTTTTAAATTGTATTATTATAGCAAAAATTCCTTTTACGAGAAGGAGTAAAAGTACTGGTAAGAGAGTAGCTGTTGCTTTCCAAGAAGGGACCAACCAACCACCACCTAGTCAAGCTGTTAAAAGTGAGGCTCAAGACGAGTCTCTATCACAGACTTACTCAACACCTCTATCTCCCAAAGAGAAAAGGAGGGAAACTGAACCTCAAGAACCCCCTATAAATGCTACCGAGAATGATTTGAATAATGTAGTTTAATTATTGACTCATATAGTTGATGATCATTTCCAAAGGTAACAAGGTCAAGTTTCTAGTACTAGTGGTGTACATAGAGCAACTAGAATGCAAATACATGATTTCCTTAACTTGGACTCTATCATTCACCAGGTAAGATCCTAATAAAGATCTGCAAGACTTTATCGATCAGATCAAACACAGTTTCGATGTTATGCATGTAAGTGGTAAAAAAGCACTTGAGCTAGCAGCATATAGATTAAAGGGTGTGGGTATATTATTGTATGAAGCGTGGAAGAAATCTGGGAAATAGATGCACCTTCATCTACGTAGAAAGAGTTCAAAAAGAATTTCTTGACCATTATCTGCCATTGGAGATCCGAGATTCCCATGCAGATTAGTTCTTTTATCTCCATCAAAGAACTATGAGCGTGAGAGAGTACAATCTCAAATTTATTTTCTTTGCCAGATATGCTCCTAATGTAGTAGCTACCATGAATGATAAATTTCATTGATATGTGGACAGATTAGATTCATATCTAGTCCAATATTGTATCATTTCTTCATTAAACAAAGATATGTATATAGAAAGGATGCATGCTTTTGCGTAAAAGTTTGAAGATCAAAGGCAAAGAAGAAGGACACAAGAGTCGGAGACATGGAGATCTAAGAGGTCCTGATTTATGGTCCAGTTTATGCCATCCCAAGGTGAGTTTAGGCCTCGGTTCTCTAACAGACCACCTAGCCCATCATCTTTCTAATCTACAACTAGTGACCCACCACAGTTCCAAGTGTTTAGGGGCAATCAGTTTGGGAAAAGAAGTGAAAGCCATGGCTCACAAATAGTGGGTCATTAAGAGCTGAGAATTATGAGCCAATTAAGGCCTCCTCGACTGACTTGTAAACAGTGTGGGAGGAATCATCTAGGTGCATGCATGTTTGGGACAGATTCTTGTATTTGTGTGACACCAGGGCATATAATTCCCTCATAGGGGCATGTGTGGTGTTTCATAGTCGACTAGATCAGCTGTTGCATCGACCTCATCAACACCTTATTTAGGTAGGGGACGACGATGCCTAAGTTCATGGTAGAGGATCTAGGGGAGCAGCTAGTTCTAGTGGAGGTCAAAATCGCACATATGCACTAGGGGATCGACTAATTTTAGAAGCGTCGCCAAAATGTGATTACATTTACTTTGTCAATATTTTCACATATTATATATGCATTAATTGATTCGGTGTCTACACTATCATATGTTACCCCATTGATTGCTGGAATGTTCAAAAGAACACCAGAATTGTTAGTGAAGCCATTTGGAGTGTCTACACAGATTGGTGAGTCTATTATTGCTAGAAGGGTTTATCATAATTACATTGTAACTGTTTGTGATCGCGATACATTGGCTAACCTTGTTGAGCTAGAAGTGGTAGATTTTGATGTTATAATGGGTATGTATATTTTATCTTCTGTTATACCATGGTAGATTACCGAACTAAAATAGTGTATTTCCAGTTTCAAAAAGAGGCAGTCCTCGAATGAAAATGTATTATTAGGGCGCCAAGAGGTAAATTTATTTCATATCTTTAGGCAAAGAGGATTAATACCAAAGGATACATGTTCCATCTGGTCAGAGTTAAAAATATAGATGCGAGCCACCAACTATTCAATTCATTCCAGTGGTAAATGAATTTCCAATGTGTTTCCTGAAGATCTTTCATGTTTGCCTCCAGAACGAGAAGTAGAGTTTGGTATTGATGTGCTTCAAGAACCTACCTTAATTCTTTCGTATAGAATGGCTCCGCAGAATTACAGGAGTTGAAGGAGCAATTAAAAGACTTTCTAGAAAAAGGATTCATAAGGCCTAGTATGTCCGCATGGGAAGCCCCAGTATTATTTGTACGCAAGAAAGATGGGTCGTTAAGAATGTGCATCGACTACCGACAGTTGAATACATTTATGATGAAGAAAAAATATTTCATCCCTAGAATTGATAAATTTTTTTTATCAGTTACAAGGTTCTAGGTGTTTTTCAAAGATCGACTTGAGGTCGGGTTATCACCAAGTGAGGGTCAAAGACAAAGATATACCCAAGACAACTTTTTGAACAAGATAGGGTCATTTGGAGTTTTTAATCATGTCACTTGAACTAACAAATTCACCAATAAATTTTATGGATTTGATGAATAGGGTGTTCAAGCCATTTTTTGATGTATTCGTGATAGTATTCATAGATGTTATTTTGGTGTATTCAAGATTGGAAGAGGACCATTCTAATCACTTGCGAAAAGTTTTACAAATTCTTCACGATCGTAAATTGTATGCAAAGTTATCTAAATGTGAGTTCTGGTTTAAATATGTGGCATTCTTAGGTCATATTGTTTCCGATGAAGGAATGAGGGTTGATAACTAGAAGATAGAAGCCGTGAACAACTGACCATTACCTACAACGCCTAAGAAATCCATAGTTTTCTTGGATTCGGTGGTTATTACCGAAAGTTCATGTAAGGATTCTCTTCCATGCCTGCACCCTTAACAACGCTAACACACAAAGAAACCAAGTTTCAATTGATAACGAGTGTTAAAGAAGCTTCCAAGAGCTGAAAAGTAGATTAACTTCTACACCAGTATTGGTACTTATAGAAGGCACGAAAGGCACTTAGGTTGTGTATTGATACAGCATGGTAAATTTATAGATTATGCTTCAAGGCAGTTGCGGCCACATCAGAAAAATTATCCAACCTATGATCTAGAGCTAGCAACAATTGTGTTTGCTTTAAAGATATGGCGTCACTACTTGTATAGAGTTCACGTTGACATATGCACTGATCACAAGAGTTTCCAATATATATTTAAGCAAAAGTACTTTAATATGAGGCAACAAACATGGTTGGATCAATTAAAATATTATGAAATTGATATCTTGTATCATCCTAGTAAAGAAAATGTAATAGTTGATGCCTTAAGCCATAAAATAATGGCAAACACTTATGGGAAGTTTGTGGTAAAACAAGTAATAACTAAGGATCTATTCCAACTAGAGATCTTGGGGGTTAACCTTCTTGAATCTCCACACGAAGAGGTTATCATGCAAAATGCAGCAGAATCCTCATTAGTAGTGGAAGTGGAAAAAAGCTAGTACACTAACCCCATTCTTTTACAGCTTAAGGAGAATGTACAACATGGTATGACAAAGGCATTTGAGTTTACGCATGAGGGAGTACTTCAATGTCAAAACCGATTGTGTATACCTAATGTATATCAACTAAGAAAGAGGATCACGATGGAAGCACATCATTCAAGATACTCTATTCATTAAGGGTCAACTAAAATGTATCATGAATTGAAAGAAATGTATTGGTGGGGGGACATGAACAAGAACATTGCAGGATATAAAACTTTTAATTTTTAAATGAGACATGATCAACATGGATTTTGCCAATGGTTTTCCTTGCGCATTCCGAAAGTTTGACTCCATATGAGTAATAGTTGACAGACTCACCAAAGCAGCGCATTTCTTGCCTGTGAAGACTATTTATACAAATGAAGAGTATGCAAAGTTGTACATTAAAGAGGTTATTCGACTATATGGAGTGTCAATCTCTATAATATCTGATAGAGGAGCTCAACTAAATGCAAATTTTTGGAAGTCATTTCAGATGATTTTGGGAACACAAGTGAATTTAAGTACAACCTTTCACCCTCCAATGAATGCCCAGGCAGAACGTACAATTCGAACACTTGAAGATATGCTGCTGATGAGTCCTCAAATTTGTAATTACCAGGGAGAATATCCTAGAAGTTATTGATGTACGAGACTCTGAGAAGTCTCATACAAGCCTTTTAGATCATTCACTGCATATGATACTCAAAATAAGAAAGAATTTAGAACTTTCTTCACACACGTAGAATACTTTCATTAACTAGCGAGTGGAATACTTTTTAAAGACATTCTACCTTCACAATATCTAATTAAACCATCTATTCTTTAGAATACAAAAATTGGTACTAAGCCCGTACAAAACTTGATATAAAGACTAAAAGACATAAAAGGAACATGTGGGTCTTGTCCTCAAATCTATGAGGACTCATCAATGATTCATCTTCAATCTATAGAAACTATCAATCATCCATGGTATATCAATACTTTCAATACCTACACTTTAATCAAAAAGGGAAAATAAGCAGTTAGCAAATTTAATGCACTAATTATGGAATCCATGCAAAAACCATGAAAAAAGACATTTAGTGTAGAAACTATAACACTCCGAAAGTCCATGACCTAATCTAGATCCTCACATGATGAAATAGTCCTTGTAACACTGTTTTAAGACCTAAAATAATGCATTTGAAACATTTAGGAGTTTTAGATTCAAAACGTCGAGGAACGTCCATGACGTCCGAAGACTAGTGAAATAGAGGTTAGTGTGCCTTGGAGTGTTTCATGGGGTTTTAAGAGTTGGAACTTAATGAAAATTGTTAAAAAAGTGTTAAACATGTATTGATTGTGTTTAGATTCGAAACATCTGGGTACAACTCCCCAATGATCACCCTTTAAGGACCCTTGCATTTGACCAAAAGCTCTCAATTTGACAGTGGTCAAAGGACAACCCGTCAATGAGTCAACAATCCGTCGATGGTGGTTGTTGGTCCAAACTTATCCATTTTCAAAAATGGTCCAAAAACTAGTCTATAAACTTATTGACGACTTGCCAGCATGGGCCGTCGATGGACCTACGGTCCGTAGGTTGGGGAATCATCAATAGGGGCCTATTTTAGGCTTGCCTGTCACATCCAGGAATACACCCTAGACATAATTGGTGTCATTATCCTCTTTGAGGACTAATACTAGCCTCTTATCTTACATCATTACATTCATATGTAAAATTTAGTGGAAAATTTAAAACTTTTTTGCTGCTTCTACATTGATGTTTACATTGACCTCTACATACACGTAATATATATATATCAAGTATACATAGATCCTTAGTATAGGAAGATTACTTAGTCTTCTACTTTTATTGCACATAGGTTTATTTAAAACATAAGATAGTCATATAGTTGTCTCATCTCATAACCATCTAGTAAGAGTATATTAAATTGGGCCTAGACTATACATCAATGAAATAAGAACACATATAGGTCATACAACGTTTAGTACTCAGATGAAAGGAAAGAAAGAACCATAGAAGTCTTTACCTAAAAAGAATTCCATTATCTAGATAGTGGCATCACCCTCAGAAATTGAGTACCTACCCTACTTGGATGACTAAGAGATCCAAGTCTTCTTCAATGTCGTCTCCAAAAGCCCTTAAACCACCAGAACCTAAAATGTTGGGGAAAAGGGATAAATGGGGTTAGTACTCCACTTGTACTAAGTATGAGACCATACGCACACATACTTTGAAATCATGCGAAGAAAAGGGACATTTCAATAAGTATGCATTTTTCATTTATAAAAACTTTTAGGCACACTCAACACGACCATACCAAATCAATAAAGCATATTCATGAATTCATAGACATGTATATCACAAAATAAAAAATATCACAACTTATTCAAGTCAACATGCATATCATGAAATTAGACATATACTCAAAGCAACTCTACCATCAAGTCATAACCTCACAAGCATGAGTAAGAGTTCACTATAATATCACAAAAACAAGGCAATTACCCACAACCCTTATCAAGTCAACAAGTGCAATGACCAAGCAAAGCCCCATAACCTTACTTAATCAAGCAACTCAACAAGAATCATGGCCAACATCCTACTTCACACAACATAGTATTTAAGAGTACATATCATCACACTTTAACAATGTAGACCAAATGCATGTTCATAGGAGTAAATGGACATAACATATTATCATTAACATGTAGGATCATCATATACATATCATTTAAATTTATAAGCAAAAAATACATAAGAACATCCTCCTAAGACTTTCCTTAAGGCTAACTAGTGCAATGCATAGGTAGAGTCCCCTACCCCTACCTAGACTAAGCTAAACCCTTTAGGTCATCTTAGTTAGAGTTCATTCCTTTAATTCATTTTATCTTTTGGGAACATCTTTCTCTAACAAAAATAGACACATGATCTAATGTGGAATCCAGTGTCATGGAACCCTACACCGAAAAAAGGCGGACTACTTGCCAAGGTAGTACCAAAACATGAACATAGCAACTACGTGGATCCACTAGCTAGTATTCCTATGGGGGTAACATAGTTTAAGAAGCAAGAGATATAGTTGGGACCCTCTTTGTTCTACATGTGTTATAGTATCCGATCTCAAGAGTACATTAGTGATCCTACCTTCCCTATTTGGGAAGCCACTCCTCACTCTAGTTCACTGGATGCTAAGCTAGAGTCCCTTTTGAAATATCTTTAGTATCTTTATTAATCATCATATCTTAATGTAAGTCATATGTTCTAACCCTTGTATAAAAAATCATCATTGTAATCATAGCTCAATAATAATTGCATGAGTAAAATCCTTTTATTACAATTCATATAAGTGAGGTTAGCACAATTTACATATCACTTCATGATAAGGCACATTGGTAAATCATTCACCATCGTTATAACACATACATCTTAATCCAACACCTCACATAACATATTTAAGAAATTTAAATTCAATATCATACCACCCTATCAATCCTAATACATGGCATACTCCAATACAACATCATGACTTAATCACAATTTGAAGTAAAGGATAGGGATCACAAGACATACCAAGTCTCCTTCATATTTCATCATCAAGGTCTTACCTTCAAACCTTAGTTCAACCCAATTAGGGTATAACATCACCATAATTCAATGAAAAATATGAGAACAAGGCTATAAAATTACTACATCACAATTCAATACTAGATCATAGCTTAAGATAAGATACTTGGGTCAATTCACACCATACTTTATAACCTAGATAAAATTGTCAATAACTAGCATGAAGAGACCATAAATCACCTTAATTCTTTCATTATTAGTGTAAAAACATCATCTAGTAGTAATTTAACCAATAACCAAGTCAATTCAACCAATATAATACAATTTATATCAAGATCATCACATAGGGTTAAGTGGGTAAAAGTCATCATCTACAAACTAGACCAATTCATAAATATGTATCATAATTATGTTAGAATGAATGTTAATATATCCATAATATCCAAAATAAAACATAAACAAATCAATTCATAACATCTATTTCGAGATTGGATGAATCCCACTTGAAAATTCAGTTTTGGAAATCAATTTGATGGAACCCTTTTAGGAAATAGGTCTTAAAGGTGAATTAGTTCCCATAAATTTTTAATTTATGAATATTTATGGTGAAAATTGAATATTTTCATCTCTAAAACCCTCCCCTATCTTGGTCTTCAATGGTGTTCTTCACTAGAGAGAGAAAGAAGAAAGAAGGAAGAGAGTTTGGGTATGGGAATTATGAGACCTTAGGTTAATTAAATGTTGTTGGGGTATTTATGTGTGGATTTAATAAACATAATTAGACTTAAATTAACCCCTAAATAACCACCTAACCCCTTCATTAATTATTTGGAACTAATTAAAAACGTGCAACAATTCACAGTGACCACAGACGACACCACGATCGACGGATCGTGGGTCAATTGACGACCACTGTGCCCTTCCGTGCTGCACATCTATCGTCATGGTCAGAGATTATGATAACGAGGCCTCAATGATTTGGATTATTTTTGGTATATGAATGTCATAGACGCCCCGTTGATCCACACACGCCTCGTCGACTGCCTTCGTAGGTGAACACTACCTAGGCAGTCTTGACCCCAAATGCAAGAGCTCTCCTCAAGGGACCTTGGTTTGTCCTTGGGGAGTAATGACTAGAAATTTCGACCATGAATTAACTTAAATACATTTTAGGCACCATTCCACTAATTTTTATCATTTTCCGACTTCAAAAAGCTAGTCAAATAGGCTAAGGCACACTATTACCTCCTTGAACTAATTTCTGGACGTCATGGACGTTCTTGGACATTTTGGTTTCTAAAATTCATACATGACTTATATTCATTAAATTAGAATTTAAAATAGTTTCCAAACCTTATGAAACTTACGTTAGGCTCTAGAACATGTCTTGGATTGCCGAAGTGTTTAATATCCAGTTTTAGTTAATCATTTAATTAGTTAGTTGGTTAGTTAATTAATTGATGGTAAAGGGGTGTATAATTAATAAAATAGAGGATATATAAGATATAAAACTAATCAATCTAACCCAACACCCCTCAATTCCCAAACTCAAATCTCTCTACATTCTCTCTACTTTCTGTCTCTTTCCCAAAAGAACACCATTGAAGATAAGGTTCAAGGTCATTATGCTACAAGATTTCACCTTTATATCCATAAATATTCAACTATTTTTAGGTATGGAATCTCTTTACTCATGGGACTCCTTTTCCCAAGAGATTCTTCAAAATTTATTTCCAAAAGTTGATGAAAACATGGGTTTCTTTCTTAATCCGAAATTGATATTTCAAATTTTATTGTTCTTGGTTTCACTTTGATTATTATGGATATATGATAATTTATTATTGTTTAATTAGGGTATTTATTGATGTTATAGATAGTTCTATGGAAGAAATCATGAATTGACCCTATTTTCCCAACCCTAGGTTAGGAATTGATGTTGAATTGATTAGTGATGATCCAATTGACTTAGTTCTTATGTCAACTATTATTATATGATTTTATTAAGTATATTGATGGATGAATATGGTTTGTTGATATTAAGATCATTGAAGAAGGCTTTTTAAGGGTAAGCTTTGTGATCTTTAATCCTTACTTTAATTGGGATGGTGTGTGCTTGATGATGAAGTTCAATTGAAGTATTACAAGTGATTAGATTAGATATGTTATGGTATGATGAATGTAATTGAAACATCTTGATTATATGAATTGTCAGAATATGATTAACGTATGATGATATAAGGTTGATTGTGAATCACTTATGTTACATGATGATGATAATGTGTTAATCTCATGTATGAGGGTTGTATTAAAAGAAAGTTCTTAAGCAAGACCTAATGAAATAATGTTATTATATACAAGGGGTTAGTCTCCTATGGCCTATATTAAGTTATGTTGTTTAAGAATGACTCAGACATTTCGAAAAGGAACTTTAGCTTACCACCTAGTGAACTAGTTATGGTAGGCGTCCATTCCGACTGTGGGAAGGTAGGTTCAGAATGGTTCTCATGAGATGGATATTACAATGTAATTGTCCATAAACAGGGTCTAAAGCATGTGTACAATTTTTGAACTATGTTGCTCCCATAGGAATACTAGATAGTGGATCCACCTAGAATGCTATGTTCATGTTTTGGTACAACCTTGGGAAATAGACCACCATCTTTTGGTGTATTGTTTCATGACACCAGATTCCACATTTATCTCATGTGGTTTATGTCGGTTAAGACAATTTTTCCCCAAAGTAAAATGAAGTAATAAAGTGAACACTAACTAGGGTGACTTAAGGGGTTTGCCTTAGTCTAGGTAGGGGTATGGGACTCCACCTATGCATTGAACTAGTTGTCCTTGAGTGAAGTCCTAGGAGGTTGTTCTTATGTTTTAATAAAGTAAGTGAAATATTTAAAATGAATTTACATGTTGATGATCCTATATGATGTTAGTTTCACTTATGAACATGTTATTGATCATTATTTCTAGACATGATGATGACTACTCAAAATGCTATGTTATATGAATTTATACATTACTTATGTTTCTTTATTTACCTAATTGTATGGGGTAATGAGACTTCACATGATCATTGCCATTTTATGCTTGGGATGGGATTGTTGGTAAGGGTCGTATAAATTGAAATGATATAAACGCTTGTACATGCTTTATTGTCATGACATTATGTTGGACTTGTTTTGGTTATATGATCTTTATATGCTATTATTTATGTTGACTTGACTAAATTGATAATGTTATTCTTGTATTATACATGGTATTGTACTAAGGAATATGTTATCATTGGGTTATATGTGTTGTTGATTGTGCATAAAGTCTTTCAAAGTAGCTTAGCATATTTTTGAACAAATTCCCTTTTTAGCATGATTTAAATGTTTTATGTGCATAGGTTTACATACTTAGTACATGTAGTTGTACTAACCCATATTCTTTCCATTTTCCCCAAACAATGTAGGTTTGGGACGTTGAAGTATTTAAGGTTATTTGAAGAATACTTAGACATCTTTCTCCAAGTGTTGGTAGGTCTTTACAGCTCTGAGGATGTCACCTTTTCTCTCTCTAGCTACGTTGATTGCTATAGTCTAAAGACAATCATTTCTTTCCCATCGTTGCAAGATGTTATTGTAAGCCCTATGTGGTAATTATACATTTTTGTAAGGGCTATGCCCAATGTTTCTACTTTGTTTTAGATTGTTCAATATGATCAAAAGTATTAGACTAATTCCTATGTATTTATTGTGTTGTCTAAATAAGAATCCCCTGTAAGCCTCATATGTGAGGAGTGTAAGTGAACTCCCTATGTAGTATACGAGAGGTCTATGTAAACCTCCTTATATATATATATATATATATATATATATGAACATTTTTAATTCTTCTGCATTTTTAACCTATGAAAAATTATGATAAATACTAAGAGGCTACTCTTAGTACTCTTCGAGGACAACAACGATAGTTATGTCTAGGGGGTGCTCCTCGGTCATGACAAACTTAGTATAAGAGCATGAGGTTAAAGAAATTTTAGGATTGATGTCTCATTTAACCACGTTTATATAGAGTCTTGTTCATGTGAGTGAAAGCGCACCATACTCATGAATGAGAGACTGTGTGAAACTTAGGAATTCTTACTTATTAGTATTTTTGAAAGTCGTGCAGTGTCCTTTTTCTTCTAATCCTTTTATTGTGGATATGTGATATGACTACAAGATGTGCAGCCGCAAGGAGAGTGGAGGAAGGTTTGGCTAATGTGTAAGGTTCTCCTCAAGGAAACCGAGCTCCTCCACAATACAACCAAGCTCCTAAATAAGACATGCAAGCTCCTCAAGGTTACCAAGCTCTGGTCATTCCTCCACGTATGACGGATAGAGATATATAGGCGGCTTTTGTGACATTGTCTCAGTTATGAATACCTAAGCACAAGCAGTAGCTACTCAAGATCAAGTTATGACGGTCAAGCAAATAGGGAGGTTAGACTCCGTGTTCAACAAAATGCTAGTACCATGACTTCTCGATTGAGGGACTTCATAATAATGAACCCTCAAATGTTCTTTGGGTCTAAGGTTAATGAGGATCCTCAAGAATTCCTTGATGAGATCTATAAGACCTTATATTCTATGGGGTTGACTTCGAATAAGAAGGCTAAGATAGCTTCCTACCAACTCAAGGATGTGGCTCAAACTTGGCATACCCAATGGAGAGATAATAGGGATTTTAGAGCGAGTCCAATAACTTAGAGGTGCTTAGAAGGGATTTTCTTGATAGGTTCTTCCATAGGGAGAAAAGGGAGGCCAAAGTGGAGGAATTCATCAATGTTTGTCAAGGAGGTATGAGTGTGCAAGAGTATTCCTTGAAGTTTACCAAATTGTCCAAATATGCACCTTCCTTGGTATCAAACCCAAGGGATGAAATGAGTCGCCTTGTTATGGTAGTGTCCAAGAACTTATTTAAAGAGAATCGTTTGGAGATGCTCCATGACAACATGGACATTTCTAGGTTGATAGTGCGGCTCAAAAAGTTGAGGAGACTCGACTCAAGAGGAAAAATAGGGAGTTTAAGAGGGACAATTCATATAACAAAGGTACTTCTAAGTAGGCTTGAGATTCAGGGCAATCCTAGGTTCAAGAAGAGGGTATCAAACCAAGTTCCTTCCAACTTTGGATAGTCTATCAAGGATAGGTGTCTAACCCTAGGTTCTAAAAGGCAATAAATGGCAATTCAGCTAGCAAGAAACCTACTTGTTTCAAATTGGTAAGAAGCATAAAAGCGAATGTCTAGTTGGGATGGAAAATTACTTTGGGCGTGGAAAAAGTAGCCATAAGGTTAGGGATTTCCCTAATGTGAGAATTCAAGAGAAAGGGAGTGGTCAAGCTCAAACAAGCGATACTAGCTTTGAAGCTCCAAAGAGGAACCACTTTTACACTCTCCGCTCTAGGGGTGAACAAGAGGAGTCTCCCATGTGGTCACCAGTATTTTACAAGTCTTCTTCGTTGATGTTTATGCTTTACAAGATCCCGATGCTACTATGTCATTCGTAACTCCTCTAGTATCTAGAATGTTTGATGTTCTACTGTTGTGTTAATCAAACCGTTTTTGTTACTACCCTAGTGGGTGGCTCTGTTGTGGCTAGAGGAGTCTTTAGGAATTTTCCTATATCTTTGCCCGATAGTGTTACACGGGTGGATTTGGTAGAACTTGATATGGTTAATTTTGATGTCATATTGGGAATGGATTGGTTGCATGCTTAGTTTTCTCCATTCATTGTAAGACAAGGGTACTCAAGTTCAATTTTCCTAATGAACTCTAATAAGAAAGGGGGTAACTCAATTCCTTGAGTACGTATCTTTTCTTGTTTAAAAGCTTGTAAAATAATCTCTAAAGGGTGTATTTACCATATTGTGAGGGATTAAGATCTTGAGTCCGACATTCCTCTTATAGAGTCGATCCCCATAGTAAAGGACCTTTTGAAAGTCTTTCCTAATAACTTTCCCAGAATTCCTCCCTAATAGGAAATTGATTTTTGTATTGGCTAATTAGCTGATAACAATACCATTCAATTCATCCATGTCAGATGGCTTCGACAAAATTGAAAGATTTGAAGGCTCAACTCAAGGATTTACTAGATAAAGGTTTCATTCAACGTAGTATTTCTTCTTGAGGTGCGCCAATATTGTTTTTGATGAAAAAAGATAGGACCCTTAGGATATGCATTGATTATCATCAACTCAATAAGGTCACAATTAAGAACAAGTATCCTCTCTCTTAGATTGACGACTTGTTTTATCAACTCCAAGGGGCTAGTTACTTTTCTAAGATTGATTTGAGATCGGGGTATCACCAACTAAGAGTGAGAGGTGTGGATGACCATAAAATGAATTTTTGAACTAGGTATGGTCATTACGGATTCCTAATGATGTCTTTTGGTCTCACTAATGGCCTGACGACTTTTATGGACCTTATGAATAGGATGTTTCAAAATTACCTTGATTATTTTGGATTGTTTTCATTGGTGACATCTTGGTATATTCTAAGAATGAGGGTCAACATATGGATCATTTGATGGTGGTATTGCAAGTCCTTAAAGAACACCTACTATTTGCCAAATTTAGAAAGTGTGAGTTGTTGTTGAGATCGGTGGTATTTGTTGGTCATGTCATCTCAAGTGAGGGTATAGAGGTCGATCCAATGAACAACGAGGCGGTTAAGAATTGGCCTAAACCATTGAATCCAACTGATATTAGAAGATTCTTGGGTTTAGCCGGGTACTATAGGAGGTTTATGGATGGGTTTGCGTACATTGTTTCTCCTTTGACTACCTTGACCCAAAAGAGTGTGAAGTTTGAGTGGTCGGAGTCTTGTGAAAGAGGCTTCCAAGTGTTGAAAGATAGGGTAACCTCTACTTGGGTGTTGAATTTACCAGAGGGTACCAAGGGTTTTATGGTATATTGTGATGCATCCCAAGTGGGTTTGGGTTGTGTCCTTATGCAACATGGGAATGTAGTTGCCTATGCCTCTAGACAACTCAAGGTACATGGAAAGAACTATTCAACTCATGATCTTGAATTAGAGACCGTGGTGTTTTCTTTAAATATATGGATGCATTACCTGTATGGTGTTCATGTAGATGTGTATACCAACCACAAGAGCCTTCAATATGGTTTACCCAAAAGGAACTGAATATCTGACAAATAAGATCGTTGGAGTTGTTGAAAGATAAGACATAAGTGTTCTCCACCACCCCGAAGAGGCTAATATGGTGGCGGATGCTTTATGTCGTATGACTTTGAATAGTGTGTATCATGTGGAAGAAGTCAAGAAAGACACAGTGAAGAATGTTCATAGGTTCGCTAGATTGGGTGTTCGGTTGGAAGATTCCCTAAATTGTGGTTTTGTGGTTCATAATAACTTCGAGTCATCCTTAGTAGTCAAGGTGAAGTCTAAACAACATCTTGATCCGCTACTGCCGGAGTTGAAGAAATCGGTCCTTAGAAAGTTGAATGAGTCATTCTCCCAAGGGTTGATGGTGTGATAAGGTACAAAAATATATTATGTGTACCTGATGTTGATGATTTGAGGAATAAGGTGTTAGAAGAAGCTCATAGTTACTAATATCTATTCATCCAATTTGCATCAAAATGTAGCGTGATCTTAGAGAGATATATTGGTGGGATACCCTAAAAAGTAACATAGAGGAGTTTGTAGCTAGGTGTCCAAATTGCCAAAAAGTGAAATCCGAGAATCTAAAGCCTAGTGCAGGAGATTAATATGGACTTCGTTGTTGGGTTGTCTCGAACACGGAGGCAAAATGACTCAATTTGGGTGATTGTGGATAGATTGAAGAAATCCGCTCACTTTATCCCCATCAATGTCCGCTTATTCAGCGGAGGATTATACAAAGATCTACATAGATGACATTGTGAGTCTTCATGGTATATCTCAATCCATCATATAGGATAGGGGTGCACAATTCGCGTCTCATTTTTGGAGGTCTTTCAAAAAGGATTTGGTACACATGTAAAGCTTAGCACCACTTTTCATCCCAAACGGATGGTCAAGCGCTAGAGGATATTCTAAGAGCTTGTGTGATAGACTTTAAAGGGAATTAGGACAATTACTTGCCATTTATTAAGTTCTCCTATAACAATAGCTACTATTCGAGTATTTCCATGGCTCCATTTAAATCACTTTATGGTAAGAGATATAGGTCTCCAGTTGGGTGGTTTATTTTTTTTCACTCTTCACTCCTTGATCAAGAAATAGTTTATGAAGCTTTGGAGAAAGTTTGAGTGATAAGCGATAGGTTGAAAATAGCCTATAGTCTCCCGTTTCCCAAAAGTATTCTCGTGTCTTAATTTTGATGAGATTGAGACATAGTTTTCCTATGACTTTATATGAAAGAAATTTTTAAAGACTATGATATGTTTTGTGAAATGTTTTAATTCCGCACTACTTTTTGATTATGTTTATGTGATGAATGATATGTAAGGACTTGTACAAGACTTCCGAGAGGTCACGTATGCCGGTTGCAATCCTTTATTGCCCCAAAATTCTATGGTGTGGTTTAGGGATATGACAAACATTATATTGGAGTTGCTTTGGCAATGGGATATATATGTCATACACATGTTAACTTGAATTAACTTGATGATGTTGATCTTGTGTTATATATGTGATTGTCTTGAAGAATAAATTATTATTGTCTTATAAGTGTTTTTCGTTATGCATAAGGCTTTTCAAAGTAACTAGCATGCTTTTAAATAAATGTCCCTTTTAGCATGATTTCTAAGTTATGTGTGCATATGTTTACGTACATAGTACAAGTAGTGTACTAACCCATACTCTTTTCCTTTTCCCAATTAATGTAGGATCGGGACGTTGAAGAATTGAGGCTACTTTGAAGAAGGATATGGTAAGCCCAAGTGGATCTTATACATTTCTGTAAGGGTTATTCCCGAATTATTCTATTTCCCTTTGGATGGTTTTATGTGAGGAATTTCTATTAAACTATATGTTGTATATATTGTATGTGTGGCATAAAAGTATAAGTATATATAAGCTTACGATGCGAGGAGTCTAAGTAAACTCCCTGTATATATATTTTCCGTAAGCGAGAGGTCTATGTAAACCCCATTGTATGGAAGTATATGAAAAGTTTTAATTTTCCATGCTTTTTAACCTAGGAAATGTAAATGACGTATGCTAAGAGGCTAGTCTTAGTCATCTCTGAGGACGACGATGTCGGTTATGTCTAGAGTGTGTTCCACGGAAGTGAGAAACTTGGTATTAGACTGTCATGACTGGAATCTTGACCCCAAAAGAGACCGGCGTCATTGACCTCTCAGAGGTCGCAGACTAGCCTACATACGTCATTCTTGCTTTACCTAGGTTAATTTTAGCGGAAAATTTGAAACTTTTTATTTCGTAACACTCTTTATAAACATTCTGTTACATGGATAATTGTTTACCATCAATCATATAGCATTAATATCATCAAATGAAAGAAGCAGTTTATTATAATGATAAAGATGTAGTTGCCAAAATGGTACCAATAAAATGTCTAAACAAAAACATGAAAGAAACACTAGTGGAAAATACTCCACTAGCTCAATCCCACAACTAAGCTAGAATGTAATGGGCACGCAGCCTCGAAAGCATGAGGGACTACCAAGTCCAAATGAATTCTCAATGTCCGGATAGATACAACGTTGATCCTGTAGTTCAAGCGTCCACTTATGCCTGCAACTAAAAGATTAGAGTGGTATAGGGTTAGTACAAACTTGTACTAAGTATGGGTATATGCAATCACACACAAAGGATATCCATGAGTAACAATATCTCTTTCCTAAAAACATGATTGTAGTAGGTCAAGTCAGTGGACTTGCCAAATTGAGATTAGGAAAGTGAGTGATCTTTCAAAATTTGGATTAGGAAAGTCTATGAGCTTTCCAAATTTGGATTAGGAAGGTTATGACATGCGAGTAACATGCATCATCATACTTAATATTTTGCACAGAGCACAAAACAGCGTACACATAGCACATTTCATAATTCATATAACTCATAATGTAGTTCATATTATTCTTTCGTATGCCATGTGACATTTGAATCATGGACTTCACAATAAGACTTCCCAAAAATGAGGGCTCAACATATGGGACTTCAACTAGGAAGTCTGCTTTAGCAAACACAGAGTCTTCTTCATTTATTCATACATACTTCATTTCATTTCATTCATGGCCAAGTGTAAACACTAGTTATACTTGAGATGTAGTTTAAGACATTCATCGGGTTCGTTGTGTAATGACAAAGAATGACGTAATGTCATTACTTGAATCTAACTCACCTCAGGATTATCCTATACTTACACCTTTGGTATCATTAGTTTCAATATGTGCATCATTTGAGGCTTGGCTCATTCATTCATTGGGAACTTTAACTTTAACTGACAGAGATCATGTGAGCATCATGAAATCTAGTGTCATGAAACCCCACATAGAAAAGAGATGGAATCACCGACCAAAAAGACCAAAAACATGCTAGCGTACATGGGAATTGAACTCGCCAGATCCCTATATTGGCAGTATAAGATCGAATACTAGGAGATATAAAGATACTTATACCCCGTATGCCGGACACTCTCATCTCATGAGGGTTACGTGAACCTCCGCACTTGCCGAAACTAGGCATCACCGCTCATAGCTAGTCTATCGGCGCTTAGTATAAAGTTCCATTACATTAAACTCATACGTCATGGAAGTTGGCTTCTAGTATGAGGACATCATAGCTCAATAAATGATTTCTCATCTCATCATTATTATAAAGTGTGTTAATCTGAATACTTTCATTAGAGTGTTCATTCAGACTGGTCTTTTCATTAACTTTACACTCTAATAGGTGAGTACATTTTGGTCACATTTACTTAGGCTCGTTTGAGATTGATCTCATTTTTTACATTAGCCTAATATCATGTTGTCACCATATTCATTAACATTAGCACATTTTCTCTTCATAATTACTCACCCCTTTTTACGTGACTGTCCATTTAATCATATGCCAATGCACTTGGCCATTTAGTATGTTTCACACTCTTACTTAACCCTTCTAGGATTTCATCATTTCATTGTTCATTTCATCATTTCATTGTTTATTTCGTCATATGCCACTGCACTTGGCCATTTAGTGTATCTTACACTTATACTTAACCCTTATAGGGTTTCATCATTTCATTACATAGATCTTAGATTCACTTATTTTTAATTCTATGCTACACTTATGGGTCTATACATACAATCCATGAGGTTTCATTCATAGTTGTTAAGTGACTCATATCTTCCTAAGATTATGTAGTACAAGATTTATGTATGTTTTTGGAAACTATGACTCAAGACTAGCAGCCCAACAAACACATGATACATAAGGGTAATTAAATCACGAAGTAGGAAACATTACCTTCCTTTACAAACTCAACAAAGCATCATTTATGATATAGAAACTATGCCAATTACCAATTATGCACACATTTAACAATTTCACATTTTTGCAAGGCCGAATGTCCTTCTACTTCTCATATATCACAACATTGTCAACAAGGAGATTTCATCACTTCACACATGAGCAATTTCACAAGAAAAATCACATAACTCACTATACCAACCATGTAATAAAGTATCATCAAGTAGGAAAAAGATATTACTCAAGACACATATGAAACATGGACTTTTTCACAATAAAATGCATAATGAAGGGGAATCATAAAAGTTCAAACGCTCTTATGACCCTTCATAAACAAAAACTTGGGAAGTTACTAACCTCAACCTTGACTAGAAGTGAGAGGAAAATGAGGAGCGTATCAGACATCATATCGGCCTCGGCCTCCCAAGTAGAATTTCTGCAAGATGATTCTTCCAAAGAACCTTTATGGAAGCTAATTCCTTATTCCTCTCAACTTATTCACTTGCCAGTCTAAAATCTCAAGTGGGATCTCTTCATAAGAAAGGTTAGCATCAACATCTAAACCTTCTAGAGGAAGGATAGACATCGGATCGCCAATGAACCTTGTAAGAACTAACACATAAGACACCGCATCCATCAGAGCCAACTCTATAGTTAATTAAACTCATAGGCAACACTTTCAACGCGTTTCAAAATCTCGTTTGGCCCCTGATACAGGGGACTAAGTTTCCCCTTTTTACGAAACCTCATCCCCCCTTTCATGGGTGATATCTTCAAATAGGCTAAGTCACCTACCATAAAATCAAGTTCCATTTTTGTATTGTCGGCATAAGATTTTCCCCAACTTTGGGCCGTCTTCAATCTATCCTTTATGAGTCGTACTTTCTCAAAGCCTCATAAATTACTTCTAGACCTATTGGAGAAAACTCACATACCTCAAATCACCTAATCAAAGATCAACATCACCTCTTATGAAGGGCCTCAAATTCTACCATGGCAATACTCGAATGATAGATATTGTTATTGGCAAATAAAATTAGTTGTAGATAATTAGCCCAATTACCCTTGAAGTCAAATGACATATGCCCTCAACATGTTTGCCAAGGTTTGGATGTTTCGTTCCACAAAACAATCAATTTGTTGATAAAACACAACACTAAGTTTCACCTTAGTACCAAGTCCACTTCGAATGATTCACAAAATTGAGAAGTAAATTGAGTACCTGTATGCAAAATTATAGACAAAGGAACTCCGTGCTTTTTTGTACCTTTCTGAGATACAACTTAGAATATTCCTCCGCCGAATAAGTAGTCTTGACAAGAATAACATGGGCTAATTTGGTAAACCTATCACCAATAACCCAAATTAAATCATTTTTCTCTCGTGTATAAGGAAAAACTAAAACGAAATCCATGTTGACATCTTCCACTTCCAAGTAGGCATACTGATAGCTTGAGTCAACCCTCCTGGTCTTCGATGTTCGGCCTTTACTTGTTGACAATTATTAATTTTGGACACAAATTCCATTACATCCTTCTTCTAACCATTATTCTATTTCCCTTTGGATGGTTTTATATGAGGCATTCCTATTAAACTATATGTTGTATATTGTATATGTTGTATAAAAGTAGAAGTGTATATAAGCTTCCTATGCGGGGAGTCTAAGTAAACTCCCTATATATATATTATATATATATATATATATATATATAAATATTATCCGTAATCTAGAGGTCTATGTAAACCTCATGGTATAAAAGTACGTGAAAAGTTTTAATTTTCTATACTTTTTAACCTATGAAATGTAAATGACAAATGCTAAGAGGCTAGTCTTAGTCTTCTCCGAGGACGACGATGTCGGTTATGTCTAGAGGGTGCTCCCACGATGTGACAAACTTTTTATTAGAGTATCACGACTGGAATCTAGGCCCAGACGAGACCGCATCGTTGAGCTCTCAGAGGTCGCAAACAAGCCTACATACATCATTCTTAATTCATCTTTGTTAATTTTAGGGGAAAATTTGAAACTTTTTGTTTTGTAACCTGCTTACTAAAAATTCTGTTACATAGATAATTGTTCACCGTAAACCACCTAATATTAAGATCATCAAATGAAAGAAGAAGTTTATTATTATACGATAATGATGTACTTGCAAAAATGGAACAAATATATTGTCTGAACAAAAACATGAAAGAAACGCTAGTGGAACATACTCCATTAGCTCAATCCTACAACTAATCTAGAATGTAAATGGTCAAGCATCCTCGTAAGCATGAGGGTCCACTAAGTCCGGATGAATGCTCAATGTCCGGAAAGCTGCAGCGTTAAACCTGTAATTTAGCGTCCACCTGTGCCTGCAACTAAAAGTTTAGAGTGGTATAGGGTTAGTATATACTTGTACTAAGTACGGGTATATGAAATCACACACCGAGGATATGCATGAGTAAGAATAGCTCTTTCCTAACAACATGATTGTAGAAGGTCAAGTTAGTGAACTTGCCAAATCGAGATTAGGAAAGTAAGTGAGCTTTCCAAATTGGGATTAGGAAAGTTTATGAGCTTTCCAAATTTGGATTAGGAAAGTTATGACATTATGCATCATCATACTTAATATTTTGCGCATAACACACAACAGCGTACACACAACACATTTCATAATTCATATAACAAATAGTGTTGGTCATGTCATTCATTCGTATTCCATGACACATTGGAATCATGGACATTACATTAAGACTTCCAAAAAATGAGGGCTGAACATATGGGACCTCAGCTATGGAGTCTGCTTTAGCAAACACAGAGTCTGCTTCATTCATTCATACATAGTTCATTTTATTTCATTCATGGGCCAGTGTAAACACCAGTTACACCTAGGATGAAGTTTAAGACTTTCATTGGGTTCGTTGTGCAATGACAAAGAATGACCTAATGTCATTACTTGAATCTAACTCACTGACATAGATCATCTGAGCATCATGAAATCCAGTGTAATGAAACCCCACATAGAAAAGAGGAGGAGTCACCAGCCACAGTGACCCATAACATGCTAGTTTACCTAGGAATTGAACCCCGCCAGATCCCTATATTAGTAGTATAGGTTCGAATACTAGGAGATATAAGTAGACCCATACCCGGCATGGCAGATAGTCTCATCTCATGAGAGTTACGTGAACCTCCGCACTTCCGAAAGAAGGCATCGACGCTAATATCTCGTCTATTGGTGCTCAGTATAAAGTTCCACTACATTCAACTCATACGTCATGAAAGCTAGCATCTAGTGTGAGGACACCATAGCTCAATAGATAATTTCTCATATCATCATTAGCATTAAGTGTGTTAATCTTAATACTTTCATTAGATTGTTCATAGATACTGGTCACTTCATTAACTTTACACTCTCATAGGTGAGTACATTTTGGTATCATTTACTCAAGCTCATTTGAGATTGCTCTCATCTGTTACATTAGCCTAATATCATGTTCTCACCATATTCATTAACATTAGCACATTAACGTGAATGTTCATTTCATCATATGCCAATGCTCTTAGCCAGTTAGTGTCTTTCACACTCTTACTTAGCCCTTCTAGGGTTTCATCACTTCGTTGTTCATCTCATCATTTCATAGTTTATTTAGTAATATGCTAATACACTTGGCCATTTAGTGTATTTTACACTCATACTTAACCCTTCTAGGGTCTCATCATTTCATTATATACATCTTAGGTTCACTTATTTTTAATCGTATGCTAGACTTATTGGTCTATACATACAATCCATGAGGTTTCATTCATAGTTTGTTAAGTGAATCATATCTTCCTAAGAGTATGTAGTACAAGACTTATGTATCTTGTATGTATGCCAAGATCTGGATTTTGATCTTAGTAGGTGGCATTATTCTTTAATATTTAATTCATGTATGATTTATGTATCAATACGGAAATTTGGGCAAGGGAACCCAAGTTCGAACCCCTTGGACAATACTTACATTTTTCCTTGACTTTATTTTTAGTCTTCATGACATTAGGATACTTAATCGAGCCTGAACATCAACATTCTATCTTTATTTTTCTCCTTGGATTCTCCTCTTATTTGACCGGAGGGTTGTGGGATCGAACCCCCACAACCCATTTTATTTTTTATTTGAAAATTTAATTCCTCTTGTACATTTTCGCATAGACCATGAGGTTGTGGGATCAAACCCCCACAACCTCTCTTTAATTATTCTTTAATTCGCTAGGGACTATGAGGTTGTGGGTTCCAACCCCCACAGCTTCCTTATTTCATTTTTATTTCAAGTTTCACTTATCTATGCATTGGAAGTGAGGTTGTGGGATTGATCCCCCACAGCCTCACTTTATTTTCTTTTTATCCCTTTCTCCTTTAGAGACTTGAGGTCGTGGGTTCGATTCTCGCACCTCACACTTCCTTTCTTTCATTTTTCTTTCCTTTCATACGCTTCCTGGAGGTTGTGGGTTTGATTCCCACGCCTCCCATTTTATTTTATTAATTTTTGTGCTCTACACTTTCATCCAGCATCCCCCATTTCGATTCCCCCACACCCCATATCTTTTCTTGCAAACTTAAGGCATCACATGATGAGCTCACATGTTCTAACCCTGGTGGCCTCATCCCTTTTAAAACCAATTAAATTGCCAGATTTCTCCTCTAAATTAGACTAAACGGAACTTTTTTTTGCTGGAAAATTAGTCATTTTCTTACCTTATTGTTACCAATATTTCCACTTGAAAACTTAGGAAAATTTATGGATCATTTAATACTTCAAAATGGATAACAACAACACCGAACATTTACATATTGCACCACATCATTTTCGGCTTACGTCATTTAACATGCTTACTATTTCTTAACACAAAACCACAAATAATTTCACATTTCACACTTAGATCCAGCAACCATACCAACGACATGATTTCTAACATAATTTAGATTGAAATCGGAAGGAGACTAGGGACAAGGAGTTCAACATTTAAGGGGACAACCTAAGTTTCAGACGTTTAAATTTTGTAGAAAGAAATTTCTCTTGGAGAAAGGATTCCAGCAGAGAAAACCCATACCTTATATTGACATTCCAACCTTGAAGTTGCTGCGCAAAAACTCCACTCAAAAACACGTCTAAGCCTCCTCAATATTAACTCCACTCGAATGACAACCTCCCTTAGCCTAGTGTGTGATTAATGTTTGTTTTCTTCTGATTTCGTGTGTGTTCTTCAAGTGTAAAGAACTTCATTTATTTTTCTGCTTTTGTATTTCATTTGTAATACAATTTCGTGTGAAATAGGAAGAGAGATTGAGCGTGTGAATGGAGAGATAAACGTGCAAGAGAGTTGGAGTTATAGGAGGTTTAGGAGTTTAGTTTTAGGACATAGTCAATAGGGTTTTTATTTATTTAATAAAAATCTGGTTTTTATTTTATTTTAAATCAGATACTAAATAATAATTATTAATTAATTATATGAATTCAATCTTAAATAAAAATCACATTAGTTCATTGCTTCCACCTAGGTTCGAACCTGGGTGAAGTAGGACCTCACTTCAAGATCTCAATTTCGACTCTCTCTCCCCAATTTTCCCCTCTACCTTTATATATTTTGGGTTATAACAATATTACCCTTAGCCTGGAAAAAGACCATTTTACCCCTAGACCCTCCAAACATAAGATTCCCTTTTTGTAAGTCCGGTAGAGACTCCTTCGAGTAAATCTTCGTATTCAAGAGCCCTACATGGTTGTACCCAACCTTTCCTAGCTCAAATAACTCCACGAGTTAGTTGGCTTGGATGTAGCAAGGGTTCCAAAGTATGGTTCTACGCGCATCAATCCGTGTGAACACTGTTCTAATCATAGGCATTCTTGATACATTAAGTATCACTTAGTATATCAATTTTAAGGGTTGCTACAATACCCTCCCCCTTAAGAACATTCGTCCCCGAATGATATTACTCTTTACTAACAATAAGTAAGTCATCTATAGGACGTTTGCATACATAAGCAATTCAATACTCCACATTGGTGAATATTTGATTCACATATTAACATCATGGTGCACATCCTTGAAACCTACTAGTAGCTTCACAGTAATAGACTAAGGAGCTCTTTTCTAAACTAGTCTCATCAAAGTATACAATATAAGTAAACATAGAAGTCATACGAATCAGAAACCAACATGATGATTCAAACATATTAACCTCATATTAGTTCATAAACACCATAAACAGTCAAATACATGAAGGACTAATTAAGGTTACTCACCCGAGAGTTCATCAGAAGGGCCTTTTTCCTGCACCCCTAGACTTGAGTGCGAAGAATCGTTGCCTCCTAGGAGCCTCTTCAGTTGGACCATTAAACTGAGCTCTCTCATTCCATTGTTCTTGACTCCTCCTAACGGACAATCCTTCACCATGTGACCCGGTTTGCCACAACTATAAAAGAATTAGTGCCCATCATACACTTTTCTCCATGTAGTTTGCCACACTTCCTGCAAGGTGGTCTCTCCTAAGGTGTATCTACTTCATGGTTTCTCTTAAATCTGGACTCAGAATTCCTATCATGGCGACCCTTGGATGAACTTGACTCCCCTAGGTGGAAGATTCCCTTCTTAAACCTGAGCTTATCCCTTATTTCACTACTACTCTTCCTTGAAAAATTCTCCTCAGCTTGCCTTGACCTGTTCCTTGCCCTAGTGTGTTTACTCTTTCTCCTTTCCTCCACTTTCTGGACATGGACCATAAGCCTGGAAACATCCATGTTAATATGCATCATAGCTGCTCTACACTCCTCTTCGAGATCCTCAGCAATTCCTGTCAAGAATCTACTCATCTCGTCATTGCTGTTAGACACAAGAGAAGTGGCTTACCTGGATAATTTCATAAATTTCAGGGAATACTCCCCGAATGTCATCTGTCACTGTTTAAGGTTGATAAACTTCTCAACCTCGGCCTCCATCATATCCCTAGGGAAAATTTCCCCAGGAAGGATGTACTAAAAAACTCCCAAGTGACCGGCACTCCACCAAAAGCTTGGCTATCCTGACATATTTTTCACCAACTCTGTGCAACATCCTTGAGTTGATAGGAAGCCAACTGTGCTATCTCAGTATCTGTGGCCCCCATAACCACCAAAATCTTATGCACCTCATCCTGAAACTACCCAGAAGTCTTAGACCCTGTGAAATAGGAGGATTCATCCTCGTGAAATCCCTTAATATGTCAGCCATGCTACGCACATGTGGATTCTCCTTCTCAACATTCTGTCGGTTGACCTGGGCAGTCATGGCCTGGGCCAGCATAGTGATTCCCTGTTCCATCTGTGCCAGAGATTCCCGCACCTCCGCATCAGTCAACCCAGTTGGGTTAACCGGCATAGCCACTCCTTCAGGTGGAGCCTGGGGTGGAACCTGATTGTTCCCAACAGCTGCTACTCCTCTCCTCTGACCAACAGTTCTCCTAGTGTTCATTCTCTATAAACAACAAGGATTGATGTTAGAAACACTCATAATATCACGAAATTCAAAAATTAGGAAAGGCACGATAAGATCAGAAGAAGGGAAATTATCCTATGCATCGTGCAATCTCTAATCCAGGATAGTGGTGCACTTCACTACCATGACTTAGAAACTACTCAATGTTGTTGATGTGAAATTATTATCCCCGGAATTTAACCTAGTACTCTAGTACAAACTTTGTCACGACTAGAATCTAGACCCTAGATGAAACCAGCGTCATTGACCTCTTAGTGGTCGCAGACAAGCCTACATACATCATTTTTATTTCACCTAGGTTAACTTTAGCGGAAAATCTGAAACTTTTTATTTCATAACATGCTTACTAAACATTCTGTTACATAGATAATTGATTACCATCAACCATCTAACATTAAGATCATCAAATGAAAGAAGCAGTTTATTAAAATGATATAGATGTACTTGCCAAATTGGCACCAATACAATGTCTGAGAAAAACATTAAAGAAACTCTAGTGAAACATACTCCACTAGCTAAATCCTACAACAAAGCAAGAATACAAATGATCAAGAATCCTCGAAAGCATGAGGTCCTACCAAGTCTGGACGAATGCTCAATGTCCGGATAGCAGTAGCATTAATCCTATAGTTCTAGCGTCCACCTGTGCCTACAACTAAAAGTTTAGAGTGGTATAAGGTTAGTAAACACTTGTAATAAGTATTAATATATGCAATCACACACCAAGGATATGCATAAGTAAAAATATCTCTTTCCTAACAACATTATTGTAGAAGATCAAGTCAGTGGACTTGCAAAATTGAAATTAGGAAAGTGAGTGAGCTTTCCAAGTTTGGATTAAGAAAGTTTATGAGCTTTCCAAATTTGGATTAGGAAAGTTATGCCATGTATGCCATGAGAGTAACATGCATCATCATACTTAATATTTTGCACAAAGAACACAATAGGGTACACATAGCACATTTAATAATTCATACACCACATAACGTTGTTGAATCATTCATTCATATGCCATGAGACATTGGAATCATGGACTTGACATTAGGGCTTACCAAAAATGAGGGATCAACATATGAGATCGCAACTAGGGAGTCTGCTTTAACAAACATAGAGTCCGCTTCATTCATTTATACATACTTCATTTCATTTCATTCACGGGCCAGTGTAAACACCAGTTAGACCTAAGATGTAGTTTAAGACTTTTATCGGGTTCGTTGTGCAATGACAAAAAATGACTTAATGTCATTACTTGAATCTAACTCACCTTTTGATTATCCTATCCTAACACATTTGGTATCATTTGTTTCATTATATGCATCATTTGAAGCTTGCCTCATTCATTCACTGGGAACTTTAACTTTAACCGACATAGCTCATGTGTATATCATGAAATCTAGTGTCATGAAACCCCACATAGAAAAAAGGTGTAATCTCTTTCCAAAGTGACCCAAAACATGCTAGCGCACATGGGAATTGAACCCACCAGATCCCTATATTGGCAGTATAGGTTTGAATACTAGGATATATAAGGAGACCCATACCCGGCATGCCAGACAGTCTCATCTCATGTGAGTTACGTGAACCTCCACATTTTCCGAGAGAAGGCCTCACCGCTCATAGCTTGTCTATCGGTGCTCCGTATAAAGTTCCATTACATTAAACTCATACGCCATGGAAGCTGAATTCTAGTATGAGGACATCATAGCTTAATAGACGATTGCTCATCTCATAATTAGTATTGAGTGTGTTGTTCTCAATACTTTCATTAGAATGTTCATAGAGACTTTTGTCTTCATAAACTTTACACTCTCATAGGTTAGTACATTTTGGTAACATTTACTTATGCTCTTTTGAGATTGCTCTCATCTTTTACATTACCATCATATCATGTCGTCAACATATTCATTAGCATTAGCACATTTGCTCTTCATAATTACTCACCCCTTTTTACGTAAATGTTCATTTCATCATATGCCAATGCACTTGGCCATTCTGTGTGTTTCACACTCTTACTTAACCCTTTCTAGGGTTTCATCACTTCATTGTTCATTTCATCATTTCATTGGTCATTGGTCATTTCATCATATGACAACACACTTGGCCATTTAGTGTATCCTACACTCATACATAACCCTTCAAGGGTTTCATCATTTCATTAAATACATCTTAGGTTTACTTATTTTTAATTATATTCTAGAATTATGGGTCTATATATACAAGACATGAGGCTTCATTCATAGTTTGTTAAGTGACTCAAATCATCCTAAGATTATTTAGTACAAGACTTATGTATCTTGTATGTATGTCAAGATCTCGATTTCGATCTAAGTAGGTGGCATTATTCTTGAACATTGAATGCACGTATTATTTATGTATCAATAGAGAAATTTGGGCAAGGGAACCCTAGTTCGAACCCCTTGGACAATACTTATATTTTTTCTTGACTTTATTTTTAGTCTTCATGTCATTAGGACCCTTAATTGAGCCCCATCAACAACATTTTATCTTTATTTTTCTCCTTGGATTGTCCTATTATTTGGTCGGAGGGTTGTGGGATCGAAACCCCACAATCCCTTTTATTTTTCATTTAAAAATTCAATTCCTCTTGTCCAATTTTGCATAGACCATGAGGTTGTGGGATCAAACCCCCACAGCCTCTCTTTAATTATTCTTTAATTCTATAGGGACAATGAGGTTGTGGGTTCGAACCCCTACAACCTCCTTATTTTATTTTTATTTAAAGTTTGACTTAGCTATACATTGGCAGTGAGGTTGTGGGATCGAGTCCCCAAAACCTCACTTTATTTTATTTTTATATATCCCTTTCTCCTTTACAACCTTCAGGTCGTTGGTTTGATTCCCACGCCTCACACTTCCTTTCTTTTATTTTTCTTTCCTTTCATTCGCTTCCTGGAGGTCGTGGGATCGATTCCCACGCCTCCCATTTTATTTTATTAATTTTTGTGTTCTACGCTTTCAGCCAGCATCCCACATTTCGATCTCCCTAACCCAATAAATTTTCTTGCGAATTTAAAGCATCACACGGATGAGGTCATAGGTTCGAATCCTTGTGGCCTCATCCCTTTTAAAACAAATTAAATTTCCAGATTTCTCCTCTATACTTTAGCCTAAACGAAACTTGTTGTTTTTGCTGGAAATTTAGTCATTTTCTTACCTTATTTTCACCAATATTTCCACTTGAAAACTTAGGAAAAGTCATGAATCATTTAACACTTTTTTGGGGTAGATTTCATGGATTCGTTTTACACATTCTTAGGTGTTGATTTATTGTTGTTTTATCTGCAAATTTTCACTTAAAATCAGTAACATACACCTTATATGAACATCACGAATTATACATTTTATGCACGTTGATTTCAACCATCAAACTAACAACTTTAAGACTTCAAAACGGATAACAACAACACCAAACATTTATATATTGCACCACATCGTTTTCGATTGACGTCATTGAACATGCTTCCTATTTCCAAACATAAAATCACAAAGAATATCTGATTTCATACTTATCTACCAGCAACCATACCAAACAACATAGTTTCTAACCTAATTTAGATTGAAATTGTAAGGAGATTTGGGACAAGGAGTTCAACATTCAAGGGGACAACCCTAGTTTCATATGCTTAAATTTCGTAGAAAGAAATTTCACTTGGGGAAAGGATTCCAAGAGAGAAAACGCATAACTTATTTTGACATTCCAATCTTGAAGTTGCTGCCCAAAAAACTCCACTGTAGAACACTTCTAAGCCGCCTCAATTTTAACTCCGCTCCAATGACAATCTCCCTTAGCCTAGTGTGCGATTAATGTTTGTTTTCTTCTTATTTTGTGTGAGTTCTTCAATTGTGAAGAACTTGGTTTATTTTTCTACTTTTGTATCTTATTTTGGAAGAGAATTTTCTGTGAAATAGGAAAATATATTGAGCGTGTCAATGGCGGGATAAACGTGAGAGAGACTTGGATTTAGAAGAGGTTTAGGAGTCTAGTTTTAGGACTTAGTCAATAAGGTTTTTATTTATTTAATAAAAATCTTATTTTGATTTAATTTTAAATCAGATAATAAATAATAATAATTAATTAATTATATTAATTCAATATCTTAAATAAAAATCACATTAATTCATTGCTTCCACCTAGGTTCGAACCCGGGTGAAGCAAGACCTTACTTCAAGAGCTCAATTTCGGCTCTCTCTCCCCAAATTGCCCCTCCACCTTACTAATTAAATAATTATTTATTTATTTCGGGTAATAAGGATATTACCCTTAGCCTGGAGAAATACCATTTTCACCCTTGACCCTCCAAACCTAAGATTTCATCTTTTTAAGTCCAGTTAAGACTCCTTCGAGTAAATCTTCGTATTCGAGAACCCTTCATGGTTGTACCCAATCTTTCTTATCTCAAATAACTCCCCAAGTTAGTTGGATTGGATGTAGAAAGGGTTCCAAAATCTTGTTCTACGTGCATCAATCCGTGTGAACCCTGGTCTAATCATAGGCATTCTAAGCACATTAAGTATCACTTAGCATGAGGTTGAATATCTTTAGGACCGATGTCTCATTAAACCACGTCTATGTAGATTTTTATTCATAATTTTGAAGAGTGCAACAATTATGAATAAGAGACTATGACATTCATAGGAAATTCTCATCTTCTTATACTCCTATGTCGTGTCTCTAGAGTCTTACTTTATGTGTTCTTTCACTTAAACCTCTTATTGTGGTTACAAGTATGACTACTAGAAGGGAAGCCACAAGAAGGGTCAGAGAGGGGATTGCAAATGCGGGAGCTCATGACAACTAATCTAATTCGCAAGACAATCAAGTGCCTCCACTTGATCAAGTTCCGGTAGTTCCTCACTATGACGGATGGAGAGATAAGGTCGGACTTTCTTAATTTAACCCAAGTTATGACCTCTGAAGCCAATTCTACCACTTCTCAAGTCCAAGATATGACGACCCATGTAAATTAGGATATTGGACCTTGTATACCTCCATAGACTAGCACTATGGCTTCACGTTTGAGAGAATTTACAAGGATAAACACACCTATGTTTTTAAGGTCAAAAGCAGATCAAGACCCTCAATATTTTCTTGATGAGGTCTATAAGATCCTATTTGCTATGGGTGTTAGTCCGAATAAGAAGTCCGAGTTAGAGGCCTATCAACTCAACTATGTAGCCCAAACTTTGTATACACAACAGAGGGATAATAAGATCATAAGAGGTGGTCCTGCGACTTAGGAGATCTTAAAAAGGGCCTTACTTTATAGGTTCTTTCCTAGAGATCTTAGGGAAGTTAAGGTGGAAAAATTCATCAACCTTCGTCAAGGAGGTATGAGTATACTTGAATACTTGTTGAAGTTTACTAAATTGTCCATGTATGATCTATCCTAGGTGTCTAACCCAAGGGATGACATGAGTCGTTTTCTTACATGAGTGTCCGATGACTTACTAGAAGAATGTCATTCGGCTATGCTTCATGATAATATGAATATCTCTCTTCTAATGTTTCATGCTCAACAAGTGGAAGAAATTATAATAAGGAGGAAGAATAGAGAGTCCAAGATGGTCAAGTCTTATGAAGGTGGTTCTTCAAAGGAAAGGTTGGAAATCCAAGACAAGAATAGATTCAAGAAAAGGTTCTCCAATCAATTTCCTTTCGAGTTTCCCAAGGCTCATAATCATAGGGTGTCTAAACCTAAGACTCAAAAGGAAAGAGGTACTAATTCACCAAGTAAGAAGCAAACTTGTGGTAATTTTGGCATGAAACATATGGGTGAACGCCAAGTTAGGACGGAGAATTGCTTGGGGTGTGGATAGAGTGGCCACAAGGTTAGAGATTGACCTTATGTGAAGGGTCAAGATAAGGGGAGTGGTCAAGCCCAAGCAAGTGGTTCTAATTTTGATGCTCACAGAAAAAAAATAGCTTTTATGCTCTTCGATGTAAGGGTGAACAAGAGAGTTCTCCCGATATGGTAACCGGTATGTTACAAGTGTTCTTTATTGATGTTTATGATTTACTTGATCCCGACTCTAAATTATCTTTTGTTACTCCTTTTGTAGCTAGGAAGTTTGATGTTTTTCCCAATGTCCTAAATGAAACTTTTATGGTAACTACCCCGGTAGTGATTCGGTTATTGCAAAGCGGGTATATTGAAACTGTCCTATAATGTTGCCTTATAGACTTACTCATGTTGAAATACTAGAACTCGATATGGTTGATTTTGATGTCATTTTACGAATGGATTGGTTGCATGATTGTTTTTCTTCCAAAGATTGTAGAACAATGAGTGTCAAGTTCAAATTTCCTAATAAACCAATTTTAGAGTGGAAAGGGGGCAATTATATTTCTAGAGGTCGTGTTATTTCTTGTGTAAGGGCTTGTAAGATGATCTCTAAAGGGTGTTTATACCATATTGTAAGAGTCAAAGATTTAGACCCCGAAAATTCTCCCATTGATTAGTCCCCGTAAGAAAGGAATTTTTGGAGGTCTTTCCTAATGACCTTCCCGACATCTCTCCCGAACGGGAATCGATTTTGGTATTGACTTTCTGTCGGGTACACCATTTCAATTCCACCTTATCGGATTGCTCTGGCCAATTTGAAACGGTTGAAGACTCAATTCAAAGACTTAATAGACAATGGATTCATTAGACCTAGCATATCTCCATGGGGTGCACCGGTATTGTTTGTGAAAAAGAAGCATGGGTCCCTTAGAATGTTCATTTGTTATCGTCAATTTAATAAACTAACCATTAAGAACAAGTATCCTCTCCCTCGGATTGATGACTTGTCTAATATACTCTAGGGGCAAAGATACTTTTCTAAGATTAATTTAAGATCGGGGTATCACAAACTTTGGGTGAGAGGTGACGATATACCTAAAACGACATTCCAAACTAGGTATGCTCACTGTGAGTTCCTAGTAATTTTCATTAGTCTCACTAACTCCTCAGCAGCTTTTATAGACCTCATGAATAGGGTGTTTTGAAGTTACCTAGATTCATTTATCATTGTCTTCATTGACGACATGTTGGTATATTTGAAAACTGAGGGTGAACACATGGACCATTAGATAGTGGTATTACAAGGGCTTAATGAACACCAAATATTTGCCAAGTATAGCAATGTGAGTTTTGGTTGAGGTTTGTGGCATTTCTTGGTCATATCAACTCTAGAGAGGTAGTTGAGGTTGATCCAAGAAAAACCACAGCGGTTAAAAATTGGCCTAGACCATTGACTCTAATAGACATTAGGAGTTTCTTGGGTATAGAGAGGTATTGTAGGAGGTTCATGAATGGTTTTTCATCCATTGCTTCTCCCTTGACTATCTTGACCCAAAAAGAGTGTAAAATTTGAGTAGTCGGAGGCATGTGAATGAAGCTTCAAAATTTTAAATGATAGGCTTACCTCCGCTCCGGTGTTGACTTTACCAGAGGGTAACAAGGGCTTTGTGGTATATTATGATGCATCCCAACTGGGCTTGTGGTGTGTTCTTATGCAACATGAAAAAGTAGTAGCCTATGCCTGTAGACAACTTAAGGTGCATGAGAAGAGTTATCCAAATAATGATCTTTATTTAGTGGTCGTAGTGTTTGCTTTAAAAATATGGAGTCTTTATATTTGTGTTGTTCATGTTGATGTGTACACCGACCATATTTGATGTGTACACCGACCATAAGAGTCTTCAATATGTGTTTACGCAAAAAGAGTTAAATTTCCTACAAATAAGATGGTTGGAATTATTGAAAGATTATGACATGAGTTTTGTCTACCACCCTGACAACACCAATGCGGTTCCAGATACTGTAAGTCGTATGACCAAAGGTAGTGTGTGTCATGCAGAAGAAGCTAGTAAAAGATGTTCATAGGTTAGTTCATTTGGGTGTTATATTGGAAGATTCTCCAAATGGTGATTTTATGGTAAATCATAACTTTGAATCGTCTTTAGTGGTTGAGTTGAAGTCTAAGAAACACGTTGATCCATCATTGATGGATTTGAAGGAATCAGTTCTTGGTATGCCAAATAAGTTATTCTCCTTAGGGGTAATGGTGTTTTGAGGTAGCAAGAAAGGTTGTGTGTGACCAATGTTGATGACTTGAGAAACAAGATTCCTGAAGAAGCTTATGGTTCCCATTATTATATTCATCCGAGCTCAACTAGGATTTATCATGACATTAGAGAAGTATTTTTGTGGGATGACTTAAAAAGAGACATAGCGGAATTTGTTGGAAGGTATCCAAATTGCTAACAAGTGAAAGTCGAGAACCTAAAGTCCAGTGGCTTACTCCATGAAATTCAAGTTCCCACTTTGAAATGGGAAGATATTAGAATGAAAAATTACTCTATATGGGTAGTAGTCGATAGACTGACAAAATCCGCTCATTTTATTCCCGTCAAGTCCACTCACTTGATGGAGGATTATGCAAGGATATTCATAGATGATATGTATTCATGGTATTTCTTTACCCATCATATCGGATAGGGGTGCACAATTCACATCTAGATTTTAGAGGTCATTCAAAAAAGGTTGGGTACAATAGTGAAGTTAAGCACTTCTTTTTATCCCCAAATGGATAGTCAAGAGGAGCGTACTATTCAAACCCTTGAGGGTATTCTTAGATTTTGTATTATCAACTTAAAGGGAGGTTGGGATGAACATTTGGATTTGGTTGAACTCTCTTATAACAATAGTTTCCATTCGACTATAGTCATGGCTCTTTTTGAAGCTTTATATGGTAGGAGATTTAGATCTTTGTTTGGGTGGTTTAAAGTTTGTAATTCTTCACTCCTTGGTCTCTAATTAGTATATGAAACTTTGGATAAAGTTCATGACTAAGGGATAGTGTTGAAGGCGGCCTATAGTTGGCAAAACTATTATGACGATAATAGGAGAAAAGAACTTGAATTTGAAGATGGTGATAATTGTATTTGAAAATTTCACCCATGAAAAGTGTGATGACATTTGGCAAGAAAGTCAAGTTGATTCCTCGTTATGTGGGTCCCTATAAAATTGTGCAAAGGGTTGGCAAGGTGGCACAAGTTAAGATTAGCTAGTGAAGTAGCTTCGGTTCATCCAGTGTTCATGTCTCCATGAATAATAAGTGCATCTGTGATACCAAGTCCATTAATCCTATTGAGGGTCTAGGTGTGAATGAGAACGTCTCTAATGAAGAGGTTCTGGTGGAACTCCTTGATCTTCAAGTGAATAAATTAAGAACAAAGAGGTGTCTCTATGAAGTTCTATGGAGAAACCACATAGTTGAGGGAGCAACATGGGAGGCTGAGGCCGACACGAAGTCCCATTATCCGCATGTGTTTGCTAATTAAGGTTAGTTGTTCCTATTAATGATGAACATGATAAGTAAATTTGAATTTGACTTGTTTTGCAAATATAAGCATAATGGTAAATATTTTTGCTAAAATGAGTTTTTATGGGACAAAAATGCTCTTTTGCTTGAATTGAACCTATTTGTGTAATTGGTATGTAGTTTCGTTCATGCAATGATATTGATAATGTTGAAATGTTTTGAAAAAGTATATTGGCATTTGTGACTTTTTAATGTTATGTTGAGATCATGTTGTTATTGAGAAGGTAGTTCCTCATCCTGTGATTTTGAGCTCGTATATGCAGTAAATTGTGACTTGAGTTGCTATGTGTAAATGCCATGTTTTTATGTTTATATGTATTGAAACTCATGTTGATTGTGTATGTTGTTGGTTGGCTGCTAGTATTGAGTCTATTATTTCCCTTTAAGTCGTTTGGGGACGAATGTTCCTAAGGGGGGATAATGTAACCCTCCGAGAGTCCAAGACCTAATCTAGAGCCTCACATTAGTGTACAATACTTGAAACTGACATGACCTAAAAATAATGTTTATAAGTCATTCAGGATGTTTTAGGGAAAAGATGCCCAGGAACGTCAATGATGTTCGGAGATTTGTGAAAAAGGTGCTGATGTGCTTTAGCTTATTTCACTGGATTTTAGTTTTGAGAAATTGATGAAATATGGTGGAAAAATGCTAAACATGTATTAGGATATTTTTAGGGTCAAAATGTTTGTTTATGACTCCCCAAGGACCACCTTAGGGGTCCTTGAGGAGGACTCTTCTATTTCGGCTAAAAAGTTGTCACTAGGCAGTAGCAACCTACGATTGCAGGCGATAAGGCGTAGCCTGAACGGCGGGGCGTTTATGCCTTCGTCATTGAGGATTTTCCAAAAGTGTACAAAAACATGGTCCATTACCAAGACTACGGGTGTGTAGTACGGGACAAGGGTGGCCTTCGATAGGCTGTAGTGGGTCGGGGTGTCCTAGGTTAGTCCTACGCTTCACTGTGTTATTTTAAGTAAATTTAATCATTTAATTAGTTAGGGGTTGAATTTGGGGTGAAGGGGTGGTTAATTAAATTAGTTAAGTGACTGTATAAACTACCATACGCCTGAACCCAACATAAAACTCCACAATTCCCAAACTCAAATTACTCTTCCTCCTTCTACTCTCTCTCTCTCTCCCTCCCTTTCTCTCTCTCTCTCTACCAAAGAAAACTCCATTGAAGACCAAGGGATAAGGGACATAGGTCATAAAGAAGTAAACGTTTCTTCATTAATCTTCAGGGAATATCAAGGTATGGGAACATTTCACCTTTGGGATTCCTTTCCCAAAACTGTTCTTTCAAATGTTATTTAAAAAAGATGAGTTTTATCTTTCTAATCCGAAACTAATTTATCAACTAGTATTGTTCTTGATTTCTAGTATTATTATGGTTATATTATGATGTATTATGTTCAATCTTGGTAGTTCCTGATGCTAAACCTAGTATTATGGAAGAGGTGATAATTGACCCCAATTCCCTAACAGTAAGTTATGAAATAGTTATAAATCGATAGTGTTGATGCAACTGACTTAGTTATTGTGTTAATTACTATTGTATGATGTTACTATACCTATTAATTTATGATATTATTTGGTTGTTGGCAAGATCATGGATGATAGCTTTGAAGGAGAATTGGTAAGACTCTGTGATGTTAAACCTTTACTTCAGATATGATGGCTTCTACTTGTTGATGAAGTCCAATTGAAGTATATCTTGTGATTGGATTAAGTAATTGTTGGTATGATGATGTATTTGAAATGTCTTAATTATGTAGATTGTGAGATTATGATTAAGATGTAATGATATAATGTTGATTATTAAGTACCGATGTGCCTTACTATGATATGCTGATGTTAATGTTTTAATCTCACATATGAGTGTTGTATTGAAAGGATGTTCTCATGAAATTCCTATTGAGATAATGAATGACTATAAAAGTATATAGTCTCCTATGACCTAAACTAAGTTATGATTGTTAAAGAAAAAAATTTCGAAAGGGACTCTAGCTTAGCACCGAGTAAACTAGTAGTGACGAGTGTCACTTCTCAAGCAGGAAGGTAAGTTCACTATTGTATTCATGAGATAGAGATTATAATTACAATGTCATAAATAGGGTCTCAAACATGTCTCTTAGTTCTCTAACTATGTCGCCCCCATAAGATTACAAGCTAGTGGACCCACCTAGAAGCTATGTTCATGTTTTGTTACTGCCTTGGCAAGTTAACCACATTCTTTCAGTGTAGGATTTCATGACAGTGGATTCCACATTTAGCTCATATGGTCTATGTCATCTAATGCAAGTATTCCCAAAAGTAAAAAAAATGATTTCATAGAGTGAAGTGTTACTAGGAGGACCTAAAGGGTTTTACTTAGTCTAGGTAGGGGTATGGGACTCTACCTATACATTGCACTGGTTTTCCTTGAAGGAAGTCCTAGGAGGATGTTCTTATGTCTTTATAAATTGAATGATGTGCATATGTTGATTTTACATGTTGATGATCCTATATGATGTTAGTTTCACTTATGAACATGTTATTTGTCTATATTACTTAATATGATGATGAGTACTTATGATACTATGCTATATGAAGTTGGAAATTATTTTTTTATTCTTTGGTTGGTTTGCTTTGTTGAGTGAAGTTATGGGACTTTACTTGGTCATTGGACTTATGAGCTTGGTAAGAGCTTATTAAGGAGGGTTTTGCACATGTTGTAAAATTATGAACTCTTGTACATGCTTTGTTGTTATAGCATGATGTTGGAGTTTCTTTGGCTATGTGTTATAATATTCTATTCACATGTTGAATTGACTTAACTTGATGATTTTGTTCTTGTGTTGAATATGATATTCACATGTTTACTTGACTTAACTTGATGATTTTTGTCTTGTGTTGAATATTTTATAGTCTTGAGGAATATACTATTATTGTCTTATAGTTCTATGTTATGCATAAGGCTTTTCAAAGTACTAGCATGGTCTTGAACAAATGTCCCTTTTAGCATGATTTCTAAGTTATGTGTGCATATGTTTACATACTTAGTACAAGTGTTGAAGTAACCCATATTCTTTCTATTTTCACAAACAATGTAGGTTTTGGCCTTTGAAGTATTGAGGTTACTTTGAAGAAGGCTTGGATATATTTCTCCAAGTGTGGGTAAGTCCTCAAGATCCGAGGATGATACCTTTTCCTATGATACCTATGTGACTTTCTATAGTCTAAAGACATTCATTTCACTCATATTGTTCAAGACATTGTTGTAAGCCCTATGTGGGAATTATACATCTCTGTAAGGGCTATGCCCGAATTGTTATATTTCCTTTTAGATGGTTTTATACGAGACATTCATATTAGACTATATGTTGTATATTTTATATGTGGCATAAAATTAGAAGCCTATTTAAGGATCCTATGCAAGGAATCTAAGTAAACTCCCTATATACATACTAATGGCAAGCGAGAGGTCTACGTAAATTTCATGACATAGAAGTATATGAAAAGTTTCATTTTCCGCATTTTTTATCCTATAAAACATAAATAAAGAATGCTAAGAGGCTAGTCTTAGTCCCCTCCGAGGCCGCCGCTGCCGATTACGTCTATGGTGTGCGCCCCGAATGTGAAACAAGTAGTCATGACAGGAGTCATGTTTAGAAAAGACGCCCTTATTCTCCATCCGACATGATCGGAGGATTGGCCAAAGCTTGGTCACCTAGAGGAACTTGTTCTTGAGGAGGAGTTTGGTTGTCTTGGGGAGGAACTCCCGCATTCACAATCTCCTCTTCGACCCTTGTAGTTGGCCTTCTAGTATTCATAGCCTATAACCACAAGAAAAGGATGAGAAGAAAAGGACACATAGACTTAAGACGCTTGAGGTACGACTTGAGAATACAAAAGAAGTGAGAATTTCCTAAGCATCACATAGCCTCTCATTCATTAGTGTAGTGCGCTTCAATTATGAATAAGACACTACAAACACGCGTTTTGGTGAACGTCATTCCTAAGATTATTCAACCTCATGCTCTGATACCAAGTTTGTCATGACCAGCGAGTACCCCCAAGTGGTAACCGACGTCTTTGTCATCGAAGAGTCCTTAGACAAACCCTTAGCATACATCATTTCATCATAGGTAAAATAAAAAGTAAAAAATTTAAAACATTTGTTTGAAGTTCATCTTCACTTCACATATATAAAAATAGAATCTATAATTATCTCACATGATCATCTAAATATAAGAATACAAGATTTGGACATAGACATTTACATCATTACAATATGTCTCATAATAGGAATTAAAATAAAGCCTTTTAGTAGGAAATATGAAATTAGAGTTATTCATCTTTATCCTTGGAATTGAGACTCACCACTTGGGGATAGAAATCCAAGTTCTTCAATAAAGAAGTTAAAAATCTTTAATGGTCCGAACGTACACTTTGGTAGAAAATAGAAGAGATATGGGTTAGTAGAAACCACATGTACTAAGCATGGAAACAGATGCAAGTAAATCATTTTAGAACATGCACAATGGAAAATTTTGTTTATAAGCATGCAAAGTTAACTTTAAAAGCCTTCATGCACATTCCAAGAACATATAAAAGTCCTTAACAAAACAGCAATGCGACACATTCATATTCATATTCAAGAGTAACATCACCCCAAAGCTATAGTAAATATTTCATGTTTAGAATCCATTTCATCAATACATCACTAGACCTTAGTCATAAACCCAATCTAATTTCACTAGTGAAATGTGTATATGAAACCCCATAACCCCACAAAACCAAGTAAACTATCAAAGAGACCATAATCATTGTGTTTACCTAATATAACCTCATAACTAATGTAGTCAATATTATACATTAACAATTTAGACAAACATCAAGTACGTCAACAACATATAAGACCAACACCATATATTTTCAAATATACATAAGGAACCCACTCTATAACTCCCCTCAAGGTCCACTAGTGCAATGTATAGGTAATGTCCCATACTCTTACCTAGACCAAGTAACACCTCTTATGTAATCATAGTTAGTGTTCACCTTCTTACATTGAATGAGTTCATCTTCTTTCTTTCGTTCATTAATTATACTTTCGGGAAATTTTGTCATAACCAACATTAGACCATGTGAGCTAAACATGGAAGCTGGTTTAAACACCTCACAGTGAAATAAGGGCATCCTACTTTCCAAGTTAGGACATCAACATCATCAGAGCATCTAGGTGGATTCACTTGCTGCGTTTCCTGTGGGGGCACGTAGTTAAGGAAATATGAGGTTTTTACTAGAAACCCTCTTAATGCTAAGTAAAATTACATTTTAAACCTCATGAGAACATTGGGGAAAGGTTCCTCGTGAAGAGACCCCTCTCATTGTCAGTTTCACTCGGCTCTAAGATAAATTCCCTTTTTGAAGTATCATTTAGTCTTTCTTAACATCATTTCATAACATGGGTCTTAGGAGTTTAGCCCCCTTATATATCATGTTCATAGCTCATAGGTTATAGGACGGTAACTACTTTTCATCAAAAACCCAACATCATGTGAGAATATTATATTATAGCATAACCATACGATGAACAGAGGAATTACTTTCAATGCCTCATAATCGTACACCTATCATCATCTCACTACCATCATATTCATAGGGTTATCATATATTCATAAAATTTATAATTCATACTTTTATTGAACAACATTAAAAATAATAGACCAACATTGTACAGTAATGTTTTCATGACCTTGAAGGTCTTACCAATGGTCTCCAAGAAAGTCATTCAATACTTCACCCCCAAATCAATGATATTTACACAAAAATTACACCATCATCATCATCATCATCATCATCATATAATATTAAATTATTCAATAACACATTAAATTACATCACCCTAAATCATTACTCAACCTTATTCATATGTTAGGGTTAGGAGAAGAGGGATATTCATGGGTTTTTTAGGGAATTAGGTCAAAGCCTAAGGTAATACATCAATCCACTCACAAAAATTTATAATCCATCACTATTGATAAAATAAATTCAAAATTATCAAAACATTATAATCCATCACTATTAATCAAATAAATACAAAATTGATCAAGTTTGAAAGAAGACCCACGAAATTGTGTGAAACCTAGATTTTAGAAGAACAATTAAAATCATATTTTGAAGAACGTCTTAGGGAAAGGAGTCCCAAGATTAAATAGCCACCACAACTTGTGAATACTTAGATATTTGTAAGGTAATCCTTGTTGTTGAAGCTCTAGAGAAACCTTCATCTTCTTCTTCAATAAGGGTCTTGAGTTGAGAGAAAAAGTTCTAGAGAGAAGTGAGAGTCTTTGGGGGTTTGGGATTTGTAAGTGTATAGCCTTGTTTAATGAGTAAAAATCCCTTAATATAACTAAAATAACTAAATTATACCTACCTTAAATTTAAATGGACAAGGATTGAATGTACCAAACACCCTTGGCTTGGTTGTGTGTTGCACCAGTGTGTTAACCCTCAACAACGCCCATGGTTGATGGTCTGTCAATCTATGAACGGAAGGTCCTGACACTCCATTGTTTGGATTAGAGAGTGATTAAATACAGCGAAGGATCCATAATTCTATGTATGCACTCACGACCTCCATTGACGGGGAGTGATACCTTTGGCGGGGTGTCGTTTGCACTCGTCACGTACAAGATGTTTTTCACAGCTTTTGTGTCAAATGTTTGGATCTTCCTTGAGGGACATGAGGGTGGTTCTCGGGAGTCATACCGGATGTTTTGACCCTAAACATGCAATAATGTGTACTCTAAGAATTTGTACAAGGTTCGACCTTCGTACGACTCTTGAAACTCATCCTAAGACCTAAAGGCACACTAGATCACTTTCACTCATCTCCGGACGTCATGGTTGTTTCTTGATGTTTAGGCTTTAATACTTCCTAATAAAGTTAACTAAATTTATTTAAGACTAGAAACAACATCTTAAATATCACTGATAAGGTGATGCTCTAGCCTAGGTCCATAGATTTCTGAGATATAGCATTAGGTTATCCAATTGCTACAATATTTCCCTACACCTCATATACTTCAATTTCATCCAAATCTAATCTAGGTCTGGAAATCTCAATTAGGTACAAAAAAATATTTTACCCCAAATCTTTTCCCTGTTGGCTTTTCTATAACAATGGGAATAGGTTGTTACACTAATTCATATACCTTTTTACCCAAATAAAACCTTACTGTCAAAACTAATGCCTCTTGTCACAAAATCACATAACCCACAATCAATTTTCTAGATAAAGAGACTTTCATGGTGAATCTACTAAAGATCAAGGTAAAAATCGTACCTCTGGTTAGAAATGCATGTCCAAATATAATCTTAAGTATTAAAAATCACAATTGTAAAATCTCAAATTTCTAAGTTTTCAAACTTCTAAATCCACAACAAACCATATCTCAATATCCATGGGTGAGTTTTAGACCTTGAATATAGCTCATAAATGACTTGCTCATTTGCAAGGTTTCCAAAGAGTGATTTTTCTTAGAAAATTAGTAATGGAAAGAGACTATTCAATAATTTTTTAATATTAGCCTTTAAGGCAGGGAGTTACTCCTCTAGCTGGGAATCCTTTAAAATTTATTATAAATTAGGTTTCTTACCGGTCAAAACTATTTCAACTTCAATTTAGGTAACTTTTTCATCGTCTTCACTCTCTGTTCATCTTTTGATTTTTCATTTTTTTTCTTCAAAACGTTGATACATAATTTAATCTTAGTATTAAGCAGTTGAATTCCTTTAATATTCATCATGCAATAGATTTCGATGAAACGGGATAGGCTGAGAAATAGATTAAAAATCTGCATGATTAGTTAATAATGACAAATGTTAACATTGAGAATTCAAGGTCGAAGGTAAATATTGAGATCCATAATGATGAAGATATTATTCAAAATAGATAAACAATGATTCAATTCAATATTCATGAAGAATTTGAAATAGAGAAGTTGAAGAAGGATACATGTTCGAGTCCTAAATCTACCACTAAAAAACATTCAAAATAAAGAGAAGGAACAAGTTGGAGCTATCATTACACGATCATCACTGACAAAGACACAAATTTTTGATGTGTCTCATATATTTTTATTCTTAAACTAGTGTTTATAAGTGTTATTACAAATTCTACACATCACTATTAAAATCATTATTTGTTCTATGTGTAATAACCCATAAAATTGTCTGCCTTTAATTTTTCTATAAAATTACTGTTATGCCCCTCCCGGTAGTTGCCCTATTTCAATCCTAATTAGTTGGTGAATCACATGCTTGTTTAATGAGATTTAATATTGTATCGACATTTGAGAAACAAACTAGCTAGGTCATTACTGTAAATTTTTGAGGTTAAGTGTGTGTATAAGGAAGATTTTAGTGGTGGATCATTGATGCAGTATCAATAAATTAATTTGGAAAGTGTATCCCAACGGTTTTAAATGAGGATCAGCGATTTCATTTTCAGGCCCAAAGGAATGAATAGATACCAGAATGACAAAATTATGGGTAAATAATGTCCAAGAAATTATACTTTTGTGAAGATAATTAATGATTTTAGAAACAAAGTGTGTATATAGTTAAGTTAGTCCCTTGACTTTGATTGTTATAGCCACTTTGAGATGAACTATATGATAAAGGTTATTGATTAAACAATTTTTTGTATTATAATGTCGTATTACGAGTATCTAAAGTTGTGGTTTGCTACTATTTTGTGAGCAACTTGGGTGTACAGAAAGTTTTAGGAGAAGCTGAGACACCTGTCCAATAGAATTCAAAGGAACTAGAGTCATATAGCCTCCAAAAAGAGGTGAGAGTAAGAATGTTTTCTCAATTTTCAAAGACTAAGGATGTCTCTTAGGAGGGGTTGATAATTGGATTCAGAATTATGTTTTCTCTTGTCGTGGTAATAGTGTCATGGGTTCATAATATTGGTTAAAAACTATTGGATAAAAATTGAGAAATGAACTTTTTAGACATTCGGCTCGAGTGTGATGATAAGTTCTTTTTTGGGTTTCGATTTTGGTAATGAGTATAGTTGAATGTTTTGCAAAATATATGACAAGGTCGATGGAGAGAAGATCAATGATAACCTAAGATACGTGAATTCATAAAATTCTTCAAGGTATTAGTTAATATTGATAGATAAAAGGATTAAGTTACACTGTCGGTTTCAGAATTCAAGTTTTGTTACGATTCTACGTTTGTGGTAGTATGTTTTGTCAAGATATGAATTGATAAGGTAAGAAATGATCGATCACATTGGGTATGAAACATTTTGAAGGACTTAAAAATAATTTGAGTAGTAAATTTGGTTACTTTTGATTGTTATACTTAAGGGAGGGTTTCACATAATGTTGGGTTCACATGATAAGGTAAAAATATCATAGGTTATTGGCTAAATGATAAGATTGGTAAGTAAGTTAGCAAAAGAAAAAGATTTGGGCACTGAAGAGTTCAAGGTATTTAAAGTTTGCATCAAGGGAAAAATTTAAGAGATGTAAAGGAATAAGACCTCTCACATAGACTCTTGGTTCAAAGTTCAAGGTTGTATGAATTTTTGCATTTATGAAGATAGAGTTTTGATTTAGGTAACGAACAATGATGTTTAAAAGATTCTTTATTTATTTTAATTGTTAGGATTGTTCAAATTAGTTGTGGAGAATTTTGAGGCGGTCAAAAATACTGATTGATTAGATTATACAAATTGTTACAATGTGTTACATAGGAATCTCATCGTGAGTAGAGGTTATTAGATTATAGTATGCCAAATTATTCGAGTGACCAAGAATTTTGTAAGTATTGGTATCATGTGTATAATGGTTTAAATTTTTGGTTTTTAAAAAGGTGTGAATAGAAAATAAGAGTTGTGACTTTTATGAAATGTTGCGACTTTTATAAAAGTTGTGACTTTTTTAAAAGTTGCGCCTTTTATGAAAAGTTGTTACTTTTATGAAAAGTTGTAATTTTTATGAAAGGTGACGACCTTTCGGAAAGATTGTGACTTTTCTAAAGGTTTGTGACCTTTCCGATAAGGCACAATAAGAACCTTTTCACACTACCCTTTGTTTTCTATAAATTGAGGGATTTCCTCTCATTTTAATATAGAATTCATGGACTTCTTCGTCAACTACTAAATCTAGTATTCTAACTGTACTTTACTACCGTCGATTGGTTCGCTGACACCGGAGTTTTTGGCATCTATACTCTGGTGATTGAGATTATTTTACCTTGGGAGGTCATATTCCAAATCAAACCTCAGATACTAGAGGGGAATAATTTCCTTAAGGGGAAACTGTGAGTTCAGTTGACTTTATCTTTCCTATTTAAATTTATCCAGATTCTCGTACGTATTTTACAAATATTAGATTTGTGAATTAATTTCAGTTCTTCTATTCTTTTGTTCTTCACCGGTTTATTAAACTTGATAACTTCGTGCTTCTGCAGAGTTTGTTGGAATCAGTAAGATTCTTTAGACACATATTAACAACAATTCTTCTTTAAGAAAAATATTTCGTATATTTTCTTAAATGTATTTCTGATTCTAGTTTCGCTACTCATTTTAATTTTGTAGTTGTGAAAATGTTCTTAAACTTTGTTGTCTTGTAAAAGATGTTCAAATTTTGTTCTAAGTATGTTTGAAATACAAGACGAACAACAACCTTAAGGAAATTTGTATACTGTTAGTATTTTTTGTATTCTACTGATCGAGAGAATTTGATCATGGAAGTAGAAGATAAATGCATTACTTCTCCATAATTCGTTGCTTTGTTTAGCAAGGTCGAAGTGAGAATGTAACAGAATATTTTTATTATATTCCATTTAAATATTATCATTTAACCTTCTTATTAAATTATAGAGGAGAAAAATAGTTTCTAAGAATCATCATCTTTGATTTTTTTTATGTGTATCTTTAAAAAAAGATTTGTAAACCATATGTTGTGGAATGAATTTTACTTTGCAAATATTGTTGCTTTTACAATTCTTTAGTTTGCATAAATGAGAGATGCATATTTTTGTTTGATAAAATAGTATGTCAAAATGTTATAGTTGGAAGACTATTTAATGAGAAAAACATTTCTGTGTGATTAAGAATTTGTGTTATTCTGTTTGGAGAAAAAAAAACTTTTGTAGTTTTGTACTCCATGAGAAATGGTAGTATGTTTGATTTTTGTAGACTAAAAACTTTTGTGGTTTTATTCTCCGGATAAATTGGACTATGCAATTTGTTTGAAGAATATGAAAACATCACATAATAAGTTAGTGTTGTACTTTTGATATTCTATAAACTTCAATGTAAGATATAAATAAATTGTACAATTTTTTTGTCCTTATTGTTATTATTTGAAATACTAAGTGGTATGTCTATTTATGATAGAGGAAAAATCTCAATGACTTAGAATTTGTCATTTTGTGTCCCTATGGAAGGAACTTTGACATTGTGTAGACATTGTCAAAAAGAATTGCAGCACTTTAATTCTTTCGTAGAAGAATGTTTCCAACATTAAAATCTGTGAAAAAACTATTTTCAAATATTTGAAAAATATTTTTGAGATCACATTGAAATGTGGGGGTTATTTGCTTATGATTAGAATTGGTGTCTAATTTAACTTTGGAGCAAAAGATATGAAATCCAATGATACTTTTGTAATATGTTATACCCACAAAATTCTTGGAGTATATTTGGTATTGTGGTAATTGAGTTTCTCTATTGCTAGTATATAGTGTGACTAGTATGAAACATCCAAATTATATATATACTTGTTCAAAATAATTGTGTTCTTTTATGGAAAAAAATATCACTAAAAATGATGCGATTTTTCATGAAAAGATGTCTATTATAATAAAAGTATTTTCACAGACATGAATATTGGTAAATAGTAATTTTTTTATGTTTTTGTAAAAATAACATTTGGACTGTATTTTCTTTATTGAACCCGATGAAATTTTGTTCATTGATAGTTCTTTAATAATCATATTGGAACTTTTGGAAATGTCCTTCTGAAAAGGACATTTGACAATCTAAGTAATGTTTGTATCACAAAAAAATAAGAAATAGGAAAAAAATATTAGCGAGGAAAAATTACCTCGTGAAGAGCTTTTCAAACTCAGTATTTTTATTTGTTCTTACTTGCTTGGGTCAATGTTCGTGACATGAGCACTTGGGGCATGTCAATACAAAACCTTGTAAGGAAAACTTATCGTCTTAGAAGTTTTGCCTAACTTTAAGTGTAATAAATGAAAATGTTAATTTTTTGTGGAATATAAGTATGTCAAGCATTCTTATAAATATGTTGAAAGGAATTATAATCCCTTAGAATTGATTTACAATGATATTTGTGATATGAAGTTAACACCATCTCATGGTGGGAAAAAGTATTTGTTACTTTTATTGAGAATTGCATTAGAAATGACTATGTCTATTTGCTGAATGGTAAGAATAGAGCAATACAAATGTCTAGACAATGTAATGTCAAAGTTGAAAATCAGTGTGAAAAAATATATAAGAAGTGATAAGAATAGAGAGTATAAATCTCATTGTGCAGAAATATGTTTGGAAAGTGGAATATCCATCAAACTACTGTCATATTCACCTCAATCTAATGAAAAAATGAACGTTGAATGAAATGATGGATGCATTATTTATAACTTCGGGTTTACACAAAAGATGTGTGGAGGAACTATCCTTACTGCGAAAGGGAACAACAAAAAGTTTTGTCTTTTTAGAAAGAAAGCGATTTGGTTTCATTAGAATACAATTTTTTCCATATGAGAAATGGAAAGGAAGGAAATATAACATGAAATATTTCAAGGTGTGGGGTTATCTAGTTAAAGTCCAAGTTCCTATTCCTAAGAAAATTAAAATAGGACCTATTACTATGGACTGTAAAATTAGACTTTAGTAGTCTAGAGAAGGGTCTAAAAGGCCTAGGAAATGAAAAGGATAATGTACTTAATAAAGAGATTCAGAGACTTAGTAAATGATAAAGGACATTTACTTCCTTCGAATATGATTTTGTAACATTTCTTTGTGTCTTCTGTAGACTAATTCTTTGGAAAGATTGTGTCAATAAACAATATTGGAAGTTAATTGATCTTCTTCAAGAAAATAAACCTTTAAGTTTAAAGTGGATCTTTAGAAGGAAAATAATAGTTGATGGAACTGTTGAAAAATATAAAGCAAGACTTTGTGTCAAAGGCTTTAGAAAAAAAACCTTGATCTTGTCGAATATATATATACTCGTTAGTAATTAGAATTACATCCATTCGGATGCAAAAATTATTAGTGTGGTATATGACCTCCAAATTCATCAAATGAATGTAAAAAGAACTATCTTAAATGTAGAATTGGAGGAAGAAATTTACATGGAACAACCCAAGAATTTTGTGGTTCCTGGTAAATAAAAGAAAGTGTATGAACTTGTCAAGTCACATTATGGAAGTACCCAACTAATGACATAATTTGATTAAACCATATCGGAAAATGGATTGAAGAATGATGGAAGTGATAAATGCGTTCACATCAAAATCATAAGGTCATTGTTTGTTTGTATATTGGTGATATGTTGATCATTAATAGAGACACTAATGACATAAATGCTACTAAACGTATGGTATAAATCAAGTGGAATGAAAATTATTGGAGTTTCTAATGCGATCTTAGATATAAGAATTCGTAGAACTCCATAACGTTTAACATTTTCACGGTCTTATTGCATTTAAAAGGTACTTAACTATTTCAAATATTTGGATGTCAATATTGTAAACTCTCCAATGAATGTGATCTTTGCATTTCAAAAGAGCGAAAATAAAAGTAAATCACAATTCGATTGTGATAGAATTTTGGAAAACATGATGTATATCATATAGTGTGTGTGATCACATATAATATTTGCTATTTTAAACTGTCTCGGTTCACAAGTGATACCAAATAAATTAATTAGATGACAATAAATAGAATTTTGGAGTATTTAAAATAATACTTAAAAAACTATGTCTTGCATTATAACAATATCCAACAATATTGAAAGATATAGTGATGCAAATTGAATCATCGGACGAATGAAAGTAAAATTCACGAGTGAATATGTTTTTACTATTGGTAGAGGAGCAGTCTCTTAGAAATATTTCAAAAGAGACATGTATGACTAGCTCTACAATGAACTTTGAGATAGGTGCTCCAGATAAGGTCGGTAAATAAGTTGAAATACTCCGGAATTTTTTATAGATATTCTATTTTGTCCCAACCATTGGCATTAGTATGCAAACACTTTCACAGTCAAGATGCAATAGGTAGGGCATGGAGCATGACATATAACGGAAAGTCTCGTCATATACGACATAGACATGATACCGTTAGAAAAATACTCTCTAGTGAAATTATCAGAATTGACTATGTAAAGTCAAATTATAATGTGCCTGTTCCACTTACAAAAAGTCCTAACTAGAGTAGAATTTAAAAGATCATCTAAGCGAATGACTTTACAGCTTAGGACAAGTCATCACGGCAGTAACTCTATCTAGAAGATTGGAGATCCTAAGATCTAGATTCAAGGAGAAAAACAAAGTTGTGAAGACGGTTCGACATTGTCAACAAACTCATTCCATTCTCATGATGAAGACAATGCTTAGGGACAAGGATACAACATTCAGGGTTGTAAATGAGTTAATAAAGCTTAATGGTTTTAATGATTTGCTATGTTTGGCAGAGTTGACAAAATAATTAATCTACGCAATAACCCAGTTAGGAATCACCTATGTGAGTGTGAAGTGTAAGCCGCTAAAAAGAAGATGATTGCCAAAATCCCATCTCTCTATACACTCATGAAACCAGGAGTTGTTCATGGCTAAAATGAACACAACCGTAAGAACCATAAACGGTAAAGGGTTCCATAAACGGTAAAGGGTTAATTGTGTAAAATATTTTTGTCTAGGTATACACCAAAATTTGACGGTTCAAAGATATCGCATCTACCAATTGGCTGAGTATATCCAACATATATTCACTATGAAAAGTTCAAGGGGAAACCTACTTATCTATTTGCAATTAATTCTTGCTTGAAAAGTACACATACTTTTCTGTTTCTTTGTCTTCGAGTCATTCCCGATTCATGCGGGGGATTGTTGGGTTTTAAAAAAGTGTGAATGAAAAATGAATATTTACGACTTTTATGAAGAGTTGTGACTTTTATGAAAAGCTGTGACTTTAATAGAAATATGTGACTTTTGTGAAAGGTGACGACCTTTCTGAAAAACTGTGGCTTTTGCAAAGGTTTGTGACCTTTCCGGTAAGGCACAATAAGAACCTTTTTGCACTACCCTTTGTTTTCTATAAATCGAGGGATTTTCTTTCATTTTAATATAGAATTCATGGACTTCTTCGTCAACTACTAAATCTAGTATTCTAAGGTTACTTTACTGCCATTGAGTGGTTCGCTGACACCGAAGTTTTTGGTATTTTTACTCTGATGATTGAGATCATTTTACCCTGGGAGGTCATATTCCAAATCAAACCTTAGATATTAGAGGGGAATAATTTCCTTAAAGGGACACTGTGAGTTCAGTGGACTTGATCTTTTTCGTATTAAATATTTTCCAGATTTTTGTACATGTTTTATAAATTTTAGATTTGTGAATTAATTTCAGCTTTTCTATTCTTTTATTCTTCACTAGTTCATTAAACTTGGTAACTTCATATTTCTGCAAAGTTTCTTGGATTCTGTAAGATTCTTTAGACACATATTAACAATAATTCTTCTTTAAGAAAAATATTTTGTATATTTTTCTTAAATTTATTTCTGATTCTAGTTTCGCTTCTAGTTTTAATTTTCTAGTTGCGAAAATGTTCTTTAACTTTGTTGTCTTACAAAGATGTTCAAAAATTTTTCTAAGTATGTTTGAAATAAAAGATGAACAAAATGAGTAATAGTTGAAATTTTGAATGAGAAAAATTGTGTGGAGTTGATACTAAACGTGATTCAATAACTTTATTTTGATGGGAAAATACTATTTGATTTGGAATTAGTTCTATCAGCCTTGGGTGGGACCGGTATCAGTAAAAAAATACATATTTTGAAGGAGAGAGAGCCATAAATTGAAATTTTGGAGTTGATAATATGATTCCTAAGAAAACTTTGATATCAGTGACTGTTAACGAGTAAGGTATGATATATCGAATATGTGTGGTTAAGATATTTTATTTGTATTAAGAGTGTTGAATTCAGTAAAGTAATATGAGAAGCATGTGAGGTATGATATATCGAATATGTGTAGGATCATAATGGGAACCAAATTTGTAGACTATGAGTAGCTAAAAATAATTATAAAAAAAGATCGATTCAACCGAATAAAAATATTTGATATGGGCACCATGAAAAGATTATGATGTGTTATTCAATCTTGGTTCTATATATTTGTATGTGACCACCTATTTTGTTATGTACATGGTTGTAGTATGATTCCTAGCTATACCCACACGTGTTTTAACTTTTGTGAGTTGATCTTGGTTGATCTCTAGTGGTGGATCGGATGTACAAATCGTCTTATGTCCTCTTGATAGGGAAGGATCCTTAGATAGACTTGGTCATTTCAGTTATGACATCTATGGTGTTGTTTGGATAGCAGAAGTAAGCCACTATATCTACATGCACAATGTTTCTTATGAGAAATTTCAGGAGAGCTACCATGAATAATAATAGTTGTCCTATAGACTTAAGATTTATCTCATCATTGGTATTGCGTTTTGGATATGATTGATTGAATGTGAGGTATCATTGGGCCTAGTTTTGTAGTTCTTAAGATTTATCTACAATCACTACTATTAATTCATCATATTGACAGTATGGCTAGAGGTTTAGTATAATTATATGTATCATCTCTTGGTTGTTACTTTATCATTCCCTTCATTGTGTTATATAAGTTTGATTCTCCCTTGAGGGGTATTCTATGTTTAAACATCAGATTTTAATACCTTAAGCTCGTGAAATGATTATGCTGTAAGGATGAAATCTTGTTAAGGTTTGTTTGGGTTTATGAATAACGAGTATGTGGTGGTTGGTTCAGATTCACTTTTTGTTGTAGTCGATATTGATTTTACATTTTTTCATGGTTACGAGAGAAGAATTGTATGGGTGGTTGTGTCATGGTTTAGAGAGTTTTGATTCATAACTGATTCATGTATTAGTCTGTGCTTTGGAAAGAACTCCTGACTTGTAGGTATGCCAAAGTTTAATTAAAAGTTTAGTTCTTAGTAGTTAATCTTGATCGAATGGTATTAAGGAGGATCTTAATTGGACAAGTGAACACCGACTGAGAGGTTGTAACTTAAGCTTTGGCAACATCGACTATTCTTCCTTATACTTCCTTATGTTCGAGGAATAACATGGTTATTAATGGTGGATAACCCAGAAAATCATTTGCTTTGTAATTTTTATAAAATTATTGTTTCAGCCATAGTTGCCCCAAGTCATTCTGATTAGTCGTTGCTGTTGGTTTGAGAATTTTGAACTATTTGTTTAAATATAGTAATTTATGGATAATTTTTAGGTAATTAATTTAGTCGTAACTAATGAACTATGTCCATAAATAATTGAATATTGTATACTATTTGACCCATATGTAAATCAAACTAGAGGGTTATTGTTATTATTATTATTATTTTATCCCAATAAATATCAATGGCCGCTGAAATTATCGAGTGAGAAAATTTAACCTCCGCATTGACAAGGTTAGATTCATTGTTTCATGTATAACTTAACAAATCTGAATATTTTTTTTAAACGTAAGGAATTAGGAATGGTGGATATTGAATTGTAATAGTATTAAAGAAAAAGAATAGAATTGTGGGTGTTATGGAAAGTATCGTGTGCGTCTTCTTCCATGTTGCAAGTCGTTTTGGCTTGTGTGAAATATATTATTAAACAATATATATATATATAAAATTTGATTGAGGGTTAAGAAATATAATTGAAGTGCTAAATTATATGTACTTAATTATCTTTTAGTTTGGAGAAGGGAAGACGTGACTTTGAATTAATAGGACACCCACAATATTTTGGTGGTTTCTATGAATTAAGCAAATAATAATTTAATGGACAATTGTTAAAATTATGATGATGTAATCATATAACAACGATAAGGTGTTAGGGAGAAATTGAAAATTTTTACAATTGGCACTTCGTCTAATGGAGTCAATTACTAATTCTTACTCTTAGAGTGGATTCGATGTTTACATTTTCTTCATTAACACACTGTGATTGAGATATTGATATAAGTAATTATATATTAGGGGTGTTATATTACTTAAATACCTTTTAAGTTATAATAATTGGAAACTTAATCTTAGTCTTGAAATTTGAAAAATATTAGGAGCTTGTTACAAATTTGTGTTAGTTTTTTGGTCTACACTAGACACATAATAATATGAGTGTTGTTAGTTTTCAAATCTTATAACGGATATTTATTTGAATAGATTGAATTGACATAGATGTCCAACAAAAATGGAAAGGTTCAAGACTCGTAGTGATAGTTCAACTATTTGAGGCAAATATATTTCTTAAACGTTGTTCTGTGTATGCAATTCATGAATTTTTTTTTGTAATATGTGTTTGATGGATAATGAGACTTGGTAATTGATTGACTTGTTCACATTCATTAAGTTTACTAAGTAAAAAAGGAGTAATAAAGGACAATGCAATTAATTGTTTGTGTGTGATGTGTTGAGAATGGTTCGAAAGCCTTGTTGAATCATCGTTGATGTTGTATCATGATTATGGTGGTGTTAATTGTGCATATGTTATGAAACTGGACATGTTCTAATTATTTGTGTGAACATGTTATTTGCATTGTTCTGAGATATGATTGTGAAAAGTGTTATGTGAATTGAGAAAAAAATAAGAAATTAAAGAGGATGTACCCATTTTGACAAACGTACAGTGCGCTGCAAGGGATATTTTATTTTGAATGACATATCGTGCACCACGATGGATACTATAGATTGAGGGTCATAACCGACGCCGCGATAGATGCATGGACATATAAGTCGCCCATGGTTCTCGGACTGAGAGACAACATATATCTATCACTAGGTCAGACATGTAACATTATACTTGACTATGAATTCTATTGCATTGCACATATTTATCATTAATGAAATTAATATTTAGTTTTGGTGATCTTGCAAGTGTCTTTTGTGGAACTTTGATTGATGAATATTCAGTTTGTTATTGAGAATATGTAATTGTTAGAATGTTGTTGAGTTGTGTGCTATATTAATCATGAACTATTTAGCTTGTTTTTAAGAATATATGATTGTTAGGATGTTGTTCTTGAGATATGCGCTTGTGAATTATGAACTTTTAGGTTGGGCTGAATTTATGCAGGTTGTAGTTGTATAGGTTCGGCTTGAGTGTAAGGAGTACCCGTATTCTATTCCCTTAGTTTGTGTTTAGAGGTTTACTTCTTGAGTACCTTGTTGTTTGATACTCACCCCTTTCTTCGAGATCTTGTTGTAGGTTAGTAGTCTTGACGCTTTGTGATATTTTTATTTCTCCTTGTCTGAGGCTTCTTGTGGAGGTTTGTGAGGTAGTTGCTTGTCATTTTAGAGGACATTCTTTCTCTTTAATTTGTTCTATTTTAGAATAATTTCATTTGAGACTTGTATTTTTTTATCAAATTTATTATAACATATTAGAGGCATATTCACGTGAGAATCAAGTTTTGGGGTATATTTGAGTTTATTATAAAATTTTCGCATTTTACTGTTATGGTTGAGTTTTAGGATGATTTTGTTGGTGGAAGAAGATGAGTTTCATCATGTCCACTTTTGGATCGTGATGCTATACATATGATACTTAATTTTTAATGTATCTAGTTTATTTTGATGAAACACTTTTTATCATCTTGATTCATAAATACATAAACATTAAATAAACTTATTGTATCGAATTTACTATTATTAACTGCAAAATGATACTTTTATAGATACTCTTCAATTAAGCTTAAATATAACATTCTTTTCAACCTTAGTGTATGAGATTCATTAATATATACATTATATAAAGATTGTATCTTATCAACATGAAATTTTACACAATAGCATATTTATCTTTCAAGGCAAGCAATTAACTTTTTCCAGAATCATAGACTAAATAAAGATATTCAGAAGTTGCAATAATTGTTAACGTTAAATAAATTAATGATACATTCGATGAAATAATTTTTTCTATGAATTAATCACAAGCAATTATAAAATTTAACTTATACTTAATATCATGTACAAAATATTACTATAATATGATACATATCCTCATTCTTGAATATGTTGAGGTTTTTAGATCAATTAACATGTACAATGAATCACTTATAAAGTATAATATTTCACAAACACAATAAGATACAAAAATAATAATGTATCATGCTAAATATTAGGTCATGATATAATAATTTAAATCAATACTACATGTACAACATAGTAATATGTTTATCTCTACGCAAACACATTAAATGCAAAATTACCTATTAAATGTATCTAATAAATAGGAGTATAATACTTATCAATTTATACAAAATACATAAATACTAATGTTTCACAATTGTATAGTCATCTTGAAAACACAAACAAGAAATCAAATTAGTAACACAATATATTTAATTTCATTTCTCTGATTGTCAGATCTGTTTTACTATGAATTTAAAGCTCTAATCTATATTATACATTGCAAATCGAGCCTCATATTTTTTTTCTAGATTCTTAAATATTGGGTCTTTTTTTCTTTTTCATATTCTTCATTATCTCGTTAAATTAAAAATACTCATGATCTCTCAAATTTTTTGTGATATTTTAAATTAAAATCGAAAGGATCTTCGGCGAATCGGGAGAAAAAAATTTGAAAATTCATCACTTATGTATCATTCATAATTCACTTTGTTTTTGCTGATTCTTGAATGTAGTCATCATGTATCAGCTATTGTTCTCGACTCTTTTAATCTATTACGATTTGAATAAGTATTGAAGAAAAAAATTCAAATTTTTTGAAGCTAGGCGATTTGGAATAGAATTGAGGGAAGATTTGAAATTTGAATTGAAGGTGGGTGGATTTGGTAGAGAAATGAAAGAAGAAAATTTAAATTTTCAATTGGTTGAATTTTGTAAGATCTGGGGGAGTCTGAAATCAACTAGAGTAGCTTAATTTGGAGAACTATTTCCTTCAAAAGTGTAATTAAATTTGTTTTAATATATCAAATTCAATGTATCGAGTTTTTTTGCTATGAATTCAGATAACAATGATTTTGAGGGATTTTTGTAAATTAAAAAAAGAATAGATATATAATTTTATTAAAGTCCTTACACTATGAAATTGATGTAATTTATACTTAATTGAAATAGTAACATGATGTATTGGTTCATACAATAGTGCATACATGGTAAGTGTAGTATTGGTACATTCATCGAATCAACTAGGTATCATTTTTTGTTAAATGGTGTATACTGTGATTTATGTATTTGAAATGGTGCAGTTATAATTGGGGTATACAGTTGTTTATTCATGTAATATGGTGTAAATGAGATACATTTATTTGTAATTTTGTTCGATGTCCACACAAGATAAAATAATGATGTTTTAATCCACAATGTGAATGATGCACCAATCAATGAATCTATTATTGATTCTCTTCACGATGATAACATTTATGAGAATGTGATGGTAGATACAAGTAAACATGTTTGTTTTATGCTCATTATTCATATATTAATATGTATATTAAAATATTGTATAGTAAACTACTTCATACATTTTAAATAGGTCTTATTTTTGGAAAGTTGAAAACATCCTCACATGAGACACCAACATTCGTTAATTTTGATGAGCCACCTCTTAGGGATTCACAACTTTTTGCTCGGGAGGCTAAAACAACACACGTGACACCAATTGAACAAGTGAGTATAAAGGTTCATGAAAAGTATGGTTAATCACCATAAACTGATCTAATTGACCTGGTGATACATATGAAAATAGATTGGTCTATTTTTGAATTAAATACCTTTTAGTGAATTTCAATGATTTTGATGTGGATATAAACATGATAAAAACATTCATAGAGTGGTACAATGACATATTAACTAAGAAACGCGGCAGGTTAGTACAATATTATGAATTTACAATTTTATTATTATTTTATTATTTAAATGAATAAATTTTTCTTAGGAAAGCCTGTATTTTAGCATAGAAAGAATGTCAGCAAATCTCCCTTTGAATTTGAAAATGAGAGAATTGACTTGATGGATTCGTTTTACACCATGGTTGTCATAACGCAAGTTTGGCAAACTCGATAATTCGTTTATACACATAACGTAAACTATTATTGAATTTGTTATCCATTTTTTTCTCATTAAAGACGTCAGTGTAACACATTAACAATGTATTAGAGTAAGTTAATGTGATCTTGTATTACTTGTGAAAAAAAATTCAAGCATGGATCTGAATGTCAAAAAGTAGTTACCATAGCTGACTCTTATTTCAATCAATGGGTTGACCAAATACACAATGTCTGGGAGAAAAAAAAACTTTATAATACCAAACCATAAAGTTGCTCAATAAAATAGAGGATACAAGATACTTTGTAATACCCCGATGGGATAAAGTTTATTTTTCTTGCATTCGTGTCAATATTTTTGAGAAATTTCAATAGATTATTGTTGTCTTCTCCATACACAGTAGGTGCATTTACGTTCTTGATTCTGTAATTACCTTGGGGTCTTCTCACAGACAAAATATTGATTAAGTGGTGGAAAAAATTTCACACATTATTCTTTTGTTCTTAATCAGTACTGGATTTTATTAAAAAAAGAAATATCATTGACTGGAGGAATTCGGAAGAATATGTAGACTATATTTTTACTGATCCTTTGGCATACATGGTTCGTGATGACATTCCACAATAATTGAAAGACACAAAGTAAGAATTTTTTTTATGTTGATATTTATGTGTGGGATAATGTCCAAGTACCCCCTCAACCTATGCCTGAAATCTCAGAGACACACTTATACTATACTAAGGTCTTATTACCCCCCTGAAATTATTTTATTAATAATTTTTTACCCCTTTTCTACCTATTTGGCACTATCTTGTGGGTCCAACGATGATTGATATTTTTTAAAAAGCTAGTGACACGTAGGCTAAAAAGAGGTAGAAAATTACTTATAAAATAAGTCCAGGGGGGTAATAGGACCTTAGTATAGTATAAATGTGTCTCTTAAATTTCAGACATATGTTGAGGGGGTACTTGTGCATTTTCCCTTTATGTGTTGGTTAGTTCTTATTAAATATTTTTTTATATTTACAATTTTTTTAGTGATTGTGAATTATTCACTTGTCTATATGCTGAGAGTTTTTTCCTAAGGGAATAATGACATCACACTGGCATATTTTGAATCAACATTATATGGTGCCTTGCTTTGGGATTATGCCATGAAAAAAGTTCGATGATGGTCCAATTAGTTAAAGTGAAGTCAATGAAAAGGTGACAAGCATGTAAGGTGGGCCGAGTATTACGGAAGGTTGAGAAAAAGTTATCATATATTCAACCAAAAGGAAATTAGTATTTTCGATATGTAGTCTAATTATCTGTTTATGTTATTATCTTTGTCAAACAATTGGTTAACCTTACATATCCCAAAATATTTTTGTTGTAATAATAACTTTTTTGTTGGTATATACTTACTTTCTATAGTTGTCGAATTATTTTTATGTCATTTGATATCAAATTACCAAAATATTGGGTATAGTTTTATCATTGTACAACTAAAGATTTAGGTACCTAATATTTGTTAATCCTTGTATGTTTATGCTTCATAGAAAACATCATAGTAAGGGGCTAAAGATTGTTTCACCATATATTAATCTTACTGAAAATTCAACATATACCGTATAATATACAAACTAAGACACCATATACTATGCCAATAGGATATCATATACAACCTTAACCAAGTTGACTGTCCCGTCTTAACAAATTTCCATAGACCATAAATTAAGTAATCATATAGTAGACCAAAATCTTATCATTTCTTATAACAACATTTATATTTAAAAATAAATGAGGAAATTTTTAATAACATCATACCACCATCATATCATATTTTGCTTCAATATTGTGTCATTTAATATACCAATTATTATTATGAGATATAGAACCAAATCAAGCAATTATACCATACAAAAGGATAGAAAACTGAAGATCAACATAACATTATTACAAAATACACCCAATTGGCAACATGATATAAAATGTGCTACTGTTGATACAATATATTACACCAACTCAAGTATCATTTAGTATATACATATTTGATGAAGAGAATTAGAAATCATATATTTTAATCACTAATAATATATATAGTAACTTTAATTTGCATAACACATCAATATTATATAAGCCATAAAGTTCACTATCTGTTATAGAATCTCTGGTTAATAATAAAGAGTTAGACTAATTCAATGATGGTAAAGAGAAACACCATTCTATAACCAAATATAATAATCTGAAAAAGTGATTAATAAAACATGTAAAAACACCAATCAATTCCATAAAAAACTGTAACGAACGTCAAAATAAAATACGTCAAACAAGACTCTCGCATGTGTTTTTCATGAGTTAATAAGTTGTTAAAATGTTTAATATTAGCATTACATGTTAGTTTGAAGAGTTTGGAAATCAATCGTTGACACATTAGGGAAATTCTATGACCTAGACTAGATCCTCAAAAAATGATATTAATGATTCTAGACCTAAATAAGTGTAAACTTGTTTGAGATGTGTTGGAACCAAAAACTCTAAGAAACGACCATGATGTCCGAGAATTAATGCAAGTTGAACTAGTAAACGCCCATAGCTCTTGTGAAGGTTTGTGAGGGTCATATGAAGTCTAATACTTGTAAAGTGACTTTAAATAGGTAAAATCATATATATAGAGTGAAAATTTCAAGGTCTGACCCCCTGAGGATCGTCCTAGGGGTATGTGAAGGGATCCCACCTTTGGCAAAGCATTTTGCCCAAGGCAACAACCAATTGGCCTTAGATGAAATAGGTCTGCGTCGCCAACTTGGTCCAGCAAGATCATAAATCTTGGTCTGAGATGCGTACACGTAGTGTACTGTCTGGTTCAAAAATTATATTCCAAATCATGTGGGAGCAGCTCCGCGATGCGGACTTGTTCCCCGACAGAAATCAGATATTTAGAATTAAAGTTTGAATTTATTTAAACGTCAATTTAAGCTAGGGGTGCTTTGGGAATTAATTGGGAGTGTTATATATTGATTTTAAACAAGTTTTTCACAACAATTTACCACAAAAAACAAATCCCCAAATCAACCTCAAAAGCTCCAACCTCTCTCTACTTTCTCTCTCTTTTAACCCTCCATTGAAGAAGGTTTGAAGGTTGAAGAAGAAGATCAAATACTTCAAGATTCTACTCAAATTTCTTGATTGTTCATATATAAGGTATGATTTCTTTCACTCTTGGGAATCGTTTCCCCAAGAGGTCAATCAAAAAGATGATTTCTAAATCTCCCAAAACTAGGGTTTTGCTTCTCACATGGGTCTTCTTTTAAGAACGAAATTGTGAATCAATTATGTTGAATTATGATGATTTATTGTTGTTTAATTATGTATTGATAGTTAACTAATGATTTCCTATGGGTTTTCCTTAGACTGATGTCTTTCCCCCAAATTCATGAAAGCCTTGAATTGATATGGTGAATTGTGAAGATGATGAACATGTAGATTCACTACACTGTTGTGAATTCCGTAATTCCTTCTTGTATTTTCCTTATTTATGTAATTGATTATGTATTCTTGGTAATGTAAGTATGAAGTTTATTGGAATAGACAAAGAGGTATGTTGACTTGTTCTTCTTGGATTCAATTGTGAATTTATGAGTTACTTACATAATGATATTTCTATACGTCTAATGTGTGGTTGTGATGTTGTAACACTCCGAAATTGTAAAACCTAATCTAGAGACTCAAATGAGTATATAAGGTTAGTAAAACTATTATAAAGCCTAAAATAATATTCATAATCCATTTAGGAAGTTATAGATCCAAAATGACAAATAAAGACCATGACGTCCGGAAACAAGCGAAATTGAACTAGTAGACGTGCATATGTTGTGTGAAGATTTGGGACTGTCATATAAAGTCTAAAACTTTTAAAAAGACTTAGATAGGTAAAATATAGCACAAAGAGGACTGAAAGACCAATAGTGACTCCCTAAGGACCCCCTGAAGTTTCCATGAGGAGGACCCGAACATCGGCAAGCAGACTGCCAAAGCAGCCTCCGTGCAGCCAATAAATGAAGGCTACTACGCGTCACGCAGCAAAAACAAGGAGGAACAAAAGTTTCCCAGTGACGCAGTCTAAACGAGGGTTACTTCCTCAACCCGGATTTAAAAAATAAAAAGTGACATTGATCCCCTGACGCGCAGCCACTTCCAAGATTCGTCTGCATCATATTTAAGTCAATTTAATTTCACAAAAAAGACCAATTTAAATGAATGGTCTTTTGGGTAATTTAGCGGGTGACTATATAATTATTTAGGGTTAGTTTTAAGTCATTTTTACTCACTCAAATCAAATTCTTAAATCCAAACTCAAAAGCTCTCACCTCTCTCTACTTTCTCTCTATTCATCCTCTATTGAAGGATCAAGGAAGCTTTGAGAAGAAGACAAAATTCTCTATTTTTCTTCTAAAATTTTGTGTATTTATCTTCATTAAGGAATGAGTTGTTCACTCTTGGGTTTCTTTTTCCCAAGAGGTCTTTTCAAAGTTGATTTCTAAATCACACAATTCCAAGGGTTTTTGTCTTCTAATGAGTTTTCTTCTAAACTAGCAATTGATGACATATTATGACTAATTATGATTACCCATGACAAATTAAGTGTATATTGTTGTTTAGTTGATGATAATTTTGGGAAATTCGTGTGGATCATGTCCCTTTCCCCTATTTCCCAAAATCTTAGATCTTGCTTATAAATTGATGGGACTTGATGAATGTATTGATTGTTAGACTTGTTGTATCTATTCTAATTCGTTCATGGACTTATTAGAGTAATGTATTGTTGGGATTGGACTTATTTATTGAAGAATTCATGATGAAACCTTTTCCCCCAAAATCAAGGTTATGAATTGAAGTTAATATGGATAGTGACGATGCAATTGACCTTGTTATTGTATTAATTACTATTGAATGATGTTTCTACACCTATTATTGGATTAAATTCGTTGGTTGATGGTAAAAAATTTGATGATGTCTTGTGAAGGAGATTGGGGTAATTCATGTAATCTCAATGCTTTACTTCAATTATGATTACTTGTGTTTTAATGATAAAGTTATATTGAAGTATACCTTATAATAAGATTGATTAGGGTTGGTACAATTTTGAATTGAAATTTCTTAATTTATGGCTTGTGATTTTTTGGCTAGGATGTAATGATATAAGGATGGTGATTAATTGCCTCTGTTCCTTATCGTAATAAGAGTATGTAAACGTTCTAGCCTCACATGTGTGAATTGTATTGAAAGAACATACTCATGCAATTCCTTTTGAGATATGACTATGAATATATATGGGGGAGACCCCTATGACCTAAACTAAGTTACTAATATTAACAAAAGAAATTTCAAAAGGAATCTACCTTAGTGCCCAATTAACAAGAAGTGAGGAGTGTCCCTTCCCACATAGGGAAGGTAGGTTCACTCTTGTATTCATGAGATTGGAGACTATAATGCATGAAGAATAAAGAGTGTCCCAAACACATCTCCCAGTTCTTGAACTGTGTTTCCCTCCTAGGAATACTAGCTAGTGGATCCACATAGATTCTATGTTCATGTTTTGGTACTACCTTGGCATGTAGTCAACTTCTATCGGTATATGATTCAGTGACACCGAATTTCAAATTAGATCATGTGATCGATGTAGGTTAACACAAGATGTTCCCAAAAGTAAAATTAAGTAGTGAAGTGAACTCTAACAAAGATGGTTGAAGGGGTATGACTTATTCTAGGTAAGGGTATGAGACTCTACCTATACATTACACTAGTTAGCCTCGAGGGATAGAAGGAAATTTTTATGTTCTTATGCTCTTATAAAGTGAATGATATTCATATTTTGACTTTAAATATTGATGATACTATTATGATGTTGGTTCATGTATGAACAAGCTATGATCTGTATTGCTAAACATGATGATGACTACTGTTAGTTCTATATTATATGATGTTAGCCATTGCTTATGATCCTTTATTTGGTTTACTTGGTTGAGTAAGGTTATGGGCTTTACTTGGTCATTGCACTTGTAGACTTGACGTGGGTTTATGAGTAAGGGTCTAGTATATGTTGAAAGTTATGAACTCTTATACATGCTTTGTTATTATAACATGATGTTTGAGTTTCTTTGGCGATGGTTCTAATATGCCATACACACGTTGAATTGATCATGCTTTATGATATTGGTCTTGTGTAGAAGATGCTATTGTGTTAACGTATATATGATTACTAGCTTATATGGACTCTTGAAGGTTCATTAACGACTTTCAAAGCACTTGGCATGTGTTCTAAAAGTAAATATCCCTTTTTTCATGCATGCTTTCGAACGTTTTATGTGCATATTCCTATACTTAGTACAAGTGATGTACTAACTCATGTTTCTATGTTTACTACAAAAATGTAGGTTCCGGACGTTTAGCTTTTAGAGGGACATTGAAGAGGGCTTGGAATCCTATTATGCAAATTCAATAGGTCCTCACCTTCCGAGGATGATGCCACTATCTTGCTATTGGATATTGTCTTGTCTTAAAGATAATTTAGTTCATTCTCTTTCTTTGAAAATTTTGTATAAACCTATATGAGATCTTTGTTGTAATGAACTATGGGTTGAGCCCAAATGTTGTATTCGACTTAGATGGTTTAATACGAGACATATTCTAGACTTCTTATGAGATTATGTTTCTATATTGTATATGTGAAATAAAAGTAGAAGCCTATGTTGTGTTTCCTATGTGGGGAGTCTATGTAAATTATATATATATATATATATATATATATATATGTATATTTATATATATATATATATGTATATATATATTATGTGTAAGCGAGAGGTCAATGTAGTCAATGAAAATCACAATGACGAAGTAGATGAAAAGTTTTAATTTTATGCACTTTTTAACCTATAAATTTAATGATCAATGTTAAGAGGCTACTCTTAGCCCTCCCTGAGGACGACGACTCCGGTTACGTCTAGAGGGTACTTCCCGAATGTGATAAACTTGGTATTAGACCATGAGGTTGAGTATCTTTAGGATCGATGTCTGATTAAACCACATTTATGTATATGCTTATTAATAATCGTGAATAGCACCACACTTATGAATGAGAGACTATGTAATGCTTGGGAAACTCTCATCTTCTTGTAATCCTATATCGTTCCTTTAGAGTCTTACTTTATGCAATTTCACCTAAGACTTTTATTGTGCTTATAGGTATGAATAATCAAAGGGTAGGGACAATAATGGCCAAGGAAGGGATTGCTAATGCGGGGGATCGTGACAACCAAGCTCCATTACAAGACAATCATGTTCTTCCACTCGAAGAAGTTGCTATGGGTGATCAAGTTCCGGTCATCCATCTACCAATGACAATTGGAGAGATAAGGGAAACTTTTCACAATTTGGCCTAAGCCATGCCCTCTTATGCTAATGTCAACACTTCTAAAGTCTAGGTTATGAGGGCCCAAGTGAATAGGGAGGTTGGACCCCGTGTGCCTAATCATGCTAGTACTATGGCATGTCATTTGTGAGACTTTACTAGGATGAATTCACCTATGTTCTTCGGGTCAAAAGCGGATGAAAACCCTCAAGTTTCCCCGATGAGGTCTATAAGATTCTCTATACTATGGGTGTGATCTCAATTGAGAAGGTTGAGTTGGCGGCCTGTTAACTCAAAGATGTGGCCCAAACATGGTACGTGCAATGGAGGGATAATAGGGCACTAAGACGTATCCCGATGACTTGGGATATCTTCAAGAAGGACTTCCTTGATAGGTTCTTTCTTAGAGAGTTAAAGTAAAATAAGATGAAAGAATTCATCAACCTTCGTCAACGAGGTATGAGTGTACTTGAATACTCATTGAAGTTTACAAAATTGTCCAAGTATGCTCCATACTTGCTGTCTAACCATAGGGATGAGATGAGTCATTTTCTTACGGGGGTGTTCGAAGACTTGGTAGAAGAATGTTGTTCGGTTATGATTCATGATAATATAAATATCTCTCGGCCAATGGTTTATGCTCAACAAGTGGAAGATAAGAGGAAGAATAGGGAGGACAAGAGGGCCAAGCCTTATCTAGGTGGTTCTTCAAAGGGTAGGCTTGACATTCAAGACATGCTTATGTTTAAAAGAGGTTTTCTAATAAAGTTCCTTCCAAATTTCCCATGGCTCATGACGATAGGGTGTATAACCCTAAGTCTCAAAGAGGAATAGGTACTAATTCACCAAGCAACAAGCCAACTTGTGTAAAGTGTGGTAACAAGCATTTTGGTGAGTGCTTTGTTGGGTCGGGTAATTTCTTCGGATGTGTCAAGAGTGGCCACAAGGTTAGGGATTACAATAATGTGAAGCGGCAAGACAAAGGAAGTGGGCAAGCTCAAGCTAATGGTTGTTTTTAATGTTGATGCTCCAAGAAAGAATCTTTTTTATTACCTTTGCTCTAGGGTTGAACAAGAGAGTTCTCCCCGATGTGGTGACCACTATGTTGTAAGTCTACTCTATTGGTGTTTATACTTTACTTGATCTGGGTGATACATTATCTTTTGTTACTCCTTTGGTAAGTAAAAAGTTTGACATTTTTCTCGACATCTTGAATGAGCCATTTATGGTAACTACCTCGGTAGGTGATTCGGTGGTTGAAAGAGGGTATATAGAAAATTTTCTATAAAGTTTCCCAATGGAGTTATTCATGTGGAATTCGTAGAACTTGATATAGTTGATTTTGATGTCATTTTGGCTATGGATTGGTTGCATGTTGCTTCCATTGATTGTACAACAAGAGTTGTCAAGTTCAATATACCAAATGAACCAGTCTTAGAGTTGAAGGGGTGAAATTATATTCCTAAATGTCGTATCATTTCTTTTTTAAAGACTTGAAAGATGATCGCTAAAGGGTGCTTACACCATATTGTAAGAGTCAATGATTTAAACTCCAAAAATCATCCTATTGAATCGATCCCCGTAGTAAGGAAATTTCCGAAGGTCTTTCCTAATGATCTTCTCGGAATCCCTCCCGAATTGGAAATTGATTTTGGTATTGACTTGCCACCGGATACCATCCCTATTTCAATTCCTCCCTATCGAATCGCCCAGTCCGTATTGAAAGAGTTGAACGCTAAACCCAAGTACACACTAGACAAAGGTTCTATAATACCTAGTATTTCTCCATGAGGTGCTCTAGTATTGTTTGTGATGAAGAAGGAAATGTTCCTTAGAATGTGCATTGATTATTACAAACTCAATAAAGTCACTATTAAGAACAAGTATCCTTTCCCTCCGATTGATAACTTGTTTGATCAACTGCAAGGGGCAAGCTACTTTTCTAAGATTGGCTTGAGATCGTGGTATCACCAAATTAGGATGAGAGGTGAGAATATACAAAAAATGACATCTCTAACTAGATATGGTCACTTTAAGTTTCTACTAATGCCTTTTGGTCTCAATAATTCCCCGGGGGCTTTTATGGTCTTCATGAATAGTGTTTTTAAAAGTTACCTAGATTTATTTGTCATTGTCTTCATTGAAGAGATCTTGGAATATTTGAAAAATGAGGGTTAACACCTAAACCATTTGAGAGTGGTATTACAAGTACTTAAGGAAAACCAACTATTTGACAAGTATAGAAAATGTGATTTTTTGTTGAGGTCGGTGGAGTTTATTGGTCATATAATCTCTAGTAAGAGGGTTGAGGTTGATCCAAGGAAAACCGAGGCGGTGAAAAATTGGCCTAGGCCATTGACTCAAACCGACATTAGGAGTTTCTTGGGTCTAGCAGAATACTATAGGAGGTTTGTGGATGGTTTTGCGTCCGTTGCATCTCCTTTGACTAACATGACCCAAAATACTGTGAATTTGAGTTGTCGGAGGCATGTGAAAGAAGCTTCAAAATTTTTGAAAGATAAGCTTACATCAGCTCCTGTATTTACTCTACCAGAGGGTACCAAGGTGTGGTATATTGTGATGCATCCTGAGTGGGATTGGGGTATGTGCTTATGCAACATGGTAAATTAGTAGCCTATGCTTCTAGAAAACTTAAGGTGCATGAGAAGAATAATCCAACTCATGATCTTGGGTTAGTGGCCGTGGCATTTGCCTTAAAATATGGAGGAACTACTTGTATGGTGTCCATGTTTATGTGTATACCGACCATAAGTGTCTTCAACGTGTGTTTTCTCAAAAAGAGTTACATCTCTAACAAAGAATATGGTTGGAATTGTTGAAAGATTACGACAAGAGTGTTTTCTATTACCCCGGCAAGGACAATGTAGTTGTGGATGCTCTAAGTTGTATGACCATGGGTAGTGTGTATCATATAGAATATGACAAAAAAGACCTAATGATGTTCATAGGTTGGCTCGATTGGGTGTTACATTGGAAGATTCTCCAAATGTTGGTTTTATGGTCCATGATAACTTCGAATCATCTTTAGTGGTTGAGGTGAAGTCTAAGAAACACCTTGATCAATCATTGATGGAGTTGAAATAACCAGTTCTTGGTAAGCTTAATGAGTCATTATCCTTATGGGGAGATGGTGTTTTGAGGTATTAAGAAAGGTTTTGTGTTCCCAATGTAGATGATTTGAGAAACTCGATTCTTAAAGAAGCTCTTGGTTCCCGTCATTCTATTCATCCGGGATCTACTAAGATGTATCATGACCTTAGAGAAGTGTCCTTGTGGGACGTCTTAAAAGGGGACATGCGAAATTTGTTGCAAAATGTCAAAATTTCCACAAGTGAATGTTGAGCACAAAAATCCAAGTGGTTTACTTCAAGAAAAAATATGTTCTAACATGGAAGTGGGAAGACATTAATATGGACATCGTAGTAGGTTTTCCTCGAACAGAAAGACAACATGACCCTATATGGGTGGTTGTGGATAGGTTGACAAAATCTGTAATTTTTATTCCTGTCAAGTCCATTTACTCGACAGAGGATTATACAAGGATCTTTATATATGAGAATGTGTGTCGCCATGGTATTCAGTTATCCATCATATGGGATAGGGGTGCACAATGCACATCTAGATTTTGGAGGTCATTACAAAAAGTGTTGGGTACAAAAGTGAAGTTAAGAACCGGTTTTCATCCCCAAACGGATGGTCAAGCGCATCATACTATTCAAACCATTGCGGATACTCTTAGAGATTATGTAATCGACTTCACAGGAATTTGGTATAAATTTTTGCCTTTGGTTGAGTTATCTTATAACAATAGTTACAATTTAATTATATCTATGGCTCCTTTTGAGGCCTTGTATGGTACGAGATGTAGATATCCAATTGGATGGTTAGAAGTGGGTGAGTCTTCACTGTTTGGTCCCTATTTGATTTATAAGACTTTGGAGAAAGTTCATATGATAAAGAACCAATTGAAAATAGCCTATAGTCGGCAAAAGTCTTATACCGACCATAGGAGAAGGGACTTATAATTTTAAGAGAGTGATAAGGTGTATCTAAAAATTTCACCCACGAAAGGAGTGGTGAGATTTGAAAAACAAGGGAAGTTGAGTCCTCATTATGTGAATCCCTATGAAATTTTACAAAGGGCTGGCAAGGTTGCATACGAGTTAAAATTACCTAGTGAGTTCTCTTCGATTCACCCGGTATTACATGTGTCCATGCTTAAGAAGAGCATTGGTGATCCCGGGTCCATACTTCCTATTGTGGATCTCGGTGTGCATGAGAACCTATCCTTTGAGGAGGTTCTGGTTGAAATCCTTGATAGACAAGTGAAGAAGTTGAGGAAGAATGAGGTGACTTCCGTAGATGTGTTATGGAAAAATAACCTAGTTGAGGGAGCAACATGGGAGGCCGAGATCGACATGAAGTTCCGTTATCGTCATCTATTTTCTAAATAAGGTTAGTTGATCCTATTAATAATGAGAATAACGAATAAAGTTAATTTTCTCGTTTGGTAAAGATGTGCATATTCATGATAAAGGTTTTTCTAAAATGAAGTTTCATATAAAAATGCTCTTTTGCTTGATTTGCACTTATTTGTGTATTTCTTATGTTGTTGCCTATATGAAATGATATTCAGCATGACAACATGTTATGAAAGATATTTTGGCACAAGTTACTCTTTAATGCTATGTTGAGCTCATGCCACTGACAAGAAAATTCCTCATAATGTGTTATGAAATGTTGAACTCTTATGTATCGTGATTTTAATTGCTATGTATAATGTAATATTATGTTTTTAATGGAGTTATAAAGTACTTATATGAGATATGTAATACTCTGAAAGGATTTTAGTGTCATAACGGGAACAATGTTCCTATGGGGGGATAATGTAATACTCCGAAAGTCTAAAACCTAATATAGAGACTCACATGAGTATACAATGTTATTAACAATGTTATAAGGCCTAAAATAATGCTCATAAACAATTTAGAAAGTTAAAGAGTTAAAACGACCAAGAAAGACCATGACGTTCGGAAACTAGCGGAATTCAACTAGTAGACGTCCCTATGTTGTGTGAAGGTTTGAGAGTTTCATATGAAGTCTAAAACTAGTAAAAAAACATTAAATAGGTAAAATATAGTATACAGTCTCGGAACATCTAGTAATGACCCCCCAAGGACCCCTCTCCCCCTTACCCTAGGTTATGAATTGAAGTTAATTGGGATACTGATGATGCAATTGACCTAGTAATTGTATTAATTACTATTGAATGATGTTACTACACAAATTATTGGATAAAATTGGTTGGTTGATGGTAAATCTTGGATGATGACTTGTGAAGGAGATTGGGGTAAGTCTTGTGATCTCAATTCTTTACTTCAATTATGATTGCTTGTGTTTTAGTAATGAAGTTATGTTGAAATATACGTTATGATAATATTGATTAGGTTGGTATGATGTTTACTTGAAATGTATTTATTTATGGATTGTGAGGTGTTGGATAGGATGTAATGATATAAGGATGGTGATGAATTACTTATCTTCCTTACCATAATATGATTATGTAAATGTGCTAAGCTCACATGTGTGAATTGTATTGAAAGGACATACTCATGGAATTCCTATTGTGCTATGACTATGACTATATACGGGGTAGACCCCTATGACCTAAACTAATTTAATATTATTAATGAAAGACATTTCAAAAGGGACTCTATCTTAGCACCCAGTGAACTCGAAGTGAGGAGTGATCCATTCCACAAAGGGAAGGTAGGTTCCCTATTGTGCTCATGAGATTGGAGACTATAATGCATGAAGAATAAATAGGGTCCTAAACACATCTTCTAGTTCTTGAACTCTGTTTCCCCCCATAGGAAAACTAGCTAGCTGATCCACATAGATTATAAGTTCATGATTTGGTACTACCTTGAAAAGTAGTCCACCTTATTTCGATATATGTTTCAATGACATCGAATTCCACATTACCTCATGTGATGTATGTCGGTTAAGGCAAGATGTTCTCAAAAGTAAAATTAAGTAATGAAGTGAACTCAAACAACGATTGTTTAAGGGGTTTGACTTTGTCTAGGTAGGGGTATGGGACTCTACTATACATTGCACTCTTGAGCCTCGAGGGAAATCTTGGAAGGATGTTTTTATGTTCTTATGCTCTTATAAAGTGAATGATATGCATATTTTTACTTTAAATATTGATAATACTATTATGATGTTGGTTCATGTATGAACATGCTATTGGTCTGTATTGCTAAACATGATGATGACTACACTTAATGTTATATTATGTGATGTTAGGCATTGCTTATGATCCTTTATTTGGTTTACTTGGTTGTGAAAAATTATGGGTATTTACTTGGTCATTGCACTTGTAGACTTGATTAGGGGTTATGAGTAAGAGTCTTGTATATGTTGTAATGTTATGAACTCTTATACATGCTTTGTTATTATAACATTTTGTTGGATTTGCTTTGGCGATGATTCTAATATGCTATATACATGTTGACTTTATTACGCTTGATGATGTTATTCTTTTGTTGAAGACGTTAATGTATTAATGTATACATGATTACTAGCTTATATGAACTCTTGAAGGTGCATTAAAGACTTTTAAATGATTTGGCTTGTCTTTTAAAAGTAAATGTCCCTTTCTCATGCATGCTTTCAAATGTTTTATGTGCATATGTCTATACTTAGTAAAAGATATGTACTAACCCATGTTTCTATGTTTACTAAAAAAATGTAGGTTCCAGCCGTAATGCTTTTAGAGGGCCATTGAAGAGGGATTGGAATCCTTTTCTCCATGTTCGGTAGGTCCTAAACTTCCAAGGATGATGTCACTATCTTGCTATTGGATATTGTTTAGTCTTAAAGACAATTTAGTTAATTCTCTTTCATTGACGACTTTGTGTATTCCTATATTAGGACTTTGTTGTAATGAACAATGGGTTGAGCCCAAACGGTTTATTCAACTTAGATGGTTTAATATGAGAGATATTCAAGACCTCTTATGAGATTATGTCGGTATATTGTATATGTGAAATAAAAGTAGAAGATTGTGTAGTGCTTATTATGTGAGGAGTCTTCTTCAACACTTTTTAACCTGTGAATGTACTGGCGAATACTAAGAGTCTACTTTTACTCCTCTTCGAGGCCGCCAACACCTTTTACGTCTTGGGGATACGTCGCGGATGTGACAGATTTTGATGCTAAGTAATCCTCATCCCTTACCCTAACACATTGAATTACACATGAACTATGTATGCATGTTATGATAAGATTATTATATGATTGAAAGTAGTTTCTCATGATTATAATAAAGTGTTGAGTGAAAGGTTTACTCACTTGTGAAGTGGTGTCTAAAGTGAAAGGATTGTTCTCACTTGTGATGACCTATGGTCTAGATATAAGAAGATATTTACATAGGGGTCTAGAAAAGACTAATGTAAACTTTTATGACAAAATAAGACCATTACTAAAGGGAATAATTGCCTTGAATCGAAAGAGCATGTAAATGAGATGGAGGTATCATGTTTTGTAAGTGATATACCGTGGTTTCACTGTATTTTTAATGCTTTTTCCTTATGTTTAGTGTTTGTCCAAAAGCATTTTTGTATTAATTTTTATGTAAGTTTCTCTTTCTTTGCAGGAAATCTGTCTAAAGATGAACGAGAAGTTTTTGAGAAACAAATGCAGAAAAGTTACCACCTACGGAGCTTGTGAGTGTCCGTCGTGCCTGTGACGGTCCATAGGTTGCATCGTAGTGAAGCTGCTGAAGGAAGATGGGGAAGTCTTACCAAGTGTGGGGTTACGAAGTGCATGACAGACGGTTTTAGCCATTACGGTCTGTCCTGCTGGTTCGTCGTGATAATTAGAGAAGTAGTCCTAGTACCCAAATTCCAAGAGTCTAAGTGTTATGGAACGGAGACCCTCAACGGACCGTTGTGCCTATAAAATCCGTCATACCTGCCGTCGAGTGTAATGAAGAGAGCAGCAGAAGAATTTACAAAGCATGGGACGACGGAGTCCATGACGGCTCGTCATGACCACGACGATCCGTCGCGAGGTCCGTCGACCCAGCCGCGTTTTGACAGATTTTTAGCAAAAAAAGTCCTTCTTTGATTAGGTTTTTGTTTTTTATAAATAGTTCGAAAAACCTTGTTTTTTGTGTTAGACTCTCATATAGTTAGACTTTCAGTGGTTAGACACTTTTATGTTAGATTCTTTGTTAAGAGATTATTTTGGTTATTAGACTTTTGATAGTTACATTATTCTCTGGAGTTGATTGTTGGTGATTTTGTCGATTAACCAAGTAAATTTCTTGATTTTATTGTTTGTCAGTGAAGTAAGTGCATAAATTCGTATATCATATATATGAATATTGTGATTATGATTATGCGTAACTAAACTCCTTAACTAGGGTTGTGGGAACCACGGGTGAATAATAAGGTAAAGTCTAACTAAAATAACAATTCTAGAATAGTGTCTTGCATGTGTTGATAATTCTTTCGCTTAGAAGTCTTTTTAACGGATGGACAACTTTAGAACTCACCTTAATGCTACTTGCCAGACCAATGAGGTAGATAATAGGAAAAGAATTATTAATATGGATTTAGTGTATACAATTTAATAGGCTACTATTGATTGGTACGAGGTAATAACTTAGTAAAATATCAAATACAATGCAGAGTGAAATTTTCTAGATGCCAGATCTAGGATTTAGAGATACATAACTTATCACTTTGCATGCAAGATACTAGGAAAGAACTGTTATGGTTAGAATTATCAAGTTATTAATATGTGGGGAACAATTAAACCCTAGTTACTTTTATTTATTAATTAAACTACAACGTTTGAATCGGTTAGTTGTCTACTTTGATTTAGATAATTATTTTCATTCATTTAGAAATTAAAAAAAACCTTTTATTGTCTTTGTTTTCTAAGGAAATTATTGACTAAATAATAGTAATAATAGATTGAAATTAGGTCTGAACTATTTTCCTCGTGGGAAGGATCCCAACCTCATTAGTTGGGTTCTTTACTTGATACGACCGCTATACTTCTTATTTGAGAAGTAAGTTTGAGCGTATCAAATTTTTGCGCCATTGCCGGGTAAAGTAGATTTTAGATTAACTTAAACTTATTACTATAGTTTAGTCGATATTTTATTAATTTTACTTTGTTTATTGTTTTTTATTCTTGAAGAACTAACTTCCTTGTATGCCAAATACACGGAGAGGAAGAGAACTCTTGTTTCCCTACGATCACGAATTAGAGCGTACACTAAGCAACATTAATCCAATCTTGGGTATTAATGATGATGACCAAAAGCAGAACATACCAGCTCCAGTTAATGTTCATGGTCAATTATTACCTGATGCTCAGGGTGAAAACCAATAGAGGGGATCAAATCCCGCTCCACGTCCCCAAGACTACTACAGAGGCTATGAAAATATACCAGACTTCAATGGGCCACTTGTCTTGCCCCCTCTACCACCAGGCCACACCTTTCTTGTAACTAGTAGCCTGATGCAAATGTTCACTACCAGAGGTTTGTTTTCAGGGATACATTCTAAGGATCCACATGCCTATATAGATAAGGTAAGGGAAGTGTGTAAAAGATGTGTAGGGAGGCCTGATTTGGATTTGGATGTCATAGGTCTAAGAGTGTTTCCTCTCTCACTGACAAGAAAGGCTGCTATTTGGTTCACTAAGCTCCCTTATAACTCAATTTTCACTTGGAACCAACTAAGGGCCGTTTTGTTAGCATGCTGCTACCCGGTCTCCAAGAAACTAAGCCACAAAGACAGAGTGAACAACTTTGTGGCACTACCAGGAGAGTCAGTTAGTAGTTCTTCGGATAGATTCACCTCATTTTTGAGAAGCGTCCCAAATCACCGTATAGATGATGAGTCACTGAAGGAATACTTCTATTGGGGACAACATGATAATAATAAAGCTGTGTTGGATACTATAGCCGGTTGTTCCTATGGGGAGTGTCCTTATGCTGACATTGCCGAAAAGTTAGTGAAAATCTCTCGGAACAATAAATCTTGGAGTACTAGGAAGTCATATACAGGGAGAAATAGCTTTGCAGTGCAATCCGCTAACAACCCAGCCACAGATGAAATTCGTGAAGAGATGACTCAGATGAGAACCAAGCTTTGGTTGGTATTAAAACATATTATTGGGAGTGCAAAAATGATAAATGCAGTTAACTACTTGTCTAAACCACTACCACCAAATGATGAATGCTATTATGCGGAGCATTCCAATGTGGTAAATGAGCTGATGGGGGTTTCCGACCGAGTGACCAAGGCTTAAAAAAGGAGAATTGGCGCCAAGGTCAAGGAAACAAAGGTCGGATCTATTGTAACTATAACTGTGAGGGTCATTATGTCCAAGATGGAAATTACAACCGCGACAACAACTTCAACAGGGGTAACTATGGTAACAGAAATTGTAGGAATGGGCCCTATGTCATTCCTCAAAATCATCAAGGTACTCCTAGGGGTGGTTGAGATAGTGTGGCGCGGGTTGAGACTATGTTGCATAAAACGATGAGGAGTTTCGCTGCTAATGATGAGCACATTAAAGAGTTAAGGATTGATTTAGAAGGTATTGAGAAGAAAGTTGATACACATGCAATATTGATTAAGAAGATTTAGTTCCAAATGCCCCAATTATCTGCGACTGTGAACACACGGAAACCGAGCACTCTTCCTAGCAACACTATTGGAAATCTCTAAAATGACGGACATTGTATGGAAATCACTACTCGGGGTGGTAAGCATCCCATTGACCCACCTATGGCATCTAAGGAGGAAAAGGTTATAAAAGATAATGATAAGGTGGTAGAGGGTAGTGGTGAACAAGAAGATAACACGGGAAAAGATGCTGAACTTCCTATATAGGTAATTCTCATGGCTAGACCCCCTCCTTTCCTCAAAGGTTATTAAAAAAATCGATAATGGTAAATATCGACGTTTTATAACAATGTTGAAGCAGGTCTGGTTACAAAGAAAATATCGGTCATTTTGGAGAATGATGATAGAATGCAGCATTTTGTAGTGCTATTGCTACAAGATCTCTCATACAAAAGAAAGAAGATCCGGGTACGTTCACTATTCCTTGTACAGTTGGGTCATTATATTTTGCAAAAGAATTATGTGATCTGGGGGCAAGCATAAATTTGATGCCCCTATTGATCTACAAGAAGTTGTGTTTGGGTGACCCAAAGCCCACTGCGATGCAGATACTGATTGCCGATAGAACAGTGAAAAGGACAATAGGGATACTCCATGATGTGCTAGTAAAAGTGGAGTCATTCATATTTCGGATAGATTTTGTTATTCTTGATTGTGAAGTCAATTTTGAAGTGCCTATTATTCTTAGGAGGTCATTCCTTGCTACGGGTAGAGCCTTAGTTGATATGGAAAAGGGGCAGGTAAAATTTTGGTTGAACAATGAAGAAACGACCTTTAACATTTGTAGGTCAATAAGGCAGAGTGGTGAGCTCCAATCGGCATCTTCTATATCCTACAAAGAAAAGATGAAGAAGGACCATGACCTAAAAAGTGAAAAACGAGAGTTTATTGTTGGGATTTGGTGCTTTTAGACAATTCTAGGTTGCATTGGTTTCAGGGAAGCTCAAGTCCAAATGGACTGGTCCTTACTTGAAACCCAACTATTCCCTCATGGAGAAGTTGAGTTGGAAAGTAAGGAGGGTGTGCGTTTCAAGGTGAATGGACAACACATAAAAATCTATTTCGGGCATGCTGAATCAGTAAATGAAGTAATCGAGGCATACTATCTTGATGAAGTCTTAGTAACAAGTGCTTTAAGTCGTGCCGCGATGTTAAATTAGGCGCTTGTAGGAAGGCAACCCAATACTTATAGTTTTCTTTCTAGTAATGGTAGCATTTTCTTCTAATGAGTTTTAAATTTGTAGGCCCATCACGAGGAAATTATGCAGAAAATCAAACTGCAACAGTCACTGATGGACACATCGATGGACCATCGCATGAATCCGTCGTGCAAGGAACGTCTTTCAATTATTTTTAAAACTAGGGCACACGTGATGGAACCAATGATGGAGTGTCGCATTTGCGATGGACAGTCGTCAGAGTCTCGTTGTGTCATTAATGAGCTAACCCGACCCGACACGGTTGGGGATATTTTAAAAAACTGGCAACCTTTTAAAACCCCACCCCTTCATTTCACCCATTTCCTTCCTTCTTTCTCCCATTTCCCTCCCTTTCAAAATTCCTACATCTCTTCTCTATCGATTTATCACTTCCCTAATTCCCCAAATTCCTAAAGTCTACACTATACTAGTCGGAGTCTGTTGTTGTGGTTCTGTTCATGCTAACATATTACCTTCCTTGCTTGTTTTTCTCAATTTCTAAGGTATGTGTCTCTTATCTCGACCTATTTACCTTGCATTTTTTTTAATTCGTATTTGCCTATTTCTTTTGGTAGGTCTTCATGCTTTGATCCAATTTTGTCTGACCTAGATTAAGAATCCTTAAATTGCATTGTTAAAACTCTAGAAATAGGTACTTTAGCATTGCTAGTTTACTAGGTATTTGTGATAGACACATGTAGGTTAAACACTAAAAATTCCATTTGGGTAATAGGGGATGATTGTGGCATCCCCAGTTCTGTCACTGAATGACAAAAGGAGACCCCGATGACGGACCATCGTACCCACGATGGACCGTCATAGGGTTTGTTCCAACATCCCACCGTACGTTTTTTACAAGTATTCACCAACAGATACATGTGACGGACTGTAGTTCCCACGACGGTCCGTCCTGCATAACCCTTCTGGTTGTCAGAGACCCTTTTTCCAAGAGTCTCCTACTTTTTCTAAGTGTCCTCTGACAGTTATCTACGATGGAACGTCACTCCCATGACGGTCCGTCCTGCACAACCATTATGGTTGTCAGAGACCCTTGTCCTAAGGGTCTCCCACTGTTTCTAAGTGTCCTCTGACGGATATCTACGACAGAACGTCACACCATTGATGGTGTGTCCTGCACAACCATCGTGACTGTCAGAGACCCCTCTCCTAAGGGTCTCCTACTTTTTCAATGTGTCCTTTGATGAAAATCTACGACAGACCATCATACCCTCAATGGTCCGTCCTACACAACCGTCGTGGTTGTCATAGACCTTGTCCTAAGGGTCTCCCACTATTTCTATGTGTCCTCTAACAGACATCTACGAAGGACCGTCACATCCTCGATGATCCATCCTACACAACCGTCGTGATGGTCAGAAACACATCTCCTAAGGGTCTCCATGACGAACATCGAAGACGGACCATCATTGTCATGACGGTCAGTCTTGTTTATCCGTAATACTTGTCAGAGACTTTCCTTCAGGGTCTCCGCATCAACATAGTTGAAGTAAGACATGACAGACCCCATGACGGTTCATCGTACTCAGGAAGAGCTGTCACCTTGTCCGTCGTGTTTCACTGATTAGTACAGAAAAGTAAATACATCTTAGCTCTTATATTTATTTTGTTTTGTTTTTGCTCGTCTTGTTTGCTCCTTGTCTACTAATATTGATTCTTTACAGGTACTATCTCTTATGGCACCAAAACAAGATCGAGTAGACGCACGTGGGTGATAAAAGTGTGTCACCCCGTCTGCCCGCCTGGTCATTGCCTCTTATGATGAGCGTGACCTCGAGTACGTGCCCCAGGCACTTCCACTCCATCATGAGCTGCACGTGCTACCAGAGCTACGCCCAAAAAGGTGGCATCAAGCATAGTCACTGCCTCCCGGTCTGATAAGGAGCACACACTGACCCGCACACGTTCTGGGTCATCTACTCATGAAGAAGGAGCGTCTGGCTCCTTAAGAGTTTCATGGTCAGAGGAAGCCTCCAAGTCAGCTAAAGTCCCTGCACCGGTCATATGTGCACAATCTTCCTCGTCTGATGAGGCTGATAGTTCTGAATCCTCTCCTAGAACACCGACTTGTGCTCTCAACCCAGTTGCCAACCTGCCCAACCGGTGGTGTGTCGACGGGCAATATCAAGTTTATTCAGACGCAAATTTTCTGAATGATAAAGGAGTCATCACAAGGACCCTTACTGTGGAGAGGCGGGTCCTTACGGAAAGTCTCTCTACCATGCCCGAGATCCACAACCTCTTCACCAGACACCTACTTGAGTGGACAACGCGTTCTTTGGGCAGTTATAGTGAAGATTTGGTCCGAGAGTTCTACGCCTCTTACCTGGCTACTCTCACATCACAGATTGATAGGCGGGCTACCCCCACCAAATGGGCCCCAATTGAGCATGTCCAAGTACGTGGAATTCAGGTTGATATCTCCCTGTTTGCCATCCTACGTTATCTATACAACGAGGTTGTTGATGCCAACCGTACCTCTCTCACCGCTGAGTTCAAATACCAGTGGCAAATTGTCAAAGATGACCAATTCTTGCGTGAGCCATCATTGAGAGAACACCAAGAGGTGGATGTCCTTGCACTTGTCTGTTGATGGAGAGGGTGCCGAGTGAGTAACCGAGGCGAAGGGAGCATCAAGAAGGCTAACCTGACCTTCACGGCTATGTTCTTATGGTATATTGTCCGCCATTGCCTTTCCCCCACAGCCGCTAATAATATAGTCACATGGGATCATGCAGTTCTGATGGCAGCAATGATAGCTGGGTTTGAGGTGGACTTCTCCTTTCATCCCAGGCAGTCATGCGCGAGAGGTATTTTTAGGTCACAACTACTTACCCTTTTCTGTGCATGATATTTTCTTTATGAAAGTCCGCAGGTGTGCCCATCTCGCACATTAATAACTCAAGACTCCGTTGGGCACTGTTGATATCGGCCTCATCAGGGATGAGGCCAATGAGTTTGCTCCATGCAAAGGGCCCCGCCTAGGTTTGCTTCCACTTGGTGACAATCTGGCTGAAACGGTAGCACAGGCTCGCACGCCTATGCAGGCTACTTCTGAAACCACTGACACTACCCCGATCAAGTCTATCCTGGGTAGTAGCACTGCCCCGAGCTCCTCTCGCTCAGCCTCTTTCCCTACTGTGGTCCCGCTTGCTAGGGTCCAGAATCTAGAGGCATAGATGGCTACACTCCTGCATCATATCAAGGCTTAGATGAAGAGATATATTGTTGAGGCAGAAGAGCACTTGGAGCGGGGAATGGTCTAGCACACAGAGTGGAAGATCGCTGAGGTTCATCAGTGCTTGGACGCTTTAGAGTTGCGGGTGCTAGCCCGGCCTTTTCCTCAGGTGGATGTGTCGACCTTTCAGGCTGTGGTCGAGAGTCTTCGAGCAGACATTTATATTATCCTAGAGGCTAGGGAGCCTGAGTCTGAGGCCCCTTCTGCAAAGATTTTTAAGGACATAGTGATGGTGTCCTTATTCGCCACTTTTGATATTCCACCACCTCCCCCTCGAGAGCATGCCAAGAGGCGTAAGGGTCGACAGGAGGATGAGACTATAGCACGGAAGAAAGAGCGCCGTGAGATGGAGGCTGCGAGGAGATCCTCACTTATTGATGAGGAGGCGCGTCAGATGAGGGTTGTAGAGTCAGCTTCTGGGGCATCTAGCTCCATAGATGTGGCGATAGTGGGAGGCACTGCTGATAGCGCTGTTGCTGATGAGTACACTACTGAGGGTGTCCACATTACAGAGGTAGTGGGTTCCACGGAACCGGACCCACCAGCTTGCAGATCGTGGCATTTTGCGCACCAGGTTTGCTTCACCTACCACTCTCGTATTTTAATTTTTTAATGCATTGGGGACAATTGCATGTATTTTTGTTCGGGGTGGGGTAAATGGAAAGTGAGTTCTAGTGTGAAGTCTGAGTAGCCCAATTCACTATCCTCTTTTATGGTTTTATTGCCTGTGTTCTTTTTCCCCAAGAGACTTATTATTTTTACTGTTGAACCGACATGTCTATATCTTGTGTACACAGATTAACTCTGAAACATGATGGCTAAAATGATATCCTGATTAAATGAAAATGATGCATGACTAGGCATAGTAATTGATAAATGTGTGGCTCTAAGCATGACATAGAGATACACCACTGCATGACCCTATGTCTAAAATTCAAACTAGGTGTCTGATAATCTAGTAGAGTTATGATATGTCAAGTGATTGTGAGAAAGATTTGAATAGTGCTAGAACTGGCCTTGCTAATCTTGCTAAAAGTAAGTTGTAATAGACAATTAGGAAAATATCACAGGCCCTTGTTTAATATAGCCAATTTTTAGCCTAAAAAAATTAATGAAATTAATCCCTCTTTGATCCAAATGATTTAAGCTTAAAATAGACCTTTCTTTTTCACCCAACTGATCTTTTCTGGGAATAATGTGTTGGCACTGGTCCCTCCTTGGACATGTGCACCTCAGCTTATGCCAAAAGCATAATTTGAGGGTGTCTAATGCAGTAAACAACCATTTCTTGGCCCTGACCCATCATCGGGTATTGTGTACTTTGACTTGTGGCAAAGCCATGAGTTGAGGGTGGCTATTATGAGATATGCTCTCGAAAGTGGGGTTGAAAGAACAAAGAGACAGAAAGAAAAAAAGTAAAGTGAATCAAGAACCAGTTGAAAGAAAAGTGAAATAATAATTATAAAAAAATAATAATAATAAATACAATTAATACAATCAAGAAAGAAGAGAGTCACTTATACACGCATGAAACAAGGGAAAAAAGCAAGGTGAAAGAATATGAGAAGTTGGGCGAAATAAAAATAATAATGAAAAGAAGTATGTTTAGCCGATATGTAAAGGAGGGAAAAAATTCACTTAAGTATACCTAAATATGCCCTACCTGAACCTGAGCCTATGTTACAAGCTAATAAAGTTCTATCGTGATCCTAAATGTTGTATAGCAAACTTTAAACACTGAAAATAAGGGCAAGCTTATAGAAATATGTATGAGAGAGTTGTGAATTTGTTTTGAGACTGAGTTTTGAAAAGTAATCCTCATACTCAAACTTAAATCATTGTGTGAAAAATGAGGATGTTGTTATGAAGTGAGGACACTAGTTGCAATATCGGAAATATTAGCACCTCGTTGAGAAATTGAAGAGGATAGGTGTTACTGCGTGGTGAGTCTGTGTCATGGTTTGATTCTACATAATTTAAGCATAATAGTGATAGCATGCATAAATATGATAATATTGATCGGGATAGATAGACAAATGATTGCAAAAGATAAAACATGGACAGTATTGTATTATGATTTTGTAGTGAGTCATTGTGTGTCACTTAAGGACAAACAACAAATTTAAGTTGAGGGTGTTGATATACCGTGGTTTCACGGTATTTTTAATTATTTTTCCTTTAGTTTAGTGTGTGTCCAAAAGCATTTTTGTAATAATTTTTATGTAAGTTTCTCTTTATTTGCAAGAAATCTGTCTAAAGATGAACGCGAAAGTTTTTGAGCAAGAAATGCAGAAAAGTTACCACCTATAGAGCTTGTGACGGTCCGTCGTTCCTGTGACGGTCCGTGGGTGGCATCATACTGAAGCTGCTGAAGGAAGATGGGGAAGTCTGACCAAGTGTGGGGTTACAAAGTGCATGACGGACCGTCATAGCCATGATAGTTCGTCGTGCTCGTTCATCTTGATGATCAGAGAAGTAGTTGATGTACACAAATTCCAAGAGTTTAAGTGTTATGGAACAGAGACCCTCGATGGACCGTTGTGCCTGTGACGATCCATCATACCTGCTGTCGAGGATAATGAATAGAGCAGCAGAAGGTTTTGCAATGAATTGGACGAAGGAGTCCATGATGGACCGTCGTGACCACGACGACCCGTCGCAGGGTCCGTCAACCTAGCCGCGTTTTGACAAATTTCCAGCAAATAAATCCTTCTTTGATTAAGTTTTTGTTTTTTATAAGTAGTTCGAAAAACCTCGTTTTTGGGGTTAGAATCTCATATAGTTAGACTTTTGGTGGTTAGACATTTTTGTGTTAGATTCATTGTTAAGAGATTATTTTGATTATTAGACTTTTGATAGTTACACTATTCTCTGGAGTTGATTGTTGGTGATTTTGTCGATTAATCAAGTAAATTTCTGGATTTTATTTTTTCTCATTGAAGTAAGTGCATGAATTCTTATATCATATATAGGAATATTTTGATTATGACTATGGGTTACGAAACTCGTTAACTAGTTTTGTTGGAACCATGGGTGAATTATAAGGTAAAGTCGAACTAAAATAACAATTCTAGAATAGTGTCTTGCATGTACTGATAATTCTTTCGCTTAGAAGTCTTTTTAGCGGATGGCCAATGTAAGAACTCGCCTTAATGCTACTTGACGGACAAAAAAGGTAGATAATAGGAAAAGAATTATCAACATAAATTTAGTGTTTACTATCTAATAGGCTAGTATTTATTGGTACAAGGTAATAACTTAGTAAAATATCGAATACAATGCTTTATATGAGGTAAAGAGAAGGGTTAGTATAGAAACACTCATAGATGGACCAAGGTGCGGGGTGAAATTTTGTAGATGCCGGACCAAGGATTTAGATATATATAACTTATCACTTTGCATGCAAGATACTAGGAAAGAATTGTTATAGTTATAATTATAAAGTTAGGAATCTGTGAAGAACACTTAAGCCCTAGTTACTTTTATTAATTGATTAAACTTCAACATTTGAATCTGTTAGTTGTCTACTTTGATTTAGCTAATTATTTTTATTCATTTAGAAATAAAAAAAACCTTTTAGTGTGTTTGTTTTCTAAGGAAATAATTGACTAAATAATAGTAATAATAGATTCAAATTAAGTCTGAACTGTTTTCCTCATGGGAACGATTCCAACCTCATTAGTTTGGTTATTTACTTGATACGACCGCTTTAGGGTTCCTTCAAAAGAAGTTTTGAAAGGTTGAGTTTCTTATTGGTTTCATTGAATTACGAAATTAAAGTTATGAATTGAGTTGTTAATGGATGTCTTAGATTTAATTGAGTATATTGACATGTAATTTAACTTAATTGTAATACTTGTTGATGGCTTGGCATAATTGAAAAACATGATCCTCAACCCTTAATCCTAGTTGGTAATCTTTATCTATATTGTGTTGTGATCTTGTAATTGATTTAGTTAATGATTGGATTACTTTAATATAGTGTTGATATGAATAAATCAAGATGAATTATAGGTCTATTATGTCAATTCTCAAGAGCTGATCTAGGGCATGAAGTATATTGTAAGGTGGTCTGTGAATCTTGTCTTAGACTATAATATAGTGTTGAATTGTTTTATAGAGATGCTCTTGGCCTTGTTATATTATTGATTATATTTATGGATTATGATACTCCCGTAGTGGGTTGAGTGTATGGTTGATGGTAAGGCCCTTAAAAAGAACTATGGAGGAGGTTTTATAAGTCTTGAAATTCTTATTTACTTTTTAAACTTGTGATTGATTGTGGTTAAGTCATGATATAGTGTTGGAGTGTGCATTGTCTAGGGTTGATAGGATGGTATTATTATTTAATTGAAATGTCTTCAACGTTGATTGTGAGGTTTCTTAGGGTGTACATATAAAAAGGATGATGATGTGTATCAAATGTTCCCAATTACTATGTTATATGTAATTCGTTAACCTTACTTATTTGAATTGTGATGAAAGGAATATTACTCAGGCAATTATATTGAGCTAAAATAATGATGATTATACAAGGGCTAGACCCTATGACCTAAATTAATTTATGATTGTTAATAAAGAAGCAAAGACATTTCAAAAAAGGGACTTAGCTTAGCACTGAGTGAACTTGACAATGAGAGGTGATGGCTTTTCAAAGAGGAAGTGTTACCCTATAGGTCTAAAAGTGATGTTTATTCCCCTTTGACGGATACTCATCCAATGATTCCCATGAGGTGAGGCCCCAATTACCAAATGGTATGTAAAGGGAATACCTATCTCTTAGTTCCTTAAACTATGCTGCAACCATAGGCTACTAGCTAGTGGATCCACATATATAGCTATGTTATGTTAGGTTTTACCTTGGCCTGTAGACCACCTTCCATCGCTATAAAGTCTTATGACATCGGATTCCACATTTAGCTCATGTGGTCTATGTCGGTTAAGACAAGTGTTCCCTAAACTAAACTGAAGTAATGATGTATAAACTATCTAAAGTGACTTGAAGGGTTTAACTTGACTTAGGTAGGGGTATGGGACTCTACTTAGGTCTTGCACTAGTTTTCCTTGATAGGATCTTTAGGAGGTTAATATTATGTATATAGATAATGACAAATGTAAATGACTTTGCATGCCGATTTGAAGCTTATGAACATGGAAATTGATCTTTATTGATAAAGTATGAACTTATGAATATTTGAAGGTTTTTTGGTGTGAAGTATGACACTAATTGTAGTTCTTGTGGCTTTACTTGATTAAGTAGGGTTATGGGGCTCTTCTTGGTCATTGCACTTGTTGATTCTATGACGAGTTATGATTAGTTATCTTACTTTTCTATTTAGGTGATAAACTTTTATTCATGATGTGATGTTATTTCTTAATAATAGAGTTTTATGAGATTTTGGGTTTTCCAGTATGATTTATATGTACATGATTTATTTGACATGTTAAACATGAGTAAAGGATTAGTATAGTTTCGATAATTGTGCATAAGTCCTTAAAGAGGTAAGTTGGCATGTTTCAACTAAATGTCCCCTTTTAGCATGTTTTGGTGTTATATGTGCATATGATCTCATACTTAGTACATATGGAGTACTAACCCCATTTTCTTCTCTTTTACCTAACATTTTAGGTTTCGCTTGTTGAAGGGTTTGAAAGGCGAACTAAGGAGGACTTGGATATCTCCTTTCATCCAAGAGGGTAGGTCCTCACTTTGCGAGGGCGATACCAATATTATTTCTTATGGAGTTCTTTTGTTATGAGTTTAAGACTCATTTATGCTCATTCTATTTTTATTGTGTACGACTTGTATAAGCCTATAGGTGGCTTCTTAGCTTCTTATTTTTTATGTAGAGCTATGATTATATTTTGATAATCGATTAGATGGTAAGAGATGAGACAATTGTTGAGACTATATTTTGTCTTATACACGTATACAAAATAAAAGTAGAAGGCTATGTAAACTTCTTATACAAACGAGTCTATGTATACTCGATATTAATATTATTATGTGTGTGTAGAGGTCTATGTAAAACCTCGATTAGATATAGTTAAAAAGTTTTAATTCTTCTGTATTTTCAATCGATGAAAGTGATGGTGTAAGATAGTCTTAGTCCTCGAAGAGGACGATGATGCCGGTTAGTCTTGGGGGAAACAACCCGGATGTGACATTTCTCAACAAAGTTATGATTAGAAAATACTCTAATCACGATTATCAGAAAGAAAAATTTATTAGTGATTGACCCAAGTTATTTGCTTAATAGGTTAGAATAAAATTAAAAAATCAATTTGAAGAAAAAATTTCTTACAATCAATTAACCTTTGGTGACCTCGGGACGGACCGAGTTCCGGGACGAGATCTTTAGCAAAAAAGGGCAGAGTAACAGAAGGGAGCAAGAACAATAAAAAAACATTAAATAAAAACATAAAAAAGGAAGAACAAGAAAGCGGTAATTAAACTAACTCTTTAAAAAAACTTGAATTTTAAAACGTAAAAAACAAATTCTTAAAATAACTAGAGATAAAGTATACTTACAAAATAACATTTATTGATTAAGTAAAAGAGAGAACATAGGTTGAAAGGGAAATGGAAAAGATAGGGGAAATGGAGAGAAGGTGTAGGGACAAAGTAGAGAGGTTTCAATGTCGTATGATAGTGAATGCGTCTAGTGGTACAAGTTAAAAGCCTTAAATGGGCCTAAAAAATAATAAATAACCTAACTTGTTATGTTATCTATTTACATGTGTGCATATACTAATTCACATGATTTTTTGTAACTTGTAACTACTACCTTATTACAAATAAGTGATAATAATTGTACGTGGCTTAGAATAGATGTCACGTTAGCTGAAACTACTTACGTAGCCTTCATTACATGTTTATCTTCTTTTTCTAAAATTTTATCTTCAAAGTATATCTTGTTATTTTGTCCTCTTGTTACTTTGTGACTTTATTCCTTCGGGGTCCACATGTTTTTGGAATTGTTGACATACTGAAAAAGCTTGTTTTGTCCAGTGCTGATTTTCATAGTGGTCTTGAAACTTGTATATCATATCTTTGCATTTAGGGTCAACTGTTGGATATTTCCTTTCTTAATATTTTTCTTGTTTATCATCAAAGTTATAACAAAGTGTGTCAGGACTTTATTTTTATTATGAAAGTAATTTTTTGTTATTTCTTGTAGGAGTAATATCTGATAGTTCGTATTTTAACTTCGCATCAATATTGAGGTTTAAATAAGACTTCCTTGAACCTTCTTTTAAATCTTTCTTTGGAATTGTAAGAATTCCTTCGGATGCTTATCTTGAAATTATCTTATCAATGAGTGACTACTGATATGTCTTGATTGAATATGTGATCCTCTGAAAAATTTTACAAACATCCTTTTGTGTTGAGTTGATAATACCTATTGACTTTCTCAAATATTATCTCAATATAAATGTATCTTTTAACAGAAACTTAAAATCCCTCAGGTTTTTGCGGGGATCTTCCGTCTCCACATAATTTTTGTTGGTGTAGCAGGGCTTCCATAATTTTCATATTTTATGTAGTATTCGACAGTACCTTTAACACTTGTTGACCTCTATTACTTTTGGAGAAATCTCGGACTTGTTTGTATGGTTTAACAATCTTCATGTTATGACTTGAAGAAGTATAAAAATGATCTTTTCAGTTTTGGTTATTCCTTGTATTATTAATTCCCTTGAAAATTCTTATAAAATTTTGTGAGACTCTCTCTTTTTATTTAAAATTGATAAAAATAAAAAAATCATGGAAAATTCATGGTTGCATTGCAGTCATTATTATCTATTGAAAGAGGGTAGATCCTAGTGCTAAAAATCTAGAAGGAGAAGGTTTTGTAACCTTTATTGTAAAACTTTCTTTATGAATAAGTGAATATACTTGAATGATATTTTTATCTTTTAGGAAATTACTTTAATCTTTTGACATATTATTTAGGTAAGGAAAGATATGATAATTTCCTAGCACTCTGGTATAGATGTCATATAATTGGGAGGTATAAGACATTATTTGATTGATGAAACGAAAACCTAATATAATTTCTTAATATATGTCTTTGGTTATCATGATATCATTTATGAAATCAATTTCGTTATTGCATATATAATTGTTTTTGAGTTTATAACATAATTGAAGCTTTTCTCCTGTTACGGAGAATAACCGTGTAGTGCCTTTATCTAGACATTTATGAGGAATTTTGATCTTTCAATAATTCAATTTTGATCCATGCCGGTATCAAATAATGCATTTTTGTGAATGATATAGTTTTTATCTAGAACTAATGTTATGGGTATGTGGTAGCTTTGTGATCGAATCGCCATAATTGTATTAATTTCTAATTTCGAAATAGAGTGTATCAGAGACTCTACTTCATTTGATGTTTCTCCATCTTCTGATTTCCATCCCTTCCATTCATGTTTTGGTGTTAGATTTTTAAATGTTTTATCAGTAACTTGCTCAATTTTTAAAGTGTTGAGTCTCTACTTAATTTTTTTTTTATTTTATCTCTTATTTGTATTAATTCGGCCTGAATACTTTTAGATTTGTTTCACGTTAATTGATTGTTAAAATTTATTTAAAACACTTGAACATATCAAAGGTCTTAATAGTCCTATTATCCGATTATTTATGAAGAACTAAATCTCCTAAAGCGATTAAGTATTTTTTTTCTTGAAATGAGGATCCTCAATATGATCTGTCATATCAAAAAATGTGTCTTTACTACTAGTGATGAAATTTATAGAATGATTCTTACAGGTGCAAATGGCACTGTTCATTCACAAGAGTCCGATTACTTATTATCATCAGAATCATAGGCTAAATTTACTTGATCTTCATTGCAATGATTTTCATCGAAGGAACATTTTTTTTATTTTCTAGGATAAAAAACAACTTATATTTAACTTCTTCTTCTAATTCTAACATAATAAAATTTAATTTTTTTAGTAGTGGCTGTACAGTCTTTGGCTTGATGTCCCATTTTTTCACAGTCCCAACACCTTTCAGTGTTGTTTGATTTAAATCAATTTTTACTAGGGTCATGGTTGAGCCTTTTTTTGTGATGACGGACAACTCGCAATGATACTATGGCTAGTTGGAAAGCCTTTCAATCCAATCTCTTGATTCACATGAATGTGAAACCGTTGCAACCGATCCTGCATACCCATCATCCGCCGCTTAAAGTAATGGCCAAGGTTTCTATGGATTCAGCCCTGTGGAAAAATAGTGTTGTGGGCAATTTAGTGGGTTTTTTCTGATTTATTTTCATTCTTATGGATTCTTTTAATTCTTTTAGAAGCCTCTTTTGATGGGGGCAGATAGTTTAATATAAACGAAGTCTTCAAAAAAAATTTCTAGTTTCTTTTTTAATATTTTACGAGCTTTTTTTAATTGATTGCTGAATGTTTTTATTGTTAATAATGTTGCACTAGTAAATATTATTTACTTTCAATTGTCATGCTACACAGATTCCTTGCATAACTGTTACCTTTAAAAATAAAAATGCAGTGCATTAATTATGTAGCATTTCTTATTATTTTTTAAACAACAAACCTAAAGAAAGTATCAAATACAACTTCAAATTGATGTGTGTCTCTACAACGTCTATGTAGGTTGGTATTCATAATTTTGAAGTGTTTCACAATTATCAAAAGGGACATACTTGATGCCTAGGATTCACTCTCATTGTGGAAATACATTATCGTGCCTCGAGAGTGTACAACTTATAAGATTTCATCTAAACCTTTTATTTTGGTTATAGAAAATGAATACTCGGAGGAATGTGGGTAGGAGACTTTAGAAGGAGATTGCTAATGCGGGAGCTCCTCTCCGTGGTGATCAAGTTCCTCTAGAGGAGAATGTTGTTGATGATCAAGCCCCGACAAACCCTCAAACATTGTCGGATGAAGATATAAGGGCTGACCTCATTCAATTATCCCAAGACCCAATGGTTCAAGCCCAAGATATGACTGTAACAACCCTAAAAATGAATAGGATAAATACATAAGGTGATTTATTTATTATTTAAAAACTAAAATTTTAAGGGAAAAATGGTCCTTTCACGTATAATTAGTTAAATCAGATTTTAAGTATTAAGGAGAGCCCTAAATTAACTAAGTCATTATATAAGCCTAAACAACTTCACACATTTCACTCTCTCACGTCTATCATATTCTCACGTTCAAACTCTATTGTTTTCTATCTGCCAATTAACGTGAAGAACAGAAAATATAACAAAGGTTCTTCACACTTGAAGAATCACGAAAAAAAATCTATGAAAGCAAGATAATAAAAAACGTTAAGGCAAGGGATATTTCCGTCGAGTTGGTGGTGACACTTTAGGTGAGTTTGACGTGGTTTTAGAGGAAGGTTTGGGCAGCAACTTAAACGTTTGAACATCAATTAAGGTGTGGGTTTATTATTTATTGGTTCCTTTCCCGAGATACCCCTTAAGATTCAAGATATTCACTCCGAAAACTAGAATTGTTCCCCTCATGCATGTCCCTGTCACTAGATCTCATTGAACTTTAGGTTGAGTATGTTTGCTGGTACAAAGTAGGGATGAAATGTGTTTTCGTGATGTTTATGTTTACGTATGCATGTTAAGAATTTTGTGAATAATGATTATGTTGTTCTAAATTATGTGAACAAGTGATGTGGGTGTGTATGTGTGGCAGTGAAGTTGGTCATTGTTTGAAAGTGTGCAAAGGCATGTTAATTCTTGTATTTTATGTAGTAAAATTGTGCACAATGTGATGTTTATATGGTGTGTGAAGTTACAATTTTGAATGAAAATGCTTAACTAATATAACTACTAAACTACACCTAATAATGCACTAAATTCTTGGTGAAATGCCCTAAGAAACTAACATGAAAAGGTTGATGAAAGAAAGATAAAAATTATGAATAAATTTCCAGCCTAATGTACTTTAAATTTCATTCAAAAATGGGGTTGAAATATGGAAATTTAATACATTTAAAAGAGGTGAGGCCACCAGGATTCGAACCTGTTACCTCACCCTTTAGCTATTGGAATTAGCGATTAAGAAAAAAGAAAAGGGGGCTAGGGGAATCGAAAAGGGGTTTGTTGGAGTGAATAAGAATAAAAAAAAGGGAGGCGTGGGAATCGAACCCACGACCTCCAGGCAGCTAGTGAAGAAGATAAAATAAAGAAACGAAAATGTGAGGCGTGGTAGTCTAACCCACGATATCAAGGATGGAAAGAAGAAGGCGATTTAAATAAAACAAAAAAGAGGTGAGGCTGTGAGTGCTCGATCCCACAACCTCACAGCCAAACACCTAGACTAGTGAGTTTTAATTAAAAATTCAAATAAGGAGGGTGTGGGGGTTCAAACCCACAACCTCCCAATGCTCTAGCAAAATTAACAACAAAAATAAAGCAGATGTATGGGTTCGAGCCCACAAACTGCCAATGACCTGAAGAAAAAATAAAGAATAGAATGGAAGAGGTTGTGGGGGATCGAACCCATAACCCTTCGGCCAATTTAAGAGGAAACCGAGTAGAAAATTTAAGGTATAATGTTAATGTTGGAGTGCAATCTAGATTTCCAATGTTGTGGAGATAAAAAATTTAATCAATAAAAAATGTAAGTGTTATCCAAGTGATTAGAATTTGGTTTCCTTGCCCAAACATTCATATTGATACATAAGTCATACGTGAACAAAATATCCAAGAATAATGCCACCTATTTAGATCGAAATCAAGATCTTGGATATATACAAGATACATAAGTCTTGTACTACATAATCTTAGAAATTTATGAATCAATTAACAGAAATATGAATGGAGCCCCATGTCTTGTATGTATAGACTCATAAGTCTAGCATACATTCAAAAGTAAGTGAACTTAAGATGTATGTAATGAAATGATGAACCCTAGAAGGGTGAAGTATGAGTGTAAGATACACTAAATGGCCAAGTGCATTGGCATAAAATGAGATGAACAATGAAATGATGAAATTACAATAAAATGATGAAGCCCTAAAAGGGTTAAGTGAGGGTGTGAAACACACTAAATGGCCAAGTGCATTGGCATATGAGGAAATGAATATTCACGTAAAAAGAGGTGAGTAACTAAGAAAAGCAAAAGTGCCAATGATAAGAAATGTGGTGACAACTTGATATGAGGCTAATTTAAAAGATGAAAGAAATGTCAAATGAACCTAAGTAAATGTTACCAAAACGTACTCATCAATGAGAGTGTAAAGTTAATGAAAAGACAAGTCTCTATGAACACTCTAATGAAAGTATTGAGCTTAACACCCTTAATACTATTGATGAGATGAGAAATCATCTAATGAGCTATGATTTCTTGATACTAGAATCAAGATTTCATGACGTATAAGATAAATGAAATGGAACTTTATATTGAGCACCAATAGGCTAGCTTGGAGCGGTGTTGCCTTCTTCATGTAACTCTCATGAGATGAGATTGTCCCGCTTGCCGGGTATGGGTCTCCTTACATATCCTAGTCTTCAAACCTATACAACCAATAGAGGGATCTGGCGAGGTTAAATTCATATGTACGCTAGCATGTTATGGGTCACTTTGGCCGGTGATTCCGACACAAGAATTTCATGATGCTCACATGATCTATGTCGGTTAAAGTTAAAGTTCCCAATGAAAGAATGAGGCAGCCCAAATGATGCACATAATGAAATGAATGATACCAAAGGTGTTAGGATAGGACAATCAAAAAGTTAGTTAGATTCAAGTAATGACATGAGGTCATTCTTAATCATTTCACAACGAACCTAATGAAAGTCTTAAATTACATCTTAGGTATAGCTGTTGTTTACACTGGCCTATGAATGAAATGAAATGGAGAACGTATGAATGAACAAAGCAGACTCTGTGTTTGCTAATGAAGACTCTCTAGTTGAGGTCCCATCTTTTGAGCCCTCATTTCTGGATGTCTTGATGCTAAGTCTATTATTCCAAGGTCTCATGGCATATGAATGAATTAAATTAAAGAAGTTATCTGCTACATGCAAAATGTGTTGTATGCTATATAATAGGTGCTATGTGTAAATGTTATGTGCTGTGTCAAAATGTGAAAATCATGATGATATTTGTTATTCTCATGGCATAACTTTCCTATTCCAAATATGGAAAGCTCACTAACTGTCCTAATCCGAATCTGGAAAAACTAGTTAATCTCAAATTAGTAAGTCTGCTGACTTGACTTCCAAAAGTATCTTGTTGTTAGGAAAGAACTATTCTTTCTCATGAATGTCCTTGGTGTGTGCTTTCATATACCCATACTTTGTACAAGTGTGTACTAACCCTGTACAAACTCTACTATTTTAGGTTCAGGCACAGGTAGACGATAGAGCTACTGGATCTTCATTGCAGTTATCCGGACGTTCAGCATTCATCCGACTTTGGTTGGTCCTCATGCTTTCGAGGATAGTTCTGTTTTATATTCTAGCATAGTTTTAGAGTTGATCTAGTAGAGAATGTTCCACTATCATTTCTTTCCTATTTTTATTCAGACTATATACTGGTGCCGTTTTGGTAATTGTACACTTAATAAGAATTGAACTATTTCTTTCAGTTACATATCTCTTAATGTTAGATGGTGATGGCGAACAATTACGTATTTATGAGAATGTTTTTATAAGTATTTTAAGAAACAAAAAGTTTCAAAATTTCGGCTAAAATTAACCTATATAAAGTAAGAATGACGTAAGTAGGCTTGTCTGCAACTTCTGAGAGGTCAACGATGCCGTTCTTGTTTGGGGTCTAGATTCCAATCATGGCAATGACGACTCAAGATAATCAGGAGGTTGCACCTAGGGTTCATCAACAAGCTTCTACTATTGTTTTCCAACTTAGGGATTTCAGTTGGATGAATCCTTCTATCTTCTATGGGTCTAAGGTTGATGAATACCCACAAGAGTTTATTGACGAGGTGTACAAGATATTACTTTATGCTATAGGGGTGTCTATTAGTGAGAAGGACGAGTTTTCCACCTACCAACTCAAGGATGTGGCCCAAACTTGGTATGTGCAAATGGAGAGACAATAGGACACTTCGAGGTGGGTCGAATTACATGGGAGACCTTTAACAAGCATTTGTTAATCGGTTTTTCCCTACGGAAATGAGAGAAGCTAAGGTGGTGGAATTCATTTACCTCCGCCAAGGGTGTATGAGTGTTCATTATTACTCTTTGAAGTTCATTCAATTGGCCAAGTATGCTCCTTCCTTTGTTTCCAATTCTAGAGACGAGATTAGTCGATTTGTGACAGTTGTATCACATGACTTACAAGAAGAATGTCATTCGGCGATGTTACATGACAATATGAAAATTTCCCGTCTTATGGTTCATGCTAGGAGGGTGGATGAGTCTAGACCTAAGAGAAAGGACATGGATTCAAAAAGGGCAAGGTCTTTTGAGGGTGGAGCTACAAAGAATATGCTTGAGATTCAAGACAAGCCTAATTTCAAGAAGAGATTCTCAAATCAAGTTCCATGAAAAATTCCTAAGGATAGGTATCGAAAGGACCCTACACCGAAATCCTAAAATGGGAAGATTGGGAGTTTTTCTAATGAGAAACCTACTTGTGCGAAATGTTGAAAGGGTCATTTCGGTGAATGCTTGATAAGAACGGGGATTTTCTTTGGTTGTGGAAAAAATGGATACAACGTGAGAGATTGTACTATGATAAGGGGCAATGATAGAGTGGACAGCCAAGTGATTCTAGTGATTCTCCCAAGAAGAATCGCTTCTATGCTCTTCCTTCTAGGGGTGAGCAAGAAACTTCTCCCAACGTGGTGAATGGCATGTTAAAAATCTTTACTATTTATGTGTATGCTTTACTTGATCTGGGTGCTACTTTGTCCTTTCATACACCTCTAGTAGATAAAAAGTTTGGTGTTTTGTCTGATATTTAACATGAACCTTTTCTTGTGTCTACTCCAGTGGGAGAGTCGGTTGTTGGTAAAATAGTCTATCGAAATTGTCCTATTTCATTGCCCAATAGAGTTTCTTATGTGGATCTAGTTGAACTAGATATACTTGATTTTGATATCATTATGGGTATGGATTGGTTACATGCTAGTTTTTGCTACTTTTGATTGTAGGACAAGAGTTATGAGGTTTAATTTCCCAAAAAAAACCGTTGTTGAGTGGAAGGGTGAGAATTCTATTCCTAGAGGTCGCATCATATCTTGTCTAAAAGCATGTAAAATGATCTCAAAGGGTTGTCTTTATCACATCATAAGAGTCCAAGATTTGTATTCCAAAATTCCTCATATTCAGTTGGTCCCCGCCGTAGTGAGGGAATTTCCGGAGTTTTTTCCTAATGACCTTTTGGTTATTCCTTCAAAATGGGAAATTGATTTTGGTATCAATTTGCTACCGGAAACAAATCCCATTTCAATCCCTCCATATCGGATGGCTCCGGCCGAATTGAAGAAGTTGAAGGGTCAACTCAAGGATTTGCTTGACAAAGGCTTTATAAGGACTAGTATATCTTCATGGGATTCTCCAGTGTTATTTTTCAAAAAGAAAGATGGGTCATTGAGAAAGTATATAGACTACCGTCAACTCAACAAAGTTACTATCAAGAACAAGTATCTCTTCCTCGGATAGATGATTTGTTTGAAAAACCACAAGGGGCGAGTTACTTTTCAAAAATAGATTTGAGGTCAGGGTATCACCAACTTAGGGTGAGAGGTGACGATGTCTCAAAGACGGCTTTTCGCACTAGGTATGGGCACTACGAGTTTTTGGTAATGTCTTTTGATCTTACTAATGCTCTAGTAGTGTTTATGGACCTAATAAATAGGTTGTTTCAAAATTTTCTTGATTTATTCGTCATTGTATTTATTGATGACATCTTGGTATACTCAAGGTGTGAGAGGGACCATATGGGTCATTTGAGGGTAGTATTGCATACCCTTAAAGAACACAAATTATTTTCCAAATGTAGTAAGTGTGAATTTTTGTTGAGTTTTGTGGCATTGCTTGGTCACATCATATGTAGTGAGGGAGTTGAGGTAGACCCAAGGAAGACGGATGATGTAAAGAATCGTCCTAGTTAATTGACTCCAATCGATATTAGGAGTTTCTTTGGTCTAACGGATTACTATCAGAGATTTATGGATGGATTTATATGCATTGCATCTCCTTTGACTTCATTGACTCAAAAATGTAAGAAGTCTGAATGGTTGGAGGAGTGTGACAAAATCATCCAATTGTTGAAGGATAGCCTTACTTCCGCTATGGTGTTGACATTACCGGAGGGTACAAAGGGGTTTGTTGTTTATTGTGATTAATCCCGTGTGGGTTTGGGGTGTGTGTTTATGCTAAATTTGAAGGTGATTGCCTACTCTTCTAGGAAACATAAGGTACGTGAAAGAAATTATCCTACTCATGACCTTGAGCTAGCGGCTGTAGTGTTTTCTGTAAAAATTTGGAGGCATTACTTGTATGGGGTTCATGTTGATGTCTTTACAGACCATAAGATTCTCCAATATGTGTTTACTCAAAAGGAGTTGAATCTCCAGCAAAGGAGATAAGAATTGTTGAAAGATTATGATATGAGTGTCCTCTATCACCCCAGCAAAGCTAATGTGGTGGGGATGCTCTAAGACGTATAACTATGGGTAGTGTATCCCACATTGATGAAGCTAAGAAAGATCTAGCGAAAGAAGTGCGTAGGTTGTCTAGGTTGGGAGTGAGGTTGGAAGGTTCTCCAAATGGGGGTGCTATAGTTGATCATAACTACGAGTCATCTTTTGTTGTTGAGGTGACGTCCAAAATACACCTCGACATATCTTTAATGGAGTTCAAAGAAGCTGTCCTTGACAAACTTTGTGAGACAGTATCATTGGGGGGGATGGTATTTTGAGGTGCCAAGGGAGACTGTGTGTTCCCTATATAGATTGTTTGACGTATCTGTTCCTTAAAGAAGCTCATGGGTTATACTAAGATGTAACATGACCTATGGGATATTTATTGGAGGGAAGGTTTGAAGAAGGCCATAACGAAGTTTGTTGCTATGTATTTTAATTGCCAACAAGTAAAGGCCGAATATCAAAAGCCGAGTGGCTTACTACGAGAGATATAAATTCCTACTTAAAAATGGGAGGATGTTAATATGGATTTTTTAGTTGGGTTATCATAGACTCAAAAGTCATATAACTCAGTATGGGTGATTTTTTATAGGTTGACTATGTCCACTCAGTTCATTCCCGTCAAGTCTACTTATTCGGCGGAGGACTATGCAAAGATCTTCATTGATGTGGTTGTGTGTCGTCATTGTATTCCGTTGTCAACTATTTTGGATCGGGGTGCACAATTTACGTCTAGGTTTTTGAGATCGTTCCAAGAAGGTTTGGATACTAAGGTGAAGTTGAGCACCGTTTTTCATCCTCAAACGGATGGTCAAGCAGAACGCACTATTCAAACCCTTGAGGATATTCTTAGGGCTTGCATTATTGATTTTAAAGGAATTTGGGATAAGCACTTGCCTTTTGTGGAGTTTACTTATAACAATAGCTTTAATTCATCCAACTCCATGGCCCCTTATGAAGCTTTGTATGGTAGAAGATATCGGTCAAAAAAAGGTTGGTTCGAGGTGGGTGATCCTTCGATTCTTTGTCCCGATTGGATTTTTAAGACCTTGGAGAATGTCCACATCATACGGAACCGGTTGCAAACGACCTATAATCGACAAAAGTCTTATGCCGATCATAGAAGAAGATATTTGGAGTTTGAAAAGGGTGACAAAGTGTATTTGAAGATTTCACCAATGAAAGGGGTTGTTAGATTCTGCAAGAAAGTGAAATTGAGCCCTTGTTATGTGGGGCCCTATGACATTTTGCAACGGGTTGGTAAAGTGGCCTATAAATTGGAACTTCCTAATGAGTTAGCTTTGGTTTATCTGATTTTCCATGTCTCTACGTTGAAAAATAGTATTTGTGATCCCGAGTCCATTCTTCTTATTGAGGTCTTGGTATGAAAGATGACCTCGCTTATAAGGAAGTTCCAATTTAAATTCTTTATATACAAGTCAAGAAGTTAAGGAATAAAGAGGTTTTATCCGTAAAAGTGTTATGGAGGAATCAATTAGTTGAGGGTGCTACATAGGAGGCCGAGGCTTATATGAAGTCTCATTATCCTCATCTTTTTGAGATTAAAGGTTAACGATTCTTTTTTATTATATAATTATGACAAGAATTTGTGGTTACTTGGTTTTTGGATGAAGTCAACATGGATCTTATATCAATAAGGGTACTGCCCGAGTTCTGGGACAAAATCCTAAGTAAATTTGGGTAAAGTAACGGAAGGGAGCAAACACTTAAAGAAAAAGAATAAGAAAAATTAAACAAAAAAAATTACAAAAGTAGTAAACAAACTTAAATTTTAAACCTTTAAAACATAAACTTAATAATTAAAATAAGTAGAGAATACTTACAATGAAAACTTTTTATTGATAGGGAAAGAGAGAGAACATGTATGGGAGAATTGGAAAATATAGGGAAAATAGAGAGAATTGTAGAGAGATTTTCAAAGTCATTAAGATTTTGAATGTCCTCTGCTAATACAAGTTGAAAGTCTTCATTAGGTCTCAAAAGTGCTGATTAATCTAACTTATTATGATATCTACTTACATGTGTGCATACACTAATACACATTATTCATCCTACATGTAACAACTACCTATTAGAAATAACTGATGATAATTATACGTGAATTGAGATGGATGTCACGTGCTGGAAGTACATACACATAGCCATCACTGAATGTTTATCTTCTTTTGCTGAAAGTTTATCTTTAAAACATAGATCTTGTTATATGGTCTTTAGCCACTTTGTGGATTTATTCCTGCGGGATCCACTTTGTCACTTTGTGTCTTTGGACTTTATTCTTATGGGGTCCACTTGTTTTCTTATTTGTTGACATAATAAATTATAACACATGCTTTACACTTTATTGTTTTTTATTGAATATGATACATATCCTCATTTCTTCATCATCAAAGTGTGTTTTGCTGTTACTTTCTTTTAATTAAGAATGTATGTTTGTGCTATTCCCCGTAGATCTAACATATATTCATTGCTAAGCTCTTTATTGAACGTAGCAATATCTAATAATACAATTTTTATTTTGTATCAGTGTTGAAGTTAAATAAGGCTTCCTTGAGCCTTATTTTTAATGTTTCTTTAAAGTTGTCATAATCCCTTCTGGTTGATGAACTTCAATCTAACTCATCTTTGCGAACAACAAGAGTCTGTCCTTTATTTTAATGGTTTTGTTTAAATGTTTGATCTTCTCAAATTCACGAATGTCGAAGAACCAACTAATAATATAAGAGATCCTTTTGGCAATAAAGAATTTTAGTTTAATATTTCTGATAAGGTAGATATATTTCTTTCTACCTGAAACTTATCAAACTCTTATTCATGTTTTGTTTATAATACGTGTTTACTTCCTCCTAATTGATTCCACCATTGTAAAACCATCGGGATTGGTCGCGTTCTTTATTTCTTTTGAATATTTGATAAACCAAGTGTGGGTATTTGGTCTAACAAAAATAAAATTATACAAGACTGCTTCATAATCATACAGATTATTGTTTTTGGTCAACGAGATTTCGATAAGTGAATAGAGGTATGTAGATTGTCTATAAACCATTCAAATCGACTCAAGATTCTTTTAATAGTGAACTTTTAATATTGTATACTATCTACGTTACTTTCGTCAAATGTATGCTTAATTTCTATCAAATTGGTATTTTTAAAAAATAAATTCATAATACCTCCGGGTCTTGAGGGGATCTTCCGTCTCCACATAATTTTTATTTGTGTAGCAGGGCTTTAGTAAGTCCTGCATTTCAGAATTTTCACATTTTTTATCACGTGCGATAATTGGCAATACCTGTAATATTTTAAAATAATTTTTTTTTATTTGAGTAACCATATCTTTTTCTTTTTTGGGAGTGGCCCCGAAATTCACTTGTTGGTATACCTCTGCGATTTTCATCTTATAACTATCCGTTGTTTTGATTGAACTATTTTTATTTATTGAAGAGGATGAATTTTCCTAGAAAACTGAATGAAGTGGTTGTAGATTGTGTGAACTAGTTATAAGTTCTTTTAATGGTGATGGTATAATATGTTCTGGTAGGGTGGAATACATGTATATTTCTTCAGATTTTGTTTGATCTTCTTCATAAAATGTTTGTTTCATCTTTTCTTCGGGTTTAAACATCGGGAAAGGTCTTTTTCCTCGCCTCATTATTTCCTTCGAAGAATTATTGTATTAAAATTTTTGTGAGATTTCCTCCCTTTATTTTAAAAATGAAGTTGTATGATAATATTTTCCATCTAAAATATGCATAATTTTTATAAAAAATATTTTAAGTTGCATTGCAATTATCATTTAAATTATTTTGAAATTTAGTAACTCCTAGTGATATAAAGAAGGCTAGATGAAACATAGGATGAGGAAAAGATTTAGTAGAATTTTCTGGATGTCAAAATATATTTATTTTAAAAGTATTTTTTCTATTAGAAAATAACTCTCTACCTCTAATATATAGTTTAAGTAGGGGAATATAAGATTTGTACCTAGTATTCTGGTACGAATGCCTTAATGTATCATAACCATAATAGTATTAATTCATAATTTAGATAGACATTCTGCGAGGAATTCGATTTCTATTGATGTTTCTTCAGTATTGGATAGATAATTTTCTGGTTCCTGATTAAGTGGTAATTTAGTAATTGTGTCAGCTTCTAAGGTTTTGAATTTATGTTTATTATTTTTTTATCTTTTATTTATATGAATTCTTCCAGATTATTTTGTAAATATATTTTGGATTTAATTGGTTGTTTAAATTTATTCAAAATATTTGTCATATCAAAAGGTTTAATAGTTTTGCTGTCATGTTATTTTTCAAAGACGAAACTTCTTAACGTAATTAGGTATTTTTTTCGTAAAACAAGGATTTTTAATATGATTTATCATATTGAAGAATGTTTCCTATTTACTACTAGTAATGATATTTATGGAATGATTTTTGCAAGTGCAACTTTCCCTTCCTTATTCACAAGTGTCTGATGATTTACTATCTTTAGAACTATACTTTATAAGAAACTGATCATTGTTGCTACGATTTTTATAGGAGGAGGAATTATTTTCTTCTAAAATAGAATATTTTAACTTCTTTTTCAAAAATTAACATGTTAATTCTATTTCTTTTTATTAGTTCTTAACAGCGTTATCCGATTTAAATCTATTTTTACCAGCTCTATGGTTGGACCTTTTGAATCTTCTTTTGCAATGATGAGATTCTTCTGGTTTATGTTCCTTTTTTTGGTTCTCCTTTTTAGAAACCTCTGTTGATAGGGCAAATAGTTTAATATGACCAAAGTTTTGACAAAAGTTTCCTAGTTCATTTTGTGATCTTTTAATATCTCTTTTTATTGATTCTTAAGTTTTATATCTGTAAATAACTCTAATCTGGTAATGTTTATAGAACTTATGAGGTCACCATAGGTTAATAGATTATAAGAAATTTTTCCTTCAAATCAGTCAATTTATTTTATTCTAACCTTTTCATTACATAGCTTGGGTAAACTACTAATAAATTTTTCTTTCCAATAATCGTGATTATAGTCTTTTCTAATCATAGCTTTGTTGAGAAAAATATCTTTATACCATCTAAAATCGTCTAACTTTGGACAAGATAGATTAGATAATATTTCTAGACTTCTATCTTTAAAAAGTTGAGGTTCCCCAATAAAATGTTTAGTTATGTTATGAATTTAGGTGATAGTGGCATCTTCTAAGACTTGATTCTCTATTGTTTGTCCTGAAGATTCATATTTAATAATTTGGTCAATAGTTATAGTATTTAATATACTTTGTCTATTATCTTCTATGAGATAATTATCCCACCATTTTTTAGTGTGCTGGTAAATCTAGCTGTAATTAAGGTAGCGGATCGTTTATTTGATGAATTTTTCATCTTATCAGTCGTAATGGTCGTTCCTCTCATATGTAATCTATCATAAATTTGATATTCTACTAGTCCATCAGTTTTCCATTCAACTATTTCTTCCTGAATGCGAAGTATGATATAGAAATCATTTTCTTCGCTTTTGGTATCCGGAAAAGAGGGTTTCTTATAGTAATTCTTTTAAGTAGAATAATTAGAAATTAATTTATTAATTTATTTATTATCAGTCTCGCTAGGTATTAATATTTGTAGTTTTTAGTTTTTTTATTAATAATTTCAATAAAATCATTTGTGATTTCAAACTTTTTTTGAAACCAAAGGTATTACTCGTTAGAAAATTCTCGTACATTAAATATTGGATGGGTTTCTATGTTTTTATTTTTATTATTGTAGGAAGGACTTGGTTTATCCTTAAAAATTGATTTAGTATCGCTTCAAAAAATTGATTAGAAACTACATAAAGTAGTTGATTTGTATAATTACATTGTTGCAGAAATCTGTTTATATCTTTATTTTTTAGATCCCCTTTAATATCAACTATACCAATTTTAAAAGGTGAGGCAGTAATAATTAAATCGTCAATAGGTAGACTAATTTCTTGCAAAGGAGGAATTTTAGATTCAACTATCTTGTTATTTGTAGTATACCATTTATTAACTAGCATATTTAATGACTCCTTTTGATCATCTACTGTTCCTGTGCATTCAAACCACTTAACAAACAATATGTTACATTTTAATCTTTTCTAAAGGTTAATGTTTCTGATAAAGAACCATCTTTGTATATACCTTGTTTTTAATGGAACTCCCTGGACTAGTCAAAAGTTTATTTAAATAATTAAAGATTGGTTTAAAATAATCATCTAAATGACTCAAGCCAATATAATTTTTTATTTCTTTAACATTCTAGTGGTGGAATTTGGGGATTATATGGGTTTAGAATTCTTATTTTTGGAATGGTTTCTAAGATATCTATCCTTTTTAATTTTTTTTATTTCTTTGTCTTGATGTAGAATTACTAGGTAAAATTTTGATTTTTTCTTTTTATATTTTGGCTCAGTTATGGACTCAAAATGTAATAAATATTTTATTAATATGTTATCCCAATTTATTATTCTTGGGATAAAGGTGTTATAATATGCTTCCATGAGTATTGTAACTCCTTTATTATTTCCCATTTTAGCCTTCGGGTCCAAGGTAGTTTTGATTAATTTATAATATATTCTGTACATTATGGCTATTTTCCTAGTAGTATCCTCACTATTTATTTTTACATTTAATGTTAATGAATCAACTACGTTTGGATGATTAATATTTATAGAATATTTTGTATAACAATTAAAGTATAATGAGCCATTGGCAAGGTTACTTTCTACTAATTTTAATAAATAATCATCAATATTTAATAACCTATTGTTTCATAACAAAATACATATGAGTACATCTGAATCCAACCTATATAATGTGTTTACTATTATTTGGACAAATTCTATATGAAGAATTTATATGTTTTCTTATAATTATTGATGTTGTTAGTTTCTAGCAATTTTAGTCTCAATATTTTTATTAATAGTAATAGTAGACTCGGAAGTTTAAATATCATAATTTTAAATAAAATTAAGGTCTCTAGTAGGTGGTATCATTTTAAGTTAATGGAGAATCTAGTGGGGAGAAGAACACTATCCTTAGACTTAAATGTCTACTTTAATGATTGTTGTCAGAATAATAAACTAATTGTGTAGTCATTCTTGTTACTTTTTCATCAACCTTCTTTGATTTTATTCGTTTAGGCTTGGCGACGGAAACACCGTTCGGGTCCGGCTTTATGACACACACAGTCTAAGCTATTCCAACGGAAAGTACGAGCTTGCCAAAGTATCAATCGGAAATTATCTTATTACCCTACTTCAAGGATTAAAACTAAAAACATAAGTGGAATAAGAACAACAACTACAAAAATCCGAACATACCACCCAAACCGCAATCAATGTTTCGACGCCGTCCTCCCGAAGACAAATAGGGACTTAGCCGCTCCTACTCATACCCTTTCCAAACATGGCTCTGATACCAATGGAGCGGAATGACAGAGTTCCGTGATGAAATCCTAATCAAAATCGAGTGGAGTAACGGAAGTAAGCAAAAACACTTTAAGAAAACTTAAACAAAAGAAGAATAGGAAAACAATAGTAAAACTTTAAACTTTATAACATAAAAATAAATACTAAATTTTAATAGAAAGAAAGTATGTACTTACAAACATTTTATTAATTTAGGGAAAGAGAGAACATGGAAGGGAGAATGGAAAATATAGGGAAAATGAAGAGAATAGTAGATAGGCTTTTCAAAGTCGGTAAGATTTTGAATGAGCCCTACTAATACAAGTTCAAAGACTTAAATAGGACTCTAAATTGCTGATTAATCTGACTTATATGCTATTTATTTTACAAGTGTATAAACACTAATACACATTATTCATCTTACAGGTAACTATTGCCAATTACAAATAACTACTGATAATCATACGTGGCTTGAGATAGAAGCCAGATAGCCGAAACTACATACACATAGCTTTCACTGCGTGTTTATCTTCTTTTGGTGAAAATTTATCTTCAAAACATATATCTTGTTACTTGTTCCCTTTGTCAGTTTGTAGATTTTGATTTTATTCTTGTAAGGTCAACCTGTTTGCTTATTTGTATACATAATAATTGTTAGCATAAGCTTGACATTTTCTTGTTTTTATTGAATATGATACATGTCCTCTTTAGTTTTTTCACTGGTATGTGAGGATGCACTGTCTTATAATTTCATTATGTTTTCTTGATTGATAGTTTTGATGAGACATGATAAGACTTCTTCGATCCTTCTTTTTAATATTTCTTTTAAAACATTGAATGTCATTCGTGATGAAGAGCCGATAATTAATATGCAATCGTGATCTTTCGGAATCCGTCCTTTAATCTTGATAGTATTTCTTATATACTTGATCCTTTCAATTTCATGAATATAAATGGACCAACTAATAATAAAATATATCCTTTTGGAAACAAAGAACTTACACATTTTAATATTTTTTGAGAGTGTAAAGATATTTTGTTGTACCTGAAATTTCTTAAACTGTATTAAAAATCCTAATGATAATACCTGTTTATTTCCTCCGAACTGGCTTCACTATTTGTAAAACTATCGAGGGATCATTGCTCTTTTTATATCCTCTATATTTTACAAAACAAGTATGGGTTTTTGGCTGGAATACATAAAATTATATCAAACCGCCTTGTAATCATACCAATTATTCATCTTGGGAAGATAAGATATTGATAGTGTAATTGGGGTATGTAGTTGATCCACAAAACACTAAAAAGGACTTAATTTTCTTTTAATTGTAAATATTGAAAATTGAATTGTCACGACCCAAATCGGATCGCGACTGGCACCCACACTTACCCTCCTATGTGAGCGAACCAACCAATCTAAACCTTAACATTTCAATGTAATAACAACAGAAATTAATGCGGAAGACTTAAACTCATTAATAAAAACCAATTCAATAACTATCAATATTCAACATCTATTATTCCCAAAACCTGGAAGTCATCATCACAAGAACATCTACTTTAAACTACTAATTCTAAGAGTTTCTAAGAAGCTAAAAATACATAAGAAGCTAGTCCATGCCGGAAGTTCAAGGCATCAAGACATGAAGGAGAAGATCCAGTCCAAGCTTGAGGCGTTAGCTCACCCTGAAGATCCGGTGTGACGAAGACTGGCTTGAGTTACTGTTGAGTCGAAGATGACGGCACGTTTGCTGCACTCCACAAATAACAAAAAGAAAACATAAAAGTAGGGGTCAGTACAAAACACGGGTACTGAGTAGATATCATCGGCCAACTCAAAATAGGGAACAATATATATCAATATTATCGTAAATCAACTATAAAACTCAAGATGTAGCAACAACAAGTATTATAATCATCAATAAGTACCATCAAGTTCATCCATGTGGGGTCAAGCCTCAACACCATACTCATTTGGGAATTAAGTATATTAAGTTGAGTATATTATCATCTTTCAAGATTCATTATCTTTCCTCCTCTTGTGTCGGTACGTGACACTCCGATCCCCTACTACTATGTGTCGGAACGTGACACTCCGATCCCCTACATGTGTCGGAACGTGATGCTCCGATCCCCTACATGTGTCGGTACGTGACACTCCGATCCCCTACATGTGTCGGAACGTGACACTCCGATCCCCTACATGTGTCGGTACGTGACACTCCGATCCCCTAATTCTATGTGTCGGAACGTGACACTCCGATCCACTAATACTATGTGTCGGAACGTGACACTCCGATCCACTAATATCATTCTGTAAATCATCAAGCCTTCTCCATTCCAAGGCATCATCAATCCCATTACTTTAATTCACCAAGCCTTCTTCTATACCAAGGCATCATCATTAATAATGTATATTAAAGTTTCTTTTCAAGATTTGGGATTCAATTTTTTCATCATGCTTATCTTATCACAATCACATAATCATATTCATGCAAACATACCATTAAGCATATAGTAGGGTTTACAATACTACACATACATATCATTCACTATTAAGAGTTTACTTATGAAGCATGAAAACCATAACCTACCTCCACCGAAGAATTGAAATCATGCAAGTTAATCCTCAAAGCTTGGTGTTTTCCTCTTCTTCTCGATCGTTTCTCTCTCTCCCTTCTTGTTCTTTCTATTTTCTTATTCAAACCCTCTTTCTTTTACCCTAATTAGTATATAATTAAGAATAAAAGATGGAAATAATACCCCACTAATTAACTTAGGGTTACCTCTTTTAACCCCCAAGAATTCGAGTTATTAATATAAACCCACGAACTTTATAATTAAGGCAAGAATAGACAAAAACGTCCCTTAAAACTTAACCAGAAATCCGACTCCAACTGGGATTATGCAAACTTTGACGGGTTGTCATGCCTGCGACAGTCCGTCCTGCAGGTCGTCGCAGAGTTCAGAGACCCAAATTTCCACCAAGGGTCTGTGACGGTCCATCACACCTGTGACGGTCCGTCCTGCCATTCCGTCACAAAGTTCAGAGAGTCGATTTTTAGTACCCAATTTCAGATTCTCTAAGTGTTTTGAAACGAGACCCTGCGATGGTCCGTCGTGCCCTTGACGGTCCATCGTGGGGTTCGTCGCTTCTGCCAGTTTTTTCCAGAATTAAAGTCTGTTGCTCAAAACGACTAAAAAGGTCGTTACAATAGATACCAATTTACCCATCGTTTGTCCCCGAACGATCAAAAGAAGGAAAACAAGGGCGAAAAGGAGTACCTGAATCTGTAAACAGATGTGGGTATTTTTCTCGCATATCCGCCTCCTTCTCCCAAGTGGCGTCTTCAACGGGTCGATTCTTCCATTTCACCTTGATAGATGCAATCTCTCTTGACCTCAACTTGTGAACTTCTCTATCTAAAATAGCAACAGGCTTCTCCTCATAAGACAAGTTCTCATCAAGCAAAATGGAATCCCAACGGATAATATAGTTTCCATCCCCATGGTATCTTTTCAACATCGACACATGGAATACCGGATGTACTCCGGACAGCCCTGGAGGCAAGGCTAACTCATAAGCCACCTCTCCTACTCGCTTAAGTACTTCAAATGGTCCAATGTACCTTGGACTTAGTTAACCCCTTTTTCCAAACCGCATCACCCCTTTCATGGGTGAAACTTTCAACAAGACTTGTTCACGTTCCATGAACTCTAAGTCTCTAACCTTTCGGTCTGCATATTCTTTTTGTCTACTTTGCACCGCTAGAAGTTTTTCTTGAATAGACTTCACTTTTTCCATCAAATCCCTCAAAAGGTCAGTACCCCAAGGCCTAACCTCAAATGCGTCAAACCAACCAATGGGAGACCTACATCTCCTACCATACAATGCTTCGAATGGATCCATGTCAATGCTTGAGTGATAGCTATTATTGTATGAAAACTCCGCTAATGGTAGGAAACTATCCAAATGGCCACCAAACTCTATCACACATGCACGAAGCATATCCTCCAACACTTGAATCGTCCTTTCAGACTGACCATCGGTCTGAGGATGGAACGCAGTACTAAGGTCCAACCTAGTACCCAATTCCGCATGTAATGTTTTCCAAAACTTAGAAGTAAACTGCATACCTCTATCTAATATGATGGATAGTGGAACCCCATGCAATCGCACCACTTCCGAGATGTAAAGTTTGGCTAACTTTTCTGCATTGTAAGTCACCTTGACCAGAATGAAATGAGCAGATTTAGTTAACCTATCAACAATCACCCAAATGGAGTCATACTTCCCCATTGTCTTCGGAAGACCAACCATAAAATCCATTGCAATTCTTTCCCACTTCCATTCCGGAATGGGCATTCTCTGAAGTGTTCCTCCGGGCCTTTGGTGTTCATACTTTACTTGTTGACAGTTTGGACACTTGGCAATAAAATCCACAATGTCATGCTTCATTCTACTCTACCAAAAGTGTTGTTTTAGGTCACGATACATCTTGGTTGCACCCGGATGTATAGAATACCTTGAACTATGAGCCTCTGTCAGAATAGTGTTGATCAATTCATCGACGCGGGGTACACATACCCTTCCCTTGATTCTCAAAACACCTTCGTCATCGATTTGTGCTTCCTTAGCCTCCCCTCGCAATACTTTATCTTGGATTCGCCTTAGTTTCTCATCATCAAACTGTTTTCCCTTAATTTTGTCAAGAAAAGAAGATCTTGACTCCACACTAGCCAACAATCCTCCCTTCTCATTTACTTCTAATCTCATCAAGTCATTAGCTAGAGTCTGAACCTCTCTAGCCAATGGGCGTCTAGAAGCTTGCAAGTGAGCTAGACTTCCCATGCTTCCCGCCTTTCTACTTGAAGCATCCGCTACAACATTCGCCTTTCCCGGATGATACAAGATAGCGATATCGTAGTCCTTTAGTAACTCCATCCATCTCCTCTGTCTTAAGTTCAAATCTTTCTGAGAAAAGACATACTGTAGGCTACGATGATCCGTATAGATCTCACACTTAACCCCATACAAATAGTGTCTCCATTGCTTTAATGAAAACACCACCGCAGCCAATTCCAAATCGTGGGTCGGATAGTTACGTTCATGCACCTTTAGTTTCCTTGAAGCATAATCAATCACAGTCTTCTCTTGCATTAGTACTGCACCCAAACCAGAATAGGATGCATCACAATAAACAATGAAGTTCTTACCCTCTACTGGCAAGGAAAGGATAGGTGCGGTAGTCAACAAAGTCTTGAGCTTCTGAAAGCTTTCCTCACATTCATCCGACCATACAAATGGGACATTCTGCTTAGTCAAGTTCGTCAATTGGGAAGCGATAGAAGAGAATCCCTTGATGAATCGGCGGTAGTAGCTAGCTAACCCAAGAAAGCTCCTTATTTCTGACACATTAGTAGGTCTTACCCAATTCTTCACTGTCTCAATCTTAGAAGGATCCACCATCACTCCATCCTTAGAAACCACGTGTCCCAAGAAGGACACTGCATCTAGCCAAAACTCACACTTAGAGAACTTGGCATAAAGCTTCTTCTCCCTCAACATTTCCAATACCATTCTCAAATGCTCTTCATGTTCCTTCTTGCTCTTTGAGTATACCAATATATCATCAATAAATACGATCACGAGGAGGTTTAAATATGGCTTAAAAATCCCGTTCATCAAGCTCATGAACGCAGCTGGGGCATTCGTAAGACCAAAGGACATCACTACAAATTCGTAATGCCCATACCTCGTTCGAAAAGCAGTCTTTGGCACATCCGTTGCCCGTATTTTCAGTTGATGATAACCGGATCTCAAGTCAATCTTAGAGAAGATGCAAGCACCTTGTAACTGATCGAACAAATCAACAATGCGGGGAAGAGGATACTTGTTCTTTATGGTTACCTTTTTTAGTTGTCTGTAGTCTATGCACATTCGAAAACTCCTATCCTTCTTGTTTACAAACAAAACCGGAGCACCCCAAGGAGATGCACTTGGTCTAATGAAGCCTTTGTTCAATAACTCTTGAAGTTGTGCTTTTAACTCTCTTAACTCCGCGGGAGCCATTCTATAAGGGGGTATAGAAATGGGGCGAGTACCGGGTTCAAGATCAATACAGAAGTCAATATCCCTATCCGGTGGCATACCAGGAAGATCTGCAGGGAACACATCCAGAAACTCACGAACTACTGAAACAGACTCAATCGAAGGTACTTGGGTAGTGTCATCCTTGAGATGTGCCAAGAAAGCTAAACACCCTTTACTAACCATTTTCTTAGCACGAAGAAAGGAGATGATACGCACCGGATTGGAAGTGTAGTCACCCTCCCAAACTAACGGATCTTTCCCAGGCTTGGCTAACGTCACCGTTTTAGCATTACAATCCAAGATTGCAAATTGCGGAGAAAGCCAAGTCATACCCAGAATCACATCAAAATCATCCATTTCTAAGATAACCAAATCTACATAGGTGTTGCTCCCCACAATGTTTACCACACAAGACCTATATACCTTTTCAACTAGCACAGACTCACCCACCGGAGTAGAAACACGAATAGGCATATCAAGAAATTCACAATGTAAATTTAGACCATTAGTAAATGAGGAAGATACATAAGAAAACGTGGATCCAGGATCAAACAATACAGAAGCCATGCAATCACAAACCAGAAGATTACCTGTGATGACAACATTAGATGCCTCCGCTTCAGACCGCCCAGGGAAAGCGTAACAATGGGCCCTATCGTTCGTCTGTCCGTTGCCCCTACCATGTTGTGATGTAGTGGCTCCAGTTTGCCCATCACCTCGGCCGTTTTTGTGACCACCATTACCTCGACCACCACGTCCTCCAGAATAACGGCCTCTACCATGACCACCTCTACCTCTAGCTATTGGGGGTCTATAACTTTGTTTGGGACAATTTTTCCTAATATGTCCAATCTCCCCACATCCATAACATTCTCTGGAGTCAATCCTAGGCCCCTCGGAGAAGTGTTGACCGGTCTGAGGTGGTCCCCCAACTACAGTCTGTAGTGAAGACTGAATTGGTCGGACTGAGTAACTTCCCGAACCCTGTCCTCTAGTGTAAGAACCATTAAACTCACCTCCCTTTCGAAGACTTTTTGATGTCGATGTTGGGGTGAAGTCGTCTGGCTTCACTCCTTCCACTTCTATCACAAAGTCTACAACTTCTTGGAAGGATTTTGCCGTTGCCGCTACCTGTAAGGCCGAAATCCACAATTCTGACCTCAACCCCTTCACAAACCGGCGAATCCGCTCTTGAGGACTAAAACAGAGTTGAGTGGCATATCTGGATAGTGCACGAAACTTAGCCTCATAAGCATTAACCGACATCCTACCTTGCTCTAGGCTCAGGAACTCATCCCTTTTCCTATCCCTCAAAGTCCGGGGGATATACTTCTCCATAAACAAGCTAGAGAACGAGGCCCAAGTCATAGGTGGTGCGTCTATTGGTTGACACTCAATATGTGACCGCCACCATATTTTGGTGTTCCCTTGAAACTGATAAGTCACAAACTCCACACCAAACCGTTCTACTATACCCATCTTGTGTAGTAGCTCGTGACAGTCAACCAGAAAATCATAAGCATCCTCCGATTCAGCACCCTTGAAGACCGGAGGTTTCAATTTCAAGAACTTACTGAAAAGTTCATGCTGATCATTTGTCATTATAGGCCCAGTAGTCAGACGTGGAAACGTGCCTATATCTAATGAGGCATCCATACGAGGAGCCATAGTGGCTGCATGTTGTACCTCTGAAACCGGAGGTGTTGGTGCAGAAAACACTGGAGGTGCCTGACCTTGATCAGACAACCCACTAAGATAGGTGAGAACCTGATTGATCATCTCTGGGGTAGGTTGGGGTGGCAATCCCTCATTCTGCACTTGTTCAGTTTCCCCATCCTCCCTTTCTCTTATTACTTCCTCAGTCAGTGGAGGAGTCACTGCCCTAGTATCAGATGGGCTAGGTGCTCGTTCTCTTCTCCTAGAGGACGTCCTCCCATGACCTCTACCATGTCCTCTTGCCGCTGCTCTTCCTCGAGCTACAGCCCCAGTCGCTGGCTCAGACGCACCCTGTCCCACTGGTGCTGGTGTTGGTGTTGGCGTAGTCGTTGCTCTAGTTCTAACCATCTGTGAAAGAGAGTGAAGATGGTCAGATACCAATTCGTATCGCCTAGATACCAATTGGACTCAAGTAGTAGCACGAAAGAAAGAATGAAAGAGTGAAATTTTCCTAAAGTCTTATAGCCTCTCAAGGAAAAGTAAAGACGTCCCCCTACCGTTCCTTAAGACTCTACTAGACCTATTCTTGTGTGATGAGACCAACGAACCTAATGCTCTGATACCAAGTTTGTCACGACCCAAATCGGATCGCGACTGGCACCCACACTTACCCTCCTATGTGAGCAAACCAACCAATCTAAACCTTAACATTTCAATGTAATAACAACAAAAATTAATGCGGAAGACTTAAACTCATTAATAAAAACCAATTCAATAACTATCAATATTCAACATCTATTATTCCCAGAACCTGGAAGTCATGATCACAAGAACATCTACTTTAAACTACTAATTCTAAGAGTTTCTAAGAAGCTAAAAATACATAAGAAGCTAGTCCATGCCGGAAGTTCAAGGCATCAAGACATTAAGGAGAAGATCCAGTCCAAGCTAGAAGCGTTAGCTCACCCTGAAGATCCGGTGTGACGAAGACTGGCTTGAGTTACTGTTCAGTCGAAGATGACGGCACGTTTGATGCACTCCACAAATAACAAGAAGAAAACATAAAAGTAGGGGTCAGTACAAAACACGGGTACTGAGTAGATATCATCGGCCAACTCAAAATAGGGAACAGTATATATCAATATTATCGTAAATCAACTATAAAACTCAACATGTAGCAATAACAAGTATTATAATCATCAATAAGTACCATCAAGTTCATCCATGAGGGGTCAAGCCTCAACACCATACTCATTTGGGAATTAAGTATATTAAGTTGAGTATATTATCATCTTTCAAGATTCATTATCTTTCCTCCTCTTGTGTCGGTACGTGACACTCTGATCCCCTACTACTATGTGTCGGAACGTGACACTCCGATCCCGTAATTCTATGTGTCGGAACGTGACACTCTGATCCCCTACATGTGTCGGAACGTGACACTCCGATCCCCTACATGTGTCGGTACGTGACACTCCGATCCCCTACATGTGTCGGAACGTGACACTATGATCCCCTACATGTGTCGGTACGTGACACTCCGATCCCCTAATTCTATGTGTCGGAACGTGACACTCCGATCCACTAATACTATGTGTCGGAACGTGACACTCCGATCCACTAATATCATTCTGTAAATCATCAAGCCTTCTCCATTCCAAGGCATCATCAATCCCATTACTTTAATTCACCAAGCCTTCTTCTATACCAAGGCATCATCATTAATAATGTATATTAAAGTTTCTTTTCAAGATTTGGGATTCAATATTTTCATCATGCTTATCTTATCACAATCACATAATCATATTCATGCAAACATACCATTAAGCATATAGTAGGGTTTACAATACTACCAATACATATCATTCACTATTAAGAGTTTACTTATGAAGCATGAAAACCATAACCTACCTCCACCGAAGAATTGAAATCATGCAAGTTAATCCTCAAAGCTTGGTGTTTTCCTCTTCTTCTCGATCGTTTCTCTCTCTCCCTTCTTGTTCTTTCTATTTTCTTATTCAAACCCTCTTTCTTTTACCCCAATTAGTATATAATTAAGAATAAAAGATGGCAATAATACCCCACTAATTAACTTAGGGTTACCTCTTTTAACCCCCAAGAATTCGAGTTATTAATATAAACCCACCAACTTTATAATTAAGGCAAGAATAGTAAAAAACGTCCCTTAAAACTTAACTAGAAATCGGACTCCAACTGGGATTATGCAAACTGTGACGGGCCGTCGTGCCTGCGACGGTCCGTCCTGCAGGTCGTCGCAGAGTTCAGAGACCCAAATTTCCACCAAGGGTCTGTGACGGTCCGTCACACCTGTGACGGTCCGTCCTGCCATTCCATCACAAAACTCAGAGAGTCGATTTTTAGTACCCAATTACAGATTCTCTAAGTGTTTTCAAACGAGACCCTGCGACGGTCCGTCGTGCCCTTGACGGTCCGTCGTGGGGTTCGTCGCTTCTGCCAGTTTTTCCAGAATTGAAGTCTGTTGCTCAAAACGACTAAACAGGTCGTTACAATAATACAATCAGGATCATTGATATCTGCAAATTTATGCTCAATTTTGATTCCATGAGTATCTGTTAATATGAAATTATAATACCTCAAGGTTTTTAGTCGATCCTCAATTTCCACATAATTTTGATTAGTGTAACATGGTTTCAGCATGTCGGGCACTATAAAGCATTTATATTCTTTTTCAAGCTCCATGAATAGGCAGTACCTGCAAAACTTCAAAGGGAAAATCCTTTTTATCTTACTAAGTAACCTTTTCTTAATTTTTGCAGGATAGTTGAAACTACCGTCTGTACGTATGTTTCTGGTGGTTTCATTTCATATTTATCTTTTGTTTGAAGAAAAATAGCTACTGATGATGGTTTATTTACTTATGAGGAGTAAGGTTTTGGCAGGTTTTGAAATTCCGCCAGGACTGTAGCGATTCTCTAATTTTTTATCGCCCTCTTTGAAGGATTCTTTCATATTATCTTCTGGTTTGAAGGGTTGTAATGAGATCCTCGGTGGCCTTATTCCCTGCACTCTTAGTCTCTTTATTTCCCTTTAAAAATTATCTTGTTAAAATGTCGGGTAGAGAATTATTTTGTCCTTCTATAAATTCTATTTCAAAATGAAAGCTAGATAATAAAGCTTCCCATCAAGGAAATATTTGTTAAGAAACTAGATTTTTAAAATCCTGTTAGAAACATCTTTGGCTGCTTTGCAGTCGACTCTTAATAAAAATTATTTATTTATTAAATCATCTTGAAATTTTGTAATGAATAGTACGATAGCCAAAATTTCTTTTCTAATAGTACTATATTTTTTTTGAGTATCATTCCAAACTCCTAAAGTGAATCTCACTAATTATTCTGTGGATTCTACGAAAATGTTTTGTTTAAGTATGCCTCCATACCCTATGTATGAGGCATTTGCTTCTACTATCATAAGGGTCTCTGGGGTTTGTATACCTAGACATGGGAGTTTTTGGACTATTAATTTTATTTTGTGGTATGCACTAGTGTACTATAATCCCCATGGTTCTCATTTCTTTTTAAGGCGCTGATAAAGAGGCTAATAAACCACTCTAATATTAGGAATAAAGTCAACAACATAATTAAGACTCCCTAAAATCTATGGAGTTGTGTTTTATCTATTAATTCATCCGGAAATTTGGATGAGAACTCAATGGATTTACAAATCAGTTTGTAGGTTCCTTGATATAAATCATGGACAAGCAATTGATTGAAAGTCTGGAATAATTTCAATTTTTTTAGCAATTACTACTAGACCAGTTTTTTTAATATCCTTTAAAAAGGTGTGGAGTTGTTTAATTTATTGATTAATATCTTCGGAATATGTCAATACGTCATCTATGTAGAATATAGAAATATGACTATACTAATTAATTTATTATTGATGATATTTTGAAATTCAGACGGAGTATTTTTTTTCTCTGAAAGGCATTACATTCCATTCATATTGTTCAAAAGGGACATTGAAGGTTGTGTTATATTGATCCTTTTCGGCGATTTGTATCTGTTAAAAGCTTGATTTCATGTCAAAACTTACTACAAATATTAACTTTGTAAGGTCTCTTAAGTAAATCAGGTTTTTAAGCATGGGATACCTAATCCATTTTAATACCTTATTGAGGGGCTTATAATTGATAACAAGCCTTGGGGTGGCTCTTTCTTTATCAGCATTAGTATTAACATAACAGGCCGATCAACTTCAAGATGACTTGAATGGTCTAAAAGTATTTTTAGCAAGCAAGTTATTGTTTTCCTTTTCACAATATTCCATAAATTCTGTCTTTATTTGAACGGGTCTCGCCTTAGTGGAGATGATCTTTTCGTCGAATCCCTCAACATAAGGTAAATCAACAACATATTTTTTCCTTTCCCAAAATGCATTAGGAAAATAAGAACAAAATTCTCTTTGTATTTCAACTTGTACGCCTTTAATTTTAGCTTCTACTTCCGAGTTTTTTTAAAAGAGGATTGAATTCCTTTTACATTGATATCTTCTTTTAAATAAATAATTTTTTGTGAGAGTAGATTTATTCTAAATATATTTTTATTTTTTATATGGTGTCTTTTCTTTTTTGATATACTATTTATATATGAAAATATAATCCTGTTCCGTAAGATAGTGGTGTGAATTTCATCTAGGGTAGTCGTATACGGCTTAAGTTGTATTATAAACGGAGTGTCCAAAATTATTTTTTCATTTTTGTCTTCAGTTACTTGAAAATCATTTATGAAACAAATTCTATCATTACAGATATGTCCCATGTGGAGTTCATAATTTATTTTAAGTCTTTGTCCTGTTGCGGAGAATAATCAAGTAGTACTGTTTTCAAGATACTTATTAGGGATAATTCCTTCAATGATGCAAGTATGATCTGCATTAGTATCTAATAAAGCAATTTTTTGGATAGAGTAATATTTATTAATAACTAATTAATGGGTATATGATAGCTATGAGCATTAGTTATAGAAATAATATTTACTCCTGATTTTTGGTTTGAGTTAACAGTTCTAATTCCGATTGTAAACTATGACTTTTGGTGGATATATCTTTTGAAGTGTTAAGTTTTTGTTTGATTGTTTTAATTTTTTTCTTTACATGTATTCATTTTGTTTAAAGATCTTGAAGTTTTGTTTGAAAATTTTGTCCTCTATTGATCAAGGTAAACGGTTTCACAACTGTTTTTTCTTAAAATCTTGATCTTCGATATGTTCAATTATATAAAAGAAAACTGCTTTACTACTACTGCTAATGACATTGATGGAGGTATTTGATACGTGCAATGTGCACCGTTACATCCACCGTATGTTAAATTATTACTTTTAGAATTCTCTTTTATTTTAACTTGGTTATCTCTACTAAAATTAATTTTTGCACTAGTGTAATTTTTATTAAGAATTATTTAAAAAAAATTAATATTATCTTCTAATTCGAACCTATTTATTGTATCCTTCTTTTTATTAGGGGCTTGATTATCCTTAGCATGGTATCCGTATTTTCCACATTTCCAACACACACTAATTTATTTATTAACTAATCTAGATTTTCTTTTACAATACAGGGGTTCGTCATGTTTATCGTTATAATTTTTATGACGATATTTATCCCTCTTTCATTAATTTTTATGTATTATACTTGTTTCTAATCTAGTAATATTTATAAAACTTATGAGATCACCATAGGCAAATTGTGTATAAGGGATTTTTATTTTAAACTTATCCTTTTATGTGATGGTAAATCAAGTTGTAACTATAGTAGGTAATTTTTTATCAGCTATTCCTATTTTAATATAAATTTGATACTCTATGAGTCCATCATTATTTTACTCAGCTAATTGTTTTTCCGAATGCACTCTCATTTTCTTCATATTGTATATCCGAAAAAGAATAATTCTTTTTTGTAGGATAATTAAACCTTATTTTATTAATATCATTATCATTGCTTTTTAATTTGGATTTTAGTTTTTTACTAATAAGATTATTCGGGATTTTTTACTTTTCTTGAAACTCTAGGAATTTAATATTAGAATATTCTAGTAGTTTAAGTATTGGATGAGCTTCTAGATTTTTAGTTTTATCCTTGTAGGAAGGACTTGTTTTACTTTCTTTAGTGTTGATTATATTTATTTGAAAGGGTAAGGTAGTAACAATTCTACCATTTTTGGGTAGACTAATTTCTTATAAAGAAGGAATTTTAGATTCAACTACCTTATTATTAATAATATACCATTTATCAATAAGTATTTCTTACGACTCATTTTGGTCATCTAATATTCTTGTGTATTCAGACCATTTTAAAAAATCTATATTAAATTTTAACCTTCTCATATCACTAAATCATTTATTTCTAAAGGTTATTCTTTCTGATAGAGAATATCTTTGTACATACCATTGTTTTTAATAGAGTTTTCGGGACTAGAACAAAGTTTATTTAAATATTTAAAATATGGTTCAGTAGACTAATCTAAATGAATCATGCCAATACAATTATTAAATATAATGGATTTTACGAAAGTAGTAACCTTACTTGTTGAATTATTACCCTTTAACGTAGTATCTTTACTTATTATTTTATTACCTTTTATGGTAGTCAATATTAAATATTCTAAGTCTTTTACATATGGTAGAGTAGATATGAACAGCTAAGAGTTTATATAGTACAGATTATCTAGCGGAGAGAAGAACACAATCGTTATGCTTAAATGTCTACTTTAAAGATTACTATCTGAATAATAGATTTTTCGTCATGTAGTAATTTTTGTTACCTTTTTCATTAATTTTCTTTGATTTTATTCCTCTAGTCTTTGCGACAGAAACACCCTCTAGGTTCGTCTCTACGATACACACAGTCTAAGCTAATCGAACGGAAAGTACGAGCTTGTCAACGTCTAAATAAGAAATTATCCGGTTACGCCACTTTAAGGAATAAAACTAAGAATATAAATTTAAGAAGAACAACAACAAACAAAATTCGAACTTTCCAACTAGACTGCAACCTAAGTTTCGAGGTCGTCCGCCCAAGGACAACTTAGGGACTTAGCACCTCCTACTCATACCTTCGAGGCAAACATGGCTCTGACACCAAAGGAGCCGGGAAGGGTATGAGTAGGATGAAGATGACATATCCTTTTTTCTTTACAACTAAGGATGAAGATGACATATCCTTAGAAGAGATATATAAAATATTAAAATGAGTAGATTTCCTTAAAACTATTCCAAAAGTAGAATATGTACTAAAAAAATCTAATCCTACTACTAGTAAAGAAATTAAGGATTCTTTATACATGATAATATTACATGAACATTTTGAACCAAATATTAAATATTTAGATAAACCTTGGACTAGTCAATAAGATTCTATTAAAAAATAGTGGTATTTAAAAATATACTACTTATTGGAAAGAATAACCTTTAGAAATAAATAATTTCGTGATATGAAAATATTAAAATGTAATGTAGAATTTTTAAAATGGTTCGAATATATAGGAAAATTAGATGACCAAAAGTAGTTATTAAATATGCTTGTCAAAAAATCATATACTACATAAAATAATAAAGTAGTTGAGTCTAAAATTCCACCATTAGAAGAAATTACTTTACCAATAGAGAATAAACTTATTACTGCCTCACCCTTTAAAATGGACATAATAGATACAAAAGGTGATCCTACAAATAAAGATATAAACAAAAAAACCGCAACAAAATAATTATACAAATCGCTTACTTTATGTAGTATCTAATCAAATCCTAAAGGATAATAATAATTCGGATATTAAGGATAAACAAAGCTCTTCCTATAAGAGTAAAAATAAAGATTTAGAAATTCACCTAATAATTAAATTACCTGAACTTCCCAAAGATAAATTTCCTAACTTTCAACGAAAACTGGAAACTACTGATGAACTTATAGGAATAATTAATGAAAAACTAAAATGTAAGGCCATAAATGCCTTATGCAAAGATAATTATAATGAAATTAATAAATTAGTTTCTACTTATTCTAACAAAAATAATTATCATAAGCGACCTTCCTTTCCGGATACACAGTAAGAAGAAAACAAATTTCTATCACATACTTCACACTCTGAAAGTGAGACTGTGGAATGGAATATTGATGGACTCGCAAAACATTAAATAAAAAATAAATAAATGAAATAGGTATGGCCCTTACGGCGTATAAAATAAAAAATTTATCCGATAAACAAGTTACTTTTTTAATTACCGCCAAATTTATCGGTACATTAAAAAATTGGTGGAACAACTACGTCACCGAAGATAACGAGGAAAAGATAGTAAATGCAACTACTATTATCTCTATAGTTAAAATTGATCATGGGGGCAAAATATAGAAAATCAAATTCTAAAAGATGTAACTGCCAACTTAATTTATAACATAGCTAATCATTTTATTGGGGAACCTCAGCTTTCAAGATAGAAGTCTAGAAATATTGTCTAAACTATCTATTACAAAGTTAGATGATTTCAGGTGGTACAAAGATGTTTTTCATAAACAAAGTTATGATTCGAAAAAACTACAATCACGACTATTGGAAAGAAAAATTTATTAATGGTTTACCAACTCTATTTACTGAAAATGTTGGGATAAAATTAACAGATAGGTTTGAATGAAAAATTCCTTATAATCGATTAACCTATGGTGACCTCATATGTTTTATAAATATTACTGGATTAGAATTATGTGAAAATATGATATTAGTAATTTAGCATTTTTATCATTAAAAAAATGCTTTATTTGCATTATCACTAATGTCACGACTAGAATCTAGACCCTAGATGAGACCGGCGTCGTTGACCTCTCAGAGGTCGCAAACAAGCCTACTTATGTCATTCTTACTTTACATAGGTTAACTTTAGCGGAAAATTTAAATTTTTGATTCTTTAATAATACTTGCTAAACATTCTTTAAATTTCGTAATCGTTCATCATCAACCATCTAACAATTAAGGGATAAGCAACTGAAAGAAATAAATTTATTAAGTATTAATTGTATATCGGCCAAAATAACATCAATACCAATTTTGAACCAAAATAGGAATGAAACGCTAGTGGAACATGCTCCACTAGCTCAACTGTAAAACTACGCTAGAAGGTAAAACAGTAGCATCCTCGAAAGCATGAGGACCTATCAAACTCCGGATGAATGCTGATGTGCGGATAGCTGCAACAACGAACCTGTAGCTCTACCGTCCACCTGTGCCTGCACGTAAAAGTAGATGTTTGTATGGAATTTGTACACACTTGTACTAAGTATGGGTATGTGCAATCACACACCAGGGACATGCATGAGGAATAATAGCTCTTTCGTAACAACATGATTTTTGGAAGTCAAGTCAGTGGACTTGCTAAATTGAGATTTGGAAAGTTATGCCATGAGAGTGACATGCATCATTATAATTATTGTATGGCACACAACACGTAACATCTTCATGTAGAACATAACATATAACACATAGTTTCTTTCACAATATTAATTTATATGCCATGAGACCTTGTTATAATGGACTTGACCATACCAATTTCCAATAATGAGGGCTCAACATATGGGACCTCAACTAGGAAGCCTTCTTTAGAAAGCACACACTCTTCTTCATTCCTTCATACGTATTTCATTTCAATTCATTCATAGGCCAGTGCGAACACCAGCTATACTTTGGATGTAGTTTAAGACATTCATCAGGTTTGATGTGCAATGATCAAGAATAACCTAATATCATTACCTTAATTTAGCTCACCTATTGATTATCCTATCCTAACACCTTCAGTATCATTCATTTCTTTATATGATTCATTTGAGGTTGGCCTCATTCATTCATTGGATACATTAATATTACCCGACATAGTTCATATGAATATCATGAAATCCAGTGTCTCCATCACACCAAAAAGAGGTGGAATTACAGAACAAAGCAATTCAATAACATGCTAGCGTATATGGGAATTTAACCCCGCCAGATCCCTATAGTGGCAATATAGGTTCAAAGACTATGAGATGTATGCAGACCCATACCCGGCAAGCCGGATAGTCTCATCTCACGAGAGTTACGTGAACCTCCGCCCTTCCCGAAAGAAGGCATCACCGCTCATAGCTAGCCTATCGGTGCTCAGTATAAAGTTCCATTTCATTCAACACATATATCATGGAAGTTGTCTTGTAGTATGAGGACATCATACCTCAATAGATGATTTCTCATCTCATCATTAGTATTAAGTGTTTTAAACTTAATATTTTCATTATAGTGCTCATCGAGACTGAGCTCTTCATTATCTTACACTCTCATTGGTGAATACGTGTTGGTAACATTTACTTAGGCTCATTTGAGATTGATCTCATCATATAAATTAGCCTCAATCATGATTTTCACCACATTATTCATTTCATTACGTATATCTTAGGTTCCCTTATTCTTGAACATATGTTAAACTTACGCGTCCATACATACTAGCCATGAGGCTTCATTTATAATTCGTTAATTGATTTTTATTTTCCTAAAATTATGTATTACAAGACTTATGTATCTTGTATATTATATACCAAGATGTTGATTTTTGATCTAAGTAGGTGGCATTATTCTTGAATATATTACTCACGTATGATTTATGTATCAATGTGGAGGTTTGGGCAGAAGAACCTAAATCTTGAATCACTTAGATATCATTTATACTTTTCATTGATTTTATTTCTAATATTCATAACATTAGAACTCTAAATTAAATGTCAACATTTCAATGAAATAATTAATTTTCTATTTTAATTAGAATTCTAAATTAAATATCAACATTTACGAGAAAGAATAAATTTTCTATTATTAATTAGAATTCTAAATTAAATCTCAATATTTATATATAAGAAATAATTTTCTATTTTAATTAGAATTCTAAATTGAATCTCCATATTTACATAAAATAATTAATTTTTTTGTTTTAATTAGAATTCTAAATTAAATCTCCATACTTACATGAAAGAATAAATTTTCTATTTTAATTAGATTTTTTTTAATTAATTCGCTTGAATAGGGAGGTTGTGGGTTCTAACCCCCACAGTCCCCATTATTTTCCAATGAATTTCGCTGAGGAGGAGGTTGTGAGGTGGTGGGTTCGAACCCCCACAACCCCTCTTTCTTTAATTTAATTAAATGGGCGCGACTGCAGTGAGGTTGTGAGATCGAATCCCTAGAGCCTCATTTTTTTCTTATTTCGCCTACTCTTCTGCCTTGAGGTCGTGGGATCGATTCCCACGCCTCGCGTTTCTCTTTTTTTTTTCGTGTACTATGGGGTCGTGGGTTCGATTCCCGCCCCTGCCCCTTTTTCATTCTTTTTTTTGTTTTGCGAACTAGGGGTTGTGGGTTCGATTCCCATCCCCCAGCCCCCCTTTCTCCTATTTTTTTCTTCCTCTTCCAACACCGGATTTCGAATCCCCTATCCCCTTTTTTAAGTTTCTTTCGCAGGTTAGATCTTGGATTCGATTCCCATTGATCTCACTTAATTTATTTTATTTTTAAAGAAACTCAGAATCTTACACTTTTGAAGGGTACAAAAATCTGGAAATTTTTGTCATTCTCCAACCATTTTTTGGTGCATTGTTTTCATAAGTTTAAGTAGCTATAAGATGGTTATTCAATTTACTATACTTCATCATAATGAACATCGTATTGTACACCCATTAGATACATAAAATACACAATTAATACACAACTTATACACCCCAAACAGTGCCTAAAACACTGCCCTATACACGCCCATACATCTACTTTTTTGGTCATATTTTGATGGTCACTATCATGATTTCTTGCACATAAACACCTTCACATTTAATTTTAACACATCATTCATGCAAAAATCTAGCAACAAAACATACCCATCCTACAAATTTGTTAGGGAGCTAAGGAAAAGGACATACGAAGGGGGAACAACCTTAGTTTCAAGAGTTTAAGAAACGTTCGAAAGAAAGTACTCTTGGAGAAAGAATTCCATGAGAGAAACCCATACCTTTATTGATGTTCAAACGAAGAATTCGCTACCCAAAACTCTCTCCAAAAATCAGTCCAAGTTACCTCAGCGTCCACACCACTCAACCAACAACTTCTCTTTGCCTACATATTTTTTTTGTTTGCTTTGTTTTTCATAAAATATCATGTGAGTTCTTCAAGCGTGAAGAATTGTTGGTATTTGGCAGAAAAACATGAGAAAGATGGAGAACGTGAGAGAGAGAGAGTTAAGAAGCGTGAGAGATAGAGAACTATTAGAATTAGGAGACCAATTCAAGACTTAGTCAAATATAATTTCAATTAAATTAATACAAACTTGGTTTATTTTAATTAATGCGCGAAAGAACCATTATGCCCTTAAAATTTTACATTTTTAATTAATAATTAAATCGCCTTAAGTACCCTTTATTCTTATTTTTTTGGATCGTTACATTATCCCCCCTTAGGAACATTCATCCCGAATGACTCCACCATTATATATCGTAATGCAAATCAGATTATAACCTAATCACTATGTACAACCAGCCAATAGCAAGAAAATACGAAGAGATAAGGAAATATAGCCTTAAGAGTTGGAATTCTAACCTCAAGAGTTGAAAAGATTGGGATATCGGGATCTTATGTTTGCCTCAGACTCCCACCTAACACCCTCCACAAGATGATATATCCACAATACCTTCACTGTGGCAATCTCCTTATTCCTTAGCCGCTTGACCTGTCTGTCTACAATCTCAACAGGTACCTCCTCACAGGACAAGTCTTCACCAACCACCAAAAAGTCAACAGGTAGGATTGATGCTGGATCACCTAGGCACTTCTTCAACATAGAGACATGAAAGACTGGATAAACAGAAGCTAGTTCCGCAGGTAGTGCTAACTCATAAAACACCTCACCCACACGCTGTAGGATCTAATATGACCCCACATACCTCAGACTCAACTTCCCTTTTCTACCAAATCTCATCACCTCTTTCATAGGCTATATTTTCAAGTAAACCTAGTCACCAACGTTAAATTCTAAGGGCCACTTTCTATTTTGTACATATGATTTCTGTCGGTTATAAGCAGTAGCCAACCTGTCCATAATAATTATAACTTTCTCCAAGGCCTCATGAATGATATCTGGACCCAAAATGGATTACTCTCCAACCTTAAACCACCCAAGTGGAGATCTAGACCTCCTACCATACAATGCCTCAGACGGTGCCATCCCAATGTTGGAGAGATAGCTATTATTATGTGAGAACTCTATCAAAGGTAGATGGTCATCCTATTTACCTTTAAAGTCAATCACTCACGCTCTCAACATGACCTCCAATGTATGAATGGTACGCTCTGCCTGTCCATCTGTCTGAGGATGAAAGGCGATGCTAAGTTTCACCTGCGTTCCTAAGCTTTTCTAGAAAGATCTCCAAAAATGCGAAGTAAATTGAGCTCCACTATCTGAAACGATAGACAAAGGAATTACATGCCATCTTCTAATATCATCAATGTAGAGTCTCGCGTAATCCTCGGCCTTGTAAGTAGACTTCACTGGGATAAAGTGGGCAGACTTAGACAATCTGTCCACAATAACCCATATGGAGTCATTCTACCTCCTAGTCCTCGGAAGACAACCACGAAGTCCACATTAATGGCCTTCCATTTCTAAGTCTGAACCTCAATAATCTGAGTCAAACCACAAGGCTTAAGATGCTCTGTCTTAACCTGATGACAGTTAGGACACTTAACCACATAGTCAGCAATATCCATCTTCATGCCATCCCACCAAAAAATCTGCTTAATATCATGATACATTTTGGTGGACGCTGGATGTATGGAATATAAGGAACCATGAGCCTCTGTCATAATCCTGGTCCGTAAATCATCTACATCTGGTACACACAGCCGGTTCTGGTATCTAAGTATGACATCATCACCCAAAGAGAAAGACTCGTTCATTTTTAACAATACTGAGTCCTTCAGCTCCATCAACACAAGATCAAGATGTTGACCGTTTTCGACTTCCACTATCAGGGATGATTCAGAACTTGGGTGAAGTGAAACACCTCCACTAGTAGAGTCAACCAACCACACACCGAGTCTTTCCAGTCTGTGTATCTCTTTCACTACCTCTATGTTATCATCATCAATGTGGGTTGTACTCCCCATGCTCATCCTGCTCAAAGCATCATCCATAACATTAGCCTTACCAGAATGGTAGTGCACATTCATGTCATAATCCTTCAATAGCTCCAACCATCTGCGTTAACGTAGATTCAACTCCCTCTGCGTGAACACGCACTTGAGACTCTTATGATCCGTGAACACATCCATATGTACTCCATACAGATAATGCCTCCACATCTTCAATGCAAACACCACAGCTGCCAACTCCAAGTCATGAGTGGGATAATTCTTTTCATGAACCTTGAGCTGTCTAGAAGCATAAGCTATCACCTTACCAGCCTTCATGAGAACACATCCCAAACCAACCCTAGATGCATAGCAATAGACAATGCAATTCTCACCACGCTTAGGCAGAGTAAGAACCGGGGCTAAAGTGAGTCTGTCCTTGAGCTCTTGGAATCTCTTCTCACAAGTCTCCGTCCATTCGAACTTTGTTTTCTTCTTTGTCAAGGCTGTAAGTGGGGAGGCAATGGAAGAAAAGACCTCCACAAACCTGCGGTAGTAACCAGCCAATCCCAGAATGCTACGAATATCGGTGGGAGTAAAAGTCTTTGGCCATTTTTTAACAACTTCAGTCTTTCTGGGGTCCACTTCTACACCTTGATCGGACATAACATGGACAAGGAAGGTCATTGATCTCAGCCAGAATTCACATTTGCTGATTTTGGCATACAAGTGATGCTGTCTTAAGTACCTGCAAGGTTAGTATAAAATGTTGTTCATGCTCTTCCTTAGTCTTAGAGTAGATGAGAATGTCATCAATGAATACTATGACGAAAGAGTCAAGGTATTCACGGAAGACTCTGTTCATGAGATCCATAAATACAGCAGGTGCATTCGTGAGAACGAATGACATATCCAAGAACTCATAATGATCATGCGGGTACGAAAAGCTATTTTTGGGAAATCCCATCCCTAACCCTAAGATTATGATACCCTGAACGAAGATAAATCATAGAGAAGAAACTAGACCCTTAGAGCTGATCGAACAAATTATAAATTCTGGGAAGTTTATACTTATTCTTTATAGTGATTTTGTTGAGCTGCCGATAATAGATACAAATTCTAAGGGTCCCATCTTTATTTTTTACAAATAACACTAGAGTGCCCCAAGGGGATATGCTCGACTGAATGAAACCCTTATTAGTGAGATCTTTTAACAGCAGCTTCAACTCTTTGTTTGTGCTTGAGCCATTCTATAAGGAGGAATTGAGATTGGTTTTATATCAGGTTCTAAGTCGATACCAAAGTAAATCTCTCGAAGGGGAGGGACTCTAGGCAAATCTTTAGGAAACACATCTAGGAATTCATTTTCTACAGGCACCGAGTCTATGGAAGGAACGTCATGATCTAAATCATTAACACTCACAAGATCATAAGTAACCCCTTGACCATCATTTTATTGGCCTTAAGACTTGAAATAAAGGGGATAGGACAATTCGGATTGTACCCCCCCCCCCCCAAGACTAACTCTTCTTCATTAGGGAAGCGAAACCTCACCTCTCTACTATGACAATCCAAGCAAGAATAATAGATGTGAAGGTAGTCCATGCCAAGAATAATATCAAAATCATGCATGGGTAGCTCAATCAAGTTTTCACACATAGTCTTGCCACTCACAACTATTGGGAAATTCTTGTATACCCTATCAGTTCTTACATTTTCTCCTAAAGGCATACTAACCACTATAGGATTAAGGTCAAGCAGAGGAGTCACAAAGGAAAGCGTAGACCCAGGATCAAGTAAATCATAAACAGAAGTTGAGAATACTTGCAGCATACCTGTGACCACATCAGCGAACTTCTCCTTCTCCTCCCTGGCTTTTAGGGCATAGAATCTATTCCTCTTGGGAGGCTCGGCTGCTGCTACACCTTGTGGGGTAGACCTAGGATGAGCATAACCTTTAGCCTGACCTCTATTTTGGGGATAGTCTCTGACCATATGTCCACTCTTACCACAACGGAAGCAGGCATTAGTGCCCTGTCTGTATTCTCCACTGTGAGCTCGACCACACTTAGCATAAGTCTTTTTTGGACGCTGCATCTCCCCTCCATTGCCCCCTTTGGGTTCGGGTGTTCCTCCTCTAGGTGTTGTGTTTCTTTGAGGGTTAGAATTCCCATAACTCTGTTGCCCCTTCTTTAACTTGGGCTGCTCATGGACGCCCAAATTATTTCTATGACCTCCATGGGTGGGACTTGCCTGTTCTTGCGGCCTAGGCCTCCTAATATCACGTACACCTCTCCTCTTTCGGCGGTCCTCTACATACTGGACATGCACCATTAACCTAGAAAGGTCCATATTATCATGGAGCATCGCAAAGCGACACTCCTCCTCCAGATCTCCATTGATTCTTTGACGAACCTACTCATGTCATCTCTGCTGTTTGAAACCAAGGAAGTAGCATACCTTGATAATTTCAAGAAACCTGAGTACTCTCCTCATTCTTATTATTAAATATTAAGGGAATTAACATACCTTGATGACTTCACAAACATCAGGGAATACTCCCTGACCGTTATAGATCCTTGTTTAAGGTTGATGAACTCCTCAACCTTGGACTCCTTCATCTCTCTAGGGAAGAACCTTTCCAAAAATGTTGTCTTGAATAACTCCCATATGACTGGCACTCCACCTGGGACACGGCTATCTTGCCACATTTTGCACCAAGTCTATGCAATTTCCTTGAGCAGGTATGAAGCCAACTCAGCCTTCTGAATATCAGTGGCCCCCATTGCCACCAGGATCTTATGCAACTCGTCTATAAATTCCTGAGGATCTTCTAAAGTGTTAGCCCCTATGAATATAGGAGGATTCATCCTCGTGAAATCTTGTAGTCTGTCAGCCATGCTGCGAACCGGTGGGTTCTCCATCTCAACATCATGTCGGTTGACTTGGGCAGTCATAGCCTGTTCCTTCATCGTGTTGGCCTGTGCCATCTGGTCTAGAGATGCCCTAGCCTCCGTATCAGTCAACCCAGCTGGGTTAACTGGCATGGCCACTCGTTCAGGTGGAGCCTGGGGTGGATTCTGATCACCCCTAGCTGGTGCTGCTCCCGTCCTCAGACCCATAGTTCTCCGAGTGTTCATTCTATTGAAACAACAAGGATTGATGTCAGACACGTTCATAACACCAAGAAATTCAAACATCAGGAAAAACACAACAAGATTATAAGAAGGGAAGTTTTTCTTACGTATCATGTAGTCTCTAATCCAAGATAGTGGTGCACTTCACTACCATGAGTTAGAAACTACTCTATGTGGCCGATGTGGACTCATTATTCTAGGAATTTAACTTAGCGCTCTAATACCAACTTTGTCACGACTGGAATCTAGACCCTAGACGAGACCGGCGGCGTTGACCTCTCAGAGGTCGCAAACAAGCCTACTGACGTCATTCTTTCTTTACATAGGTTAATTTTAGCGGAAAATTTGAAATTTTTGATTGATTAATCATACTTGCTAAACATTCTTTATATTTCGTAATCAATCATCATCAACCATCTAACAATTCAGGGACAAGCAATTGAAAGAAATAAAATATTAAGTATTAATTGTATACCGGCCAAAATAACACCAATACAAAGTTTGAACCAAAATAGGAAAGAAACTCTAGTGGAACATGCTCCACTAGCTCAAATCTAAAACTACGCTAGAAGGTAAAACAGTAGCATCCTCTAAAGCATGAGGACCTACCAAACTTAGGATGAATGCTGACGTTCGAATAGCTACAACAATGAACATGTAGCTCTGCCGTCCACCTTGCCTGCACCTAAAAGTAGATGTTTGTATGGAACAAGTACACACTTGTACTAAATATGGGTATATGCAAGCATACACCAGGTACATGCATGAAGAAGAATAGATATTTCCTAACAACATGATTTTTTGAAGTCAAGTCAGTGGACTTGCTAAATTGAGATTGGGAAAGTTATGCCATGAGAGGAACATGCATGATTATAATTATCGTATGGCAAACAACACATAACATCTTCATACTGCACATAAAATATAACACATAGTTTCTTTCACATTATTTATTCATATGCCATGAGACCTTGTTATTTTGGACTTGACCTTAAGACCTTCCAAAAATGAGGGCTCAACATATGGGACCTCAACTAGGAAGCCTTTTTTAGCAAACACAGAGTCTGCTTCATTCCTTCATACGTATTTCATTTCAATTCATTCATAGGCCAGTGCGAACGCCAGTTATACTTAGGATGTAGTTTAAGACTTTCATCGGGTTTGCTGTGCAATGATCATGAATAACCTAATATCATTACCTGAATCTAACTCACCTCTGGATTATCCTATCCTAACACCTTCGGTATCATTCATTTCTTTATATGATTCATTTGACGCTAGGCTCATTCATTTATTGGGAACTTTAACTTTAATCGACATAGACCATGTGAGCATCATGAAACCAAGTGTGTCCCTCACACCTGAAAAGAGGTGGAATCACCGGCCAAACCGATTCAATCACATGCTAGTGTATTTGGGAATTTAACCCCGCCAGATCCCTATAGTGACAATATAGGTTCAAAGACTATGACATGTATGTAGACCCATACCCGTCAAGCCGGACAGTCTCATCTCATGAGAGTTACGTGAACCTCCTCCCTTCCCGAAATAAGGCATCACCGCTCATAGTTAGCATATCGGTGCTCAGTATAAAATTCCATTACATTCAACTCATACATTATGGAAGTTGGATTCTAGTATGAGGACATCATAGATAAATTGATGATTTCTTATCTTATCATTAATATTAAGTGTTTTAAACTCAATATTTTCATTAGAGTGTTCATCGAGACTGATCTCTTCATTATCTTACACTCTCATTGGTGAGTACGTGTTGGTAACATTTACTTAGTCTTATTTGAGATTGCTCTTATCATATACATTAGCCTCACATCATGATTGTCACCACATTATTCATTTCATTACGTATATCATAGGTTCACTTATTCTTGAGCGTATGTTAAACTTATATGTCTATACATACAAGCCATGGGGCTTTATTTATAATTCGTTAAGTGATTCTTATTTTTCTAAGATTATGTATTTACAAGACTTATGTATCTTGTATATATACCAAGATCTTGATTTTTTATCTAAGTAGATGACATTATTCTTGAATATTTTACTCACATATGATTTATGTATCAATACGAAGGTTTGGGCACGAGAACCCAAATCTTGAATCACTTGGATATCATTTATACTTTCATTGATTTTATTTCTAATATTCATAACATTAGAACTCTAAATTAAATCTCAACATTTTCATGAAATAATTAATTTTCTATTTTAATTAGAATTCTAAATTAAATCTCAATATTTACGAGAAAGAATAAATTCGATATTTAATTAGAATTCTAAATTAAATCTCAATATTTACATAAAAGAATTAATTTTGTATTTTAATTAGAATTCTAAATTAAATATCCATATTTACATTAAATAATTAATTTTTTTGTTTTAATTAGAATTCTAAATTAAATCTCCATATTTACATAAAAGAATAAATTTTCTATTTTAATTATAATTTTATTTTGTTAATTAAATTCGCTTGAATTGGTAGGTTGTGGGTTCAAACCCCCAAAGCCCCCCTTATTTTCCACTTCATTTCGCTGAGGAGGAGGCTGTGAGGTGGTGGGTTTGAACCCCCATAGCCTCTCTTTCTTTAATTTAATTATTGGGCGCGACTGCAGCGAGGTGTTGGGATAGAACCCCACAACCTCATTTGTTTTCTTATTTCGACTACTCTTCTGCCTTGAGGTTGTGGGATCGATTCCCACGTCTCGCGTTTCTCTTATTTTTTTCCGCCTACTGGGGGTCGTGGGTTCGATTCCCTCCCCCTACCCCTTTTTGATTCCTTTTTTTTGTTTTGCGAACTGGGGGTCGTGGGTTTGATCCCTCGCCCCCCTTTTTCCTCTTCTCTTTTTTCTTCCTCTTCTAGCACCCGATTTTGAATCCCCCCAACCCCCTCCCCCCCTTTTTTTGTTTCTTTTGCATATGAGGTCTCGGGTTCGATTCCCATTGACCTCAGTTAATTTATTTTATTTTAAAAACTCAAAATTTGACACTTTTGAAAGGTACAAAAATCTGGAAATTTTTGTCATTCTCCAACCATTTTTAGGTGCATTTTTTTCATAAGTTTGAGTATCTATAAGATGGTTATTCAATTAACTATATTTCATCATAATGAACATCGCGTTGTACACCCATTACAGACATAAAATACACCATGAATAAAAAACTTATACACCCCAAAACTGTGCCTAAAACACCGCCCTATACACGCCCAAACATCAACTTTTCCGGTCATATTTTGATGGTCATTATCATGATTTTCCACACATAAACACATTCAAAGTTAATTTAAACACATCATTCATGCAAAAATCTAGCAGCACAACATACCCATCCTACAAATTCGTTAGGGAGCTAAGGACAAGGACAAACGAAGGGGAAACAACCGTAGTTTCAAGAGTTTAAGAAACGTTCGAAAGAAAGTACTCTTGAACAAAGAATTCCATGAGAGAAACCCATACCTTTATTGATGTTCAAATGAAGAATTCGCTACCGAAAACACTCTCCAAAAATCAGTCCATGTTACCTCAACGTCCACACCACTCAACGAACAACTTCTCTTCGGCTTAATATTTTTTTTGTTTGCTTTCTTTTTTCATAAAATTTCATGTGAGTTCTTCAAGCGTGAAGAACTGTTGATATTTGGAAGAATAACGTGAGAAATATGGAGAACGTGAGATAGAGAGTTGAGAAGCGTGTGAGAGAGAGAGAACTATTAGGATTAGAAGACTAAAACAAACCTTATTTATTTTAATTAATACGCGAAAGGACCATTATGCCCTTAAAGTTTTAGATTTTTAATTAATAATTAAATCGCCTTAAGTACGCATTATTCTAATTTTTTTGGATCGTTACAACTAAGTCCATTAGCGGACATTTAATTGCATGGCATTACCTAATATGTTATATGGTGCATTATGGTGCATTACATCCTTGTGTCAGTTTTTCAAATTATTGTTATTCTTTTTAACATTTAGTAATGGCCGTTGAACAACCCTCTCATTTGCACGTTGGTGTATTGGTTGCCAATCCATTACTTCACTCTTAATTCCTCCATTATACCTTATAACATATGTAATTGCTAACGCCAATATATTAACTAATTACTACACCATTATTGTAATGCCCCGTTTAGTCGTCTTGAGCAACAGACTTCAATTCTGGAAAAACTTGCAGAAGCGACGGACCCTACGACGGACCGTCAAGGGCACGACGGGCCGTCACAGGGTCTCATTTCAAAACACTTAGAAAATCTGAAATTGGGTACTAAAAATTGACTCTCTGAACTTTGTGACGGAATGGCAGGACGGACCGTCACAGGTGTGACGGACCGTCACAGACCCTTGGTGGAAATATTGGGTCTCTAATCTTGCGACGACCTACAGAACGGACCGTCGCGGGCACGATGGCCCGTCACTGGTTACGCAATCCCAGTTAGAATCAGATTTCTTTACACATTTTAAGGGACGTTTTGGACTATTCTTTCCTTAGTTATAGATTTCGTGGGTTTACATTAATAACTCAAAATTCTTGGGGGATAAAAGAGGTAACTTTGGGTTAATTAGTGGGGTATTATTGTCATCTTTTACAATTAATTATATGTTAATTAGGGTAAAAGAAAGAGGGTTTGAATAAGAAAAGAGAGAGATAGATTGATCGATTGAGGGAGAGAGTCGAACGAGGAAGAAGAATATCAAAGCTTGGGAGATTGCTTGTTGATTCCAATTCTTCGGTGGAGGTAGGTTATGGTTTCCCTTAAGATATTCGTTGTAAACTCTTAATAGAGAATGATATGTATTGATAATATTGTAAACCCTGCTATATGCTTAATTGTATGCTTGCATGAATATGATTATGTGATTGTGATAAGATAAGCATGATGAAAATATTGAATCCTAAATCTTGAAAAGAAACTTTAATATACATTATTAAGGATGATGCCTTGGTATAGAAGAAGGCTTGATGAATTAAAGCAATGGGATTGATGATGCCTTGGTATAGAAGAAGGCTTGATGAATTAAAGTAATGGGATTGATGATGCCTTGGTATAGAAAAGGCTTGATGATTTACAGAATGATATTAGTGGATCGGAGTGTCACGTACCGACACATGTAGGGGATCGGGTGTCACGAACCGACACGTAGAATTAGGAGATCGGGTGTCATGAACCGACACGTAGAATTAGGGGATCGGGTGTCACGAACCGACACGTAGAATTAGGGGATCGGGTGTCACGAACCGACATGTAGAATTAGTGGATCGGGTGTCACGAACCGACACGTAGAATTAGGGGATCGGGTGTCACGAACCGAGACGTAGAATTAGGGGATTGGGTGTCACGAACCGACACGTAGATTTAGGGGATCGGAGTGTCACGTACCGACACAAGAGGAATAATAAATATGAGAGATCGGAGTGTCACGTACCGACACAAGAGAATTAAAGATAATGAATCTTGAAAGATGTTAATATACTCAATCTAACGAACATGATTCCCAAATGAGTATGGTATTGGGGCTTGAGTCCTCATGTGTGAACTTGACGGTAATTGTTAATGATATAGTGCTTGTTGTTGCTACATGTTGAGTATCATAGTTGATTTTATGATATTACTTGATATATATATTGTTTTCTATTTTGAGTTGGCCGATGATATCTACTCAGTACCCGTGTTTTGTACTGACCCCTACCTTTATGTTTTTCTTCTTGTTATTTGTGGAGTGCAGCAAACGTGCCGTCGTCCTAAACTCAACAGTAATTCTAGTCAGTCTTCGTCACATCAGATCTTTAGGGTGAGCTAACGCTTCTAGCTTGGACTGGATGTTCTCCTTCATGTCTTGATGTCTTGAACCTCCGGCACTGACTAGCTTCTTATGTATTTTTAGCTTCTTAGAAACTCTTAGAATTAGTAGATGTTCTTGGGATGATGACTTCGAGGTTTTGGGAATAATAGATGTTGAATATTGATAGTTATTGAATTGGTTTTATTAATGAGTTTAAGTCTTCCGCATTATTTTCTGTTGTTATTACATTGAAATGTTAAGGTTTAGATTGGTTGGTTCGCTCACATAGGAGGGTAAGTGTGGGTGCCAGTCGCAACCCGGTTTGGGTCGTGACAATTATCTTTCTATTTATTGCTAGAAATACTTCTTGGAGTATAAATAGTGGTGGTAGTTATTTTGTTTGGGACACACAACATACAAGAAAATATAGAGTGAATAAAGTTGTTTAAAAGAGAGTTCTTATTAGTTGAAGGGAGGTGTTCTTTTTTGTGGTGTTTTGGACTCAACTACTGTCCTAAGTTGTTGAGTAATATTTCGTGAAGGCTGTTCTATCCTGGCGGGGACAACTCAAAGAGTACTACTGATGGACCGGTGAAAAACATTTGTTGCATTAGACTTGAATCTCCTTAAAGAGAGCAAGATATCCGCGCCTCATCCTTGAGGAGATTTATTTTCTTTATTTTATTTTCAATTGTAATCTTGTTTTTTTTATTGTCTAGTAAGTTTTTTCAGTAACAATTTTAATGAGATTCATCATGACTACAATTGAAAAAACCGCAGATCTCAAAATGGGAGACCTTAACAAGCCATTTCGGTGAAATGATAGCCATTTTAAGAGAAGGAAGGGTAAAGTACATTTCTACTTAAGTCTTCTCAATGTTTCTTATGCGTTTACTGAGAAGTATCCTATTAAAGAAGGCATCACCTCTATGAATGATGATGAAATTATTTCTCATCTAGAGAAAGTGGAAAAATACGATGGAGATTCTTATAAGTGTCAGTATTATATTCTTAATTGTCTGTCTGATAATGTTTATGATTAGTATGATAGAACTTACTCTAGTGCAAAGAGTATTTGGAAAGCATTGCATAGTAAATATTATATCGAAGAGGCAGGAGCGAAAAATATGCGACTAGTAGTTTTTTTCTTTTTTAAATGGTGGACAACAAATCAGTGGTAGACCAAGCTCAAGACTTTATAATGATCATCGGAAAAGTTAGGTCTGAAAAGGTTAAAATTGGAGATAACCTTATCCACCTTCTTGTTAGGAATTTAAAAAACTATTTGCCACAAACAAAAGGAAACATCTCTTGAAATCTTTATCATGAAAATCCGCATAGAAGAAGAAGCAAGGGCAAAGATGAACTTTTACAAATCGAAGAGAACAACATCACATCGAAGGTAAATTTAACTACTTCGAATAATTCTATATCTTAAACTCACAAAAATACTTCTTTAAAGCCAATGAATAAAAAAATCAAGAAAAATAATGGTAGACCTCTAAAGAAAATTAGTGGTGAAAATCACCAAGAACAAAATCAATAAGTTCAAGAAAAGGGACCATGCTTTGTTTGTGGCAAGAGTGGGAATATTTCATGATTTTAAAGATTTCAGAATGTGGTCCTAACCCTCAATCAAACGTTACCCAAAGAACCCTTTGTGGCGGTGATTACCGACATAAACATGGTTGAGAACGTTGATGGATGGTGGGTTGATTCTGGTGCAAACCGTCATGTCTGTTATGAGAAAGACTGGTTTAAGAAATATACTCATTTTGAGAAGTCCAAAACCATCATGTTTGATGATGCTCATACTACTTAAGTGCTTGTAAAGGGAGATGTTGAATTGTGTTTTACTTCTGGAAGGGTATTAACATTGAAAAATTTACTTTATTCTCCTACTATGAGAAAAAATTTGATGTCTAGTTTTCTTCTTATTAAAGCAGGCTTTAAACATATTATTCAATATGAACAATATGTAATAGTCAAGAAAGGTAATTTTGTTGGTAAGGTGTATGCATGTGATGGGATGTTTAAGTTGAATGTTGAAATAAATAAAATTTGTACTTCTTTTTATATGCTTCCTTCTACAAATTTTTGGCATGCTCATTTGTGTCATATTAATGATCGTTATGTTGGAATCATGAGTAGTTTAGGATTTATCCCAATGGTTAAAAATAATTTTTAAAAGGTGAGATTTGTAGTAAATCCATGATCACTAAAAGGCCTCATTTTCAAATTGAAAGGAAAATTAATTTGTTAGAATTGGTTCATACAGATATTTGTGAACTTGATGGAATTCTAACTCGTGGAGGTAATAGATATTTTATCAAATTCATTGATGACTTTTCTAAGTTTACATATGCTTACTTGATGAAATATAAAATAACGCTTTTGAAAATTTCAAAACTTATCTCCATGAGGTTGAAAATCAGTTTGGAAGAAAAATAAAAAGAATTAAAAGTCATAGAGGTCATGAATATGAGTCAGATGAGTTTATTTCTTTTGTTAGATCATTGGGAATAATTCATGAAAATACTCCTCCTTACTCTTCTGTCTAATTGAGTAGCAGAAAGGAAAAATAGATCTTTGGTTGAATTTACCAATGTCATGCTTATTGAGTCACATGCACCTTTAAATTTTTGGGCTGAAGCTACCTTAACTGCTTGTTATGTGTTGAATCGTGTGCCACATAAAAAGTCAAAATTGACACCTTTTGAATTGTGGAAAGGTTACAATTCAAGTTTGGGATATCTAAGAGTTTGGGGTTGTCTAGCCTTTGTGAGGGTAATGGATCCCAAGTTTATAAAGTTGGGTAAGAAAGTTACTACTTGTACTTTTCTTTGTTATTCTTCAAATAGTACATCCTATCGATTTTTTAATATTGAAGATAATATTGTAATAGAATCTGGTGATGCTATTTTTCATTAAAATAAATTTCCTTTTGATACTAAAAATAGTGGGGGTCAAAGGATTGAACAAAATATTTTGTCACTACCTAGTTCTTCTATTTCAACATTGAAAAATAAAGAAATTGGTGATTTTGAGTTGAGAAGAAGTAAAAGAGCTATAGTATAAAAAGATTTTGGTCCTGATTTTTACGTGTTTATTGTTGAAAATGACCCTCTAACTTTGAAAGAAGCATCATCTTCCCAAAATTCAAGTTTTTTGGAAAGAGGTTGTAAATGATTAAATGGAGTATCTAATTTCTATTTAAACTTGGAAGTTAGTTAATTTACATCCGGGTTGTAAAATAATTGGTTGCAAATCGGTCTTAAGGAAAAAATTAAAACCAGATGGTTCTACTGATAAATACAAGGCTATGCTAGTTGCAAAAGTATTTAAACAAGTAGAAGGCCTAGAATTTTTTGATATTTTTTCTCCGGTAACAAGAATTACATCCATTAGACTTTTAGTTGTTATGGCTGTAATTTTTAATTTAAAAATTCATCAAATGGATGTAAAAACTGCTTTCTAAATCGTGACCTAAATGAAGAAATATATATTGACCAACCAAATTGTTTTGTTGAAGCAGACCAAGAAAGCAAAGTATGTAAACATACTAAATACCTATATGACTTGAAACATTCACGAAAAAAATGGCATGCAAAGTATGATTTCTGCATGATTGAAAATGATTTTAAAACAAATGAGTATTATAAGTGCATATATCTTAAGTCTTGGAATAATTCACATGGGATTATTTGCCTATATTTTGATGATATATTGATCTTTGTCTCTAACATGAATGTTATTGATGAAGCTAAACATGTTCTTAGAAGTCATTTTGATATGAAAGATCTTTGTGAGGCAAATTTAATCTTGAAATAAAAATAACAAGAACATGTGAGGGAACTTTTCTTGACCAGTCACATTATGCTGAGAAAATTTTGAAAAAAATATAACTTTCATTGTTACAAGGATGTTGCTACTTCTTTTGATTGAAATGTTCACTTATTTCATGTTGAAAGTGAAAATAATGTAATAAATCAAAAGGAATATGCTAGTACAATCGGATGTTTGAGATATATGAGTGATTGCACGAGGCCTAATATTGCATATGCAGTAGGAGTACGTGGGATGTTTACAAGCAAGCTAGGTAGTGAACATTGGGATTCTATAACAAGAGTTATGAGATATGTTATTGGAACAAAAAATTGATATTTGTCCTATAAAAAATATCTTGCTGTACTTGAAGGCTTTTGTGATGCAGATTTAAACACTTTGTCAGGTGATTCCTGTTCTACCATTGGTTATGTTTTTACCTTAGGCGGTGGAGCTGTTTGTTGGAGATCAAAAAGAAAACTATAATTGCTAACTCTACCAGGGAGACTTAACAAATTGCTTTAACTTCAGCTAGTGAGGAAGCAAATTGGTTAAGAGATTTGTTATTACAAATTTGTTATTTTGAAAATCCAATTCCCCCTATTTCATTTCATTGTGATAGCACCGCTGCAATTGTTAGAGTTCAAAATCATTATTACAATGATAAATCCAGACCTATAAGAAGGAAACACAGTATTGTAAGATTGACAATTGGTACCATTAATGTTGATTATGTCAAATCTTGCGATAATCTTTAAACTGCTCTTACAAAGGCTTTAGCAAGAGAAAATGTATGGAGAACATCAAGGGGGATGGGATTGAAGCCAACAAATTCTTGATTCATGTTTGAGAAAATCCAACCTGGGGAATAGAGATCCTATAAAAAGGTTAAAAGGGAAAAACTAATCATATGATGACTTGTTGTGAAAAAATGAACTATCTTTTTTTCCCTCCTTATGATGTGAGTACATTGTTTCCTCTAGTTTGTGAAGGTTGGGTTGATAAAACTCATAATGAATATTTGTAGTCCGTACGGATGGAGTGTTAATCTTACAAGAGCACTCTCGACATATTTCACCTATGTGATATGTGGAAATAGGCCGCTTCCTATGAGAATGAGGTTTGTTGTCAAATGTACTTATGAAATCGGGATAGCACATGGACATAACGTGATACCTTGACTATTATGTGTGAACAGTGACATATTATTTCCCTTATGCAGTCATAGTTCAAGTCTAAGACCACTACTACTCTGGAGTAAAAGTTACTATTTCACTAAGTGGAGGTTCAATGGAGAGCACACCTTCATTATGCATATTAATCTTCCTTCAGCTGATATACCCTCTTGTCTTAATATTAAAATGAGTAGGGAATTGTTAGTAATTTAGCATTTATAACATTAATAAAATGCTTTATTTGTATTGTCATTAAGTCCATTAGTGGAGAGTTAATTGCATGGCATTACATAATATGTTATATGGTGAATTACATACTTATATAAGTTTCTAACTTTGTTGTTGTTCTTTTGAATGTTTGAGTAATGGCCGTTGAAAACCCCTCTCATTTGAACGTTGGTGCATTGGTTGCCAACCCATTACTTCACTCTTAATTCCTCCATTATACCTTGTAACATATGTTATTCCTAAGCTATTATCTTCACTATTTGCTACACCATTATCTTCATATTCATTGCTAGGAAGACCTCTTGTAGTATAAATAGTGGTGGTAGTAATTTTGTTTGAGACACACAACACACAGGAAATTATAGAGTGCATAAAGTTTGTCTAAAACAGAGTTCTTATTAGTTGAAGAAAGGTGTTCTTTTTTGTCGAGCTTTGGACTCATTTCATTTCTAGAGTTGTTGAGTAATATTTTGTGAAGGCTGTTGTATCTTGGGGGGGACAAGTCAAAGAGTGCTATTGCTGGACCGGTGAAAAATATTTGTTGCAGTGGACTTGAATCTCCTTAAAGAAAGCGAGATATCTGTACCTCAGCCTTGAAGAAATTTATTTTCTTTATTTTATTTTCAGTGGTAATCTTGTATTTTTTGTTATCTAGTAAGTTTTTTTAACAAACATATGAAACTTAAAAATCAACTAAAAAGGATAGTATAATATCACAAAAGGAACTACAAAACTTCTGTGAAGACTTCGATTATATTAAACTATATGCTCCATCAAAAGAGGCTTCTAAAAGAATTTAAAGAAGCTATAAGAATGACCATATCAGAAAAACCCCATCATTATAAAAAACTGTTCAACCATGACTGTCATGACCTACAAGTACACCCTAGAAGTTAGAGCATCCTTGTGTCAATGAGACTTCAAGAAGTCTCTTCTAAGCCACTCGTATCATTCATTGAATAATAAACTTACTAAAATGAGTAAGAATTTAAAACATTCTTCAGACACGAAGAACTCTTTGCATAACCAATGCACAAGTGGAAGACTTTCACTTAAAACATTAAACCTTTATAACATCTCTTTTAACCATCTAAACTTTCAAGTAAACAACACTTAGGACTAAGCCTATATAAAAGATAAAAGAAATACTAAGACATAAAAAGGACATGTTGATATTTTCCTCTAATCGATGAGGACTCACTAATACTTCATATTCAACCCTTAGTAACCTATCCATCCTCCATGGCATATCAAGACCTCAAATTTCCTACACTTTATTCAAAAAGAGAAAATAAAGAGTTAGCACATTAGATGTTCGAAGTATGGACACCATGCAAAAACCATGAAAAAGTAGTTAATAACAACATTTAACAACTTTGAAACACATAAGAAATCATTTAAGTAAATAGTCACATTTTTAGGTAATGTTACAATGAACTTACTTCATTGTACAGTGCACTTCTTCACTGCTATAGTGAAGTTCATTAGCGTCACTTTACAAACCTTTTAGCATATAATTTCCTCACAAAAAGTTATCCTAAGACTCACATAAGTAAGACAAAGAGAGACCGCTCATACACATTCTCTAGGCACACCTAAATGATCCATAAGACCACCCATAATGAGATCAACATACATTTACAATACAACATACATATGAACATAAAATCCTCCTACCAAAAGTTATTCTAACGTTCATGTGAGTGAGTTGTGAAGTGGCCACCCATAAAATCCATTACACACACTCATATAGATCCTATAGACCACCTAAGATAGAATCATTCTCACTCAATACGTTAGCGTATATATAATATGACATTGTCCCCTATAAAGCTTATCAAAAGACTTACTAAGTAAATCAAGAAGATAACGTCCATGATTGACTTCTTCAAGATTACCCAAATAATCCTTGAGACTACCTAAGTTTGGATCATGAATACATAATCAACATCCTTCCTAACCAGAGTCTTTCTTAAGAATTATCTTGGTAAGATACAAAGTAACCATTCCTATGCCCCCTCCACACTTTAACTAGAAAACCCTTAACTATCCTAGGTAAGTACTTATTCAATTAACATACTTTCTTTATGAACATAACTCATTTCTTTCATTAGTTAATTTAAGAGACATTCATCACATAAAATACATTCAAGTAATGGTCTAGGAAAAGACCTAGGGACTCTAACTAGCACCTTCAAAACCAACTGTGCAATGTCTAGATAGCGTCCCATACCACGACCTAAACTCCATTCAATTTCTCTAATGCTAGTAGGCATCCCATATGATTAGTATAGGCAATAACCGAAATAGACCATGGTAGCAAAGCATGGAATCTAGAGTTCTAACCTACTCCGATGAGGGTGTTCTACTTGCCAAGGTAGAACTTGGACACATCCCATGTGGGAACATGGTTAAGGAATATGAAGGATGTGCTTTGTGATGTATTCTAATTCTTTAACTAGGACTTTTTCCCTTACCATACTCACTCGATGCTAAACATCATAATCATAGAGTAAATTACATTAAAGGTTCATATAAAGGGGTTCCATATCAAGTTCATAACGCAATAACATTTACCCTACAAAAAAAAAGGTCCACTAGGGCTACCTTACAATGGCAAGAAAAATCTCATCATGAATTTACTAAGGTTTCCTATGATGCCGTTCCAGCCAACCAACCTTAACTCTATCATTCCTTTACTTGAAGGATACCAATACGACTGTCGACTTCAACATCCATAACCTTGCCACTAGGTTCAACGTTTCACATAAAACACCATCTTAACATCATTTAAGGTCATACATCATTAATACATTCAAGAATAAGATTCTTTAGTATCTTAATTCAGGAGATCACATATTCACATTCAAACATGCATCAAGTAAGGGATAGAAGTCAACCAAGACAACATAAAAAATACTTCACTTTAACACATACTACATACCATTCTCTAAAGCACTTACGAACAAACTTTATAATCTTTAAGTCATCATATACACTACAATATCATCATCAATATAACCATAATAGACTCATAAAGTCAAGTACGAACAATCACGCATCAACGCTAAGACTACACATATAATCACATAGTCATAGTATACATGATTTTCGAACATACATAGAAAGAAAACATACTTTCACATTACTTCATATGTATATAGCTATGATCATACTTCACATAAATCAAGTACATAAATCATCATAATACTTCATGTAGTTTCCGAGAAGGCCATGATCATCATATTGCATAAAGTAACGCCGATAAGGACACATCAATTCACATAGCACCGCCACCATAAGTGGACTATATCAATCACAAATCTATTGATGTCTAATTAACATAAAATAAAGCGAATTAGGGTCTCGTAACACACATTAAATCTCACCTGTTCAATCGAAAGCTAAACCATCCAATTCAACACCGATAGGACCTTACCCATGGCCATGAACATCAATTCAATACACAAACCATAATACTCAATGAATATAAGTCAATTCAATATAGAGTTATCAACCTAAGACCAATTAGACATCAATTGAATGCAATTCTTACATTATTTAATAGCCCATATAAAACTACAATAAAAATCATAAACATTAAGCCATAATCAATTCAATAAGCTTAATATTCAATATATCTAAGAATATACAATACTCATTTGATCAAATTGAAACTTCCTATAAATCAATCAATCCTAATCCGTACATAAATCAAAAACCCATAACAATCTAACATGAATTCATCAATATCAAAGTATAATCACATAACACATATTTTAGTCAAATTGAGAGAATTGATAAGGTCAAGGGTTCATGGAGAATTTCATTGGAAAACATCAATTAAACATCAATATTATCATATCTTAGTGTTTGTAGAAATCGGACTTTTTCATCTTTTAAAATCATCATTTAAATTAGCTCTAAGGTGATAGAAAGCCTTAGATAAAGAACTCTCATACCTTATTAGAATAATCCAGTGATAATTGAAGAAGAAATTCCATTGAGGAACCATCTTCAAGCTCCATTTTCACCTTGAGCTCTCATAGAGTTTTTGAAGAAACTTTAGGAGGGAATGTGTTTTGATTTATGTGTTAGTGTCTAAAAGAGAGTTTAATGACTTATATACTCTTAAAAAACCCATAAACACTAAAAAAACCTTCCAAAGCGTTATTGGAACGTGGGGTGAATTTACACTTTCACCCTTTACTTAACAGTGAAGTTGTGCGCAAGGACATTGCCATCGACGCCCTGCATCGATGATCTGTGGTCTTACTCACGTCCTGTATATAGGGTCCCGTGGTTTTCTCATGCATCAACTCCACCTTCAACTTGCAGGCTCCATCAATGCCACAAATTTACGGGCTTCAAGTCGTAAGTTGGGTCATTCTTTAAGGCCCCTTATGTGTCCTACATGGAGTCGTAACTGGATGTTTCCAACCCAAATATGTTCGTATACAAGTTTATGACCTACCATATAAGTTTTATCGAAAATGAACCAGATGTTTCCAACCCAAATATGTTCGTACACATGTTTAGGACCTACCAAATAAATTTCGTCCAAAACAAACACGTAAAACTCGCCGAAACATGCATAGACACATAAGGTCGTTTCAAGGCACACCTTTGAAACGTCATGGACGTTTGACCTCCAAACTTCCGATATACACCATAATAAGTCATTTAAGTACATTATAACCTCACAAATCACATATAAACACATAAAACCACATATGAGGCACCTAGGCGAGTTAGTCGTCGAACGTCTTGCTCATCCCCTGACATTTGACTTTCATTGGACCTAAACTCTAAGACCTTGCCTCAAAACTACCTTGAAAACAAATTTAGGACCTTAGACTATAATGACAAAAGTTTTAGGCTCTAGCTTAACCTAATTCATTTTTGGGATCTTACAATGACCCTAGTAATAATAAATCTAAGCAAACAACACTGATAGGTGTTGCAGTTGTGGAAAAACGGGACATAGAGCATAAGACTATACAACCACTAATAAAAATAAAGACAAAATTCATATGTCAGAATTAGAAGAAGAAGTTAAATATAATTTATATTCCGTCCTAGAAAATAATAAAAACAACTCCTCATTTGATAAAAATCTTAGCGATGAAGACAAACTAAATATAGCCTATGATTATGAAGACAGTAAATCATCATACTCTTGTGAATGCGGAAGTTCTATTTGGACCAACAAGAATCATTCTGTAAATGTCATCACTAGTAGAAAAGAAACATTTTTTTGATATAATAGATTATATTGAGAATCCGGATTTGAAGAATAAATAATTATTACCTTAAGAGATTTAGTTCTTAAAAAAGAGTGGATAATAGGACTATTAATCCCTTTGATATGCCAATTGTTATAAATAAATTTAAACAATCAATTAAAACTAAAACAACTCTACAAAGTATTCGGGCCGAACTAATACAAATAAGAGATGAAATAAATAAAATTAAGAAGATACTCAACACTTTAAAAATTGAGTCACTTATTAATAAAACATTGAAAATCTATTACCCCAACAAGAACCGAAGGAATGTAAATAAGAAACTCGAAAAACATCAAAAGAAGTAGAGTCTCTCGTAGAACCTCTTTCGAATTAGGAATTAATACAATTAGAGTCATTCGATCACAAAGCTACCACATACCCATTACATTAATTATAGATAAAAATTATATTATTCATAAAATTGCATTATTTGATACAAGCGTAGATCAAAATTACATTATTAAAGGATTAATTCCGCATAATATCTAGATAAATGTACTACCTGATTATTCTACACCACAAGGGAAAAGCTTAAAATAAATTATAAACTCAAGAATGCATACATATGCAATAATGAAATTGTTTTCATAAATGATTTCATGATAACCAAAGACATAAATGAGGAAATTATATTAAGTATTCTTTTCATCACACAAATAAAGCCTTATACCTTCCAATTAGATGGAATCCAAACCAGAGTTCAAGGAAAGAATCTCCTCTTCCCTTACCTAAATACAATGTCAAAAGACGAAAGTAATTTCATAAAAAGGTTAAAATATCTTTCAAATAAATTCACTTTTTCATCAAGAAAATTTTACAATAGAGATTACTAAACCTTCTCCTCCTCCTCTATTTTTTTAGCAGTAGGAGTTACCCTCCTTCAATAAACAAATAATGACTGCAATGCAGCCATGGATTTTCCATAAAATTTTGGTTTTTTCAAATTTAAATAAAAAGAAAAAGCCTCCCAAAATTAATTTCCAGGGAATTAATGAGACCAGGAATTAAAAAAAATAAATTCATTTTTGTACTTCTTCAAGTTATGGGTTGAATATTGTTTAACCATTAAAAAAAGTTTGAGATTGCTTCGAATGCAATAGAGGTCAACAAGTGTTACATGTACTGTCAATAACTACATAAAATATGAAAATTATGGTTGCCTTGCTACACCAACAAAAATGTGGAGACAGAGGATTCTCGCAACACCGGGAGGTATATAAGTTTCTTTTCACAGATACATTTAAACGGAACAAATATTTGAGAAAATCAACAGGTATTATCAACTCAACATCAAAGGTAGTTTACAAGAAGTTCCAGAGGATCAAATATTTAATCAAGGCAATTAATATTAGGGAATCAGTTGTCCCTTAGTGATAAGATAATTTCAAGATCATCATTCGCAGGAATTATGACAATTCCAAAGAATGATTAAAGAGAATGTGTAAGTAAGTCTTATTTAAACCTCAACACTGATAATAAATCAAAGTACGAATTATCAGATATTGCTACTACATAAAATACACAAAATTACTTTCTTAATAAAAAGAAAGTTTCAGCACACTTTGCTATCACTTTGATGATAAACATGAAAAATATCAAGTAAAGAAATATCCAAGAGTGGACCATACTTGCAACGATATGTTATACAAGTTTGAAGACCTTTATTAAAATCAATATTGGACAAACAAGCTTATTCACTATGTCAACAATTCCACCAACATGTGGATCCCGCATCAATAAATCCACAAAGTAACAAGAGGACAAAATAACAAAATATACTTTGAAGATAAAATTTCAGCAAATGAAGATAAACACACAGTGAAGGCTACGTAAGTATTTTCAGCTAACGTGGCATCTATTCCAAGTCACATACAATTATCATCAATTATTTGTAATAGGTAGTAGTTATATGTTAAAAAAATTATGTGTATTAGTGTATGACACATGTACAAAAGATAGCATAATAAGTTAGATTAGTCAGTACTTTTGAGGCCTATTTAAGGATTATAAATTGTACAAGTAGAGGCATTAAAAATCATACGACTTTGAAACTTCTCTACTTTCTCCTTACACTTTCTCTCCATTTCCCCATATTTTCCATTTCCATTTCCATTTCAACCTATGTTCTCTTTTTCCCTTAATCAATTAAAAGTTTTATTGTATGTATTCTGTACTTATTTTAATTATTAAGTTTATGTTTTAATGTTTCATATTTAAGTTTGTTTAATACTTTAGTTATTCTCTTTGTTTAAGATTTCATAAACTTTTTCTTTTAAGTTTTTGCTCCTTCCGTTACTCTTCTTAAATTTACTTAGGATTCCGTCCCGGAACTAGGTTTGTTACTCCTACTAATACCCTTCTCGACCAACTGGGCTCTAATATCAATGGAGGGGATGGGTATGAGTAGGAGCTGCTAAGTCCATATGTTGTCCTTGGGCGTACATCGTCGAAACCTAGGTTGTGGTTGTGGTGGTAAGTTCGAAGTTTGGTAGTTGTTGTTATTCTTCCACTTATGTACTTAGTTTTATTTCTTGAAGTAGGGTAACCAGATAATTCTCTGTTTAGACATTGTGAAGTCCGTACATTCCGTTGGATTAGCTTAGACTATGTGTGTCATAGAGCCGGACCCGTAGAGTGTTCTGGTCGCCAAGCACAAAGGAATAAAATCAAAGAAAGTTAGTAAAAAAAGTAACAACAATTACTACACAGAGAATTTATTATTTTGGTGGTAATCTTTAAAGTAGACATTTAAGCCTAAGGATTGTTTTCTTCTCCCCGCTAGATACTCCATTAACTTAAAATAAGACCACATGCTAGACACCATAATTTAATTAAAGATTACGATATGAAAACTTCTGAGTCTACTATTACTATTAATAAAGATATTGAGACTATAATTTTTTAATAAAATCAGTAATTATAAGAAAAAATATAAACTTCTTCATATAGGACTTGTCCAAGTAATAGTAAACCCATTATATAGGTTGGATTCAGATGTACCTATATGCATTTTTTTATGAGACAATAAGTTATTAAATTTTGATGATTCTTTATTAACAGTAGTAATAAGTAACATTGTCAAAGGCATGATATACATTAATTGTTATAATAATTATTCAATAAATATTAATGATTCAAACATTATTGATTCATTAACATTAAAGGTTAAAACAAATAGTAAGGATACTACAGTGAAAATAACCATAATATATAGAATATACTATAAACTAATGAAAACTACCTAAGCCCCAAAGGCTAAAATGGTCAATAATAAACGAGTTACAATACTCACGAAAGCATATTTTAACACCTTTGTCCGAAGAATAATAAATTTGAATAACATATTTATAAAAGATGATTCGCATTTTCACTGCATAACGGAGCTAGAATATGAAAAGGAAAAACTAAAATTTCACCAAGTAATTAAACGTCAAAACAAATAAATATATAAAAAATATAAAAGTGTAAATTTCTAAGAAACAATTCAGAAAATGAAAAATAAGAATTTTAAACCCATAAAATTCTCAAATGCCACTACTAGAAAAGTTCAAGAAATAAAAAATTATATTGGCATGATTCATTTAGATAATCTTTTTAAACCATACATTAATTATTTAAATAAACATTGGACTAGTCTAGAAAAATCTATTGAAAAATAATGGTATATAAAAAGATATTCTTTATCAGAAAAATTAACCTTTAGAAATAAATGGTTTAGTGATATGAAAGATTAAAATGTAACATAGATTTTTTAAAGTTGTTTTAATACACAGGAAAATTAGACGGCCGAAAGTAGTCGTTAAATATTCTAGTTAAGAAATTGTATATTACTAATAACAAGGTAGTTGAATCTAAAATTTCTCCTTTATAAGAAATTAGTCTACGTATGGACATTAGGGCTATTACTACCTGACCTTCTAATATGGATATAGTAGATACTAAAGGGTATCCTAAAAATAAAGATATAAGTAGAATTCTGCAATAAAATAATTATACAAATCGACTACATCATGTAGTCTTTCATTGTAAAACATTTGAAAGTCAAGACCTAATCTAGAGATTAATATAAGTTTCTAGTGGTTTAGATACTTTTTTAAAACCTAAAATAATACGTATAAGTAATCTGAGAAGTTTTAGATCAAACGCGTCAAAAAACGTCTATGACGTCCGAAATCTAGCTAAATTGAACTAGTTGACGTCTCTATATATGGAGAAGGTTTGAGAGGGTAAAATGAAGTCTAAAACACGTAAAAAGACATTAAATTTTTAAAACATAGTATATTGTGTCTAAACGATCAATAACGGCTCCCCAAGAATCACCCGAAGGGTCCTTGAGGAGGACCCCAAAATGGGTAGGCAAACTGCCAAAGCCGCCTGCACGAGTAAGGAATCAAGGGCAGTTGTACGACATTCATACAACACGAGGTCCACTACCTTAGTTAAATCTTCAAAAATAAAATTTGTCATTATCATCGTGACGTGAAATCTTCAAAAATAAAATTTGTCATTATCATCGTGACGTTGATCCACTACTCAGATTCATAAAAATCGTATTTTAGGCATTTTGACTTCATAAAAAGACCCAATTAAGTGGGGGCCTTTTGGATAATTTAGGGGTGATTATATATATCCTAAGGGTCAGTTTTAAGTCATTTTAAACTTAATCAAAATCCAATTCCCAAAATAAACCCAAAACCTCTCATATCTCTGTACTTTCTCTCTCCCTAAATCCTCCATTGAAGAAAGAACAATGCTTGAAGAAGAAGACCAATTTCTCTAGGAATTCACTTAAATGTTGTTGATTAATATTCATTAAGGTATAGTTTATCCATTCTTGGGATTCCTTTCCCAAAGAGTTCCTTTCAAAGTTTATTTCTAAATCGCCCAGTTCCAAGGGTTTTCCAATTCTAATAGGTTTTCTTCTAAACTTCAAATTATTGATTGATCTAAATTAATTGTGATGACTTATGACTAAATTGAGTTTATATTGTTAGTTAATTGATGTTAATCGATTGAATTTTATGATGATCATGTCTCTTCCTCAATTTCCCCAAATCTTGGATCTTGATTGTAAATTGATGGTAATTGAAGCATGAATTGAGCATTAGATAGTGATGACTATGGTAAGGTATTGTTTGATTGGATCAAATTCTTGATGAATTCATTAGGAACCCTATTTACCGAGGTTAGAAATTTTTGTTAATTGGATAGTGATAATATAATTGACCTAGTTCTTGTGTTAATTATTATTGACTGATGTTACTACACCTAGTGTTTGATTTAATTGGTTGGTTGATTGTATGACCATGATGATAGATATTGAAGGAGATTGAATAAGTCTTTATAATCCTCACCTTTGTTTCAATTATAATGGCTTGTGATTGATGAGATAGTTCAATTGAAACATGACTTGTGATTAGCCAAAGTACGTGTAGTATGATGTTGATATAAAATGTCTTGACTATGCCATTGTGAAATTTTTTTAACATGAAAATATATAAGGTTTGTTATGAAGTACCTATGTTCCTTATTATTACATGATGATGATGCACTACAAATCTCATTTATGAGGGTTGTCGTGAAAGGATATTCTGCAGCAATTCCAATGACCTAATGACAATAACTATACAAGGGATTAGACTGTATGACCTAAACTAATCGTATGATTGATAAAGAAAGACATTTAAAAAGGGACTCTAGCTTAGCATCGAGTGATGTTGTAGATTAGGGGTGACACCTTCCAAAGGAGGGAATATAGGGTTCACCATAGTCCTCACAGGGTTGATAGCCTCATAGTCTAAAAAGGGACTAAAGTGATGTTGCCATAACATCCCTCAAGCCCATAAACTATGTTTCCACCGTAGGAATACTAGCTAGTGGATCTACCTATATTCTATATTCATGTTTGGTTCTACTTTGACCGCTAGACCACCTTCCATCAGTGTAATGTTTTACAACAGTCGATTTCACTCTAAGCTCTTTTGTTCTATGTCAGTTAAGGCAAGTGTTCCAAAAAGTTAAATTAAGTAACAGACTATACACTAACTAGGGTGACTTGAGGGGTTTGACTAAGGCTAGGTAGGGGTATGAGACTCTACCTATGCCTTGTACTAGTTTGCCTTGAGGGAATCCTTAGGAGGTTGTTCTTGTGTTCTTATAATGTAAATGCTATTAATAAGATGACTTTAAATGTTGATGATCCTATATATTATTAGTTTCATTTATGAACATGCTATTGGTCTATATTGCTAAATGTGATAATGACTACTATTGATTCTATGTTATATTGAGTGGACGTTACTTATTATCCTTTGTTTGTTTAACTCGATTGAGTAAGGTTATGGGGAAATACTTGGTCATTGCACTTGTAGGCTTAATGATGGGTTATGGCTAAGGGTCTTCCTCATGTTGTTGATGTTATGACTTGATGTGGGGGTTGCCTTTATTATGTACTCAATTATGTGGATATACATGTTGAGTTAACTATACTTGTTAATGTTAGTATTGTGTTGTACATGATTTAGACTTATGGATTATGTAAGTATTGTCTTATATGAGTTCTTGATAGTGCATAAAGCCTTTCAAAGTACTTTTGCATGGTTTTGATCAAATCTCCTCTTAGCATGATTTCAATTGTTTTATGAGCATATACTCATACTTAGCACAAGTGTGTACTAACCCCTTCTTTTATGTTTACGACAAAATGTAGGATTCGACCGTTGAGCTTAGTTGAAGTCCATTGATGACCACTCGGACATTTCCCAAGTGTTTTGGTAGGTCCTAATTTTCCGAGGACAATGGCATTATCAAGCTACTAATGTTGTTTTAGTTTTAAAGCTTCTATGTTCTTTCCTTTTCATTGAAGTCGTTTGTTGTAATATCCTATATGTGGCTTCAACTGTTGATATATGGGCTATGCCCAATTGTTATATTCTTGTTTTGATGGTTATGATATGAGATACACGTTTTAAGACAATATCGTACCTTATATAAATGTGTGTGTAATAAAAGTAGAAGACCATGTAATCTTCCCACACGAAAGGTCTATGTTTACTCGATATCAATATATTATGTGTATTTAGAGGTCTATGTAAACCTCAACGTAGAAGTTAATGAAAAGTTTTAAATATTCTGCTAATTAAACCTATGTAATGTATTGACGAATGCAAAGAGGTTAGTTTAGTCCTCTTCGAGGTTGACGATACCTTTTACTTTTAGGGGGTGCTCCCCGGATGTAACAAACCATGTTTAAGAGCATGAAGTTGAATATCTTTAGGATTGATGTCTCATTAAACCACATCTATATAGGTTCTTATTCATAATTGTGAAGCCTGCCGCACTTATAAATGAGAAGCTATATGATGCTTAGAAATTCTCATCTTCTAGGTAATCCATTGTCATGCCTCTGGAGTCTACTTCATCTGTGATTTAACCTAAATCTTTTATTGTACTTATAGGCATGAATACTCGAAGAAAAATCCGCACGAAGACTTGATGAAGAGATTGCTAATGTGTGAGTTCCTCCCCGTGGAAATCAAGATCCTCCTCTTGAAGAAGTTGCTTATGGTGACCAAGCTCTGGCTAATCATGCGGTCTAGTCGATGGGGACATAAGGGCAGCTTTCATCCAAATTGCCCAAGACATTACTACACAAGCACAAGTCGTCACTACTCAAGTACAAGTCATGACAGACTAAGCAAATCGGAAGGTGCTACCCAAAGGAAACAAACAAATTGGCACAATGGTTTCCCGTTTGAGGGATTTCTCAAGGATGAATCCCCCTACTTTATAGGAGTCAAAATTGGAGGAAGACTTGTAAGAGTTCGTTGATGATGTCTACAAAATCCTCTATCATATGGGGTTGACTAATAGTGAAAAGGCCGAGTTAGCCACCTACAAACTCAAGGACTTGACCCAAATTTGGTACGTCCAATGGAGAGAAAATAGGACTTTGAGAGATGGTCTAGTGACATTGGAAATTTTCAAGAAGGCTTTTCTTGATAGGTTCTTTCAAAGGGAGAAGAGGGAATCCAAAGTGGAAGAATTCATCAACCTTCATCAAGGAGGTATGTGTGTGCTTTACTACTCTTTGAAATTTGCTAAGTTGACTAAGTATGCTCCTTCTTTGGTTTCCAACCCTAGGGATGAAATGAGCAACTTTGTGAAGGGAATGTAGCATGACATAAAAGAGGAATGTCGTTCAGCTATGCAACATGAGAATATGAAAAATTCTCGTCTAAAGGTTCATGGTCAATAAGTCGAAGAGGCAAAAGTCAAGAAGAATAGTAGAGATGCCAATAGGGCAAAGTCATTTGATGGTTGTTCTTCAAAGGGTAGGCTCGATATCTAAAACAAGAGCAGGTTCAAAAAGAGGTTTTCTAATCAATTTCTTCCATGTTCATAAGGGCCGTGATGATAGGGTGTCTAATCGTAAGCCTAAAAAGGGAAGGGGTACTAGTTCACCAAGTAAGAAGCCAATTTGTGGAAAGTGTGGCAAGAAGTACTATGGTGATTGCCTTATTGGAACGGACAATTGTTATGGATGTGGTAAAAGCTTTCATAAGGTTGAAGATTTCCCAAATATGAAGGGGCAAGACAATGGGATACGACAATCAAGTGGTTCAAATGTTGATCCTCTAAAGAAGAATCACTTCGATGCTCTCCGTCCTAGCGGTGAACAAAATAGTTCTTCTGATGTGGTGACCAATATGTTACAAGTCTTTACTATTGATTTATATGATTTACTTTATCTGGGAACTACATTGTCTTTTTTTAACTTATCTTCTAGCTAAAAAGTATGATATTTTTCCCGATATTTCTAAAAGAACCACTTATGGTGACTACCGCGGAGGGTGAGCCGGTTGTTCAAAGAGGGTATATAGGAATTGTCCCATAATATTGCCCAATAGAATTGCCTATGTTGAACTAGTTGAACTTGATATTGAAGATTTTTAGGTTATATATGGTATGGATTGGTTTCATGATTGCTTTTCTACGACATATTGCATAACAATGGTGGTGAAGTTTACGTTTCCAAATATACCTGTGTAAGAGTGGAAAGGGGGAAATTCTATTTCTCGAAAGTTAAATAATTTCTTGATGGAAAGCTTGCAAAATGATCTCTAAAGGGTGTTTGTAACATATTGTAAGAGTCAAAGATTTAGACTCGGAGATTTCTCCCATTGATATGGTCCCGTAGTGAGGGAATTTTGGAAGGTTTTTCCATATGATCTTCCCGGAAACCCTCCTAAACAAGAAATTGATCTTAATATTGACTTGCTATCGGATCCAAATTCCATGTCAATTCCTTCATATCGGATGTCTCTGGCCGAATGAATGAGTTGAAGGATCAACTCCACGACTTACTACACAAGGCTTTAATACCACCTAATATTTCCCCGTGGGGTGCTCCGATCTTGTTCATAAAGAAGAAGGATGGGTCCCTTAAAATGTGCATCGATTACCAAAAACTCAAAAATGTGACCATTAAGAATAAATATCCTCTCCCTTTGATTTATAACATGTTTGATCAACTCCAAAGGGCAAGCTACTTTTCAAAGATTGATTTGAGGTCGGGATATCACCAACTTAGGGTGAGAAATGACGATATTTCCAAAACGGCCTTTAGAACAAGATATGGTAACTGTGAGTTTAGGGTGATGTCATTTAGGTTGACTAATGCGCTGAGGACATTTATGGACCTTATTAATAGGGTGTTTCAATGTTAACTAGGTTTCTTTTTCATTATGTTCATTAACGACATCTTTGTATATTCGAAGAATGAGGGTGAGCATGTGGACCACTTGGAACTGGTTTTGCATGTCCATAAAGAACATCAAATTTTTTCCAAGTATATCAAATGTGAATTTTTGTTGAGGTTGGTGGCTTCTCATGGTCATTAATCACTAGTGAAGGGGTAGAGGTGGACCGATAAAGACCAAAACGTTTAAGAATTGGCCTAGACCTATGGATCCAACCGATATTAGGCACTTCTTTAGTTTCGCGGGTTATAATAGAAGGTTTGTTGATGGGTTTGCATCCATTGCTTCTCCATTGACTACCTTGACCAAAAAGAATGTAAAGTTCGAGTTGTCGGAAGCATGTGAAAGAAGCTTCCAAATGTATAAAGTTAGGCTTACCTTCCATATGGTGTTGACCTTGCCAAAGGGTACTAAAGGCTTCATGGTATATTGTGATGCATCCCGAGTTGGTTTGAGGTGTGTTCTTATGCCACATGGGAAAGTCATAGCCTATGCCTCAAGGTAACTTAACTCTCATGATAAGAATTACCCGACTCATGATCTTTGGTTAGCGGCAGTTGTTTTCACTTTGAAAATATGGAGGAATTACTTGTATAGGGTTCATTTTGATGTGTATAACAACCATAAGAGTCTGCAATATGTGTTTACCCAAAAGTAGTTGAATCTCTGGATATGAAGGTGGTTAGAGTTGTTGAAAGATTACGAAATGAGTGTGCTCTATAACCCCGGTAAGCTAATGTGGTTGCGGACGCACTAATTCATATAACTATGGTTAGTGTGTCTCATGTAGATGAAGCAAAGAAATACCTAGTAAATGATGTTCATAGGTTGGCTTGTTTGCGCGTTCGATTGGAAGTTTCTCCGAATGATGGTGTTGTGGTTCATCACAACTCCGAATCATCTTTGGTGGTTGAGGGGAAGTCTAACAAACACCTTGATCCCTTATTAATGGATTTGAAGGAATCGGTCCTTTGTAAGCTTAATGAGTCAGCTCCCAAGGGGGGATGGTGTTTTGAGATACCAAGAAAGTTGTGTGTACTCAATGTGGATGATTTGAGAAATGGGATCCTAGAGGAAGCTCATGGGTCCCGTTTTTTGATTCATCCGTGTTCTACTAACATGTATCATGACCTTAGAGAAGTGTTTTGGTGGGATGTCTTGAAAAAGGACATAGCGGAATTTGTTGCAAATTGTCCGAATTGCCAAAAAGTAAAAGCCAAGCACCAAAAGTCATGTGGTTTACTTCAAGAAATCCAAGTCCCAGCTTGAAAGTGGGAAGACATTAATATGGACTTTGTAGTGAGTTTGCGTCGATCTAGAAGGCAATATAACTCAATAAGGGTGGTTATGGATAGATTGACCAAGTCCTCCCATTTTATTCCCGTTAAGTCTACTTACTCGGTGGAAGATTCTGCAAAGATCTATATAGATGTAATTGTGAGTCTTCATTGTATTCCATTATCCATCATATCGGATAAGGGGAACATAATTTACATCTAGGTTTTTGAGATCGTTTTAAAAAGGATTAGGTACGCAAGTGAATTTGAGAAAATATTTTCATCCCCAAACTGATTGTTAACCGGAGCGTACTATCAAAACTCTTGAGGATATGCTTAGAGCTTCTATCATAGACTTCAAGGGTAGTTGGGATAAGAACTTTGCTTTGGTTGAGTTCGCGTGTAATAATAGTTGTCATTCCTTAATATCCATGGATCATTTTGAAGCTTTGTATGGTAGGAGGTGTAGGTCTCCTATCTAATGATATGAGGCTAGCGAATCTTTCCTTCTTGGTCCCGACTTGATCTAAAATACCTTTTAGAAAGTTCACCTAATAATAAATCGCTTGCAAACAGCCTATATTCGGCAAAACTCTTATAACGATAATAGGAGAAGAGAATTAGAGTTTGAAGAAGGTTATAACATGTATTTAAAAATTTCACCGATTAAAGGGGTTGTATGATTTGGCAAGAAAGGGAAGGTAAGTCCTCGTTATGTGCGTCCCTGTAAAAATATGCAAAGGATTTGCAAAGTAGCATACATGTTGACATACATAGTGAGATATTTTTGGTTCATCCGGTTTTCCATGTATGTATGCTAAAGAAGTGCATTGGTTATCCCGGGTCAATTCTTCCTATTGAAGGTTTTGGAGTGAAAGGGAACCTCTCCTATGAAGAGGTTTCAGTTCAAATCCTTGATCAACAAGTGAAGAGGTGGGGGAACAAGAAGGTGGCCTCAGTAAAAGTGTCATGGAGAAACCACCTAATTGAACAAGCAATATGGGAGGCCGAAGACGACATGAAGTCCCGTTATCCTCATCTGTTTGCTAGATAAAGTTAATTATTCCTATTAATAATGAAAAAAGTGAGTTGATTGGAATTTGACTTGTTTTGTAAATTTATGCAGGTTTATGGTAAAAGGTTTACGCTAAAATAAACTATCATGGGAAAATGTTTTTTGCTTGAATTGCAATATTTTGTGTATTTTGTATATTGTTGCCTTCATGAAGTGATATTGAGCATGTTGATCTGTTGAGACAGGAACTTTGCCACAATTGACTCTTTAAAGATATGTTGAGCTCATCTTGTTGTGTTAGAAAGTAATTCCACATGTTGTGATTTTGAGCTCCTATTACTGAAAGTTGATGTTTTGAGTCATATATGTTGATTTTGTATATTGTTGGTTGGGCTACTAGTCTTGAGTCTATCCTTTCCCTTTTAAAAATTTAGTGTCATCCGGGGACGAATGTTCCTAAGGAGGGGATAATGTAACACTCCGAAAATTCAAGACCTAATTTAGAACATAACACAAGTGTCGAGGGGTTTATATACTGTTTTAAGAACTAAAATAATGTTTATAATTCATCCGAGAAGTTTTAGAGCCAAGACGTCAAGAAAATCCATGACAACCGGAAAAAAGCTAAATTGAACTAGTTGACGTTGCTGTATTTGGTGAAGGTTTTAGAGGGTCAAATTAAGTCTAAAACGTGTAAAAAAATTAAATAGGTAAAATTCAGTATATAGGGTCTAAGAGTTCGATGACGACTCCCCAAGGACCACCCCAAGAGTTTGAGGAGGACCCCAACATGGGTAGGCAGACTTACAAAGCAGCCTGCGCGAGTCAAGAATCAAGGGGCTGCTTCATGACACGCAGCCCACACGAGGTCCACTGCCTCAATTAATTTTTCAAAAATAAAATTGTGAATAAGCCTCGCGACGCGGAGCCACTTTTCAGATTCGTAAAAATCATATTTAAAGCATTTTGATTTGACAAAAAGACCTAGTTAAGTGGGGGTTCTTTTGGGTAATTTAGGGGGTGATTAAATATAAACTAAGGGTCATTTTTATGTCTTTTTTTTAACTCACTATTTATATACCATGGTTTCACGGTATTATTAATACTTTTTCCTGAAGTTTAGTGTGTCCAAAAGCCTTTTTATGCTAATTTTAATATAAGTTTCTTTTTATTTTGCAGAAAATCTGTCCAAAGCTGAATGCGGAGATTTTAAGCGAAGAAATGCAGAAGAGACCACCTACGGAGCTTATGACGGTCCATCGTGCTTGTGACGGTCTCTCCCGCAGGTTCGTCATGAAGTTCAGAGAAGTAATCAGTACCCATATTCCAAGAGTTGAAGTGTTTTGGAACAAAGACCCTCGACGGACCATTGTGCCTATGATGGTCCGTCATACTTGCCGTCGAGGGTAATGAAGAAGAGCAGCAGAAGAAATTGCATAAGTATGGGACGACGGAGTCCATGACGGTCCGTCGTGACCATGACGATCCGTCGCGAGGTCCGTCGACCTAGCCGTGTTTTTGCAGATTTCTAGCAAATAGATTCCTTGTTTAATTAGGTTTTTATTATTTTATGAATAGTTCGAAAAAACTCATTTTTGAGGTTAGACTCTGTAAGGTGAGACTCTGGATTATTAGAAATCATATATTTAGACATTGTGTATTAGTGTGAGATTCTTGATAATCATTAGACTTTTTGTGACATTATTGATTACATTGAGATTATTGCAATTTATTATTGGTGATTAATCAAGAAAACATTTGGATTTCACTCTTTCTCATTGAAGTAAGTACATGACTTCTTATTTAATATATTTGAATATTGTGATTATGACTATGTGTAGCTAAACTCCATAACTAGGGTTGTGGGAACCATAGGCAAATAATGCGATAAAACCTAACTAAAATAACAGTTCTAGAATAGTGTCTTGCATGGATTAATAAATCTTTCGCTTAGAAGTCTTTTTAACGGATGACCAACGTTAGAACTCGCCGTAATGCTACTTGCCGGACCAAGGAGGTAGATAATAAGAAAAGAATTATGAACATAGATTTAGTGTATACTATCTAAAAGGCTAGTATTGATTGGAACGAGGTAATAACTTAGTCAAATATCGAATACTATGCCTAATATGAGGTAAAGATAAGGGTTAGGATAGCAACACACGTTGCCGGACCAAGGTGCGGAGTGAGATTTTCTAGATGCTGGACTAATGATTTACAAATACATAACATATCACTTTGCATGCAAGATACTAGGAAAAAATTGTTATAGTTAAAATTATCAAGTTATGAACCTATGGGAAACACGTAAACCCTAGTTACTTTGATTAATTGACTAAAATCGAACATTCAAAGCTATTAAGTTTCTCTTTCAATTTCTTTAGTTATTTTCATTCATTTAGAATTAGAAACCCCCATTTTATTTTACTTTACTTTCAAAAGAAGTCATTGACCAAACAATAGTAATAACAGGTTGAAGTTAAGTCTAGACTATTTTCCTCGTTTTTCCTCGTGGGAACGATACAAACCTCACAAGTTGGGTTATTTACTTGTCACGACCGCTTTACTTCTTATTTAAGAAGTAAGTTTGAGCGTATCAAATATTTTCTCCGCAGCTGGGGAAAGTAGCTTTTAGATGAACTTGAACTTATTACTATAGTTTAGTTGATATTTTCTTGACTTTACTTTGTTTTATTGTTTTGATTTTTTTTAGAACTATCCTCCTTGTATGACAAATACACGGAGAGGACAGAACCCTTGTTTTCCTATGATCACGAGTTAAAGCGTACACTGCGCAATATGAATCGAAACTTGAGAATAAATGATGATGATCCAAACCAGAACATCCAAACTCCCGTTGATGTTCATGGTCAGATGTACCCGATGCTCCGGGTGAACACCAACATAGGGGACAATATCCCGTACCACGGCCTCAAGCATACTACAGAGGCTACGATAACATAGTAGACTCAGATGGGCCACTTGTCTTGCCTCCTCTACCCACAGACCACACTTTTGTGGTAACTAGTAGCCTGATGCAAACACTCACTGTCAGAGGCTTGTTTTCAGGGCTACCCTCTGAGGATCCACATGCCCATATCGCTAAGGTAAGGGAATTGTGTAAAAGCTGTGTAGGGAGGCCTTATTTGGATTTAGATGTAATAGATCTTAGAATATTTCCTCTCTCACTGACGGGAGAGGCTTCTATATGGTTCACTAAGCTCCCATACAACTCAATCTTCACTTGGAACCAACTAAGGGATGTCTTCTTAGCACGCTACTATCCGGTCTCCAAGAAACTAAACCACCAAGACAGAGTGAATAACTTTGTGGCACTACCAGGAGAATTAGTTAGTAGTTCTTTGGATAGATTCACCTCGTTCTTGACAAGTGTCCCAAATCACAGGATAGATGATGATTCACTAAAGGAATACTTCGATCGAGGACAGGATGATAACATTAAAGTGGTGTTGGACACTATAGCATGTGGATCTTATGGGCAGTGTCCTTATGATGAGATCGCTGAAAAAATTAGAGAAAATCTCCCAGAACAATAAAGCTTTAAGTAATAGGAAGTTCGACACTGGGAGAAACACCTTCGTAGTGTAATCCACTCACAACCCAGCAACAAATGAGATTTTTGAAGAAATGGATCAGATGAGAACTGAGCTTGGGTTGATACTCAAACATGTCACTGGGGTTGCAGAAAAGATAAATGAAGTCAACAACTTGGCTAAACCACCACCTCCTAATGATGAATGCTATTATGCGGAGGGCACTTACGCATTAAATGAGCATACAGGGGGTTTCCGACCAAGCGCCCAAGGCTCAAATAAGGATAACTGGCACTAAGGTCAAGGGAACCAAGGTCAGAACTATGGTAACTACAATCGTGAGGCTCATTATGTCCGAGATGGAGAGTACAATCGCGACAACAACTTTAACAGGGGTAACTATGCTAATTGAAATGACAGGAATAGGACCTACGTCCCTCCTCAAAATTGTGAAGTTACTCGTAGGTATGGTTGAGATAGTATGGCGCGAGTTGAGGATATGTTGCACAAAATGATGAGGGGGTTCGATGCTTGTGATGAGCACATTAAAGAGTTGAGGTGTGATTTAGCTAGTATTGGCAAAGAGTTGATACACATGCAATTTCGATTGAGCAGATCGAGTTGCAAATAGCCCAATTATCTACGACAGTGAACACACGGCAATCGGGCACTCTTCCTAGAAACACTGTCCAAAATCCAAAGAATGAGTATGGCAATCACTACTCGGGGTGGTAAGCAAACAATTGACCCACTTATGCCGTCTACTGAGGAAAATGTGAGAAAGGATAATGATAATGTAGTAAAGGGTAGTGGTGAAGCAGAGGAAAGTAATGGAAAAGATGCAGAAGTACCCATCAAGTTAATTCCCATGCCTAGGCCACCACCACCCTTCCATTAGAGATTAGTGAAAAAGACCGAGGATGGTAAATATCGGCATTTCATAACAATGTTGAAGCAGTTTTCTATCAATGTCCCTTTGGTAAAAGCTTTAGTACAAATGCCCGATTATGCAAAATTTATGAAAGATCTGGTCACCAAGAAAAGATTGGTCACTTTTGAGGATAATGATAGACTGCAGCATTGTAGTGCTATTGCTACAAGATCCCTCGTACAAAAGGAAGAAGATCCAGGTATGTTAACTATTCCTTATACAGTTGGGTCATTACATTTTGAGAAAGCATTATGTGATCTGGGGCCAAGCATAAATCTCATGCCCTCTCAAATTACAAGAAGTTGGATTTGGGGGATCCAAAACCCACTGCGATGCGGCTACTGATGACTGATCGGACAATGAAACGGCCTATAGTGATACTCCATGATGTGCTAGTAAAAGGGGAGTCATTCATCTTTCTGGCTGATTTTGTTCTTCTTGATTGTGAGGTCGATTTTGAAGTGCCTATTATTCTTGGAAGGCCATTCCTTGCTATAGGTAGAGCCGTAGTTGATATGGACAAGGGACAGATGGCATTTTTGTTGAATAATTAAGAAGCGACCTTCAACAATTGTAGGACTGTGAGGCAGAGTGGTGAGCTCCAATAGGTATCAGCCATATCCCACAAAGAAAAGATAAAGAAGGAGAATGAACAAAAAAATTCAAAACAATAGTTTAGGGTTGGGGATTTGGTGCTTGTAGACAATTATGGGTCGCCTTGTCTTCCGGGCAAGATCAAGTCCAAATGGACTGGCCCTTACTTGATTACTCAAGTATTCCCCCATGGAGCAGTTGAGTTAAAAGCAAAGGAGGGAGTGCATTTTAAGATAAATAGAGATCGAATAAAACTCTATTTTGGGCATAAAGCATCGGGGAATGAAGTGATAGAGGCATACCATCTTTATGAAGTCTGAGTAATCAAGTGTCCCCAGTCGTGCGGCGACATTAAATCAGGCGCTTGTTGGGAGGAACCCCAATACTTATAGTTTTTTTAGTAATGGTAGCATTTTTCTACTAATGGGTTTTTAAATTTGCAGGCACGTCACCAGGAAATACTGCAGAAAATTACTCTGCAGCAGTCACTAACGGACACATCGATGGACCGTTGCGCCCGCGACGGGCCGTTGTATGCATCCGTCGTACCAGATATTTGTTTCTGTTATTTTCAATCGAGGAAACACACGACGGGTTGTCACAGCTGCGACGGACTGTCGTCGGGGAATCGTCGCGTGATTAATGAGGCATACCCGACCCGACCCGGTTGGAGTTTATTATAAACTTTCACCATTTAAACTCCCCAACTCCTCATTTCACCCCCATTCTTTCATTATTCCCCCCATTACCCTCTCTTTTCAATATCCACAATCTCTCCCTCTATCAATCGATCATTATCCCCCCAACAATTCTCCAAATCCCTAAAAATGTTTATCTACTAGTCGGAGTTCCTGCTGTGGGTGTCTTCTTTGTCACCGAGTACTTTCCCATGTTGTTTTTCTCCAATTCTAAAGTATGTGTCTCTAATTTCTACTCATTTATCTTGCATTTTTGTTTATTAGTTAGTATTAGCTTAGTTGTTCGTCATATGTTCGTTTCATTTATAAGATTCTTTCTAACCTAGGATAAAAATGTTCGAAATTGTCGTGTTTACAACCCTAGACATAGGTGCTTTTGCGTTGCCAGTTTCCTAGGTAGTTGTGTTAGACAAATACATGTCCATAACACTACAAGTTCGATGTGGGTTCATTGTGGTTGAATGGGGAATGCCAGTTCTGTCACTGATCTAAAGAACGAGACGATGAAGACGGACCGTCGTGCTCATGACCCACGTCGTAGGGTCCGTTACAACAGCCCTAGCACCCTGTTCCAACAGACACATGTGACGGACAATCGTCTTTATGACGGTCCGTGCTGCACAACCAATCAGGTTGTCAGAGACCCTGTTTCTAAGGGTCTCTCATTTTTTCCTAAGTGTCCTCCAACGGACACATGTGACGGACCGTCGTAGTCATGACGGTCCGTCCTACATAACCGTCATGACAGTCAAAGACCGCTCTCCTAAGGGTCTCCATATTTTTTTCAAGTGTCCTACTACAGACACCTACGACGGGTCGTCGTATCTGCGACGGTCCTTCTTGCACATACCGTCACACTAGTCATAGAATCTTCTTTAGGGTTCTCCATATATACGTAGTCTATGTAAAACACGACGGACCCCATTAGGTCCGTCATAGTCACGACGAGCCGTCACCAGGCCCTTCGTGTGTCACTGTTACCATAGTAATGACATACTATTTTAATTGTTTTTGTTGTTTTGCTTGTTTTGTTTGCCACTTCTCATACAAATATTGATCCTTTACAGGTACTATCTACGATTGCACCCAAGCAAGACAAAATCTATGCACGCGGGTGATCGAAGTCTGTCGCCCCGTCTGCCCGCATGGTCATTGGCTCTGATGATGAGCGTGACCCTGAGTATGTGCCCCTAGTCACTTCCACCCCTTCCCGTGCTGCACGTGCTCCAAGAGCCACACCCAAAAAGGTAGGGTCCGGCGTAGTCACTTCCTCCCAGTCTAATGAGGAGCGCACACTGACCGGCACACCCTCTGGGTCAGCCACAAATGAAGAAGGAGTGTCTGGCTCCTTAGGAGTATCATGGTCTGAGGAAGCATCCGGCTCTGCTGAGGTTCCCGCACCCGCCACCGCTACAGCGTCGCCCTCGTCTGATGAGGCTGATAGTTCGGAATCCCCATCAGGTTTACCAGCTCAGGCCCCCACACCAGCCACTGACCAGCCCAATCGGTGGTGTGTCGACGGGCAATTTCAAGTCTACTCCGATGCCAGGTTCCTGAGAGATAAAGGAGTGATGACTCGAACACTCACATTAGAGCGGCGGATCCTTACAGGGAGCCTCCCGACGATACCTGAGATCCACAATATCTTCACCAAGCATCGCTTGGAGTGGACAGCACGTCCGTTGGAACGTTACAGTGAAGAAATGGTCCGAGAGTTCTACGCATCCTACGTAGAGACTCTTCGATCGCAGATAGATAAGAGGGCTTCTAAACAGGCCCCACTTTGATATTTCCCTACCTTCCATCCGCCGGTTTCTATACATCGAGGGTGTTGATGCAATTTAGACACCCCTCACAGCCGAGTTTGACTACCGCTGGCAGATAGTTAAAGATGGCCAGTTCCTACATGAGCCATCACTGAGAGAGACCACTAAGATGTGGATGGACCTGAACCTGTCAGTTGATGGAGAGGGTGTCGACTGGGTCACTGAGCCAAAGGGGGCAATCAATAAGGCCAACCTCACTTTCACGGTGAAGTTCTTGTGGCTGCTTGTCCGTCACTGCCTTTCCCACACAGCTGTTGATAATATCGTTACATGGGATCAAGCAGTGTTGATGGCGGCGATGATAGCCGGGTTCGAGGTGGACTTCGCGTGGTTTCTACAGGCAGTCATGCACGAGAGGGCATTCAAGGTCACTACTACTTACCCTTTCCCGTGCATGATCTTTGCTCTCTGCAAGTCCACAAGTGTGCCTATATGGCACGTAGATCAGCTCAAGACCCCGCAGGGCACTTTTGATGTCGGCCTCATCATAGATGAGGCCAATGAGTTGGCTCCACGCAAAGGGCTCCATCCAGAGCTTCACCCACTTGCTGATGATCTTGCTGATACGGTAGCCCAGGCCTGCACGGCTACAAAGGCGGCGGCCCCTGACACTACCCCGGTCGAGTCTATCCCAGGTTGTAGCACTGCCCCGAGATCCTCTCGTGCAGCCCCTCTACCGGCACTGGTCCCGCTTGCTAGAGTCCAAAAATTAGAGGCGCAAATGGCTACACTTCTGCATCATATCCCGCCGTGGATGCAGAAGTCTCTTACTGATTCAGAAGAGCGCCTAGAGTGGAAAATGGTACAGTATACAAAGTGGAAGATCGTTGAGGTTAACCAGCGCCTGGACGCCTTTGAGTTGAGGGTGCTAGCCCGACCAGCCCCTCTGGTGGATGTGTCGACTCTTCAAGATGCATTTGACATTCTTCGTGCAGATATCGACACGATCTTAGAGGCTAGGGTGCCGGTGTCTGAGGCGCCTTCTATCGAGCCTTCTGAGGACACAGTGTTAGCGGCCCTAATCTCCACCTCCGAGATTCCACCACCTCCCCCTCGAGAGCATGACAAGAGGCGTAGGGTTCGAGACGAGTATGAGGCGCGAGCACAGAAGAAGGAGCACCGAGAGATGGAGACTGCGAGGAGAGCCTCACTTTCTGAGGAGGAGGCACACCAGATGAGAGCATCAAAGTTAGCGGCTGGGGCGTCTAGTTCCCAAACTGTGGAGATAGCAGAAGGCACTACTGATAGTGCAGTTGTTGCTGAGGACACTACTGAGGGTGCCCAGATTGCAGAAAACGTGGGTTCCGAGGAATCGGACCCACCAGCTTGCTGATCGATGGCGCTTTGCGCCACAGGTTTGCTTCACCTACCACTCTAGTATTTAAATTTGTATAAATTGGGAACAATTAGATGTTCTTTTTGTTGGGGGTGGGGTAAATGGAAAGTGAGTGTTAGGGTGAAGTCTGAGTAGCCCAATTCACTATCCTTTTTGGGGTTTTCTTGCCTGTGTTCTTTTGCCCCAAAAGACTGATTACTTTTTTTGTTAAACCGGCATATTTATATCTTTTGTATATAGTTTATTTCTGGAGCATGATGGCTAACATGATATCCAATAAACTGGAAAATGATGCATGACTAGGCATAGTAACTGATGATTGTGTGGCCCTAAGCATGACACAGAGGTACACCATTGCATTACCCTGAATCTAAAATTCGAACTAGGTGTCTGATAATCTGGTATAGTGATTAGATGTCAAGTGAGTGTGAGGAAAATTTGAATAGTCCACTATTGGTACTGAGATAGAACTTGCCCGGTTAGTCCTACTAAAAGTAAGTTGTAATAGACAATTAGGAAAGGATCATAGGCCCTTATTCAATATGGCCCATTTTTGGCTAAATAAAAGAAACCAAATGAAATTTATCCTTCTTTGATCCAAATGATCTGAGCTTAAATTAGACCTTTCTTTTGCACCCCTACTAATCTTTTTTGGGAACAATGTGTTGGCCCTGGTCCTTCCTTGGAAATGTGCACCTCAGCTTATGCCAAAAGCATAAGTTGAGGGTGACTAATGCAGCAAACAACCTTCGTTATGGCCCTGACCCAACTTTGGGTATTGTGTACCTTGACACATGACAAAGCCATGAGTTGAGGGTTGCTATAATGAGGAATGCTCTGGAAAGTAGGGTTGAAAGAACAAAGAGAGAGAAAGAAAAAAAGTAAAGTGACTCAAGAATTAGTTGAAAGAAAAGTAAAGAAAAAGAAAAATATACAAGAAATACAAGCAAGAATAGAAGAGAGTCACTTATACAAATGAAGGAAGAAGAGAAAATAGCAAGGTGAAAGAATATGAGAAACTGGGCGAGATAAAATGATAGAAAGTGGAAGGTTTAGCCGATATGCCAAGGAGGGCAAAAAGTCACTAAAGTATACGTAAATATACCCTACCTGACCTTGAGCCTCTGTTACTAGCTAAAAAAAAAAGTCCTTTCGTGATCCTAAGGGTTGTATAGCGAACTTAAGGCAGTGAAAATAAGGGCAAGCTTATGGCAATAGGTATGAATGAGTGTGACTTTATTCAGAGAGCGAGTGTTTAAAATTAATCCTTATACTCAAACCGAAATCATTGTGTAAAAAATGAGGATTTTGTTTTAAAGTGAGGAAACTAGTTGCAATACCGGAATTGTTAGCACCTCGGTGAAAAATTGAAGAGGATAGGTGTTAGTGCATGGTGAGTCTGTGTCATGTTCTAATACCACATAATTCAAGCCTAATAGTGATAGAATGCATAGATTTAATGAGATTAATCGGGATTGACATCCAAATGAATGCAAAGGATAAAACATGGATACTATTGTACAAAGATTTTTGATTGAGACATAGTGTGTCGCTTGAGGACAAACAACGAATTTAAGTTGAGGGTGTTGATGTAGCGTGGTTTCACGGTATTATTAATACTTTTTCCATAAGTTTAGTGTGTCCAAAAGTCTTTTTTTGCTAATTTTATATAAGTTTCTTTTTATTTTGTAGGAAATCTGTCCAAAGCAGAATGCGGAGATTTTGAGCGAAGAAATGCAGAAGAGACCACCTACGTAGCTTATGACGGTCCATCGTGCTTGTGACGGTCCGTCGGTGGCAGCGTAGTGCAGCTGCTGAAAGAAGATGGGGAAGTATGACCAAGTGTGGGGTTAGGAAGCTCGTGAGGGTCCTTCCTGCAGGTTCGTCATGAAATTCAGAGAAGTAATTCCAGTACCCATATTCCAAGAGTTGAAGTGTTTTGGAACGAAGAACTTCGACGAATCGTTGTGCCTATGACGGTCCGTCATACTTGCCGTCGAGGGTAATGAAGAAGAGCAGCAGAACAAATTGCATAAGTATGGGATGACAGAATCCATGACGGTCCATCATGGCCATGACAATCCGTCGCGAGGTCCGTCGACCCAGCCGCGTTTTGGCAGCTTTCCAGCAAATAGAGTCCTTGTTTAATTAGGTTTTTATTTTTGTATAAATAGTTTGAAAAACTTCGTTTTATGAGGTTAGACTCTGTAAGGTGAGACTCTGGATTATTAGACATCATATTATTAGACTTTGTGTATTAGTGTGAGATTCTTGATAATCATTAGACTTTGTGTGAGATTATTGATTACTTTGAGATTCTTGCAAGTGATTATTGGTGATTAATCAAGCAAACTTTTGGATTTTACTCTTTCTCATTGAAGTAAGTACATGACTTCTTATTTAATATATTTGAATATTGTGATTATGACTATGAGTATCTAAACTCCACAACTAGGGTTGTGGGAACCATAGGCAAATAATGAGATAAAACCTAACTAAAATAAAAATTCTAGAATAGTGTCTTGCATGTATTAATAATTCTTTCGCTTAAAAATCTTTTTAACGGATGGTCTACGTTAGAAATCGCCTCAATGCTACTTGCCGGACCAAGGAGGTAGATAATAGGAAAAGAATTATCAACATAGATTTAGTGTATACTATCTAATAGGCTAGTATTTATTGGTACGAGGTAATAACATAGTCAAATATCAAATACGATGCTTAATATGAGGTAAAGATAAGGGTTAGGATAGTAACACACGTAGCCGAACCAATGTACGGAGTGAGATTTTCTAGATGCCGGACAAAGGATTTAGAAATACATAAATTATCACTTTTCATGCAAGATACTAGGAAGGAATTGTTCTAGTTAGAATTATCAAGTTATGAACCTGTGGGGAACACGTAAACCCTAGTTACTTTGATTAATTGATTAAAATCCAACATTCAAAGTTGTTAAGTGTCTCTTTCAATTGCATTAGTTATTTTCATTCATTTATAATTAGAAACCCCACTTTTATTGTTTTTTTACTTTCCAAGGAAGTCATTGACCATACAATAGTAATAACAGGTTGAAATTAAGTCTAGACTATTTTCCTCGTGGAAACGATCTCAACCTCACTAGTTGGGCTATTTACTTGACATGACCACTTTACATCTTATTTGAGAAGTAAGTTTGAGCGTATCAACTATAAACCCAACTTCCAAAACAGACCTAAAATATCTCATCTCTCTGTACTTTCTCTCTCCCAAAATCATCTATTGAAGAAAGAACAAAGCTTTAAAAAAATGACCGATTTATCTAGGACTTCACTTCAATTTCTTGTATTAAAATTCATTAAGTTATGAGTTCTACACTCTTGGTGTTCCTTTCCCCAAGAAGTCATTTCAAAGTTAATTTTTAATTCTCCAAATTCCAAGGTTTTTCCAATTCTAATCGATTTTCTTCTAAGCTTCAAATTTATGGTTGATCGTGATTAATTGTGATACATATGAATAATTGAGTTTAGATTGTTAGTTAATTGATGTTAGTTTATTTAATTTCATGAAGATCATGTCCCTTCCCCAATTTCACCAAATCTTGGATCTTGATTGTAAATTGATGGGAATGGAAGTATGAATTGATCATTAGTCTTGTTTTTACCTATTCTAATTTATGTATGGACTGGCAAGGGTAAGTATTGTTAGGGTTGGATTAATTCTTGATGAATTCATGATGAAATCTATTTCCCATAACCCTAGGTTATGAATTGATATTAATTGGATAGTGATGATGTAATTGACCTAATTCTTGTGTTAATTACTATTTATTGATGTTACTACACCATGTTGGATGTAATTGGTACGTTTATTGTAAGACCATTATGATGACTATTGAAGGATATTGATTAATTCTTTATGATCCTATCCTTTACTTCAATTATAATGTCTTGTGATTAATGATATAGTTCAGTTGAAACATGACTTGTGATTAGCCTAAGTATGTGTTAGTATGATGTTGGATTGTAATGTCTTGACTATGTGATTGTTAGATTTTGTCTAAGATGAAATGATATAAGGTTTTTTTATGAAGTATCTATGTGCCTAATCATGATATGATAATGATGTTATGAAAATCTCACATATGAGGGTTGCCATGAAGGATATTCTCATGCAATTCCTAATGAGATAATGACAATGACTGTATAAGGGATTAAACCCTATGACTTAAACTAAGTTTATGATTAATAAAGAAAGATATTTCAAAAGAGACTCTAGCTTAGCACCGAGTGATCTTGTAGATGAGGGGTGACACATTTTCAAAGAGGGAAGTTAGTGTTCACCATAGTACTCACGGGGTGAATAACCTCATAGTCTAAAAAGGGAATAAAGGGATATTTTCATGACAACTCTTAAGATTCATAAACTATGTTACGATCATAGGAATACTAGCGAGTGGATCAACCAAGAGCAATGTTCATGTTTGGTTCAACTGTGGCCGGTAGACCACCTTCCATTTGTGTAAGGTCTTACAATACCGGATTCCACACTTAGCTCTTAAGGTCTATATCGATTAAGGCAAGTGGTTCCAAAATTAAAATTAAGTAATTGATTATACACTAACTAGGGTGACTTGAGAGGTTTGAATTAGCCTAGGTAGGGGTATGGGACTCTACCTAGTCCTTGCACTAGTTTAACTTGGGGGAATGCTTAGGCGGTTGTTCTTGTGTTCTTAAAATGTATGTGCTATGAATATGATGGTTTTACATGTTGTTGATCCAATATGTTGTTTGTTTCATTTATGAACATGGTATTGGTCTATATTGTGAAATGTGAAGATGACTACTATCTTTGCAATGTTATATTGCGTGAACGTTGCTTATGATCCTTCATTTGGATTACTCTATTGAGTAAGGTTGCGGGGCTTTACTTAGTCATTGCACTTGTAGTATTAATGATGGACTATGGGTAAGGTTCTTGCTTATGTTATAATGTTATGAACTCGTATACATGTTTGTTGATGTTATGACTTGGTGGTAGGGTTTTCTAGATTTCTTACTCCATTATGTGGATATACATATTGACTTGACCATACTTGTTAATGTTGTTATTGTGTTGTACATGGATTAGACTTATGGATTATGTAAGTATTGGATTATATGAGTTCTTGATGGTGCATATAGACATTCAAAGTAGTTTGGCATGGTTTTTATCAAATGTCCTCTTGAGCATAATTTCAATTATTTTATATGAATATACTCATACTTAGTACAAGTGTGTACTAAACCCATCTTTTATATTTACTACAAAATGTAGGATCCGGCTATTGAGCTTAGTTAAAGGCTATTGAAGACTACTTGGACATTTCCCAAGTGTTGTGATAGGTTCTCACTTTTCAAGGACAATGCCATTGACAATCCAGTAATGTTGTTTTTGATTTAAGACTTCTATGTTCTTTAATCTTTATTGAAGACGTTTGGTGTAATAGCCTATATGTGGTTTCTATTATTGATGTATGGGCTATGACCAATTGTTATACTCTTGTTTAGATGGTTATAATATGAGACATTCGTTTTGAGATAATATCGTACCTTATATATCCATGTAAGTGATAAAAGTAGAAGATATGTAATCTTCCTATACGAAGGGTATATATATACCCGATGTGAATATATTGTCTGTATGTAGAGGTGTAGGTAAACCTCAATGTAGAAGTTAGCGAAAAGTTTGAAATTTTCCGCTTATTTAACTTATGAAATGTAATGATGAATTCTAAGAGGTTAGTCTTAGCCCTCTTTTAGGACGACACGAGTTACTTCTAGGGGGTGCTCCTCCTATGTGACTTTCCTATAATGATAAAAATAAAAAAAATAGAAAATCATCCAATATTTAAAATACCAGAATTTTCTAACGTGAAATTTCCTTGTTTCAAGAAAAATTTGAAATCACAAATGAGCTTATACAAATTATAAATAAAATAACTAAAAACTACATATATTACTACCTTGTACGATAATGATTATAAAGATATAAATAAATAAAGTTTTAGTTATTCCACTAAAAAGAATTACAATTAGAAACCCTCTTTTACGAATATGCAATACGAAGAAAAAGAGTTTGTATCTCATACTTTGCATTCAGGAAGAGAAATAGTTGAATTGAATATTGATGGACTAGCGGAACATCAATTTTATGATAAATTACATGAAATAGGAATGACCATTACGACTTAAAAAATCAAACATTTATCAGATAGACAATCGGCTACTTTAATTACAACAGGATTTATCTGCACATTAAAATATTGGTGGGATAATTATCTCATAGAAAATAATCGGCTAAGTATATTAAATACTACAAGTATTGACCCAGTTATTAAAGATGAATCTTCAGGGAAAACCATAAAAAGTCAAGTCTTAGAAGATGCCACAATCACCTTAATATATAACATAGCTAAACATTTTTATTGGTGAACCTGAACTTTTTCAAGATAGAAGTTTAGAAATATTATCTAATCTATCTTGCGCAAAGTTATACGATTTTAGATGGTATAAAGATATTTTTATAAACAAAATTATAATGAGAAAAGATTGTAATCACGATTGCTGAAAAGAAATATTTATTAGTTGTTTACCAAAGCTATTTGCTGAAAAGGTTAGAACAAAATTAAAAGATTTAATTTTTAAAAAAAATCATTACAATCAATTAACCTATAGTGACCTCATAAGTTTTATAAACATTTCTAGACACGAGTTATGTAACTATATAAAACTTAAGAATCTATCTCAAAATGAACTTGAAAACTTTTGTCAAGACTTTGGTTATATTAAACTATCTTCCCCATCAAAAGAGGCTACTAAAAAGGAGAACAATAAAAATGAACATAAACAAGAAGAACCACGTCATTACAAAAGAATATTCAAAAGGTCTAACCATATCCTAGTAAAAATTGATTCAAACCAGATAACACTGAAAAGTGTTGGGCCTGAGTTCTGAAGCTGGTAAATCATTAGACACTTGAAAATGTTGAAGTGCAAGTTGCACTTGCAAAAATAATTTCATAAATGTCATTACTAGTAGTAATAAAGAAACATTCTTCAATATGAAAAACCATATTAAAAATCATGGTTTTTGGAAAAAATACCAAATTAACTCAAGAAGTTAAGTAGTTAAAAAACAACATGACAGTAAAACTACTAAACCTATTGATATGAAAAATATTTTGAATAAATTTACACAACCAATTAAATTCAAAATAAATTTATAAACTATTCTTGAAGAATTCTTACAAATAAGTTATAAAATCCATAAAATTAAGCAAAAACTCAACACCTTAGAAGTTGACACAATTACTAAATTACCACCTAATCAGGAACGAATAAATTATAAATCCGAACCTTAAGAAACATCAAAAGAAATAGAATTCCTCACAGAATCTCTATCTAAATTAAGAACTAATACCATTACTGTCATTATATCGCAAGACATCCATACCAATATACTAGGTAAAAATCTTATATTCCCCTACTTAAACTATATATTAAAGGAAGGGAATACTTTCCTTAAAGAGAAAAAATACTTTTAAAATTAATCTATTTTCACATCCTTAAAATTCTAGTAAACCTTTTCCTCCTCCTAGGTTTTACCTAGCCTTCTTTAAACTAGGAGTTGCTCAATTTCAAAAAAAATTATATAATAACTGCAATGCACCTCCAAATATTTTTCATAAAAATTATAAACTTTTTAGAGGAATAATGTTATTATACAACTTTTTTAAAAAAATAACGGGAGGAAATCTTCCAAAAGTTTTTATAAATGAATTTTTAAGGGAAATAATGAGACTAGAAATAGGACATTTCCCGACGTTTTAAATTGAAAAAAAAATGAAAAGACCAATTTATGAAGAAGATAAAAAAAATTCAGATGATATATACATGTATTCCCATCTACCGAAACATATTATACCCTCACCAGTAAAAGAACTTATGACTAGCTCAAAAAAGCTACAACAACTTCATTGAGTTTCTGGAAAAAATCATCTTTCTTGATCTATAAAAATATTTCAATCCAAACAAAGGATAATTACTAGATGAAAAACAAAGAGGTATACCAACAAGAGAATTTCGAGGCCACACCCCAAAAAGAAAAAAGAAGGATAGACGAAATAAAAAACAATTTCAGTTAACAATAATACACATACTGCCAATTACCGCACTTGATAAAAATATTGAAATTATGAACTCCACGACTTAATAAAGGCCTTGTACACCAACAAAAAATATGTGGAGATAGAAGTCCCCTCAAGATCTGGAGGTATTATGAATTTATTTAACAGATACTGATTCAATAGAATTTAAGCATATATTTGACGAAACTAATCGAGATAGTATACAATCATAAAAGTTCACTATCAAAAATATCTTGAGTCTATTTGAAAATCTTCTACATGCCGCTATTCAATTATCAAAAGTTCATCCACCTTGGTATGATTATAAATCAGCCTGGTATAACTTTATTTTTGTTAGACCAAATACCCACACTTGGTTTATCAAATATTCAAAAGAATTGAGGAACACAATCATTCCCAACGATTTTACGAATGGTGGAATCAGTACGGGTATACAAACTGAACATCAATTACAGTTTGAGAAATTTCAGGTAGAAAGAAATATATCTATCTTATCAGAAAATACTAAAATTTAAATTCTTTATTGCCAAAAGGATCTCTTATATTACTAGTTGGTCCTTTGACATTAGTGAATTTCAGAAGATAAAATATTTAAGAAAAACCTTTAAAATTAAAGGATGGGCGCCAGATATTCGCAAAGATAAGTTATATTCAAGTTCATCACCCCAAAGGGATTGTGAAAATTCCAAACAAAGATTAAAAAGAAGGTTCAAGGAATCCTTGTTTAACCTCAACATGGATACGGAATCAAAATGTGCGTTATTATATATTGTTTCCTCCCATGAACAGTTTAGCAACGGAAATATGTTAGATATACATGGAATTACACAAGCATACCTTCTTAATTAAAAGATAGTGCAAGCACGACACACTTAAATGAGAAAGAAATGAGGATATATATCATCTTCATTAAAAAAATAAGAAAAAGTTAAGCGTGTGTTATCATTTATTATATTAACAAATAAGAAGACATGTGGACCCGCAGGAATAAAGCCACAAACTGACTAAAGGACCAAATAACAAGATCTAGGGATTGAAGGTAAATTTTCAACAAAAGAAGATAAACATGTAGTGAATGTTACATGCGGGTTGTTTAAGATACGCGACATCTATTTGAATCCACGTACAATTATCATCTATTATTTGTAATAAGTAGTAGTTACGTGTAGGATGAGTAATGTGTATTAGTGTATGCACACATGTATAATAAACGGAAAAGGGCCTAAAATACCCTTGAAGTATTGAAAATGGTACAAAATTATCCTTCATCCACCTATTGGGTCCAAAATGCCCTTTTCATCAACCTATTGGCTCCAAAATACCCTTGTCATCCACCTTTTGGTTCAAAATTGACCATTTTTTAATTATTTTAAAATCAAACTCTTTAATATTTTTTTAAATACTTGGCATTCAACTATTGGTTATAATTTTAATTTATTAATATAATTCATAAACCAAGCCACTATTCACTCATTACTAACTAAACCTCACCCAATTAATAATCCAATTATAATATCAAATCGTCATAAACACAACTAAAACACGATGAAATTATAGATTTCTGAAAATGACATAAAAAATTATTCGAGTCCGAATCAAAGCCCCAACTAAATTTAGATTGAGCCGCTTATTTAGGAGGAAACTTTCTTTCAAAGTTGAATTAGAAATTTATGATTAAAGGTCAAGAAGTATATACATACCGAATTAATTCATGCACTTTTTTAAAATATAATTTTATAAATATTTATGATTTGTTTTAAAACCTTTAATATATTATTTTGAAAAAAAGTTAACAATGATGTAACATCACATAATTGAGACGTATGAATAATTAAGATGAACATAGTTAGACTTTTAAGTTTATCGGTGATTTTTTATAAGCCACTTGAATTTATTATAATTTACTTCTATAATTTTTAAAAACACCAATTGGCAGTAGCTTGCATTAATAATGTGACATGTTTATTAATATAGAGGGATTTAATTAGTAATGAGTGGGTAGTGAATTGATTTAAAATTATACTAATAAGTTAAATTATAACAAATAGTTGAGCGCCACGTATTATAAAAAATATTTAAATAGTTTAAATTTAAAATAATAAAAAAACGGTCAATTTTTAACCAAAAGGTGGATGACAAGGGTATTTTGCACCCAATAGGTGGGTGCGAAGGGTATTTTGGAGTCAATAGGTGGATGGATGGTAATTTTGTACCATTTCCAAAACATTAAGGGTATTTTAGGCCCTTTTCCGTAAAATACATAGCATAATAAATTAGATTAATAACATTATTTAGGCTTTTTTATGGCTTTCAACTTGTATTAGTAGAGGGCATTCAAAAATCTTACCGACGTTGAAAAACCTCTCTACTATTCTCTCCATTCTCCCTACATTATTCATTCTTCTATCCACGTTCTCTCTTTCCCTAAATTAATAAAAAGTTTGTAAGTACATACTTTCTCTCTATTTATATTAGTATTTATTTTCATGTTCTAAAGTTAAAAGTTTTACTATTGTTTTATTGTTCTCCTTTTGTTTATGTTTTCTTAATGTGGTTTTGCTTCCTTCCATTACTCTGCATGATTTTACATAGAATTTCGTCCTGGACCTCGATTCGTCCCCTCTATTGGTATCAGAGCCAAGTTGGTTGGGACGGGATGAGAAGGAGCGGCTAAGTCCCTAGCTTTCCTTGGACAGATGGCATTAAACTTATGTTGTGGTCGAGGCGGTAAGTTCGGAGCTTGGTAGTTTTTGTTATTCTTCTACTTATGTTCTTTGTTTTATTCCTTGAAGCAGGGTAACCAGATAGTTCTCGGTTTTGATGTTGGCAGGCCCCTACTTTTTTATTTTGGATTAGGTTAGATTGTGTGTGTCGTAAAGTCTTACCCCAAGGGTATTCCCTTCGCCAAGCATAAAGGAATTAAATAAAAGAAGTTTAGTGAAAAAAGTAACAATAATTACTACACAAAGTGTTTATTGTTTCGGTAGCAATCTTTAAAGTAGACATTGAGTTTAAGGATAGTGTTCTTCTCTCTGCTAAATTGTCCATTAATGTAAAATGGGACCACCTACTAGACAACATAAATTTATTAAAAATTATGATATTATAAGAAAAAATATAAATTTCTTCATCTAGGACTTGTCCAAGTAATAGTAAACCCATTATATAGGTTTGATTTAGATGTACATATATGTATTTTGTTAACAAACAATAGGTTATTAAATTTTGATAATTCTTTATTAACCATAGTAGAAAATAATCTTGTCCACTATACTTTAATTGTTATAATAAATATTCAATAAATATTAATGATCCAAACATAATTGTTTCATTAACATTAAATGTTAAAACAAATAGTATGGACACTACTGTGAAAATAGTCATAATATATAGAATATATTATAAATAATGAAAACCACCCTTGCCCCATAAGTTAAAATAGTAAATGATAAGGGAGTTACAATTTTCATGGAAACACACTATAACATTTTTGTCTCAATAATAATAAATTGGGATAACATACTAATAAAAGAGGATTGGTCTTTTAACTCCGTAATGGAGCCAGAATATAAAAAGGAAAAATTAAATTTTACAAAGTAATTCAACCTCTAAACAAAAAAATAAATAAAAAATTTAAAAGGTTGGTTTCTTAGAAACCATTCCAAAAAAAGAACATAAGAATTCTAAACCCATAAAATCCAAGAGTCTCACTAGAAAGTTCAAGAAATAAAAAAATATATTGGCATGATTCATCTTAATTCATCTAGATGAACCTTTTGAACCAAACTTTAATTATTTAGACAAACTTTGGACTAGTACAGAGAATTCTATTAAAAACAATGGTATAACAAAGATATTGTTTATAAGAAAGATTAACCTTTAGAAATAAATGGTTTTGTAATATGAAAAGATTTAAATGTAACATAGATTTTTAAATGGTTGGAATACACACAAAAAATTAAAGGACCAAAAGGAGTCGTTAAATATGCTAATGAATAAATGGTATACTAAAAATAACAAGGTAGTTGAATTTAATATTCCTCCTTTAGAAATAATTAGTCTACCTATTGACAATAGGGTTATTACTGCCTCATCTTTTAAAAATGGATATATTCGATACTAAAGGGGATTCTAAAAATAAAGATATAAATAGTATTTTGCAACAAAATAATTATACAAATCAACAACTTTATGTAGTTTCTTATTAAACTCTTGAAGCCGATACTGAATTAAATTTGATGTATAAACCAAGTCCTTCCTACAATGATAAAAATAAAAACATAAAAACTCATCCAGTATTTAAATTACCAGAATAGCCTATCGAGAAATTCCCTCAGTTTTAAGAAAAGTTTGAAATCACAAATGATCTTATACAAATTATTAATTAAAAACTAAAAGCTACAAATATTAATACCTTTTACGAAAATGAAAATAAAGACATTAATTCATTAAGTTCTAATTAATTCACTAAAACAAATTACTATAAGAAATCATCTTTTCTAGGTATGCAATACGAAGAAAATGAGTTTCTATCTCATACTTCGCATGCGGGAAGAGCAATAGTTAAATCAAATATTGATGGACTAGCAAAACATCAAATTTATGATAAATTACATGCGATAGGAATGACCATTACAATTTATAAATAAAGTGTTTATCAGATAAACAATCCTCTACTTTAAATACATTATGATTTACCGTAACATTAAAAAATTGGTGGAATAATTATCTATGAGAAGATAATAGGAAAAGTATGTTAAATACTACAATTATAAACACTATTATTAATAAGAATCTTCAGGACAAATCATAAAGAATCAAGTCTTTGAAGATGCCACTTTCACCTTAATTTATAACATAGTTACATATTTTATTGGGAACGTCGTCTTTTTAAAGATAGAAGTCTTGAAATATTGTCTAATCTATCTTGGCCAAAGTTAGACAAACTTAGATTGTATAATGATATTTTTCTCAACAAAGTCATGATTCAAAAAGACTATAATCATGATAAATAGAAAGAAAAATGTATTAGTGATCCACCCATGATATTTGCTGAAAGGTTAGAATAAAATTAAAAGATGAATTTGAAAGAAAAATTCCTTACAATCGATTATATTATGGTCACCTTAAAAGTTTTATAAACATTACTGGATTAGGGTTATATACCGATATAAAACTTAAGAATTAACTAAAAAGAGATTAAAATATCACAAAATGAACTAGGAAACCTTTGTCAAGACTTTGGTTATATTAAGCTAACTACTCCAACAAAAGAGGCTTCTAAAAATGAGAACAATAAAAATGAACATAAACCAAAAGAACCTCGTAATCACAAAAGAAGATTCCAAAGGTCTTATTATAACTCTGCTAAAAATAGATTTAAACCAGATAACACTGAAACATGTTGGGGCAGTGAAAAAACAGAACATTAAGCCAAAGACTGCCAAGCCACTAACAAAAAAAGAGAGAAAATTAATATGTTATGTTTTGAAGAAGAAGATAAAAATATATTAAATTCTATATTAGAAAAAAAAATTGCTCCTCTGATAAAAAGTTTAGCGGCAATGAACAATTAAAGATGGTTAATAATTCTGAAGATAGTAAATTATCAGACACTTGTGAATGTGGAAATGCAAGTTGCACCTGCAAAAATCATTCCATAAATTATCATGTGTTATTTGTAATAACCAGTAGTTATGTGTAGGATGAATAATGTGTATTAGTGTATGCACACATGTAAAATATATAGCATAATAAGTTAGATTAATCATCACTGTTGAGGCTTATTTAAGGCTTTGAACATGTATCGGTAGAGGGCATTTAAAATCTTACTGACATTGAAATCCTCTCTACCATATTCTCCCAATTTCCCATCTTTTCCATCTCCCACCTTCCTTGCTCTCCGTCTTTTTCCATAATCAATAAAAATTTTTGTAAGTCCATCTTCTCTACAATTATTTTGATTAATTATTTTATATTTTAATATTTAAAGTTTCTTCACTTCTTTTGTTCTTCTTTTTTGATGAAGTCTTCTTAAAGTTTTGTTTAAGTTTTGTTTTAAGCACATTGCTTGTTCTTTCCCCCATATGTTACTCTTCCTAATTTTATTTAGAATTCTGTCCCCGAACTCTGTCAGTACACTCAATTGGAATTTTTCAATTTCGGAGACAATTTTTAATTTTTTCAATTTCATTAGAGGTGCCAGAGATTTTAGTTTTGTTTAAAATATTTTGATGTGTAGTTGAATTAATTTTGATTAAAGGGAGAATTTTTGTGAAGACTTCAGTTATATTAAACTATCTTCCCCATCAAAAGAGGCTTCTAAAAAAATTAAAATAAGCCACACGAATGACTAGAAATCAGTAAACCCCGTAATTACAAAAAAGGCTCAAGCATGATCCTAGTAAAAATAAATTTAAACCAAACCACATTGAAAGGTGTTGGGGGTGTGTAAAAATGGGACATCGATCCAAAGGGTCTCCAGCCACTTATAAAAGTAAAAACATAATTAATATGTTAGAATTAGAGGAAGAATTTAAAGATAAGGTTTAATTTATCCTAGAAAATAATAAAAACAAATCATCCTCCAATGAAAATCTTAATGATGAAGATTACTAAATATGGCAAATGATTCTAATGACACTAAGTTATCAGACTCTTGTGAATTTAGTAGAGCAACTTACACCTGCAAGAATCTTCTATAAATCTCATCACTACTTGTAATGAATTTTTTTATATGATACATCATATTGAGGATCTTGATTTTAAGAAAAAAAATACTTAATCGCATTAAGAGATTGAATTCTTGATAAACAATAGGATAATAAGACTATTATGCCATTGATGTGACAATTGTTTTAAATAAATATAAACAATCAATTAAACCTCAAAAAACTCTACAAAGTGTTCAGGCCGAATAAATACAAATAACAGATAAAATAAATAAAATTAGGTAGACGCATAACACTTTAGAAATTGACTCAGTTACTAATAAAAAATTTTAAAATCTACCACCCAAACAAGAACTGGGGGAATTTTAAATCAGATGCTAGAGAAAATAAAAAGAATTAGAGTCATGCGTAGAACCTCTTTGAAAATTAGAAATTAATATAATCACGTTCATTCGACCACAAAGCTACACATAACCATCACATTAGTTATAGCTAAAAATTATATCATTCATAGATTGCGTTATTTGATAGATGCGCAGATCAAAATTGCATTATTGAAGGAGTAATTCCTAAAAAAATATCTAGAATAAGGCACTAAACCGATTATTCTCCACAACAAGTGAAAAGCTTAAAATAAATTATTATCTAAAAACACTTACATATGCAATAATGAAATTGGTTTCATAAATTTTTTCACAATAACCAAAGACATAAATGAATAAATTATATTAGGTATTCCTTTCATCACTCAAATAATGTCTTATACCCCCCAATTAGATGGCATGCATACTAGAGTGCGAGGAAAGAATCTCATCTTCCCCATCCAAATACTATGTTAAAATATAAAAGTCCTCTAGAGTCTTAACACTGCATGTCCCTATATTCTAACCTATTTGTTGTACTTATAGGAAATTAATACAAGAAGGAACAATGATCGAACGGCCGAGGAGGAAAATTTGAATGAGGCGGTTCCCCCTCAAGCTCCTCAAAACCCTCAAGTTCCTATTGAAGAAGGGGCTATGTCTAACGATAAGACAAGGGTGACCATTCATAGCTTGAACCAAGTATTATCTACTCAAGATGCTAGGTATATAAGAGTGCAACTGAACCCTATTGCAAGAAGTACCGCATCAAGGATAAGGGATTTCACAATGATGATTTCCATACTTTCTATGGTTCTAAGGTGGAGGAGGACCCACAACAGTTCATTGATGAAGTGTTCAAAGTTCTTTATCCTATGGGTGTGTCTTCTTAAGAATAGGCATAACTAGGCGTATACAAACTCAAAGATATAACTCAAGTGTGGTATGAGCAATGGAAGGATGAGAGGCCGGTTAGACCATTTCACTCAGGGAGCTCTCAAGAAAGCCTTCCTTGAGATGTTCTTCCCTTGGAACTAAGAGAGAGGAAAATACAAGAATCATCAACCTTCATCAAGGGGGTATGAGCGTGAAGGAGTGTAGCCTCAAGTTCACTCAACTATCAAAGCATGCTCCAACTATGGTTGCAGATTCTAGGGCAAAGATGAACAAATTCGTTACGGGGGTATCCGATCTAGTGGTTAATGAATGTAGGTCGATTATGTTGATTCCTAACATGAAGATCTCTCATCTCATGGTTTATTTTGAACAAATAGAGGAACAAAAGCTTAAGCAAATTGGTAGACAGTTGAAGAATATAAGAACCGAAGATGGGAATTTTTCTAAGACTAGAATTGAGTTTCAAGACAAACGAAGGTTCAAGAAGTGGTTTTTCAATCAAGGACCTTATTATTCTCGAAGGCTCAACAAGAGTACGGTGTCTACTCCCAACACTCAATAGGGGAAAGGTGGTGGTTCTTATGTTGAGAATTCTCTTTATTCAAAATGTGAGAGAAAACATCATGGTAAATGCGTAGTTGGCACAGGAAATTACTATGGTTGTGGCAAGAGTGGTCACATTGTCACAAACCCCATGTATATCCTAGAAGTTAGGGTATTCTTCGATCGTGGCACAGCGTACCAGACATCTCGGAGGTCTTTGTACAAGACCTTGACATTATTTGCATACAAGTATAAAAAATAGTGCGGAATTAAAACTTTTCATAGGAAAAAATCGTAGAATATCTTTCATATTAAAAATCATCGAAAATTCTATGTCTCAATATATGCGATCCATAAACTTTAAGAAATACTTGGGACACATCCCATGCAATCGAAATATAGAATTACTTAGTCTATTTCAATACTTTGAAATAAGAAAGTCAAGTGAGGACATACTTCAACTTTGGTTGAACGATAACTACATTCCAAGCTTGCTTCAACGATACCTCTAACCTTCCACCTACACCATTAGATATAAAAAAAATATATGGAATTAGTACAAAAACTTGTACTTAGCATGAGTTAATACATAAAATCATTATAACACACATTTATTGGAAATATGCATCTTTTGTATTAAAGCATCATAGTATAAGCATAAGAACACATATAGCACCTTAGAAACATATAATATATTTCATAAGCATTTTATCAAACATTAAGAAATATTACAGAAAACCAAGTCACTTTAAAGTGAACTAAACCCAGCGTTACAGTGAACTCATCTAACATTACAATGAACCCATTTAACATACAACCCCCTCACTAAAAGATATCCTAAGACTAACTTATGTAAGATAAAGAGAGACAACCCATAAACCTTATCTATGCACACCTAAATGATCCTTATAACCACCTATAATGAGATAATTACCCTTACAATACACAGAACACATAAACATGAGATCCTCCTACCAAAGGTGATTGTAAGGTTCACTTGAGTGAGTTGTGAATGTACCGCCCATACAATCGCTGCACATACAATTAAGAGATACTTTAGAGTACCAAGGATAATATCATTCTTACTTTATACAACAACATACTTAGAATATTACATTCTCCTTCCCAAAGGTTATCAAAATACTCACCAAAGTAATTCGAGAAGAGAACAGCCATACACCCTCTCCAAGATAACATAAATAATCCTTAAGACTTCCTAAGTTTATATCATGTCTAATTTACAAATATACTTATGTAGAGTTATTCTTAAGACTTCCCAAGGTAAGATATGAAGTGACCATTCGTATGCCCCTTTCACACCTTAACTAAACATCCCTTATATTACTCTAGGTAAGTACTTATTCATGTAACTTGCTTTCTAACTTAAGTATTATCTTCATTAGTTCATTTAAAATTTATTCAACATATAAGCATATTAAAGTTATGGCCTTGGATAAAACCTAGGGACTCACTCACTGATATCTTCGAATCCTCATTGTGCACTATCTAGATAGCGTCCAAAACAACCACATAAACTTCATTGAACTTCTCTAACACTAGTGGGTATCCCATATGATGAGAATAGTTTATAATCGATATATACCACGGTAGAAATGCATAGAATCCAGAGTCATAACCTACTCTAATGGAGGGTGTTCTACTTGCCAATGGTAGAACTTGGACACATTCCATGTAGGTACATGGTTAAGGAATATGAAGTGTTTCTTTGTACTCTTGCTATCTATTGATCTAGATATACTACCCAACCATACTCACTTGGTCCTAGACTTTGTTCTCATAGAGTAATTCACATAAAGGATCACATGAAGAGGTTCCATATCTAGTTCATAACCCAATAACATTCACCTTACACAAAAGGTCCCCTAGGGTTTCCTTAAAATGGTCAAGAGGATAGATCAATGATTTTCCGATAGATGATTTCATGCCGTTCAAGCCATCCATCATTAAGCCCACCATTTATACAAGAAGCATACCATTACAGATTTCGACTTCAAGGATAGTATAACCTTACAACTAGGTTAAAGGTTCCACATAACGAACCTTCTTAACAATGTTCAAGGTCACATGTCATTCATACATACAATACTAAGAGTCTTTAGAATCCTAAGTCAAGAAGTCATATTCTCATTATAAATGTATCAAGTAAGGGACATAAGTCTACCAACATAAGAGACACATGTACTTCACATATAACATATCATTCTACAAACACATAAGTATAACCAACATCATATATAGGTCACCCTATTCAGTACTATAATATAATTAATATAATCATCATAAGAGTCACATAAACAATTAAAATAGTATGCATCAACTCTTAGACTACATACATAAGGACATACTCATAGTCTAACATGATCACCTAGCAATATGAATATAAGAACACATACATTCACCTTAATCAAAATTAGATGTATATGATTATAGTTAACATAAATCAACTACAAAAACCATAATAACATATCAAGTAATGCCGACAAGACCATGATAATCATAATTCATAAAGTAATGTCAGCGAGGACACATAATTCATAAGTAAACCACATAGCACCAAAACCATAAGTGGAACATAAAAATAACAATATAATTAACGACTTAAAACTACATAAAATAAATATAATTAGAGTATATTACTACCAATCCACTATCACCATTTCAATCCATAGATAACTCATCCAACACAATAATCAAAGGCCATTACCCATGACCATTATAAGACCCCAAAAATAACATAGGTGAACTAGAGACTAACATGTTTGTATTTATTGTATGAGGTCCTAAATATGTATATTATATGGTGTATATTCATTAGATTAAGTATTAGGTTCATTGGAAGTCAAACGTCAAGGGCCAACCAAGACATTTGACGACTAAGTCACCTAGGCGCCTCATTTGTGGTTCTATGTCTGTATGAGTTATTCATGAGGTTTTAAGATCATTAAATGTGTTATTATAGAATATATTGGAAGTGTGTCATGTTTCGTGATGTTTGGAGCTCAAACGTCCAAGAACGTCCATATCATTCGGAAGATGTGCCTTGAAGTAACCTTGTGTGTCTAGGCATGTTTCGTTGAGTTTTATATGTTTGTTTTGGGTGAAATTCATGTTATAGGTGCTAAAATCATATAAAATCATGTTTGGGATTGAAACGTCTAGGAAAAACTCCCTAAGGACCAACCAAGGGTCATTGAGAAAGGACACATGTTTGTAGCCAAAACTGCCCATAGGCAGTCCATCTACAGAGGGTAATTGATAGACAGTGTCCTATTCGACACCCCTTTGGTGGTGGGTGTCGTTTTAGACTTATAATAGGAATCAAATCTTCCCTTTTCCAGGATTAGACCAAATCAAGGTTGGACAACACGGTCCATGAGTGGACAGATGCCCCGTCAAAGGGTAAGTCGTCTGTGATCCTATGTCTGCGTGCAACTCATTATTTAGATACGGATTTATATTGTAATTTCACCCCACTTCTATGTAAGAGAATTGGAAGTTAATTAAGGGTCTTTTGGGTATTTAAACAAGTATATAAGTGTTTAAATCTTAGAATATTTCATTTTTCCAAATCAAAACACCCAAATCCCTTAAGAACTCCCGAAGACTCTGTTGAAGTCCAAATTCAAGGAAGAGCTTGGTGTGAAGTTTTGAGTGGAAATTCTTCATCAAAGTTAATAATTACCTTCATCAAAGATTTCATAGTTGAATTGTCCAATTTCATGATTCTACCATGGATTCTTGCATTAATAATTTCTAAACATTGAATAATGATTTAATTGATATTGTATTGATTATTTTAATCTATATTACCTATGAACCCATGAATTTGGATGAACCCTAGTTTTTGACGATTTTGTGTGTTACTTGATACTGATGTAATGTTGATGAATTCTTGTGTTGTTTTATGTGGGCAACTCATTGATGTAATAATTGTAGTAAATTGATATCTATCTTGTATTATATTGATTAACTTAGGTTGATTTGACCTTGTTCATTGATAATTGTAGTTTTTATGTTGAATTGTTGGTTATGGGCTTGGGTAAGGGTCTTCTGTTATCGAATTAAGTAAGTTAACTTTGGATTATAGTTTTGAGGATTATGTGGGGGTATGCTTCCCTATTTCTTTTATTTTGATGTTATTTATACTTCGATTTTATTGTGATTGGTATGGTCTACTTATGGTGGAAGTGTTATGTGCTTTACTTGCAGTTGATGTGTCCTTCTCGGTGTTATTATATACATTATGATCTTGGCTATGTTTATAACTTCTTGAAGTGACATGACTTATTGTGTAGTTTGATTATGTGAAGCACGACAATATATATCTACATGTAGAGTCATATATGCATTCTTCTATTCATGTTGTCTTAGTTGACCATGATAGACTATGCCTTTGACATTATGTGTATAGTGTTGGAGTTGAGTCTTGGTTATTCCTACTTGTCTATATGAGTCTATCTTGATTTCATTGATGATTTGATGATAGTATATAGGATGACTTGAAGATGTTAGGGTTATTTCTAGGTGCTTCTAAAATGACTTGCATTATGGGTAAAAGTGAAGTATGTGCTATCTTGTCTTAATTGACTTGTTTCCCTTGCTTGATTATCTATATGATTATGAATATGTGATTTCTTGATTTAGGGTGTTATAACTCTTAGTATTCAATGTATGAATGACGTGTGACATTAAATGAACTTAAGAGAGTCTATTATGTTAAAACCTTAACATAGTGGTAATTTTAAGATTGTTGAGGTCGTAAGCTTTAATGGTATCCTTCAAAGTAAAGTAATTATATACTTAAGTTTAATTACCTTGAACTACATCATATTAATACTTAGGAAAGTCATCATGAGCTTCTTGTCACAATTGTGAGGTAGCCCTAGTGGACAATTCTTTGGTAGGGTAAATTTTATTGGGTTATGAAATTTTTATGGAACCTTTTTATGTGAACCTAATACGTGAATTACCTTATGAGAAAGAAGGCTAGATCCGATAAGTATGGTAATGGAATTTGTTGTAGTTAAAGAGTGAGACTAGATTACAAAGTATGCCCTTCATATTCCTTAACCATGTGCCCACATGGGATGTGTCTAAGATCTACCCTTGGCAAGTAGAAGTACCTCATCGAAGTAGGATAGAACTCCGAATTCCATGTCTAGATAGAATGGTATATGTCGGTTATTGACAATTATGATCATATGGAATTCCTATTATCATTATAGAAGTTTATGAGGTTTACATGGTGGTATGGGACGCTATCTAGACAATGCACTATATACTTTGAAGGTGTTATTTAGAGTTCGTAGGTTATTTCCAAGGGAATAATTTGAATGTCCTTTAAAGGATGTATGAGTTTTAATGAACTAATAAACTTATGAATTAGGTTATGAGTATGTAAATGAATAAGTGCCTAATCTAAAGTGACTTAAGGATTCCTTAGCTAAAGTGTGAAGATGGAATAAGAGATGATCTCTTCATGTCTTATATTTGGAAGCCTTGAGGATGACTCTAGTTAGGGGAGATGTTTGGTGTTGTGGACATGATATAAGCATTAGGTAGTCTTAAGGACTATTTAGGCAATTTTGAAGAGTTCACTATGGGCGTATCTTCTTAATTTTTGTAAGTAGGTCTTTTGATAGCCTTTGGAAGGAGAATGTCATATCATCTATGTGTTGGTGTGTTAAGAGAGAATGATTCTATTCTAGGGAGTCTATAGGATCACTTAAGTGTGTGTATAAGGGATTGTATGGGCGGTTGCTTCACAACCCACTCTAGTGAGATTTCGATTCAACTTTTGTAGAAGAATCTTATTTTGATGTTTATGATGCTTGTAAGTGTGTGTGTGACTCATTATAAGTAATCATAAGCGTCGTTTAGGAACATCTAGAGAGGGTGTATGGCCGGTCTCTCTTTTTGTGACTTAAGTGAATCTTAGGATAGCTTTAAGTGAGAAGATTACATGCTAAAGGGTGCCTAAAGTGAAGGTTGAGTGCCTCACTATACAATGAATATACTTCACTATGACATTGAATCGATTCACTATTAAGTTTCCCTTATATTTTCTTATGTATTTCGAAGTTTATAAATATTTTTCTTATGATTATAATATGATTTTTAAATAAAAATATGTATATTTCAAATAAATGTCCATTATCATTATTTTTATGCATAATGTCATACTTAGTACATATGGTTGTACTAACTCCATACTTAAATATATCTATATAGTTATTGGTAGTTATATAGTTCTTGGTAGGTCAGGATCTTATTAAAAGAAAGACTTGTACCGTAGCATCATTCAAGAGAATTTGAAGTATGTTCTCATTTGACTCGAGGTCACATATGTCTTTTATGTTTTCCATTCAAAGTATTGTAATAGACTAAGTATTTCTATATTAGTATCTTGAAGTATGGGCCGTGACCCAAGTATTCTTGCATCTTAAAATGATGAGATTGATACTTAGTATTTCCTATTGCTTAATAATAAAGAATTTTTAAAGACTGTTATGTTTTGTGAAAAGTTTTAAAAAGGCACTAATTTTCACTATGTTTATGAAATGAATTATATGAAAGGGTTTTTATAAGACCTTTGCGAGGTCGAGTATGCAAATTGAAATACGAGATTGTACCCCAATTTCTAGGTTGTGGTTTTGGGATGTGATAAGTTTTGTATTAGAGCATAGGTTCGCCATAGTAGTATTAGGAATCAAAAAGTCTTATAAATTCATGTCTAGTAGAGTCATGACAATCGCTGCGAGTCACAAATCATCTATGGGCGAGAGGATATAGGACGGTAGCGTTTCCCTTCTTTTATACTTCTATGTCGAGTGGTAGAGAAAATGTTATGATTATCCTTCTTAATGTGTTTCCTTGTGTTTCTAGGGTATGAATACTAGAAGGATGGCGCTAGGAGGTTGGAAGATCAGAGGATGAATGAGGAGATTCCTTCGTCAAGTTGAGCAAGTTCCTCAGGATGGGAAAGGTGTCCAAGGTCCTCAAGTGCCTCCCCAAGCTTATCATATTCCTTAAGTGAAAGGCGGTAATGAGGTTCCGGTGGTTCCCCAGGAACTGACTTATAAAGAGATTAGAGAGTCTTTGCTTTCTTTATCCTTAGTCGTGACTACTCAAACAAATTTGAGTATGATGTCTAGGTCAAATATTGTAGTGAGAAGTATGAATTCGAGGTTGAGAGATTTTGTGAGGATTAATCCTCAAATTTTTGTTTATTCTAAGGTTGAAGAGGATCCTCAAGAGTTTCTTGATGGGGTGTATAAGGTGTTGAGTTCTATGGGAGTTATATCTAGTGTGAAGGCGTAGTGGGCTTCGTATCGATTGAGGGATGTTTCTCACATATGGTTCACTCAATGGAAGGATGATAGGACAAAGGAATCGGGTCCTATTGATTTGGAATAATTCAAGGACGTTTTCTTGGTATGTACTTTCCCCGGTAGAAAAGGAAAGTTAAGGTGGAGGAGTTAATTAGTCTCAAACATGGCAAGATGAGTGTTGAGGAGTACTATTTGAAATTCTCAACTTTGTCTAGGTATGAGCCTTCTCTTGTGTCTAATCCAAGGGATAAAATGAGTCATTTTGTAACGGGTGTAGTCGACTTGGTGATTGAAGAATGTCGTACCACTATATCACATGATAATATGACTCTATCTAGACTCATGGTGTTTGCAAAATCAATTAAAGAGTTTAAACTTAGGAGGATGGCTAGAAGATTTAAATGTAGTGGTGCTAATGATCAAGAGAAAATTAGGTTTACAATGAGGACTCAAACTCAAGAAGAATTTAAGAGTGCGAAGGTGAAATTGGAGAAAGGAGTTGGTTCTAAAAAGGTCAAACCTACTTTTGTCAAATGTGACAAAAAACACTATGGTGAGTGTCTATTGGGTACCGATAGTTGATTTGGTTGTGGTAAGGAATGACTCAAGGTGAGAGATTGTCCTATGATTTCTTCTAGAGGAAGAAAAGGTAAGCAAGTTGCTTCTAGTTTTCTAAAGGATGATGCTCCAACAAAGAGGTGTTTCTTTGCACTCCGGTCTAGAGGTGAGAAGTCGGAGGAGAGTGATGATGATGGAGGAGAGTTCTCTTTATCTTGTTGTCTTATGAGTTCCTTTTAAGTGGGGAGTATGGTTGGTAGATAAGATCGAATGATATAGATGTATGTTGCATGTGGATGGTGTTTAGGAGTTTTGTTGAAATTGAATTTCATTGGCTTCTTGCATTGTGTATTAATGAATTTACGATTATATTATAAGATGTATTTGTATGATGTTACTTTGCGTATTATCATGTTCATATGATAAATGTCCTAAAAGAGGCATTTTCTAAAAATTAGTAAAAATCACTATATTATAAAACTATTCAGCATAAAATTTTTAAAAAATTGACTAATTTATTCTTTGGTCTAAAATGGTTGTAATGTAGTTATAAAAGATTTATATCACTATGATATAAAATATAAATGATTTTTTACTATTTGAAATGAAGCATGTGAGTTTTGTAGCATAATGAGTATAAAATGGTTTTCTATTTCATGTTGTATTGTGAATCTCTTGTCAATATGAAATTGATGTTAATATGGTATGGTAGTGACTTCTAGTTTAATCTCTATTCTAGGAAGTGTTTTTAGAGTGGAAAGTGTCATTCGAGGACGAATGTTGTCCAAGTGAGGAGATTGTAAGACCCCAAAAATGACTTAGGTGAACTAGAGACGAACATGTTGGTCTTGATGTTCTGAGGTCCTAAATAAGTCTATTATATGGTGTATAGGTAGTAGCTAAAGTATTAGGTGCATGTCAAGTCAAATGTCAAGGGACGACCAGGACGTTTGACAACTAAGTCACCTAGGTGCCTCATATGTTTCTCTATGTGTGTATGTGTGATTCATGAGATTTTAAGGTCATTAAATGAGTTATTATAGAATGTATAGGCAGTGTGTTGAGTTTCATTGAGTTTGGAGGTCAAACATCCGAGAACGTCCATGACATTATATAGATGTGTCTTGAAGTGACCTTGTGTGTACGCATGCTTCATCAAGTTTTGTCGTGTTTGTTTTTGGTGAAATTCATGTGGGAGGTGATAAACTCATAGAAAATCATGTTTGGGTTGGAAACTTCCGGTCAAATATCTCCAAGGACCAACCAAGGATCCTTGAGAAAGGACTCATGTTGGTGACCAAAACTTCCCAAAGACAGTCCACCTACAGAGGGCAATCTACGGCCACTATCCTGGTCGTCGCCCCGTAGGTGGTGGGAATCATTGGAGAGTTAGACTAGGAATCCATTCTTCCATTTTCCAGGCTCTGACCCAGTCAACGGTGGACAGCACGGTCCGTAGGTGGACAGGCGCCCCGTTGAAGGGTCAGTCGTCTGTGAGGCTATGCCTTCGTGCATCTCACTGTTAAGTTAAGGGGTTTGTGGTAATTTCACCCGACTTATAAGTAAGAATATTGTCTGTATATTAAAGGTCTTACGTATTTCAAACAAGTATATAAGTGTTTAAAACTTCAGAATATTTCATTGTTCCAAATCAAAACCCCAAAATCCCTTATGAACTCCCTAAGAACTCCATTGAAGACCAAAATCAAGGAATAGCTTGGTGTAACGTTTTGAGTGGAAATTCTTCATCAAATTAAAGAATAAGCTTCATCATGGTATGGCTTTTCATCTTTAAAACTCGTTTTATCAAGGATCCCCAATTCTCAAGATGTTTTGTAAGTTCTCAAAGTTTGATTGTCCAATTTCATTATTCTACCATGGGTTCTTGCATTAATGATTTCTAAACATTGAATAGTGATTGAATTAATATTGTTTTTATGATTTAAACTAAATTGTCTATGAACCCATGAATTTTGACGAACCCTAGTTTTTGACTATATTGTGGGTTAATTGATATTGATCTAATGTTGATGAATTCTTATGTAGTTTTATGTGGGCTGTTTATTGTTGTAATAATTTTACTAAATTGATATCCAAGTTTTTTTAGATTGATGAATTTAAATTAATTTTACCTAGTTCATTGATTATTGTAGTTTTTATGCTGAATTGTTGGTTTTGGCCTTAGTTAAGGGTCTTGTGTTATTGAATTCAGTAAGTTGACTTTGGATTGAAGTCTTGAGGATGATGTGGGTATGCTATCCTATTTAGTTTAATTCGATTTTATTTATACTTTGATTTTATTGTGATTGGTATGGTCCACATAAGGCGGAGGTGTTATGTGTTTTACTTGCAATTGATGAGTTCTTGTCTGCGTTATTTATGCAATATGATGATCTTGACCTTGTTGACAACTAATTTAAGTAATATAACTAATTTAGTAATTTGAATATATGAAGAATGACAATATCTATCTATATGTGGAGTTATATATGTATTCTTCTATTTATGTTGTCTTAGTTGACCATGTTAGACTATGTTTTTGACATTATGTATATAGTGTTGGAGTTGAGTCCTTGTTATTCCTACTTGGTTATATGAGTATATGTTGATTTCATTGATGACTTTACGATAGTATATAGGATGATTGAAGATGTTAGCGCTGTATGGGCGGTCACTTCACAACTTAATCAAGTGATACTTAGAGTCACCTTGGGTAGAAGAATCTTACCTTGATATTTATGATGCTTGTAAGTGTGTGTGTGACTCATTATGAGTAATCTTAAGGGTCGTTTAGGCACATATAGAGAGGGTGTATAGGCGGCCTCTCTTTGTGTGACTTAACTGAATCTTAGGACAACATTAAGTGAGAAGATTATATGGTAAAAGGCATATAAAGTGAAGGTTGAGTGCCTCATTGAACAGTGAATAGACTTCACTGTAACAATGAATCGAATCACTGTCAAGTGACCATAAAAATATATTAATTCGTTTCAATGTAATCTTGTGTATTTATAAGTTGAAAAATGTTGTTATTATGATTATAATTTGATTTTTAAATTAAAATATGCATATTTCCAATAAATGTCCGTTTTCATGATTTTTATGCACAATGTCATACTTAGTACATATGGTTGTACAAAGTCCATACTTTTATCTATATATATAGTTATTGGTAGGTATATAGCTCTTGGTAGGTGAGGATATTTTGGGATGGAAGACTTGGACCATAGCATCATACAAGAGAAGTTGAAGTATGTTCTCATTTGAGTCGAGTGCGTATATGTCTTTTATGTTTTCCATTCAATGTATTGTAATAGACTAAATTTTTTTATATTAGTATCTTTAAGTATGGGCCGTGTCCAAAGTATTCTTGTGTCATAAGATGATGAGATTGAGACTTAGTATATCCTATTGCTTTATATGAAAGAGTTTTGAAAGATTATGTTATGTTTTGTTAAAAGTTTAAGTTATGCACCACTTTTTACTATGTTTATGAGATGAATGATATAAAAGGGCTTGTATAAGACCTCGAGAGGTCGAGCACGCCGGTTACATTCTGAGATTGTACCCTAATTTCTAGGGTATGGTCTTGGGATGTGACAGCTATGATCACCAATTCAATCCAATACTTACAATAGACACTGAATCAAAGTTAATTAAACATACATTTAAGAAATTAGGGAAGCATACTAACAATTCTAATATGATTCTATCATAATTCAATAGCCCTAATAGAACTCTATGAGAGTTCAATAGAACTAAAACATAATCAAGTGACCCACAAAGTAGACAAAAACTAGGATTAATGAATTACATAGGTTCATAAATTAATTAGGTTTAAATCATTTAATTAACATCAATTCACTCAATATATAATAATTCAAAGCATTTTATGCAAGAACCCATGGATAGATATAAAAAATTGGACAAGTTCATCTTTGAAAAACTATAGCAATCACTTTCAAGTTTGTCTCCTTGAAGAAAAGAGTTTCAAGGATGAAGAACCATACCCTTACTGATGTTAATCCACGGAATTCAGATAAATTGGTGGAGAAATCAACGTTCAAGCTTCAATCTCCTTTGAAGCTTCAATGGAGTTCTAGAGATCTCTATAGATGCTTTGGGTTTTGATTATTGAAATAATGAATTCATATAGGTGTTTAGGGCTTATAAACCCTCTTAAAATACCTAAAATACCCTTATAAAACCTCTCAAATAATTATTTGGACGTGGGGTGAATTTATCAATTCATCCTTAAGTTAACTTTGAACTGCGCAGGTTGCAGACACCATCAACGATTGCCCAGCGATGACTCGTTGGTCCATCGACGGGCCGTACAGGATGGCCGTTGTTTGGTTTAGAGACCTACCTTTGGGAGATTAAGATCCCTAGGCTAAGAATTAACCTACTTCACAATTGACGGGGCGTCAACCACCCTACTGGCTTTCGACTGCCTCAATCATTTGGGGCTTATCTAGACAGCCTTTGTCTCCATGATGAGTCCTTCCTCAAGGACCCTTGGTTGGGTCTTGGGGAATTTTTACTGGAGGTTTCCAATACTAATATGATAATATATGAGTTTAGGATCCCCCACATATATTTCATACAAAATAAACACATAAAAGTCGATGAAACATGCTAAGACATACGAATGCTCAAAAAAAAGAAGCACTTTTATTTCTCCAATCCGAGGTGATAAAGATAGCTCATCGGATGTGTTTACCGGTATGTTACAATTATTTTCCTTTAATGTATATGGTTTATTGGAGCCCTCATCTTGAAGCAACATTTTCATTTGTGACCCCTCTTGTTGCCATGAAGGTTGATATACTACCTGACATATTACATGATCCTTTTTCGTTTTCTATCCCGGTGTGTGATTCTGTTGTAGCTAAAAGAGTATATAAAGGTTGTCCTATTTCTTTTCCCAATTGATTTACATTAGTTTACTTGATAGAACTTGATATGCTATATTTTGATGACATATTGAGAATGGATTCGTTGAATGCTTGCTCTGCCACTATGGATTGTAGGACAAGGGTAGTCAAATTTAATTATCCAAATGAACTCATTTTTGAGTGTAGAGGAGGAAAATCAAATCCTAAGGGTAAGATCATTTTGTCTCTAAAATCTTACAAGTTTATTGCAATGGTTTATCTCTACCACATAGTTAGAATTAGGGCTCTTGAATCCGAGGTCCATCCAATAGAGTCGGTACCGTAGTGAAGGAATTTCTAGAGGTATTTCTCGATGACATGCCCGGAGTTCCTCCTTACCAAGACATTGACTTTGGTATTGATTTATTGGCGGATACACAACCTATTTCAGTCCCTTTTTATCAGATGGCCCCGGTCGAGTTGAATGAACTAAAGGCTCAACTCAAGGATTTGCTAGATAAGGGTTTTATTTAACTAAGCATATGTCCATGGGGTACCCCGGTATTATTTGTGAAGATGAAGGTTGGGTCTTTTAGAATGTGTATCGACTATCGTCAATTGAACAAAGTCACCAAAAAGAATAATTACCCACTCTCTAGGATTGATGACTTGTTTAATAAACTCCAATGAGTGAGTTACTTTTCAATGATTGACTTGAGGTCGGGTTATCATCAACTTAGAGTGAGGGAGGTTGATATTTGAGAAACAATATTCCAAACAAGATATGGTCACTTTTAACTCCTAGTTATGTCGTTTGGTCTAATTAATTACCCGACGGCTTTCATGGACTATATGGATCTAGTTTCTAGAAACTACCTTGATTTGTTTGTGATTGTCTTCATTGATGACATTTTGATATACTCTAGGAGCAAGAATGATCATATGAGCAAATTTAGGATAGTTTTGCAAGTTCTCAAGGATAACCAACTTTTTGCTAAGTTAAGTAAATGTGAATGTTGGTTGAGATCGGTTGCGTTTCTTGGTCACATTGTCTCTAGTGAAGGGGTAGAGGTTTATCCGAAGAAGAAAGAAGGGGTTAAAAGTCGGCCTAGACCTTTGAGACCTACGGACATGCGAAGTTTTGTAAGGTTGGCTGATTACTATAAGAGGTTTGTTGAGGGATTTTCATCTATCGCATCTCCATTAACGACCTTAACCCAAAAGAAGTCCATATTTGAATAGTTGTAATCTTGTGAATGGAGCTTCCAATTATTGAAAGAGTAGACTGATCTCCGCTCTGGTGTTGACCTTACCATATGGTACCAAAGGTTTTGTGGTTTATTTTTATGCCTCCCGAGTGGATCTAGGATGTTTGTTCATGCAACATGGCAAAGTCCTAGCGTATGCCTCTAGGCAGCTCAAGCCACATGAGAAGAATTATCCAACTCATCAAATTGATCTTGTGTCAGTAGTATTTGCCTTGAAAATTTGGAGACACTATCTCTAAGGGGTACATCTTGATGTGTTCAACGATCACAAGAGTCTTCAATATGTATTCACTCAAAAAGACTTGAATCTGCGCCAAATAAGATGGTTAGAAATTTTAAAGGATTATGACATGAGTGTCCTTTATTATCTTAAAAAAGTTAATATGGTTGCGGATGCACTTAGCCGAGTGTCAATGTGTAGTGTGACTCATGTGGTTGATTATAAGGAAGAGTTAGTGAAAAGAGGTTCATAGGTTGGCTGGTTTGGGGGTTCGACTAGAAAACCCTCCAAAGGGTGGTTTCATGGTTCTCCATAACTACGAGAAATCTTTAGTTGTTCGGGTTAAATCAAAGAAAAACCTTGAACCTCTATTGATGAAGTTGAAGGAAGCGGCCCTTAGTAAATCTAATGGGCCTTTCTTTCGAGGAATATATGGGGTGCTTAGGTACCAAGGAAGATTATGCATACTGGACGTTGATGGATTAATTGGAATGATCAAGGAAGAGGCTCATTCCTCCCGGTATTCCATTCATCTGGGTACCAAAAAGATGTACCGCGACATATGATAAACTTATTTTTTAAATGGTATGAAAAGGGGCATAGCTAATTTTGTTGCTAAGCTCCCAAATTGCAAACAAGTTAAAGCGGAGCATCAAAGGTCAGGTGGCTTAACACAAACTATAGATATTCCCACATGGAAGTGGGAGTATATTATCATAGTCTTCATATTAGGGTTTCCTCGTATACGAAGGCAACATGACTTGATATGAGTCATTGTTGATAGGTTAACCAAGTCGACACATTTTCATCCCGACAGAGTCACTTTTTCGACGGAAGACTATGCAAAATTATACCTCAAAGAGAAAGTGAAGTTACATGGAGACCCTATATCCATAATTTTTGTAGAGGTACTTAATTCAACAACCATTTTTGGAGGTTATTTCCAAAGTAGGATTGGTACAAAGGTGAAACTTAGTACCGCTTTTAATCCCAAGACGGATGGTCTAGCGAAACACACTATATCGATTAATATCATTGGTTGATAATAATCTAATAGTTTCAATATTTTTTATTAATAGCAATGGTAGGCTCAGAAGTGTTAATATTATAGTTTCTAATAAAATAATAGTTTCCTGTTTTATAAACGTTTTAAAGTTTCCCTTTGGAATATTTCAATTTCGTAGATCATGTTCAATTTTTGTAATTTTATTGGATGTGGCAGAGATTTTAATAATAATTTTAAAATATTTTGATGTGTAGGTGAATTCATTTTAATTCAAGGGAGAATCTAGAAGGGAGAAAAACACTATCGTTGGGCTTAAATGTCTACTTTAAAGATTACTATCGGAATACTAAATTCTTTGTGTAGTAATTGTTGTTACCTTTTTCACTAATTTTCTTTGATCTTATTCCAATAGGCTTGGAAAAAGGACCACCCTTTGGGTCAGGCTTTACGACACACACACTCAAAGCTAATCCTGCGGAATGTTTGTGCTTGCCAACATCTAAATCAGGAATTATCGAGTCACCCCACTTCGAGGAATAAAACTAAGAAGATAAGTGGAAGAATAAGAACAACTACCAAACTCGGAACTTATCACCCCGACTGCAACTTAAGTTTCGACATCATCCATCCTAGGCCAGCGTAGGAACTTAGTCACTCCTACTCATACCCTTCCCGGTAAACTTGGCTGTTATACCAATGGAGGGTACAAACCGAGTTCTGGGGTGGAATCCTAAGTAAATTTGGGCACAGTAATGGAAGGGAGAAAACACTAAAAGAAAAACATTAAGAAAACTTTAACAAAGAGAAGAATAAAAGTGGTAAACAAACATAAATTTTAAACTTTGAAACTTAAACTTAATAATAAAAATAAGTAGATAATACTTACAATAAAAGAAATTTATTGACAGGCAATGAGAGAGAACATGGATGGGAGAATGGAAAATATAGGAAAAATAGAGAGAATTGTCAAGAGGTTTTCAAAGTCAATATGATTTTGAATGCCCTCTACTAATACAAGTTGAAAACCATGAATATGCCTCAAAAGTGCGAATTAATCTAACTTATTATGCTATCTATTTTTCATGTGTATATACACTAATACACATTATTCATCATACATGTAACTACTACCTATTACAAATAAATAATGATAATTATACGTAACATGAGATGAATGCCACGTAACTGGAACTACTTTCACATAGCCTTCACTCATGTTTATGTTCTTTTTCTGAAAGTTTATCTTCAAAACATAGATCTTTTTAATTGGTCATTTTGCCACTTTGTGTCTTTAATCCTGCAGGATCTACTTTGTCACTTTGTGGCTTGGACTTAATTTTTGTGGGGTCCACCTATTTTCTATTTGTTGACATAATAAATGATAACACATGCTTGGCATTTTCTTGTTCTTTTTTGAAAATGATACAAATTCTCATTTCTTCATCATCAAAGTGTGTTGTGCTGGCACTTTCTTTTAATTAAGAAGGTATGATTGTGCTATTCCCCGTAGATCTAACATATCTTCATTACTAAGATCTTAATGGAAGGCACCAATATCTAATAACACAAATTTTGATTCCTTATTAGTGTTGAGGTTAAATAAGGCTTCTTTGAGCGTTATTTTTAACCTTTCTTTAGAGTTATCATAGTCCCTTTGGGGTGACGAACATGATTATAACATAAATTTGCGAACAAATGGCACCTATCCTTTATTTCAATTGTTTAGCTTAAAAATTTAATCCTCTCAAATTCACGAATGTCGAAGGACTAACTAATCATATAAGAGATCCTTTTGGCAATAAAGAATTTTAATTTAATATTTTCTGATAAGGTAGATATATTTATTTCAACCTAAAATTTCTCAAACTCTAATGGATGTTGATTTGATAATACCTGTTTATTTCCTCTGAATTGATTCTACCATTCGTAAAACCATCGGAAAATAATCGGGTTCTTCATTTAATCAAAATATTTGATTAACAAAGTGTGGGTATTTAGTCTAACAAAAACAAAGTTATACTAGGCTGCTTTATAATCATACCAATGTATTCTGAAAGAATTCTTACAAATAAGAGATAAAATAAATATAATTAAGCTGAAACTCAACACATTAGAACATGTAACAATTTTTATATTACCAACAAATCAGGAACCAGAAAATTATAAATAAGAACCTGAACAAATATAAAAATAAATAGGCTTCCTCACATAATCTCTATCTAAATTTAGAATTAGTATATTACGGTTATTAAAACACAAGGCATCTATACCAAAATACTAGTTAAAAATCTTATATTCCCCTACTTAAACTATATATATTAAAGGAATAGAGTAATTTGCTAAAAGAGAAAAATACTTTAACTACTAGAAAATAGGCCTATGACAACACATTAAAAACGGTTGCAATAGATAAGAAAACCGTTGCATTAGAGCTATTGCAACAGTTCATTAACCATTTAATCTGCTTGCGTTTCTATAGGTGTACTGCAACGATTTTTAGCTACGGTTGTGTAATCGTTGCCAATGGTTTATCTATTGCAACTATTTTACTGATGTTGCTAATGGTCCTTCTTGTGCATCAATTATTCATACTAATGGAACGGTTCAAAATCGTTCCAAATAACAATTTATTCAACAACATTTTAGGGTATAGCAACGCTTAAGCCTACATATTGCAATGACTTTTTTAGCAAATTTCGACAATTTGTATGGAAAAGGTTTATGAAATCTATTATAATCCTCAATAAAATAAAAAATAATTGATAAATCATATAATAAAATATATTTAAATAGAATTTCTACAAATGAAAAAAACAAAAATATTCTAAAGATAATTAAACATATCAAACTTGTGATATCCACTTATAAACACAAAAGATCTAAGAATGTTTCACAAAACAAATAATTAGATACATAAATTTTGTCCCAAAATAGAAAATATCCCAACTTATGTGAAAGACTCGTAACAATCAATCAATAATATGAATTGTCTTCATTTCTTCTAACATCCCCTCGTTCTATTGCTTTACTTGTAAAATTTAATAAATATATGATTAAAGAAAAATTTCACTGAAGAATATATTATCAATAAGTGAATGTATAATAATGTAAAAACACGTTGTGAAGTATACTGTATATTAAAACGTGATAAATTTTTTTTAGATCTTCTCAATTATAAAGAAAATTGTAGTACGGTATAATGTACGAATAAAAAAATTCTAACTTAATATTCTAATGATTCTTTATGTAAGATATTTTCCCTTAACTGTCAAAGGATAAATAGGTCTTGACTATTGAGGATTGTCCCAATAAACAAAACTTCAACTATTAATATTCAATTGTATTAAACTATAGAGGCTCACCCAAAGTATTAGACACTTCATTAGAAGAAAATCATTATCAAAGTAGACAGTACTTGATTTATCATCACCCTTGAACTATCAATAATACCTCTATAATTACAAACAATAGCACAAAATATAGTTTCTATACATTATCAATTGCCCTTATTAGTGAGGTCTATGCTTTTTAAATTATCAGTCTTTAATCAATAACATCAATCAATTGCACCAATAATCAACACTTAAAAGGTAAGATGCAACAGCAAACCATAATAAATTATACCCTCAAATACGGGAACTAATTAGGATGCAAGATGAAAATGATCATAAGCAGTTGTAGACCAATGCAAATTCTTATATCTCTTCTTCGCATCATAGCCTTCGATCTGCACAACAGAATAAAAAGTGTAGTAAGACCTTGCTATTTCTTTCACTCCACAAGATCGTGCTAAGCGTTTTTACTAATATATTACTCAATAAAAATGACTGACTGCAAAAATATAAAGTATAGCTAACATGATCTTAATCATCGAGCTCTACACTCTTCTGTAACAAAGTATGTGTTAACAAAATATGAGTCCATAAAAGGAATGCATGTGCATAATCTAGAAAAAAAGGAAAACAATACAATGAATGATGGATGTATTTATGCCTGACTACATCAAATATCCAAGAATATTTCACGGGTCTTTATCTTTGTATCGAGAATCAAAAATTCATAAGTATGTGACTTTCTGAAGTGCATTAGGACATTCTATGGAATCTACCAAACAACCTTTCTATCACAAAGTACAAAGGCATGGAGTAGAATGATATATGGACTCTTTACACAGGGATGCTTGTAATGGAAGTTCAATAATATTTGTTGTGTTAATATTTTTTTTTGTGATATCAAGAAGTTTACTCTACACATGATAAAATGTCTTTGAGAAAGATCATTTATCTCTTTCTAGTTTCTTTTCATTTGTTGGGTACTTTGATACGCTCAAACTTACTTCTTATTTGAGAAGTAAAGCGGTCGTATAGAGTAAAGAACCCAATTAATGAGGTTGTGATCGTTCCCACGAGGAAAATAGGTTAGACTTATCTTCAATCTATTATTACTTTTGTTCAGTCAATTACTTCCTCCGAAAGCAAAAATGATAAAAGGGGGGTTTTATATTTCTAAATAAATGAAAATAACTAGCGAAATTAATGTAGACAACTAACAGCTTCAAATGTTGGAGTTTAATCAATTAATAAAAGTAACTAGGGTTTTACGTGTTCCCCATAGGTTCATTACTTTATAATTCTAACTATAAGAATTATTTCTTAGTATCTTTCATGCAAAGTGATAAGTTATGTATTTCTAAATCCTTGGTCCGGCATCTAAAAAATTTCACAACGCACCTTTGTCCGGCTACGTGTGTTGCTATACTAACCCTTACCTTTACCTCATATGAAGCATCATATTAGATATTTGACTAAGTTATTACCTCGAACCAATCAATACTAGCCTATTAGATAGTAAACACTAAATCTATGTTGATAATTCTTTTCCTATTATTTACCTCCTTGGTCCGACAAGTAGCATTAAGGCGAGTTCTAACGTTGTTCATCAACTAAAAAGACTTCTAAGCGAAAGAATTATCAATACCTGCAACAAACTCTTCTAGAATTGTTATTTTAGTTAGGTTTTACCTCATTATTCACCTATGGTTCTGTCAACCCTAGTTATGGAGCTTAGTTACCCATAGTCATAATCACAATATTCAAATATGTAATATAAGAATTCATGCATTTACTTCATTGAGAAAGAATAAAATCAAAAATTTCACTTGATTAATCAACAAAAAATCACCAACAATCAATTACTGCAATTAATTGAAGACTAAAGATTCTCCAAAAGTGTAACAATAATCACCAAGTTTAATCCACAAAAGAAGCTCAAATAACAAAGAGTCTAACTAAGAGTCTAAAAATAATCAAGAGTCTACCAAAGAGTCTAAAAATAATGAAGAGTCTAACCCATAAACGAGGTTTTTTGAACTATTTATAAAAAATAAAAACCTAATTAAATAAGGACTCTATTTGCTGGAAATTTGTCAAAACGTGGTTGGGTCGACGGACCTCGCGATGGATCATCATGGTCACGACGGGCTCATCATGGATTCAGTCATTCCATACTTGTGCAATTTCTTCTGCTGCTCTCTTCATTACCCTCAACGGCAGATATGACAGATCGTCACAGGCACAACGGTCCGTGAAGGGTATCTGTTCCAAAACACTTGAACTCTTGGAATTTGGGTATTGGTACTACTTCTTTTATCTTCATGACGAACTAGCAGGATGGACCATCATAGCTACGATGGTCCGTCACGCACTCCGTAACCCCACACTTGGTCAGAATTTCCCATATTCCTTTAGTAGCTGCACTACGATGCCACCTACGGACCATCACGGGCACGACTAACCGTCACAAGCTCCGTAGGTGGTACTTTTCTGTATTTCTTTCTTAAAAACCTCCATATTCATCTTTTAGACAAATTTCCTGTAAATAAACAGAAACTTACATAAAAAAAGTGCAATAAGGATTTTGGACACACTAAACATAAGGAAAAAGCATTAATACCCCGTGAAACCACAGTATATCAACACCCTCAAATTAAATTCGTTCTTTATCCTCAAGCGATACACTATGACTCAATACAAAATCTTCGTACAATAGCATCCATGTTTTATCCTTTCCAATCATTTGGCTATCAATCCCTATCAATCTCATCATATTTATGCATGCTATTACTATTAGGCTTGAATTATGTGGAATAAGACCATGACACAGACTCACCATGCACTAACACCTATCCTTTTCAATTTCTCACCGAGGTGTTAATATTTCCGGTATTGCAACTAGTGTCCTCACTTCAAAACAAAATCCTCATTTTTCACACAATGATTTATGTTTTAGTATAAGGCTTACTTTTCAACACTCACTCTCAGAACAAATTCACACTCATTCATACATATTGCCGTAAGCTTGCGCTTATTTTCATTGCTTTAAGTTAACTATACAACTGTTAGGATCACGATAGGACTTTTTTATGTTGTAACATAGGCTCAGGATCAGGTAGGGTATATTTAGGTATACTTTAGTGAATTTTTTCCCTCCTTGACATATCGGCTAAACATAAAAAAATTTTATCGTTTTATTTCGCCCAGCTTCTTATATTCATTCACCTTGCTATTTTCCCTCCATTCTACATTTGTGTAAGTGACTCTCTTTTTTCTTGCTTGTATTTATTGTATTTTTTTCGATTTTCTTTCAATTGATTCTTGAGTCACTTTACTTTTGTTCATTCTCTCTCTTTGTTCTTTCAACCCCACTTTCCAGAGAATTCCTCATAATAGCCATACTCTACTTATGGCTTTGCCATGAGTGAAACTACACAATACCCAATGTTTGGTCAGGGCCATAAAAAGGGTTATTTACTGCATAAGCCACCCTCTACTTATGATTTTGGCATAATCAAGGTGCACATGACAAACGAGGGACTAGGGCCAACACATTATTCTCAGAAAAGATCAGTTGGGGTGAAAAAGAAAGGTCTAGTTTAAGCTCCAATCATTTGGATCAAAGAAGGATTAATTTCATTTAGTTTTTTTTATTTAGGCTAAAAATGGGCTATATTGAACAAGGTCCTATGATCCTTTCGTAATTGTCTATTACAACATACTTTTAGTAGGACTAACCAGACAAGTTCTAGCTTAGTACAAATAGTGGACTATTAAAATCTTCCTGACACTCACTGGACATCTCATTACTCTACCAGATTATACGACACTTAGTTCGAATTCTAGACTTAGGTTCATGTACGTGTACCTCAATGTCATGCTTAGAGACACACATTTATCAATTACTATGCCTTGTCATGCGTCATTTTCATTTCATCGGGATATCATTTTACCATCATGCTTCAGAAATAAACTATTTACATAAGATATAGACATGCCAGTTCAATAGAAAAAAATAATCTGTCTCTTGGGAAAAAAGAACACAGGCAAGAAAACCCCAAGAGAGGATAGTGAATTGGGCTACTCAGACTTCACCCTAGCACTCACATCCCTTTTACCCCACCCCCAACAAAAAGACATGCAATTGTCCTTAATGCATAAAAATTGAAATAAAAGAGTGGTAGGTGAGGCAAACCTGGGGCGCAAAGTGCCGACGATCAGCAAGCTGGTCGGTCTGGTTCCCCGGAACCCACTACCTCTGTAATCTGGACACCCTAAATGGTGTCCACAGTATCAACAACACTATTACCAGTGCTTCCCGCTATCTCCACATTTCTGGAGCTAGATTCCCCAGCAGCTAACTCTACTGCCCTCTTCTGACACGCGTCGTCATCAACAAGCGAGGCTCTCCTTGCAGCCTCCATCTCAAGACGTTCCTTCTTCTCTGCTCGAGCCTCATCCTCCTCTCAAACCGTAAGCCTCTTGGCATGCTGTCGATGAGGAGGTGGTGGTTTCTCAGAAGTGGCGAATAAGGCCGCCATAACTGTGTCTTCAGCAGGCTCTGCAAAAGAGGCCTCAGACTTAGGCACCCTATCCTCTAAGATCATATCGATCTCAGTGCAAAGAATGTCGATCGTAGCCTGAATGGTCGACACATCCACCTGAGGGGCTGGCCGGGCTAGCACCCGCAGCTCGAATGCGCCCAAGCGCTGATGAACCTCAGCGATCTTCCGCTATGTGTGTTGGACCATTCTTCGCTCCAAGCGCTCTTATGCGTCAGCAATAGACCTCTGTATCGAAAGCTGGATTTGATGCAGATGTGTAGCCATCTGTGCGTCTAATTTTTGGACACTAGTAAGCGGGACTAGAGGGGGGAAAGGGGCTAAGCGAGAGAGCTCGGGGCAGTGCTACTACCTGGGATAGACTCGACCGGGGTAGTGTTAGTGGAAGCAGCCTGCATAGCCGTGCGGGCCTGTGCTACCGTATAAACTAGATTATGGCAAAGTGGAGGCAACTCTGGACGGGGCCCTCTACATAGGGACAACTTATTGTCCTCATCCCTGATGAGGTTGATATCGACAGTGCCCAGATGAGTCTTAAGCTGATAATCATGCCATGCAGGCACACCTGCGGACCTGCATAGAGAAAATATCATGCACGGGAAAGGATAAGTAGTTGTGACATTAAAATCCCTCTCGTGCATGACCGCCTGTAGAAGTCCACCTCAAACACGTCTATCATCACCGCCATCAGTATTGCACAATCCCATGTGACTATATTATAAGCGGCTGAGGGGGAAAGTCAGTGGCGGACAATCTACCATAAAAACATCGCCGTGAAGGTCAGTTTAGACTTCTTGATGGTTCCCTTAGGCTTGGTGACCTAGTCAGCATCCTCTCCATAAACTGACAAGTGAAGGATCAACCACCTCTTGGTGGTCTCTCTCAGTGATGGCTCTCGCAAGAATTGGCCATCTTTGACAATTTTCTACCGGTAGTCAAACTCTGTGGTGAGAGAGGTCCGGTTATAATCAACATCCTCGTCGTATACATACTGGTTTATGGAAGGCAGAGAGATGTCAACCTGAATGCACATAGTCGAACATGCGCCAGTGGGGCCTTTTTGGCGGGGGCAACCCGCCTATCAATATGTGATCTGAGAGTAGCCACGTAAGAGGCTTAGAAATCTCTGACCAACTCTTCACTATAATGTCCCAACGAATGTGTTGTCCACTCTAGTTGATGTCTGGTGAAGAGATTGCGGATCTCTAGCATAGTCGAGAGACTTCTCGTAAGGACCCGTTGCTTCAATGTTAGTGACCGTGTCATGAATCCTTTGTCATTCAGAAACATTGCAATGGAATAGACTTGATACTTCCTGTTGACACACGACCGGTTGCGCTGATCGGAACCGAGATGAGAGCACGAGTCGGTGAACATGATGTGGATTACAAACTGTCAGCCTCATCAGACGAGGCAGATTGTACAACGGTGACGGGTGCAGGGGAATTAAAAAGATCCGGAGGCTTCTTTCAACCATGAAACACCTAAGGAGCCAGACACTCCTTCATTAGTAGCTAACCTAGAAACTGTGCGACTAATTGTGCGCTCCTCATCAGACTGGGAGGCAGTGACTACGCCGGACGCCACCTTTTTGGGTGTGGCTCTAGCAGCATGTGAAGCTCGGGATGGGGTGGATGTGCCTGAGGGCACGTACTCAGGGTCATGCTCATCATCAGAGCCAATGACCACGCGGGCAGATGGGGTGACAGACTTCGATCGCCTGCGTGCGTAGACTCGATCTTGTTTTTGTGTAATAATAGATAGTACCTTTAAAAAATTAATATTAGTACTAGAAGGAGAAACCAATACAAGAAAAACCACACAAAATTAATAAAATAGTTAAGATGTAATGACATTTATATAGTAACAGTGAAACATGACGGACTAGGTGCGTCTGGTCATGAGTACGAAGGACCATCATGGGGTCCGTCATGTATTACTTTAAACTATGACAATGTGGAAACCCCTGAAGGAAATTCTCTGACAAGTATTATTGATAGGTAGGACAGACCATTATGATTATGTCGGTCCATCGTCCATGTCCGTCGTAGGACACTTAGAAAAAAAGTATTGAGACCCTTAGGAGAGGGGTCTCGGACCATCAACAAGACGGACAATCGAGGGTATGACGGTCCATTGTAGGTGTCCCTTAGGAGAAGGGTCTCTGACCTTCATAACGGTTATGCAGGACAGACTGTCAAGGGTATGACGGTCCGTCATAGATGTCCGTTGGACGACACTTGAAAAAAGTGAGAGACCCTTAGGAATATGGTCTCTTACCATGATGACGGTATGTGAAGGACACACCGTCGTGAGAGTGACAGTCCATGGCACGTGTCCGTTGGATTACACTTAAAAAAGGTTAGAGACCCTTAGGAAAAAGGTTTCTGACAACCAAAGTGGTTGTGCAGGACTGACTGTCGTGGGAACGGCGGTTCGCCGCATGTGTCAGTGGAGGACACTTGGAAAAAGTGAGAGAACCTTAGGAATAGGGTCTCTGACAACCATAGCAGTTGTGAAGTACAGACTATCATCGGAACGAGGGTTCTCATATTTCTATTGGTAGACACTTGAAGAAAATTTTACAATGGGGTGTTAGGGATGTTGGGACGGACCCAATGATGGTCTGTTGTGTGTACGACAGTCCATCATCGGTGACTCGTTCTATCGTTCAGTGACAGAACTGGGGATGCCCCATTCATCCTCTATGACACAAATGGAATTGTTAGTGTTTTAACCTACATTTTTCTAACATACATACCTAATAAACTAGCAATGCCAAAGCACCTATTTCTAGAGTTTTAACACGGCAATTTTGAGGATTCTCAACCTAGGTCAGACAGAATTTGTATTCAAGAATGAACCATCAAGAAGAAATAGGCTAATAATAATTTATAAACAAAAATACAATGTAAATGGGTAGAAATCAGAGACACATACCAGAGAATTTTAGAAAAACAAGCGAGGAAGGTACTTGGTGACCAAATAAAGAACCACAAAGAAGACTCCGACTAGTAGAGAGTGGATTTCAAAAATTGGGGAATTTAGGAAAATGTTCAGTTGAAAGAAAGAAAGGTACGAAATTGGAAGTTGAAAAGGGAGGGAAATGGGAGGAAGATGGAAGGAAATGGGTGAAATAAGAGGGTGGGGTTTTTAAGTGTTAATAATTTTTAAAACCCTAGCCGGGTTGGGTCGTGTATGCTTCATTATTGATGCGGCGAGTCCTCGATGATGGTCTGTCGTAGTTGTAACGGTCTGTCATTGGTTTTGTCTCGTGTGCCCTAGTTTTGAAAATAACAAAAAGACGTACCTGGCACGACGGATTCATGCGACGATCCATCGCGTTCCCTATGGGCCGTCGATGTGTCAGTCAGTGACTGTTGCAGAGTGATTTTCTGCAGAATTTCCTAGTGATGCGCCTGCAAATTTAAAAACCATTAGTAGAAAATTCTACCATTACTATAAATAAAAACTATAAGTATTGGGTTTCCTCCTAACAAACGCCTGATTTAACATCGTGGCACGACTAAGGACACTTGATTACTCAGCCTTCATCAAGATGGTATGCCTCTATCACTTCTTTCACCGATGCAGTATACCTAAAATAGATTTTTATTTGTTCTCCATTCACCTTAAACCACACTCCCTCCTTGGTTTCTAACTCAACTGCTCCATGAGGGAATACTTGGGTAATCAAGTAAGGTCCAGTCCGTTTGGACTTGAACTTGCCCGTAAGCCAACACAACCTTGAACTGTCTTAAAGTACAAAATCCCCAACCATAAAATATCGTTTTTCACTTTTTAGGTCATTATCCTTTTTAATTTTTTCTTTGTAAGATATCAAAGATACCGATTGAAGCTCACCACTCTGCCTCATGGACCTACAAATTTTGAAGGTCGCTTCTTCATTGTTCAACCGAAATTTCATCAGCCACTTTTCCATATCAACTAAGGCTCTACCCGTAAAAAGGAATTGACTCCTAATAATAATCGGAAATTAAAAATTGACTTCACAATCAAGAATAACAAAATCTACTAGAAATATGAACGACTCCACTTTTACTAGCATATCAAGGAGTATCTCTATAGGCCTTTTCACTGTTCGATCAACCATTAGTAGCCGCATCACAGTGGTCTTTGGGTCACCAGAACCTCACTTCTTGTAAATTGAGAGGGCATGAGATTTATGCTTGCCCCCAGATCACATAATTGTTTCGCAAAATGTAATGACCCGTCTGTACAAGGAATAATGTACGCACCCGGACCTTCATTCTTTTGCACGAGAGATCTTGTAGCAATAGCACTACAATGTTGCATTCTATCATCATCCTCGAAAGTGACTGATCGTTTCTTTGTAGCCAGATAATTCATAAACTTGGCATAACTGGGCATTTGTTCTAGAGCTTCTACCAAAGGGACATTGATAGAATGTTTCTTCAGCATTGTTATAAAACGCCGATATTTACCATACTTGGTCTTTTTCACTAATTTCTAAAGAAGGGGGGGTCTAGGCATGGGAATTACCTTTATAGGGACTTTTGCATCTGTTTTAGTGCTATCTTCTGCTTCACCACAACCCTCTAACACCTTATAATTATGCTTTCTCACCATTTCCTCATAAGACGAAGTATTTGGGTCAATGTTTTGCTTACCACCCCGATTAGTGATTGTCATACATTGTGCATCATTTTTCATATTTTGGACAGTGTTGCTATTAAGAGTTCCTGGTTGCCGTGTGTTCACGATCGCAGATAATTGGGTCATTTGCAACTCGATCTGCTTAATCGATATTGCATGTGTATCAACTTTCTCCCCAATACCCGCTAAATCACTCCTTAACTCTTTAATGTGCTCATCATTAGCTTCGAACCTCGTCATTATTTTGTGCAACATATCCTGAACTCGTGCCATACTATATCCACCATCCCTAGGAGTAACTTCACGATTTTGAGGAGGGACATAGGGCTCATTCCTATCATTTCTTTAACCATAGTTACCCCTATTGAAGTTGTTGTCGCAGTTGTAGTTTCCATCTCGGATATAATAACCTTCACGGTTAGAGTTACCATAGATCCGACCTTGGTTACCTTGACCTTGGAGCCAATTATCCTGATTTGAGCATTGGGCACTCGGTCGGAACCCCCCTATCATTTCATTTAATACATAAAAATCATCCACATAGTAGCATTCATTATAAGGTGGTGGTGGTTTAGACAAGTAGTTAACTGGATTTATCTTTTCAGCACCCCTACTAATATGTTTTAATACCAACCCAAGCTCAATTCTCATCTGTGTCATTTGTTCACGGATCTTATCTATGGCCGGGTTGTGAGTGGATTGCACTGCGGAGGTATTTCTCCCTATATTTGACTCTCTAGTACTCCAAACTTTATTGTTTTGGGTGATTTTATCTAACGTTTCAGCAATCTCAGTATAAGTACACTCCCCTTAAGAACCACCCGCTATCGTATCCAACACCTCTTTATTATTATCATCCTGTCCCCAATAGAAGTATTCCTTTAGTGACTCATCATCTATGCGGTGATTCGGGACGGTTCTAAAAAATGAGGTGAATCTATCCATAGAACTACTAACTGACTCTCCTGGTAGTGCCAGAAAGTTGTTCACTCTATCTTGGTGGTTAAGTTTCTCGGAGTCAGGGTAGAAGCGTTCTAAGAAAACGTCCCTTAGTTGGTTCCAGTGAAAATTAAGTTGTAAGGAAGCTCAGTGAACAAAATAGCAGCCTCTTCCGTCAGTGACAGAGGAAACACTCTTATCTCTATTACATCCAAAACCAAGTCAGGCCTCCCCACACAACTTTTACACACTGCCCCTTACCTTAGCTATATAAGAATGTGGATCCTATGAAGGTAGCCCTTAAAACAAACCTCTGCAAGTGAGCATTTGCATTAGGCTACTAGTTACCAAAAAGGTGTGGCCAGGTTGTTGAGGGGGCAAGACAAGTGGCCTATTGGAGTCTACTACATTGTCATAGACTCTGTAGTATTCATGGGGATGTGGAGCGGGATTTTGTCCCGTCTGTTTGTTTTTACCTGGAGCATCGGGTAATAACTAATTATGAACATCTACCGAAGCTGGGATGTTCTGGTTTGGATCATCATCATTAATTCCCAAGTTTTGATATATGTTGCATAGTGTACGCTCTAATTTGTGATTGTATGGAAACAAGTGTTCTATTCCTCTCCGTGTATTTGACATGTAAGAAATATGGTTCTGCAAGAATAAAAAACTATAAAACATAGTAAAATCAAGAAAATATCAACTAAACTATAGTAATAAGTTTAAGTTAATCTAAAATCTACTTTCCCCGGAAGCGGTGCAAAAATATGATACGCTCAAACTTACTTCTTATTTGAGAAGTAAATCGGTCGTATCAAGTAAAGAACCCAACTAATGAGGTTGGAATCGTTCCGACGAGGAAAATTATTTCTACTTAACATCAATCTATTATTACTATTCTTCAGTCAATTACTTCCTTGGAAGGCAAAAATGATAAAAGGGAGGTTTTCTATTTTAAAAAAAATGAAAATAATTATCTAAATTAAAGGAGACAACTGGAGTTTAATCAGTTAATAAAAGTAACTAGGGTTTACGAGTTCCCCACAGGTTCATAACTTGATAATTCTAATTATAACAATTCTTTCGTAGTATCTTGCATGCAAAGTGATAATTTATGTATTTCTAAATCCTTGGTCCGACATCTAGAAAATCTCACTCCGCACATTGGTTCGGCTACGTGTGATACTATCCTAACCCTTATCTTTACCTCATATTAAGCGTCGTATTTGATATTTGACTAAGTTATTACCTCGTACCAATCAATACTAGACTATTAAATAGTATACACTAAATCTATGTTGATAATTCTTTTCCTATTATCAAAACCTCCTTTGTCCGGTAAGTAGCATTAAGGCGATTTCTAACGTTGACCATCCGTTAAAAAACTTTTAAGCGAAAGAATTATTAATACATGCAAGACTAAATATTATTGCAATTAATTATTGCAATTACCAACAATCAATTATTGCAATTATCAACAATCAATTATTGCAATTAATTATTGCAATTCCCAACAATCAATTATTGCAATTAATTATTACAAAAATCATCAACAATCAATTATTACAATTAATTGAAGACTAAAGATTCTCAAAAAGTTTAACAATAATTACCAAGTCTAATCCACAAAAGAAGCTCAAATAACCAAGAGTCTAAAAATTATCAAGAGTCTAACGAAGAGTCTAACCCCAAAAATGATGTTTTTTGAACTATTTATAAAAAATAAAAACCTAATTAAATAAGGACTCTATTTGATGGAAATTTGTCAAAACGCAGCTGGGTCGACGGACATCGGGACGGATCGTCGTACTCACGACGGGCCCATCATGGATTCCGTCGTCCCATACTTGTGCAATTTCTTTTGCTACTCTCTTAATTACCCCCGACGGCAGGTATGAAGGATCGTCACAGGCACAACGGTCCGTCGAGGGTCTACGTTCAAAAATACTTAAACTCTTGGAATTTGGGTACTAGGACTACTTCTTTGAACTTCATCACGAACAAGCATGATGAACCGTCATGGCTATGACGGTCTGTCATGCTCTCCGTAACCCCACACTTGGTGAGAATTTCCCATCTTCCTTCAGCAGCTGCACTACGATGCCACCTACGGACCGTCACGGGCACAACGAACCGTCACAAGCACCAGAGGTGGTATCATTCTCTATTTCTTGCTCAAAAACCTCTGCATTCATCTTTTAGACAGATTTCGTGTAAATGAAGAGAAACTTACATAAAAATTAGTACAAAAAGGCTTTTGGACACACTAAACATAAGGAAAAAGCATTAAAAATACCGTTAAACCATGGAATATCATACTTTAGATACAACAAATTGGAAAACAATTAGACTACGTGTGTGCTAGCAATATGTTTTCAGTATAATAAATACCTTCAACTATGTTCACACGCCTTCACCTTTTCTTTGCATATCTCAACACTTTGAGTTTTGAGCTTCATACTTTCCTTTAATGAAACCCATATCTCGACCCGCACAAGCACTAAGAAGCAAAATAATCCCTCTACAATTTTGCATTTATCATACTTGACATGAATATATGTGTCTCTTAACTTCTGTGATAGTTATCTCGAATATCACTTAATCGAAAACCAAAATCAATTAGGAATAAGAAACAACACTAAGTCACATTGGTTATACACAAATACATCTTACTTATTATGATTCATCTTGAATTACACTTATATTTTAGGTTGAATAGGTCTACAACAATGCATTTCACCATAAATCCAACAAAATATTAAACCCAAAATAGCTACAACTTAATGAAATACAACCCACAAATAGACAAATACATTACATACACTAACCACACAAAAATATTAAAGACAAAAGAAGAGATTCAAGAAGAAAACCTCAAATGTTCAAACATATAGTTTCTTTAGAAGTTGTAACCTAAAAGATTGAAGAAGAAAACCTCCAAGAGTTGAAGAAGGAAACCTCTATTTCCTTAGATTTTACAAGAAATCATACAACCCACCGTTTCATTAAATTTCAGAGATAATTTAAAGAGAGAAGTGATTTAAGATTCGATGAAAAAAATGGGTTTATTTCTGCCCTAAAATCACAGACATGAAGAACAACTTACAATCTTCCATCGTTCTGTTTCTACTTCAATCTTCCATCGTTGAAAAACATCAATCTTCCATCATTATTCCGCTTCAACGAGTTTTGCTTATAGCCACGTTCTGCTGTGAGTTTAGGTCAAAGGAAAAGAGAAGAGGAATAAAAATAAGGAAAGGAAGAGCCGCGTTCTGCTTAAGTAAATGTTTTTTTAATATCCACAAGCTTACTTAATTTTACTTCAAGAGAAAAATTATTTTACTTAAAATAATTAATTAAAAATAAAATAAAATGAAAAGTTTTGGCGGGGTCAGCGAAAATAATAGAGGGAAATTATTGGGAGATTTAATATAGAATTGATCCAATAGAAATAATATTCACAGTAAATGTTGCCATAGATTACTTTATGGCAACAATAACAATAATTGTTTCAATATAGAGGATCTATTGCAATGGTTTTCACACAATGATAACAGATTTATTACATAGTGGTAGTAACAGTGACTTAAGTGTTGCTAGAAATCCGTTGCAAATGGCTTAATTTTTAGTAGTGTTTTAAAATATATCTTTTTCACATCAAGAAAATTCTACTAAAGCTTTTCCTCCTCCTAGGTTTTACCTAGCCTTCATTATAGCACTACGACTTACTCAATTTCAAAATAATTTAAATGATGAGTGCAATGTAGCTTAAAATAGTTTTTGTAAATATGATGCATTTTTAGATGGAAAATGTTATTATAGAACTCTATTTTTAAAATAAAGGGAGGAAATCTCCAAAAATTTTAGTAAATGAATTGTTCAGGGAAATAATGAGGCTGGGAATAAGATCTTTCCTGTGTTTTAACCCGAAGAAAAGATGAAATGACCATGTTATGAAGACGATCAAAAAAAATCAGAAGATATACACATGTATTCCCTCCTACCAAAATATACTGTACCCTCATCACTAAAAGAACCTATTATTAGGTCACACAAGAAAGAACAACTTTATTCAGTTTTTCGGGAAAATTCATCCTCCTCAATCAATAAATATTTCAATCCAAACAAAGTATAGTTAAAAGATGAAAAACACAGAGGTACACCAACAAGAGAATTTCGGGGCCACTCCCCTCCCCCCCCCCCCCCCAAAAAAAAAGATCAAGTTACTCCAAGTAAAAAACAATTTGAGTTAACAGTATTCCATGTACTGCCAAAGCCCTACTACACCAACAAATATTATGTGGAGACAGAAGATCTCCACAACACCCAGAGGTTTTATGAATTTATTTTAATCGATATCGATTAAGTAGAATTGAGCATATCTCTGACGAAAGTAATCCTGATTGTATACAATATTTAAATTTCACAATCAAAAGAGTTTTAAGTCAGTTTGAATGGTTTGAACATCATGTACATACCCTATTCACTTATCAAAAGCTCATCGACCCCAAACATATAATTGGTATGATTATAAAGTAGCCTGGTATAACTTTATTTTTGTTAGACCAAATACCCACACTTTGTTTATCAAATATTCAGATGAAATGAAGAACGCGATCATTCCCCGATAGTTTTACAATTAGTTGAATCAGTTTGGAGGAAATAAACATGTATTATCACCTCAACATAAATTACAGTTTGAGAATTCTCAAGTAGAAAGAAATAACTACCTTATCAGAAAATAACAAATTATGCAAATTCTTTATTGCCAAATGGATCTCTTATATTATTAGTTGTTCCTTCGACATTTTTGAATTTCAGAGGATGAAATATATAAGAAAAACCATTAAATTTAAAGGATGGGCGCCAACTGTTCGCAAAGATAAGGTAGATTGAAGTTCCTCATACCAAAGGGATTAGGACAACCCCACACAAAGATTAAAAAGAAGGCTCAAGGAAGCCTTATTTAACCTCAACACTAATGCAGAATCAAAAGTTGAGTTATTAGATACTGTTGCCTCCCGTGAAGAGTTTAGCAACAGAGATATGTTAGTTCTATAGGGAAACACACAAGCATACCTTTTAAAATATATGAAAGTGCCAGCACGAAACACTTTGATGATGAAGATTGAGGATATGTATCTTCAATAAAAAAAATAAGAAAAATCCAAGCATGTGTTATCATATATTATGTAAACAAATAAGAAAACAGGTTGACCTTGTAGAAATAAAATACAAAGCCACGAAACGACAAAGTGGACCCCGCAGAAATAAAGCCATAAAGTGACTAAAGGACCAAATAAAAAGATCTATGTTATGAAGATAAACTTTAAGGAAAAGAACATAAAATGAAGTGAAGGCTACGTGTTAGTAGTTCAAGTTAAATGGCATCTATCTCAAGCCACATAAAATTATCATCAGTTATTTGTAATAGGTAGTAGTTACGTGTAAAATGAAATGTGCATTAGTGTATGCACACATGTAAAATAGATAGAATAATAAGTTAGATTAATCAGCACATTATAGTCCTATTTAAGACTTTGAACTTGTATCCGTGTAGGGCATTTAAAATATTACTGACTTTGAAATCCTCTCTACCATATTCTACCAATTTCCCATCTTTTCTATTTACCACATTCCATGTTCTCTCTCTTTTCCCTTAATCAACAAAAAGTTTTGTAAGTACATCTTCCTACTATTATTTGATTACTTATTTTATGTTTTAAAATTTAAAATTTGTTTACTTCTTTTGTTCTTCTTTTTTGTTTAAGTCTTATTAAAGTAGTTTTGTTGTAAGCACTTTTCATGTTCCTACTCCCATCCGTTACTCATCCCAATTTTATTTTGGATTCTGTACCCGAGCTCGATCCGTCCCCTTCACTGGAACATTCCAATTTTGTAGATCATTTTTAATTTTTATAATTTTATTAGAGTTTGCAGAGATTTTAATACTGTTTAAAATATTTGGTTGTGTATGTGAATTAATTTTTATTTAAGGGAGAATTTTGGTTATATTAAACTATCTTCCCCGTCAAAAGAGGCTTCTAAAAAATTAAAAGACAATATAAGAATAATAATTAAATAGAAAAACACCGCAATTACAAAAAAAAGACTTAAGCATCCCTAGTAAAATAGATATAAACCAAACAACACTGAAAGGTGTTGGGGTTGTGAAAAAATGGGACATCAAGCCAAAGTGTATCAAGCCACTAATAAAAAGAAAGACAAAATTAATATTGTAGAATTAGAAGAAGAAGTTAAATATAAGTTGTAATCTATCCTATAAAATAATAAAAACAACTCCTCCTCTGATAAAAATCTTAACGATGAAGATCAACTAAATATAGCCGATGATTCTGATGATAGTAAGTCATTAGACTCTTGTGAATGCGGAAGTGCAATTTACACCTGCATGAATTATTCTATAAATATCATCAGTAGTAGTAAAGAAACATTTTTTATATTGAGGATCTTGATTTCAAGAAACAAAAACTAAATCGCCTTAAGAGATTTAGTTCTTGATAAACAATCGGATAATAGGACTATTAAGCCCTTTTATATGACAATTATTTTAAATAAATTTAAACAATAAATTAAACATAAGAAAACTCTACAAAGTATTTAGGACTAATTAATACAAATAAGAGATGAAATAAATGAAATTAAGCATAAACTCAACCATTTAGAAATTGACTCAGTTACTAATAAAACATTTTAAAATCTACCACCCAAAAAGAACTAGAGTAATGTAAATTAGAAGATGGAGAATAATTAAAAGAAGTAGAGTCTCTAGTAGAACCTCTTTCGAAACTATGAAATAATACAATTAGGGTCGTTCGACAACAAAGCTACCACATACCAATCACATTAGTTACAGATAAGAAATATATCATTCATAAGATTGCATTATTTAGTATAGGTGCAGATAAAACATGTTGCATTATTGAAGGATTATTCCTTATAGATATCTAGATGAAGACACTACCAGATTATTCTCCGCAACAGGTGTAAATATAAAAATAAATTATAATCTCAAAGATGTTTATATATGCAATAATGAAATTGGTTTCATAAAGGATTCCATGATAAACAAAGACATAAATGAAGAAATTATATTAGATATTCCTTTCATCTTTCAAATAAAGCCTTATAAATCCCAATTAGATGGCATCAATATTAGAGTGCTAGGAAAGAGTCTCATTTTCCCGTACCTAAATACTATGTCAAAAGATGAAAGTCCTCTAGTGTCATAACTCTACATGTCCCTATCTTCTAACCTATTTCTTGTATTTATAGGAAACGAATACAAGGAGGAACACTACTCGAAGGGCCAAGGAGGAGAATTTGAATGAGGTGGTTCCCCTTCAAGCTCCTCAATACCCTCAAGTTCCTATTGAAGAAGGGGATATGTCTAATGTTGATATAAGGGCGGAAATTCATATCTTGACCCAAGTGTTGACTACTGTAGTTGCTAGGGACACTAAAGTGGAAGTGAACCTCAATACTAGCACTACCGCATTAAGTATAAGGGATATCACAACGATGATCCCTATACTTTCTATGGTTCTAAGAAGAAGGAGGACCCACAAGGGTTCAGTGATGAAGACTTCAAAGTTCTTTGATGCTATGGGTGTGTCTTCTCAAGAAAAGGCAGAACTAGACGCCTACCAACTCAAAGATGTGGCTCAAGTGTGGTTTAAGAAATGGAAAGATGAGAGGTCGGCTAGAGAAGACCAAATTAATTGGGGATCTCTTAAGAAAGTTATCCATGATAGGTTCTTTCCCTTGGAACTAAGGGAGAGGGAAATGCAAGAATTCATCAACCTAAGTCAAGGGGGTATAAGCGTGAAGGAGTAAAGCCTCAAGTTCACTCAACTATCAAAGCATGCTCCTACTATGGTTGAGGATTCTAGGGCTAAGATGAACAAATTCCCTCTGGGGATATCCGACTTAGTGCTTAATGAATATAGGTCGACTATGTTTATTCCTAACATGTATATCTCTCGTCTCATGGTTCATTTTGAACAAATTGAGAAGCAAAAGCTTAAGCAAGTTGGTAGACAGTTGAAGAAGGTAAGAATCGAATATGGAAATCTTCAAAGACTATATTTGAGGTTCAAGGAAAACGAAGGTTCAAAGAAGTGGTTTACAATCAAGGCCCTTATAGTGCTCCAAGTCTGAACAAGAGTAAGGTGTCTACTCCCAAGCCTCAAGATGGAATAGGTGGTGGTTCTTATGTTGAGAAGCCTCTTTATTCGAAATGTGAGAGAAAGCATGATGGTAAGTGCGTAGTTGGCACGGGAAATTTCTATGGTTGTTGCAAGCGTGGTCACATTGTCACAAGCCACAATTATACCCTAGAAGCTAGGATATTCTTAGGTCGTGGCACATCGTACTTGACCTCTCGGTGGTCTTGTACGATCCCTTGACATTATTCATTGAATGCACATATAAATAATAGTGTGAAATTAAAACTTTTAACACGAAAACATCTTAGAATATCTTTCATATTAAAAATCATTGAAAACTCTAATTCTTAATATGTGCCATCCTTTACACTTTAAGAATTACATGGGACAGGACCCATACAATCGAAGTATAGAATTACTTACTCTATTACAATACTTTGATATAAGAAAGTCTAAAGAAGATTAGGAGCTCTAGTGAAGTGAGAAGATAGTTCTACTTTTCTTGAACGATAACTATGTTCCAAGCTTGGTTCAACGATACCTCTCACCTTTCACCTAAAGCTTTAGATATAACAAAATATGTGGAATTAGTACAAACACTTGTATAAAGTATGGCTTAATGCATAAAATCCTAATAACAATCATCTATTTGAAATATGCATCCTTTTTATATATATACATCATAATATAAGCATAAGAATAACATATAGAACCTTAGAAACATATAAGATATGACATAAGAATTTTATCAAACATTAAGAAATATTACACTTAACCAAGTCACCTTACAATGAACTAAACTCAAAATTATAGTGAACTTATCCAACATTATAGTAAACCCATTTAACATACAACCCTCTCACTAAAAGTTATCCTAAGACTAACTTAAGTAAGACAAAGAGAGAAAACCAATACACCCTCTATAGGCACACGTACAATATCCTTAAGACCACCTATAATGAGATAATTACACTTACAATACACGGAAAAAATAAACATGAGATCATCCTACCAAGGTGATTCTAAGGTTCACTTGAGGGACTTGTGAAGGGACCGCCAATACAATCCCTTCAGACACACTTAAGAGATAAATTAGAGTACCTAGGATATAATCATTCTCGCTTTATTCAATAACATGCATCTAACATTACATTCTCCTTCCTAAAGGTTATCAAAAGATTTACTTAAGTAATTCAAGAAGAGAACACCCATACACCATCTTCAAGATAACCTAAATAATCCTCAAGAATTCCAAAGTTTAGATCGTGTCTAATTTATAAATTTGCATTCTTTATCTAGAGTCATTCTTAAGACTTCCCTAGGTAAGATATTAGGTGACATTCTTGTGCCCCTTTCACAACATCACAAGACAACCCTTAAACTGCTATGGGTAAGTACTTATTCATTTAACATGCTTTCTAACATAAGTCATTATATTCATTAGATCATTTAAGATACATTCAACATATAAGGATATTCAAGTAATGGTCTTGAATAAGGCCTAGGGACTCACTCACTAACATCTTCAAAGCCTAATTGTGCAATATCTAGATAGCATCACATACCATAACCTAAACTTCATTGAACTTCTCCAACATTAGTGGGTATCCCATATGATGAGAATTGGCTATAATCGACATAGACAATGGTAGGAAGGCATGGAATCTGGAGTCATAACCTACTCCGGTGGAGGGTGTTGTCCTTGCAAATGGTAGAACTTGGACACATCCCATATACGCATATGGTTAAGGGATATGAAGGGTTTCTTTGTACTCTAGCAATCTATTCTTCTAGATATACTTCCCAACCATACTCAGTCAGTGCTAGGCTTTGTTCTTATTGAGTAATTCGCATAAAGAATAACATTAAGAGGTTCCATATCTTGTTCATAAACCAAACACATTCACCTTAACAAAGAGGTCCCCTAGGGTTGCCTTACAATCGTCAAGAGGATAGCTCAATGATTTTCTTAAGGACAATTTTATTCCTTTCCAGCTAGCCATTCACACAAGAAGGATACCATTACGACTATCGCATTTAAAGGATATCATAACCTTATAACTAGGTTGACGAATCAACATAAAGAGACTTTTGAACAATTTTGTAGGTCACATGTAATTAATACATACAAGACTAAGAGGCTTTAGCATCCTAATTCAAGAATTCATATTCTCATTATGCATGTATGAAGTAAGGGACACAAATCTACAAAGACAAGACACAAACGTACTTCACATATATCATATCATTCTAGAAACACATATGTATAACCAACATAATCTATAGGTCACCCTATTCGCTACTATAATATCATTAATATAATCCTCATAAGACTCACATAACCAATTAGAAGAATCATGCATCAAGTCTAAGACTACACAGATAATGGACATACTTATTTTCTAACATTACAACCTAACAATATCAATATAAGAACATATAAATTCACCTTAATCACAAGTAGAAGTGTATTATTATACATCACATAAATCCATTACACAAACCATCATAATATATCAAATAATGCCGACAAGGCCATGATCATCATAATTCATAAAGGAACACCGACGATGCCACATAATTCAAAAGTAAATCACATAGTACCACAACCATAAGTGGACCATACCAATAACAACATAATTCAAGACTTAGATTAAATAAAATAGATATAATTAAGGAATAGTACCACCAATACACTCTCATCAATTTAATCCATCTCTAAATCATCAAACACAATAATTAAAGGCCCTTAGCCATGGCCATGATCACCAATTCAATTCAATACTTACAATAGACAATTAACCAAAGGTAATTAGACATTGATTTATGAACATAGGGAAGCATTCTAAAAATTCTAATATGAATCTTTCATGATTCAATAATACTAATAAAACTACATAAGAATTCAATTGAATTAAGACATAATCAAGTAACCCACAATGTAGTCAAAAACCAGGGTTGATGAATTGCATAGGTTCATATATTAATTAGGTTATAATCATGTAATAAACATCAATTAAATCAATATATAATTATTCAAAATATTTTATGCAAGAACCCATGGATAGATATCAATATTTGACAAGTTCATCTTTGAAAGACTTTAGAAATCACTTTGAAGTTTGACTCCCTAAACAAAAGAGTGTCAAAGATGAAGAAACATACCCTTACTAATGTTAGTACTCTAAAATTTAGAGAAATTGTTGGAGAAACCGACCATCAAGCTTCAATCTCTCTTCAAGCTTCAATGGAGTTCTAAAGAGCTTTTTAGATGTTTTGGGTTTTAATTTTATAAATAATGAATTCATCTAGGTGTTTAGGACTGATAAACCTTCTTAAAATACCTATAATAACCTTAGGAAACCTCCCAAACAATGTTTTGGACATAGGGTGAATTTATCTATTCACCCTTCAGTTAACAGTGAACTGCACAGGTTGCACACACAATCGATGCCTGCCCATCGATGAATTATTGGTCCATTGACGGTCCGTCTTTTGTTTCAGATACATAACTTTGGGATATTAAGATACCTAGGCTAAGTCTTTCCCTACACCACCATCGATGGGGCGTCGACCAGCCTAACAGCGGTCGATTGCCTCAATCATTTGGGGCTTGTCTAGACAGCCTTTGGCTTCATGATGGATCCTTCCTCAAGGACCATTGGTTGGTCCTTGGGTAATTTGTAATGTGTGTTTCCAACCCGAACATTATTTTATATTATTTTAGGACCCCCACATCAATTTCATGCAAAACTAACACATGAAATCTGACGAAACATGCGATGACATACAAGGTCATTTCAAGGCAAACCTTTCGAACGACATGGACTTTCTTGGATGTTTTACTCCTAAACCTGATGAAACATAAAATAGTGCCTATACACACTATTGTAATTTATATAATGACCCTATAAGTTCAAGAATAAAATAAATAAGTACATATAGACACATAAGGTATATATGTGACTAGTCGTCGAGCGTCTTGGTCGTCCCTTGACGTTTGACATCCAATAAACCTAAATATTTATATAATGACACATTAAAACATTATAAACCAGTTTAGAAACTTAAACCATCATGAAAAACATGTTAGGCTCTTACAGTTATTTTCCTTTAATGTATATGGTTTATTGGACCTTTCACCTCAAAGCTACGTTATCATTTGTGACCCCTCTTATTGCAATGAAAGGTTATATACCCAACATATTAGATGAAACCATTTAGGTTTTTATCCCTGTATGTGATTCCATTGTAGCTAAAGAGGCGATAAAATTTGTCCTATTTCTTTGCCCAATTGATTTACATTAGTTTACTTGATAGAACTTGATATGCTAGAATTTTGATGTCATATTGGGAATGGATTGGTTGCATTCTTGCTATGCCTCCATGGATTGTAAGACAAGGGTAGTCAATTTCAATTTTCAAATGAACCCATTTTTGAGTGAAGAGAAGGAAACTCAAATCCTATGGGTAAGATCATTTCGTTTCTAAAAGATTTACAAGTAGATTGCAAAGGTTTGTCTGTACCACATAGCTAAAGTTGGGGATCTTAAATTCCTAGACCTTTCAATACAGTCGGTACATGTAGTGAAGGAATTTCTGGAGGTGTTTCCTGATGACATGCCCGTAGTTCATCCAACACAGCACCTTGACTTTGGCATAGATTTATTGTCGGATACACAACCTATTTCAATTCCTCCTTATCAGATCGCCCTGCACGAGTTAAAAGAACTAAAGGCAAGTCAAGGATTTTCTAAATAAGGGTATTATTCAACATGACATATCTCCATGCGGTGCCCCGGTATCCTTTATGAAGAAGAAGGATGGGTCTTTTATAATGTGTATCGACTATCGTCAATTGAACAAAGTTACCATAAAGAATAAGTACCCGCTCCCTAGGATCGATAACTTTTTTGATCAACTCCAAGGAGAGAGATTTACTTTTAAAATATTTAGTTGAGGTCAGGTTATCATCAACATAGAGTGCGGGAGGTTGATATTTCAAAAATGACATTTTGAACAAGACATGGTCACTTTAAATTCGTAGTTATGTCATTTGGTCTAACCAATGCCCCGGAGGCTTTCATGGACCACCTTATGAATTTAGTTTTTGTAAAGTAACTTGATTTATTTGTGATTGTCTTCATTGATGACATTTTGATATGCTTTTAGGAGCTAGAATGATCATATGATCCACTTGAGGATAGTTTTACAAGTTCTCCAAGATAACCAACTTTTTGCTATGTTAAGTAAATGTGAATGTTGGTTGAGATCGATGCATTTCTTGGTCACATTGTCTCTAGTTAAGAGGTAGAGATTGATCTGAGGAAGACAGAAGTAGTTAAAAGTAGGCCTATACCAATGGTACCTATCGATATGCAATGTTTTCTAGGGTTGGCCGATTAATATAAGAGGTTTGTTGGGGGATTTCAGCTATTGCATCTTCATTAGAGACCCTAACCCTAAAGAAGTCCATGTTTGAATGGTCTAAATCTTGTGAAGAGAGCTTGAAATTATTGAAAGATAGACTCATCTTCGCTCTGGTGTTGACCTTACAAGAAGGTATTGAAGGGTTTGTGGTTTATTCTAATGCCTCTCGAGTGGATGCAGCATGTGTGTTCATGCAACATGGAAAAGTCATAGCGTATGACTCTAGGAAGCTCAAACCACATGAGAATAGTTATCAAACTCAAGACCTTGATCTTGTGTCAGTAGTATTTTACTTGAAATTTTGAGATACTATCTATATGGGTTACATGTTGATGTGTTCACCGATTACAAGAGTCTTCGATATGCATTCACTCAATAACACTTTAATCTATGCTAAAGAAGATGGTTAGAACTATCCTTTACCATCCTAGGAAAGCTAATGTGGTTTCGGAAGCGCTTAGCTGAGTGTCCATGGGTAGTGACTCATGTGGTTGGTGATAAGAAAAAGTTAGTTACAGAGGTTCATAGGTTGGCTGGTTTGGGGGTTCGACCACAAGACTCTCCAAAGAGTAAGTAAATGTAATGAGCCTTTCTCTCAAGGAGATGGGGTTCTTAGGTATAAAGGAAGATTGTGCATACTGGATGTTTATGTATAAAGGGGAATGATCATGGAATTGGATCATGGCTCCCGGAGTTCTATTCATAGGGGTGCCGCAAAGATGTACTTTGATATACGAGAAACTTATTTTTTAAATGGTATGACAAGGGACATAGTGAATTTTGTAGCTAAGTTCCCAAATTTCCAACAAGTTAAAGCGGAACATCAAATTTGTGTGGCTAAACTCAAAATATAGATATTCCCACATGGACAAGGTTTTTCTTGTTGGCGAAGGAAACATCACCTAATATGGGTCATTGTTGAATAGGTTCACTAAGTTGACATATTTTCTTCCCGACAAAATTCACTTATTTTGTGGAAGACTATGCCAAATTATACCCAAAAGAGATAGTGAAGTTGTATGGAGCCCGTATTTCCATCATTTTTTATAGAGGTACTCAATTTAGCACCATTTTTTGGAGGGGCTTTAGAAAGTGGGATTGGTACAAAGATGAAACCTAGTATCACTTTTCATCCCAAGACTGATATTCAAGAGGAGCACACTATTTAAACCCTTGAAGATATGTTGATGGCATGTGTCATTGACTTCAAAAGTAACTGGGATGATCACCTACCTTTTATAGAATTCTCTTAGAACAATGGCTACCATTCGAGCATCTCCATGGCACCATTCGAGGCACTCTATGGGAGAAGGGGTAGATCCCTAGTTGGATGGTATGAGGAAGGTTAGTTTACTCTACTTGGTCCTGATTTAGTTTATGAATTCCTTGAGAAGTTTTGAGTTATAAGGGATAAGTTAAAAACAGTTCAATGTAGGCAAAAATCATATGTCGACAATAGGAAGAGGGACCTTGAATTTGAAGTAGGAGATTGGGTCTATTTGAAAACTCACCCATAAAAGAGGTGATGAGGTTTGGAATGGGGGGAAACATATTACCCATTATGGGGGACCTTATGAAATTTTAAAGCGTGTCTTTAGTGTTGCCTATGACTTTAAATTGACCAAGAAGTTGGCCATGATTCACCCACTTTACCCCGTTTGTATTCTTAAGAAGTGTATAAGGGACCCGGTTTCCATTCTCTCTCTAGAAGGTTTAGGGGTAAAAGATGAACTTTCTTACGAAGAGGTCCCAATTGAGATCTTGCATCGTCAAATTAATAAATTGATGAATAAGGAGGTTGCCTTCGTAAAAGTTCTTTGGGGGAACCACCTTGTTGAGGTTGTAACATGGGAGGCCGGGGCCGACATGAAGTCGCGCTATCCTCAATTTTCTCTTTAAATGGATGAGGTTAGTGGTTCCTTATTTGATTCTTATATATAATGTTGAACTTCTCATGTTTTTATAATGTGTGCATATTTTAATATATATTCATGCTTATGTTGAGTTTTCTTTTTCCGTGAAGTATGTTTGTTATGGTTAGCTCTCACATAAGTATGTGGTGTTATTTAAGTATTAATGGAAATTGTATTAAACATTATTGATGTTTATTTGATATGAAATCAACTTGAAAACTCTTGATGATCATATTGAGCTCATATTAAAATATAGAAGGTAGCTCCCTATATATGATATGAAAAGTTTAACATGAGTATATGGTATGTTGTGGAGTAAGGTCCTATGTGTTATGTATATGATTGTATGTTGAATGGAATGGAGGGTTCCTCCAATGGTTTGTGACTCATTTTATATGTTGTTTGTTTGTTGGACTGCTAGTTTTGAGTCTCTTCTTCCTATAAAGGTCTAAGGTGTCATTCAAAGATGAATGTTGCTAGGGGTGGGGGCGGGGAGCACTAACAAATCCCAGAAATTCTATGACCTAGAATATATCCTCAAAAAATGAATAATGATGATTCTAGACCTAAATAAGTGTAAATAACTTATTTGAGAAGTGTTACAATAAAAACGCTTAGAAACAACCACGACGTCTGGGAATTAGGGTAAGTTAAATTAGTAAACGTTTGTACGTCATGTAAAGGCTTGGGAGGGTCTTATTAAGCCTACAACTTGCAAAATTACATTAAATAGGTAAAATCATGCATATAGGGTAAAAACGTCAATGTCGAACCCCCGAATTATTACCATAGGTTTCCAAGAAGGGACCCCACATTTTGCAAAGAAATCTCCAAAGGCAACAACCAATAGTACTTAGATGAAATAGGTCCGCATCGTGGATTTGGTCAATCACATCCGGGGATCACCCCCTAGATGTAACAGCCGTAGTCTTCTTCATCGAGGTCAAAGACTAGCCTCTTAGCTTACATTATTACATTCATATGATAAAAATGCGGAAAATTTAAAACATTTTCATTTTTTCTTTTTTGAGGATTACATAGACCTTTCGCATAGACACAATATATATTTAGGGAGTTTACTTAGACTCCTCGCAATACGAAGCACTACATCGGCTTCTACTTTTCTTTCAGATACGTAGTCTATGAACATAGTCTCACAGGAAGTCTATAATATGTCTCATATTAGAACCATCTATAACAAATACAAAAATTTTCTCTTAACCCATACTTCATTACAAAAGAGCCTCATATAGACTTAAATAAAAACCGTCTTCAAATGAAAAGAAAAGAACTAGAAGTCATATAACTAGAGAAACATCAACAGCTTAACAATGACATTGTCCTTGGACGGTTAGGACATACCGAACACTTGAGCAATATCCAAATAGTCTTTAAAGGCCTTGTATAAGATCAACGAACAGACCCTACATTTTGTAGTCAACTAGCACATGGGTTAGTACACGCTTGTACTAAAGTATTAGTTTATGCACCTAAAACAATTGAAATCATGCTAAAGAGGACATTTTATCAAAACATGCTAATATACTTTGAAATGCCATATGCATATACAAGACACCATATGAATCAATGAACACATGACTCTTAAGTCAAGGACATCTACAACACAAGACAAACATCATCAAATATAGTCAAGTCAACATATAAAGGTAATCATAACATCAAAATATAATCAAGACCCTTACCCATAACCCATAATTTAGCCTACAAGTTCAATGAACAATCAAAGCCCCATAACCTTCCTTAATCAAGTAAACCAAACAAAGGAATATAAGAAATGTGTAACTTCACATAACATAGCATCATGACTAACGTTCCTCATACTTTAGCAATATATACCAACAACATGTTCATAAGTTCAACTAACATCTTATAGAATCAATAACATGTAAAGTTAACATAGACATTTTAATCACTTTATATGAGAATAAGAACATAAGAACAACCTCCTAAGGCTTCCCTCAAGTCAATCTAGTTGCTTCATACCCCACCTAGGCTATTTCAATCCTCTTAACTCACCCTAGTTAGTGTTTACTTCATTACATTATTTTACTTTCGGGAATACTTGCCTTAACTGAGAAAGAGCACAAGATCTAAGTGTGGAGTCCGATGTGGTAAAAACATAATGATGATTAATCCACGAAATTCAAGTGAAATCCCAGAGAAATTTGTATTTTTCTTCAAAATTTCTTTCCTTCAATGAAGATTAAATAGAGAGAGAAAGTAAAGAGAGGTGAGAGCTTTTGGGTTTTTATTTGGGGATTTAATTTGAGTGAGTAAATGTGAGGAAAAGTTATTTCAAAATAAATATATATACCTCCCTTGAAATACCAAAAGTACCCCTAACTTAATTTTACCCTTTAATGAAGTCAAACTAGATTTCCAAATTTCAGATTTTTGTCGGAGAATAGGTTCGCGATATGGAGCTGCTCCCGCAAGATTTTATAAATTATTTTTTGAGAGAGTTGAGTCCGTGACCAGACCGCGACGCAGACTTGAAATATAATCAAGGTTCATCCATGTCCTCGATGAGAACTTGTTTCTCCTATGTGTAATTTGGCTGCTGCCTTGGCTGCTTGCAAAGCAAAGTTTGGGGTCCTTTCGTGGACCCTAGGGTCACCCTTGGGCGGTAGGACCTTGAAGTTTCATTCTATATACTAGGTTTTACATATTTAAAGTATTTATACAAGTTTTAGACATCATACAACACCTCTATACCTTTCCTAAACCTAAGGATATATCTAGTCAAATTAGTCTACCTTCCAGACGTCTTGAACGTTTCTTGATGTCTTGACTCCAAAACTTCATAAATGGTCTATTAACAATATTTAGGCCGTATAACAGTTTTAATAACCTCATATATATATATGTGAGGCTCTATATAAGGTCATAGACTTTCGGAGTGTTACATTGTCCCCTCCTTAGGAACATTTGTCCGCGAATGATGCTAAAATCTTTTGGAAAAAAGGGATAGACTAAAGACTAGCAACCTAATAAACAACATGAATATTATGATTAATAGCTCATACAAGTACTTCACAACTCCATTCAACACATATAACCAACTTTACAAGTAGCAACTCGAGTCACCACTCCTAGAAGCTCAGCATTTCATAATACATTATGAAGAACTACCTTGTCAACATCAACATGTGCTCAAAATGACGTTAAAGCGTTACCATGCTATTCTTATAATGTCAACATCAAAAGACCAAAATTATAAAGAAGGCAAAACATATATTTCACATAAGTGCAAGTTAACACAAAAAGCCTTTTTTATAATAACTCATTTTGACACTTAACTTTACCAAAGTATACATATACTCAAAAAGAATAAAAAAATCAATTTATTCATTATTTTCATTATTAATAGGAACAACTCACCTTAATTAGAAAAGAGATGAGGATAACGGGACTTCATATCGGCCTCGACCTTCCATGTTGCTCCCTAAGCTAGGTGGTTTCTTCATAATACTTTTACGAAGGCCACCTTTTTGTTCCTAAACCTTTTCACTTGATGATAAAGTATTTCCACTGGAACCTCCTCATAGGAGAGGTTCTATTTCACACCATGACCTTCGATAGGAAAAATGGACTTGTGGTTATCAATGCACTTTAAGCATGGATACATGGAAAATCGGATCAACCAAACATAGTTCACCAGGAAGTTTAAACTCATATAAAACCTTGCCAACCCTTTGCAAAATTTCAAAAGGACCCACATAATGAGGACTTAACTTCCCCTTTTTGACAAATCTCACCACTACTTTCATGGGTGAAATTTTCAAATACACCTTATCACTTTATTCAAATTCAACGTCTCTTCTCCTATGATTGGCATAAGACTTTTTCTTACTTTGGTCTATTTGTTAACGGTTCCTTGTAATATGGACATTCTCTAAGGTCTTATAGATCAAGTTGAGAACAATACACGAAGACTCGCCAACCACAAACAATCCAATAGAAGATCTATACCTCCTACCAAACAAATCTTCAAAAGGATCCATATATATGGATAAATGGATACTATTATTATATAAGAACTCCACCAAAGGAAAGTGCTCATTCCAACATCCCTTGAAGTCAATGAAACAAGCTGTAAGCATATCTTAAATAGTTTAAATGGTACGCTCCACTTCACCATTCGTTTGGGGATGAAAAGCGGTGCTTAACTTCGCTTGAGTACCCAAACCTATTCCAAAAGACCTCCAAACCTAAATTTCCATTGAGGACCTCTATAAGATATGATGGAAAAAGAAACTCCATAAGGACTCACTATCTTGTTAATATAGATTCTTGCATAATCTTCCACCGAATAAGTGGATTTAATGGGAATAAAATGAGTAGACTTCGTCAATCTATCCATGACCAACAATATATAATAATATTTCTTCTAGTACGAGGCAATCCCTTAACAAAATTGATGTTAACATCTTCCCACTTCAAAGTAGAGAGTTGGATTTCTTTTAGTAAACCACCTGGCTTTTGGTGCTTAGCTTTCACTTGATGGCAATTTGGACACTTAGCAACAAATTCTGCAATGTCCCTTATTAAGCCATATCACCAAAACATTTCTCTAAGATGATGATAAATGTAAGTAAAATCCAGATGAATAAAGTAACGGGCTCCATGTGCTTCCTCAAGAATCCGATTTATCAAATAATCGACATTGGGAACAACAATATCCTTTGGTACCTAAGAACACCATCTTTCCATGGGATAATGACGCATTCATCTTCCAATGAACGAATTCTTTCAACTCCATCAATAATGTATCAAGGTGTTGCTTAGACTTCACGTCAACCACTAAAGTTGACTGGGAGTTATGATGTACCACAAAACCATCATTAGTAGAATCTTCAATTTCAACCCTAAACGATTAAACCTATGAGCCTCCCTCACTTGTTTTTTCTTAGATTCTTTAACATGGTACACACTGTCTATTGAAAAATGACTTAGAGAATCCGCTACCACATTATCCTTGCCGAGATGATATTTCAAACACATGTCGTATTCTTTCAATTCCAGAGATTCAACTCCTTTTGTGTGAATACGTATTGAAGAATTTAATGGTCCGGATACACATAAACATGTAACCCATAGAGATAGTGCCTCAATATTTTCAAGGAAAATACCACGGCAGCGAACGCAAGGTCATAAGTTTGATAATTCTTCTCATGAATCTTGAGTTGCCTAGAAGCATAGGTTTGAAGTTTTCCATATTGCATAAGAAAAAACCCAAACCCAACTCGACATGCATCACAATAAAAAAGGAACGCCTTAGTACACTTCGGTAAAGTCAACACTAGGGTAAAGGTAAGCCTATCCTTCAACACTTGGAAGTTTCTTTAACATGCTTCCGACCACTCAAATTTTTATTTTTTTGAGTAACGGTTTTCAAAGGGCAATCAATGGATGCAAACCCATCGACAAACCTTCTAAATACCTGGCTACTTCTAAGAAACTCCTAATATTCGTAGGAATTAACGGTCTAGGACAATTTTTCACCATTTTGGTATTCCTTGGATCAAACTCAACACCTTCACTATAGATAATATGACCAATAAACGCTACCAACCTCAACCGAAATGCACATTTTTATATTTGGCAAAGAGTGTATGCTTCTTCTGTATTTGCAAAACAACCCTCAAATGACTTATATGATCACCCTCATTCTTTGAATACACCAATATATCATCAATTAAGACAATAACAAATGAATCGAGATAGTTTTAGAACAACCTAATCATGTGTTCCATTAATGCCATCGGGGCATTAGTTACTCCAAATGACAAGACTAGGAAATCATAATTACTATATCTAGTTTGAAAATCCATCCTGGGAATATCTTCACATCTCACCCTAAGTTTACGATATCCCTATCTCAAGTCAATCTTCTAAAAGTTACGCACACATTGGAGTTGATCAAATAGACCATCAATCAAACGGAGAGGAGCCTTTTTCTTTATTGTGACTTTTTTGAGTTGATGGTAATCGATACACATCCTAAGGGACATATCCTTCTCTATTATAAACAATATCGCAGCACCCTATGGAGAAATAGTTTGCTGAATGAAACCCTGTCTAGTAAATCTTTGAGTTGAGTCTTCAACTATTTTAGTTCAGCTAGAACCGTCGGATAAGAAGGAATTGAAGTGGGATTTGTATCCAGTAATAAATTGATACTAAATTTAATTTTCCATTCGGGAGGAACACCGAGAAGATAATTTGGAAAGACCTCTGTAAATTCCCTCACTACGGGGACCGACTCTATGGGAGAATCTATGGAGTCTAAGTCCTTGACTATTACAATATGGCATAAATACCATTTAGAGATGAACATACAAGCTTGTAAAACAAAAATGATACGACCTGTAGGAATAAAATTTTCCCCTATCCATTCTAAGAAGCGTAAAATAGGAAACTTAAACTTCACCACCCTTGTTTAGCAATCTATGGAATTGAAACAAGAATACAACCAATCCATCCCCGAATTGACATCAAAATCAACTATATCATATTTTAATAATCCCACATTAGTAAATCTATTGGGCAATATAATAGGAACTTTTCTATATTCTCTCTTAGCAACAATCTACTCACCAACAGGGTAGATACCATAACATGTTAATTCAATATATCAGGAAAAATGTCAAACTTTTAAACTACTAAAAGAGTAATGAATGGTAAAGTAGAACTGGGTTCAAGTAAAACATATACATCAATAGAATTTTTTTTAACATACAGGTCACTACATCAGGCGAAGTCTCTTGCTCATCCCTAGAGTGGAGAGCATAAAAGTAATTCTTCTTTAGAGGATATACATTCAAACCACTTCCTTGAGATTTCCCACTACCATAGTTTTGACCATTATAGACTGGGCAATCCTTCACTTTGTGGAAAATCTAACTACAACTAAAGCAATTATCATTCCCAATGAGGCAATCACCGTAATAGTTCTTTCCACACCCTCTACATGTTGGATTTTTAGTTGGCGGACTACTACCCCTTCCCTTTTTAGGCTTAGGGTTAAACACCCTATCATCACGAGCCTTAGGGAACTTGATTAGAAAACCTCTTTTTGAGCCTAGTCTTGTCTTGAATATGAAGACTACCTTTTGAAGAACAACCATCAAATTAATTTTCCCTATTGGAACGTTACTCTTACTCTTAACACTTGTCTCCTCCACTTCTTTAATATGAACCATGAATTAAGAAAAGTTCATTTTACAATGAATAATAGACAAACAACATTCTTCTTCAAGTAAGCGAAAACTCCCGTCACAAAGAGGTTCATCTCATCCCTTGGATCAGAAACCAAAGAAGGGACATACTCTGCCAAGTTAGTAAATTTTAATGAGTAGTCAAGCACATTCATACTTCCTTGATGAAGGTTGATGAATTATTCCACCTTAGATTCCCTCTTTAACCTTGGAAAGAACCTATCTAGAAAAGCCTTCTCGAAAATCTCCCATGTAACAAAACTACCCCTCAAAGGCCTATTGTCTCATCATTGAACGTACCAAGTTTGGGCCACGTCCTGGAGTTGTAAGGTGACTAACTCGGTCTTCTAACTAGTACTCAACCTCATAGCATAGAGGATTTTGTAGACTTAATCAATGAACTATTGGGGGTCTTCCTCCACATAAAACCGTAGAGAGTAGGGGGATTCACCCTAATGAAATCCCTCAAACGAGAGGCCATGGTACTAACATGTTAGTTACTCGGGGTACCACCTACCGGTTAGCCTGAGCCATCATGTCTTGAGCTTGGGTAGTGACGGATTGTTCTTGAGTAGTATTGTTTTGGGACATTTGGAGAAAGTCTTCCCTTATATCCACGTCTGTCATGGCCAGAAAATTAGTTGGAGCTTCATCATCATTAGCAACTTCTTTAGGAGGAGGATGTTGATTTCCACATGGAGAAGCTCCCGCATTTGCAATATCTTCATCAATTATTTGTGTGTCTTTCCTTTGAGTATTTAGACCTATCACCACAATACAAGGTTTAGATGAAAGAACACATAGAGTACACTCTAGAGTCACGACATTGGATTTCAAAGAAAATGATAATTTTCCTAAGTGTGGCGCACTTCACAATTATGAATAAGAACCGATGTATATGTGGGTCAATGAAACATCAATCCTAAGAATATCCAACATCATGCTGTGATACCAAGTTTGTCACATCCGGGCAGCATTCGCTAGACATAACCGGTGTCGTAGTTCTCATAGTTGACTATGACTTTCTTATTATCTTACATCATTACATTCATAGGTTAAAACTGAGTTACATTTAAAAATTTTTAATTAATTCTACCTTGTGGTTTGTATAGAACTGTCGTGTACACAAAAAATATATTTAGTGAGTTAACTTAGACTCCTCACAATACGAGGCACTACATAGGCTTCTAATTTATTTCACATACATAGTATAGGAACAAAGTTTTATAGGAAGTCTATAATATGTCTCATATTAGAACAATCTAATGTGAATACAAAAATTTGGGCTTAACCCATACTTAATTACAACTAAGCGCCTCATATAGGCTGATATAACGATCGTCTTCAAATAAAAAGAAATGAACCAAAAGTCTTTTAACTAGAACAACATCAATAGTTTGTTAATGGCAACTTCCTCAGAAGGTGAGTACATACGAAACACTTTGGGAATATCAAAGTATTCTTCAAAGGCCTTCTATAAGCTAAATGTACGGACCCTACATTTCGTTGTAAACATAACACATGGGTTAGTACACACTTTTACTAAGTATGAGTATATACACCTAAATCATTTAAAATCGTGCTAAAGAGGACATTTGTTCAAACATGCTAATTTTCGTTGAAAAGCCTCATGAACATACAAGACCCTATATAAATCAATGAACACATAACTCTTAAGTCAAGTACATATACAACACAATACCAACATCATCAAGTATAGTCAAGTCAACATATATAAGAAATGATAACATCATAGTATCAACTCCTTACCCATAACCGATCATTTATCCTACAAGTGCAATGACCAAGTAAAGCTGCATAACCATACATAGTTAATAAAACCAAACAAAGGACTATAAGCAATGCCTAACTTCTCATAACATAACATCAAGAGTAACTTTCCTCAAACTTTAGCAATATATACCAACAAAGTGTTCATAAGTGGAACTAACATCACAGAGAATCAATAACATGTAAAGTCAACATAGCCACAGTAGTCACTTTATAAAAGCATAAGTACATAAGAACAACCTCCTAAGGCTTCCCTCAAGGGAAACTTGTGCAAGGCATAGGTAAAGTACCATACCCCTACCTAGGCTAAGTTAAACCTCTTATGTCACCCTATTTATTGTTTTCTTGATTACTTCAATTTAGTTTCGGTAACACTTTCCTTAACCGACATAGACCACAAGATCTAAGTGAAGAATTTGGTGCTGTAAAACCTTACACCGTTGGAAGGTGGTCTACCGACAAAAGTAGTACAAACTAATGAACATACCATCTATGTGGATCCACAAGCTAGTATTCCTATGGTGGAAACATAGTTTATGGATCTTGAGGGATATCATGGAAATATAACTATATGTCCTTTTTGGACAATGAGGCTATCCACCACATGAGAACAATGGTGAACCCTATCTTCCCTCTTTTAGAAGGCGCCATCGCTCACTTACAATTTCACTCCTTGCTAAGATAGAGTCCCATTTGAAATGTCATTAATCCTTTATAAGTCATCATTGCTTAATTTTGGTTAAGGGGTCTAATACCTTGTATAGTCATTTTCATTATCTCATTAGTATTTGCATTGAATTATTGTTTCATGGCAACCCTCATATGTGAGACTAGCATAACATCATTATCGTGTCATAATAAGGCACATAGGTAATTCACAAGAAACCTTACACCCCTTCATCTTAAACATAATCTAATAATCACATAATCAATATATTTCATTCAACATCATACCAACACCTACTTAGGCTAATCACAATTCATGCTTCAATAAAACTACATCATCAATCACAAGCCATTATAATTGAAGTAAATATTAGGATCTGAAATACTTACTTAATCCCCTTCAATAGCCATCATCATGGTGTTACCATCAATAAACCAATTACATCCAACAATATTTGTAGTAACATCAATATATAATAATTAACACAAGAAGTATGTAAATTGCATCATCATTATTAAATTAACATCAACTCATAACCCGGGGTTAAGGGAAATAGGGTTCATCATGAATTCCAAAGGAATTTGATCCAATGCCAACAATACCTTACCCTAATCAATCAATGCATGAATTAGAATAGATAAACAAGTCTAATGATCAATTCATACTTCAATTCCCCTCAATTGATAATCAATATCCATGATTTGGGGAATATAAAATGATCGATATGAAGTTGCATCAATTGACATCTAGTAACAAACAATATACACATTATTTGTCATAGGAAATCACAATTTATCATCAATTCGAAGTTTAGAAGCACTTAATTAGTCATAGGCAATCATAATTTGTCATCAATTTGATGTTTAGAAGAAAACCCATTATATTTGAAAAACCCACTGGAATTGGGTGATTTAGAAATAAACTTTGAAAAGAAATCTTGGGGAAAGGAATCTAAAGAGTGAATAACCAATACCTTAATGAAGATTAATACAAGAAATTCAATTTAAATCCAAGAAGAATTTGTCTTCTTCTTAAAGCTTTCTTCTTCCTTCAACGAAGGTTTAATAGAGAGAAAAAGTAGAGAGAGGTGAAAGCTTTTGGCCTTTGATTTGGGAATTTTATTTTATTGAGTTAATGTGAGGATAAAATGATTTAAAATCAGTATAAATACCTCCCATGAAATTCCCAAAAGAACCCTCAATAAAGTTGACCCTTTAGTGAAGTCAATCTTTATTTTGAATTTGCAGATTATCGTCAGGAATAGGTACGCGACGTGGAGCTGCTTCTGTAAGATTTTCTAAATTAATTTTTTGATATAGTGTAGTCCACGACCTGACAATGACGCAGACTTCAAATTTGACCAAGGGACATCAAAGTACAAGACGCGAACTTGTTTCTCCTATGTATAATTTTGCTGCTTCCTTGGCAGCTTGCCAACCCATGTTTGGGGTCCTTTCATGGATCCCTAGGGTGACTCTTGGGAGGCTGTACCTGGACGTTTTCACTCTTTGTACTAGGTTTTACATATTTAAAGACATTTTAAAAGTTTTATACCTTATACAACACCTTTAAACCCTTCCCAAACCTAAGGACGTTTGACCAGTAAAATTAAACTAGCTTCAAACGTCATGGACGTTCCTTGATGTCTTAAATCCAAAACTTCCTAAATGGTTTATAAACATTATTTTAGGCCTTATGAAAGTTTTAATATCCTTACGTGAACGTGATAGGGTCTAGTTAAGTTCATAGATTTTGAAGTGTTACATGGTCCACCAAGATCCAAAATCTTCGTTTGCGACGTGGACACGTAGTGGACTCGTCTGGTTCAAAAATTATTATTGAAAATTATATGGGAGCAGAATTGTTCCCCAACAAAAATCCAAAATTAACAATTCGAGTTTGATTTCATTAAAAGGTCAATTTAAGTGAGGGGTCTTTTGGTATTTTAGGGGAGGGTTATATTTTTATTTTAAATAGATTTCAACACAATTTCCCAAAAAAAGCAAATCTGTAAATCAAACTTAACAACTCTTACCTCTCTCTACTCTTTTTCTTCATTCACGCTCCATTGAAGAAGCTTTGAAGGATGAAGAATAAGACCAAATCCTTCAAGTTTCTACTCAAACTTCTTGATTGGTCATCTATAGGGTATGGTTTCTTTCGCTCTTAGTATTATTTTCCCCAAGAGGTTTCTCCAAAAGATTATTTCTCAATCTCACAAAACTAGGGTTTTTCTTCTCTCATGGGTTTTCGTTGAAAATGAAATTGTGAATCAATTGTGTTGAATTATGAAAATTTATTCGGATGGTTAATTGATGATTTCCTATGAGTTTCCCTTGACCCATGTGTTTCCCCTAATTTCATGAAAACCATGAATTTATATCTAGAATTGTGAAGATGATGAACGTGTAGATTGATTACATTTTTGTAAATTACGTAATTGCTTCGTTAATTTGCCTTGTTTATGTAATTGGTTATGTATTCATGGTAATGAGAGTTTGAAGGTTTTGGAAGGGACAAAGAGATATGTTGATTGGTTCATCTTAGATTCAATTGTGAATTTATCAGTTACTTAGGTATCAATACTTCAAGTCTAATCTGTGGTTGTGATGTTGATGCTAAGTATTCCTCATCCCTAATTAATGAAATTGAATTAAACATATACTATTTATGCAGGTTATAATAGGATTATTATATTATTGAAAGTAGTTTCTCATTATTATAATAAAGTGTTAAGTTAAATGTTTACTCACTTGTGAAGTGGTGTCTAAAGTGAAAGGATTGTTCTCACTTGTGATGACCTATAAGCTAGATATGATAAGATGTTTGCTTAGGGGTATAGAATAGACTAATGAGAACTTTTATGATGAAATAATATTATTACTAAAGGGAATAATTTCTTAGCACCGAAATGGCATGTAAATGAGATGGAGATCCTATATTTAGTAAGTTCGGCCTCTTAAATGGGTATCTTCATGTTTAGAGTGTCTAAATTACCTAGATATGTGTTTTCTCATGAGATAGAAACCTCCACGTTTGTAAAGTCATGGTCTCTTTTAACAATATCATTAACCCTTAACCCTTAACTATGTGACCACATAGGACTCTATCTTAGTGGATCTATCTAGTTAGCTACGTACAAATGGTTACACCTTACGCAAGTGTTTATCCTCTCTTTTTGGAGTGGGAGTAGAACACTGGATTCCATGTAGCTCACATAGTATCATGTAGGTTATTGCACTTCTTTCCCTAATGTAAAAAGCAAATGAATAAGCTAATTCTGTGAATATTTATTAGGGTTGTCATGAAGGTTTCTATATGGTGTAAGGGAGGGTATGGGACTTTTCTTGCACATTGAACTTGTGGGGTCCTAACAGATGATCCTAGTAGTGTTCATTATAATTATGATTATGATTAGGTTAATCAGCTATGAGTTATATTGATGTATTAAGCATGTTATGATGAATAATGAGAATATGTTTCAAGTGTGATGTGAGTTGCTTAATGTGATACTTAGTCTTCCATAAGGTTGTGGGGTTATATTTTTTGAATTGCAAAAGTATAAGTTAGGTGGTGTACATGTTGGGTTGCTATTATGATAATTAACTTTTTATGCTTACTGTATGTGCATGTTCAGTTAAATTGATAGAAAACATGATTTTTACTAAAATGTCATTTTCTCATGCATTGATAATTTATTACATTGAAGACATACTTAGTATGTGTGATGTACTAAGCCATATTTCTCTTTTTTTCATAAACATTTGAGGTTCGGGGCTTTGAGAGATTCGTGGTCGATATCAAGAAAGACTTGGGTCTTTTCCTTAGTCATTGGTGAGTCCTCATGTTTGGGGATGTTTCAATATTCAAACCTAGGTATGATGTTTCTTTTGTTTAAAATAATTCATTTTTTCTTTTATCATTGAGAGAATTGATGTAAGCCTATAATGGCGTATTATTCTTGTATTGGCTATGTCCAAATATTTGTAAACTTGTAGATAGTTTATATGTGAAATTAGACTTTAGACTCCTATATGTTTTATTTATGCTAAAAAAGAGGTCTAAGGAAATTTCATATGTGAGGAGCATATTTAAACTCTATATACAATATGCATGAAGTCTAATTACACTTCACTACGTAATGTTTTTAAATTTTTCAAAATTTTTTAGCTATGGTGTACTATGATATATGCTAAGGGCTTGTGTAAGTCCTCATTGAGGACAAGGACACCAGATACTGCTAAGGGTTACTTTCAGTTTTCTCGAATTAATGTATGGTAGTTCATACTTCATTCTTGTTTCATTCAAGGAGCCAATCCAAAGGCTTTTCAAAAAAGGTTTGTAATTTCTAAATTCTTCTATTTTTGATTATAAGCATGGGTCTTTTTATGAAAAGATTTGAAAACATGGATTATTTTGTTTTCAATATAATGTGATGATTATATGATCAAAAACTCAATGGACCCATGAACATGCAAATTCTAAAACTTTGACTTCTGAATTTGATTTGATTAATATGATTAGATAATGTTAGAGTTGTGATTTCCTTCTATTGCATTGTAATTATGTACTGCCATATTGACTTATTATGATGATTTAATTGGAGGGTTGATAGTTTGTGGTAATGGCTTCGATAAAGAGTAAGTTGATCTATTCCTTTTAGTTCTCATTGAACGGAACTTGAGTTTTATGGTCCACTTGTGGTGGCAGTGTTTACTTGATGTTTATGATTATATATATGTGAATTGTTATTATGGACTTAAGGGTATTGAGTGTGAAGTAATGGGATGTGATGATGAATATGGTTGGATTTTGTTATGTAGTTTACAATGTGTGATGAAGTTACTACGTACGAATGAAGTATAATGTGAATGCTAAGAGTTATATTGTGCGAATTATGATGAATGTAGTATAACCATGTTTAGAAGTCAATATTATGAATAATGATGAATATATGAAAGGTTTTCTCACATGTACTCACACACACGCTATGAATGAATGAACGGAGTTAATGAGTGAAAATGGGGGTTTATAGGGTAGACATTGTCCGTGAGGTGAGATAAGTGTCTAGTACCATCCCTATAATTCTTAAGAACTCTAGTTAATAAAAGGCTTTTTTTGGGATGAACACTCTTCGCGAGTTGAGATGAAATTATAAGTAGCAACCTCACTATTCCAAAGATCTTCCCAAAGATAGGTTCGAGGATGAATACTCATCTTGAGTTCAGATGTGGTATTCAAAAGTAACCACTAAGGATAATTACTCTTTTTTAGATTAGGTGTAGTACTAAATAGATATCACTTTAACCTATAGTGAATGAATGTAATTAAGACTCCGTGGCATAGTTATGCTTAGCACAGAGAGGATTTCAGGAAGGGTGGATACTCTTTGTGAGTAGAGAGGTTTTATCCAATGTACCTCTTGAGATGGGTGCTCTTCGTTAATTGAAGTGAGGTACTTAGAATAAATCCCTTATACATTAGCTATGCACTTTCGTGGGTAAAGATATTGTATATCCATGTAAAGTCTAAAAGAGAGTGACCCTACCTTAAGAATGTAGGGATCCCTCATCCTGTAGGAAATAGTACAGGGATTCTATGTCTAGCTATCTTGGTCTATGTTGGTTAAAGCTATCCACCACAAATTAATGTAAATGAAATAAATATTCTTAAGGGTGTACTAATTAGGGTAGGTGGTGAAACGAGACGTCATCTATCCATGGCAAAAGAATACAATTGGAGGGAGTCTTGGCGTTTCCTTATAAACAAAATGTATGACAAGATAACTATATGAAGTTAATCAAGCAATTTCGCTTTGTCTAATGTTAAAGAAGTATGTTGAGGTTTTTTTTAATATGATTAAATATATGAAATGATTGAATGTGATGTGATCAATCTAGGGTGATTCCTAAGGAGCACTACGGTAGGAGTAGTAGTATAGGATGATACTTCCCAATGCACTAGTGTCACTTGTGGGTTGTCATGGAGGACGTTCTTTATGTGAAGTTCATAAATGTATATATGGTTTCTCTACTATATTTAGTAATGAATTTTGAGTTGCTGAATTGAAATGAATCAATATTTTCTTTAGTATTCTTAAGGATCACTTGGGTTTGTATTGAAGAACTAGTAAGACGATCTCATTTTGTCTTATATAGGAGATACATGGTTAAATTTTTATAGGAAGGTCTATAGATGAATGTTGAAGTTCATGAAAATATTATTTGTATTATAAATGATGACTTGTATGACACTTTGTAAATTTGATTCATAAAGGTTTTATCAAAATAACATGAAAAGTATGCTTCAACTAAGAAATGTTTGTACTAACTCCATATTCATCTTTATTTTTGTAAGTATAGGTTATAGGCTAGTGAAGGTTATTAGAAGGCAAAGCTTGGAAAGTTGATTCTCTCAAGATTGGTATGTCTTCATATGTTCGAAAACATGATCTATGTACTACCCCCGTAGACGTTACCTGCGTAGTCGACCCCGAAGGTGTCTTATACAATAGCATAAATGTCAATGCATAATGAACTTGAAATAATGCAAAAATTTCAAACCTTTCACAATAGGAGTTCAACTTTCTTTTTATAAAGCAAAATACTAAAAATCTTATACCATTGTAACGCATACACCATCTACTAATACAAGTTAATCATAACTCTTCAAATATGGTTTTTTGGCCATTAGACATACTATTATATTAGAACAAAAGTTCATAAATAAGACTATTAAGTCTGTTTAATCAATAGAGAAATCATAAAGTGGCATGAAGTTTATTAGTCCTCGAAATCATTGAGGACCTTCCACAATTCTTGGAGATATGAAGTCCAAGATTTCTTCAAGGATGTAGGAGAAATCAATTAGCCGGAACCTATACACATAATAGAAAAGGGAGAAAGGGGTTAGTAATTAATGCACCAATTGTGGATAAATACATAAAAACAATTAAAACATGAGAAAGGGACATTTACATGTAAAGTATGCAATTATGAGGTTTTTGAAAGCGATTTAAATATTCAAGATAACACATAAGACAATATTCGAATAATGTCCAAACTATAATGAAGGCATGACCTTAGTACTTCTAAGGTTCCACTTGTGCAATGTAGAGGTAACATTCCATACTGCCAACCGTACCAAGCATTCCCATAGAAACAACTTTTACAACATATATTACATTTATATTCATTTTGTTAGACATCATATCATAATCATTTCGTAATTATAAAGAACCACCAACAACAACATCTTAATATTACTAGTGCAGTGTACAAGCGAAGTCTCATACCCCAACTTCTACTAAGTAAACTCATCAGAATGTCATAGACTAGTTCATACTTGTTCATTATTTAAATATTTTATTACTTTGGGGAAGATAACCATAAACGATAGAGAGCATGAGAGCTTTCATGGAATCCGTTTTCATAAAGCATGTAACTACATGAGAACACCCCTAAGTCGTATCACAACTTATTTGACTTATTAGAGGTCTTACAAAATTCCTTAGATATCATTCATCGAATTAATTTATGTATATAAATCTTTTCACAACAACAGTTCAAATCTATTTCATAAAAAACATATGAAATTCTAAATCTATTTGTAGACATCTTAGATACATGAATATATTGTGTCACATCATGTACTTCAATGAAATGGGAATACTAAAGTCTATTACAATATTATTTGAAAAGAAAAGATAAACATATTTATGTCGTCGAATCATGTATACACATACAAAGACTTGCTGAAGAGAATGCTATTCCAAGATTCCAAGAGACTCCTCTCAATTGCCACCAACACCGATAGAGATAAAAAGCCATATGAAATTAGTACATAGATTGCACAAAGTATGGTTACATGCAATAAAGCCATGCTAAAATGGAAATTTAATTAAACATGCTCTTTTGAAGAAAACTTTATGAAGTAAGTATAAGAACCACTTTCAACACAAACGTCATATATACAAAACTTTTAAAGTAATCCACAATACAAAATTGACATCACCTCAAACATAGAAGAATATAACCCTCTTACCAAAGGTTATATTAAGACTTACTCGAGTAAGACAAGAAGATACCGCCCATACCCCCTTGTCAAAAACACCAAAATAATCCTTAAGTCTACCTAAAGTAAGATTTTCTCCTTTTCATCATATAGAATTTCTACCCAATATAACTCTAAGAGTCACTTGAGTATGACATAAAGATACCGCTAATACCCACTCTTCAAGTCTAACAAGGAAATCCTCAAAGATACACAAGTTAGAGATCCTTTTATTCGACCTACATTGACTTAAATCATAATCATTCATTAAGTAAATTAATATACCATTGAACATTTAGTGGACTTCACATTTTGTCTTAGAAAATACCTAGGGAAACCACATCATATTATATTGAAAGACTACTCGTGCCATGTCTACATAGCGTCCCCTTCTACTACCTAAACGTTATAAAACATCTTTAAACTAGTATTCATCACACATGATGAGAATAGGGATTTACTGACATAGATTATATAATCTAGGAATTGAATTCGGAGTCAACACTACTCTGATGGAGGGTGTTCTACTTTCCAACTGTAGAACTTGGAAATATCCCATGTAGGCAAGTAATTACCAAATATAAGGGGTTTCTTTGTACTCTAGTCTCAACTTAAGTAGAGTCACTACCCAAGCATTTTTTCTCAGTTCTAGCCTTAGTTCCCATAGACTATGTTTAATCATAAAAGGTATAAGAAAAGTCAACACTTTATAGTTTTGCCAAAACAGAACACCTCAAACAAAGATGGGTCCTCTAAAGCTTCCACTCAATGGTTAAAAGTATAGCTCAATGACTTGCTCAGAGATGATTTCATGCCTTCCCAGGAAACCTATCCCGAAGTCCATCTTCACACATGAAGGATACCATTATGACTTTCAACTTCAAAGATATCCTAACCTTTTTTCCTATATTGAAAGTTCTAAGCTATTGACCCTCTTTACATGTTCACAGTCATTTACTTGTCATACTTAGAAGGGTACTATCTTAGGTCTTCCGATCCTAGAATTTTATTCAACATTCACTCATACACATACAAGACAAAGGTGATGAAGCCTAGTAAGTCATGACATTCATATTCATATATTTATCATGTATCAAGTAAAGGGACATAGTCTACATATTATTACATACACACATACACACACGTGATCATTTTATCGAATATGCAATAGTATTCAAGTATCATATAGGACAACTAAGTCTACCTAGCAAGATACAATAGCAACAAAACTAGGGAAATCTTCCTACTCCATCATGCTCACTTATAAAAAAATTGGAAGAATCATACCTTAACCTCACATATAAAGATATACACATAATCATACTTCACCACTATCACCTATATACACATATAATATAATAATATTACAATTAACATAGTAATGCCAACAATAGAATGATCATAAAAATTATAACAAATTAACACCACCACAATAAGTGGATCATACAAATCAACACAATTAAGTACCTATACTACACAATATAGAGAGAATTACGTCATATTACAACATTCCATCATCAACAACACAAACCCTGAGTCTTCTCAATGAATTCACTTAACAAAGGCTCTTACCAATAGTCGTATACATCATTCTAAACCAATAATCAAACCGTAGAATAATCCAACAAGATACAATATGAAAAAATTGAATTAAGGAAGCCTATATACAATTCTACCATGATCTATACATGATTTAATAGCCCAATATCTACAAAATAATCAAATATAATTAAGTCTTGATCAAATCACCCACATTAGAGCCAAAACTAGGAAACCGTGAATTACATGGTTTCGTTGAGTTTTTCATCTGAAGTCACTCAATTGACATGAATTATATCATAAATCAATGATTCATATCATTTAATGCAAGAGCCCATTGGGAAAATTAAATATATAAGAACCTATGTTTTCGAACATCTTTTAAAACCATTAGAATTGACTCCTTGACAGAAAGAGAATTCAAGGATGAAACACCATATAAAAATTGAAGATAAGAAACGAAGATGATGAATATTCATAGGATAAATCAAGATCCTAGTTTCAACCTTTCTCCTTGATGTGACGGAGTTCTAAAAAATTTTGTTAGGGGTCATGGGTTTTGATTTTGAATAATGAACTCAACTCTAGGTTTTAAAATAATAAAGTAACTTAAAATACCCAAAAACAACTTATGTAACCGCCCAATAATTTCTTTGTATTCAAGTTAATTTCCCACATTGCCCCTCACTAGGCTGAGACACCAAAAAAAAATTCTAGATGTCAAACGATGGATGGCATCGACGGGGTGTCGACAAGAAGATGAGTCGTACTGGCAAATTGTCATTTTTGTCTGATCCTATGGAAATTAAGCTCCCACACTAATTGTGGTGCAACGGCCCCCATTGACGAGTCCTAGTCAAGACTAGAGTCTGTTTTTTGCACACATCAATTTGGACAGCTTTTGGCTATTTCAAGCCGCTAGTTGTATCCACCTCAAGGACCCTTAGGGCCGTCCTTGGGGAGTCATGCCCAAACATTTAAATCTTAAATACTCTCATCTATACATTTGGAACCTCTCCCATCAATTTTAACTCAAACCAACAGGTAAAACATTCTAAGGCACATTAGAACACATAAGCACGTCTCAAGGCCAACTTTCAAATGTGTTGGACGTTTCACTTCAAATCTGAACACACTGATTTCTAACACTGTAATTAACCATTTTAGACCTTAATAACTCATTACACACATGTAAGGCTCTAGTTGACCTTATTTCGAATTTGAGGTGTTACATTTTCCCCCACTTTGACAATATTCATCCTCGAATGACACTTGCTACACTTCAAACACTTTCAAGAGTAAAGAGTCAAGACTAGAAGATCAAAACAAAACAACACACCATACAAAATACACCTAGATATGAAAAACATCAAGTTCACATAAATAAGAGACTCATGACAAAAGAATAAAGTATGCACACCCCATACAACTCATAATGCAATAAGACTCTACCTTTTCATATAATATGAGAGGAACTTCCTTATACACATAATATCATGCTCGTAGACTTCATTGCTAACCACAAAATAGCAACTCATGGAAACACATTAAGAAAAGATTTCAAATATCTTACACTAAAACATGCTTACTAACACACTAATGCAACATTTAAGCAACTTAATGAAGAATGACAAAATGAGATACAAAATCATATAAACTAATTTTCTACAATATAAACATAAACTCATGAAATATTCACAATTTAAGGAGATCAATGGAATTCAATTTCACTTAAGACTCCTTAAAAAATGCAACATGCTACTATAACATTCTATCTCTCATTCTCGAATAGAAAGAGACAACAATATACAACCTAACTACTCATCATCCGCCCCCACTTAGAAGGAACCCATAACAACTAAAGAGAGAAAACTATAACTTAACGTCTTCTTCACCCGAATTTTTCTTAAGCATTGTGATCATAGAAGCGATTTCTCTTTGGAGCAGCAACATCTGGTGCACTTGGAGGGACTTGCTTAGTTTCTCTTCCTCTAGACGCAATAGTAGGACACCTCACCTTATGAACATCCTTAACACAACAAAATCAACAACCAGTCTTGATTAGACATTTTTAAAAGTTCCTCTTCCCACAAGTAGAATAAGTAGGATTAACCACTTAGGAACTACTACCACCTGCAATCTTGACCTTAGGAGCACTATACACTTCTTTAATTGGGGCCCTATTCTTAAGCCTAAACTTGTTTGGCTCATCGGGTCTACCCCTCTTCAAATTCCTTGAGATCCTACTATGTTTAGACTCTTCAAAGAATTCGTAATACACTATAAGACTAAACAAGTTCATGACATTATGGAGCATGGTTGTATGATATTCTTCTTTTACAAAGTCGGCAACGCAGATCACAAACCTTTTCATATCATCCCTTGGGTTAGACACCAAGAATGGATCATATCTAAAAAACAAGGTAAATTTAAACTAATACTCCTCCACACTCATATCACTTTGCCTAAGGTTTATGAATACTTGAACCTTAATCTCCCTCCTTTCTCTGAGAAAATACTTCCGTAAAAAAGCTTCCTTTAATTCTTCTCACTCTATGGAAACCAAACAAACCAACCTATTATCTTTCCATTGGGTTTATCACAATTGAGAAACTTCTCTCAATTAGTAAAAATCAAACCCCGCCTTCTCCGTAGAAGTTACCCCCTGGCTCTCAACACCTTATACACACCATCTAGAAACTCTTGTAGAATTTCTCCAAACTTTGAACCAAGGAATATAGGAGGATTCATCCTCACAAAATCCCTCAATCATAAGGTCATAATAATGTCTATAATATTCACCCTAGGTGCAACATCTCAATTCACTTGAGCCGTCATGGCTCAAGCTATGGTAAGGAGAGACTATCTAAATCCCAATTAGTCATGTCTGGGAAAACCACCGGAACCTCATCCCCAGTACCCACTATAGGGACTTTCTCCTCTTGAGAAACTTGCACACCTTTTTGAGCTTATGTACCACAAGGAAGAACTCCCTCATTGAAAACATCCTCACAAACTATTTTAGTGAGTGTCTTTCTCGTATTCATATTGTTTAAACACCATAGAAGAGATTTGGAAAAGACATTTACAGCCTCAACTATATAGCACGACACAAGCGTAATTAAGAAAGTGAAACTCTATTGTCCTGTAGCCGCTCGACCGTAGATGTGTTGTGGGTCACACCGATGAACAAGACTCTATTAGACATAGATTTTATGAAACTTCGTATTTCTTAAGACTACTTCATAACCTTATGCTCTGACACCATCTTTGTAATGACCCTAGAATAACCCCAAGTCGTGGCACAACATATTTGACCTCTCGAAGGTCTCATACAAGCTTAGACATCATTTATCGCATATATATATAGGAAATGCTAAATCTATGTGTATCCATAATAATCACATGAATATCTTGGATCACATCCCATACATCAATGAATGGAAATACTACAATCTATTAGAACGTCTTTTGAAAATAAAAGTTAAACATATCTATGTCTACGAATCATGTGAGGACATACCAAGACATACATAGGAGAATGCTACTCCAAGCTTCCAAGAGACACCTCTCAATTGCCACCTACAACTTTAAAGATAAAATAACATATTGAATTAGTACATTGAATCCACTAAGTATGGTGACATGTGATAAAACCATGCAAAAATGTATATTTATAGAAAACATGTTCTTTTGAATAAAACTTCATGAAAGAAATATAACAACCACTTTAAACACAAACTTCACATATAAGACAATTTCAAATGGAGGGTGTTCTACTTGCTCTTGTAGAACTAGGACACATGCCATGTAGGTATATGGTAAGTAATATTAAGGGTTTTTTTGTAGTCTAGTCTAAACTTTAGTACAGTCAGTCCCCAAGCAAATTATCTCGGTGATAGTCTTAGTTCTCATAAAGTAAGTTCACTCACAAAAGGTATATGAAAAGACAACACTTCATAGTATTACCAAAACATAATACCTCTACAAAAGATGGGTCCTCTAGGGCTTCAACTCAACATTTAAAAGGACAGATCAATGAATTCCTTAGACATGGTCTCATGTTGTTCCAGTTAACCTATCTCTATGTCCATTCATATAAGAGGGAGACGATTACATCTTTCAACTTCAAGCATATCACAACCTTTTTTCTATATTGAAGGTTCCAAGTTATTAACCACCATTACATGTTCAAGTTCATTTACTAGTCATACTTAAAAGGGTACAGTCTTAGGTCTACCGTTCCTAGACTTTCATTAAACATTCACTTATACACATACCAGAAAAAAGTACATAAGCCTACTAAGTAAAAATGTTTATATTCACATATTTAGACTGTATCAAGTAGAAGGAACATAGTCTACCAATGAACACACACATGATCATCATATCACATATACAATAATATTTAACTATCATGTAGGAACAACTATGTCTACCTACCATCATACACTAGGACACAACTAGAGACGTCACCCTAGTCTATCATGATCATATATAACCAAATTTGAAGAATCAAACATTAACCTTAAATATAAAAATATACACATTATAATACTTCACCTTGATCTCTTATTAAACTATAACATGATAACATCATAATTAACATTGTAATGCTGACAAGGCCAAGAAGATTACAACTATACCACATAAACGCCACCACCATTGCTTTACCCTAACAATAAACATAATTCAATACCTATAGTACACAATATAGATAGAGTTAGGTCATATTGGCACAATATCATCATCAACACCACCAATCATTAGTCTTCTCAATCTAAAAAATTCATTTCATAAAGGCTTTTACCAATAGCCATATACAACTTTCTAAACCAATAAGCAAACCATAAAATGATCCAACAAGATAAAATAAGATAATAATAAAATTAAGTTAGTCTATATTAAATTCTACCATGATCTACGCATGATTCCATATCCTAGTACAATCTACACAATAATCAAATACAATTAAGCCTTGATCAAATCACCCACATTACAGCCAAAAGTAGGAAGTCATGAATTGCATGAGTTAAGAGTTTTTGATATAAAATCATTCAATTAACATCTATTATATCATGAATGAATGATGCGAATCATTTTATGCATGAACCCATGGCTAGAAGTCAAAAAAGGAGAATTCTTGTTTTTGAATATCTTTGAAAACCATTGGAATTGATTCAACGAAAGAAAAATGATTCAAGTATGAAAGACCATACCTCAATTGAATATTACCCACTAAAATGATGAAGATTCAATTGTGAAAATTAAAATCCTACCTTCAACCTTGATACTAGCTTCAATGGAGTTCTAGAAAATTCTTTTTTTGGTCTTGGGTTTTGATTTTGAATGATGAACTTAACTCTAGGTCTAGACTTATAAGGTGATGTAAAATACCCCAAAGCACCTTAAGTAAGTTCCAAAGACTTTATTAGGATGATACGTGAATTTTCCACATTGCCCCTCACTAGGCCGATACACCTGAAGAAATTGTAGGTGTCAAACTAGGGATGGCATCGATGGGGCATCGACCAAACAATGAGCCTTACTGGCAAGTCATCGTTTTTGTAAGAGGCTGCTCATTGGGTGCCTAAGATACACCTACTATGTGTGGAGCAACTACACCCATTAATAAAGCATAGTAAGGACTGCATTCCGTCGTTTACATATGTTGATTGGGACTGCTTTTTGGCAGTTTCAAGAAACAAGTTAAGTCCTCCAAAAGGACCTTTAAGGTGGTCGTTAAGGAGTCGTGCCCAAACGTTTAAAACTTAAACACACTCGTCAATATTTTAGGAACCTCGGCCATAAATTTGAACTCAAACCAATACGAAAAACATGTTAAGACACACTAAAACACATAAGCACTTCTCAAGGCTAAATTTTTAATTCCTAGGACGTTCTTGGACATTTCAATTCAAAACTCTTCAAAACTCAACACACTTTCTTCTAACACTATAATCAACTATTTGAAGGCTTTATAACCTCATGACACACATTTTAGGATATAGTTCACATTAGTTTATTTTAGAGGCGTTACAAAGCCCCACACCAAAAAAAGGTTGTCTACTTTCCAAGGTAGAGCCTACATACTAGCTACTATGTGGATGCACTAGCTATGTTCTACGGGGACATATAGTTAACGTATATGTAGATTGATTTTTAAGAAATCTACCTATAGAATAAGCAGAGGAGTCTCCATCTCATGAGTATCACTAGGAGGACCCAACGTCTTCCATTAAAGAAAGGGTCGTTTCTTCATTGACCATATTCCGTCGGTACTTAGTTTTCGTTTCAAACTTACTACCATTATTCTTTTAAATGTATTTACATATGTGAAGAGTAATCCATCTTCTTTTATTAATATTAACCATAACGTTCTTAGATTCATTAGGTGACCATATACATTCATCCTAGAATCAACATATACATGTGAGTAGCACTTTAAAAAATATCAATTATGGTGTCTTTATGAACACTATACTTTCAATCAGCACAATAGAGGAAGTTCATTATACATAATTTAGGGCATAGAACAAATAACATTAAAGTGAATGAAAAAACAATCTGAATTACCTTTCTTGCCTCATTTCATAAGCTATAGACATTGCAATAAAATTCAAGGTCTATGTACAATATCCTTTATCATATAAAAAATAAGATTCGATGGCTAGATAATCATAAATTAAAATATATCATATTCATATCAACCCAATTCATCCAATATAATTCGTGAATTTAGGTCATAGGGTGTACATGGGTTCTTGGGTGGTTTTCACAATAGAAATCATCAATTAATCCCAATATATTCATAATACAATGGACATAACATAAAAAAATGATTTTGAATTGAACCCTGGCTAGATCACAAGCACTAGTTTTTGGTCATAAAATAGAATTTGAATTTACAAGTTTTTAAGGGCTTCATGGAGAAACTAATCCTTGAATCAATATCCCCATACCTTAATTGATGATATCCCATGAAATTGAAGTTAAAAACTTGAGAAATTAGTATTTTTATTCAGGCTTTCAATTTCTCTTTAATGAATGTTGAGTACACAGATAATTTTTAGAGAGACGTGAAAGTGATTTGGGGAATTGATTTGGCTGGTTAAAAAATTATTTAAAACAGACCCTAATTTAGTACATACCCTCCCCCTAAATTACATTGTAGACCCCTCACTTAATTTGGCCTTTTTTGTGAAGTCAAATTGACGAAAAAACGACGCGATCAAATCTTGGTCTTGGCTGCGCATCACGATCTGTAAATCTTTTTTCTTAAATCTGGTTTGCGGAACTGAGCCTCGTGAAGAACTCGTTTTGAGAGGAAATTTTTTCTTATCAATTTTGGAGGGTGTGATGCGACACCACCTTCAAATATTGGCTGTTTGCAGGCTGCTTTGGAAGCATTCATACAATATTTTGATCCTCCTCAAGGACCCTTTATGTGGTCCTTGGAGATCGTTATTGGAGTTTTGGACCCTATAAACTTTCTTTTACCTATTTAAATTCTTTTACATGTTTTAGACTTCATATTACACACCCAAACCCTCACATAACATAGGGATTTCTACTAGTTCATTTTCTCTAGTTTCCGAACGTCAAGGCCGTCCTTTGACATTTAAGCTCAAATACTTCTAAATAATGTTTATTGTATTAGTCCAGGTATGGGAAAATCATTTTAATTATTATTCAATAGGTGAGTCTCTAGTCTAGGTCATAGAACATCCAAGGGTGTTACATTATCCCCTCCTTAGGAACATTGGTCCCCGAATGACACCTTAACTTTTTGCTAGGGGAAGGAAGAGACTCATACTAGCATCCGAACCAAAAACAAGAATAACATGAATATAATCATCACGAATCATAGGCTAATAGGAGGATTACTCAACTCCATTAAAGATAAAATCAAAGCACTATACATAGCAACTCAATTCATAATTCACCAGATATAAGAGCCCAACATTTCATGTCACATATGAGAGCAACTACCTTCTAAATTTCAGCATGACCTATACATGAAAATCAAAGAGTTACCATGAAATTCTTCTTCTCAAGACAATACAATACCATTCCCACTACAATTTCAATAAGTATATTATAAACATTAAATATAAGTGGCATATAGAACATAAGGGCAGTTCTAAAGAAATTCATTTTAGCATGAACCTTTACAAATAGATGTTCATACTTAGATAATGAAACTGAATTTCGACATTATTCATAATTATTATTTTAAGAGGAACTACTAGTCTCAACTTTCACTAGGAGTAAGAGGAAAAAGATGAGGATAAGATGACTAAATGTAGGCCTTAGCCTCCTATGTTTCTTCATCTACTAGATGATTTCTCGATAGGACTTTCACGGAGGCCACCTCTTTGTTCCTCATGTTTTTTACTTGATGTTCTAGGATATAAACCAGAACCTTTTTGTAAGAAAGGTTCTCATTCGACCCTAACCCTTCAATAGGGAGAATCGATATCGGGTCTTCTATACATTTCTTGAGCGTAGAACATGAAATACCGGATGAACTGAAGCTAGTTCACATGGTAGTCTCAACTCATAAGAAAAATTTCCGACCCTTTGCAATAACTCATAAGGACCTAAATGTGGGGCACTTAGTTTCCCTTTTTTACCACATCTAATCACCCATTTAAAGGGTTAAATCTTCATGTAGACCCAATAACCTACTTTTAATTCAACGTCTCTTCTTTGATTGTATAACTTAAGATTTTTGCCGACTATAAGATTTTTTCAACCTATCTCTTATCATTCAAAATTTATCCATATCCTCATAGATTATCTTTGGATAACGGATTGAAGATCACCAACTTCAAACCACCCAACTATAGACCTATATCTACTACCGTAGAGTGATTTAAAAGGTTCCATTGAAATACTAGAATGGTAGCTATTACTTTAGGACAACTGTATTAACAGTAAGTCATTGTCTAATATACCGTTGAAGTCCGTAACACAAGATCTTAACATATCTTCTAGGGTTTGGATATTATGCTCCGCTTAGCCATCAATTTGAGTATGAAAAGCGGGTCTAAGTTCCACTTCACTACCTAACCCTTTTTGAAAAGACATCCAAAAATGAAAAGTGAATTTGGCACCTCTATCAGAGATGACGGACAAAGGTATTCCGATGAAAACTCACAATCTTATTAATGTACAATTTACAAAATTGTTGTGCTGAATAAGTAGACTTGACTGGGATAAAGTGGCCAGGTATCGTTAATTTTTCCACAATGACCCATATTAAGTCATTTTGCCTCCAAATCCGATGTAACTCAACAACGAAGTCCATATTGATATCTTCCAGGTAGGGACATCCATCACTTGAGTTAGAACTCCTCGAATTTGATGCTTGGCCTTAACATTTTGACAGTTTGAACATTTAGTCACAATCTCCGCTACATCCCTCATCAAATCGTCCAATTAAAACACCTCTTAAAGGTCATGAAACATTTTGATGTAAACCGGATGAATAGAATATTGGGAACCATGAGAGTTTTCAATAATTTGTTTTCTCAAGTCATCAACATCTAATATAGACAACCTACCATGGTACCTAAGTACACCATCGCCCTTTGGGAGAATGACTCATTGAACTATCTAAGAAATAATTCCTTCAACTCCATCAATAGAGGATCAAGATGTTGCTTAGACTTCACGTCAATCACTTATGACAACTCAGAATTATGATGAACCATAAAACCCCCTTTTGGAGAACATTCTAACCAAACACCCAACCGAGCCAATCTATGAATATCTTTAACTAGTTCTTTATTATCACTGGGGACATGTGATACAGTATCCATGGTCATTCTACTCAAGGTATCTGCAACAATATTTGCCATATCGAGGTTGTAATTGACACTCATATCATAGCCCTTTTAAAATTCCAACCACCTTTTTTGTCAACTCCTTCTAAGAAAACACACATTGAAGACTCTTGTGGTAATTTAATACGTCCACATGTACCCTATGTAGATAGTGCCTCCATATTTTAAAGGCAAATACTACGAACGCTAATTAAAGATCATGACATGGATAGATGTTGTCATGCACCATGAGTAATTTAGATTCATATTCTATAACGTGTCCATTTTTAATGAGGACAAAACCCAAACTTTCTTGAGAAGCGTCACAATATGTCACAAACCCTTCCGTACCCTACGGTAAAGCCAATATCAGTATACAGGTAAACTTGTCTTTCAACAATTCAAAACTCATCTTACATGTTCCCGACCAATCAAACCTTGCTTTCTTTTCACTCAAGGTCGTTAATGGAGATTCTATTGAGTAGAATCCCACATCAAACTTCCTATAATACCGGAAAAATCCCAAGAAACATTGGATGTCGGTAGGAAATAAACGTCTCACAAAACTTTTTATTGCTTCCGTCTTTCTTGGATGTACTTTTACCCCTACACTATATACAATGTGACCAAGAAAAGCAACCAAACTCAACTAATATTCGCACATATTATATTTGGCACAGAGTTGAGCATCCTTCACGACTTGTAATACTATCCACAAATGGTTCACATTGTCACCCTAACTTTTAGAGTATATCAAGATGTCATAATAAATAGAATTAAAAAAGTGAAGATAATATATAAAAACGCAATTGATAAGGTCCATGAAATCCGCAAGAGATTTTGTTAGGCCAAAAGACATGCCATGGAATTCAAAATGACCACACCTAGTTCAAAAAGTCATTTTAGGTATACCAACTTATCTAACTCTTACTTGGTGATATCCTGAACTCAAATCATTCTTCAAAAAATAACTAGCACCTTTCAGTTTATCAAAGAAGTTATCAATTCTAGAAATAATATACTTATTCTTTATAGTGATCTTGTACAATAAGTAGTAATCAACACACATCTTAAGAGATCCACATTTATTCTTCACAAATAAAATCGAGGCACCCCATTGAAAAAATGCTTGGTTTTATAAAACCCTTATCTAGAAATTTCTGAAATTGAGCCTTTAACTCTTTTAACTCGACTGATGCCATCCGATAAGGACGGATTGAGATAGGTTTTTCATCTGTGATCAAATCAATGTTGAAATCCATTTTCCTTTCGGGAGGAATTTTAGAAAGTCTTCCAGAAAAACATTCAAAAAGTCCTTCACTATGGAAACCGACTCTAGTAGGAATGTCTCTGACTCAAGATCCTTGACTGTCATAGTATGATTGCGACATCCCTTAGAAATCAACTTATATGCTTTAAGACAAGAATGATTCGACTATTTGGAGCTAGGTTACACTCGTTTAAGTCTACAGTGGGTTAATTTGGAAATTGAAACTTTATTATCCGAGTTCAAAAATCAATAGAAACAGAACAAAAATGTAGGTAATTCATCCCCAAAATAACATTAAATTCCAACCGCTCAAGTTCTACCAAGTCAAAATGTTTGACTCTATTGGGCAATTAAACGCGACATCCTCAATAAACTCTTTTAACAACTACGGAATCACTCACCGAGGTAGAAACCGAAATAGGTTTACAGAAAACATTGGGAAGAATCTTAAACCTCATAGCCACTAAAAGATTTACAAAAGATAAGGTGCCACAGGGGTCAAATAATCCATAAACATTAATGTATACTACTTGTAACAACATCCGGAGAGCATTGTTGATCACATCACGATTGGAGGGCATAGAAGCAATTCTTTTTTGGAGCTTCGTAGTTTGGAGCATTAGTGGGAGTATTTGTACCTTCTCTCACTTTGGCTGACCGAACAAGAAAATCATTCAATTGGGAACCACTTTTTCCACATCCATAGAAAATGCCCGGCAAGACACTTTCCTTCATGATTTTTGCCACACTTGGCACAAATATTTCTTTCCTACACTCTTATTTTGTCCTTGAGGATTAGTAGTGGTCCTTCTCCCTTAATTTGACTTTGGATCATTGAAGGGTCTTGGATTATTAAACCACTTTTTTAACCTTGGTTTATCTTGTACGTTAAGCTTAGCCTTAGTTAAATTCCCCTCATTGTGCTTTGACCTCTTAAACTCCCTACAAACTTGTTTAAGCTTTTTCTCCTCAATTTGTTAGGTGTGTACAATAAGACGAGAAATGTCCATGCTTGGAATTAACATTGTCGACCTACATTTATTCACCACAAGATTGGATACCTCCATAACAAACTTAAACATCTTGGCCCTAGAGTTCACCACCATGGTAGGGGCATACTTGGATAGTTGAGTTAACTTGAGGATATACTCCTTCATACTCATATTCCCTTGACGAAGATAGATGTATTCAAGAATTTTTCTCTCCCTTCTAAAGGAAAGAAACTATTAAGGAAAGTTGTTTTAAAAGACCCCAAGTATTCTGACATTCTCTAACTGGCCTCTCATCTTTCCATTGTTAATACCAAACTTGAGCAGCATCATTGAGTTGATAGGTCGCTAGTTCTGCCTTTTCTTGAGAAGTCACACCAAAAGCATCAAGCACCCTTAATATTTCATATATGAAACCTTGCGGGTCTTCTTGTACATTGGAGCTAAAGAATGTAATTGGATTAATCCTTATGAAATCCCTTATCCTTTATGCGATCGTGCTAACATTGGTGTTCACTTGTACCATAAAATATGTAGAAACATGGGTAGCAAACACTTAATCCGAACTATGGATGGAAATCCTTATCTAAACATTGGACATAACACCCTCTTCAATAGGATCTTTAGGGTTTTAAGAAGATTGAGGGGGAACCACCTCATTCACATTCCTCTCTTTAGCTTCCTATCATTATTCCTTATTGAATTAATTGCCTATAAACACAATAAAAGGATTAGAAGAAAATATTTATATAGAGTTCGGACTTAAAGCACGATCATAGATTAATTAAAAAAGGAAGGTTCTTAATCATCTCATATCCTCCTATTCATAAAGGTTGTACACTTCACGATTATGAATAAGACTCTACAAAAACTGGTGTGTGACATGAACCCTAATATTATCCCAAAACCATATGCTTTGATAAAAAAGAGTGTAACATCTAAAGAGTACCCCCTCGAGATTACCGACTTACTCTACCCTGAAGGGGTCTTATATAAGCCCATAACATAAATATCATTCCATAATGAACTTGAAATAATGAGGAAATTTAAAACATTTAAAAATAGAAGTGCAAATTCCTTTTTATAAAGCAAAATAGTAGGAATTTAATACAACATACACCATCTACAAATATGAGTTCATGAAAAGTCTTAAAATAGGGTCCTTAGACCCTTAGACTAAATAGTCTATTAGAACAAAAGTAGATAATAAATATTAATAAGTGTATTACATCAACACAAAAATCATAAAGTGGCATCAAGTGCATCTGTCCTCGAATTTATTTAAAACCTACCACAAGTCATGGATATATGAAGTCCAATATTTCTTCAAGGATGTAGGAGCAACCAATTAACTGGAACCTATTCTCATAATAAAAAAGGTTGAAAAGCCTAGTACAATTAATGAACTAAGTATGGAAAAATGCATAAAAATCTTTAGAACATGAGAAAAGGGACATTTACATGTAAAGTATGCATTAATGAGTTTTTTTGAAGCACATTTGCATCATCAAGACAACACATACGACAATACTCCAAATAATTTCCAAATTACAATTATGGCATGACTGTAGAATTTCCTAGGGTCCACTTGTACAGTGTAGATGTTGCATCGCATACTACCAACACTACAAAGCATTCCCATAGAAACCACTTTGGGCAGACATATTACATTTACATTAATTTTAATAGCCATGTTATCCTAATCATTTCATAACTACAAAGAACCTCCTACAACAATCTCTTAAAGGCATCTCAAATCCTACACTCTATTTTACTCTCCAAATATAAAGTTCTCTATTTTTTCAGATTAGCAACTCTAACCCAATTCTCTATTTTACTCTCTAAAAAATCTTTTTCTCTCTTCTTAATATTAAATTATTATTTCTATTCATTCTTATTTCTTATTTAATATAATTTATTTTTTTGTTTTTCCCAATGCTTACATTATATAATTCTCATGTGATGAAAAATATATTTTTTCCTAATTTGTAGTTAATATAAATTATATTTTATTGTAAATTTTCAAATATCATAAATTACACGAAAAATATTATGCAATATATAAATTAGGAAACAAATTCAAATGCATGTAAAATACAATTTCACAAATATTTCATACACACTCAATTTTTAAAATTATTAAGTTTCTCCCATAAAATGCACTATTAATACATTAAGAAGTTCAAAATGAGGGTTTTTGTCATTCATTTTATTATGTCTAGCTAAAAATTATTCAAATCGGAGATTTTCATGTACCACTATTTCTGTCGTTGCAGTTGGCGCCTCTATGACATGTTTAATTGGTGCATTATGATCATGTCCTCAATTATCACATGGTGCAATATTGTATATGTAGTCATTACATAAGTAGTACTTCCTTTTTACAAAAATGTGACATTCTTTCAATGATTGCTCCATATCTTTTCTACATGATTTTTGTTTCATCGCAAATTAATTATTATGTTATGTATGGTATTTTATCCTGTATTTAAATTATTGTTTTGTATTTTATTGTTGTTTGTATTCAAAATAATTTTTTCATGTTACCAGTATAATTTTGTGTATTCTTTATAAGGAAAATTAATAATAAAATAAATATTTTTATTGGTGAAAATTATTAAAATTATATTAATTCAAATTAAAATATTATATATTAGATAATCTATTTTTTAAAATAGTATATTACATTTAAAAATCCTTATGAATATTAGATATTTTATTAATGAAATTATAAGTAAAATAATATGTTAATTAAAAAGTAATGGAAATAATAATAAAATGTTGAAAAAGTGAAATAGAGAGTGTGAATAGTAGTTCTCCAAATTTGGAGAACTACTATTCACCTCTCAAAGGAGTATAAATAGTAATATGGAGAGGGGTTTGAGAGTGTATTCAACTAGTCTAATGTACAAATGAATTCCCATACACCTACTTCTACTGTATAAACTCATGAAGATGTCATAGACTAGTTCATATTTATTCATTAATTCATTACATTATTACTCTAGGGAAGACTAACCATAGACTACATAGACCATAAGAGCTTCCATGGAATCCGATGTCATAAAGCCCCACATCGAAAAAGTGTGTTCCACTTGCCAAGGTAGAACCTACATACTAGCTACTAAGTGGATCCAATAGCTACGTCCTGCGGGGAGACATAATTAAAGGATAGGGATATTGCTTCAAGGGACTCTATATATTGTATTACCAGAGGAGTCCCTATCTCATTTGTATCACTAGAACGACCCAACATCTTGCATTAACGGAAATGTCTTTTCGTCACTAGCCATATCCTCTCGGTCCTTAGTATTTTTTTATGAATTAAAACCATTATTTTTTTAATTTATTTACATGTGTCAAGATTAATCCATCAACATTCAATACAATTAAACATAAAGCTTTTAGATTCATCAGGTGACAATGCACTTTCATCTCAACATATACATGTGAGTAGTGCTATATAATGTCTTCATGAGGACTATACTTTCAATCAAGAAGAGAGACCAAGTTCACTATGTATAATTCTGTCCATATAACATATATGTTTCAAGATAATGAAAAACCATCCCAATAACCTTTCTTTCCTCCTTCCATAATCTACACACCGTACAAGCAAATTAAAAGTCTGTGTATTGTATCCTTCATCACATATAAAATCCTAGACTATACCCACTTTTCAAGGTTAGGAATCAAGTATCATAATTATCCTCATACACATCACAATAGACCAGATAACAAGCTTCTATGTCAAGATATTCATCAATTAAAATAAATCATATTCATCTCTACCTTTATCCAATAACGTTAATGAAATTAGTTCATAGGGTGAACATGGGATATTGGAAGAGTTTTACAATATAAATCATCAATTAATCCCAATTTATTCATAATACATTGCACATAACATATAGAAAAAGAATTTCAATTGAACCCATTGCTAGATCACAAGCCCTAATTTTTCGTCAAAAAATAGAATTTGAAATTAGAAGTTGTGAAGGGATTCATGGAGAAATAAATCCATGAATCAATATCCCAATACCCTAATTTATGATTTCCAAATAATTTAAAGTGAATTTTTTTAGAAATTAGTCTTCTTCTTCAAGCTCCCAGTCACTATTGAGTAGAGAAAATTTTTAGAGAGTAGTGAGATTGATTGTGGAATTTATTAGGTGGGTAAAAATAACTTAAAACAGACCCAAATTAAACATATACTCACCCCCTAAATTACACAAAAGACCCTTTACATTATTGAGTGTTTTTGTGAAGTCAAATTGATTTAAAAATGATGCGATCGAATGTAGGACTTGGTTGCGCATTGAGGGGGCACTTCCAAATATTTTTTGTAGAAATCTTATTTAAGCCAGTGAGCCTCGTGAAGTCCCCGTGTAAAAATTGGCGAGAATAACCTATAATTACCGACGAATGGAACCCCGAGAGGTCCTAAACAAGCCTCTCAGATCGATAATCACATAATATACTATCGAAAATAAATAAGAATTTAAAACTTTTTTCACACACGAAGAATACTTTCAATAATTCTTAAGTGGAAGACTTGTTTTATCTAACCTTTACAATGTACATTAAACCATATAATACTTTTAATATACAACATTTGTACTAATCCCATACAATAATTAATATAAAGACTAAACAGATAAAAAGGAACATGTGCGTATTGTCCTCTAATCAATGAGGACTAACCAATACTTTATCTTCAACCCTTAGAAACCTATTTATCATCCATGTAATTTAAAGACTTTCCATTACCTACACTTTAGTCTTTAAGCTAAACTAAGGAGTTAGCAAATTGAATGCACTAAGGATGGAAGCCGTGCAAAAACCATGAAAAGGAGAAAATATCGTATATAAACATGCTTTCATGATACTTTGATAAAATCCTTCATTAAAGAGTTTAAGAGGCATAATAAAATTCAATAATCACATGTAGAACATATTCAAGTAAAATTTATCACATAACCATTCACATAGACCCCTCTACTAAAGGTTATCCTAAGACCCACTTAAGTAAGATATGAAGCGGCCGCACATACAACAACTTCACAAAGACCTAGATGGTTGTCAAGACTACCTAAAGTAAGGTTATTCCAATACTTCACATATCAGATGATTCCATATTCAATAATATAAACCCTTAGGTCATTTTCATTCTACCTTAACATTTCTCAAAGCTACCCTAGATAACTAACTTTTTGTACAACATTCTTCATTAACCTAACCTACTTTATTTAAATAAATCTAGAAAGAAAATAATTCATTTAGAGACTTCATATAATGTTCTTGCAGAAGACCTTGGGAAACCACTTCGTACCATATTACAAACTTACTCGTGCAATGTATAAATAGCGTCCCATTCCTCTACCTACACGTTGTAGAACTTCTCCAAGAATAGAAGGCATCCCACGTGATTATAATAATCACTGGACTACATAGACCATACCAGCTAGGCATGGAATCCGGAGTCTACCCTACTTTGGTGGAGGGTGTTTTAGTTTTCAAGGGTAGAACTAGTAAACATTTCATGTGGGCACATGGTTACGGAATATCAAGGGTTTCTTTGTACGCTAGTCTCAATTTATGTAGAGTCACTCCCGAACCATACCCACTTTGTTATAGCATTATTCTTATAGAGTAAGTTCAATACAATATGATATATGAAAAGGCAACGCTTCTCAGCCTCGCCAATTAATAATACCTTTACCAAGGATGGGTCCTCAAAGGCTGCCACTCAATTTTTAATAGAATAGGTCAATTACTTTCTTAGAGATGGTTTCATGCCGTTCCATCTAGCCTATCCTTTTGTCCATCATTCACACAAGAAGAATACCATTCTGGTTTTCAACTTCAAGGATATCATTACCTTTATTCTATATTGAAGGTTCCAAGATATTGACCTTCATAACATGTTCAAAGTCATATACCAATCATTCATACATATTCAAGACAAGGTATCTTAAGCCTACCAAGTCAAGAGGTCACATATTAAGATATCTTTAATTCATCAAGAAGTGGGACATAGGTCTACAAAATTAAGACACAACAATCCTCAAATCACATAATCTATATTATTCAAGTACCAAGTAGCGACACTAAGTCTACCACACTAGATACAACATCTACACATATAAAACTTATCATAGTCTACCCTAGCCACATATAGTAATCTAAAGGAAATCATTCTTTACCTGACTCAAAAATATACAACATTATCACATGAGTGTTTCAAGAGTAATTCACTTCATATCTTCACATTATACAAGCTTAAACATATATCACAGCATAATATCACCTCACATATTCATACAAGCCATAACACCTTATACATGATCACATTTCTTCACATAATCAACTTCATAACATACCTTCATATAAACCCTAGAATGATACTACTACAATTTACATCATAATGTTGACAAAGACCTGATCATCACATAATCGACACATAAACACCAACACCATAAGTGGCTCATAGCAATCAATACCATTGAATACCAATTCTACAGAATATAGCGAGATTAGTTCATCTTACAATCATTCCGTCATGAACACCACCATTCCATACTCTTCTCTATCAATTAACTTCATGAAGACTGCTACCTATAGACATATACAAAGTTCTAAACCACAAATCAAATCACACCAATGATCTAACAATATACAATATAAATATATAAAAAATATGCATCCTATTAAAAAACTCAATCATGATCTATTTATAAATTAATAGCCCAAAGAAATATACATTTCAATTCACTAATATCAAGCCATAATCAATTGACCCACATTATTGTCAAATTTGGAGATTTGAGAAGATCAAGGAATCATGAATATTTTCATTAGAAAACATCAATTATACATCAATAACATAATATTTTGTAATTTGAAAATGTTTCATGCGAGAACCCATGACTTAGAGTAGAAATTGGATTTTTTGATAAACTTGAATCACTTTGAAATTGGATATAAAGTGATAGAAATCCTTTGATAAAGAACTTTTATGCCTTATTAGTAGAAATCCAATTAGAATTTAAGAACAACTCTGTAATACTTTAAAAAATCAAGATGAGTCATAGAGACTAACATAGGTGTAATGGCATATATACACTACTTCAAGACCTATTTTAATGAATATGGGTAATTTAGGAATTTTAAGAACAAAAATGTCCAAGAAGGTTTATAACGTCCGAAAGTTAGTTCAAATAGGTGCTAAAGTGCCTTAACCTATTTGGATAGCTTTTAGGAGTAGGAAATACATGAAAATTAGCTCGACGGGTATATAAACTATGTGTGACGTGATTCGTGGTTGAAACTTTAAGGTACGACTCCTCAAGGACCAACGAAGGGCCCTTGCAAGTTGATGTCAACAACTACCTTTGCAGTGTTCAGCAACGAGATGCAGGCAACGGCCTGTGTATGGATTGAAAGGGAGTCATTTCCAACCATTACTAAACAATAATAAAAATGGTGGAAGCCTCCTCCTGCAACAGTCTCTGATTAAGACGACATTTGTGCAGGACGGAGTGGGAAGAACCGTGGACTCACAGACGGCCCGTCGACAGAGTTCTGTTTTGAGAGTTTTGATATTCCTACATGTTTTAATTTTGGTTTGTTGAATTATTTAAGAGGTTAGGAGGTTAATAGGTGTCTAAGTGAGTCTAACTATGTTAATTAAATTCCCCTATAAACACCCCAAACTTCACTAATCTGAACAAAACTCTCTTCCTTCTCTCTTCTTTCTCTCTCTAATTGGAAACCACCATTGAAGACAAGATAAGGGAGGTTCACTTATGAGTATGTGTTGGGTTATGTTTTTAAGATAAGATGGAATGTATATCTAAATGTTATGTTATGTGAAATTGTACATTGGCCATGGTTTCTTGTTGAGCCTACTTGATTGAGTACGGTTATAGGGCTTTGCTTGGTCATTGTACTTGTTGACTTGATAAGGATTCATTGGTAGTTGTCTTGCTTATTATGATATTATTAACTCTTAGTCATTATTGTGATGTTATTCCTTTATGATAGGGTTGTAGTAAGTCATGGGTTCAAATATGTTGGGATACATATTACTTGTTTGAGTTACTAAGCATGTTTGGTTTATTGGTATGACTTGCTTCATTTTGCATTAGTCTTTTAAAACGATAAAATAGAATGTTTTCACTAAATGTCCCTCTTTAGCAAGTTTTGATATTACATGTGCATATGATTTCATACATAGTAGGTGTGGAGTACTAACCACATTTTCTTCCTCTCTTCTAAACATTTTAGGTTCTAGTCGTTGAAGGCTTATTTGAGACGAATCGCACAAGGCTTGGATATTCTCTGTCATCCAAGTGGGTGGTTCCTCACTTTCAGAGGATGATCCAAATATCTTGTTAAGGAAGTTGCTTTGTTTTCAAAGACTTTTATGTTCAATCCATATTCATTGTGTACGACTTGTATAAGCCTACATGTGGCTTAATTACCTTTGATATAGGGCTATGCCCAAATTGTTATGATCATTTTTATGGAACAAGAATACACAATCTATTAGACTATTTGCTATTTTAAATATATGTATGTGCAATAAAATTAGAAGGCTATGTAGCCTTCCTATACAAAGGGTCTATGTATACTCGATGCTTATATATTATGTGTATGTAGAGGTCTAATTAAACCTCCACGTAGATTTAATGCAAATTTTAAATTTTTCTGCAAATTTAAACCTATGGTTGTTTTGACATGAGACTAATGGGGTAGTCTCAGTCCTCAAAGATGACGTTGACGTCGGTTACGTCTAGGGGGTAAACCCGAATGTGAAAAACATGGTATCATAGCACGAGATTTAATATCATTGAATTATGTCTCTCTCTCTACCATATCTATGTAGATTTGTATTCATAACTGTGAAGCGCACCACACTTATGAATAGGAACCTATGTGATGCTTATGAATCACTCTCTTTCTTGGAAATCCTATATCGTTCCATTAAAGTATACCTATGATGTTCTTTTGCATCTAATTCTATTATTGTGATTAAAGGAATAATGAACACTCGAAGGAATGAGACTTTGTTACTTGAAGAGGAAATTGTCAATGCGGGAGCTCCTTCCTATGGTGATCAAGTTACTCCACTTGAAGGAGATGCTAAAATGGAGAATTCACCAGTCAATACTCTGCCTTTGACAGATGAGAATATATGGAAAACTTTTTTTTCAAATTGACCAAGCAATAACACGTTAAGCATAAGCGTCTAGGACTCAAGCACAATCTATGACGGCCCAGTAAAACCTGGAGGTTGTGCCTCACCCTCACAAAAAAGTCACTACTATGGCTTCATGTCGAAGTGATTTCACTCGGATGAATACTCCTACTTTGTACGGGTCTTAGGTTAAGGAATATCCTTAAGAATTAATCGATAAAGTCTATAAGATACTTTTTTCTATGGGGTTGACCACAAGTGAAAAGGCCAAGTTGGCCACTTATGTACTCAAGGACGTGGCTCAAGAATAATTTGTGCAATGTATGTACATTAGGCACTTTAGAGGTTGTCCTTTGTCTTAGGAGATCTTAAAGAATGATTTTTTGATCGGTTTTGTCCTAGGGAAATGAGGAACGCCAATGTGGTAGAAGTCATCAACCTTCTACAAGGAGGTATGAGTTTTCATGAATACTATTTGAAATTCACTAAATTTTTGAAATATGTTTCTTCCTTTGTTTCTGATCGTAGAGATTAAATGAGCCGCTTTGTGACGGGGGTGTCAGATGATTTTCAAGAGGAGTGTCATTCGTCTATGTTACACGACAACATGAAAATTTCTCATCATATGGTTTATACAAAGTATGTGAAAGAGGTGTCTAACCCATAAGTCAATGAGGCAATAAGTACTAATTCAACAACCAAGAAGCCATTTTGTGGGAACTGTGGCAAGAAGCACTATGGTGATTGCCTTCTAATGGTATGGATAATTGTTTTGGTTGCGGCAAAAGTAGGCACAATGTTAGAGATTTCCCTAATGTGAGGAGTGAAAACAAGGGTATTTGTCAAGCTCAATAAAGTTGTTATAATGAGGCTCCAAATAAGAACCTCTTCAATGCTCTCCGCTCTAGGGGTGAGCAAGAGAATTCTCCCGATGTGGTGACTTGTATTTTGAAAGTCTTCTCTATTGAGGGATATGCATTACCTGATTTGACAGTACTTTTTCCTTTATTTCTCCTCTAGTAGACAAAAAGTTTAATATCTTACCTGATATTTTGCATGAACCTTTTTTAGTGTCTAGTACGGTGGGATAGTCGGTTGTTGCTAAAAGTGTATATAAAAAAATTTCCTATAATGTTGACTAATAGAGTTTCTTATGTTGATCTTGTAGAACTAGATATGCATGATTTTGATGATATATTAGGTACGTATTGGTTGCACGCTTGTTTTCCTTCTATTCATTATAGGATAAGGGTTGTGAAGTTTAACTTTAAAAATGAACCCGTGTAGAGTTGAACAAAGGAAACTCTATTGCTAGAGGTCGTATCATCTCTTTTGTAAAAGAATGCAAAATGATATCTATAGGTTGTTTATACCATATTATAGGAGTCAAAGATCTACACTGAAAAATTCCTCCCATTGAATCGATCCCCGTAGTGTGTGAATTTCAAAAGGTTTTTCCTAATGACTTTCTCGGTATTCCTCTCGAATGAGAAATTGATTTCGTATTGATTTGCTACCGGATAAAAAACCCATTTAATTTCCTCCTTATCATATGGCTTCGGTTGAATTGAAAGAGTTGAAGGATCAACTAAAAAATTTACTAGACAAAGGCTTCATAAGACCTAGTATTTCACCATGGGGTGATCCAGTTTCATTTGGGAAGAAGAAGGAATAGTCCTTGATTGTGTATTGACTAACTCCATCAATAAGGTCACAATTAAGAACAAGTATCCTCTTCCTTGGATAAATGACTTATTTGACAAACTCATAGGGGCAAGCTACTTTTCAAAGATTACCTTGAGGTCGTGATATCACAAAGTTAGTGTGAGAGGTGAGGATATTCCAAAGACGACATTTTGTACTAGATATGGTCATTATGAGTTCCTAGTAATGTCTCTTAGTCTCAATAATGCTCTAGCAGCATTTATAGACTTATTGAATGGAGTGTTTCAAAATTACCTTAACTCATGTTTCATTGTCTCATTGATGACATCTTGTTACATTCGAAGAATGAGGATATAGGTAATTTGAGGTCGGTATAACAGACCCTTAAGGAATATCAATTGTTTGCCAAATATAGCAAGTGAGAGTTTTGGTTGAGGTCGGTGTCATTTTTTTGGGCATATCATCTCTAGTGATTGAGTTGAGGTAAACCCAAGGAAAACAGAGGCGGTATAGAATTGGTCTAGACCATTGACTCCAAGCAACATTAGGAGTTTCTTTTGTGTAGCGGGTCATTATCGGAGGTTCTTGGATGGTTTTGCATCCATTACATCTCCCTTGACTACTTTGACTCAAAAGTGTAAGAAATTTGAGTGGTCAGAGGTATGTGAGAAAAATTTTCAATTATTGAATGATAGGCTCAGTTCCGCTCGAGTGTTGACCTTACCAGAGGGTATAAATGGTTTTGTTTTATATTGTGACACATACCGAGTGGCTTTGGGGTGTGTGGTTAAGCAACACGGGAAAGTGATAGCCTACGGCTTTATACAACTTAAGGTACCTGAGAAACTATCTAACTCATGACCTGTCCTTGATTTAGCGGCTGTACTGTTTATTTGAAATTATGGAAGCATTACTTATATGGTGTTCATGTTGACCATATTACCAACCATAAGACTTTGCAATATGTGTTTACCCATAAGAAAATGAATCTCCAGCAAAGAAGGTAGTTAAAATTATTGAAAGATTATGACACAAGTGTCCTCTATCACCCCGACAAGGTAATGTGGTTGCGGATTCCCTAAGTTGTATGACAATGAGTAGTGTATCCCACATTGATGAAGCCAAGAAAGACCTAGTGAGGGATGTACATAGGTTTGCAAGGTTGGGGGTAATATTAGAAGTTTATTCAAATTGTGGAGTAATTGTCCATGATAACTCTGAGTCATCCTCGGTAGTTGAGGTGAAGTCCAAGCAACACCTTGATAAATCATTGATGGAGTTCAAGGAATCGTTCCTTGGCAAGCTTAACGAGTCATTATCCTTAGGAGGGGACGATATTTTAAGGTGCCAAGGAAGATTATGTGTTCCCACGGTAGATGGGTCGAGGGACCGGATCGTACAAGAACACCATAGGTCTATCTACTCAATTCATCCGGGTTCGATAAAAATATACCATGACCTTAGGGAAATTTATTTATGGGAAGGTATAAAGAAAGACATAGCGGAGTTTGTCGGTAAGTGTCAGAATTTCAAACAAGTAAAAACGAACATCAAAAGAAGGGTGTCTTAGTACAAGAAATCAAACTTCCTACTTCAATATGTGAAGATGTCAGTATGTATTTTGTAGTGGGTTTGACTCGTACTCAAAAGTCATATCATTCTATATGAGTGGTTGTGGATAGGTTGACTAAGTCCGCTTGCTTTATTCACATCAAGTGAAATTATTCAGCAGAAGATTATGCTAGGATCTTCATAAATGAGATTGTGTGTCACCATGGTATTCTTTTATCCATCGTATATGATCGGGGTGCACAATTCACATCTAGATTTTGGAGGTCTTTTCAAAAAGAGTGGGTACTAAGGTGAAGTTGTGTACCGTTTTTCATCCCCAAACTGATAGTCACGCTGAGCATACTATTCGAAACCTTGAAGATTTCCTTAGGGCATTTCATATTGATTTGAAGTGAAATTAGGATAAACATTTGCCTTTGGTGGTGTTTTCTTACAATAATAGTTTCCCTTCATCCATTTCCATGGCTCCCTATGAAGACTTGTATGGAAGAAGGTGTAGGTCTCCTATAGGGTGGTTTGAAGTGGGTGAGTCTTCACTTCATTGTCCCTATTTGATTCATAAGACTTCAAAGAAAGTTCATATCATAAGGAACCTCTTTCAAATGGCCTATAGTTGGCAAAAGTTCAATGTCGACCATAGGAGAAAGAGATTTAGAGTTTGAAAATGTTGATAAGGTGTAATTTAAAATTCCACCAATTGAATGGGTTGTTAGATTTGGAAAGAAGGGGAAGTTGAGTCCTTGTTATGTGGGTCCGTACGAAATCTTAAAAAGGGTTGGTAAAGTTGCTATAAATTTGAAATCCCTAGTTAATTGTCTACAGTTCATCCAGTTTTTGATGTTTTTATGTTGAAAGAGTGTATTGGTTATCCCGAGTCTATTCATCCTATTGAGGGTCTTGGTGTCAAGGATAACCTGTCGTATGAGGAAGTTCAAGTTTAAATTCTTTAATGGAAAGTCAAGAAGTTAAGGAATAAAGAGGTGGTTTCCGTAAAACTTTTAATGGAAAAATCACCTATTTGACAGTACAACATGGGAGGCCAAGGACGAGATCAAGTCCAGTTACCCTCATATTATTGATAATTAAGGTTAGTCATTCGTTGTAATAATATAAATATGACTAGGAATTAAAGTTTCATGTTTTTTGGTGAAGTCTTGCAAAAATGTGCATTTTGAGTTGCATTAAAGTGAAATTAACACTTGAACTTGAAATTTTGCCTTTTTGGTTTGTTTGTGTTATGTTCTGAATTATGACATGGTGAGTCTTAGTGAAAAGTTATGTTACTGATTAATAAGTTTAAGTTTGTGCTAATTGACTCATGTACTGTATGTTGAGATCATGTGTATTGTAAGAAGAAAATACCACTTGATGAAGTCTTTGAAGCCTTATTAGTGGTAATTGGATTTCTTATATTGCCTCATTGAAATGATATGATTTATATTAATTTAATATTTTTGATTAGCTGGATTGCTAGTCTTGAGTCCATTCCTTCCTTCAAAAGAATTTAGTGTCACTCGGGGACGAATGTTCCCAAGGGGGGATAATGTAACACTTTGAAAATCCGAGACGAGTCTTAGATCCTAAATTAGGTGCCATGGGGTATAAAAACTGTTTTAAGACCTATTTTAATGAATATTGGTCATTAGGAAGTTTAAGAACCAAAACATCCAAGAACGTCCCTGACGTACGATTGTTTGTTCAAAGAGGTTATAAGAAAGCCTTAGCCTATTTGACTAGATTTTACGAGTCAAAAATCCATGAAATTAGGTGGAAAGGCGTAAAACATATTTTAAGGTTATTAGTGGTTGAAACATCCGGGTACGACTTCCCAAGGACAACCAAGCGCCCTTGAGGAGGACCCTTGCAAGTTGATGTCAACATTGCGTAGGCAGTGTGAATCCATGAGAAGAAGGCAAGGGTCCATATATGGATTGACGGGGCATCAATTCCAACCATAGACCAACACTTAGAACAATGGTGAAAGATTCCTCCTGCATGTTTTATTGTTGTTTCACTTTATTATTTATGGAGTTAGTAGGTTAATTTGGAGTATAAGCGAGTCTAACAAATTTAATTAACTTCACCTATAAAAACCCCAACCCTGTTGAATTTAAACACAATTTACCAAAATAAACTCTCTTCCTTCTCTATTCTTTCTCTATCTATTATGAAGCCACCATTTAACACAAGCTAGGGGGAGTTTTTGGGGGCCATAAAGAGATGATATCACCATCAAATCTTCATCAAACATTAAGGTGTGGTATCTATCAACCTTTGAGACCTATTTCTTCAAAGGGTTCCGTCAAAATATTTCAAAAGCTTGATTTTTCAAGTGGGATTCATCTAATCTCAAAATTGAAGTTATGAATTGAGTTGTTGATGATTTATTTAGTTTATATTGAAGATATTAACATGTATTTTAACTTGAGTCTGATAATTGTTGATGTTTTGGTTTAAATTGAATAACATGATTCTTAAACTCTAAGTGTAGGTTGTGTTCTTTATCTCTATCGTATTATGATCATTCAATTGACTTATTTATTGATTAAATTACTATCATATGGTGTTATTATTATTAAATTAAAATGAATTATAGGTCTATCTTGCTAGTTATTGAGATGTGATTTAGGTTGTGGAGTATAATGTGAAGTTGACCTAAGTATCTTGTCTTAAGCTATTATCTAGTGTTGAGTTGTGTTATAGAAGTGCAATCGGCCTTGTTATCTTATTGGTTATCATTGTGTGATGATGTTACTCCTGTATTTGGGATTAGTAATACGCTCAAATTTACTTCTTGAAAAGAAGTAAAAGCGGTCGCATCAAGTAAAGAACCTAACTAGTGAGATTGGGATTGTTTCCACGAGGAAAATAGTTCTGACTTAATATTCTATTTTTACTTCTATTAAGTCAATTATTTTCCAAAAAAATATAAATAAAGGGGTGTTTTTATTAATGTAATCAATTATCTAAATTAATGTAAACAAGTGACAGGTTCAAGTATTAGAGTTTAATCAAGTAATGAGAGTAACTATGGTGTAATTGTTCCCCACAGGGTCCTTACTCTGTAATTCTAGGTATAACAATCCTTTCCTAGTATCTTGCATTTAAAGTGTTAAGTTAGATATATCTAATTCCTTGGTCCGGCATCTAGAGAATTTCACTCCGCACCTCGGTCAGACTACGTCTGTTTCTTTACTAAATCTTATTTTTACCTCATATTAAGCATCATATTCGATATTTCATGAAGTTGTTAATTCATACCAACCGACAATACCCTATTCGATAGTATAAACTAAATATATTTTGATAATTGTTTACTTATTATCTACCTGGTTGATTCGGTAAAAAACAATAAGGCGAGTTATAACGTTGGCCATCAGTAAAAAAGACTTCTAAGCGAAAGAATTATCAATACATGCAAGAATCTATTCTAGAATGGTTATTTTAGCCAGGTTTTACCTAGTTATTTAGCAATGGTTCCCACAACCCTAGTTGTGGAGTTTATTTACCCATGCTAATAATTACACAATTCAAAATAATAATGTAAGAATTCATGCACTTACATTGAAGAGAATGAAAAAAATCCAGAAATTACTTGAATAAATCACAGTACACTAATAATCGATTCCAGAAAAAGTAATATCAAATCCTAAAATCAAAAGTTCAATATTAAGACAATAAAACTTAATATTATTCAAGAGTCTAACCCCAAAAATGAGGTTTTTTGAACTATTTATAAGAAACAAAACCCAATAAAAGAGGGAAGTTTTTATAAGGAAATATCTGCCAAAATCGCGTCTGAGTCGATGACTCTCGTGACAGACCATCGTGGTATTCCATCGCTCCATACTAAGCTCTTTTTGTACTGCTTTTCTTTATCAACTCTCTTTTACCCTCGATGTACAGGTGTGACGGATCATTTCAAGCACGATGGTACATCGAGGAGCTTCGTTTCAGAACACTTGAATCTTCTGAAGTTGGGTACTGGACTACACTTTGTAAGTATTGATGATTGTGCAAGAAGGATCCTCGTCGCTATGACATTCCGTTATACGCTTTCCTAGTCCCACACTTGGTATGTATTCTTGAAAATCCTTCAGCAGCCATTATCTTCTCACGATGGTTGACCCCTACGGACCCTCACAGTCAGGACGGACCTTCGTGGGGACGGTAGGTGGTAACATGTGCAATTTTAGCTCAATATATCTGCGTTCTCCTTTGGATATATTTCATGGAAATAAATAGAAAAGTACATCAAAAATCAATACAAAAATAGCATTAGACACACACTAAACTTATGGAAAAGACATAGAAAGTACTGTGAAACCACGGTACATAAACACCCTCAAATTAAATTCATTTTTTGTCATCAAGCGACGCATTATGACTCAATACAAAATCTTTATACAAGAGTATCCATAATTTACCTTTCACAATTATTTTTCTATGAATTTTGAATATTCACATTTTGTTTATGCATACTATCACTATTACTCTTGAATTATGTCTATCAAACCCTGACACAAACTCACAATAAACTAACACCTATCTCTTCGATGTCTCACCTAGGAGTTAATTTTTTCCGGTATTGCAACTAGTCTCATCACTTAAAAATAACATTCTCATTTTTCACATAATGATTACACATTGAGTATAAGGATTAATTTTCAACACCCGCTCGCAGAAAACCTTCACAACTCATTTACACGTACTGCCATAGGCTTGCCCTTATATTCAATGCTTTAAGTTCGCCATAACAACTCTTAGGATCATGATAGGACTTTATTAGCTTGTAACATAGGGTCAGAGTCAGGTAGGGTTTATTTAGGCATATTTTAGTGACTTGTTTCCCTCGTTGACATATTGGCTAAATGTCCTACCTTTTATCATTTTATTTTGCGCTATTTTTCAATTTAATTTGACCTTGCTATTATCCCTTTATTCTCCTTATGTGTAAGTGACTCTTCTCTTATCTTGTGCTTATTTTGGTTTTAATCTTGAGTTAATGTTGTTTTGTTCTTTCTTCCTCTTTATTCTTTCAACCCCACTTTCCAGAGTATTTCTCATAACAGCCACCCTCAACTCATGGCTTTGCCATGAGTCAAGGTTCACAATAACAAAGATTGGGTCAGGGCATTAAAAAGGTTGTTTTATGAATTAGCCACCCTCAACTTATGATTTAGGACTAAGTTGAGATGGTCATTTATAAGGAGGGACCAGTGCCAACACATTTTTCCCAGAAAAGATCAGATGTGTTAAAAAAGAAAGATCTATTTTAAGCTTAAACTATTTGGATCAATAAGGGATTACTTCATTTGGTTTTTCTATTATTTTAGGATAAAGATTGACTATTTCTAAAAAGGGCCTATGATCTTTTCCTAATTGTTTATTACGGCATACTTTTTAGAAGGACTAACAAAGTCAGTACCAATGGTGGAATATTCATATTTTCCTCACTTTCACTTGAAATCTCATTAAACTACAAGATTATCAGACACCGTGTTTGAATCTTAGATTTAGGGTCATGCTGTACTATATCTCTAAGTCATGCTTACAGCAACACATTTATCAGTTACAAAGACTAGTAACATGTTATTTTCATTGCATCAGGATATTATTTCTATTTTAGCCATCATGCCTCAAAGTTATACTATGTACAAAAGATATAGACATGCCTGTTCAACAATAAAAAAAATCTATCTCTTAGGGAATAAGAACATAGGAAAGAAAACATCAAAAGAGGACGGTGAGTTGGGCTACTTAGACTTCACCCTAGCACTCACATTTCATTTACCCCACCCTCAATAAAAAGATATGCAATTGTCCCGAATGCATAAAAGAATCTAAAATAATAGAGTTGTAGGTGAAGAAAATATTAGGCGCAAAGCGTCTATGATCAACAATCTGGTGGTTTCGGTATCCCAGAACCCACTCCCTTTGTAGTCTTAACTCTCTTGGGCACGACGGATGCTTGTGATGGTCCGTCGATAGGTCCATCAAAAGGTGTTGCAGACAAATTTTGTGCAAATTTTTTTGTGATGTGATACATGCAAATTTAAAACCCATTATGCTATTCTTTTGTATTTTTTGGACACAAACCTTAAACTATGTTCTAGCCTATACCTCTAGCAAAACGAAAACAAATATTAAGACGATACATTTTAGGAAATAAAAGGAAAGAAACATGTAAGTACTACAAAATATTGAAAAACTTATAGTTAGCTATAGCATAGATATATGTTTGCCTCCCAAAAAGCGCTTGATTTAACGGCGCGGCCTGACATAAGACAATTCAATACTAAGACTTCATCAAGGTTGTATTTCTCAATCACTTCATTCGCCATTTCAGCGTGCCCCAAATGGATTTTTATTCGATGTCCGTTCACCTGAAATCGCACACCCTCCTTGTTTTCCAACTCAACCGCTCCATGAGGGAATAGTTGGTTGATCATGTAATGACCAGTCCATTTTGATTTGAGTTTTCTCAAAAACAAACGCAACCTAGAATTGAATAAAATCACCAAATCCCAAACCATAATATCGCGTTTCTAAATGTTTTGGTCCTGGAACTTCTTCATCTTTTCTTTGTAGAAGGCTGAACTTTCATAAATTTTTAGGCTAAATTCATCAAGCTTATTCAACCCATTTTACCTCTGTTCAGCATCTTCTTTCCAATCCATATTAAACCTTTTTATTGCCCACAAGGCTTTATGTTCTTATTCAAACGATAAGTGACAAGCCTTCACATATACAAGTTTTTATGGGGATATACCTATGGGAGTCATGTATGATGTCCGGTAGTCTCAATTTAGACAGATAATCGATCGCTACTAGAATGTACTTTATCCCATGAGAACTCACAAAAGGCCCCGTAAAGTTAATACACCACACATTAAATAGCTCAATATCAAGAATGGGATTTAAAGAGAGCTCTTGCTTTCTCGATATGCCACCATCTCTTTTGCATCTCTAACATGCCTTAGAAAATTCATGAGCATCTTGGTGGATAGATGGCCACTATTTGCTACATTGGACGATCTTGTGAGTGGTGCAGATACTACTGTGATGTCTACCTACGGGTGAAGAATGGCATGCCTCCGAAACACGCAACATCTCCAGTTCAGGAACACAACGCCAAGTAAGCTCATCGGCATAACTCCTATACAATTATGATTCATCCCAAAAGAACTATTTCACATCATACATTAACTTTTTTCCTTTGATTTAAGGACAAGTCCGGTGGGATGATATCGCCATCCAGATAATTCGCAAAATTTGCGCACCATGGAATCAAGTCTTGAGAGGCAGCCAATTCATGCTCATCGGGGAAAGTATCATCAATTTCAGTCTTATCTCTTAATTATCTCATTGCTTAATCTTCTAAATGGGACAAATGATCAGCAACTTGATTTTCGCTCCCTTTTCTATCAATTGCCTCAAAGTTTAATTCTTGTAATAGTAATACCCAACGAATAAACCTCGATTTAACATCCATATTTGCAATCAAATATCTCAAAGAAGAATGAACATTATGAACTATAACCCTTGTGCCCAGCAAATAAGATGTAAATTTCTCAACAGCAAAGACTATTGCAACGAGCTTTTGCTCAATCACAATGTAGTTCTTTTGGGCTTCATTTAGGGCTTTACTAGCATAGTAAATGGGATAAAGGATTTTGTATCTTCTTTGACCCAATACCACACAAAGAGAAACCCCACTAGCATCACACATTATCTCAAATAGCTTGCTCCGATGCGGTGAAATAATTATAGGTGCAGTCTTTCAACTTACCAAATGCCTTTAGACAGGATTCATAAAAATTAAATTTACACTTTTTTCTCAAGAAATTTGCACAAAGGATGCAAATTTTTTGAAAAATCCTTGATGAACCTCCGGAAAAAACATGCTTGCACAAGAAAGCATCTCCCATCTTTCACAGAGATAGGTGGGGGAAGTCTCTCTATTACCTCGACTTTAGCTCGATCAACCTCTTTACCCTTCTCTGAAGTTCAATGACCCAATATAATACTCTCTTTCACCATGAATTGACATTTTTGACAATTTACGACTAGATTACAGTCTTTGCACATCTTAAGAACCTAAGACAAATGACTCAAACATTGCTCAAAAGAGTCACCAACCACAGAAAAATCATCCATCAACACCTCAATAGTGTCCTTCACTATATTGGAGAATAACAACATCATACATCTCTGAAATGTGGCGGGTGCATTTCATTACCCAAACCACATTCTCTTGAACGCAAATGTCTCATATGGACAAGCAAATGTAGTTTTCTCTTGATCATCCGGTGCAATAGAAATCTAATTATACCCCGAATAACAACAACAAAATAGTACCACCCCTTTCAGGCAAGTCTATCAATCATCTAATCCATGAATGGCATAGGAAAATGGTCTTTTTTGGTCTTTGCATGCTTGGACGTATAGTAAGATTAAAAAAGAGGTATTGCATAGGGGAATGATATATGCAATGAAAGGATGGAAACAGAGATTGATATGAGCGCTAGACAATGGTTAAGACTTCAGAAATTTAATTTCTGGTAATGCATACACACCCTCAAACCAGTCACCTGTCTCATTAGAACAAGCTCATTTTTCTCATTGTGGACCACAGTCATTTCCCCTTTCTTACATACACAATAAATAGGGCACACCCAACTACTACAAAAGATTAGATATATCACTTCGGACGTATCCGGACGTTAACCTCTTTAACATGCACATCTAGGTCATAGGAATCTTCCCCATCAATTTTGACAACTAACAAGTCATGAAACATTCAAAGGCACACTAGAACACATGCAAGCCCATAAGGACTAGTCTTTGAATGTATTAGTTATCCTTTTACATTTTACTTCAAGCTCAACCGGATTGAATTCAAAACTCATACACACATTAATTATGACAATTTATAGCTTTTAAAGCACAAGCGAAGCTCTAAATAATCCTATATATATTTATATCCTTACAAGCTGCACCACGAGGCAATGTATTCCTATCAAGTGTGGAGGGCACAATGTGCCACCATCTCCAAATATTAGCAGTGATGCCAATGTTTGGGTCCTCTTCAAAGACCCTTTAGGTTGTTCTTGGGGTGTCGTTACTGGACGTTTGGACCCTATAAAAATATTTTACCTAATTCATGTTCTTTGTTATAGGTTTTAGACATCATATAACAATCCCAAACAGTGACAAAACATAGGGACGTCTAGTAGTTCAAATTCTCTAGTTTTTGGACATAAAGGTCATCCTTCGACATTTATACTCTAAAACTTCTAAATTAAGTTAATTATATAAGTCTATTTCTACAAACATGACTTTATTAATCTTTTAATAGGTGAGATATTGTCTAGTTTTTAGAATTTCTGGTGTGTTGCAAAATGTAAAGGCTCATGAAACTATTATGTTATGACGTGTCTAAAGTTGTTTGTGATGATGATATTTGTTCCTTAGTTTTATAAAAGAGTTTCTCATAAGTTATATTGTGAAAGTTTTAATTATGTACTACTTGTCATACCTATGTAATGAATGATAGATAAAGTCTTGTACAAAAACCTATAAGAGGTCAAATATGCTATGTAAGTTGTAGGGTTTAAACTCGGGGCATTATAAAACTTATATTAGAGAATAAGGTCTTGGTAATTATTTTATGGTCCAAGGTATCAAAACCATTTCTAGTATTGTATTGTACATTAGTGTTAGTCTTGTCACATTCTATGAGCAAGAGGCTATAGGATGATAGAAGTTTCACTTTCTACATTACTCTTATATCGTGCCATAGAGTTGAGTGCTATATTTTTGTTTCCTAATATTTTTTCTTGTGTTTATAAGATATGAATAAAAAAAGGACACCCATAAGAAGAGAGGAGGAAGGAGTGGGTAATGCGGAAATTTATCCCTGTGGTGAGCAAGTCCCAATATCTAACCAACAAAATGTGAATGAGGTGGTTACTCCTCAAGTGACACAGGCTTGTAATGTTCCAACTATTGAAGTGGTTATGTCTTATGTGGAGATAAGGATTGTTGTTCACATTTAAAGCTTTAATCCAACTCATGAGGAAGAATCTTCAAACTTTCCATGGCACTTTGGTGGATGAAAATCCACAAGGATTCCTACATGAAGTGTTGAAGATGCTAGATGCTATGGGTGTGACTGCTCGAGAGCATGCAGAATTAGCTTCTTACAGACTAAAGGTTATGGGTCAAGTGTGGTTTTATCAATGGAGGGATGAAATACCCATACGGGCAGATCTAGTAGATCAATGAGTGTTTAAAACAAACTTTCTTGATAGTAATATTCCTAAAGAGTGGACGGATAAAAAGTTAGTGGAATGCATGAACCTTCTTCAAGAGTGAATGAGTGTAAAGGAGTTTTCTCTCCACTTCACCCAACTCTCTAAGTATTCCCCAAAAATTTTATTCAACTCTAGGGCTAGTATTAATAAGTTTGTGATAAGGGTGTCTAGAATGCTAGTGGAAGAGTGTCGTACGATAAGAATACATCACCACATGGATATCCCTAGACTCATGGTGTATGGTAATAAGTCAAAGATTAGAAATATGAATGTAGATGGGAAAGGGCCTAGGTCGGATGAACCAAGTCAACTTAAGTCTAAGAAGAGGTTTTTTAATCAATATATTTTCCATGGGGAACAAGGATAGTGTATCCAACCAAAAGTATCAAGGAGGGAGTGGTGATGTCTATAGATATGACAGACCTAAATGTACTACTTGTGGGGCTCAACATTTGAGTATGTGTATTGCTTGTACGGATTGTAGCTTTCGATGTTGTAATAGGGTGCATAAAATTAAGGATTGCCCGATAATCAAGGAAAAATAGAAGGAGATTATGTAAGATGAGGGATTGCCCGATAATCAAGACAAAAGAGAAGGAGACAAACAAGATCCTCACGATGGACCGTATCCTAATGATCCAATGAAGAACCATTTCTATGCGTATAACGCTAAGAAAGGAGATAATCCTAAATAAAGGCCTTCGTAAGTCATAGTCCTTTTGGCTATCCTTTATATGTTCCTTGATTGTTTAACCTATGTAGGGGAGAATGAGTTGAGTAGTAAGGTAGTTTATATCCTTATCTTTTCCTCTTATTCTTACTCAATCTTGAGACTAATATTTTTAGTAGTTTTGTTTGTTTTGGAGCCTTTCATATGAGTATGAATTGCATGCGTCCTTGTGTTATGAATGTCTTTGATTGCATCATGTCTTGCATGCTCTTGATGATATCATACTTACATGAGAAGGTTAGTATTTAATCTATATTTATCATTTCAATGTGTGGATAATAATATGTGCTTAATTCCCTTATTAGTCATTATGATTATATGTCAATGTATGATTTAAACATTTATTACATGTTGAGGTTTATAACTATGTCTTGAGCATGTATATTTTTGGATAACGTAATTCCTCCATCAATTAAATGAGAATAATAAAGTAAGAATGCAGTGTAGATTGTGGAAATAGTTCCAATTTTGTTTTGGTTGCTTAGAGTTCTTAATGATATGAAGTTGGTGTTCCTTTTATGTTAAATTAATTGACTATGAATATAATGTCCATGATTATATGTGTTGTCATCTGCTTCACTGCAACAAATCATTACACATTCAAAGGCACTCATAACATAAGGATAAATGCAACTCATACTAATATGCAACATTGTTAATCATTAAAGAACTACCAACAATTTTGGTCTCACGCCTTAATAAGGATAAAAGGAAAGATAAGGATATCAACAACCTTTCATTCAAGTCATTCTCCCTCTTATTGTAAAGCCATCTTCAAGGTCTCATACTTCAAGGTCCTAGTGTACCTCGAATAAGGTTGAAAATCATACTAACCTTAACTTATGAACATCAAGACTTACAATCAACCTCTCTACTAAAGCATAACACTCTCCTCTTAGGACTCAAGCTTAAACAAACTCTTCTAAACATGACTTCATTCAGATCTAAGGCACCACATAACTCAAACTCATAGCACAAAAATTTTCTCTTTCTCTTTCCACCTATTTAGGAAGATTCATTTGGGTACCAACATTCTATCTATATGAATTCCACTATTTTCTAGAATCACCTCAAAACTACCTTGCTAGGAAAACATACTATCTTTGCTCCTCATAAGGATAAGCGTAATCAAGAACTTCAATCCGATACAAGGACATCTACAAACCATTACCCATTCAAATGGATAACTTCCCACTCTTACTATTTTCCACATTCCTCCAACACTCATCACATATACACCATAACTTTCTACTATCATTGCACATAGCTCACAAGATAATTCATTATTTCTAAAAAGGACTTCAATCTACAAATATAACTCTCATCATGATAAAACTACACCACACTACAATTTCCCATCAAAATACCACAAATCTCATAGATCACATATAGCCGTATGTGGAATCACATCACAATTGCGTACTTGACCTTTAAGAGGTCTTTTACTAGACATTAACTATGATTCATTCCATAAGACATAAAATGTAGTGCAAAATTAAAAAATTTCACGACATTAACAATGATAAGGAAATTTCTTTTATAAATACTAATGTGAAGTCTCGTCGTTACAAGCAAACTTAAAAACACAACTTATATATCATATGGACATGACCCTTTATATTGAATGAAACTAAATTAGAAGTTATATCAATAGAAACTAAGAAACTGTAAGTATGCCCTCGAAGATATGAAGACATACTTAGTCTTCATAGAGTGGATTTCGAAGCTTTCGTTTTAGTTTTTAACTTGCCTCCAACCTATGCCTATAAAGTATAGAAAAGTATGGGGTTAGTACAACACAATGTACTAAGTATGTCATATGAAAAAACATGCAAAAAGGGACATTTTTGTAGGACTAAGCTTTTAAGACAATTAAGTAAAACTTCCATGATATAGAAGTCAAATAGCATATAGATTATCATTTAGTACATAAGAAATGACTTCCAAAATTTTAGCATAAAGGACCACATTATGGTAAACTCCAAAATATCACAGTGAACATACCTTACTTCAACTCACATTGAACTCATTTACTTAGAAGTATCCCTAACAAAGGTTAGTTATGACTCACAAAGGTAGACACGAAGGAATCGCCCATACAATTCTTTCAATGAACACCTAAGAGATCCTCAAATCTACCCATTTATAGGCTTACTTCGCATGGGTGACAAGTATACACTTCTATAACTAATCATTCGAGATCACACTTTTATTTCGAACATAAAATATGTACCCCTCCCCAAGTGGACATGGAAGTTACACCAAGTGCAATATGAAAATAGCAACCAATACAAATAACCACAAGTTGTTCTCCATAAGGATTCCATGAGGTTGGTTATGCCACATTAATTATTCATAATATAATTACACAATAAATATTCTTAGCATGCTTTCCTAACAATAGAAACAAATCAAGATAACTTCATTTCATTACGTAATAACACATTCATATATTAAGGACAAAGTCACACCAAGACTCCCCTTTCAAGTGTGTACTTGTTAAATGGATAAATAGCATCCCATACGACCACTACCCTATGTAGTACACTTTTAGGAGACTTACTTCATCATAGTATTTTGTGGAGGATAGCTTTAACAACATAGATCATGAGAGCTAGACACGAAATCCAAATATTAACACGTATCAGATGAGGGATCCCAGCTTGCCTAAGGTAGGGTCATTATTTTATCCTTTACGTGGATTGTCCAATAGCTAAGTTCACTATGGGGGCACATAGTTATGAGATAAGGATATTTTTTTCCAATTAACTCACTCTCTATCACGAGGAGTACTCATCTCAAGAGATACATTGGGTACCACATCTCTACTCACATTGTGAACCCACTCTTTCTTCAAATCCTCTCAGTGCTAAGCATAACTACCTCCCCCCCCCCCCGTCTTAAACATTCATTACTATAGGTTAAGGGACACCAAATTAGTACCACATCTGAACTCATGAAGGTTATTTATCCGTAGAGGTTACGTTGGACACCACATTTCAACTAACGAAGTTTATCCAGCTTCCAACCTATCTTTGAAATATCTTGAGAATAGTCTACACGTGATCACACCTTTCACATAATCATTATTTTCATAACATTGACTTCTAAACATGCTTGCATCTTCATTCATCATATTACACACTTTAACTGTCTTTAATATACAACCACATCACTGAGACATAGTCTCTAAAAACATATATTTCAAGCTTCACAAAGCACATCAATAAAAACATCATCATTATCACTTTACTTTCTATATTATGCCTTCATGTTCATACTCTCATTACACTTGTAAATACACATTCACATACTTGAAGTAAACACACCCACCAAAGGTGGACCATAGAACTCAAGAGCAATTAACAATAAGAACTAAACAATATAACCAACTTCCTATTCATTGAAGCTTTCACCAACTATTAACATGTTAATTAATAATTCATCACAAAATAGCCCTTAGAGAAGTATCTGATTCACAATATAACTATAAATACAAAATATCTCTAACATTCTCTAATCATGATCCTAAAACACATTTAATAATCCAAAAGTTGATAGAAAACATAAAAATGGTATCATTGAAGTTTTGACACTAAAATAATGATTTATTACTAAAAAATACTCATCTTAATCATTCAAACAATTTTCATGCAAAGGCCCTTAGTTAGAATCAAGGAATAAAGAAATTTGAAGCCTGAAACCTTTTAGAAATCTATTCGAAGTGGCTCCTTGAATAAAAGAAAGCTCAAGAATGGCCAGTATAACCTAACATGAAGAAACCAATCAGAATTTAAGAAGAAATACATTTGCATTCATAGCCTAATCTCAAAGACCTTGACCTTCGATGGATTCTTTAGGGGGTTTTGGAAGAAAATAACATTTCAGGGATTTGGGAATTTTTTATTTCTAATTGAGGGTTTCGGTTTTATGATTGGGGAATGAGTATAAAATGACCTAAAATTAGTACATCACACACACCCAAAATACCCAAAACATCCCTACATCAATTGGACCATTTTCCAAAGTCTAATTTGACTTTAAAATGATGTGACCAAAACTGGGCAGTGGTTGCGCGTCGTGGAGGAAGCTCATTATTTTGCCTCCCTACATTTTACAGGTAGTGAACCTCATGTCACTAGCACGACGCACAAGAAAATTCAGTGCCAGTAGTGCGAGGAAGTTGCTTCCATATTCTGGTTTTGCACGATGCCTTTGGCAGCTTCCTTGTCCAATGTATGGGTCCTCCTTTTTGACCCTTAGGGTGGTCTTTGAGGAGTCTTACTCAAATGTTTTGACCCTTGATATGTCCGTAAAGGTAATAGGTTAATATTACTTGTTATAGACAGCAAAGACATGCAAAATAAACTAGGACAGGCTAGCACACACACATGGCTTGTTTCCGAACTTCTTGACTGTTCATTGACGTTTGACCTCTAAATATCGCAAAACTGACTTCTAATGCTAAAATACATCATTTTATATCATTATTAATAAAGAAAAAACATGTGAAGCTATAGTTATACCTAGTTCATTTTGAGGGTGAAACATTACTCCCCGTCTTGGAACATTCGTCCTCTAATAACTCTTAAACACTTTCAAGGACAAAAGGGACAAAACAAGCAGCATGCCAAACATATAATCAAGGTCATAACATTCATATTCAATGATAAACTTACAATCAAAACCAATTTCATATCATTAGGCATTTAAACAACATAAGAAAATTTTGAAAATTTCCACAATTCAAAGCACACACTTAATTTATCACTTTCATTTCATGGAGTAACTACATTCTCCAACATCATATATGCTCACTTACTTCATATCTACACACAGTGAAATCATTATTCATGAAAAATGCAATTTGTCAAATTCCTAACTTCTTTACAGGGAATATAAAATACATACTGTGAAACATGCTAAAAATTCACTAATTAATCTTCCAAGAAATTTAACATGAAAGCACAAAAACATGAGAGATAAGACCATACCAACTCATCTTATAACATAAACACAAAAACTTTGAAGAAAGTAAGAAATATTATTAGCTACACCTTAACATGATAAATGTAGGTTCACTACCAATCTCCCTGTGAAATAATTATATCATCAATAGCATACAAAACATTAATGCATCAAAGGCACTCGTAACATAAGGAGAAATGCTACTCATACTAATATGAAAGACTCTAATTCATTACCAAACAACCAAGGATTTTGCTCTCAAGCTTTAATAAGAGTTGAAGGAAAGATAAGGATATCAACTAACTTTCTACCCAACTAACTTGAAGATAGGGTAAATCCATCTTCAAGATCTCATATTTAAAAATTGAACTATGCCTCTCATAAAGTGGAAAATCATACTAACCGTAACTCATGAACGTCAAGATTTATTAATCAAGTATAACATCCTCCTATTAGGATTAAAGCTTAGACAAACTATCTTAAACATCACTTCATTAAACTTTTAGGCCCCACATAATAAAATATCATGGAATGGAAATTTCCTCTTTCTCTTTACACCCATTTAGGTAGATTCATTTGGCAATAACCATTCTAGCTATATGAATTCCACAATTTTCTAGCATAACCTCAAAACTACTTTGCTAGGAAAACATACTATCTTTCCTCCTCATAAGGAATACGCCTACACAAGAACTTCAATCCAACACAAGGACATCTAATAACTATTACCCATTCAAAAGGGAAACTTCCCACTCTTACTATTTGCCACATTCCTCCAACACACCTCACATCTACACTATATCTTTCTACTTTTTCACATATCTTACAATATAACTCATTATTTCGACAAAGGACTTCATTTTACCAATATAACTCTTATCATGCTAGAACTACTCCACAATAAAATTTCCCATTACTATACCTCCAATCTCATAAATCACACATAGTGGTAAATGGCATCACATAAAAATTTAACAAATCCACCTTACCATAGACTCATCTAGTCACAAGACGACAATAAGCATCAAAAACTTATTTTTTTTCTCCCTCAAACTTTTCATCATCACCTCTGCCAAGAAATTATCTCTAGAGGACAACGCAAAATGGAAATAAAAGAGATCATATGGAGTTAAGTTCTACGGCACAACATGAGATTTTAGAAGAAAGTGAAACTTCTATCGTCTTATAGCCTCTCGCTCATGGATGTGTCGCGAATCATACTCTACTAGACGTTTCTTGTGAGACTTTGGACCTTAAACTACCTTCCCAATGTCGTATGCTCTGACAAAAAGGTTGTGATGACCCAAGAATACACCCAAAAAGAAGGTTTAACCCTTAGGTCAGACAATTCATACTTGACTTTTTTGATGTATTGTACTAGCCATATGCTATCATTCATCACATAAAACACGAAAAGTAGCAAAGAATTAAAAAATATACGACATTAACAATAATAAGAAAATATATTTCATAAATACTAAAGAGTAATCTTCTCGTCACAAGCCACCTTAAAGACAAAAAACATAAATATTCTAGGGACACGACCAAATATAATGAATGGAAATGCATAATATGTTTAATAATAGAAACTAACAAAATAGAACTATGTCGTCGAATATATGTGGACATACATAGTCTCGAGAGAGACAATTCCAAAGCATGATTTCTAGACTTCAACTTGCTTCCAACCCATACTCATAAATTATATAAATTTCTGGGGTTAGTTTAAGAGAATCTACCAAGTATGGCATATGCAAAAACATGCATAAAGGGACGTTTTAGTAGGAATAAGATTTCATGCCAATTAAGTTAATATTTCATGAATATAAAAGTGGAATAGCGTATATATCATCATTTAGTACATAAGAAAGGACTTGCATAATTTTAGCATAAAAGACCACTTTATAGTAAACTCCAAAATATCACATTGAACTCAGCTTTACAATGAACTTACCTTACTACAACTCAGAGTGAACTTATTTCCTTTGAAGTTTCCCTAAAAGGTTATTCTAAGACTCACTAAAGTAGACATGAAGGAAGTGCCCGTACAATTCCTTAAATGCGCACCTAAGTGATCTTCAAGGATACCCATTATAGGCTTACTTCACATAGGTGACAAGTTTACCCTTCTATCACTAAGCATTACAGAACACACTTGTATTTAGAACGTCACATAGGTAACCTTACCTAATTTGAATTGCAAGTTAAACAAATTGCAGTGTGAGAATAACATTCCATACAACTACTCCCGCTTGTGATCCTTAAGGATTCCTTGAGGTTTGGTACACCACATTCCTTATTTGTAACATCATTATACAAGACATAATCTTAACATGATTTCTTAGCAGTGGACATTAAGCCATATAACTTTATTTCATTACATAAATACCCTATTCATACATTAAAGACAAATACATATAATCCCTTTTCAAGTTTCTACTTGTGTAATGCATAAATAGAGTCACATACAACCACTATCTTAGGTTGTGCACTCTTTATGAGATTTAGTTCATTACATTCTTTTGTAGGAGATAGCTTCAACAGACATAAACAAAGAGATTTATACATTGAATCCAGATATTAACCCCTCTCGGATGAGAGAACCCGAAATGCCTAAGGTAAGGTCATTCTTTTAGATTTTACATGGATTGACCAATAGCTACTATTGTGTGGGTTCATAGCTAAGGAATAAGGATATTGCTTCTAAATAAATAATTATATACTCATGAGTAGTAATTATCCTAAGAGGTACATTGGGTACCACCTCTGTACTCATAATGTGAACCCACCATTTCTTTAAATCGTCTCGGTTTTAAGAATAACTCCCTTGGAAGTCTTAAACATTTATTACTATAGGTTAAGGGATAGCTAATTAGTACCACATCTCTACTCACGAAAGGGAACTTAAAACTAGTGGTTACATTGCACACCACATCTCTTCTCACATAGGTTATCCGAACTCCAACCTATCTTACAAATCTTTTGGGAATAGTGAGGTCGCCACTAAACACTTTATCTTAATTCAAGAAGAGTGTTCACCCCAAAACTTCTTTTATTCATTCACATTCTTTAGCTTCGTGTGTACATGTGAGCACACCTTTCACATAATCACCATTTTATAATATTTACTTCTAAACATTCTTGTATCTTCATTCATAATATTACACTCATTAACATGCTTCACATATATAAATACCTTATTTAGATATAGTCTCTAAAATCATAAATTTCAAGCTTCATCAAATACATCAACAAGAACATCATCATTATCAGTTTACTTCACATATAAAGCCTTCATGGTCATACTCACATTACACATGAAAATACATATTCAAAGAATTCAAGTAAATACCGCCGCCAAAGGTGGACCATACAACTCAAAAGCACTTCACAATAAGATTTAAACAATATGACCAACATACTATTAATCCAAGATTTCACCACCTATTAAAAAAATCTTGAACAATTCATCACAAACTATCCCTTAGGGCTTTAGATAAATCACAATCTAATCATGCTCATTAAACCTTTTGCAAAAGCTAAAAATTGTTCGAAAAAATAAACATGGTTTCACTGAGATTTTGGCATTGAAATTATCATTTAATACTAAGAAAACTCGTCTTAATCATTCAAGCATTTTCATGAAAAGACCTATACTTAGAGTCAAGGAATAAAGATGTTTGAAGTTTTAAATCCTTTTATAAATCTCTTTGAAGTGGCTCCTTGAATCAAAGAAAGTTCAAGGATGGATACCATAATTTAACATGAATAAACCCACGAGAATTGAATAAGAAATCCGTTTGCATTCATAGCCCAAGTTGCAAGACCTTGACCTTCAATGGAGGCTTGAGGGGGTTTTGGACTATAAGAACTTTTGAGAGTTTTGGGAATTTTTTATTTCTAGTTGACGGTTTGGGGTATATGATGGGGGAGTGAGTCTATAATTAACTATATTAAGTATATAACACACCCCCAAGATACTCAAAACACCCTTACATCAATTGGACTATTTCCCAAAGTCCAATTTGGCTTTATACGACGCGAACAAATCTGGGAAGTAGCTGTGTCGCGGAGGAAGCTTCAGTGCCAGGTGTACGACGCGAGGTGGCTTCCACATTCTGGTTCTTTATGCTTCTTTTGGAAGCTTCCTTGTCCAATATTTTGTTCGTCCTTTGGGACGCTTAGGGTGGTCCCCGAGGTGTCGTACTCAAAATTTTGACAATTTGTATGTCCTTCAAGGGAATAGGGTAATCCATATTTGTTTATGACACCAAAAAACACGTATTAACATGCACAACAAATAATGACACACTAGCACACATAAAAGTCTAGTTTTCAAACGTCTTGGTCGTTCCTTGACGTTTGACTTCCAAACTTTTCAAATTGACTTGTAATAATAAAATACATAATTTAAGTCATTATTAACATATCAAGCATATACAAATATCTATTTCATAATAGTTCATTTTGAGGGTGTAACACAACCTCACTATTCCTAGAGCTTTCCAAAGTTAGGTTAGAGGTTGCATACTCTTCGTGAGATGAGATGTGGTATTTAAAATTAAACTCTACGCATAATTATTCTTTGTAGGTTGATAATTAGTATTATATATCTATCTATCAACCAATAACTCATGATTGTAATAAATGTGTAAGAATATGTAGGGAACTTATGTTTATCATTGAGAGAATTTGAATAAAGGGTGGATACTCTTCGAGAGTAGAGAGTGTGTATCCAAAATACCTCTTAAGATAAGTTCTCTTCGTCAGTTAACATGAGTTATTTAGAGGAAATCTCCTTATCAATTAATTATGCGCCTGCATGGGTAAAGCTATTGGAGATGCATGTAAAGGTTAAAAACGAATGACCCTACCTTACGAAAGTAGGGATCGCTCACCTGGTAGGGGTTAGTACATGGATTAAGCATTTAGCTCTCATGGTATATGTGGTTTAAAACTATCCACTACAAAATAATATAAATTAACTAAGTCTTCTTAAGGGTGTCTTTCTTTGGGTAGGTTTTTGAATGGGACGTCATCTATCCATTACACAAGTAGACATTTGGAGGGTGTCTTAGTATGTCCTTATATGAAAATGTATTAACGGGTTACTCTATGATGTTAGTGAATCATGTTGATTTTATGTCTAATGTTAAAAATGTATGTTAAGGTTATGTATAATGTGATTAAAGCTATGTAAAGAATTGAATGTGATGTGTCTAGTCTACGATGATTCCTAAGGAGCACAAAGGTGGGAGTAGTAGTATGGGATGCAACTTTCGCATCGTACTACTGTAACTTGGGGGTTGTCTTGGAGTATGTTATTTATGTGAAGTTCCTAAATTCATATATAGTTTCTTTAGTATCTAGAGTAATGAATGTAGACTTGTTGAACTTAAATGAAGCATGCTTATCTTTGGAAGTCTGAAGGATAACCTAGGTATGTATTAATGAGGTTGTATAGGTGGTCATTTCCTGTCTTACCTAGGAGAAAATTATGATTATTTTTTATAAAAAGTTCTAAATGATAAATATATTACTTTATGAAAATGAATAAATGATGAAGATCATGAAAATAATACGTTTATGTAAATGATGACTTGTATGATACTTTGTAAACTTTATTCATGATGGTTTTACTAAAATAACATGAAAAGCATGTTTAACTGAGATGTCCTCTGGGGTATGTTTTTGCATGATGTCATACTTAGTACAATGTTATTACAAACATCAAATTCATCTATATTTTTATAAGTATAGGTAAAAGTCTAGTGATGATTATTAGAAGGCGAAGCTTTGAAGTCTATTTTCTCAAGATTGATATGTCAGAGGACATAATCTATGATTATTTTAATTCATTCATTTAAAGACTTATAACACTTAGTACGTTTTCATTAAATATAAAGGGTGGTGACCTTAGGATGTTAACACATGTCTAAGTTTGCTTCTAATGATGAGTTTTGTTCCTTAATTTTAGTAAAGTGTTTATTGTTAGTAATGTAGTAAAAATTATTATTCTGCATTACTTCTCATACATATGTAATGAATGATAGCTAAGAGGCTTGTACAAGACCTCCTAGAGGTGAAATACGCCGTGTCACTTCTAGGGTTTACCCCTGGGGCGTTTGAAACTTGGTATCACAGAATAATATTTGGGAAATAGTTTACTATCCAAAGTATCAAAATCCACGTCTAATAGAGTCTTATTGATAGGTTTAAGTCACGATACATCTATGAGCAAGAGGGTATTGGATGGTAGAAGTTTCACTTTCTGCATTATTCTAGTCTCGTGACATAGAGTTGAATTCTATAAGTTTCTGTCCTTATATCTTCTCTTCTGTTTATAGGATAGAAATATGAGAAGGAAACCCTAAAAAAGATAGAGAAAAGAGTTATTAACGAGGGAGTTCATCCTCGGTGTGAGCAAGTTGTAATAATCAAGAGAATGTGAATGAAGAGGTTTCCTCTAAAGTGTCCCAAGCTCCTCAAGCTCATAATGTTGAAGAGAATATGTATAATATGTATATAATGGATTATTTTTGCTTTTATTGCTTTGAACTATCTCATTATTACTCAAGATCAAGTTGTCAATAATCTTGTGGTTGACAAAGCTAGCCTAGGGGATGGACATCAAGAGAACCTTAATGCAAGTACTCCGGCTTATTGAATCTAGAATTTCATAAGGATGTATCCTCCCACATTCCAAGGCACTATGGTGGATGATTATCCAGAAGACTTCATAGATAAGGTGTTCAAGGTTGTAGATTCTAGGGTAGTGACTCCTAGGGAGAATGATGAACTAGCCGCTTACCAACAAAAGAATGTTGCTCAAGTGTTATTTGAGCAATGGAGGGATGAAAGACCTATATAAGAACGCCTGATAGATTGGGAAATGTTTGGTAAGAACTTTCTTGAAAGGTTTTCTTGATTAAATGGAGGTAGAAATATTTAGTGGAATTCATGAAACTTCATCAACGGGGAATGAGTGTGAAGGATTATTTTCTCAAGTTCACCCAACACCATAATTATGCCCCAGCCTTTGTAGCCAACTCTAGGTATATAATGAATATGTTTGTGATGGAGGTGTCTAGTATGGTTCAGGAAGAGTGTCGTACATTAATGGTCTATCATGATATGAATATATCGAGACTCATGGTGAATGCTCAACAAATTGAAGAGTCAAAGCTTAGAAATATGAATAAATTTGGGAAGAGAGCTTGGTCGGATGAAACTAGTAAACCTAAGTCTAAGAAGAGGTTTTATTATAAAAATTCTTCCATGTGAAACCGGTATAGGGTTTCCAACAATCAATTCTCAAGAAGGGAGTACAGGTGTCTATAAATATGAGAGCCATAATTGTACAACTTCTGGGAAACAACATTTAAATAATTATGTTGCTGGTACGGATGGTTTCTTTTGATGCGGTAATAGGGATAATTATATGAGGGATATTCCGGTCATAGAGGAATAACCAAACGACACCAATTAAGGTCCTCAAGATCGCTTGGGTTCTAATGCTCCAAAGAAGAATCATTTTTAATGCTCTTCCATCTAACAAAAGAACTAATCTATCATAAAGGCCCCGGTAAGTCATAGTTCTTATAGTTGTCGTTTATATGTTCATAGATGGTTTACCCTAAGTAGGGGAGAATGAGTTGAGTAGTAAGGTGGTTTATATCTTTATGTTTTCCTTTTATTCTTATTCAAGATGGAGATAAAAATTCCTAGTAGTTTTTTATGTTCTAGAGGCTTGCATATATTATTAGTTGCATGCCTCCTTATCTTATGAGTGCGCTCAATTGTATCATGTCTTTCATTCTCTTGATGATATCATATTTACATGGTAATGTAGGTAGATAATCTATATTTCTCATGTCAACGTGTGGCTAATGATATTTTCTTAACTTCCTTATGAGTCATTATGATTATATGCCAATGTGTGATTTAATCATTTATTAAATGTTGAGATTTATATTGATGTGTTGAGCATGTTTAATGTTGGAGAAGGTGTTTCCTCCATAAATAAAATTAAAATGATGAAGTTAGTGTGCACTTTAACTTGTGGAAATATTTTCAAATTTGGTTGTGTTGCTTAGAGTGCTTAATAATATGAAGTTTGGTTTCCTTAAAATATAGGTTCATTGAGTGTAATTGCTATATCAATGATGTGCCTTTGAGCTGCTTATTAAGTCCTTCATGTCCTTGAAATTGTTTAATTTCATTGAAGGACAAATTCTTTTCTAAGTGGAAGAGGTTGTAACGACCCTTAATATGAAATAAGTAAAAGTAGAACTTCGCATGTGTTTAATGAGTTAATATTTGTTAAAATTCTTACTATTAAAAATAGAGGTCAGTTTGAAGAATTTGAAAGTCAAATGTCAACAAACAACCATGAAGTTCGACAACTAGTCATCTATGTGCTTATGTATGTTATAGTCATTCTTTGCATGTTTTATGTGTTCTTTGGTTTCTAAATTTATAGGGAAACACTCTAATACCTAGATGAGAATTTTAGGGTTGAAATTTCCTGGTACGACTCCCTAAGGACAACCTTAAGGGTACTTCAAGAGGACCCAAGACATGGCATTAATGCTACCGAACACTTCCCAAATTACAAGCATGATTGACACTCCTTTAGTCAAATGACTCCCCGTTGTGTTGGGACGTAGATCTACACAAAATAGTTTCAATATTATCCCCCATATGTGATCCTATGAATCAAATAATTCACATGTTGGACGGATTGTCCATCAGACAATGCCCCGTACTTAGTGTCCGTCATTTTGAAACCTGCAAAAGTGCCTACAATTTTGGTCAAGCTTGGGGAGATTTGTTAAATTAAACCAAGTCTTTTAAAAGGTATGGAAGGTTTTTTTGGGGTTAATTATTAAGTATTTTAAGTTAGACTGTACTATGAAAACTTAATTTAGACTTCAGTTTGAAAAAATCAAAACCCCTCTCACAAGAAAATTTCTCTTAAGACCCCATTGAAGTTTGAACACAAGGTAGAGCTAGGATGGAATGTTTTATGTGATTACTTCACTGAAGATTCTGGTTTTTTGCCTATAAAGGTATGGTAGTTCACCCTTGATTCATTGAAGAAGCAAATCCAAAGACCTAAAAAAATAGGTTTATAATTCTTAAATTTTTTTATTTTGAATTCTAAGCATGGGTACTTTGCATGAAAATGTTTTAATGGATTGATTGTGATGTTTTCAATGTAAAGTAATTGTTTTATGATAAAAAAAACTCAATGGACCCATTATCATAAAAATTCTCAAACATTGACTTATGTTGGGGTTTGATAAGTCTTATTAGGTAATGTTAGAGTTGTGATTTCCTTATATTGAATTATGATTATGTACATCAATATTTCCTTATGTCGATGATTTTATTGAAAGGTTGAGAAAATTTGGCAAGGTCTTTGATGAAGGGTAGAAATATCTATTTTGTTTAGTTCTGATAGAATTGATCTTGAGTAGTACGGTCCACTTATCATGGCGGTGTTTAGTTTATTTATATGATCTTATATATGTGAATTGTTATTATTGTCATTAGGGAATTGAATGCGAATTTAAAGTGATATTATAATGTATATTCACGATTTAGGTTATAAAGTTTAGAAACTGTCTTGATGGTACTATGTCCTAATGAAGTATAATTTGAATGTGAAGCATGATAGTGTCTGAATTATGATGAGTGTAGTATGATCATGGTTAGAAGTCAATGTTATGAATAATGATTATTATGTGAAAGGTGTTCTTACATATACACACATACACTCTATGAATGAATGAATGGAGTTAATGAATGAAAATGGGGGACCTAGGGTAGACACTCTTCATGAGTGAGATAAAGTGTCTAGTATCATCCTTATTATTCCTAAGAACTATAGTGAGTGAAAAGGGGGATTGTAAGGTGAACAATATTCATGTGTTGAGATAAAGTGATTAGTAGCAACCTCACTTTTCGAAGGAGCTTTCCAAAGATAGGTTTGAGGTATGGACCTGTTCGTGAGTTGAAATGTGGTATTCAACAATAACCACAAGGGATAACTACTCTTTCTTGGTTGAGATATAGTACTAAATGTATATCCCTTAACCTATAGTTAATGAAGGTAATGAATGTTTAAGAATCTGTGGGAAAATTATGCTTAGTACCGAGTAAATTTAAAGAAAGGGAGGATACTCTTCGTGAGTAAAGATATTGTATCCAATGTAACACTTGAGTGAATGCTCTTCGTTACTTAATATGAGTTACTTAGAAGAAATCTACTTATACATTAATTATGCTCCCATATAAGTCAATTTATTAGAGATCCATGAAAAACCAATAAAGGAATGACCCACCTTAGGAAAGTAGGGATCCCTCATTTTGTAAGGGTTAATACCGGAATTCCATGTAATGATCCAATAGTTTATGTCGATTAAAGCTATCCCCACAAATGAATATGAATCAACTAAGTGTTCTTATGGGTTTACTACTTAGGGTAGGTGGTGGAATGGAATGTCATCTATCCATTGCAGAAGTAGACATTTGGAAGGGATCTCGGTGGGTCCCTATATGAAAATGTATTAATGGGTTTCTATATGATTTTAATAGAGAATATTGACTTTATGTATAATGTTAAAGAATTATGTTGAAATAATGTCTAATTTTATGAAATCTATCTAAATTATTGAATGTGATATGCCTAGTCTAAGGGGATTCCAAAAGAGAACTAAGGTTGGAATAGTAGTATGGGAAGCTACTTTCCCATTGCACTACTGTAACTTGGGGGTTGCCTTGGAGTATAGTCTCTATGTGAAGTTCCTAAATTTATGTAGGGTTCTTTAGTAACATTAGTAATGATTGTTCACTTGATGATGTTAGATGAAGCATGCTTATCTTTGATAATCATAAGGATCACCTAGGTGTGTACTGAAGAATTTGTATGGACGGTCTCTTCATGTCTTACTTAGGAGGTCTTAAGATAACTTTTGATAGGATTTTCTAAATGATAAATGGATTACATAATTGATATGGATAAATGTTGAAGTTCATGAAAATAGTACGTCTATGATACTTTGTAAATTTTATTCGTGAAGGTTTTACAAAAATAACATGAAAAACATGTTTCAACAAAAATATGCTCTTTAAGCATATTTTTGCATAATGCGATAGTTAGTACATTGATTTAACTAACTCAACATTCATCCATATTTTTATAAATATAGGTGAAAGTCTACTTAATGTTTTTAGAAGGCAAAGCTTGGGAAGTTGTCTCCAAAGTTGTGTATGTCCTCACACGTTCAAGTACATGATCTATGTTTCTTTCAGTTCTTTCTTTTTAAGACTTCTTAAGACTTAGTATGGTTTTTTTCAATGTAAGCGATCTTGATTCGATGTTGCTAATAGGTATCTAAAGTTGCTTGTTATGTTGAGACTTGTTCAATAGTTTTATAAAATAGTTTCTTATAAGTTTTATTATGAAAAGTCAAAATTCCGCATATGTAATGAATTATAACAAAGAGGCTTGTACATGACCTTTGTGAGGTCAAGTACGTCATGTAACTTCTTGGATATAACCTTTGGAAGTTACACAAACATATTTCACTTGAGGATATTTGGGACAAGTTTTCTTGTTATGACCCTCTGTACCACATCAACTACATGTCACTTTAAATCTGTTGAATTTAACCTCGTTAAATTCCTTTTTACGATTGTAGCCTGGCGTTCTCCCTGGTAACATCCTAATACACTCAAATTACACCTCTAAAGAATCATAACAGATCTTTATCATGTAAAGAACCCTACCTGTAGGTAGGTCAATACCATGAGGAAAATAGCTTAGAGTTAAACCTAATTAAAGATTTTATTCATTTAACCAATGTATTTGTGGTAACAAGTAATAAAAAGGAGGGGGGGGGGGGAGGTATGTGAAACAAATATGGGAAATTATGTAAGTAATTATTGACCAAGATTCAAAATTTAGTTGTTAACAAGACAATAAAGAAACTAGAGCATAAGTGTTTCCTCTAAGCTCATAACACGATAATCCTAGTAATAGCAACCCTTTCCAAGTGTATTAAATGCAAAGTAATAAGTTTTTATCTTTAAATATTTGGTGTAGCGTCTAAAGAATTTCACCTTGCACCTTAGCGTAGCTTTCACTCTTGCACCAATGCACATTTAGATTATTAGATGGTATCACACCAAAACAATGTTGATAATTCTTTTATTATTAACAAGTTCCTTTGTCTGGAAAGTAGCAACAAGTGGAGATCAGATGTTCGCCACCGTTAAATAAACGTCTAAATTAAAGAAGTATCAGTTTATGCAACAACACTATATAAAGATTGGTTATTTAATATTAAGACTTGGTTAATCCCTCACTGTTCTAATAAACCTAGTTGTGGTTTTAGTTACCCATATTTGAAATAACACAATTCATAGTTTTAGATCAAAGAAGCATATGATCATATGTAAGAATAAGAATAAACCCAGAGTATCCACTTGGATTTCAAAGCAAAAAATTTCAATACGTACTTTAGAAATCAATAATTGCCCAAAACTTTGCAAGTTAATCTCCAAAAGCACAAACAAAAAAAGAGTAATAACTTTTAACCTCAAAATGAGGTTTTTATCTTGTATATATATAAAAAAAACAACTCTTAACTTAAAAGGAAATAAATAAGGAAATATTATTTTAAAATGTGCATGAGACTAACCTACAGTACGTAAGTCGTTGTACAGTCCATAGGTCCCTTCTGTGGCTCATGATTTTTAAAAACATTCAGTTTTCAAAATAGTTTTTTGGCTTATACAATGAAGAAGTGTAAACCGTATTTCACATGAAGGTCTGTAACTCTCTTCCGTCACTCCGTACTTAGAACCTTCATCATTAGATACTAGAAACCCCTATCTGATCACTTTGATGAAGTTTTAATATGCTACCTAGATTGCTCTATGGTCCGTAGGTCACCATTGTGGTGCAACACTTAGTCAAGGATTTCTTGATCTTCAGTAATATATGCCTGACCTTCTACGATCATTATCTACGAGGTGAAATTTGACATATAGTCTGTACGTTTGCTGTGTAGGTATCATTTTCTACATTTCTTTTTATTGTGTCTGAAATTCTCCGCTTTTAACTTATTTCCTGTTAATACAAGAAAAACACATAAAACAAATTCAAAATTGCTCTAGACTACACAACTTTCAAGTGATTGTACTAGATATAAGACAAATTGTACATAAACACACTCAACCTAAAATTGATGTTTGTCCTCAAACAACAAACTAAGACTCTAAACGGCACTGGATAGAAGCAAGCAATACAAGCACAATCAATCATATGGATTTATATCTCGACACTCTTTATTAATGATTATAGTTTCTCATGGATTCAACACACTAATTTGTGCAGATCAAAATATGAAGAAGATTCACCACTTAATGCACAACATGCATTGTCTTACTATAACAATGGTACCTATTTTCCACCAATTTCATCAATGCCTTCACTCTAAATAAAACTTCTTTTTCATGCATATAATATTAATTTTTTTTTGTAAAACAATTCATTTAATACTCAAGCTTATAAGTAATTTAATGTCACAATTAGTGCTCAATAAGATAGGCTTGCCCTTATTTTAACATCTTAGACTCTCCAACTAGGTTCTAGAATTATTGCAAACTCTCGCAGCTTGAAATGTAAACTCACGGTCAGGTGTGGTACTTATAGTTTCTTTTTTTTTTCTCCTTGACATTACATTAGGCTCTTATACCTCATTTTGCCCTTTTTTATACATCTTACCTTTTTCTCTTCTTTCCCTTGATTCTTTTCAACAATGAATTTGACTTTCAGACTTTTTAGACCTTGATTTTCCTTTGTACTTTTTTCCTTACAATTACTTCTTTTCTTTAACGTTAGTCAATTTTCCTCAATTTTTATTACATTAAGTCACATCCTCTTCTTGGTTTTCCTTTTCAACAACAAACCCTTTTCACACCGATTTTTCTTTCAATTTCCTCCCTCATAGCCACCCTCAATTTATGCATTTTCCATGAGTTGAGGTGCACAATATGTGATGTCGGATCAGGACTGAGATTGGGGTTACTTTTACATTAGCCACCCTCAAGTAGGGCCCAGGGTCAAAATAGTAGATTATGAGAAGGTTCGCTAGGGTCTTTTGAAAGAAGTGTTCTCATTAAGGTTCAAAGCATTTTGATCAGTGGATTTTTTAATACAACGACATAAGTCACTAGAGTGGACTATCTTTGCTAGACTAAACATTCATGTCCTAGATTGGAATAACACTGTCTGAACAATCGATTTGTCTCACACACTTTTGGCACATGGTTTCATTATTAGATTATCATGTTTCCCTGTTTAAATTAGAGCTTAAGTTATGAGATCTTAATTTGGTTTATTATCATATCATATTCACAACCAATATATTCAACTTATTTTAACCAAGAAATTTTTAGCACATAATTAAATGTTTTGAACATGTTTCATTTTTATGCTCATTTCACTATGTCATCATGCTTTATTTCTTCTCGTGCTTCTAATATACAATACTAATACATAACGGTTCGGTAGAAATTTAGCAGTCTCTTAGGGTAAAAGAACACAGGTAATAAAACCCCAAGTGAGGATTGCGAGTTGGCTTTATTTAAATACACGCTATCCGCCAAAATATTTTAATCCCAGCTCATTAAAATTAGGTTGAATTGTCCTCAATGCACATTAAAGTAATAAACAGTCATGAATTTAAATGACTCTAACTTACGGCAGATACCACCGAGGAATCATGAGTAAGCGGGTTTGTCAGATTTCCCTGACTCAACTACAATAGTGGGGAAAACCTTAGTAGTACCATCATCTCTAGTCACAACACGCTAAGAAGTGCTCACATCCTCTACCACAGAAGGCCAAAACTCAATAATGGGCACGGAACTTGATGCCCTAGCAACTATGTCACGGATCATCTCTTGCATCAGCTAATCATCAGGGATGTAGTCTTAATTTTCCTTCTTCTCCATAATGTGTTGCCTCTTCCTAGCCTTTTCGTCCTCCGTGCACACATATTACAAACTATATCAGTTGTTTTTACCTAGGCCAAGTGCAAAATTGGGCTGCTCCTCAGCATATTATCCACTAAATAGAGCACCAAGTATTGAGTCATCACCAACTGAAAAGGGTGAAGACTTTGGGTCAACAGTTTGCGTTGAAATGATGCCTCAACATTGGGCTGGGGACTATCAAGGTCACTTTAAAAGGAGGTCATATTTATGTTGGGGTTTGGCCTCTCTAAAACTATGAACTCAAATGCATCGTGCAACTTAGGCACTTGGAACTTTTTGTATGTCAGTTCCTCAACCCTCTTCTCAACTCTCTCTTCGACACAAAAAAAATTTGTCACTAGGGCGTAATGTGGTGCAGCAGGGTAGACATCTGACCCTCTAATTTCTAGAGTCACCCCAGTGGTATCATAGTGGCTCCAGAAGACGGAGTTGTTCAAGATAACCTTGGGGTATAGCTAGCTGCCTGCGAGAAGGAAGTCGGTGCATCATCAGTGTAAGATGAAATCCCATCACCATGCATATTCTCCACAACATAAATGAGATTGGTGCCTAAAGGCACGTTGACTCAAGGCCCTCTCAGTGGCCCTTCAACATTGGCTTCGTCTTGTATCAACCTAATTACCAATGTCCCTGTAGAATGCAACAACTTGTAACTGTGCAAGATTGGAACTCCACAATCCTGTATATTTAAAAAATAAAGCAGAGGAATGGGTAACTTATGGTGCGCTTGAATTTCCTCCCATGTATCTCCCTCAATAAAAGGTGGGAGAAGTCTATTTCAATCTCGGAAACTAGTGAAACAACAATAATTTCTCTATCCAGCTGATAAGATTGTTGGCCATGTTTGGTGACATTTTGTTCAATAAAAATAGAAAAAAGAACTTGGTCATCAAAGTAAGGGTTTTCTTACATTTGCCTACCCTAGGTGAAGTAACCCACCCATCTCCGTCACAATCAAGATCAATATACGTATACAACCATAGTAGAATAACCTCTAATTGTTCCGGATTCGTGTAAAGTCTCATTTTTGCATGATGTCCTACATATAGTAAAAATCAGCGGTGTTTCTTGTCCAAATGTGATGACGGTTGGGGCCGTACAAGAATATGATTATGGTGTTAGGGAAGATGTCCAGTACCAAAAACATGGACCATGGTGGAAGTGACGGAGGTCCCAAGTTGTGGACTTGTCCTTCTTGTGAACAAAACCTCATTGAATGGAAGCGTAGGTCATGCGAACAATCTTCTCAAATTTTGTCCTGGGGTCACGAGCCATCTACTCAAATTTGTATCGTATTAAAAACATGTGGATCTATGCACCATATATTGACTCCCTATGAAAACTATGCATTCCTCCGTGATGCATTAGGATATATTCTCCTTTGCATTCATCTTTTTTGCATCCTAGTAGATTTGTCATTGCCTCTCGACACATTATAAGTTAGGATCACCAGCCACCGGATTTGGATAATCATTCAGGGGCCTCATTAGACTATGCAACTTTATTCAAGGAATATTAACCAGAAGAAAATTTTGAAGAAGATACGACAACAATGTTTGTGAAAGAACCAAAAGAAGACCTTTCTGGTGGCCCGATCAGTGTATCCTTTTCACATACCTGGTGAGAGTGACTATAGTGGAGTTAACCTTCTAGGGATTGTTCCGATTTGCCCGGGGTTCTGTAGTGGGAGTCTGTCCAATGGAGTGGATTCACTCAGGGTTTTTGTCACACCCTGGATTATTCAAAACTAAATTATGATTAGGTAGAGTTGATTTGTACCTCCTCTTTGTGATTTGGGACTTCTCAGGTGCCATAATTATTTTATAGTAGTTGTTAGTAGCCGAAATAAACATAAAAGATACCTAAAATAATTTTTGAATTAATAATAAAAATGTGAAAAATGAATACATCCTGTTGTTGTGACCTCATATGGTAAGGACTTATAGTCTGTAAGTAGACCTATGGTCCGTAGAACACCTCCGTAGGTTTGAGGTACCAAAAAAATTTGTATCAGATGGTAACAATGGAGAACAGTTTGCAGATCGATCTACGAACCATAGTCCACCTCCATACACTCATACTTAGTAATTTCTTACAAGGACCTCAATCTACAGACCTGATATACTATCCTTGACTAGATTTACAGTGTGTATATGGGGTCTCATATATAAGGTATGTGCCACGTCTCTGATTTTTCCCTATTTTGAAGCCTAGTTTTAGGAAAATTACAATACTGTCGTATTCTAATCATGCATTTAAACATAATAAATGATATTTTGTCATTCCAAGAGTTCCACACATAAAATGGCCCACTCATTTAAGAACACGATGTGGAAGCCTAAGTCGAAACTTACATATAGACCATTTCTTTTAGTTATTTTTAGTAGAGTTCCATGGAATCACCAAACTTCGTTCCAAGGAGATGTATACTTCATATATAATCATGCATTTCTGGACGATTAACTCCCAACGGTCAAGACCAAACTCTCAAATTTCACTATACAATCTATGAATTGAAATTGAAAGTGATGGGAAAGTCTTTTACCTTACATGAAATGGGTAGTGGTGTTGTTGTATGTAGACACTATGATTCAAAATCCAATACAGCAAAGCACCTAGTGGCACCGTATGCAGACACCTAATTCTTTGATAATAGGAGTTTTGGAGAATTTGGTGTAAAGCTGAAAATATGATAATATGGAGGAAGATTGAGTTATTTTTTTTCATGTATTGATTGTGGGAAAACTTGAGTCTAGGGAATTTTTGATTTTTGAGGAACAGCTTTGTGTTTTGGAAGAACTCGGAAATGATTTGAGTGGGTAGTTTTAAAATTAGAGGGAATCTAGGTCAGGCTGGTCATACTACGGTTTTGATTTACGAGATCCAGCCTACGATGCATAGATCGGGACCGTAGATCTCCTCCACACTAAGAAAATTTTAGGAACTTACCTTGGATCTGTCATCACCATTTATAGTATGCAGAACAACTTATAGACCGTCAATGGTATCCGTAGACCTCTACACTAGACCTTTTTATACATATTTTTCCTTTCACATTTGCACATGTAACAACCATTAGGCCATTATTTTTATTTTTTCTAGAAACAGACCCTATGTTATGTCTATCCAACACTAGAAAAAAAATAACACATGAATAATTTGATATAAATAATCAAATACGCAATGAAAACTACACATTAGAAATCTTTAACCTTTTATTGGCTAGATTTTACTCCTTGGGTTTCCTCTTAAAAAGCTGTTGATTTAATATCACGGCACGACCCATTTATAATGATTACTTAGACTTCATCAGGATAGTAGGACTCAATAAATTCTTGCACGCTTTCCGCTTTCCTTAGATAAAACTTGATCATCTGCATGTTCACCTTGAACCTTTTTTCCTCACTGATTTTGAGCTCCACCAATCCATATGGGATCACTTTCTTGAATAAAAATGGCCCTGATCATTTGGTGTTGAGGTTGCCCGGAAATAATCACAACCTAGAATTGAATAGAAGCACCAAATCCGCAACAATAAATCTCGATTTTAAATCATTTGATCATGATACTTCTTCATCTGTTAATTATAAAAGGTTTCACTTTCATAGGCTTTTAGGTGAAATTCATGGAGCAATTCAAGTCATTAACTCTTTGGGTTGATGTGGATCCCCTATGTAAATATATATTATTTATTGCCAACATAGCCTTATGCTATATCTCTATTGGCAAATGGCAAGATTTACCATATAAAAGTAGAAACTAAGACATATCTGTGCGATTCTTGTAGGTAATACGATAGGCCTATAGAGCATCATCAAGATTCCTTGAGGAATTCATTCTTTTTATATTCACAGTAGTCACCAAGATTTGCATTACCTGGCTTTTGGATACTTCAGCTTGTCCATTACTCTGTGGATTGTAAGGAGTCGCTACATAGTGGCAGACACCATATTCTTCAAGAACACTTTGATTGATAGATTCTTTCATAGGGAGAAATGGGAAGCTAGAGATGTGGGGTTCTTCAAAAGTCATCAAGGAGAAGTAAGGGTACTTTAATACTTCTTGAAATTCACTAAATTTTCAAAATATGCTCCTTCATTCGTTTCCGATCCTAGGGATCGAATGAACTTCTTTGTTACCGGAGTGTCAGATTACTTGCAAGAGTAATGTTATTCGGCTAATCTAAATGACAATGTGAACATTTCTCCTCTCATGGTTAATGATTTACAAGTGGAAGAAGCAAACGATAAGAGGAACATTAAAGATTCAAAAAAAGTAAGTTCTTTTGATTGTGGTTCCTCAAAAGGTAGGCTTGATATCTAAGACAAGCCTAGGTTCAAGAATTCTGAATTCCCTAAGGCTTGGGATGATGGTATGTATTACCCTAAGGCTCAAAAGGGAATGAATTGTAGTTCACCAACCATGAAGCTAAGTTGTGGAAAGTGTGGCAAGAAGCACTATGGTGATTGTTTAGAGGGAACAAAAAATTGTTTTCGTTGTGATAAGAGTAAGAACAATGTTTGAGATTTTCCATATGTAGAGGGGAAATACAAGGAGAATACACACACAAGTTGTTCTAATAATGCTCCCTATAAGAATCACTTTTATGCTCGTTGTTATAGGGGTGAGCAAGAATCTTCCCTTGATGTGGTGACCGGTATGTTAAAAGTCTTCTCTATTGATGTACATGATTTACATGATACCTATACTACGTATCTTTTGTTACTACTCTAGTAGCTTAAAAGTTTTACATTTTGCTTGATATCTTGAATGAACCTTTTATGGTGTCTACCTTAGTAGGTGAGTAAGTTATCGCAAAGAGGGTGAATAAAAATCATCCTATAATGTTACCCAATAGAGTTACTTATGTTGATCTAGTAGAACTTGATATGTTTAATTTTTATGTAATATTTGGTATGGATCGGTTCCACGCTTGCTTTGCCTATATAGATTGTAGAACAAGGGTGGTGAAGTTTAACTTTCCTAATGAGCCAGTTTTAGAGTGGAAGGGGGGGTAATCTATTCCTAAAGGTCGTATCATATCTTTTTTGAAATATTGTAAAATAATCTCTTAAGGGAATTTGTACCATATAGTAAGAGTCAAATATTTAGACTCCGCAATTTATTTCATTGAGTCCGTCCCGTAGTTAGGGAATTTACAGAGGTCTTTCCTAATGATTTTCCCGATATTCCTACAGAACGGAAAATTGATTTTAGTGTAAACTTGATACCATTTACAGATCCTATTTCAATTCCTCCTTATCGGATGGCTCCATCAAAATTTAAAGAGTTTAAAGCTCAAGTCAATAATCTACTAGACAAAGGATTCATTAGACCTATTATTTCTGCATGGGGTGCTCCGCTTTTGTTTTTGAAGAATAAGGTTGGGTCCCTTAGAATATTCATTTATTACCGCTAACTCAATAAAATCACTATTAATAACAAGTACCCTCTTCCTCGGATTGATGACTTGTTTGATCAACTCCAAGGGAAAATCTACTTTCCTAAGATTGACTTGAGATGAGGGTATCACCAACTTAGGGACAGAGGTATGGATATACAAAAAACATTTGGACTAGATATGGCTATTAATAACAAGTACCCTCTTCCTCGGATTGATGACTTGTTTGATCAACTCCAAGGGAAAATCTACTTTCCTAAGATTGACTTGAGATGAGGGTATCACCAACTTAGGGACAGAGGTATGGATATACAAAAAACATTTGGACTAGATATTGTTACTATGATTTCTTTGTAATGTTCATTGGTCTCACTAATGCCCCGATAATATAAATGTATATCATGAATCAGGTGTTTTAAAGTTTCCTATATTTTTTTTTCATTGTATTCATTGACCACATCTTAGTATATTCCAAAAATTGGGGTGATCAGATGGAACATTTGAGGGTAGTGTTACAAGTTCGTAAGGAGAATCAATTATTTGGCAAGTATAGCAAATGTGTGTTTTTTTTAGGCCGATAGTGTTTCTTGGTCATATAATCTTTAGTGAGAGAGTTGTGGTTGATCCAAGCAAAATTATGGTGGTGAAAAATTGTCCTAGACCATTGACTCAAACATACATTATGAGTTTTTGGGTCTAGCGGGTTATTATCTGAGGTTTGTGGATGGTTTTGCGTCCATTGCATCTCAGTTGACTACTTTGACCCAAAGGAGTAAGCAATTCTAGTGGTCGGACACATGTGAGGGAATATTCCAAATCTTGAAATATTGGCTTACTTCATCTCTATAATGTTGACTTTACCGGACTGTACAAAGGGATTTGTTGTATATTGTGACGCATCCATAGTCGGTTTTTGTTGTGTGTTTATGAAAAATGATAAAGTTGTAGCCTATGCTTCTAGACAACCTATAGTGCATGAGAGGAACAATCCTACTCCTTATCTTTAGCTAGCGTCCAAGGTAATTGCCTTTAAAATATCGAGGTATTTCTTGTATGGTGTCCATGTTGATGTGCACACCGGCCACAACAGTCTTCGATATATGTTTAATCAAAAAAAGTATAATCTCCAACAAAGAAGGTGGTTAAAATTGTTGAAAAACTACGACATGAGTGTTTTTCATAACCCTGGCAAAGCCAACATGGTTGCGGATTCTCTATATCATATGAACTTGTGTAGTGTGTCCCATGTAGAGAAAGCCAAGAAAGACCTAGTGAAATATGTTCATAAGATGGCTAGATTGGGTGTGAGGTTGGAATATTCTCCAAATGATGGTTTTAAGGTCCACCATAACTCCAACTCATCATTTGAGGTTGTTCGGAAGTCTAAATAACACCTTAATCAACCATTGATAGAGTTGACGAAATTGGTTATTGGTAAGCTTAATTGGTCATTCTCATTAGAGGGTATGATTTCTTGAGGTATCAAGGAAGGTTGTGAGTTCCCAACGTAGATGGTTTGAGGAACCGGATTCTTGAAAAATCTCATGGGTCTCGTTACTCCATTTATCCGGGTTATACAAAGATGTACCATGACCTTAGGGAAGTGTTTTAGTGGAATAGTTTTAAGAAGGGCATAGTAGAGTTTATAGCAAAGTGTTCAAATTTCTAATAAGTGAAATCCGAACATAAAAAATTGGCTAGTTTACTTCAAATAATCAAGGCTCCTACCTTCAAGTGGGAATACATCAATATGGATTTTGTTGTAGGTTTGCCTCGGAGAAAAAATCAATATGACTCTATATGGATTGCTGTGGATAGGTTACCAAATCCATAAATTTTATTCTTGTCAAATCTACCTATTCATCGGAGGATTATGCAAGAATCTTCATATATGAGATTGTATGTCTCCATGGTATTCCATTATTCATCGTATCGGATTGGGGTTCACAATTCACATCTATGTTTTAGAGGTCATTCCAATAAGGTTTGGGCACCAAGGTAAAGTTTAACACCACTTTTCATCCCCAAACGGATGTACAAAAGGAGCGTGCTATTATAAACCTTTAGGATATGCTTAGGTCTTGCATCATTCACTTCAAGGGATTTTGGGATAAACATTTGCCTTTTGTGGAGTTTGGTTACAATAATAGTTTCCATTCATCCATATCCATGGCTTCTTATGAAGCTTTATATGGTTGGTGGTGTAGTCCTCCTATTCGGTGTGTCACGATTTGATTTATAAGACTTTTCAGAAGGTTTATATCATAAGGAACTTGTTGCAAATGACCTATAGTCGGCAAAAGGCTTATGTCGACCATCGGAGAAGGGATTTAGAGTTTGAAGAAGGTGATACACTGTACATGGAAATTTTGCCTATGAAAGGGTGGTCAGATTTTGAAAGAAAGGGAAGTTTATTCCTCATTATGTGGATCTCTATGAAGTATTGCAAATAGTTTGTAAGGTTGCTTATGAATTGTAATAAATTTGCTTAGGTTCATCCATTTTTCCATGTTTCTATGCTTCATAAATGTATCGATGATCCCTGAGTCTATTCTTCCTATTGAGGGTATTGGTGTGAAGGATAACCTCTTAAATGAGGAAGTTCCAATTCAAATCCTTCGGATGCATGTAAAGAAGTTGAGGAATAAGGAGGTGGCTCCCATAAAGGTGTTGTGCAACATGGGAGGCCGAGGTCGAAATGAAGAGCCGTTATCCCCATCTATTTTACAAACAGTGTTATTTATTTCTATTTATAATGAAAATAATAACAAAAATTGAAGTTTCTTTGATTTTTTGTGATGTTTTGCAATAATGTGCATTTTTGTGTCTTTACATTGAAGTTACAGTGAAATGGTGCATATTGACTTGGAAAATTTGCAATTTTTCTTGTTTTGAGTTATGTTGTGCATTTATTTTATTGTGAATCTTAATGATATTATAGTAGCATGTTATTAAGTTATATTTTGTCATAATTGACTCATATATGATACGTTGAACTCTTGTTGTTGTGATAAGGCAATTTCTCATATTGTGATGTTTGAGACTTATAATTGGTAACCGATGTTTAGAATTTCCTTGTGTAAAGGATAAGATTGATGTTGTAAATGATATTATAATGTATTGCTGTTTTTTGGGATTCTAGTCTTGAGTCAATTCATTCATTTCAAAGATTTTAGTATCATTTTTGGAAGAGTGTTGCTAAGGTGGGGATAATATAACACTTCGAAAATCTAAGATTTTTTTCTAGAGACTACCATAAGTGTCACTAGATTTTTAAGGTCTATTATAATTTATATAAAGCATTTAGAAGGCCTATAAAAAAAACGACAAAAAACGTCCAGCATATTCAGAAACTAGTTCAATAAGGCTTTTGTGTGACTTAGCCTATTCGACTATCTTTTAGAAGTACGAAAATAATGAAAATTGGTGGAAGGATTTTCAACATTTATTGGAGTTTTTTTGTAGTCGAAATGTTTGGTCACGACTCTCCAAGTACAAACCAAGGGCCCTCAAGGTAGACCCTTGAATTTTGTGGTCTAAGGTTTGCCAAGGAAGTGTCCACCAATAGATGAAAACCAAGATCTATTGTCCAATCGACGGGGCGTGGAGTGATTCCTTCATTGGGAACTTAGTGTCTGAACTCATCGACGGATGTGCAACACACAGGTGCACAGTAACAGTTGATGGACACACGATCTGTCGACCGTGATGTCATCTGTAAGGACTAGTTTTGCTTCACGTTTTAATTAATTCATTTAATTAGTTTAATTACTTATGAGGTTAATTAATTTGTAGGGGATGTCAAATTAAGTAAGTTAATCAACTATATAAAGCCCCTATGCTAATTTGACTAACCTAAGCCCTCATAATTCCCAAACCCAAACCACTCTTCCTTCTCTCTTATTTCTCTCTCAAGTTGAAAAAATCCATTGAAGACCAATCCAGGGGTGGGTTCAAGGGTTGAAAGGGTAGAATTTATCCATAAATTTTCATAAATTAGTAAGGTATTTTATTCCTTTTACCTTTGAGACCCCTTTCCTCAAAGGTTTCCATCAAATTAATTTCAGAAGCTGAGTTTTCATGTGGGGCTTTTCCAATCTCCAAATTGATCTTTTGAATTGCTTTGTTTATGATTTATTTTGGATATTATTAATATATGAACATGTATTTTAAATAAATTATGTTTTTTCTTGATGTATTGGTCTATTTTTTAGAAGACGACCAATTCTCTTTAACTTTAGGTTGTGATCTTGATATGAATTGTGTAATGTTGGTTCAATTGAATTCGTTATTGGTTGAATTACTATAGAGTGATGTTATTGTATTAATTTTGAATATATTAGGATGAAATATAGTCCTATAATGCTAGTTCTTGAGTAATTGATATAGAATATGACTTTGATCTATATTTCTTATGTTAAGCTATGAACTAGTGATGGATTGTGAAGTTGTGGTTCAATTGGTTTGGTTATCATGTTGTTTATGTTTTATGATGATATTACTCCCTAATTTGGTTTTGTTAAGGGTTTATGGTAATACCTTGATGATGGATTATGAAGGAGACATGGTAAGTCTTGCAATCCCAATTACTTACTTCAATTGTGGTAAATTGTGTTAAGTGATGCTGTTTAATTTAAGTTTATCTTATGTTTGGATTGATAGGGTTGGTATGATGTTGAATTGAAATGTCTTCACTATGGTTTGGGAGGTTTTGGCTGTGATGTGAATGTTATAAGGATGGTGATGACATACAAATGTGCCTTATTATGAAATGATATGTAAAAGTGCTTAACTCACTTATATGAAATGTAATGAAAGGACTATAATCATGCATTTATTATTGAGTCATGATGATTATTCTTATACAAGGGATAGACCATATTACCTACATTAAACTATGATAATTAATAAAGACATTAAAGACATTTTAAAAGGAACTCTAGCTTCGCACCGAGTAAACTAGAGTGAGAAGTGTCCCTTCCCACATAGGGAAGGTAGGATCAATAATGTACTCTCGAGATTTAAGATCATATTGCATGTACCATAAAGAGGGTCCCAAGTACATCTCCTAGTTCTTGAACTATGTTTCCCCTATAGGAATACAAGCTAGTGGAACCACGTAGTTGCTATGTTCTTGATTCTGTACTACTACCTTGGCAAGTAGTCCGCCTTCCTTCTGTGTAGGTTTTATTGACACCACATTCCACATTAGCTCATGTGGTCTATGTATGTTAAGGAATGATGTTCCCAACAGGTAAAATGAACAAAAGTAATAAACTCTAACAAGGATAACCTAAGGGGTTTAGCTTACTCCAGGTAAGGGTATGGGACTCTACCTAAACATTGCACTATTTAGCGTTGAAGGAAGCCTTAGGAGGATATTTTATATATGTATATGCTTATAATGGTGTATGATATGCACATGACGAACTTTTACATTATTGATACTATATGATGATAAGTTTCACTTAATAATATGTGTTGGTTTTCATTGTTAAAGTATGATGATATGTACCCTTAATGTTATGCTATGCAATGTTGGATGTTTGTCATTATTCTTGATGGGTTACTTGACTAAGTAAGGTTGATGCACTTTGCTTCGTCATTTAAGCTGTTGATTCAATGGGTGTTCATGGGTAATTGTCTTGGTTTAATTATGTCATAATAAACTCTTATCTATTTTTGTTGCTATTATAACTTGATGATAGAGTTTCTTTGATTATATGCCTAATTATGTGATAATGTATGTTGACTTTAATAGACTTAGTATTGTGGTCTTGTGATGTAGATGCTTTATACTTAATGTCTATATCTTATTGATTGGTATGGTCTTTTTGTACGTGCATAAGGCTCTCTAAAGATAAAATAGCATGTTCTCATGAAAGGTAACTTTTTATTATGATTTAATACAATCTGTGCATATGGTCTCATACTTAGTACAACTGATGTACTAAGAACATTTTCTCCCTTTAAGAAAAAAATTTAGGTTCTTGTCATTGAAAGACATTGAAATTCTTAATCGTCCAAGTTAGGTAGGTCCTGACTTTCTGAGGGCAATAACACTATAAAGCTCATGAAGTTATTTTTGTTTTAAGACTGTTATGTTCTTTTTATTTATTTTGGATACTATACATTTGTAAAGTCTATATGTGTCTCTATTGCTTTGATGTATGAACTACACCCAAATTGTTATATTCATGTCAGATGGTTATGAGATGAGACATCCATTTGAGACTATGTTCAATAATAGTAGAAGACCATTTTCCTATACAAAGGGTCTATGTATAATCGATATATATATATATATTATGTGTATGTAGAGGTCTATGTAAACCTCCATGTAGAAATAATGAAATGTTTTTAAATTTTTAATTTTTTTGACATATTAATGTAATGATGTAAGATAAGAGGTTACTCTTAGTCCTCAAAGAGGTTGACAATGAAAGTTACATGTATGGGGCGTACCCCAAATTTGATAAGTTTCATATAGGATATTGGTAAGACCTCCAAGGTCATGAACTTGTTGTTGTAATATTGTTAGCTTATCATTGGTAATGTTGGTTAAGTGAAATATGAGTTATGAAGTTATGACTGTATGATCATGCTATGAATTTGATGATTGTGAGATGATGATAGGTGTACTATGATGAGGGGTTGAAGGTAATCCCTATGTGTATCTTATGGCTATGCAATAATGTAATGTTCTCACATTATTTTGGGGTTGTGATGAAAAGTCTTTCTCATCCTAGAACCAATGAAATATGAATATGTTAAATTAGGTGTTACACTCATAAGACCTATGATATGTATTTATGTTAAGAAATACTTAAAAATACTTCAAGAAAAAGGTAATTTAGTTTCGCACTAAGTGAACTTAACAATGAGAGGGCTCCCTTCACGAGGAAGCTTCCCCAATATTATCATGAGGTTTAAACTACAATGCAAATTAGCACAAAGAAGAGTTCTAGTAACAACCTCCTAGTTCATTAACTATGTGCCTTCATAGGAAACTTAGATAGTGGATCCACCTAGTTTCTATCATAATGTTTATGTCTTACCTTGGCATGTAGGATGTTCTTCTTTCAGTGTGAGGGGTTGACACCAAATTTACTGCTTCGCTTACATGGTCTAACGTCGGTTATGGGGAGGTTTTCAAAAAGTCAAATGAATGAGTGGAAGTAAGAATGTAAACATTAACTAGGACTAATAATGAGGTTTTACATAGTGTAGGTAAGGGTATGGGAAATATCTATACATTTCACAAGTGGACCTTGAGTGGAATTCTAGGGTGGGTCATTATGTATGAATGATATACATGATGTTGTATACACTTGATATACAGGATGTTTGTCTAAATTGTTATCCATAATGCTGACTACACTTATCATGTTATTATATGAGGTAAAGGCAATGGTTATGGTTTCTTTATTAGTTTATTTGGGGTATTGGGGCTCTTTTCACGACTAGGAAGAACCACGTAGAAGTAACCACTGTTATTGTTATAGGAGAGGACTAACACTAGTCACTAAGAATTATACAAATCATACGCTAAAATGCGGAAGAATTAAAATTTCTCATATATATATATATATATATAAATATAGTTAAGTTTACATAGTCTTTTTGCATACTGCTGATGGAGTTTTCATAGACTCTGTCACAACCTGAGAGCACCCCCTATAAGTAACATGACGTACTTGAGCTCTTGAAGGTCTTATACAAGCCCATAGTTTTCATTAATCACATTTTCATAGGTAAATTTAGCGGAAATTTTAAAACTTTCATAGAATATCATATGCTAGAACATCTCTTCAATAATATATAAAATATCATAATACATAGTTAAAGACTCTAGTATCTTTTAACCATCATAGACTCAACATAATTGGAGTATAATATGGACACAACCCTTTCAACATAAAATATTAACTAAGCTATTACAAAATATTAGAGTAAGTATATATATATACATAGTTAAGTTTACATAGTCTTTTTGCATACTGCTTATGGAGTTTTCATAGACTCTATCACGACCTGGGAGCACCCCCTATAAGTAACATGACGTACTTGAGCTCTTGAAGTTCTTATACAAGCCCATAGTTTTCATTAATCACATTTTCATACGTACATTTAGCGGAAATTTTAAAACTTTCATAGCATATCAAATGCTAGAACATCTCTTCAATAATATATAAAATATCATAATATATAGTTAAAGACTCTAGTATCTTTTAACCATCATAGGCTCAACATAATTGGAGTATAATATGGACACAACGCTTTCAACATAAAATATTAACTAAGCTATTACAAAATATTAGAGTAATAAATTACTTAGGAAATCCATGAACATAAGGATTCCTTTCCATGAACATGGGAATCACATATCATGTTTTTCAGCATAAAGAAATCCTTTAAGTATCCATAACCTAAACTTCCTATAAAAGGTAAATAATAATGATGCTAGTACAATAATGCACTAAGTATGGCGACCATTCAAAGACACGCATTTAAAAGGGACATTTTGCTTTCAAACCATGCATTATGCCTTTTTGTGAAAACTTCAAGCATACTTCTTTTAGGAATATACAATATTCATAGCACCACGTAAAATCACACATTGCTTTTAATGCATATAAGTCACCACATTACAGTTAGCACATTTTCAATTACATTAAATTCATTTTTAGTAAGATTTCTTTCTTTTAACTTCTTGACTTCTAAGTAACCCTGTAGTGATACATGGTGAAATCCATCACCTTAATGACTTAAACGCATATAAGTCACCACAAGGTACTCATATATATAACATTACTAACTAAACACATACATTCATAGAAGTACAGTAAGCCCTAGTAAATTTGCACATATACTTTCTTTACATTAAATAAAACATCATAAGTCGTTACTCATAAGTCTACTAGTGCAATGAACATGTGAAGCCCCATAACGTCACACGTACTTTGTAAAACTATTATTAGACCACAAGTATTAACAATTGACTTCATGAAACAACATAGCAAGTATCAAAACTTCATTCACATAAAGTAATACCTTCATCATATAGTCTAAAATACTAGAATTATGTACATAAGAATATACCTCATCTAATAAACTCATACTGTGCATTTCATCAGAACGATTAGACAACACTACAATGTCATGAATAACGACATAAACATAATCACATACATTAGAAAACCATCCGAAAATTCCATAAAAGAGCTATTTGTACAATGCATAGGTGAAGTCTTATATGCCCACCTATACTAAGCAACTTCCCTTAGGTTATCCTAGTTAAGGTCCTATTTTTTTCCGTTGTCAATATTAATTTATGAAAACTATAGTCTTAACCTACAGAAAGACCATGAGTTATAACATGGAATTTGGTGTTATAGAGCCTTACACTAAGGGAAGGTGCTTTACTTAATCAAAGTAGAACATTAACACATGTTAGCATACTAAATGATATCACTTTATAGATCCTATCAGGCAAGCATAGTTTATGGAACTTAGAGAAATATATGGAAGCTCTCTTTATGACTATTGAGGCATTATATTTATCCACCTCATTAGAAATATTGTGAACCTAACTTCCTACATTGGGAAGAGACACCACTCATACTCAAGTTCACGCGTCGTAAAGATAAGTTCCATTATTCGATGTAGGTTTAGGGGAGTTTACTCCTCATATGCTTATATAATGAGTCATAGATGAGAGTTCATAAACCTAATTCATGTGAGAAATCCTTTCAAATGGACATAGTATATGTAAAGCACCATCAAGTTTAGGGTACAATTGACAACACCATTCAAGGCCCCTCCATTGACTAGATCATCATACATGTGTGCGTACATACATGTTATAAAATCTTTCACATATTATATTTTACCACACATATTCATACTTTACATTATTAGTGCATATAAGACATGTTCATCACTTAACCGTACATTCATATACATAAACATAGACAACTACATAGGGACTATTGTATCGAGGCACACATTTGCAATGCGTAGAAAGGTCCCATACTCTCATCAATAATAGTACATTGGTCAACATGATTACGTAATTGCCATCAAAAACACATTGGGTCGTCCACCGTTTTAGGTCCATGATAAACATTCATGCATAACATAACACATTACATAGGAGGAAAGATTACTACAGCAGTTGCATTCAAAACTTCTAGCCATATCTAATCACAAATTTATATAGTGTTACATAGTTAAAAGGTATTTAACCATTTAAATATTATCAATAATAGAACCTAAAAAACCCCTAAGATAGTCATTCACATACATATTACGTTAGCAATACAATCTAGATCACAACTAGAATGGAAACTAGGCATAAGTCTCACATTTGGTTATCAGCACCACCACACCTTCATAATACAATTCTATTCAAGTGCATCATCAAATCACATATATAATGACAATAAATTAAACACCGCCGCCATAATTGGACCATACCACGCAATGCCATACAAGGCTAATTATCTAGCAATTCTATAGAGAAGTAGAGGAATAGAGCAATTCTTACCAATCCATTGATCATTAATCATCACTGACCAATATTTATCTTTAATCAAAAATTCAAGTATAGGGAAGTAGCTAAATGTAAATTATCATGGACGAAATCATTCATAAACCAAAACAAGATCATAATACTAACATGTAAAACACATCACCAATCCAATATAGAGTAGAGAGACATAGATTAGTTACAAATCTCCTGTGATTTGATCCTCAATGATCAATACCCAAAATTAATCTATAATATCAATATAATGCAGTAGATATTTATATCATAACCTAATAAAATCCTACTTCAATCTGATATATAATCAAAATCACATTGAAACCACATGAGCAATCTATAAAAGATAGGACAATTATATGATAATCTTTTTCACACCTTCAAACCTTTATTCACATGGATAACTAATTAAAAATTCCCCATAAATATACATAATAGGAAGTAGATATAAGCAATTCAACATGCTAGAATCATAATTAAATCAACACATATTCTAGATCACAATGCACATAACATAGGCTAATTTTAGAATTTGACGAAACATGGGTTCATCATGTCATCGTATTGAAATTCAGTTTATAACAAGTACATTATCATCAATTCATCACAAGAGTGGTTTTGAAAACATTTTCATAAATAACCCATGGCTAGATTTGAAGATAAGAAGAATGATAATAAAATCTCTCTGAAAACTTTTAAAGTTTTTCTTTCGATTAAAGGTTATCTAGAGATGAATGATCATCATACCTCATTATAGAATAAAACCATGAAAAATTGGTGACAAAATCATGAGAATCCATAACCATGGGTGTTCTTGAGCATCAATCTCTAATGGAGGTTTCAGAAGAGAGTTTATTTTGCGGGGGAAAAGTTAAATTTGAAGAATAAATTTGATATGGATTTTTCTTGTTATAAGTCAACTAAAAATACTCAAAAGCACTAAAAATAATCGTCTATATTAATTTAGGGATGTGGGGTTAATTTCCCAATTCACCCTTTTCATGGCAGCGTGTATGCTGAAATTTTAGGCAACACCTAATCATGCCCGTTGATGGGGCGTCGATGTAGTGCTGGCCCATCCTGTTGCTTCGTCGATGTTCACTGAGGATACACATCGGGGGATCTTTCTCACATGGCTAATTTATGATCTATGTCCCCTCATCGATGTGGCATCGTCTCAAGCACGAGGCATCAATTGGGGCTTGTCGATTGACACTAACAAGGAATTGTCCCTAAATCCTTTGGTACCTCCTTGACGGCCTATTGAGGGTCACTAGGGGAGTCATTACCGGACGTTTTCGACGTAAATACACACCTTATGTTACATCCTAAAAATGATCTAGGTTGAACAATATCGTAACAAGTGTGTCATGATAATTTAAAGTCATAAAATTGTTAAAATTGTGTTTATAGGCATTATATGATGTTTTGAAGTGTTTTGAGATCAAACGTCCAAGATGTGAAAAACTAGTCAAAGTTGAAGTAGTGTGTTGTAGTGATGATTTGCTGGTTAGTTTGAGGTTGGAATTTAGTAAGGATTGTTACTACGTGTATCCTGAAATGATAAGGTTTGAAATGACTGAGAATGAGGCCCCGGGGACTAGGCAAAGGATCCCCAAAAAGGATCCAAACTTTTGAAAACAAAGTTGCCGCGCCAACTATAATATGTATTTGGCTTCCCCTAACACTGAGAGGGATAAATACTTTCCCTCTGAAGCAGGGCTGTAACGAACCATTTTGTCTAAAAATTTTCCAGAACAAGATTTTGAAATACCTCCGCGACGCGATGTGAACTGCAACATTTGGTCGCATTGTTTTAAGTCATATTTGAATTGGTTAAATTGTCTAATGAGTGCAGGGGTCTTTTGGATACTTTGGTGATGAAATATTGATTGTTATTGTGTCATTTTATATCCCTAAACTCACCAATAAAAGCTAAACCCTCAACTCAAAATAAAAACTATCCATTCATCTCTCCTAAACTCCATTGTCGATGCTTTGAAGCTCCAAAAAACAAGAATGTTTTCTCATGATTTATCTATCAATTTTGTTTGTTAATTCTCTTTAGTAAGGAATGGATTTTCATCCTTGAATCTCCTTTTTTCATGAAGTCAATTACAATGATTTTTTAAAGATTATGAAAACATTAATTCTCCAATTTTGTGATCTAGTCGTGGGTTCTTGCATAATACTTTTTAAATCATTGTATTATAATTGAATGATGTTAATTTTATGATTTTAACCTAAAAACACTATGAACCCATTCTTACCATGCAATTCTAGTTTTGTCTATTTTATAGGTTAAATGATCATGTCTCAATGCTTATGAATTCTAATGTAGTTTCCTTAGGGCTATTGAATGATGTAAGAATTGTACTGGATTGGTGAATAGGATGTATTATATTGATAAATCTATATTTATTTATTTATATTCATTGAGTATTACAATTTTTGTACTTAATTGGTGACCATGGCCATGGGTATGGGCCTTTTAGTATTGTATTGGATGATTTAGCCATGGATTGAAGTGGTGAGAACGGATTGGTGGTAGGCTTCCCTAATTTGCTTTATTTTATGTAATGTAGGTCTTTAATTAGGTTGTGATTGGTTAGGTCTACTTATGGTTGCGGTGCTATGTGTCTTACTTCTGAATGTTGTCGCCTCGTCGGCGTTACTTCATGTATTATTATGATCATGACCTTGTTAGAAACTATTTTATATAATATGATGGTTTGTTTAGTGTTATATGTGAAGTATTATTATATCAGTCTAATTTTTCTTAAGTTTAATGTATGTGTTTTTTCTAATGATGTTATTTGGTGATCATGTTAAACTATGAATATGTCCTTACTTGTGTAGTCTTAGAGTTGATGCATAATAATTACTTCTTGGTTATGAGAGTCATGATGATTATATTGCTGATATTACAATATTTAATAGAGTTACTTAAAGATGATCTTGGGTATTCCTATGTGTTTCTAGTATGATACATTTTATGTGAACATATGTGTGTCTTGTTTTTGTAGACTTGTGTCCCTTACTTGATACATGTATAATGAAAATGTTGAATTCTTTACATAGGATGCCAAAGCCTGTTAGTCTTCTATGTATAAATGAAATGTAACCTTGAATGTTTCTTAGTAGGTCCTTTATGTGGAACCTTAAACATAGTCATAACGTTATGATATCCTGGAAGTCGAAAGACCTAATGGTATCCTTCTTGTTTGAATAGTGGGCTTATGGTTTGTTGGATGGAACAACATGAAATCATCCCTAGGAAAGTCGTTATGGTATCCTCTTCACCATATAAATACAACCCTAAGTGACCTCTATAGTTGGGTGAATGTGATTGGGTTATGGACTAGATATGGAACCTCTTGAAATTATCCTTTATGTTATTACTCTATGAGAACAAATGCTAGCACGAGTGAGTATGGTAAGAGAAGTATCTCAAGTTATGCCTGAGGAAAGAGTACAAAGAAGCCCTTTATATAACTGAACCATGTGCATACTTTCAATATGTCTAAGTTGTACCTTTGTCAAGTAGAACACCCACTTTAGGTTAAAAATACATATTCCATGATTAGGTATCATGCTATATGCTGCTAATTTTCTGTTATTATCATATTTGATACCAACTAGATTGGAGAAGTTTTATGATGTTTCAGTGGTGGTATAAGACGCTATCTAGACATTGAGCAATACTCTTTGAAGATGTAAGTGAGTTAGTCCCTAGGTATTCTCTAAGACCATTACTTGAATGTCTTTATGTGATGAGTGTATCATAAGTGAACTAAAAAATATATTGATTTTAGTTAGGAAGCACGTAAATGATTATGTAATTTTAGAGTACATTAAGAGTTACCTAGTTAAGGTGTGAAAGAGGCATAGGAATTGTAATTTCATATCTTACCTAAGAAAGTTTAAATAATCACTCTACATAGGAAAGTTGGTTGAATAAGTAAATATTACATTCTGAAAAACCAAGACTTGTCGTAGAGCCTAACATAGGTGTCTTGAGGTCTAGACACTATTTATAGGACTATAAAAATAAATATAAGTTATTTTGGAAATTTAGAAACCAAAAGATCTAAGAACGTCAACGACGTTCGGAAATTTTGTTGAAGGACGTACTACCGTGCCTTATCCTAAATGACTAGATTTTAAGAGTTGGAAATCAATGAAATTAGTTGGAAGGGTGTATAACATGTGTTTAAGGTGATTCGTGGTCAAAATGTCCGAGTACGGCTACACCAACCATGGGACCTTAAGAAGGACCCTAGCGCGTACGAGGCAACACTTCTTGGGAAGTGTGGAATCACGAGAGAGAAGTTATGGTTTGTTTGGAACTACGAGGCGTCGATTCCAACAGTCGACTCAGAGACAGGCCGTCGATCGCAGTCTCGTCTATGAGGGTCAAATCTCCCTGCACATTTTAAGTTAGTTTGATTTAATTAGTTAGGGAGTTAGGTGATTAATTGGGGGTCTAAAGTTATCTAATTAAGTTAATTAATTTCCACTATAAAGATCCCAAAACTCATTAGCGTAAACATAATTCACAAAAATAAACACTCTTCCTTCTCACTTCTTTCTCTCCTTATTGGAAGACACCATTAATGTGAAGCTAGGGTACGTTTTGGGGGCTGGAAAAGGATGATTTCACCCTCAAATCTTCATCAAACGTTAAGGTATGAGATCTAATTTACCTTTAAGATTTCTTTCCTAAAATGGCTCCTTCAATGTATTTCTAAAAATTGAGTTTTCAAGGCGGTTTCTTTTAATTACGAATTTTAAGTTATGATCTGAGTTTCTTATGGTTTATTTGGGATAAAATGTATACATTCAAACTTATTATAACTTGATTATGGTAATTTGAGATGATTTGGTTAACCTTAAACCTAGGTTTGATCTTAATATAAATTGGGTTATGATTGATTCAGTTGACTCGATTATATGTTAAATCACTATTAGATGATGTTGTTACACTAACCATGAAATAATTAAGAGAATTTGTAGTCTTTCAGACTAGTTACTTGTAAGTGATCTAGATTATGAGAATCGACCTAAATGTCTTGTCTTAAACTTTGATTTAGTATTTAATTATGGTGTAGTGACTCTCACAGTCCTGTTATCATGTTGGTTATTAAATTATCATGTGCTACATCTAAATTGAACTGAATTAAGGGTTATGGTAAGGCCTAAATGATGAACTATGAGGAATACTTTGTAAATCTTATGATCTATATCTTTACATAAATTGTGATTAATTGTGGCTAAGTCATGATATTATATGGGAGTATGCCTTGTATTAGGATTGATAGAATGGTATGATGTTAAATTGAAATGTCTTAACTATGTAGTGAGGTTGATTAAGGTATATGTGTTATAATGATAGTGATGACAATTAATGTGCATTAGTATTATATGAAATGCTAATGTGCCAACCTCACTCATATATGAATTGTAATGAAAGGATCTATACTCATAAAATTCATATTGAGAGACAGATGATGATGATTATAGAAGGAGTAGACCTATTACCTAAGATACGCTATAATTTATAATTAAACGCTTAAAGACATTTCAATAAATGGACTTAGCTTACCACTCAATAAACTTGACAATGGGAGGTGATGACTTCTTATAGAGGAAGATTCACCCTATAGTTCTACATAAGATGTTGACTTCCCAAAAAGGAATACTCATCTAATAGATTCCCATCTGAGGAGACCCCAATTACTAAGTTGTACAAAGAAGGAATATACTATATCTTAGTTCTTGAACAATGTTTCCCCCATATGAAGACTAGCAAGTGGATCTACCTAGAAAGCTACGTTTGTTTGATTTTACTTTTGCTTCTAGACAACCTTACATCAGTTTAAGATTTTATAAACCGGATTCAAGACTTAGCTATTGTGGTCTATGTTGGTAAAAGGAAGTGTTACCTAAACTAAAATAAAGTAATGAAGTATAGACTAACTAAGGAGATTTGAGAGGTTTGACTTAGCTTCGGTAGGAGTATGGGACTCTACTTATGCATTGCAGTAAGTGGGCCTTTATGGAAGCTTTAGGGAGTTGATATTATGCATGTATATGATACTAATGTATATGATGATAATATGTTGAAGATATACTATATGGAAGTACATGATGATGATTATCCTTATGAACATGTATTTGGATTATGGTAATAAAGTTTTACATTGGTTATGTTTTCTTTGTGGGGTCACTTGATTGAGTAAGGTTTTGGGACCTTACTCGGTCATTAAAATTGTTGACTTAATGAGAATTTATGAGTACTTGTCTTTCTTATTAAAATATGGTTAACTCTTATTCATACTTATGGTGTCATTCCTTAATGATAGTGTTGTAGTAGATTATGGGTTGAAGTATGATAGTATGCATATTACTTGATTGAGTTTGGAGGAATGTTTTCTCACTTGGTATGACTTGCTTGATTATGCATTAGACTTCTAAAGGGTAAAATGGCATGTTTTAAAGTAAATGTCCCTTTTGGCATATTTGATCTTAAATGTGCATATTGTCTCATACTTAATACAAGTGGAATACTAGCCCTATTTTATTCATATTTCCCAAACATTTTAGGTTTGGGTCATTGAAGGATCATTCAAGACGAATTGAAGATGACTTTGATATTCTCTACCATACAAGTCGGTAGGTGCTCACTTTCTGAGAGCGATGCCAATATCTTGCTTATGAAGTTGTTTAGTTTTCTAAGACTCTTATGTTAATTATATTATCATTTTAGTACGATTTCTAAAGCAATATATCTGGCTTCTTTACATTGATGTTGGGCTATGCCCAAATTGCTATTATCTTTAGATGGTATGAGGTGAGATAATCCTTAAGATTATGTTCTATCTTATGTATATATTTATGTGCAATAAAAATAGAAATCTATGTAAACTTCCTATACAAAAGGTCTATGTATACTTGATTTATATATATTATGTGTATACAGAGGTATATGTAAACCTCCAAGTAAAAGTGATAATGGTTTTAAATTTCAGCTAAATTTGACTTATGAATGTAATAATGTAAGCTAAGAGGCTAGTCTTAGTCCTCAAAGAGGACAACGATGCAAGTTACGTCTAGGAGTAAAACTGGATGTGACAATATATATAATCTAAATGTAGGAACTCGTAAGGATTATTTAGGTAATCTTGGGAAAGTATATATAATTTAATCTAGGAAGTTTTAAGGATTATTTAGGTAATCTTGGAGAGGGTTTAAGGGATTTCTTTTATTGAATTACACAATTAAGTCTTCTTATACCCTTTGTGAGGAGAATGTCATATTGTATATATTTTACTGCGTGAAGTTAGAATGATCTTATCCTAGTTACTCGAAAGGATCTATTATGTGTGTGTGGAAAAATTTTATGGGCAGTTTCTTCACAACTCACTCAAGTGAGTCTTTTAATCACCTTTGGTAGGAGGTTTTCAGGTTATGTGTTTTGGTATATTGTAAGTATATTAATCTTATTATAAATAGTTCCAAGGATAATTTTTCTGTGCTTAGAGAGGGTGTATGGGTGGTCTCTGTTTGTATTACTTAAGTGAGTCTTCGGATAACATTCAATGAGGAGTTTGCATGCAATAATTGTTTACTGTAAGGTGACTTAGTTCACTTTAATATCTATGAAAAAGGAATAAAATTCTTATGTGATATGTTATGTGTTTCTAATGTGTTAAATGTGATTCTTATGCTTACACTATGATGTTTTAATTAAAAAGAGCATATTTTTATTAAATATCTGTTATCGTGATTTCATGTATTATGCCATACTTAGTACATGTTTCTGTACTAACTCCATAGTTTTATCTATCTCTGATGTGATTCATAGATGAAAGGCATTTTGGAGCGAAGCTTGGATTATAGGATATTCAAGTGATTTTAAAGTATCTTCATATGCGATTTGAGGGAATTGATGTCTTTCGATTTCATATTTAAAGTATTGAAATAGACTTAGTCGTACTATATTTTGACGTATGGTCCGTATTCAAAGTATTGTTGTGTCTAAGATTATATGATATCAGACTTAGTATTTCCCATAGTTTTTAAATATTGATATTTTTAAAGACTATTCGGATGTTATGAATAGTTTTTATTCCGCACTATTTTTCATATATGTATAGGCGATGAACGACACGGAAGGGCTTGTACAAGACCTCCGCGTGGTCATGTACGCCTTGTCCTGGTTTGAGAATGCCCTAAATTATAGGGGGTACTCTCGTGTCATGACAAACTTGTTATTTCCGTGACGACTAAGAATAGGCAAATCCATAATTTCACTTAGAATTTCAGCTCTCAACATCCTGCTCAGAGCACAAGTTATGAAAGTGATCTTACAAATCGAAAATTCTTATCAAGTCACATCTAGTAGAGTCTTCACCACCAGTATGAATCGTGACATATCTATAGGTGAGAGCCTATACAACGTTAGAGGTTCCTTTGTTTCTCTACTCTTATGTCGTCTCGTAGAATAGATGTTATGAATGTCCTTCTTAGTGTTTTTTTTAGTTTATAGAAAAATACTGATTGAAAGATGGCTGCTAGAAGGATTGATGACGGGAGGGGGAACGAGGAAATTCCTCGACGAAGTGTGCAAATCCTAATAGTGGGTTATGATGTTCGAATGGTTCCCCTGGAAATGAACAATGAGGATATTAGGGAGGCTCTCTTTTCTCTACCCCAAGTAATAACAACTCATGTGAGTTGGGGTGTTTAGACTTTATGAATGATATAGAAAGTAGCATGATGTGTAGATTATGGGAATTTTTTAAGGATGAATCCTCCTATCTTTCATGGCTCTATGGTGGGAGAGAAACTCCAAGATTTTCTAAATGGTATGTAGAAGGAGTTGAGTGTCATGGGGTGACTTCTAAGGAATAGGCAAATTTATCTTCGTACCAGTTGAGGGAGGGTTTTCAAGTGTGATATACTCAATGAAAAGACAATAGGCTGGTTGAATCAGGTCATATTGATTGGGAGGACTTTAAGAAGGCTTTATTAATAGAGTATTTTCCTCCTTTGAGGAGGGAGGTGAAGCTTGAGAAGTTCAACCTTAGTCATGGTAATAAGGGTGTTGAAGAACCAAACATACGTGGAGCGCAAGTATTTTGAAGAATGTAAAAGGCAATAAGTGAGGTCAACCCATGATTAAGAAGAGTGCCCCAAATAAAGATGGGACAAGTGCTTCATACGGCAAGCTTGGGATAGGTAGTGGTTCCCAAATTATTAAGCCAACTTCTTCTACTTGTGGGAAAAGGAACTATGGGTAATTTCTAGAAAATATTTATGGTTTCTTTTGCTGTGGTAAGGATGGTCATAAGGTGAGGGATTGTCGTACTAATGCGGCTAGAGGATAAAAAGGCCAAGCAAGTTCCTCTTAATACTTTGGATGATTATGATGGTAATTTCTTGTATCTCTCTCTTTAGTGTTATCAGTTATCTCTAAGTGGGGGAGTATGATGAGTAGTAGAACAGTGATTTGTTTTTCATCTCCTCTACTCAACTCAAGCTTGAGAGTTAGAAACTCGTTATAGTATGTTATATTGTTGCATGGTGTTTAAGAGTCTTGTTGGAAAATGTATTTCATTGATTCATTTAATTGTGCATTCCATGATGTTGTGATTATGTTTTAAATTTAGATTATATAGTTACATCTATCATATTGTCCCTGCTATTATCATCAATTGCGTAAAAGTTGCATTTTTTTAATTTTGAAGCACGTTCATTGTAAAGTTGCAAGTTTAGTGTAAAGATTATTAAATTTTTACTAGACCGTTCTTTAAAAAAAATGGTTATGAGGTGTGTATAATTGATGTATATGATCATGATAATTAATGTATAAGGAGTTCATGCAAATTGAAATGAACAATGTGTGTCTTATTGCATGATGAGTTGTAGAAGTAGTTTTCTATCTTCTTGTTATGTTTTGAGTATCATAATGTTGTGAAATTGATGTTTCTCCTATATGTGTGCATTGAATTTTGTAATGTATGGTTATGTGCTGCAAGTCTTGAGTTTCTTATCACTTGAATGTGCATAAATAATAGCAAGTCTCATATAAGGATGAATGTTTCCATGTGGGGGAGTATTGTTACACCCTAAAAATGAGCTTGGTTAAACTAGAGTGTAACATGGGTTTCACGTTGTTTTAAAATCCTAACATGGCTTATAATTGTTTTTATAGGCGGCATATTATGCATGGAAGTGTTTGGAGGTCAAACATCCAAGAAATTTCAAGACATTCGGAAAGTTCAAGTTCAATTAGTGTGTCGTAGTGGTTTGTTGTGTTGTTTTGGGAGTTGTTTGAGGGTGAAATGAAGTACAGATTATTCCTATGCATAGCGTGACAGGGAATGGTTTGAAACTTCCTAGAAAAACACCACGGGGGCTAGTAAAAGGGTCCCCAAATAGAACCCAAACATGGGACAACAAAGCTGCCACGCCAGTTAGAATCTAGCAGTAGTTGTGCGACAGGCAACTGACACTGAGAGGGAAAATACTTTCCCTACGACTCAATTCTGTCATGAACAATTCTTTCAGGTAAGTTTCAAGAAACAAGATTTAAAATACCTCCGCGACGTGCAGTAAAATTCCAGGTTCGATCGCATCGTTTCAAGTAAAATTTGAAATTGTTAAATTTTCTAATGAGTGCAGGAGTCTATTGGATAATTTGGTGATGACTTATTTATGGTTATTGACTCTTTTTATACTCCGTAACCGACCAATCAATGATAAACTCTAAACACAAAATAAAACCTATCTATTTATCTCTCCAAAACTCCATTGTTGAAGCTTTAACGCTCCAAGGAAGAAGACTTTTTTCTCATGTTTTTCTCCATCAATTTCATGGATTAATCTCTTATATTAATGTATGTTTTTTCATAATTGAATATCTTTTCTTCAAGGAGTAAATTCTTATGATTATTCAGGGAAGATCAAAACATGAATTCTCCAATTTTGTGATCTAACCATGGGTTCTTACAAAAAACTTTTTGGATCATGTTATTAAGATTGAATTGGTGTTAATTTGTATAACATTTTAAAAAAATACTAGATGGGAGTTAAATCATAAAATACGTTTCATGGAGTCTTAACACTGTATTAAGACCTATTTTTATGGATATAGGTCATTTAGGAGATTTAGAAACAAAAAATTTCTGGAACGTCCATGACATTTTGAGATCTATTTCAAAGATGTACTAGCGTGTCATAGCCTATTTACCTTGCTTTTAGTAGTCGGAAATTCATGAAATTTTCTTAAATGGTACATAACAATAGTGTAAGATCATTCTTGCTCGAAACATCCGGGTAAGAATCCCCAAGGACCAACAAAGGGCCCTTAAGGAAGACCCTAGCACGTTGGAGGCAACACTACCTGGTAAGTGTGCACCAACGATACACAAGCGATAGGTCATGTGTTTATTAACAAGGAGTGAATGCAAACCGTAAAACAAAACTTAGAAATTTTGTCGGAATCTCTCATATGCACTTTCTCTAATTGAGATGACAATTGTGCACCACGGAAGGCACAGTGCCCGTCGACTCATAGACGGACTGTCGATCGTGGTTCCGCCTGCGAGGGTCAAATTCCCTGCACATTTTAAATTCATTTGATTTAATTATTTAAGGGGTTATGTGGTTAATAAGGATTTTAAGCCGGTATAATTAAGTTTTTTGGTCACCTATATAAAAACCTTAAGCTAAATTAGACTAACCTAAGCTCATAATTCCCAAAACTCAAACTGTATTCCTTCTCTATTTTTTCTCTCTTTAGTGAAGGCGCCAAGTTAGGGGAAGGTGTAAGGGATTAAATAATCCATGTTTTACCATTTATATCCATCAATTAACCAGGAATGGGATGTAATTCAACTTTGAGACCCTTTGCTAAATGGGTTTCTTCAAAATTAATTTCCAAAGTTGAGTTTTAAAGTGGGTTTTTATCAAATACGAAATTGATCTTATAAATTTGTTTTTTATGGTTTCTTGAGGATATAATGGATAAATTAACATTTATTTTAACTTGAATATGGTAATTTGTGATGATTTGGTCTAAATTGAAGAGCATGATCCTTAACTCTTACCCCTAAGTTAGATCTTGATGTAGATTGGGTTATGATTGATTCAATTTACTTTATTATTGGTAAAATCACTATTATATTATATTATTACAGTAATAATGAACAAATTAAGATGATTTGTAGTCTTTCATACCAATTCTTGAGAAGTAATATAGGTTATGAGAACTGACTTATGTATCTTATCTTAAGCTTTGATTTAGTATTGAAATATGGTGTTGTGACTCTTCTAGTTTTGTCATCTTTGTTAATATTGAATTATGATATTGAAAAACTAAATTGAATTTAATTGAATGTTTAATGGTAAGGCCTATATCATAAACTATGAGTAACATTTGGTAAGTTTTATGATCTCTATCTTTACTTTCATTTGTGATTAATTATGGTTAAGTCATGATGTTATATTTGAGTATGCCTTGTATTAGGATTGATAGGACGGTATGAAGTAGAATTGAAATGTCATTACTATGTTGTGAGGTTGATTAAGGTTTATGTTGTATAAGAAAGATTTGACTACAATGAGCCTTGTTATTATATGAAATGCTAATGTGATAACCTCACTTATATGAATTTTAGTAAAAAGACTTATACAATTCTTATTAAGATATTGGTATTGAGGATTATACAAGGGGTATAGCCTATGACATAAACTAAGATATGATTGATAATTAAAGGCTTAAAGACATTTCAAAAATGAACTCTAGCTTAGCACCGAGTGATCAAGATTGAGGAGTGTCCCTTCTAAACATAGGGAAGGTAGGAGCACTAAAGTACTCTTGATATTGGATATTACAATGCATCGAGCATTAAGAGGGTCCCAACTATATCTGTTAGTTCTTGAACTGTTTTGCCCACATAAGAAAACTAGCTAGTAGGTGCTACATCTGCACTTAGTCCACCTTCTTTCGGTGTAGGGTTGTATAAAGCAATATTCCACACTAGATCATGTGGTCTATGTCGTTTAGATCAAGATGTTACCAAAAGGTAAAAATGAATTAACGGATTGAACTCTAACTATGATAACCTAAGGGGTCGAGCTTAGTCTAGGTAGGGGTATGTGACTACCTAAGCATTTCACTATTTATCCACAGGTGAGTCATAGGAGGATTTTGTTATGTATATTTATGCTTGCCATGATAAATGGTATGTATATGAAAGATATGGACATTATTAATACTACTTGTTGACTAGTTAGCTTATGAGTACGTGTTGGTTTATAATGTTAAAGAAAGATGAAATGTATATTGATACGTCATGTAATATGAGGTAGGGTGTTAGTCATGATTCTTGTTGGTTTACTTCATTGAGTAAGGTTATGGGGCTTTTCTTTGTCATTGCACATATTAACTTGATAGGGGTTTATAGGTAATTGTCTTGCTTTTCGATACTTAAATGTACTCTTGTTCATCCTTATTGTTTCATATAACTTAGATGTAAAATTACTTGAATATGTATCTACTTGTATAGTGGGAATGTGTGGTTACACTAGAATTGATGTTGTGGTATTGGTATGATCAATCCTATAACTTAATAAAGGTTAAATATTGTTTGATATGGTATTTTTGAATATGCATGTATGTTTTAATGAAAAAATGCATACTTAAAGAAATGTCATTTCTTAGCATGTTTTATAATTATATGTGCATATGGTGTCGTACATATTACAAGTGGTGTACTAACTCCATTTTATTCTTTTTCCCGAACACTTTAGGTTCCGGTCGTTAAGGTCGTTAATGTATATATTTATGCTCAATAAAAGTAGAAGGCTATGTAACCTTCCTATACGAAGTTTCTATGTATACACGAATATATATATATTATGTGTAAGTACATATCTATGTAAACCTTATAGTAGAAGTAATAAAAGATTTAAATTTTCTTCTAAATTTGACTTATGAATATGATGATGTATGCTAAGTGGCTAGTCCTAGTCCTTAAAGAGGGAGTTGACGCTAGTTACGTGTAAGGGGTAAATGCGGATGTGACAAACTATGTATCAGAGCATGAGGTTGAATTATCTTAGAGTCGATTTCTCTATTTACCACATTGATATAAGTTCGTGTTCATAATTATGAAGCGTACCACAATTATGATTGGGAACCTACATGATTCCTAGGAAACTCTCATGTTCTTAGAAATCTTATATCATGAAATTAGAGTATACTTATGGTATGTTTTTTCATATAATTCTAGTATTGTTCTTATAGGAAGAATGAACACTTAAAGGAATGCATCACGAAGACCTGAAGAGGAAATATCCAATGCGGGAGATCCTCCATATGGTGAACAATTTCCTCTACTTGAAGAAGATGATAATGTTGACCAACATCCGGTCAGTCCTCCACCCTTGACGGATGGGGATATAAGGGCTGCCCATATCCAATTGGCTCAAGCACCACTGTTCAATCCCAAACTATGTCGATCCAAGCCAACCAGGAGCTTTTACCCCGTCCTATTAAACAAGTAACTACTATATCATCTCGTCTAAGGGACTTCACTCGAATGAACCCTCCTACCTTCTACAAGTCTACGTTTCATGAAGACACCCAAGAATTCATCGATGAAGTATGCAATATACTTTTTGTTATTGTGTTGCCCAAAAGTAAAAAGTCCGAGTAGGACACTTATAAACATAAGGATGTGTCTCAAGCATGGTTTGTTCAATAGAGAGATAATAGAACTTTGAGTGGTTGTACATTTACATATGAGATTTCAAAATGGCTTTTCTAGATCTATTCTTTTCTAGAGAGATGATGGAGGCTAATGTGGTGGTGGTCATTATCTTTCTCCAAGGAGGTATGAGTGTTTATGAATACTCTTAGGAATCACTAAGTTATCATCATATGCTATTTGTTTAGTTTCCAATCTTGGAGATGAAATTAGCTGCTTTGTGACGTGGTTTTTGGATGATTTGCAAAAGGAATTTCATTCTGCTATGCTACAAGAGAACCTACACATTTCTAATCTTATGGTTCATTCAAAGCATGTTGAAGAAGCAAGGGATAGGAGGAAGAGTATACATGCTAAGAGGGAAAAATCATATGATGGAGGTTATTCAAAGAATAGTTTTCACATACAACAAGAGCCTATATTTAAGAAGTGGATTTCTAGTCAATTCCCATCCAAGTTACCAAAGACTAGTGTTAATAGGGTGTCTAACCCTATGTTGAAGTACCGAGAAGCAAACTTGTGGAAAGTGTGGCAAGAAGCAGTATGGTGATTGGCTTAAGGGGACGGATAATTGCGTTTGTTGTGGCAAGAGTGGGCACAAAGTTAGGGATTTACCTAAAGTGAGGAGTCAAGACAAAGGCAGTTGTAAAGCTCAAGCAAGTTGTTCTAATGAGGCACCAAAGAAGAATTGCTTCTATACTCTCCGCTCTAGGCATGAGCAAGAGACTTCTCCCGAGTGAGTGAATTACCATAGGTTTTTCATGATGACTTTACCAGTATTCCTCCCAAATGGGAAATTTATTTTGGTATCAATTTACTACAAGATACAAATCACATTTCAATTCCTCCTTATCAGATGGCTCTAGCTGAATTGAATGAGTTGAAGTCTCACTCAATGATTTACTAGACAAAGTCTTCATTAGACCTAATATTTCTCCAACGAGTAGTCCGGTTTTATTTGTGAAGAAGAAAGATGGGTCCTTAAGAATGTGTATTTATTACCGCCAACTCTACAAGATCACCATTAAGAATAAGTATCCTCTCCCACAGAATGACGACTTCTTTGACGAACTTCAAGGGGAAAGCTAATTTTTAAAAATTGACTTTAGGTCGGGGTATCAACATCTTAGGGTGAGAGTTGAGGATATACCAAAGACGACATTTTAGACTAGATATGGTAACTATGAGTTCTTGGTGATGTCTTTCGGTCTCACTAATGCTCTGGCGGCATTTATCAACCTAATGAATAGAGTATTTTGAAAATACGTGAATTCATCTGTAATTGACATCATTGACGACATCTTGGTATATTTAATGAATGAGGGTTATGATATGGTTCATTTGAGCGTGGTATAGAAAACCCTTAAAGAACATCAATTGTTTGACAAATATATCAAGTGTGAATTTTTGTTGAGGTCAGTAACATTTCTTTGTCATTTCATATCTATTGAAGAGTTGAGGTTGATCCATGGAAAACGAAGGCGGTGAAAAATTGGCCTAGACCTATGACTCCAATCAATATTAGTAATTTCATGCTTTTAGAGGGTTATTACCCGACCTAAAGTTAATGTTTTTTACTCCAAGGATTTTTTTGCATCCATTGCATATATTTTGACTATTTTGACCCAAAACTGTATGAAATTTGAGTGGTCAGTGGCATGTGTGAGAATTTTTCAAATGTTAAAAGAGAGTCTTACTTCTTCTTTGTTGTTGACCTTACAAGAGGGAACAAAGAGTTTTGTTGTGTATGGTGACGCATCCCGAGTGGGTTTGGGGTGTGTGCTTATGCAACATGAAAAGGTGATAGACTATTCTTCTAGGAAACTTAAGGTACATGAGAGAATTTATCCAACTCTGTACCTTGAGTTAAAGGCCGTAGTTTTTGCCTTGATAATATAAAGGCATTACTTGTATGGTGTTCATGTTGATGACTATACCGACCATAAGAGTCTCCAATATGTGTTTACCCAAAAGGAGTTGAATCTCTGATAAAGAAAGTGTTGAGATTTGTTCGAAGATTATGACACGAGTTTCCTCTATCACCCTGGCAAGGCTACTATGGTTGTGGATTCCCTAAGTCGTATGACCATCGATTGATGATGCCAAGAAAGTCCTAGTAAAGGATGTTCATAAGTTTTCTATGTTGGGGGTGAGATTATATGATTCTTCAGATGTTTGATTCATGGTTAATAATAACTCCGGTCGTCGGCAATCTTAATGAGGCACTTTCCCTGGGGGGATGGTATTTTAAGGTGTCAAGGGAGATTGTCTTTTCTCGATGTAGATCGATTGAGGCACTAGATCCTATAAGGAGACCATGGGTCCCTCTAATCAATTCATTCGGGTTTGGAAAAAATGTACCATGCCCTTAGGTACTATATCGGTTGGATAGAATTAAGAAATACATAGCGGAGTTAAGTGGTAAGTTTCCAAATTGCAAACAAGTAAAAGCCAAACATCAAAAGTCGAGTGGCTTTCTACTAGAAAACCAAGTTCCTACTTGGATGTGGAAAGACATTAACATGGATTTTTGTAACGACCTGTTTAGTCGTTTTGAGTAGCAGACTTCAATTGTGGAAAAACTGGCAGAAGCGACGGACCCCACAATGGACCGTCATGGGCACGACGGACCGTCGCAGGGTCTCGTTTCAAAACACTTAGAAAATATGAAATTGGATACTGAAAATCGACTCTCTGAACTTCGTAACGGAGTGGCAGGACGGACCGTCACAGGTGTGACGGACCGTCACAGGCCATTCACCCAAAATCAAGTTTCTGAACTATGCGACGGACAGCAGGACGGACCGTCGCAGGCGCGACGGCCCGTCACAGGCGCGACGGCCCGTCACAGCTTGCGCAATCCCAGTTGGAGTCGGATTTCTGGTTAAGTTTTAAGGGATGTTTTTGACTATTCTTACCTTAATTATAAAGTTCGTGGGTTTATATTAATAACTCAAATTCTTGGGGGTTAAAAGAGGTAACCCTAAGTTAATTAGTGGGGTATTATTGCCATCTTTTATTCTTAATTATATGTTAATTAGGGTAAAAGAAAGAGGGTTTGAATAAAGAAAATAGAGAGAACAAGGAGAGAGAGAAATTGATCGATCAAGAGGCAGAGGGAATATCAAAGCTTGGGAAATTGCTTGTTGATTCCAATTCTTCGGTGAAGGTAGGTTATGGTTTTCATGCTTTCATAAATAACTATTAATAGTGAATGATATGTATTGGTAGTATTGTAAACCCTACTATATGCTTAATGGTATGTTTGCATGAATATGATTATGTGATTGTGATAAAATAAGCATGATGAAAATATTGAATCCCAAATCTTGAAAAGAAACTTTAATATACATTATTAATGATGATTCCTTGGTATATAAGAAGGCTCAATAAATTAAAGTAATGGGATTGATGATGCCTTGGTATAGAAGAAGGCTTGATGAATTACAGAATGATATTAGTGGATTGGAGTGTCACGTTCCGACACATAGTATTAGTGGATCGGAGTGTCACGTTCCGACACATAGTATTAGTGGATCGGAGTGTCACGTTCCGACACATAGTATTAGTGCATCGGAGTGTCACGTTCCGACACATATAGGGGATCGGAGTGTCATGTACTGACGCATATAGGGGATCGGAGTGTCACGTTCCGACACATAGTAGTAGGGGATCAGAGTGTCACGTACCGATACATATAGGAGATCGAAGTGTCACGTACCGACACATATAGGGGATCGGAGTGTCACGTGCCGACACATGTAGGTGATCGGGTGTCACGAACCGACACGTAGAATTAGTGGATCGGAGTGTCACGTACCGACACATACTAGTAGGGGATCGGAGTGTCACGTACCGACACAAGAGGAAGAAAGATAATGAATCTTGAAAGATTATAATATACTCAACTTAATAAACTTAATTCCCAAATGAGTATAGTATTGAGGCTTGAGCCCTCATGGATGAACTTGATGGTACTTATTGATGATTATAGTACTTGTTGTTGCTACATGTTGAGTTTTATAGTTGATTTATGATATTACTTGATATATACTTTTCTCTATTTTGAGTTGACCGATGATATCTACTCAGTACCCGTGGTTTGTACTGACCCCTACTTTTATGTTTTCTTCTTGTTATTTGTGGAGTGCAGCAAACGTTCCTTCATCTTCAACTTAGCAGTGATTCTAGCCAGTCTTCGTCATACCGGATATTCAGGGTGAGCTAATGCTTCTAGCTTGGACTGGGTCTTCTTCTTCAAGTCTTGATGCCTTGAACTTCCGGCACGGACTAGCTTTTACTTGTTTTTGTTTTCTTAGATACTCTTAGTTTAGTAATTTAAAGGTAGATGTTCTTGTGGTGATGACTTCCATATTCTGGGGATAATGATAAGTTTTTGAGTTATAGAAGTTGATTATTGATTTTACTTATGAGTTTAAGTCTTCCGTATTACTTTCTGTTGATATTATATTGAAATGTTTAGGTTAGATTGGTTGGTTCGCTCACATAGGAGGGAAAGTGTGGGTGCCAGTCACGGCCCGAATTTGGGTCTTGAAAAACTTGGTATCAGAGCATTAGGTTCGTTGGTCTCATCACACATGAACAGGTCTAGTAGAGTCTTAAGGAACGGTAGGGGGACGCCTTTACTTTTCCTTGAGAGGCTATAAGACTTTAGGAAAATTTCACTCTTTCATTCTTTCTTTCGTGCTACTACTTGAGTCCAATTGGTATCTAGGCTATACGAATTGGTATCTGACAATCTTCACTCTCTTTCGCAGATGGTTAGAACTAGAGCAACGACTACGCCAACACCAACACCAGCACCAGCACCAGCGGGACAGGGTGCATCTGAGCCAGCCCCTGGGCTGTAGCTCAAGGAAGAACAACGGCAAGGGGCCGTGGTAGAGGTCGTGGGAGGACGTCCTCTAGAGGAAGAGGACGAGCACCGAGCCCATCTGGTACTACGGTGGTGACTCCTCCACCGACTGAGGAAGTAGTAAGAGAAGGGGAGGATGGGGTGAATGAGCAAGTAAAGAATGAGGAAATGCCACCCCAACCTACCCCAGAGATGATCAATAAGGTTCTGGCTTATCTTAGCGGGTTATCTGATCAGGGCCAGACACCCCCAGTGTTTTCTGCACCAGCACCTCAGGCTCCGGAGGTACAACATGCGACTACTATGGCTCCCCGCATGGATGTTCCATTGGAAATAAGCACATTTCCTCGTCTTACTACAGGGCCTGTAATGACAAGTGATCAGCATGAACTTTTCAGTAAGTTCTTGAAATTGAAACCTCCAGTCTTCAAGGGTGCTGAATCGGAGGATGCTTATGATTTTCTGGTTGACTGTCACGAGCTACTACACAAGATGGGTATAGTAGAACGGTTTGGTGTTGAGTTCGTGAGTTATCAGTTTCAAGGGATCGCCAAAATGTGGTGGCGATCCCATGTTGAGTGTCAACCGACAAAGGCACCACCTATGACTTGGGCCTCATTCTCTAGCTTGTTTATGGAGAAGTATAACCCCCGGACTTTGAGGGATAGGAAAAGGGATGAGTTGTTGAGCCTAGAGCAAGGTAGGATGTCGGTTAATGCTTATGAGGCTAAGTTTCATGCACTATCCAGATATGCCACTCAACTCTGTTTCAGTCCTCAAGAGCGGATTCGCCGGTTTGTGAAGGGGTTGAGGTCAGAATTGCGGATTTCGGCCTTACAGATAACGGCAACGGCAAAATCCTTCCAAGAAGTGGTAGACTTTGTGATAGAAGTGGAAGGAGTGAAGCCAGACGACTTCACCACAACATCGACATCAATGAAGAGCATGAACAACATTTAAGAAGGACATTGCAAGTACACAGAGAGCACCAGTTTTATGAGAAGATCAATAAATGTGAGTTCTGGTTATGATAAGCGACTGTTCTTTGTCATGTGGTGACAGAACAGGGTGTTGAGGTTGATCCCGAAAAGGTTTAATCAGTGAAGAATTGGTCGAGGCCCCTCACTCCCTAAAATATCAAAAGCTCCTTGGGTTTGGTTAATTTTTATCAAAGGTTTTTGGAGGGTTTTCCATTTCTGCCTCGTTGAAAACCTTAACAAAGAAGAAGGTAATGTTTTAGTTGTATGAAAAGTGTGTAAAGAGATTCGAAGAGCTTAATGAACGACTCACTTCAGCCCTACTTCTTACATTGCCGATGTGTAGTGAAAGGTATGTTGTATATTGTGATGCTTCCCGAGTAGCTTTAGGATGTGTTCTTATGCAGGTTGGAAAGGTAATTGCATATGCTTTAAGGCACTTGAATGTCCAGGAGAAGAATTACCCGAGTACATGTTGATGTATTTACTCACCATAAAAGTCTTTACTATGTTTTTACATACAGAGTTAAATCTTCATCAGAGAAGATGGCTGGAGCTTCTTAATAATTATGACATGAGTATTCACTATCACCCACTAGGCAAATATAGTGGTTGATGCCTTGAGTCGTTGATGCATGGGTAGTGTTGCTCATATTGATGATGAGAAGAAGGAACTGGTGGAGGAGGTACACCAATTTGCTAGATTGGGTGTACTGCTGGTAGATACACGATGTATGGGTGTTTCATTTAATTTTAGTTATGAATCCTCATTTATTATAGATGTCAAATATAAGAAGCATCTCGACCCAGTACTCATGGAGTTGAAAGACACAGTGTTGAGTAAGATGAATGAATAATTCTCCCTATGGGAGGATGCGGTGATTAGATACTAGGGAAGATAATTTTTGCCAATTATAGATGGTTTGAGGCCGAATAATATTGTAGAGGCAAATGTCACCGTGTATTCTATTATACATGTTCTACAAAAATGTATCATGATCTCAAGGATATGTATTGGTGGGGAGGTATGAAGAGAGATATCTATATGTTTGTGGAGGAGTGTCCCAATTGCAAAAAGGATAAAGCCGAACAGCATAAGCCTAGGGGTCTTACCTAGTCTATTGAGATCCTGACAGGCAAGTGGGAGGCTTTAATATGGGTTTTGTGGTTTTTCAACCTAGGACAAGGAAACTACATGATTGTATTTGTGTTGTTGCTGACAAGATGACTATGTCTGCACACTTCACACTTGTGAAGTCTAGTTACAAGGCCGAAGAGAAGCCAAGTTTGGTACACAGGTGCAACTCATTACTTTTTTTATCCAAGACGGATGGACAAGTAGAGCGTATTATTCAAACCTTTGAAGACATGCAAAGAGAATGTGTTATTGACTTTAATGGGAGTTGGGATAATCATTTGCCACTGATTGAGTTCTCCTATAATAATGACTATCATCCCAGGATTGGGACGACACCTTTTGAGGCACTATATGGCAGGAGATGTAGGTCTCCACATTGATGGTGTAAGGTAAGAGAGTCTTACATTATTGGAACATATGTCATTCATGAGGCTGTGGAGAAGGTGATATTAATAATGGATAGATTTGCAACTTCTTACAGTCATCAAATATCATATTTAGACAAAAGAAAGGGAGATCTTGAATTTTAGGTGGGTGATCAAGTTTACTTGAAGATATCACCCATGAAAGGAGTGATGCGCTTTTGTAAGATAGGAAAGTTTAGTTCAAGGAATATAGGTTCTTATGAGATCCTACAGCGAATACAAATGTTTCATACGAACTGAAGTTTCCCCAAGACTTGGCTTATATGCATCCAGTGTTTCAGGTTTTAATGCTTAAGAAGTGTCTACGCGATCCAGCGCCCACTCTGTCTCTTGAGGGGTTTGGAGTTGATGAGAACCTATATTATGAATAGGTTCCAGTTTAAATATTAGATCACCATGTGAAGCGGCTGAGGAATAAATAGGTTTCCACTGTTAGGGTATAACGAAGGAACCACCTTGTTGGCGGGGAGACATGGGAGGTCGAGGCCGACAAGAGATCCCGTTACCCTCACTTATTCAGTTCTTTAGGTTAGATATATGTTTTTTAAGAAACTCTGAATTATAAGTGCATTATTCGATTTGATATTTTATGTTCATAATCTTGGGTCTTACACTTGCACTATATGAGTTCATGCTTGAATTCATGTTGCTGTTTTTGTATAACATAGACATGATTTTTGCGTTGCATTAGTTGTGATGTACATTAAGTTAAGTATGATTGAGAGGTATGTTCCTAAATCTCAAATATGAAGCTTCAGATAAGATTGAGAGATGTGCATCATCCAGAGTAAGTGTGAAGCAGAATTTAACGAAGTGTAAAGTTTAAAGCATGTTAAAGTGTTTTTGTAAGTCACCCTCTTTATTTTAAAAAAAATTATGTGTAGTGTTATTCAAGGAAGAATGTTCCTAAGGGGGGGGGGATAATGTAACATTCCACAAAATTACATGTCTAGTGAAGAACCCAATAGGTGTTTAAGAATGTGTATTGGGGATACATAGGCATTCACATTCCCAATATTGAGAAATATTTGGTTAAGTATGGAAAATTGTGTAAGGTGTATTAGACAATTTCTTTATAATACCCAAATAAGAGAAATGTTGGGCATATTAGAAAATATTTGCTCAAAGGTTATTAGACCATTTTTCTTAGTATTAATGAACTTGGTTAAGAAATGTACCTGCAATGAAGGCCCTAACATAACAACCTTTATTCATAATTCAACAGATAAGATACGAGGAATCCAAGGGTCAAGCCTAGGTATCATAGCACATGACAACTTAAAATGATCAACACGATTAAGCAGTGCCCAAAGACATACTGAGGAACCATAATACAATAAGTAAACATTCATAATGAGCCATTAATAATAGTTATTTAGGAATGTACAAGCAACACATGTGCAAGCACATGGGGAGATATGGCCAAGGAGGGGACCAACCTAACCGAATACGGTTGGGGTAGATAGGGGGCAGGCGTGCAAAAGGGTTCCACCATGTGGGTCTTAGATCTCTAGATAACTCTAGACTATAACAAACTAACTTAAATATCTAAATAACCTAGTAAAAACAAAAATAATTATCTAGTACAGCCGACAACCTAAGACTTAACTGGGTTACACAAACCTAGTAACTATTTAAAGAGACAACCTAGTACGTAACCTACGATGGTCCAAAGGGTTAATCATGGTCGTATTTACTTAAGCTACTTTATTAATTACCATAGGTCACCTAATTAATTAAATTATCAATTTAATTAAATAAATTAAATGGTATAACCATAATCCTTACATTCACACTGTATAACTCAAGAATTATCCTAGTACTAAACATAGGATGATTCAAAAGGCTTAGTTATAGTTCCAATGATCTAGGGGTACATTAATAATTACAATACATCCCTAAATTAATAAAATTATAAATAATTACTGAAGGAAAAATTCAAAAGCAAGGCCGAAATTCATACAAAAATTTCAGATTTGATTAAGTGTTATGTTTTCCTAGTTTTAGTGAATCTAGGAGGGGCGTTTTTTAAGTAATTAGTTAATTAATTTATTTAATTTACCTAACTACACTAAGTTGAATGAGTCAAGATAATTTCCTAAGACATTGAATCACGTTCAAAAACTAAGAAGCTCATGAAGAAAAACAATAAGCAAACAAAAGAAAAGCACAAAATTTTCTCTCGATTTCTCTTACAAGATTTCTAGGTTTTCATGAAGGATTCGTGCAAGGTGATCTTCATAGATTTAATTCTACATAAGGTCTGGGTTTTATAACATGGAATTCTATCTCAAAGAGACTTTTCAAATATTGAATTCATGAACTTCGAAACTAAGGTTGTTCAACAAAGATATTTTTAAATGTCCATCTTCCTAGTTATCCTTGTTTTCGATTCTTTAAATATATATATGTAATATCAAACATGTTTTTTGTATGTGGTGATAACATAAATCATAAATTCTTGATTTTATAATGATTATTGAGGTCTATAGATTTGATTAAAATGATTTAATTGTTAGTTACATGAATTAAGGATGATATAATATTTACTTATCTATCGAGAATATGAAGTTACTATGAATTGTTATTGAATTTAGTTACTGTTAAAATGTTATGTTTTCGACTGGTTCATATAGAGGAATCACTATATTACATTGATGAATTTAATTGATGTGGTTAGTGATAACACAATGAATATAATTTAAGTGAAAGTTTTGTTTATGCCTATAAATGGCTAAAAATGTCTTTCCCAAAAAGTTGAATGAAATTGGCTTACAATATTGCTTTCAAAGAATAATGGAAAGAATGGATAATGGCTAATGTAAACCTAAATAAAGTATAAATAAGGTAACTTTTTAATTCATAATCAAGGGTATGCCAATCATTGGGACAAGCCTCAGCATACCCTTTACAAATGAACCATCAACATAGTAACTACGTTGAACAAAGTTCCCAACGTTTATAAAGAATGGTATAAAGTTATCAAAAGACATGAAACGATTTATGGTGACTAATAACATAATTAAAAGTCTTAAAGTTATGAGAGTGACAAGAATGGGGTGTTAAAAAAAGGGAGACAAGTCTCATTACACCTAAGACAACTATGTAAAAGATACTCCCAAAAGATGGTGTAAATAATCATGAGAGATACTCATTTAAACAAAGATGATAATGTAAGGTTAAATTTCACATTTAATCAAGTAAATTAAGGGATGTAGTTTATCTAAATAGTTGAGTAAACCTCATAACTAGAAGAAAGCTTCCATAGTGTTTAAGTCAAATCGAAATCAGCTTTTGCCACAACATGTAAGTCTCATGAGATGAGTCAACCACCAAGGTGGATAAGTAGTATTTTTATGTCTCCTACTCTTCGAACTACTTTGCCAGTATTAGAACTTGCCAGTAGATTCAACCGAAGCGAGCTAGGGATAATGTTTCACTTTGGCTTGTGATTCCATATCTTTTTGGTATAAGTATTCGAATTAATTTAGTCGTGAACCACCTATTTCTGGTGTGGGGACAACACTGGACTTTGTTTAACTTTATCTGGTGCACTACCTCTCTTAAGTGTGGGGCAGACACTAGGTTTCATTTTAATTCACATTATCTAGGTTCACTATGATCGGTCAACTACCCCTTTTCGGTGTGGGGAATACATTGAATTTAATGTTAGCTCGCATGATCTTAATTTTCATGATCTCCTTAAGAAACAAAAAAATAAAGGAAGAAGAATACATGTATGTTCAAAGTGAGCTAAGAAAGTAAGAGCCTAAGAATATCAATCATTAGTGTTTGATAAGAATGATGTTTTCAGAAAATAATGGGCATAGCCAACAATGATTTCTTTTTTCTTCAAAATGTTCATTGCCAAATATAAATGGCTTAATGAGTTCTTATATTATACGTATCAAGGAGAGTTAATTGAATTATTAATTAATACCCCATGATCTCCCTAATATGAAAAATCATGAAATAAGTGTCGTAGAAAATAAAGATTGGCTTATAATGTGCTCTTTTCAAACGAATCTATAATGGAAAGAATCAGTTGTTGTAAAGATAGGCAAATCATATCCTTAGTCCTTGGATTACTTACATGATTCATTGCAGGTATGGGACCACAATGAATTATCGAATTTATAAGTAAAACATAGTATCGAAGGAGATCATTGAACTACATAACAACAAGAAGAAAAAGACTAAAAAAAAACTAAGTGTTAAAAAGGTGGCTCTCTAGTTTGGGGCATCAAATTTGAATATTTTTGCTCGTGTTGTTCTAAAAATGTGTTTATGATTTTATGGTCTTCTATTCATATAGAAAATGAGTTGTGATCATTCAATGTATTAAAATACGTCATATTCATACCATAATTCACAAATAACAAATTAGGAATGTTTAGTGATGTCACTTTCAAAAAATGGCATGTTGTTATAGGAAGATATTTCCTTGATCATGCAAAGTGTTATATGTATGTGTGAATACACCAAAATTTAGTAAAAATATATGCTAACCCTATACTATTATTATTTTTATTGGTGTATATCTAAGACAAGGTTTAAGATTCATAAAAGTTGTTTGGATTGTCAATCTCCTGACTTTTGTAGGTCCTCTTGATGTTCGGTGATGCAACACTTATTTATCTAGCTTAGTACATTAGACATAGCTAGTTCATGTTGTCCCTAGAGTTTTTTTCAGGCATTTATTTCGATGCTTTGTATTAAGGTCGCTTTGGCAAACTATTACATTATATATTGATATTTTAATTTGAATTGATTCATTAATTGTACATGGTTGTTTTAATTTGAGATTAGTATAATACTAATATATAGATAGAAGATATATGAAGTCTATGTATACTTCATTATGTTTTAAAAGTTTTAAATTTTAAGGAAATTTAAATATATGAATTTGATGAAACCTAAGAAGAGGCTTGTCCACTACCTCTGAGAGGGTAACGACGCCCATTGCATTCAGATTCTAGAATCCCGGTGTGACATTGCATGTGAATGATGGCCTCGTCGACATTACTTTATGTATTATGATGATCTTTGCCTTTTCCGCAACTACTTGATATGTATGATCATTTCTGGAGTGGATTTATGTGAGGAATGCTTCCATCCATCTACTTGTGATCAAGGTGAATGTATTTATTTTTCTATTTTTATGTTGTTAGGTGATCATGTTAGACTATGACTATATCCTTATGTGTGTATTCTTCGTATTTTTTCATTATTCTTTATAATTTGTTATAAGATTTGTATGATAGTTGTATTGATGATATTATAGTAGTGAATGGAGTGCCTTAAAGATGATTTTGGTTATTGATATGTGCTTTAGAATAATATGTTATATGTGAAGATGTGTGTGTCCTGTTTTTGTAGACTTGTGTACCTTACTTGATATATGGATAATGAGAATGTGACTTCTTAACATAGGATTCTAAAGCATATTAGTCTTGTATATAATAATGACATGTAAACTTGAATGTTTTTAATTAGGTCCTTTATGTGGAACCTTCAACCAAGTTGTAAGGTTATGCCATCCTTCAAGTCAAAAGTCGTACTGGTATCGTTCTTTTGTTAAACTTGCAATTAAGATTGGTTGGCTGGAACGACATGAAATCATCCTTAGATAAATCATTAAGCTATCCTCTTTGCCATCATTAGCAAATCCTATGTGACCTCTTTGGTAGGGTGAATGTGATTGGGTTATGAACTATATATGGAACCTCTTCATGTACTCCTTTATGTGAATTACTGAACGAGAACAAAGGCTAGCACCGAGTGAGTATGGTAAGTGACGTAGCTCTACTTAGGAATGAGGCTAGAGTATGAAGAAATCTTTATATTCCTTAACCATGTGCCTACATGGGATGTGTCCATGTTCTACCCTTGGCAAGTAGAACTATCTACATCGGAGTAGTTTACAACTCGGGATACCATTCTTTGCTACCATGGTATATGTCGGTTATTGTCAATTCTTATCATATAGGATACCTACTAGTATTGGAGATGTTCTATGAAGTTTAGGTGGTGGTATGGGATGCTATCTAGACATTGAACAATATGCTTTAAAGATTTTAGTGAGTGAGTTCCTAGGTCTTCTGCAAGACCATTACTTGAATGTCCTTATTTGATGAATGTCTCATAAGTGAACAAATGAAGATAATGACTTATGTTTGAAAGAACGTAAATTAATAAGTACTTACCTAGAGTAGTTTAAGGGTTGTCTAGTTAAGGTGTGAAGGGGGGGCATAGGAATAGTCACTTCATATCTTACCTAGGTAAGTATTAAGAATGACTCTATATTGAAAAGTTAATTTATTAGGTAGATTTAATCTAAACTTAGGAAGTCTTAAGTATTATTTTGGTAATCTTGGACAGGGTGTATGAGCATTCTCTTCTAAAATTACCTAATTAAATATTTTGATAACCTTTGTGAGAAGAATGTCATATTCTATTTTCATATTCTATACATGTTATTGTATAAAGTTTTAATGATCTTATCCTAGGTACTCTAAAGGATCTCTTATGTGTGTGCGAATGGATTATATTGACAGTTAATTTACAACTCAGTCAAGTGAGCCATAGAATCACCTTTGGCAGGAGGATCAAATGTTATGTGTTTTAATGTATTAAATAATCTCATTGTAGGTAGTCCTAAGGATCAATTAGGTGTGCTTAGAGAGGGTGTATGGGTGGTCTCTCTTTGTCTTACATAAGTGAGTTTGGTCTCTCTTTTTCTTACTTAAGTGAGTCTTGGGTTACGTGCGAAAAAGGTTTATTCTAAGGTGACTTACTTCATTGTAAAATTATTTTAAAGGTAATAAAACACTTATGTGATATCTTATTTGTTTATAAGGTTTTAATTGTTGTTCTTATGCTCATAATACAATGTTTAAATAAAAAAGAGCATATTTCCATTAAATGTCTGTTATTATAATTTCATGCCATATGCCATACTTAGTACATGTGTTTGTACTAATTCCATACTTGTATCAATCTATAAATTGATTCATAGGTGACGGAAAATTTTCGTGTAAAGCTTGTATTATAGTATCTTTGAAAAAACATTGAATTATGTCCTCATTTGACTCGAAGGCATAAATGTTATTTGATTTCTTATTTCGATGTAATGTAATAGACTTAGTAGTACTTTATTTTGATGTATGGGTCGTGTCCAAAGTATTCCTGTGTCTAAGATTTGATGATATGAGACTTAGTATTTCCTATAATTTGTAGATATTTTTAGCGACTATTCGAATGTTGTGCAAAGTTTAAATTTCGCAGTACTTTTCATATATGTATATGCGATGAACTATACGAAAGACCTTGTACAAAATCTTCGAGAGGTCAAGTAAGCCGTGTTTCGATGCTAGAATTCCCTAACTTTTGGGGGTTTCTCTCAAGTTGTCACACCTTAACGTGCCAAGGACCTTCAAAAAAACTTTTAGCATCAAACAATGTAATGACCTGTTTAGTCGTTTTGAGCAACAAACTTCAATTCAGGAAAAACAGGCTGAGGTGACGGACCAAACGACGATCCGTCATGGGCACGACGGACCGTCGCAGGGTCTCGTTTCAAAACACTTAGAAAATCTAAAATTGGGTTCTGAAAATCGACTCTCTGAACTTCGTGACGGAATGGCAGGACGGACCGTCACAGGCGTGATGAACCGTCATAGATTGTTCAGTGGAAATTGACTCTCTTACTCTTGCGACGACTTCCAGGACGGACCGTCGCAGGCACGACGGCCCGTCACAGGTTGCGCAAATCCCAGGAAGAATCGGATTTTCCTTACACGTTTTAAGGGACGTTTTTGGACTACTCCTTCCTTAATTATAGATTTTGTGGGTTTATATTAATAACTCAAATTCTTGGGGGTTAAAAGAGGTAACCCTAAGTTAGCTAGTAGGGTATTATTGCCATCTTTTACACTTAATTATATGTTAACTAGGGTAAAAGAAAGAGGGTTTGAATAATGAAAATAGAGAGAACAAGGAGGGAGAGAAATTGATCGATCAAAAGGCAGACGGAATATCAAAGCTTGGGAAATTGCATGTTGATTCCAATTCTTCGGTGGAGGTAGGTAATGGTTTTCATGCTTCATAAGTAAACTCTTAATAGTGAATGATATGTATTGGTAGTATTGTAAACCCTAGTATATGCTTCATGGTATGTTTGCATGAATATGATTATGTGATTGTGATAAGATAAGCATGATGAAAATATTGAATCCAAAATCTTGAAAAGAAACTTTAATATACATTATTAATGATGATGCCTTGGTATAGAAGAAGGCTTGATGAATTAAAGTAATGGGATTGATGATGCCTTGGAATAGAGAAGGCTTGATGATTTACAGAATGATATTAGTGGATCGGAGTGTCATGTTCCGACACATAGTATTAGTGGATCGGAGTGTCAGGTACCGACACATGTAGGGGATCGGAGTGTCACGTTCCGACACATGTAGGGGATCGGAGTGTCACGTACCGACACATGTAGGGGATCGGAGTGTCACATTCCGACACATGTAGGGGATCGGAGTGTCACGTTCCGACACATAGAATTAGGGGATCGGAGTGTCACGTTCCGACACATAGAATTAGGGGATCGAAGTGTCACGTACCGACACATAGTAGTAGGGGATCGGAGTGTCACGTACCGACACAAGAGGAGGAAAGATAATGAATCTTGAAAGATGATAATATACTCAACTTAATATACTTATTTCCCCAATGAGACTTTAGGAAAAATTTCACTCTTTCATTCTTTCTTTCGTGCTACTACTTCAGTACAATTGGTATCTAGGCGATACGAATTGGTATCTGACCATCTTCACTCTCTTTCGTAGATGGTTAGAACTAGCGGGTTATCTGATCAGGGCCAGACACCCCAGTGTTTTCTGCACCAGCACCTCAGGCTCCGGAGGTACAACATGCGGCTACTATGGCTCCCCGCATGGATGCTCCATTGGAAATAAGCACATTTCCTCGTCTGACTACAGGGCTTGTAATGACAAGTGATCAGCATGAACTTTTCAGTAAGTTCTTGAAATTGAAACCTCCAGTCTTCAACGGTGCCTCATCGGAGGATGCTTATGATTTTCTGGTTGACTGTCACGAGCTACTATACAAGATGGGTATGGTAGAACGGTTTGGTGTGGAGTTTGTGACTTATCAGTTTCAAGGGAACGCCAAAATGTGGTGGCGGTCACATATTGAGTGTCAACCAATAGAGGCACCATCTATGACTTGGGTCTCGTTCTCTAGCTTGTTTATGGAGAACTATATCCCTCGGACTTTGAGGGATAGAAAAAGGGATGAGTTCCTGAGCCTAGAGCAAGGTAGGATGTCGGTTAATGCTTATGAGGCCAAGTTCCGTGCACTATCAAGATATGCCACTCAGCTCTGTTTCAGTCTGCAAGAGCGGATTCGTCGGTTTGTGAAGGGGTTGAGGTCGGAATTGCGGATTTCGGCCTTACAGATAGCGGCAACGGCAAAATCCTTCCATGAAGTGGTAGACTTTGTGATAGAAGTGGAAGGAGTGAAGCCAGACGACTTCAACACAACATCGACATCAAAAGGGTTTCGAAAGGGAGGTGAGTTTAATGGTTCTTACACTAGAGGACAGGGTTCGGGAAGTGACTCAGTCCGACCAATTCAGTCTTCACTACAGACTGTCGTTGGGGGACTACCTCAGACCGGTCAACAATTCTCCGAGGGGCCTATGATTGACTCCAGAGAATGTTATGGATGTGGGGAGATTGGACATATTAGGAATAATTGTCCCAGACAAAGTTATAGACCCCCAATAGCTAGAGGTAGAGGTGGTCATGGTAGAGGCCGTTATTCTGGAGGACGTGGTGGTCGAGGTAATGGTGGTCACCAAAACGGCAGAGGTAATGGGCAAACTGGGGCCACTACATCACAACATGGTAGGGGCAACGGACAGACGAATGATAGGGCCCATTGTTACGCTTTCCCTGGGCGGTCTGAAGCGGAGGCATCTGATGCTGTCATCACAGGTAATCTTCTGGTTTGTGATTGCATGGCTTCTGTATTGTTTGATCCTGGATCCACGTTTTCTTATGTATCTTCCTCATTTGCTAATGGTCTAAATTTACATTGTGAATTACTTGATATGCCTATTCGTGCTTCTACTCCGGTGGGTGAGTTTGTGTTAGTTGAAAATGTGTATAGGTCTTGTTTGGTGAACTTTGTGGGGAGCAACACTTATGTAGATTTGGTTATCTTAGAAATGGATGATTTTGATGTAATTCTGGGTATGACTTGGCTTTCGCTGCAATTTGCGATCTCGGATTGTAATGCTAAAACGGTGACGTTAGCCAAGCCTGGGACAGATCCGTTAGTGTGGGAGGTTGACTACACTTCCAATCCGGTCCGCATCGTCTCCTTTCTTCGTGCTAAGAAAATGATTAGTAAAGGGTGTTTTAGCTTTCTTGGCACATCTCAAGGATGACACTACCCAAGTACCTTCGATTGAGTCGGTTTCAGTAGTTCGTGAGTTTCTGGATGTGTTCCCTGCAGATCTTCCTGGTATACCACCGGATAGGGATATTGACTTCTGTATTGATCTTGAACCCGGTACTCGCCCCATTTCTATACCCCCTTATAGAATGGCTCCCGTGGAGTTAAGAGAGTTAAAGGCACAACTTCTAGAGTTATTGAACAAAGGCTTCATTAGACCAAGTGCATCCCCTTGGGGTGCTCTGGTTTTGTTTGTAAAGAAGAAGGATGGGAGTTTTCGAATGTGTATAGACTACAGACAACTAAACAAGGTAACCATAAAGAATAAGTATCCCCTTCCCCGCATTGATGACTTGTTCGATCAGTTACAAGGTGCTTCTGTCTTCTCTATGATTGACTTGAGATCCGGTTATCATCAATTGAAAATATGGGCAACGGATGTGCCAAAGACTGATTTTCGAACGAGGTATGGGCATTACGAATTTGTAGTGATGTCCTTTGGTCTTACGAATGCCCCTGCTGCGTTCATGAGCTTGATGAACGGGATTTTTTTAAGCCATATTTGGACCACTTCGTGATCGTATTTATTGACGATATATTGGTATACTCAAAGAGCAAGAAGGAACATGAAGAGCATTTGAGAATGGTATTGGAAATGTTGAGGGAGAAAAAGCTTTATGCCAAGTTCTCTAAGTGTGAGTTTTGGCTACATGCAGTGTCCTTCTTGGGGCACGTGGTTTCTAAGGATTGAGTGATGGTGGATCCTTCTAAGATTGAGACAGTGAAGAATTGGGTAAGACCTACTAATGTGTCAGAAATAAGGAGCTTTGTTGGGTTAGCTAGCTACTACCGCCGATTTTTCAAGGGATTCTCTTCTATTGCTTTCCAATTGACGAACTTGACTAAGCAGAATGTTCCATTTGTATGGTCGGACGAATGTGAGGAAAGATTTCAGAATCTCAAGACATTGTCGACTACCGCACCTATCCTTACCTTGCTAGTAGAGGGTATGAACTTCATTGTTTATTGTGATGCATCCTATTCTGGGATGGGTGCAGTAATAATGCAAGAGAAGAGTGTGATTGCTTATGCTTCAAGAAAATTAAAAGTGCATGAACGTAACTATCCAACTCATGATTTGGAATTGGCTGCGGTAATGTTTGCATTAAAGCAATGGAGACACTATTTATATGCGGTTAAGTGTGAGATCTATACAGATCATCGTAGCCTTCAGTATGTCTTTACTCAGAAAGATTTGAACTTAAGACAGAGGAGATGGATGGAGTTACTAAAGGACTATGATATCACTATTTTGTATCATCCGGGGAAGGCGAATGTTGTAGCGGATGCTTTAAGTAGAAAGGCGGGAAGCATGGAAGTCTAGCTCACTTGCAAGCTTCTAGACGCCCATTGGCTAGAGAGGTTCAGACTCTAGCTAATGACTTGATGAGATTAGAAGTAAATGAGAAGGGAGGATTGTTGGCTAGTCTGGAGTCAAGATCTTCTTTTCTTGACAAAATTAAGGGAAAACAGTTTGATGATGAGAAACTAAGGCGAATCCAAGATAAAGTATTGCGAGGGGAGGCTAAGGAAGCACAAATCGATGAGGAAGGTGTTTTGAGAATCAAGGGAAGGGTATGTGTACCCCGCGTCGATGGTTTGATCAAAAATATTCTGACAGAGACTCATAGTTCAAGGTATTCTATACATCCGGGTGCAACCAAGATGTATAGTGATTTAAAACAACACTTTTGGTGGAGTAGAATGAAGCGTGATATTGTTGACTTTATTGCCAAGTGTCCAAACTGTCAACAAGTAAAGTATGAAAACCAAAGGCCGGGAGGAACACTTCAGAGAATGCCCATTCCGGAATGGAAGTGGGAAAGAATTGGAATGGATTTTGTGGTTAGTCTTCCAAGAAAAATGGGTAAGTATGACTCCATTTGGGTGATTGTTGATAGGTTAACCAAATCTGCTCATTTCATTCCGGTCAAGGTGACTTACAATGCAGAAAAGTTAGCCAAACTTTACATGTCGGAAGTGGTGCGATTGCATGGGGTTCCACTATCCATCATATCAGATAGAGGTACGCAGTTTACTTCTAAGTTTTGGAAAACATTGCATGCAGAATTGGGTACTAGGTTGGACCTTAGTACTGCGTTCCATCCCTAGACCAATGGTCAGTCTGAGCGAACGATTCAAGTGTTGGAGGATATGCTTCGTGCGTGTGTGATAGAATTTGGTGGCCATTGGGATAGCTTCTTACCCTTTGCGGAGTTTTCATACAATAATAGCTATCACTCAAGCATTGATATGGCTCCATTTGAAGCATTGTATGGTAGGAGATGTAGGTCTCCCATTGGTTGGTTTGATGCGTTCGAGGTCAGACCTTGGGGTACTGATCTCTTGAGGGATTCGATGGATAAAGTGAAGTCTATTCCAGAAAAGCTTCTAGCGGCGCAAAGTAGACAAAAAGAATATGCAGATCGAAAGGTTAGAGACTTAAAGTTCATGGAGGGTGAACAAGTCTTGTTGAAAGTTTCACCCATGAAAGGGGTGATGCGGTTTGGTAAAAGGGGTAAACTAAGTCCAAGGTACATTGGACCATTTAAAGTACTTAAGCGAGTGGGGGAGGTGGCTTATGAGTTAGCCTTGCCTCCAGGGCTGTCCGGAGTACACCCGGTATTCCATGTGTTGATGTTGAAAAGATACCATGGGGATGGGAACTACATTATCCGTTGGGATTCAGTTTTGCTTTATGAGAACTTGTCTTATGAGGAGGAGCCTGTTGCTATTTTAGATAGAGAAGTTCGCAAGTTGAGGTCAAGAGAGATTGCATCCATCAAGGTGCAATGGAAGAATCGACCCGTTGAAGAAGCCACTTGGGAGAAGGAGGCGGATATGCGAGTAAAATACCCACATCTGTTTATAGATTCAGGTACTCCTTTTCGCCCTTGTTTTCCTTCTTTTGATCGTTTGGGGACGAACAATGGGTAAATTGATATCTATTGTAACGACCTGTTTAGTCGTTTTGAGTAACAAACTTCAATTCTGGAAAAACAGGCTGAGGTGACGGACCAAACGACGATCCGTCATGGGCACGACGGACCGTCGCAGGGTCTCGTTTCAAAACACTTAGAAAATCTGAAATTGGGTACTGAAAATTGACTCTCTGAACTTCGTGACGGAATGGCAGGACGGACCGTCACAGGCGTGACGGACCGTCATAGATTGTTCAGTGGAAATTGACTCTCTGACTCTTGCAACGACCTGCAGGACGGACCGTCGCAGGAACGACGGCCCGTCACAGGTTGCGCAAATTCTAGGCAGAATCGGATTTTCCTTACACGTTTTAAGGGACGTTTTTGGACTACTCCTTCCTTAATTATAGATTTTGTGGGTTTATATTAATAACTCAAATTCTTGGGGGTTAAAAGAGGTAACCCCAAGTTAATTAGTGCGGTATTATTGCCATCTTTTATACTTAATTATATGTTAACTAGGGTAAAAGAAAGAGGGTTTGAATAAAGAAAATAGAGAGAACAAGGAGAGAGAGAAATTGATCGATCAAGAGGCAGAGGGAATATCAAAGCTTGGGAAATTGCTTGTTGAATCCAATTCTTTGGTGGAGGTAGGTTATGGTTTTCATGCTTCATAAGTAAACTCTTAATAGTAAATGATATGTATTGGTAGTATTGTAAACCCTACTATATGCTTAATGGTATGTTTGCATGAATATGATTATGTGATTGTGATAAGATAGGCATGATGAAAATATTGAATCCCAAATCTTGAAAAGAAACTTTAATATACATTATTAATGATGATGCCTTGGTATAGAAGAAGGCTTGATGAATTAAAGTAATGAGATTGATGATGCCTTTGAATAGAGAAGGCTTGATGATTTACAGAATGATATTAGTGGATCGGAGTGTCACGTTTCGACACATACTATTAGTGGATCGGAGTGTCACGTACCGACACATGTAGGGGATCGGAGTTTCTTGTTCAGACACATGTAGGGGATCAGAGGGTCACGTACCGACACATGTAGGGGATCGGAGTGTCACGTTCCGACACATGTAGGGGATCGGAGTGTCACGTTTCGACACATAGTATTAGGGGATCGGAGTGTCACGTTCCGACACATAGAATTAGGGGATCCGAGTGTCACGTACCAACACATAGTAGTAGGGGATCGGAGTGTCACGTACCGACACAAGAGGAGGAAAGATAATGAATCTTGAAAGATGATAATATACTCAACTTAATATACTTAATTCCCAAATGAGTATGGTGTTGAGGCTTGAGCCCTCATGGATGAACTTGATAATACTTATTGATGATTATAATACTTGTTGTTGCTACATGTTGAGTTTTATAGTTGATTTACGATAATATTGATATATACTCTTCCCTATTTTGAGTTGGACGATGATATCTACTCAGTACCCGTGTTTTGTACTGACCCCTACTTTTATGTTTTTCTTCTTGTTATTTGTGGAGTGCAGCAAACGTGCCATCATCTTCGACACAACAGTAACTCAAGCCAGTCTTCGCCACACCGGATCCTCAGGGTGAGCTAACGCTTCTAGCTTGGACTGGATCTTCTCCTTCATGTCTTGATGCCTTGAACTTTCGGCATGGACTAGCTTCTTATGTATTTTTAGCCACTTAGAAACTCTTAGAATTAGTTGTTTAAAGTAGATGTTCTTGTGATGATGACTTCCAGGTTTTGGGAATAATAGATGTTGAATATTGATAGTTATTGAATTGGTTTTTATTAATGAGTTTAAGTCTTCCGCATTACTTTCTGTTTATATTATATTGAAATGTTAAGGTATAGATTGGTTGGTTCGCTCACATAGGAGGGTAAGTGTGGGTGCCAGTCGCGGCCCGGATTTGGGTCGTGACAAACAAGAGTCGCGACACATCAAAAAAAGCTAGGCACACTTAAGTCATGTATGCATGTTTTAAGGGCTAACTTTTGAACATCGTGGACGTTCTTGGATGTTTGACTTCCAAATGACTTCAAATTAATCATACATGTTTTAAACACTTAATTAACGTGTTAACAATCTTATTAGGAAAATGTGACGATCTAGAAGTCCTAACTCATTTTGGGGGACATAGAATATCCTCTGCTTGGGAAGATTCTTCCTCGAATGATACTTGGAACATTTTAATCACAACAAGGAATTGAATGAATCGCAGTACAACTCACAATATTCATAACATTATCACACAAAAATGAATTCACCATATTACAAGGAACACCAACATCAAAGCCACTTAGCACTCAATGCAATAGGAACAAGCACAAACTTTTATTCACTCACTTTCAAAATGCATCACTCATGTTCATAGGAAGAAAATACTTATCCTCATCATAACATGGTCATTACACTACATTTCTTTAATAGCTTATCATGTATGGTAACACATAGGAAGACTCCACATTACTCCAGAAGCAAGTAAGTACTCATAGTTTAATCCATATAGACTTGTTTCAAGTAGATCAAAAAAGTAGTCTTATTAGTTAGGCATACTTCCATGAGAGGCATACTCAACCATACAATGCTAAGTTATGTTTAGGGAGGAATGTCCTCCTCCTCAGCATAATTACAAGTATTATGAGTTCACACTAAAGCCAGGCACAAAGTTCAATTAATTTTAAATGAGAAATTCTAAACTTTTTAACCAAAGCATGCAAATATCTCCTTCCTATTGTAGTCAAAATGGTGATCACACAACACAAAATAAAACAATAGAAAGTCATTTAACAAATGTTAAATTTCTTGCATGGAAATAGCTTTCATATAAATGAAACATTTAGGGAAATTCTTTCAATTTATTTTCACACATCAAGAATATTAGCTACACATACTATCACTTCTCAAAAGTGAGACTACTTGCTTTCCAAACAATACAAAGTCACGTAGTTTTAAAAGACTCATCATTTTTCATTTTAAGGATAATCAATTTATAATTGATGGCTTAAAGTAACATATACTAAGGGTAAGGTATAACCTGCTTCTTGTCTTATCTCATGGATTCTGATGCACAACTAACACAACAAGATGCACAATCAACATGAGACAACATCAATTTGATCAAAAATACTTTTCCTTGCAATTTAAAATCTTAAAAACATTCTTAATATAGTGTCAATTAAAACATACAAAACAAAGGGAGATCATGCAACTCATTCATTCTTGCGAGACTCCTACGATGAACAAGCTCATAGGAATTCTATAGTCTCAAGCTCAAGTAATAATAGAATGACAAGATAGAAATAAATTTCACCTTGATACTCATATCACTATACCCCACTTAGGGTAAACACAATTAAGAGAAAATTAACCCAACCTTATCATTCATCTAGACCTAACACCCAAAGGAAATCCATACAAATCAAGTTAAGCCATACTACTCAACCACATAACGTCTAGACAATACCATAAACACAAAGGATCATAAAAAAATTAGGGGAAAACAATAGAGGAGACATAGTCGTAAGGTGTCTTTATTTTCTCAGAAATCAAGGTAAGGTGACTTCTAGGTCAATCCAACCCACATCATAACCCTACAAGATAAGAACACAACATTCACTTCTAGGCTCAAGTCTATAGAAATGACTGTAATCCATAGAAGGGAACTATAAAACGTTAAACATATACCAAACCAATAATGAACTATTTCATATATACAAAGATAACATTGAACACTTAAACATATATAAAGGTAACATGCATTCTTGAGCTATGTATAACACTTATTCAAACCATTTCAAGCTAAACCATAACATAAGACTATTATCATGCATACCCATATAGCAACATACCAATTTAAAAGGAAGCTCAATTAAACTACAACAACTTCTTTAACAAACTATATAGAAATGATAACATAAATCTTCATAGTATGTTATTTCACCTATATCACATACATAGCCATAAGTGGTATCACATCATCATATATCAAGGTTAACCTTCACACATACTCATATAACCATAAAACCAAGATAAGAATCAAAATTCACCTTTTCTCCCTCAATTATAGAGATACCATCTCATCCAAGCAATTACACCTAAAAGACTACTGGATAAGAAAACATAAGAGAGAGATCTTATAGAGTTACCTTCTATGGAACGACATGAGAATAGTGAAGAAGGGAAACTCTATTTCTGAATAGCCCCACTCTTATAGATGTTTCACGACTCACCACAGATGATTGAGACTCCACTAGACGTGGCAATATGGGACTTGGGACCCTAAAACAACTTTTATAAACCTGATGCTCTTATACCATGTTAGTCACGGCCGAGGAGCACCCCCTAGAAGTAGCATAATGTACTTGACCTCTTAAAGATCTTATAGAAGCCCATGTTATAATTCATCGCATTTTCATAGGTAAATTTAGCGGAACATTTAAAACTTTCATAGCACATCATATGCCAGAACATCAGTTCCATTATATAAAAAATATCATAATACATATTTAAAGACTTTTATGACCCGCAAGTACACCATAGAAGTTAGGGAAACCCTTAGGTCAAAAAAAGGCGTGCTCGACCTTTCAAAGGTCTAGACAAAGCCTCATAAGTATCATTCATTATATAAGACATGAAAAGTAGCACAGAAATATAAACTTTTCACGATAAATAATAATAAGGAAAACATCATTTATAAACTCTAAGGATAGTCTCATCGTCACAAGTCAACACAAAGATACGACATAAATATCATAGGGACACGAACCTTTACATTGAAAGAAATTTATAATAAGTATTTATATGTCTTAAGAGAAGAACTTTGAGAAACATAGACTATGCAAACGAATATATGAAGACATACATTGTCTAGAGAGAGTCGATTCCCAAGCATTCCTTCTAAACTTCAACTTTCCTCCAACTTATACTTATAGAGTATAGAAAAGTATGGGGTTAGTACAAAGATTGTATTAAGTATGGTATATGCGTATTCATGCAAAAAGGACAAATTAGTTTAAGCATAGAAGTAATGTTATTTTGAAAAAAAACCTTCATGAATTATGTTACAAAACATTATATAGTATCATCATTTATCACATAAGGTGAACCTACAATTTTCTTAACATAGGAGCATAAATACAATAAACACAAAAATTCCACATAAATTACTCCTATCTAAGTATTCCAAGGCTCCCCTAACTATGACATGAAGAAATTTACCATACAATCTCCGCAATACCTACTTAAAAGATCCTTATGTCTACTATGTACGAGCATACTTAATTTCATTCATAGATGTCAATATTCAACATCAAAGACAAAATAGAAATATTCATATACTTATGAACTATACATAAGAAGCACCTCCAAGGAAACCCCCAATTTACTCATGGTGCAACGTGAAAGAAGTATCCCATACTACCACTACCACGTAATTCTCCTTAGGAATAACCTTAGAAAAGGCACATTACATAGTAAGCTTTCACCATACATGTCATAACATCAACATACTTCTTTAACATTAAACATAAAACCACATTACTTTCATTTCCATCATATCATGACCTATTCATATATTTCCTATAAGGACACACCAAGACTCCCCTTAAAATGTTTACATATGAAATTGATAGGTGGCGTCACATACAACCATGTACCCTAAGTAGTACACCATTGACAACACTTACTTCATTTGCATACAATTGTGGGGGGATAGATTTGACCGACATAGACCATGAGAGCTTGACATGGAATTCCGATACAACCTTACAAGATTTGGGATCCCTACTTGACTAAGGTGGGGTCATATTTTTTAGCCTTTAGAAGGATTTTCCAATAGCTACAACTTCCGGACGCATAGTTAAGGGATAATGAAATTGCTACTATGTAACACATTCTCTATTAACAAGGACAACCCATCTCAAGAGGTACATTGGACAAAACATCTTTACTCACGAAGTGTACCTACCCCTTCATCAAATTGGCTTGGTGCTAAGCATATCAACAGACAAATGGTATCCAACCTCCAACCTAACCTTGAAAGTTATTTATGTCTAGTAAGGTTGCAACCAAACACTTCATCTCTACTCACGATGAGTTTTCACCAAAAAATCCCCCTTTTTGATTCATAGAAATAGTACAGATGGTCTAGACAATTCATTTGTACTAACGAAGAGTGTCTACCCTTAAATCGCCCATTTTGCATTAATTGACTTCATTCATGCGTTAAAATATATTTGTGTGAGTTCATGTAAGCACATTTTTTACATAATGACCATTATTCACAACATTGACTTCTAAATATACTCAGACTCATATTTATCACAAGTCACTCATTATTATACTTCATATATCAAATACATACTTCATTTAGATATAAACCCTTCAAGATACTCATTTCAACCTTTTAAAGCCTACCATACATATACATATCAAAACTAATTTATCATTTAAATCAATTAATTAAATTGCAAATTTAATTAATTAGGTGACCCAATTTAGTTACTAAAGTACCCTTAAGTCTGTAGGACCATAACCAATTCTTTGAATCATCCTAGGTTAGGTAATAGGTTGTCTTTTTCTTGTATTAACCAAAATCTGAAATTTGTTTTGTGATTTCCGCTTTGCCTCTTTAAATTATTTAAATTAAGTTGATAAATTCATTGATTATGTAGACTAGGATAAATACTAAATTACTCTCAAGTCTTTAGGATCTTAGCTAACTCTTTTCACCATCCTAGGTTAGGTACTAGGTTGTTCATTTATTCTCTTAAACGAAATCTGAAAAATTCCTTTTTATTTTTGGTTTTAGCACTTTTAAATTAATTAATTAACTTGCTAAATTAATTAATTATGTAAAAGAAAGGGAAGTGATAAAGTACCCCTAAGTTTTTAGGACCATAACTAACCTTTAGACCATCCTAGAATAGGTACTAGGTTGTCTCTTTAACTACTCGTAGGTTAGTGTCAACACGATTTTTTTCCTAGGTTGTCGGGTGCACTAATGGGTCCAATTTAGTTAGTCCTTGGTTATTAGTTATTCAGGGCATTAGGTTAGACTCTATTATTTGCAGGGAGGTTAGGCCCCACATGAAGTTGTCCCTTTGGCACATTTCCCCCCCTAACAACCTTAACTGAATTCTATAGGGTAGTCCCCTCCTTTGGCAGCTTCTTTACATGTCTTGCACATGTGCATGCACATGGGTTGGTTGCACTTTCCTAACTAATTATTATTTATTTTTCATTTGGGAATGTTTACTTTTTGTCCCAAGGATCCTTATTATGTCCTTGGGCACCATTAAATCTACTTGATCATTTTAAACGGTTATGCGCTATGGTGCTAGGATTGATACTTTGATGCCTAGTACCTATTGAATTGGGTTTTGAATGAAAAAAATTTGTAATTTTATCATAGGTTCTTCATTGAAGGTAAAATTCTAAACAAGCTTGGATCATGTATGCGTACTTGGGTAAATATAGAAAATGTCTCACACCTTTTAGCAAATTTTATACACAATGCAAAATATTTTTCAATATTGGGCATTGGGACGCCTATGTATCCCCAATACGCATTCCTAATGAACTATTGGCTGTTAAATAGTCATGTAATTTTCAGAAATGTTACATTATCCCCACCTTAGGAACATTCGTCCCTGAAATGACACTAGTTATCTTTTTAAACTAAAGAGGGAAATTTTTGGAAATCTCATTAGCATGCTTGAAATTAATCTCTCTGAATGAAAAATTCAAGACTTACTCTGAATAATGCACCTACTCTAAGATTTTATTGAATCTTCTTATTGAAAATCGAGGAATTTACTTCTCAACTCCACATTAACTTACTGTACATCACACTCATCAAACACACAATAACTTAATAGGCTATACAAAAACAGCAACATTGAATGCAACATGAATTCATTTTAACTTACATAGTGAAATTATTACACAAACAATTATGGACTTACAAGAGCAAGTCTACTATTGCACAATAACCTAGAGTTTCTTCAGCAAAACCAATCTAAGGAGGAGTATATCTACCTCAATAGCTGATCAAGTGGGGGTAAAAGGATCTCATATTGTCCTCGTTCACATATGTTTCTCCCTTAATAAGGTTGTTCCCCCGTAATACTCTTACGGAGGCAACCTCCTTGTATTTCAACCGTTTCACTTGGCGATCTAAAATTTCAACGAAAAATTCTTTGTAAGAAAGGTTCTCATTGTCTCCTAACCCGCTCAGATAAAATCTTATTGGCCTTAAGATTCGAAACTATTTTTGTTGTTTGATTTGAACAACGCCTTTTCCATCTCAACTCTAACTAATTTTGAAACTGAAACCTTACTACCCAGTTTCTATAGTGTATTGTAGAATTACACTTATGAAGCACATTCATACCTTATCCATATCCTTTAGTTGATATGCAGACAACTTAGCCTTACATCTTTATTAGTACTCATAACAGGCTTTTAGAACTTACCATGCATTTACCTCTATGGGAACAACCACACTAACCATAGGTCTTTCTTCCACATTGGGCATTTAAATTATGGCCCCTTCCTGGGAAGGACAGATCTTGTGCCTACAGTATTAGACCACTTGGTCATCATGATTATTGTGTGTATTGTTCTACGCATTTACACAATAAGGAAGTTAGACATTTATATTGACACAAAATGTCAAAGCTCTAGATAGCACGATAAAGAGTAGAAGAAGGGAGAATTTGCTATCATCGCGTAGTCTCTAAATCATGATAGTGGCGCTTCACAACCAGCAACTAGAAATTACGTAAAGTGGTTGTGTTAAGATCTAGTTCCTAGGTACTTTAACCTCATTCTATAATACATATTATTTCACGACCTGGATTTTTTGAATCCGGATTGCAAGCGGCGGCGTTGACCTCTTAGAGGTCGTAGATAAGCCTCATATTACATTCATCACATTCATATCGTTATTTTTAGAGGAAAATTGATAACTTTTAAACGTATGAAGTATACATATACTTCATATAGTTATTTCATGAATTCATCATATACTAAGCTCAACATATATATAAAAAACCATTTATCATAAGAATCAATTTTAAATAGAATTAGAATATATCATAAATATGTTTGCCAAACACGACCTTATTACAAAAGCTTCAAAATGAAAATACGAATGAAACTTTAGGGACAACATCCACTATCTTTTTCTAAAACTAAGCCTAGACTAAAACTGTGGTATCCTCGAAATCAAGAGGACCTACCACATGGTTTGGAGAAACGTTGATGTCCAAATTGTTGCAAGAGTTGTCAATGTGTCCCTTAACCTGCATCTATAAAATAGTAAATAGTAGGGGTTAGTAAACCACTTGTACTAAGTATGGGTTTATGAAAACAAAAAAAAGGCTACGCATGATCAAAGAAAGATTTTCCTAAACAACATGATATTTCATGAAGGTCTCGTCACTAGACTTTCTTAATTCGTTTGTTGTGAATTGTGATATGAATATTATTTATTTTAATGAATTCAAAGCACACAACTCACTTTATATATGATTAATATATATTAGTAGCATCAACATAATTTTAGAACAACTCAAGCGAGGATTTGAGATTTTTGATCCTCTTAGGGCGAGAGCTCCTCTTTGTACACTTAGATTATTTTTCAATATTTTTGTAGTTCAATAATTCTTTTGGTCCTATCTTATACTTACAAGTTCAATGATTCATTGTAGTCCCATACACAAAATGAATCGATTTAAGTAATCAAAGGACTAAGGAATGATTTCCCTACCTTATAGTGAGTCATTTTTTACACTATATATTCATTATCTTTCATAAGCAATTCTTTATTAATCATGCCATTGATTTCATTACTTTCATGTTTTATTTATTATACATTTAATATACACGAGACCTCGGAATCCTTTATTTAGCATAATATATCTCAAGTGATGGTCCAACATATGGGTCGTCTACCCGAGGGCCTTCATTAGCAAACAGAGAGTCTGCTTCATTCGTTGATTTGTACTTCACATTATTCATTCCATCTATTAGTAGGAAGATGTAAATACCATCTATACGTATGATGAAGATTAATACTCTCTTTGGTATCATTAAGAGCAAGGACCATGAAAGACATAATGTCATTACCTGAATCTGATTTGACCTCCTGATTGTCTTGCACAAGCCCCTTCAGTTACGTTCATTTCATTATCTTTCATACGTTGATGCTTGCCTCATTCTTTCGTTGGGAACTTCAAACTTAACCAACATATATCATGAGAGAATTATGAAATCCATTTGGTTCCTTACACCGAAAAAAGGTGGAATCACCGGCGAAAGTGACACGAACATGCTAGCGTTTACAGGAAGTCGAAACCTGCTAGATCCCTATATTGGAAGTATAGGTTCGAAGACTAGGAGATATAAGGAGACTCATACCCTGCATGATGGATAGTATCATCTCATTAAAGTTATGCGAACCTCCACCATTCCCAAAGGATGGTATCACCACTCATAGCTAGCCTATCCATGATCAATATAAAGTTCCATTACATTGAACTCATACATCATGAAAGCTGGCTTCTAGCAAAAGGGCACGATTTTTGATAAGATGATTTCTCATCCCATCATTACTATTAAGTGTGAATTGTCCATACACTTACATATAGAGTATGATTAACACTTTTCTCTTGATATTCAACACTCTCTTAGGTGAGTACTTTTAGTGACCTTTACTTAGTCTTGGTTGAGACTTGTCTAACCATTCACCTTAGACTTTTATCATGTTGTCACCATATTCCTTAGCATCATAGATTAACATAAATAATCACCTCATTACGTGAATGTTCATTTCTTCTTTATCTTTTAGCGTTGACTTAACTATTATGGAGGCTTGCTTCTAGATTGAAATTTAGTTATTCTATCGTTGACTAATCATCCTTACATTACAGTTACAAAATGTGAATTTTACTTATATATATCATCATTTGTTGTTAACGAGACTGGCCAACACATTCTAACACCTTCATACGAGAATATTCTTTAAACATAGTAGCTTAGATTTAAGTAAGACTTGTCTGACTTGCTTTAACACCCCATTCAGGTCACTTACGTACTTTAGACCCCTTTAATTATGTCATATGTCACGTTACTAACTTACTTTAGTGTAGTATATTCATAACATCGTTTATGGACGATGAGTATTTTATTCCACGAGTTTCATGAGTTCATCTGTCATTCTTTTAGAGCATGTTGGGACTTATCCCAATGAGTGGCATGCCTTTTATTGTGGGTTAATTGAAATAGTTTATAAGTGCTTATATTATCATTTGATACTCTAACTATACAATATTGACATATTATTAGTATTGGCCTCAACCTTTGAATATTAAACTACATAACCATTTTTGTTGGCATATGCCAATTTTACGTATGTTTATATTTATATTCAATATTTATGAACCATTAGTAAATATTTTTATTATTTAACATAATATTATAGCCATTAACATGCATCACATTTATAGGGCGTATCATTAGCCTTTTTATTGGCATACGATTTGTATTGGCATAAACAATTCAATATACATTTCATAACCATATTTGTTGGCATAAGCCAATTTTCATGATCAACACGCCTACGTTTTTATACATTATGGATTAGCCAATGTTTTAGTTATTTAAAATATTATTATATCGAATTCCCTACATGTTGTTTGACAATGTAGTGTTCGCCAATTTATTGGCATAAGATTAGTATTGACATAAGCAATTGGCTATAGATTTCATATCTATTTTGTTGGCATAAGCAAAAGTTTCATTCAATTATGTTCCCTTTGGGATACATTATGTATTAACCAATCTTTTACTTATTTAGAGATAAAATTATAGCCAATTCCCATTTCAATTTTGAATAATGTTTTTGTTAGTCACTTTATTGAGATAAGCCAAACATTCACTCAAATTATGATTTCATGGAGATCCTTTTAGATAGTCTTATAAAATAACTTTAGGCATAACATTTTATAAACATATTTGACAGGATAATATTAGAATGTGATGAATATATCATCATTATAAAGTCATATTAACAACAAGTATGCACAACAAACCGTAACATCTTCATAAATATTATTTTCGAACATATCTTTAACATAGTATCATTCTTTTATTTCACATAATAACACTTAGCATCAAACTACTCCAATTAATAGGTTCATTCAATAATTATTATATACAAAAGCATACACATTAATATCATCCAGCACCACATACCAACAACGTGATTTCTAACATATTCAACAATGAAGTCGTAACAAGGATACTAGGGAAAAGTGTTTGACGAGAACAAGGGAAAACAACCCTAGTTTTCAAGATATTTTATTTATTTGAAAGAAAGTTCTCTTTAGAAAAAATTCTAGGAGATAAATTCAAACCTTATGTATAAATTAATCCACGAAGACCACCTTGAACGAAACTTTGAAGAAACCTTCAAATCGCCCTACAGAAATCGATAAATTTTCTGCCTTTTTCTTGCGTTTGTTGCTTCTTGTTTTTTTGTATCCTTTTGTTTGAGTTTAAATGTGATTTTTAGGTTTAATAACTGATATTTAATTATACCACTTAGGTTAAATAACTTATTTTAATAAAGTAATTAACCAATTACCAAACGTCCGTCCAAAATTCACTAAAGATAGGAGAACACAACACTTAGTCAAGTCTAGAAATTGGTATTGACTATGGTTTTGGTCAACATTTTGACTTCATATTAATTTATTACATACTTATTTTATTGTTTAAGTAGCTAGGATAAGTATTAAAGTACCCCTAAGTCATTGGAACTAAAATCAACCCTTTAGGACCTAACTAGGTTAAGTGCTAGGATATTTCTTGAATTATACTAGATTAGTGTAAGGAATTTATTTTGATCGTTGAAATAAATTAATTTAATATATAACTTAATTAATTAGGTGGCCTATGGTACATACTAAAGTACCCTTATGTCGGTAGGACCATAACCAATCCTTTGAATTATCCTACATGAGGTACTAGGTTGTCTTTTTCTTGTTTTAACCGAAATCTTGAATAACTTTTTTGTTATTTCGGTTTCTCCAATTTAAGTTAATTAATTAAGTTGTTAAAATAATTAATTAAGTATTCTAGTGTAATTACTAAAGTACCCTTAGGTCATTAGGATCTTAACTAACTCTTTGGACCATCTCTATGTGAGGTGCTAGGTTGTTCCTTTATTGTCTCAACCGATATCTGAAAAATTCCTTTTTATTTTTGGTTTAAGATCTTTTAAATTAATTAATTAATTGTTTTAAAAGGGGATTAACTAAAGTACCCCTATGTTTTTAGGACCATACCTAACCTTTTGGACAATCCTAGGTTAGGTACTAGGTTGTCTCTTTAACTATTATAAGGTTAGTGTCAACCCGGTTTTTGTCCTAGGTTGTCCGGTTCACTAATAGGTCCAATTCGATTAGTCCTATGTTATTTAGTTATTTAGGGAAGTAGCTTCGTGTCTAGAATTTGTAGAGATGTTAGAACGCACATGGATTTTTCCCTTGTGCATGTTTTCCCCCCTAACTATCCTAACCAAATTCTGTTAGGGTAGCCCCCTCCTTTGGCAGCTTCTACACATGTCTTACACATGTGCTTGCACATGGATTTGTTGCACTTTCTTAAATAACTATTATTGATGTTTCATTTGGGAATTTTTACTTATTTTCCAGACGATCCTCACTATGTCTTTGGGCACTTCTTAATCTACATGATCATTTTATATGATTATGTACCATGGTGCTACGCTTGACAAATTAATGGCTATTATCTAATAAAAATGGGTTTTGAATAAAAAAAATTTATAATTTTACAATGGAGTCCTCATTAAAGGTACAATTATAAATAAATATGAAGGATCTGTAGCATGTACTGACGTCAAACCAACAGTCCATTGATGGCTAACTGTCGATTGAGTCTGCAATTTTCACAGCTCACTATAAAGTGGAGACGTTAATTAGGATATTTACCCCACGTCCAAGAATATACATGGGCGGTTAAATTAGGTGATTTTAGATATTTTAGGTGTATTTAAACAATAAAAGACCCTCCTAGACTCTAGGCTCCAAATGAAAACCTCTCTCTCACATTCGAACTCTAAAGAGAGCCATTGGAGAAGAACAAGAATTCGCCAAGGAATCAAGCTAATATGAATGCCCTAATATAATGTATATCAACCTTATTTATTCATGGATTCTTCAATCCATGAAGCACCAGTAATTTCCCTTCAAGTGTGAATCCAAAGAATACCATTGAAGAGAGGGTTATGATTGTATGTTGGGTAAGACTTTATTGTTATAACAATCTAGCCGTAACATTCAATGATGTTGATATAATGATTATTTACTGCTTTTATGCAGTTTTCATGGTGAATTATAATAATTTATTTTAAGGGTGATCGTAGTAAACTTATTCCATTAGAGACTTTGTGAAGGATTTGCGTTGATTCTTCTTAACTTGATTAGATTCTATATTAATTAATCATGATTGAATGATCAAAGAATGAATTGGACTAGTTTTAATGAATTGGGGTTGTTCTTGATTGAATCAAACCTTAAAGTATGAACCATGACTATATTCACCTACTATTGGAGAATTTGAAAAGAAAGATAAGGCTATAAGACTCTATAATATACCTATGAATGAAGATAGAATGAATTGGTGAATATGAACCTTAGGATGGTTGTGTGGGTTGTAGATTTAGGATTATTGATTGAAGTGATATAATTCAATTGACCATGGAAGGATTTTTTGGGACATCCCTCGATGAGAGAATGTTGAGAAAGGCTTGATGAGTAAAGCTTCTAGTACATGCTTGACTCCAAGTGCATATTCAAAATGAGACAAATAGTCTAGCAAGGGTCTGGACTCGAAGTAGAAAGGAAAGCCACACCTACTAGTTGTGATGACTATTCCATTAGGTTTAATGAGGCGGGAGTCCATCACATAGTAGACCCATGCTACAGAAGCATATCGTATTGTTCATACGCAATGAATGAACTTATGCTTATGTTATTCATGTTATGCTTCTGCCTTTATCTCTCATGATTTTCTCTCTTATTGACTTACCCTTTGGGATATTTTATGTTTGGTATGATAGTTTCCATACATAGTTCATATTATACTAACTCATCTGCCTACACTTTATCCATGTAAAGTCTTGAGGATATTTATTGACTATAAAGGGTACAGTTTTAAGGCGTCCAAGGATAGGAGATTGTGAGTCCTCACAGCTCTGAGGACATTGCTACTATGTTTTTGTTTATGTTTTCCCTTTTGTGAGAGTTTTATGGGTCGTGATCAAAGAATAATCTATTGATGATGTCATAGATGGTTTTGGAGACATATGTTAGACATTTTATGAAATGACATCCGCATTATATTTTGAAAAAAAAGTCTTAGTTCCACACTACATTTTGTATATATGCAATTAATGATGTTCAAGGGCTTGTGCAAGACTTCCCAGAGGCCAAGAATGACATGATTTAAACTAAGAATGCCCTAACTTCTAGGGTGCACATGCGGGTCTTTACAAACTTTTCATCAGAGCATAAGCTTAGGAAAATTTTATTAGGATGTCCCAGAACCAGATCTTTTAAAGTCTTATTCATTGATATGAGTTGTGACACATTGATGAGTAGGATGCAATGGGATGCTAAATAAAGTTTCACTTCTTCATTCTTCATGTCGTGTCATGGAGTTTGGCTCAAGTATTGCCTTTTTCTAATGTTTGCCTATGAATTTGTAGGTTATGGGTAAAACTAGGCTAATTATTTAATGGAAGGATATGAGAGAAGGGAACAAGAGCATGTGCCTCCCAAAGTGCAAGGGCATGTACCTCCCCAAGTAAAAGAGAAACTTCCTCCTCAAGTTCCTTATGATCCTTCAATATGGAATGTTATATTTGAGGAATTTAGGGCTTCAATGGCTTGGTTGTCTCAATACTTAATGGCCCAAGCTAATAGAGGATAGGGGCCTCCGGCTAATCCTATAGGAGGAGTGGGTTCTATTAGATTATGGGAGTTGTTAAGATTGATTCCACAAGATTTTATGGCTCCAAAGTTGCTGAAGATACAAATGAGTTGGTTGATGAGGTGTATAAGGTTCTCGCAATCATGGGAGTTTCTTCTATTGAAATGGTGCAGTTTGTTGTCTATCAATAGAAAGATGTCGCCCAAATGTTTTATGGACTACGTAAGGATAGTAGAAAAATAGCAGCGGGCCCTATAGAGTGGGAGACTTTTTAGTAGGCTTTCCTTGATATGTTCTTTAGTAGGTAGTTGATGGAGGATATGTATTAGGAGTTAGTAAACCTCATTAGTTGTTATTTGAGTATTGAGGAGTATGCTTTGAAGTTCATTGTTTTTTACAAGTATGAACCAAGCTTTGTAGAGAACACTAGAGATTTTATGAATAGGTTCATGATGGGAGTGTTCGACAAAGTAAAAGTAGAGTATCGTATGGACATGCTTGTGGATTTCATGGAATTTGAAGAATTACGGTGTTTGCTCAACGAATAGAAAAGTCTAAACTAAGGAAAGTCAGGGCTAGAGAAATGAACTTGTCTAGGTTTGAAAATGATAAATCTTACCATGAAAAGTCTTAGGGACAAGATAGGCCCAGAACTAAACAAAGATATTCTTGCCAAGATTCTTCCAACACCTCTGTAACAACCTGTTTAGTCGTTTTGAGCAACAAACTTCAATTCTGGAAAAACAGGCTGAGGCGATGGACCAAACGACGATCCGTCATGGGCACAACGGACCATCACAGGGTCTCATTTCAAAACACTTAGAAAATCTGAAATTGGGTACTGAAAATCGACTCTCTAAACTTCGTGACGGAATGGCAGGACGGACCATCACGGAGACTTCAGTGAAAATCCACTCTCTGAACATTGCGACGACCTGCTGGACGGACCGTCGCAGGCACGACGGCCCGTCACAGGTTGCGCAAATCCCTGGCAGAATCGGATTTCCTTACACGTTTTAAGGGACGTTTTTGGACTATTCTTTCCTTAATTATAGTTTTCGTGGGTTTATATTAATAACTCAAATTCTTGGGGGTTAAAAGAGGTAACCCTAAGTTAATTAGTGGGGTATTATTGCCATCTTTTACACTTAATTATATGTTAACTAGGGTAAAAGAAAGAGGGTTTGAATAAAGAAAATAGAGAGAACAAGGAGAGAGAGAAATTGATCGATCAAGAGGCAGAAGAATATCAAAGCTTGGGAAATTGCTTGTTGATTTCAATTCTTCGGTGGAGGTATGTTATGGTTTCTCTTACGATATTCATAGTAAACTCTTAATAGAGAATGATATGTATTGATAAAATTGTAAACCCTGCTATATGCTTAATTGTATGCTTGCATGAATATGATTATGTGATTGTGATAAGATAAGCATGATGAAAATATTGAATCCCAAATCTTGAAAAGAACTTAATATACATTATTAATGATGATGACTTGGTATAGAAGAAGGCTTGATGAATTAATGTAATGGGATTGAGGATGCCTTGGTATAGAGAAGGCTTGATGATTTACAGAATGATATTAGTGGATCGGAGTGTCACGTACCGACACATGTAGGGGATCGGATGTCACGAACCGACACGTAGAATTAGGGGATCGGGTGTCACGAACCGACACGTAGAATTAGGGGATCGGGTGTCATGAACCGACACGTAGAATCAGGGGATCGGGTGTCACGAACTGACACGTAGAATTAGGGGATCGGGTGTCACGAACCGACACGTAGATTTAGGGGATCGGGTGTCACGAACCGACACGTAGATTTAGGGGATCAGTGTGTCACGTACAGACACAAGAGGAATAATGAATATGAGGGATCGGAGTGTCACGTACCGACACAAGAGAATTAAAGATAATGAATCTTCGAAGATGATAATATACTCAATTTAATAAAACATAATTCCCAAATGAGTATGGTGTTGAGGCTTGAGCCCTCATGGATGAACTTGATGGTACTTATTGATGATTATAATACTTGTTGTTGCTACATGTTGTGTTTTATAGTTGATTTACGATAATATTGATATATACTGTTCCCTATTTTGAGTTGGCTGATGATATCTACTCAGTACCCGTGTTTTGTACTGACCCCTACTTTTATGTTTTTCTTCTTGTTATTTGTGGAGTGCAGCAAACGTGCCGTCATCCTCGACTCAACAGTAACTCAAGCCAGTCTTCGTCACACTGGATCTTCAGGGTGAGCTAAACATTCTAGCTTGGACTGGATCTTCTCCTTCATGTCTTGATGCCTTGAACTTCCGGCATGGACTAGCTTCTATGTATTTTTAGCTTCTTAGAAACTCTTAGAATTAGTAGTTTAAAGTAGATGTTCTTGTGATGATGACTTCCAGGTTTTGGGAATAATAGATGTTGAATAATGATAGTTATTGAATTGGTTTAATTAATGAGTTTAAATCTTCTGCATTATTTTCTGTTGTTATTACATTTAAATGTTAAGGTTTAGATTGGTTGGTTCGCTCACATAGGAGGGTAAGTATGGGTGCCAGTCGCAACCCGGTTTGGGTCGTGACAAACTTGGTATCAGAGCATTAGGTTCGTTGGTCTCATCACACAAGAACAGGTCTAGTAGAGTCTTAAGGAACGGTAGGGGGACGCCTTTACTTTTCCTTGGGAGGCTATAATTCATTAGGAAAATTTCACTCTTTCATTCTTTCTTTCGTGCTACTACTTCAGTCCAATTGGTATCTAGGCGATATGAATTGGTATCTGACCATCTTCACTCTCTTTCACAGATGGTTAGAAATAGAGCAACGACTACGTCAAGACCAACACCGGCCAGACAAGAATCAACTGAGCCAGCCACTGGGGCTGTGGCTCGAGTAAGAACAGCGGCGAGGGGCCGTGGAAGAGGTCGTGGGAGGACGTCCTCTAGTGGAAGAGGACGAACACCTAGCCCATCTGATACTAGGGCAGTGACTCCTCCACCGACTGAGGAAGTAATAAGAGAAGGGGAGGATGGGGAAACTGAACAAGTGCAAAATGAGGAAATGCCACCCCAACCTACCCAGATATGATCAATAAGGTTCTGGCTTATCTTAGCGGGTTGTCTGATCAGGGCCAGACACCCCCAGTGTTCTCTGCACCAGCACCTCAGGCTCCAGAGGTACAACATGCGGCTACTATGGCTCCCCGCATGGATGTACCATTGGAAATAGGCACGTTTCCACGCCTAACTACTGGGCCTATAATGACAAATGATCAGCATGAACTTTTCAGTAAGTTCTTGAAATTGAAACCTCCAGTCTTCAAGGGTGCTGAATTGGAGGATGCTTATGATTTTCTGGTTGACTGTCACGAGCTACTACACAAGATAGGTATAGTAGAACGGTTCGGTGTTGAGTTCGTGACTCATCAATTTCAAGGGAACGCCAAAATGTGGTGGCGGTCACATATCGAGTGTCAACCAATAGAGGCACCACCTAAGACTTGGGCCTCATTCTCTAGCTTGTTCATGGAGAAGTATATCCCCCGAACTTTGAGGGATAGGAAAAGGGATGAGTTCCTGAGCCTAGAGCAAGGTAGGATGTCGGTTAATGCTTATAAGGCTAAGTTCCGTGCACTATCAAGATATGCCACTCAATTATGTTTTAGTGCCCAAGAGCGAATTCGCCGGTTTGTGAAGGGGTTGAGGTCAGAATTGCGGATTTTGGCCTTACAGAGAGCGGCAATGGCAAAATCCTTCCAAGAGGTGGTAGACATTGTGATAGAAGTGGAAGGAGTGAAGCCAGACGACTTCACCACAACATCGACATCAAAAAGGCTTCGAAAGGGAGGTGAGTTTAATGGTTCTTACACTAGAGGACAGGGTTCGGGAAGTTACTCAGTCTGACCAATTCAGTCATCACTACAGACTGTAGTTGGGGGACCACCTCAGACCGGTCAACACTTCTCCGAGGGGCATATGATCGACTCCAAAGAATGTTACGGATGTGGGGAGATTTGACATATTAGGAGAAATTGTCCCAGACCAAGTTACAGACCCCCAATAGCTAGAGGTAGAGGTGGTCATGGTAGAGGCCGTTTTTCTGGAGGGCGTGGTGGTCGAGGTAATAGTGGTCACCAAAACAGCAGAGGTAATGGGCAAACTGGGGCCACTACATCACAACATGGTAGGGGCAACGGACAGATGAACGATAGGGCCCATTGTTACGCTTTCCCTGGGTGGTCTGAAGTGGAGGCATCTGATTCTGTCATCACAGGTAATCTTTTGGTTCGTAATTGCATGGCATCTGTATTGTTTGATCCTGGATCCACATTTTCTTATGTATCTTCCTCATTTGCTAATGGTCTATATTTACATTGTGAATAACTTGATATGGCTATTCGTGTTTCTACTCCGGTGGGTGAGTCTGTGGTAGTTGAAAAGGTGTATAGGTCTTGTTTGGTGAACTTTGTGGGGAGCAACACCCATGTAGATTTGGTTATCTTAGAAATGGATGATTTTGATGTGATTCTGGGTATGACTTGACTTTCTCCGCAATTTGCAATCTTGGATTGTAATGCTAAAACGGTGACTTTAGACAAGCCTGGGACAGACCCGTTAGTGTGGGAGGGTGACTACACTTCCAATCCGGTGCGTATCATCTCCTTTCTTCGTGCTAATAAAATGGTTAGTAAAGGGTGTTTAGCTTTCTTGGTACATCTCAAGGATGACACTACCCAAGTACCTTCGATTGAGTCGGTTTCAGTAGTTCGTGAGTTTCTGGATGTGTTCCCTGTAGATCTTCCTGGTATGCCACCGGATAGGGATATTGACTTCTGTATTGATCTTGAACCCGGTACTCGCCCCATTTCTATAACCCCTTATAGAATGGCTCCCGCGGAGTTAAGAGAGTTAAAAGCACAACTTCAAGATTTATTGAACAAAGGCTTCATTAGACCAAGTGCATCTCCTTGGGGTGCTCCGGTTTTGTTTGTAAAGAAGAAGGATGGGAGTTTTCGAATGTGTATAGACTACAGACAACTAAACAAGGTAACCATAAAGAACAAGTATCCTCTTCCCCGCATTGATGACTTGTTCGATCAGTTACAAGGTGCTTGTGTCTTCTCTAAGATTGACTTGAGATCCGGTTATCATCAATTGAAAATACGGGCAACGGATGTGCCCAAGACTGCTTTTCGAACGAGGTATGGGCATTACGAATTTGTAGTGATGTCCTTTGGTCTTACGAATGCCCCTGCTGTGTTCATAAGCTTGATGAACGGGATTTTTAAGCCATACTTGAACCTCTTCGTAATCGTATTTATTGATGATATATTGGTATACTCAAAGAGCAAGAAGGAACATGAAGAGCATTTGAGAATGGTATTGGAAATGTTAAGGGAGAAAAAGCTTTATGCCAAGTTCTCTAAGTGTGAGTTTTGGCTAGATGCAGTGTCCTTCTTGGGACACGTGGTTTCTAAGGATGGAGTGATGGTGGATCCTTCTAAGATTGAGACAGTGAAGAATTGGGTAAGACCTACTAATGTGTCAGAAATAAGGAGCTTTGTTGGGTTAGCTAGCTACTACCGCCGATTCGTCACGGGATTCTCTTCTATCGCTTCCCAATTGACGAACTTGACTAAGCAGAATGTCCCATTTGTATGGTCGGATGAATGTGAGGAATGCTTTCAGAAGCTCAAGACTTTGTTGACTACCTCAACTATCCTTACCTTGCCAGTAGAGGGTAAGAACTTCATTGTTTATTGTGTTGCATCCTATTCTGGTTTTAGTGCAGTACTAATGCAAGAGAAGAGTGTGATTGCTTATGCTTCAAGTCAATTAAAGGTGCATTAACGTAACTATCCGACCCGCGATTTGGAATTTGCTGCGGTGGTGTTTGCATTAAAGCAATGCAGACACTATTTATATGGGGTTAAGTGTGAGATCTATACGGATCATCGTATCCTACAGTATGTCTTTACTCAGAAAGATTTGAACTTAAGACAGAGGAGATGGATGGAGTTACTAAAGGACTACGATATCACTATCTTCTATCATCCGGGGAAGGCGAATGTTGTAGCGGATGCTTTATGTAGAAAGGCGGGAAGCATGGGAATCCTAGCTCACTTGCAAGCTTCTAGACGCCCACTGGCTAGAGAGGTTCAAACTTTAGCTAATGACTTGATGAGATTAGAAGTAAATGAGAGGGGAGGATTGTTGGCCTCTGTGGAGGCAAGATCTTCCTTTCTTGACAAGATTAAGGGAAGACAGTCTGATGATGAGAAACTGCGCAGAATTCAAGATAAAGTATTGCGAGGAGAGGCTAAGGAAGCACAAATCGATGAGGAAGGTGTTTTGAGAATCAAGGGAAAGGTATGTGTACCCCGCGTCGATGATTTGATCAACACTATTCTGACAGAGGCTCATAGTTCAAGGTATTCTATACATCCGGGTGCAACCAAGATGTATCGTGACCTAAAGCAACACTTTTGGTGGAGTAGAATGAAGCGTGATATTGTTGACTTTATTGCCAAGTGTCCAAACTGTCAACAAGTAAAGTGTGAACACCAAAGGCCCGGAGCAACACTTCAGAGAATGCCCATTCCGGAATGGAAGTGGGAAAGAATTGCAATGGACTTTGTTGTTGGTCTTCCAAAGACAATGGGTAAGTATGACTCCATTTGGGTGATTGTTGATAGGTTAACTAAATCTGCTCATTTCATTCTGGTCAAGGTGACTTACAATGCAGAAAAGTTAGCCAAACTTTACATCTCGGAAGTTGTGCGATTGCACGGGGTTCCACTATCTATCATATCAGATAGAGGTACGCAGTTTACTTCTAAGTTTTGGAAAACATTGCATGCAGAATTAGGTACTAGGTTGGACCTTAGTACTGCGTTCCATCCCCAGACCGATGGTCAGTCTGAGCGAACGATTCAAGTTTTGGAGGATATGCTTCGTGCGTGTGTGATAGAATTTGGTGGCCATTGGGATAGCTTCTTACCCTTAGCGGAGTTTTCATACAATAATAGCTACCACTCAAGCATTGATATGGCTCCATTTGATGCATTGTATGGTAGGAGATGTAGGTCTCCCATTGGTTGGTTTGATGCGTTCGAGGTCAGACCTTGGGGTGCTGATCTCTTGAGCGATTCGATGGAAAAAGTGAAGTCTATTCAAGAAAAGCTTCTAGAGGAGCAAAGTAGACAAAAAGAATATGCAGATCGAAAGGTTAGAGACTTAGAGTTTATGGAGGGTGAACAAGTCTTGTTGAAAGTTTCACCAATGAAAGGGGTGATGCGGTTTGGTAAAAGGGGTAAACTAAGTCCAAGGTACATTGGACCATTTGAAGTACTTAAGCGAGTAGGAGAGGTGGCTTATGAGTTAGCCTTGCCTCCAGGGCTGTCCGGACTTCATCCGGTATTCCATGTGTCTATGTTGAAAAGATATCATGGGGATGGAAATTACATTATCCGTTGGGATTCCGTTTTGCTTGATGAGAACTTGTCTTATGAGGAGGAGCCTGTTGCTGTTTTAGATAGAGAAGTTCGCAAGTTGAGGTCAAGAGATATTGCATCCATCAAGGTGAAATGGAAGAATCGACCCGTTGAAGAAGCCACTTGGGAGAAATAGGCGGATATGCGATGGGTAAATTGGTATCTATTGTAACGACCTGTTTAGTCGTTTTGAGCAACAAACTTCAATTCTGGAAAAACAGGCTGAGGCGACGGACCAAACGACGATCCATCATGGGCACGACGTACCGTCGCAGGGTCTCGTTTCAAAACACTTAGAAAATCTGAAATTGGGTACTGAAAATCGACTCTCTGAACTTCATGACAGAATGGCAGGACGGACCATCACGGAGACTTCAGTGAAAATCGACTCTATGAACTTTGCAACGACCTGCAGGACGGACCGTCGCAGGCACGACGGCCCGTCACAGGTTGCGCAAATCCCTGGCAGAATCGGATTTCCTTACACGTTTTAAGGGACGTTTTTGGACTATCCTTTCCTTAATTATAGATTTCGTGGGTTTATATTAATAACTCAAATTCTTGGGGGTTAAAAGAGGTAACCCTAAGTTAATTAGTGGGGTATTATCGCCATCTTTTACACTTAATTATATGTTAACTGGGGTAAAAGAAAGAGGGTTTGAATAAAGAAAATAGAGAGAACAAGGAGAGAGAGAAATTGATCGATCAAGAGGCAGAAGAATATCAAAGCTTTGGAAATTGCTTGTTGATTTCAATTCTTCGGTGGAGGTATGTTATGGTTTCTCTTATGATATTCATAGTAAACTCTTAATAGAGAATGATATGTATTGATAATATTGTAAACCCTGCTATATGCTTAATTGTAGGCTTGCATGAATATGATTATGTGATTGTGATAAGATAAGCATGATGAAAATATTGAATCCCAAATCTTGAAAAGAAACTTTAATATACATTATTAATGATGATGCCTTTGTATAGAAGAAGGCTTGATGAATTAAAGTAATGGGATTGAGGATGCCTTGGTATAGAGAAGGCTTGATGATTTACAGAATGATATTAGTGGATCGAAGTGTCACGTACCGACACATGTAGGGGATCGGGTGTCACGAACCGACACGTAGAATTAGGGGATCGGGTGTCACGAACCGACACGTAGAATTAGGGGATCGGGTGTCACGAACCGACACGTAGAATTAGGGGATCGGGTGTCATGAACCGACACGTAGAATTAGATGATCAGGTGTCACGAACCGACACGTAGATTTAGGGGATCGGGTGTCACGAACCGACACGTAGATTTAGGGGATCGGAGTGTCACGTACCGACACAAGAGGAATAATGAATATGAGGGATCGGAGTGTCACGTACCGACACAAGAGAATTAAAGATAATGAATCTTGGAAGATGATAATATACTCAATTTAATAAAACTTAATTCCCAAATGAGTATGGTGTTGAGGCTTGAGCCCTCATGGATGAACTTGATGGTACTTATTGATGATTATAATACTTGTTGTTGCTACATGTTGAGTTTTATAGTTGATTTACGATAATATTGATATATACTGTTCCCTATTTTGAGTTGGCCGATGATATCTACTCAGTACCCATGTTTTGTACTGACCCCTACTTTTATGTTTTTCTTCTTGTTATTTGTGGAGTGTAGCAAACGTGCCGTCATCCTCGACTCAACAGTAACTCAAGCCAGTCTTCGTCACACCGGATCTTCAGGGTGAGCTAACGCTTCTAGCTTGGACTGGATCTTCTCCTTCATGTCTTGATGCCTTGAACTTCCGGCATGGACTAGCTTCTTATGTATTTTTAGCTTCTTAGAAACTCTTAGAATTAGTAGTTTAAAGTAGATGTTCTTGTGATGATGACTTCCAGGTTTTGGGAATAATAGATGTTGAATATTGATAGTTATTGAATTGGTTTTATTAATGAGTTTAAGTCTTCCGCATTATTTTCTGTTGTTATTACATTGAAATGTTAAGGTTTAGATTGGTTGGTTCGCTCACATAGGAGGGTAAGTGTGGATGCCAGTCCCAACCCGGTTTGGGTCGTGACAACCTCCGAGGTTGATAAGGAGAAGGGAAGTAGATCTTTCAAATTTTCTTCCCCTAAGTATGGAAGAAATCATTATTGAAGTACCTAGCCGGTACAGATGGATGTTTTGGGTGTGGGAGGATGGAAAAAAGTGAGAGATTGTCTGGATATCAATTCAAAAGGGATAGAAGGCAATCAAGATGATACAAATAGTTAAGGTTTTCCTAAAGCCATGTATAGGTTCTTTGCTCTCAAATCCAAGGGTGATCAAGAGTGATCTGTTTACGTCCCTTTCCTGTATGTGTTTCTTTAATGGATTATAAAAATTTCAAAAGTTCTTATAACTTTTAATTGTTTTGTTGATTTTGATGTTTCCTTATGATGAGAAATTGATGCTTAGAAGAAATATGTGAGTTGTTTCAAAATGGGGGATAAGGAGCCCTTTTCATAACTTTTTATATGATTTTGTGTTGTTATGCTTCGCTTGGAGTTTAATTTTTTCTTTGATTTAGGTATGTTCGTTTAGTTACAATGCTGATACAATGGGCTACTATTCGAGATTAAGTCCTTGAAATAAGTGTTTAGTATGGTGACATTCGAGAAAAAATGAATTAGGTCCAAATAGAACTTAACATGTAGTGTCATGACCTTAAGAGGTCCTAAAAGGTTCAATATCATGTTTAGAGGCAGTATATAGTGTTTGAGAGTGTTTTGATGTGAAATGTCCAAGAATGTCTGGTGAAGTTTTAAAGTTAGTCTTCAGACGTGCTAGAATGCCTTAGTATGTTTTATAAAGTTTTAAGTTGGGTTTGGGGTTAAAGTTTATAGGGATGCTTGCTAACATCTGATGGACATATTAATAGTTGTAATTTCTGGGCAAGACTCTCCATCGATCCACCTAAGGGACCTTGAAGAGAGGCTCGACATTGTAGAAAAGCTATCAAAACGACTACAAACCAATGATTGACATCAAAAACTGTTGGTCCATCGACGCCCTGTCGATTGTGTGCGTTGGTTGACACTTACATTTTTTGACATAAGAAACCAAATGATGACTCTATGACCAAGATGACTTACATTCAAAATGGACCATTGTCCAGTCAACGGTCTGTTTTGTTAATGGCAAATCGTTGATTGAGTCTTTATTTATCGCAGCTCACTTTAATTTTGAGGGGTGAATTGGAAAATTCAACCCACATAAAAATTTAATGCATGGAAGGTTAAAGTAGGTGATTTAATATATTTTAGGTGTATTTAAACTGTAAAATACCCTACTAGTCCCTACACTCCAAATCTAAACCTCTCTCTCACATTAGAACTCTCAATAACACCATCGGAGAAGAAAAGGAATTGGGTGCAATTGCAGAAGACGATATCTCAAAGGATTCCAGATAATATTAAGGGAATAATCAAAGGTTTCTGAAGTTTATTCATGCATGGATTCTTCCATACTGGTTAAGCAACCCTAGTTTTCCTTTAATTGTGAATCCAAGGAAGCCCATTAAAGAGAGGTTTGTGATTGCATTTTGGGTAAGACTTGATTCTGATGCCAATATAGTGGGTAACATTCAATGATGTTTAAACAACGATTATTTATGGTTTTTATGGAATTTTCATGGTGAATTATTATAATTAATTTTATGGTTGATCATAGTGATCTTAGGGCATTAGAGACTTTATGATGGTTTTGTGTAGATTCTACGTAAATTGGTTACACTCTCTATTAATAGATCATGATTGAATCATCTAAGAATGAATTATACTAGGTTGGATTAATTACTATTCGCTATGATTGAATTGAACCTTTAGGTATGAACTATGACTATATTCACCTAGTATTGAAGAATATGAGAAGAATGTTAAGGTTAGAAGACTTTATAATCTACCTATGAATGAAAATAGAATGAGTTGATAGATAATGAACCATAGGATCTTTGTTTTGGATGTACATTTAGGATTATTGATTTAAAGTGATAGAATTCACTTGAGAATTGAGAGATTGTCTAGGACACTATCCGTGAGAGAAGGTTCAACAATGCTTGCCGAGTAAACTTAAAATTATATGCTTGACTCCAAGTGGATATGCAAAGTGAGACACATAGTCTAGAAAGGTTACAGATTCCCAGGAGAAAGGAAAGCAACACCTAGTAGTTTTAACTACTATTCCGTTAGGTCTCATGAGGTGGGAGTCCTTCACATAGTAGAGTCAAGGTATCCTAGTAGACATCTCCATATCCTATGAGCAAAGACATACTTGAGAAGCATCTCGTTGTGTTCATAAGAAATTAATGAACTTAGACGTGACCAAATGTATGTAATAGTGTTCATAGTATGTGAATAAACTTAGACATGCCCAAGGGGTATCTTGTATTGTTCATGATTATTAAGGGATCAAGACATACCTTAAATGTTTTCTTGTAGGATCTATATGACTAAGGAAATTAGACTTACTTAAAGAAGTGTCTCGTATTGTTTAAAGGATTAAGATAGCGAAAAGCCTCCAAAGTAACAAGTAATAAAGAAAGGATCCTAAAGTAGTACATTGCATGAATTGTGGTATGGGACATTATGAGCGTATTGCACAAGGTATAATCTAGGGTCACTAAAGAAGAAGAGATTGAAGATAAGATTGGAAAAGAGTTTCCTTTACTAGTAAAGTAGACTAAAAATGAGATAATCTTTTTACATGAAGTGAAGTAATGATAATGCTTTGGAAGGTTGACATGTTAAGGTTAACTTCATTATAGGATTAGCATGTGAGTTACTATGGGACTCCTCATGTACATCGCACACGCATTTTTATAGGGAATCAAAAGAGTGAAGTACTCTTTATTATGAAGTACGACTACTAAAGACTTAATAAAGCAAGATAGGGTAATTTAAAGATATATGCTACTGTGCAAAGTAGTATGGGATGCTTCACATGCATTGCACAAGTATGTTTTGAGTTGGCGTAGGGGAATAGTGCACATATGACATGATGAACTTACGTCTTAGTTAAAAAAAGTAAACGGTTATCTAGTATAACCAAAGAGAAGTACCTTAGCCTTGTATAAGGGCACTTGGAGGTAGCTTGTGAGATAGTCCATAATACTAAGAGAGACAATTAATTAAGAATATAATCATATATGACTTTGTAATGCATTATTATGCTTATGTTATTCATGTTTTGTTCATTCCGTTATCTCTTATAATTATGTCTCTTATTGACTAACCCTTTGTGATATATTATGTTTGTATGATAATATCAAGACTTAGTACCTATAGTACTAATTCATATTTACTATATTTTTTCCATGTAGGGTCTTGAAAATATTGATTGTATATCAAGGGTAGAGTTTCAAGGCTTCCGAGGAGAGGATATTTTGAGTCCTCATAACTCTGAGGACATCACTTCTATGTTGTCTGTTTGTTTTTCTTTATGTTAGAATTTTAGGGGCTCTGACCCAAGACTAATGTATTCATGATGTCATAGATGCTTTTTGAGACATATGTTAGACGTTTTATGAAATGACTTCTACATTACATTTTGGAAGAATTATTTTAATTCTGCATTATTTTCGTATTTATGTAATAAATGATGTTCAAGGTGTTGTACAAGACCTCGGAGAAGTCAAGTACATCATGTATGAAATATGAATGTAATAAATTCTAGGGTGTACATTCGGTTTGCTACACATACGTTATTAATCCTTCAAGATTGAAGGTGCGAAGTGAAGATCTTGCAGCCCTAATGCCCTTTGACCTTGCTCTTCTATTTAGTCTTCTTTGGGGAGACACAAAGTAGAGAGAAGTAAGAGAGATTTGAATTTGAGAATTGTGGGTCTTTGGGTAGGTTAATGAAGTTTAGGACTTTATATAGTTCCTTAATTAACTTAATTAGACCACCCTTAACCCGTAATTAAACCCCTAAGTAACTAACTACATTAAATGATTCACTTAAAACTCACTAGAGAAAACCAGACCCCGACCAAAAGTCCATATGTAAGTCGATGCCCCCATTGCCTTCCGCGTTGCACATTCGTCAACGGTGTCAAAGTCTTGTGTACGTCTTTTTCTATGTATCAATCTACGCCCCATCAAGAGGACGCGACTCGTTGTTTGGTAACCGTAGTTGGCTATTGTCCTTGATTATTTTTTGTTCACTTGGAAGGGTACACCTCAAGAACCCATAGGCTGGTCATGGGGAGTCGTACTTGGACTTTTCATCCAAAAACAAATTATAATACATGTTTCACACCTTCCCACAACATTTCATTGAGCTCCGACTCCTTAAAGCTCGTGAAACATTCAAAGGCACAATAGCACCTATTTTACTAGCCTCCTAACTTCATGGATCTTTGTGGACTTCTTGACTCTAAAACATCCAAAACGGTTTATATAGATTATTTTAGGTCTTAAAACAGTGTTTCTTGCATAGGACATATTTTTAAGGGTCTAGATTAGATATTGGATTTTCAGAGCATTACATTCCCCCCCCCCCCATGAACATTCATCGCAAAATTGCACTAAAATCTTTTGAATTGAAAGGATAGACTCAATACAAGCCGACCAACAAACAACATATATAATAAATATGAGTTTCAACTCAAATAAACATATAAACATGGCCTTACACATAGCGACTCAAATCATAATTTACCACATATAAGATCTCAACATCACAACATGAGGAATTTGCTTCTCAATATCAACATGAGCTATACATAGATATCAACCTGCTTATGACAAAACTTCTTACAACACATATTATTATTCTCAATACCACTTAATGAAGGCAAAAATATATCGAAAACACAAATACGTTAAAATTAAGAAAAAGAGCATTTTCCCATAAAAACTCATTTTAGTGTAAACCTTTTTACCATAGATATGCATATTTTTCAAAAAAAGGCAAATTCAAGTTTATTTATTATATTCAGTATTCATTAGAATGCCAAACCTTAATTTGAAAAAAGATGAGGATAACGGGACTTTATATCGGCCTCGTCCTCCTATATTCAACCTTCAACTAAGTTGTTTCTACTGAACACCTTCACGGATGACACCTCCTTGTTCCTCGACCTCTTATATTTCCTATAAAGGATCTCTAGTGGAACCTCTTCATAGGAAAAGTCCTCAAAAATACCAAGCCCTTTAATGGGAATTATAGACACAGGATTGACAATGAACTTCTTAAGCATGGAAACATGGAATACCGAATGAACAGTAACTAGTTAACTAAGTAATCTCAACTCGAATGCAACCTTTCCAACACTTCGCAAAAACTCATATGGACCCACATACCAGGTACTTAACTTCCGCTTTTTGCGAAACCTCATCACACATTTCATGGTTGAAATCTTCAAATACACCATATTACCTACTTTGAATTCAAGATGTCTTCTTTTTTTGTCGGCATAAGAATATTGCCGACTAAACGTTGTTTTCAAACTATACCTTATAACATGAATCTTCTCTAGGACATCATAGATTATCTGGTAACCAAGGAGTGAATACTCTCCAACCTCAAAAAACGATATCGGAGATCTACATGTCCTAACATGTGTTTGTTAAAATGGAGTCATTGAAATACTCTAATGATAGTTATTGTAATAGGACAACTCAATGGTTAAGTGATCATCCCAATTACCTTTGATATCTATTATACATGATCTTAACATTTGCTCAAGGGTTTGAATAGTGCACTTCTCATATCCATCCGTTTAGGGATGAAAAGCGGTGCTAAGCTTTAGTTCTGTACCCAACCCTTTGTGGAAAGACTTCCAAAAATGAGAAGTGAATTGAGCACCTCAATATGATATGATGGAAAAAGATATCCCATTAAGTATCACAAAATCATTAATGTAAAATCTTGCATAATCCTCTTCAAAATAAGTAGACTAGACAGGAATAAAATGAGTGGATTTTGTCAATCTATCCACTATAACCCAAATTGTGTGATTTTGTCTCCTAGTCCGAGGAAACAAACTACAAAGTCCATATTAATTTCTTGTCACATCTTGGGAGCTCCCTTAGAAGTAAGTGGCGTCATCATCCCTATAGAAGACTAATACCAGCCTCTTAGCATTCATCCTTTAATTTATAGATTAAAAAGTGCAGAAAAATAAAATTTTTCATCTATATCTACATCATGAGGTGATCTTAGACCTCTCGCTCAGGAATAATATATTCATAGCGAGTATTCATTGACTCCTCGTATAAGAAGGTTACATACTCTTCTACTTTTATGCCACATATATATAACATAAATAATATAGTCTTAATAAAGTCTCATATTAAACGATCTAAGCGGAATAGACAAATATGGGTAAAGACATTACACAAATGTGAAAATGCTAAATAGGGCTTACAACTAAATCTTTAAACAACATGTATGAAATTATTGTATGTAGACTATGATACTGTAACATAGGTAGAGTTATAAAAAAGGCCTCATCCTCAGAACATGAGGACATAACCACACTTGGAGAAATGATCCAAGCCTTCCTTAAAAGTAATCACGAATTGTTAATTGACTAGAACCTAAAATGTGGGGGAATAAAGGAGAAATTGTCTTAGCACATCAGTTGTACTATGTGTGGAATCATATTCGCATACAACATATAAATCCTGCTAAAAACGAACATTTTATGAAATCATGCCAAGTTATTTTGAAAGGTCTTATGCACAATAAAAGAACACATATAAGGAAGGAATCATACATTTCTTAACGATACAAGCATATTAAACACAAAACCAAACTATTTAAGTTAAGCCAAGTCAACGTGTATATAGTGTAATAATACTCATAGTCAATGCATATCTAGCATCATTGTATAAAAATAGAGCATATGCATGATTATAAAACATTACAACATAAGTAAAGGCCTTTGTCCAGAGCCCTTTATCTAGTGTACTAGTGCAATAGTCAAGTGAAGCCACATAACCTCACCCAACAAAGAAACATTTCCTCCTCATATTTAGAAGTATATACCATTAACAATAAGAATCATCATAAGAATAACATTTAATTCATACAAGCGTAACATATAAGAATATGCCTATAAGATTTCCTCAAGGCTAACTAGTGTAATGTATAGGTAGAATCCCATACCCCTACCTATACTAAGTCAAACCCCTTATGTCTTCCTAGTTATAGTTCACTTCATTACCTCATTTTACTTTTGGTAACATCTTGCCTTAACCGACATAGACAAAATTGTAACATGGAATCTAGTGTCATGGAACCCTACACCAAAAGAAGGTGAACTGCTAGAAAATGTAGTACCAAAACATAAACACAACATCCATGTTGATTTAGTAGGTAGTATTCCTATAGGGGAAACATACGTCAAGAACTAGGAGTTGTGTTTGGAACCTTCTTTATGATATATGCATTATAGTCTCCAATCTGATGAGTAAGTTAGTGATCTTACTAGTTCAGTCGAAGCTAAGCTAGAGTCCTTTTAAATATGTCATTTATTAATTATCCGAACTTAGTTTATGTCATAGGAGAATGCTCCTTATATATTCATAGTTACCTCAATAGAAATTTCATGAGATCATCCTTTAAATGCAATTCCTATGTGTGAGGTTAGAACATTTACATCACCATATAATAATAAGGCTCGTAGGTAATTCATCATTAACCTTATATCATTACATTATAGTCAAAAACTCACAAGACATTAATCAATACATTTTAATTAAACATTACACTAGACCTAATAAATCTTATCATAAGGTATAATTCAATTGAACTTCATCACTAAATACAAGTAAACATAATTGAAGTAAAGGTTTTAGATCACAAGACATACCCCAATCTCCTTCACAAGCCATCATCTAAGGTTTTCGAATAAACCATAAATCTAAACCCAACAATGTGTGTTATTTCATAAAACCATAGTAATTAATAGAATAATGAAGTCAATCGAATCACGAAGCATCAATTCATCTCTATCTCATAACCTAGGGTTAGGGACTTAAGTTATTTTCGTGATCTATTCCACAAGCTAGGTGATATCATAAAGAACTAGTATAATTTAATAATAATATGTAATAATCAAACCATAATAATAAAATAAGCTATACACAACACAATTTAGAATGTTAATTTCGTCATAGGAAGAAACTCATAAAGTTTCATCTTTCTGAAAAACCAATTTGGTAAGATCCCATAGGGGAAAGGAATCCCAAAGGTGAAAGTATCCCATACATTGATAATTGTTAAATAATGATAGATAAAAGAATCCTCCTTGATTCCCTAATGACCTTGACACATAAGTTAAATGGAGTTCTTTTTGGGAGAAAGAAAGAAGAGAAAAGGAAGAGTTATTGTGTTCTGCAATTGTGGGAGTTAGGTTAGTTTAATTAGGCTTAGGTCTTTATATAAATCATTAAAAAACTTAATAAGACCTTATCTAACCCCTAATTAATAAACTAACCAAACAATTCAGTAAATGATGTAACATAAAACTCACTAGAGAACTCGTAGTCTAACCTTTGAGACCTTGACTTACGGGTCCTAGGTTAGTCAACGGGTCTTGGGACCAACCGTCTTGTAGGTGCATCATTTTGGTCATTTACTTTAAAAAATGCCAAGTATTCATTGAAGTGGTCGAATTATTTACGCCTCTTCTCCTGCACCACGTCATTGGCTGCTGACTCAAGAAAACTTTTAGCCAAATCGGAAGGTTCCTATTCAAGGACCCTTCGGTTTGTCCTTGGGGAGTCGTACCCGTAAATTTCGATCATAAACAACCTATAATACATGTTATAAACCTTAAAACAATATATATTAAAATTCTGAATCCTAAAGCCTTGTCAGATAGACTAATGCACACTAGCACATTTTGCACTTTTCTTTGAACGTCGTGGACATTCCTCGACGTTTTGACTATAACGCTTCTTAAATTACTTTTACACATTATTATTGACCTTAAAATATTTTAATAGACCTGATAAACTAACGTGAGGCTCAAGATTAGGTTTTAAACTTACAGAGTGTTATATTATCCTCCTTCGGAACATTCGTCTCTGAATGACACTAAAAAACTTTTGAAGGGAAAGGATAGACTCAATACTAGGATACCAACCAACAACATGAAAAATCAATATGAGTTAAAACTGAAATAATAACAACATGGAATTTGCACAAAATAACTCAAAATATCAATTAAAACACCTATTAGCTTTATATTACAACATGAGGAATTTCCGAATAACAAAAAAAAGGGCTCAAATATATAATTAAAGAGTCAATTATGAAAAAATTAAACCGATCAATAATCTTAATATCATTCAATAAAGTCAACAACATAGAAAGTACACAATAAGTAAAATAACTAGCAAAAGAGCATTTTCGCATGAGCTTCTTTTTTGCAAAAACATTATTATAAATACGTACATCTTTGCAAAAGAAAATAAATTTCGTTTTATTCAGTATTTTAATTTTTAGTAGGATAAACTAACCTTAATAAAATATTTAATGAGAGTAACAACACTTCATGCTGGCCTCGATCTCCTACGTTGATCCCTTAACAAGCTGGTTCTTCCATAACACCTTTAAGGAAGACACTTCCTTGTTCCTCAGCAACATTACTTGTCTATCAAGGATTTTAACAGGAATGTCCTCATAGGAGTGGTTCTCTTGAAAACCTAGACCTTCAATATAAAGAATGAACTCGGCATCACCGATACACTTCTTAAGCATGGAAACATGGAACACCGAATGAACGGAAGCCAATTCACTAGGTAATCTAAACTTGTATGCAACATTTCCAAACCTTTGCAGAATTTCATAAAGGCCCACATAACAAAGACTCAAGTTCCCTTTCATATGAAATCTTACCATTCCCTTCATTGGTTAAATAATTAGATACACTTCATCACCCTCTTCAATTTCTAATTTTTTTCTCATATGGTCATCATATGACTTTTCCCGGCTATTTCATTAAGCTCCATATCACATGAAATATCTCAAAAGTCTTATAAATCAATTCCGATCTCATGATTGAAGACTCGCCCACTTCAAACCATCCAATTTAAGATCTACGTCTCCTACCATTCAAGGCCTCAAAAGGAGCCATAGATATAGTTTAATTATAACTATTATTATAAGAGAACTCGACCAAAGGAAAATGTTTTTCCTTATTTTCCTTGTAATAAATTATACAATCTCTATGTACATCCTCAATACTTTGAATAGTACGCTCTACTTGACCACCTTTTTGGGGATGAAAAGCGGTTCTTAGCTTTACCTTTGTACCAACCCTTTTTGAAATGAACTCCAAAACCTATAAGTGAATTTTCAACCCCTATCCGATATGATGGATAGTAAAATACCATGGCGACACAGAATCTAATCTTTTAAGATCCTTTCATAGTCCGCCACCGAGTAAGTGGACGTGACGGGAATAAAATTAGCAGATTTGGTCAACCTATCAACAATCATCCATATTGAGTCATGTTTCTTTTGTGTCAAAGCTAAACCTACCACCAAGTCAATATTAATATATCCCCGCTTCTAAGAGGGTACTTGTATTTCTTGAAGTAAATTACAATGATTTTTGTTCTCAGCTTCACTTGTTTGCAATTGCGACATTTTTCAACGAAATTTGCTTTGTCCTATTTTAAGCCTTACCACCAAAATACTTCTCTAGGGTCATGATAAATCTTTATAGAACCCGGAGAAATGGAAAAACGGGAGCCATGAGATTCCTCAAGACTCTAGTTTCTCAATTAATCAACATTCGGAACATACAACCTTCCTTGACACCTCAAAATCTATTAACCTTAAGTGGAATGAATCATTTAGCTTTCCAAGAACCGATTCCTTCAACTAAAACAATGTTTGATGAAGGTGTTTCTTATACTTCACATCATGAAACCAATGACGATTCGTAGTTATGATGAACTATAAAATCAATTATTGGAGAATCATCCAATCTAGCACCCAAACGGACCAACCCATGAACATGTTTCACTAGGTCATCTTGGGTTCATTTACATGAGACACACTACCCATGGTTATATGAAATAGAGCATCCGACCAAATTATATTTGCTGGGATAAAAAGAACACTCATGTCATAATCTTTCAACAATTTTAACCACCTTCTTTATCGAAGATTAAAGTCCTTCTGAAGAAAAAAGTATTGAAGGCTCTTGTGGTAAGTATACACATCTACATGCACACCATTAAAAAAGTTCCACTGTATTTTCTATGAAAATTCCTCTTCTACTAACTAAAGATCATGAGTTGGATAATTTTTCTCATGCACCTTAGTTTCATAGAAGCATAAGCTACTCCTTTCTTATGTTGAATAAGGACACAACCTAAGCCTACTCAGGATGCATCACCACATACAATGAAGCCCTTGCCACCCTCTGGTAAAGTCAACACCGCAGCGAAGGTAAGCATATCTTTCACGAATTGGAAACTTCTTCCCTTGCCTCAGACCACTCAAATGTCACTCTTTTGGGTAAAAGTAGTAAAGGAACATGCAATGGATGCAAAACCATCCGTAGACCTCCTATATTATCCCACTAGGCCAATTCATTAATGCCTCGGTTCTCCTTGGACCAACCTCAACCGCTTCACTAGATATGATATGACTAAGAAACTCTACCGACCTCAACAAAAACTAGCATTTTCTATACTTGGCAAATAATTGGTTTTCCTTAAATACTTGCAACAACACTCTCAAATGACTCATATGTTCACCCTCATTTTTTTAATATATCAAGATGTCGTCAAGGAAGATAGGACAAAAGAATCTAGTTAACTTAAAAAAACACAATTATAAGGTCCATAAAAGCCGTGGGGCATTAGTGAAACCAAAGGACATTATAGAAACTCATAGTGACCATATCTAATCTGAAATGTCGTTTTGGGTATATACTCACCTCTCACAGGATGTCGGTGATACCCCTACCCCAATTCAATCTTAGAAAAATAGCTTGCACATTGGAGTTTATCAAACAAGTCTTGAAGTCGAGGGAGATGAGGCTTATTATAAATAGTGACTTTATTGATTGGCGATAACCAATGCACATTCTAAGGGACCCATCCTTTTTCTTTACAAACAAAACTTGTGCACGCCATGGAAAGATACAGGGTCTAATGAACCCTTTGTCTAGGAAAACTTCGAGTTAAGCCTTCAACTATTTCAATTCGATCGGTCTATCTGATATAAAGGATTTGAAATTGGTTTAGTATCCACTACAAATTCAATTGTAAAATCAATTTTCCATTCTAGACGAATTCCAGGAAGATCATTAGGAAATACATCCGGAAATTCCCACAATACGGGGAGTAACTCAATGGGAGGATTATTGGAGTCTAAATCTTTGAATCTAACTATATGGTATAAACAAAATTTTGAGATTATTTTACATGCCTTAAGACAAGAGATAATACGACCTCTAGGAATTGAATTTTACCCATTCCATTCTAAGATGGGTTCATTTTCAAAATTGAGGTTGATAATTCTTGTTCTACATTTAATGGAAGCAAAACAATCATAAAACCAATCCTTCCTCAAAATGACATAAAATTAACCGTATTAAGTTCTACTAATTCAACATGAGTAACTCTAGTGGGCAAAATTATAGGAAAATTTCTATATACCCTCTTTGCAACCATCGACAAAACTGCCGAGGTGGTTACCATGAAAAGTTCATTTTGAGTTTCGAGAAAAATATCAAACTTCCTAGCTAACAAGGGAGTAAAAAAGATAATGTATCACCTAGAGCAAGTAATTCATAAACATCAATACAGAAGACTTGTAGCATATCGGTCACCACATCGGGTGAACTCCCTTGTTCACCTCTAGAGCGAACTGCATAAAAGTAATTCTTCTTTTGAGAATCAACATTAGAAACACTAGCTTGAGATTGCCCTCTTCTTTTGTATTTCCCCTTCAATTAGGGCAGTCCCGAATCTGGCCTCTTTTGCCAAACTCAAAGCTATTGTCCGTCCCAACAAGGCAATAACCATAATGTTTCATTCCACACTTTCCCCAAGTTAGCTTTTTAGCTTTTTAACTATTATCTCTTTCCTTTATAGAGTTAGGGTTAGACACCCTATAATAACGATTCTTAGGGAATTTGGAAGAAACTTTATTTGAGAAGGTCTTCTTGAATGTAGTCTTGTCTTGAATTTCCAACCTCCCTTTTGAAGCACAACCATCATAAGAATTTACCCTCTTGGACTCTATATTATTTCTTCTTAACCTAGTTTCTTCAACTTGTTGATCATGATCCATCTCGAGAGATATTCATATTATCATGAAGCAAAATTTAATGGCATTATTCTATCAAGTCTTTAGAAACTCGCGTAAGAAAATGACTCAATTCATTTATTTAGTTTCACACAAAGGATGGAGCATACTTGGACAATAGTAATTTTCATGGAGTAATCATGTACAGTAATACCACTTTGACGAAGGTTAATTAATTCTTCCTTAATTATCTAGGAAAAAACATATCAAACAAAGCCTTCTTGAAGATCCCCCAAGTCACCGGACCACCCTTAGTGCCCGTTTATCTCTCCATTGTATGTACAAGGATTGGGCCAAATCATAGAGTTCATAGGCCACCAACTTTGCCTTCTCAGTTTACGTCACACCTATAATATAGAGAATCTTATAGATCTCATCAAGGAAATTTTGAAGATCCTCATTTATTCTTGGCCCAAAGAACATAGGTTGTTTCATTCTAGTAATGTCTCTCATACGAGAGGCCATAATGTTAGCATGTTGAGGGACTCGAGGTCCAACCTCCCTATTTCCTTGGACCATCATAGCTTGGACATGAGAAGTGATGGCATTAGCTTGAGTGGTCATGGCTTGGGCCAAATTGAGAAATTTCGTCCTTACACTACACCATTTTAGGCCTACGACCACCCCACTAAAGTGTAGCCAAAACTAGCAAAAGTGTGGACTTTGATAAAAGACCACACTTTTGGAATTTAGGCAACACTTTTTAAGGGGTGGCCAAAAGATGCGTAACCTTTGACATTAGGCAACACTTATTAAATGTCACCACTTTTGGCTACACTTATAAAGCGTAGCCAAAGAAGTGTAAGGTCACGCTTTGTTGTGATGCATTAGCAACACCTATAATTTATTATACTACACTTAAAAGTGTTGCCTTTGCGATTTTATTGGTCACACTTTTAAAGTGTTGTCTTTTATAGGTGATCTAGCCCAACACTTCAAAAGTGTTGCCTTTTATATCTCATATATAGAAACACTAATAAAGTGTAATTTTATATCTCATATAGAGCAACACATACAAAGTGTAACTTTACATCTCATCTAGAGCAACACTATTGAATTGAACATATTCAATATATGATCACAGAATTTAATCAAAGCTATATTTCAAATAAACTTCAAGAAACATTTTCAAAAACTCCAAAACATAGAAAGTAATTGCTTAAAGATCTCTAATATCAATAAATTCCAAAATACAAAATGCATACTAACGTGTATGACAATAGTACAAAAACTCTTCATCATTCACTATAAAAATATATCGAGTTTACTTTTGCCACAATTCAAATTCAATTACCGGCATTTTCCTGCATATTGAAAATAAATTTATAAGTAAGTGAAATAAATGTGAAAGTGCAAAATTGGAGAGTATTCATTGTAAGACAACCAATCCCAATCAATATATACACGCAAATCATATAGAAAATTTATAATAACGTGAATTATGGATTACTTCATGTATTGTAAACACAAAGATATAACAGACACACATCATCTCAAATTCCATTCAGAGCATCTGTAAAATTTCCCTTTCTCTTCCCACGATTGCACGAAAAGCTGAGAAAAAGCCTGCAGCTGAAAAAACTAGCATAGCCGAGAAATCTCATGCAGATCATAATGCACATGACGAAAAGAAGCTAACAAAGAACAACACTGCAGCTGTCGGAGACAGAAAGAAGAAGAGATTAAAGTAGTTCAAATTGTTTTTTGTCTTGTTAATCCTGTTGAATTATCTAACCATGTATATAAAAAATCTGCATGTTGAATGAAATTTTCCAATTTTGTACATAAAAAAAGTACCTCAAGAGACTAGCTTTTCCAGTTCCTGCCTAAGAAGTAACTGGGAGCTGACATTCACAATTTGATATTGAGCAAAGACATGGAGGCTGATAGGAAGACCAAAAACAAAGGGGAACAAGGCAAATATGATTTTAGAAACCTGCAAATGCAGTACATATGAAGTTTTAGTACAAACCAAAAATCCTTTACAAGTTTACAAGTTTAACAAGTTAGGCATTTTTCCAACAATTTCAGAAACGTGCAAATGCAATACAGATTCTTTACATGTTTAACAAGTTGGGCATTTTCCCAACAATTGAATTGTTAGACATGAAAGCTTAACAAGTTTTGAAATATTGGCAAAAACACTCAAATCAACATGAGTAATTCAATTTAAGTTATCAAGAACAACTCTTGCAACAGTACCAAACTCAAAGTTAAAAGAATGTAACCATTTTTTCTAATAAAGGTTTCAATAAGAGTGCATCAACAGATGAGAAGTACTATAGGTTTGATGTTATAAACCTATATTAAAAAACTACATTTCAAATACTGTTAAACCAAAAAACTCCATGGAAGATGCAACACGTCATCAAAATGAGTAGCTTAGGAAAACTGCTGAAAAGCTGAAATTCTAGTGTCAACATGTCTACATTCTGCTAATTTATTAGTCAAATGAAACCTTAGAGCTGACATAACTCAATAGTACTACACACATAAATAATTGTTTAATCTTGCTAAGGGCAGTTACCAATTTTAGGTGATTGAGATGAACTACTTCATAAGAAAGAATCAAATAACAAGATTTTGCAGAAGGAGATAAAAAACACATGGCAGCAAGTATTCCATGTCTTTTGATTCACAAAACCAGACCTGGTAATGAAATGCTATAATACAAAATTAGAAAAACAAATTTTGCCCAACATATTTTTTCAAACCATGAAAATATAGGTTATGTCTTCTTTTTTTCAATAACAAGCTCATAGATCTTCTGTTACCTTACTGTAATTCAATGTTTATCTCAAACTCACAATATTAATTTAAGAAGTGTCATTTATAGATCACCCACAATATCTACAATTATAACAGAGAGTCCTAAATATGATCATCATAAACTGATCTTTCAATAGAATAAACCAGCCACTCAACAAGTTTCATTAATCTAAAGTAACGATGAGTTAGAATTGTTAGGCATACATAATTATATTATAACAAGACTTAAAAATATCACTACAAAGGACAACTATGTCAAAGCAAGAGCCCAGATCCTTTCTCCACAAGAATAATTCCACAACCATAAAAGGAAAAAAAGAAAACCAATAATGCAAGGCATGGCAGTAAATTAGAAAACATAGTTCCTCGTTCTTACAAAGTGATGCAATATACCTACAAATATTATCCTTTATATGTCATATACAGTGCAAGTAAATTGTCTAAAGAAAGCAAGCAATCAAAACCGAAAAACCACAGAAAAATGGGTGAAGAAAACACAATGGATAACTTTCATAAAAACATCAATCAAGTCAACACTATGAGGAGATACGCAAGCAACAAAATCACAACTACCTTGGATATCGATAACAATATGTAGACTATTAACATAGAAAGAGAAACACAAGATACCTTTTGAAGAATAGAATCACAAGCTGATCCTGAAGAATATGTAAGATTTGTGCCTCGTAGAGCTTGTGCGCTACTTGCATTTACGGGGAAGCATAGTTAGATTCAACACACCCTGGTATATCTTGAAAATTAATGCAGGGTTGATTTGCAATAATTGAGTGAATAAACATCGCATTTCTTCTCTCATTTCTTCCTTTAGGAAAGTGATTTCATTGGCATGCTTTTATTTTAGCTTGTTAATTTCTTCTTGTTGTCACAGATCTTCCATAGAACCTAAGTTGACCAGGCTTTTCCTTTCCATACACTGTCCTAAATGCATCATCATCTGTTTCGCCAGACTTTTGGCGATTCTGAAGTTCAGCCTGTCGAATAAAATAGGCGTCCGTAGTGAGATGTTAGTAATATTTCAAGCTAAAATGAGTTTATGATTCATTTATTTTATGATTCATCGTCCTTATGATCATTCTTGAACGACATGCAATCATTAGGACATACATTAATTTTCTCATAATCAAGATCGAGATTCTTAACAATAGTCTTGATTTTATTATAAGACAGAGGAATGTTCAACTCGGGCATCGCCTCTTTTAATAACTCTAAAAGAGAAGTGAATGATTCATTGCTCCATCCATGCTTACAATTCAACAAATATAAACGAAATGTGAATGATAATTTCGAGAATGTTGTACAACTTGGATATAATTCTTGGTTTGCCTCTTCAAGTAAGTAATAGAATTTCTTGGAATCTTTATTTGGACCATCATAAATTCCTTCATCCTATAAAACATTTCTAAATTGATCATTCAACAATCCATCAATATCATCAAGCGAGTAATTCATATCATCGTCAACATTCAACTTGATATCCCATTCTCTGTGATTGATCCATTAAATATATCCTTTAACATATTCATAGCATATTAGATGATCATACACTACATTCCTTCTACTCCAATAAATCTTAAAACATTTGGCACATGGACACTGAATTTCATCTCCTTGAGGATCTCCATAAGAGTAAGAGAAATCTAGGTATGATTCAACCCCACCAATATCCTCTTTGCTATACCTTGCTAAATCCATCCAATCCTTGGATGAGATATTTGAATTCCTAGAAGAAAATATCAATATTCAATCTTCCAGTAACAATCATTAAATCATAGTGAGTTTCATGTTATGAATCATCAGGATCAGAATCATGTGTTATGAGATGATCCAATTCATAATGAGTTTCGATTTTTGAGTACCTTGTTACCATTTTTATTTATCATATATGCATAATAACAACTACAAAACTGTGTGTAATTATTTCAATATTGAAATATAGTCATTTTATTGTTAACAGATCAGTGATAATTGATTTTGGTGTCTGTATAATAATAATTTCCTCACAACAAAACCTGAAATAGTTGAGAAGATTTCTTGGTTTACAAAAAAATTTGATCAAATATGCATATATAAAAGTATAAAACTATAGGAAAAATAATTTATACAGTTACATAATCGGTTTACAATTTAGAAGAATCTACATCCATCAAATAATAGTTTTTAATATATATGACTTTATATGGTTTTCTAAACTTATAAAGCCTTCAAACTTTAAAATAATGTCTTTTTACAATTTGTTTTCCTTAGGGTTTTCTAAAGAAAATGCAGGTGTTGTCTAACTTTTCAACATATCAGAATATGGTATAAAATCCCAACTCCCAAACAATTTTAAAAGTACGACATTCAAACTCATTAAAATCTAGTGTATGCTTCAGTTTGCCCAACTTCAACAAGGTCACATGATTCTTCATTTTTGCATAGTCTTTACACATTAAATAAAATCTAAGTGTCACCCAAAGATGTTAAAGAAAAGGTACTAATATGTCTCTCAAGAAAGCATCGCCCAAAATGGCATACAAAGCAATGAGTGCCTACAGATTTGAAAGTAACAATAACAATGAATGTAGGAACAAGAAAATTCTCATACACTTAAATAGTCCTATTGTACTATTAAATCCCTTCATATAATGTTTTGGCATCTAGATTGTTAATAGAAGTGATCATACATCAATCATATTGATATACCAATAACAATATACCCATAGACTTTCTCCAATAGACTCTCCGCTCAAGGAAAGCAAAAACACATCATTTATGAAAACATAAGCACTAAAAAAAGGAGCCGGAGGATACCAAGAACCAAACTTTTCAGAAAATACATAATCATCAAAAAATAAGTAGGAAAAAAAGAAGCGTAAACTGAATAGTTGACTACCTCTCCAAATGGAATCACGGACTGGATGTTATTCATCAATACTACATAAAAATACACTCTACTAGACTAATATTTAGTGCTAACATATTTACAGATCTCAAGTATGACAAATCCAGAGACAAAAAATGTCACTCTTGCTAAAAGAAGGCAATAGATAAGTTTCATGAGTTCATGTGTCATTCTTTTAAAGGATGTTGGGAGTTGTTCTAATGAGTATGATGCCCTTGGTTATGGATTCATTGATATTACTTTAGAAGTGTTTATATAATATTTTGATACTCTAATTATACAAGATTTAGCATATGATTAGTATTGGCTCAATATTTGGGATGTTAGACTAGCAAAACCATTCTTATGCAAATTTTACGTATGTTAATATTTAATTTTCCATATGTATGAAACCTTATCCAATATTTTAATTATTTACATAAGTTGCTAGCCATTAGCATATAATCATTTTTAAAAATAGAGTTAGACAATTTTATTGGAACAAGATAGTCAATTTATTCAAGATATGATTTTATAGTGGCCTTATGAAGCCAATTTTAATTCATGACATTATAGTAACACTTTTAAGTCCTAATAGAGAGCATCATATAAAAATTTCACGACTTTAACATCTTCATGACGTCATATTAACATCAAGTATGCAGAAAAGAGCGTAACATATTCATACATAACATTTTCGGATATATCTTTAACATAGTATCAGTCTTTTAGTTCGCATAATAACACTTAGCATCAAAGGAGTCCAATTAATAGGTTCAATGAATCATTAAATAATAAAACAGAATACATATTAAGATCATACAGAACCACATACCAACAACATGATTTCTAACCTATTCAACATTGAAATCATAACAAGGATCCTAGGGAAAAGAAGTTCGACAAGAACGACAGGAAACTAGTTTTGAAGATCTTTGAATCATTCCAAAGAAATTTGTCTTGGAAAAGTAATTACAAGATATAAACTCATGTCTTATGTAGAACTTAATCTACTAAAACAACATTTAACAAAACCTTGAAGAAACCTTGAAATTGCCCTAGAGAAATCGATATTTTTTTCTTTTTTTCTTTCGTTCGTTTGTTGCTATTTTTGCATCGCCTTTTTTATGAGTTTGAACGTGTTTTTTAGGTTTATGAACTGATATTTAATTATAAAACATAGGTATAATAAGTTAGTTTAATGATCTAATTAACCAATTACAAAAAAGCCCATCCTAAGTTGACTAAACATAGGAGAATATAACACTTAGTCAAATCTGGAAATTGGTGTTGACTATGATTTTTGTCAACATTTTGACTTTATATTAGTTTATTAAATCCTTAATTTAATTAATTTAGGTACATAGGGAAAGTACTAAAGTACCCCTATGTCATTGGAACAAAAATTAACCCTTTTGGACCATCCAAGATTTAGTACTTGGATGATTCTTAAGTTGTACTAGGTTAGTGTAAGAATTTTGTTTTGATCATTTAAAATAGTTAATTAAATTGCTAATTTAATTTATTTTGTTACCTAAGGTAATTAATGAAGTATCCTTAAGTCGTTAGGACCATGACCAATCCTTTGAATCATCTAAGGTTAGGTACTAAGTCTTTTTCTTGTTTTAACCGAAATCTTGAAATTGCTTTGTGATTTCGGTTTTGCCCCTTTAAATTAATTAATTAAGTTGCTAAAAGTATTTTTTAAGTATACTAGGCTAATTAATACAGTACCCTTATGTATTTAGGATCTTAACTAACTCTTTGGACAATCCTAGGTTAGGTAGTAGGTTGTCCCTTTGTTGTCTTAACAGAAATATGAAAATTTCCTTTTCGGTTTCACTTTTAGCCCTTTTAAATTGATTAACTAATTTGCTAAATCAATTAATTAGGTAACCTCGGGTAATTACTAAAGTATCTCTTAGTTTTTAGTACCATAACTAACCTTTTGGACCATCCAAGGTGAGGTACTAGGTTGTCTCTTCAACTTGTACTAGTTTAGTGTCAAGCTGGTTTTGGTCATAGGTTTTAGTACTAGGTTAGCGTCAACCTGGTTTTGGTCATAGGTTTTAGTACTAGGTTAGTTAGCAATTTGGGGAAGTAGGTTAGAGTCTATAATTTGTTAGCAAATTAGGCCCCACATGTATTGAACCTTATGCACATTTTTGTCCCCTTAACTACCCTAATCGAACTCGTTTAGGGTTGTCCCCTCCTTTGGTAATTCTTCACAGGTCTTGCACATGTGCTTGCACATGGGTTGGTTGTAACTTCATAAAAAACTATTATTTATGGTTCCTTTGGGAATGTTTACTTATTGTCCCAAGGATCCATGCTATGTCCTTGGGGACTGCATACTCTACATGATAATTTTAATTGATCATGTGACATGGTATCTAGGCTTGACACTTGGGTGCCTCATACCTTTTTTTGAGTTAAAAGAAAAAGAATTTTAGTTTAGGGTCTTCATTGCAGGTACAATTTCTAAACAAGTTCTTTAATACTTATATTTATGCTTATTTGAGTATTATATAGGAATTGGCTAATCCCCCTTAGCCAATTTTCGATACTATGCCCAATATTTTTCAATATTGGGAATTGGAATGCCTATGTATTCAAAATAGAATTCTTAAATATCTATGGGACTCTTCACTAGACATGTAATTTTCCTGAATGTTACAGACCGTTCGTCCTCAAAAAGTATTTTCGCGACCAAAATTTAAATACATCTCCACATCCTGGACCTACATTCAGACAATTAAATTTTTATCTTTTCTCTTTTTTGGATATCTAAAAACACTAATACACATAATGAGATCATTCAAATCAAAATCACTAATCCTTGAATCAACAATTCAATTCAAAGAATGTGAAGAGTAAATTTTAGAAGTTCAGAAGCAAGTCAAGAGAAGTTCATTTATGTTTTCAAAAGTCTTTCACAAACGTTTTAAATTTGTTTTAAGACTTAAGTTAGAAGTTATAAAAAGAGTAAATAGTTGAGTTAATTTCCCCAAAAAGTTTTAAAGAAACTAACTATTCCCAATAGTTCAAAACTTTTTCACATTCAAACAAGAAAGGGGAACAATGATTTCAAAAAGTTCTTTTAAGCTATGTTTTGAGTAATTATATTAAGAAAAAGAAAGAAGTTGTTTTAACAGTTATGAACTAAGTATATTGTAGGAGTAGCATTAAGTATTGATATGGGGATTTGTGTTCATATTAACTCATGCCTTTATAAATTATGTGACCATCATGGGTAGTAATCGATCATACTTGTTAGATAACTCGTTAAGATGCTTTTAGCATTAACTAGTGGATTGACTAAATTAAGCATTCTATATAATGGTAAGAATAGGACAATTCTTGTAGCAGACGTAGTGTCACAACATAGACTCAGAGTGGTGGTTGTTGGTTAGAGAAACTCCAACAGCAACTATTTTGTTTTATCATATAAGTAAGCATTAGTTTGTTATTGCATTTTCATTAGTGAAGGTTCTTTTATTGTTGTATAAAGATTTTCATTTGTTGTATGTGTTTCATTACTTTGTTATGAATTAAGTGATTCATGAGTTAATTAAAGTCAAGGTAAGTGTTCCTTTAATATTCTTTTCATGTATATGTAATGTTTATCATTCCAGCTAGCATACTCATACATTCAATGTACTAATGTAAGTTTGTCTACTTCATTTTATGATGCATACGCAGGTACCCAGGATTAGCATCCAATGCGTTGTTGATTAGGTTTAGCACTCAATGTTAGTTGGTGAGCCTACTAACTTTTCGGAGGATCCTTTTTTATTACTATTAGTATTTTCTGCTCATTAGGATATCGTGGGTCTTGTTACTCGTCTATCTCAGTAGTTTAGAGGCTTCATACATTGATTTAGTTTATGTTAGTTCACGAGTCTTTACTTTCCCTTTTAGTTAAGTTCAGACTTGAGTTTCTACTTTGGCAGTGAATGTTATCTATTACATTCTAAGTTATTTATAGAGTAGTCCAGTTATTCTTTTAAAGCTTATTTTTCTTGTGTAAGGTCTTCCATTGAGTATGTAAGTCATACCAACGGTTTTCTTTGAGCCAACAATGGTTTTATAGTGCTGGTGACGTCTACGTTGTAGGCTCGTGGCGTGATAGTGCTGAATTAAAATTGATTTTTTTTTATATTTTCCATTGAATGCACTTTAAAAATAGTGGAGGGATAGAATTTAGAGGGAGAAGCAATTACTATATTAAAGATATTTATTGAAGGAAAATAATAGAGAGATAGAGCGAGAGAAAAAATTAAGGAATCTAAAAATAAACGTAGGATATAATGCTTTATTTACCCCCTTTTTTAATTATGTATTTCAATGTTCAGATTTTTTTAGAAAATAATTTCATTGTTTTGTATAAAAAACCTATTGTTATGTTGGTTAAAAAAAATTATTGCTACACTGTTTTTTTTAGGTGCTTATTTTTATACAGTTAATTTTTTCCATATAAAAGAAATGAACCATCTAAAAGGATATGATAGACTTTATGATTAATCTTGTCTTGTAAAATTAAAAAGAAGAAATTTCTTTAGTCATCTTGGGTGACACAAATGGGATGTTAAAGACTCTAATTCATACATTGACTTTATGTTTTTAAGACAGTAGTGTTAATATTCACCACCTATTTAAACCCCATCTTCTTTCATATGAAAAAATAATGAGGAGGAAGAAAGAAAACACTAAAGAATAACAATAAAAAGAGTACCTTTTGTGAATTTTTTGGTTTAACTAGTTTTCTTACACTTTTGATTTTCATCACCTTAGATATTTTCTTTTACATTTGACAATGTAATCTAAAATTCACGTTTCATATTCTTTCATATTTTGATTAAGTTATTTATTATTAAGCTTGTTTTATTTAACTAAGTCTATTAATAACTAACCCATTGATGGTTTGTGTTACGACCCAAACCGGGTTGCGACTGGCACCCACACTTACCCTCCTATGTTAGCGAACCAACCAATCTAAACCTTAACATTTCAATATAATATAAACAGAAAGTAATGCGGAAGACTTAAACTCATAAATAATCAACTTCTATAACTCAAAAACTTATCATTATCCCCAGAATCTGGAAGTCATCATCACAAGAACATTTACCTTTAAATTACTAACTAAGAGTGTCTAAAAAGCTAAAAATACATAAGAAGCTAGTCCATGCCGGAAGTTCAAGGCATAAAGACATGAAGGAGAAGATCCAGTCCAAGCTAGAAGCGTTAGCTCACCCTGAAGATCCGGTGTGGCGAAGACTGGCTTGAGTTACTATTGAGTCGCATATGACGGCACGTTTGCTGCACTCCACAAATAACAAGAAGAAAAACATAAAAGTAGGGGTCTGTACAAAACATGGGTACTGAGTAGATATCATCGGCCAACTCAAAATATGGAACAGTATATATCAATATTATCGTAAATCAACTATAAAACTCAACATGTAGCAACAACAAGTATTATAATCATCAATAAGTACCATCAAGTTCATCCATGAGGGCTCAAGCCTCAACACCATACTCATTTGGGAATTAAGTATATTAAGTTGAGTATATTATCATCTTTCAAGATTCATTATCTTTCCTCCTCTTGTGTCGGTACGTGACACTCTGATCCCCTACTACTATGTGTCGGTACGTGACACTCCGATCCCCTAATTCTATGTTTCGGAACGTGACACTCCGATCTCCTACATGTGTCGAAACGTGACACTCCGATCCCCTACATGTGTCGGAACGTGACACTCCGATCCCCTAATTCTATGTGTCGGAACGTGACACTCCGATCCACTAATACTATGTGTCGGAACGTGACACTCCGATCCACTAATACTATGTGTCGGAACGTGAAACTCCGATCCCCTAATTCTATGTGTCGAAATGTGACATTCCGATCCACTAATATCATTCTGTAAATCATCAAGCCTTCTCTATTCCAAGGCATCATCAATCCCATTACTCTAATTCATCAAGCCTTCTTCAATACCAAGGCATCATCATTAATAATGTATATTAAAGTTTGTTTTCAAGATTTGGGATTCAATATTTTCATCATACTTATCTTATCACAATCACATAATCATATTCATCCAAACATACCATTAAGCATATAATAGGATTTACAATACTACCGATACATATCATTCACTATTAAGAGTTTACTTATGAAGCATGAAAACCATAACCTACCTCCACCGAAGAATTGGAATCAACAAGCAATTTCCCAAGCTTTGATATTCCCTCTGCCTCTTGATCGATCAATTTCTCTCTCTGCTTGTTCTCTCTATTTTCTTTATTCAAACCCTCTTTCTTTTACCCTAGTTAACATATAATTAAGTGTAAAAGATGGCAATAATACCCCACTAATTAACTTAGGGTTACCTCTTTTAACCCCCAAGAATTTGAGTTATTAATATAGACCCACAAAATCTATAATTAAGGAAGGAGTAGTCCAAAAACGTCCCTTAAAACGTGTAAGGAAATCCCATTCTGCCTGGGATTTGCACAACCTGTGACGGGCCGTCGTGCCTTCGACGGTCCGTTCTGCAGGTCGTCGCAAGAGTCAGAGAGTCAATTTCCACTGAACAATCTTTGACGGTCCGTCACGCCTGTGATGGTCCGTCCTGCCATTCCGTCACGAAGTTCAGAGAGTCGATTTTCAGTACCCAATTTCAGATTTTCTAAGTATTTTGAAACGAGGCCCTGCGACGGTCCGTCATGCCCATGACGGATCATCGTTTGGTCCGTCGCCTCAGCCTGTTTTTCCAGAATTGAAGTTTGTTGCTCAAAACGACCCACAGGTCGTTACAATAGATATCAATTTACCCATCGTTCGTCCCCGAACGATCAAAAGAAGGAAAACAAGGGCGAAAAGGAGTACCTGAATCTGCATGCAATGTTTTCCAAAACTTAGAAGTAAACTGCGTACCTCTATCTGATATGATGGAGAGTGGAACCCCATGAAACCGAACAATTTCTGAGATATAGATTTTGGCTAACTTCTCTGCATTGTAAGTCACCTTGACCGAAATAAAATGAGCAGACTTAGTTAACCTATCAACAATCACCCAAATAGAGTCGTACTTACCCATTGTCTTTGGAAGACCAACCACGAAGTCCATTGCGATTTTCTCCCATTTCCATTCCGGAATGGGCATTCTCTGAAGTGTTCCTCCTGGCCTTTGGTGTTCATACTTTACTTGTTGACAGTTTGGACATTTGGCAATAAAATCCACAATATCACGCTTCATTCTATTCCACCAAAAGTGTTGCTTTGGGTCACAGTACATCTTGGTTGCACCCGGATGTATCGAATACCCTGAACTATGAGCCTCTATTAGAATAGTGTTGATCAAATCATCGACGCGGTGTACACATATCCTTCCCTTAATCCTCAAAACACCTTCCTCATCGATTGTCGCTTCTTTAGCCTCTCCTTGCAACACTTTATCTCGGATCTGGATCAATTTTTCATCATTAAACTGCTTTCCCTTAATCTTGTCAAGGAAGGAAGATCTTTCCTCCACACAAGCTAAAATTCCTCCCTTTTCATTTACTTCTAATCTCATCAAGTCGTTAGCTAGAGTCTGAACCTCTCTAGCCAATGGACGTCTAGAAGCTTGCAAGTGAGCTAGACTTCCCATGCTTCCCGCCTTTCTACTTAAAGCATCCGCTACAACATTCGCCTTCCCCGGATGATACAAAATAGTGATGTCGTAGTCCTTCAGTAGTTCCATCCATCTCCTCTGTCTCAAGTTCAAATCTTTCTGAGTAACGACATACTGTAGGATACGATGATCCGTATAGACCTCACACTTAACCCCATATAAATAGTGTCTCCATTGCTTTAATGCAAACACTACCGCGGCCAATTCCAAATCATGAGTTGGATAGTTATGTTCATATAATTTTAATTGTCTTGAAGCATAAGCAATCACATTCTTCTCTTGCATTAGCACTGCACCCAAACCCGAATAGGATGCATCACAATAGACAATGAAATTCTTACCTTCCACTGGCAAGGTGAGAATTGGTGCAGTAGTCAACTGAGTCTTGAGCTTCTGAAAGCTTTCCTCACACTCATCCGACCATACAAATTTGACATTTTGCTTGGTCAAGTTCGTCAGTTTGGAAGCAATGGAAGAGAATCCCTTGACAAATCGGCGGTAATAGCTAGCTAAACCAACAAAGCTCCTTATTTCTGACACATTAGTAGGTCTTACCCAATTCTTCACTGTCTCAATCTTAGAAGGATCCACCATCACTCCATCCTTAGAAACCACGTGCCCCAAGAAGGACACTGCATCTAGACAAAACTCACACTTAGAGAACTTGGCATAAAGCTTTTTCTCCCTCAACATTTCCAATACCATTCTCAAATGCTCCTCATGTTCCTCCTTACTTTTAGAGTATATCAGTATGTCATCAATAAATACGATCACAATGAGATCCAAATATGGCTTAAAAATCCCGTTCATCAAACTCATGAACGCAGCAGGGGCATTCGTAAGACCAAAGGACATTACTACAAATTCGTAATGCCCATACCTGGTTCTAAAAGCAGTCTTTGGCACATCCGTTGCCCGTATTTTCAATTGATGAATACCAGATCTCAAGTCAATCTTAGAGAAGACACAAGCACCGTGTAACTGATCGAACAAGTCATCAATGCTAGGAATGGGATACATGTTCTTTATGGTTACCTTGTTCAACTGTCGGTAGTCTATGCACATCCGAAAACTCACATCCTTCTTCTTCACAAGCAAAACTGGAGCACCCCAAGGAGATGCACTTGGTCTAATGAAGCCTTTGCCCAACAACTCTTGAAGTTGGGCTTTTAACTCTCTTAACTCCGCGGGAGCCATTCTATAAGGGGGTATAGAAATGGGGCGAGTACCCGGTTCAAGATCAATAAAGAAGTCAATATCCCTATCTGGTGGCATACCAGGAAGATCTGCAGGGAACACATCCCGAAACTCACGGACCACCGAAACCGACTCAATCAAAGGTACTTGGGTAGTGTCATCCTTGAGATGTGCCAAGAAAGCTAAACACCCTTTACTAACCATTTTCTTAACACGAAGAAAGGAGATGATTCGCACCGGATTGGAAGTGTAGTCACCCTCCCACACTAACGGATCTGTCCCAGGCTTGGCTAACATCACAGTTTTGGCATTACAATCCAAGATCGCAAAATTCATAGAAAGCAAAGTCGTACCCAGAATTACATAAAAATCAACTATTTCTTGAAAGGATTTTTGCCGTAGCCGCTACCTGTAAGGCTAAAATCCGCAGTTCTGACCTCAACCCCTTCACAAAACGGCGAATCCGCTCTTGTGGACTGAAACAAAGTTGGGTGGCATACCGGGATAACGCACGAAACTTAGCCTAATATGCAGTAACCGACATCCTACCTTGCACTAGGCTCAAAAATTCATCTCTTTTTCTATCCCTCAAAGTTCGGGGGATATACTTCTCCATAAACAGGCTAGAGAATGATGCCCAAGTCATAGGTGGTGCCTCTGTTGGTTGACACTCAACATGTGACCGCCACCACATTTTGGCGTTCCCTTGAAACTGATAACTCACGAACTCAAAACCAAACCATTCTACTATACCCATCTTGTGTAGTAGCTCATGACAGTCAACCAGAAAATCGTAAGCATCCTCAGATTCAGCACCCTTGAAGACTTGAGGTTTCAATTTCAAGAACTTATTGAAAAGTTCATGCTGATCACTTGTCATTACAGGCCCTGTAGTCAGACGAGGAAATGTGCTTATTTCCAATGGAACATCCATGCGGGGAGCCATAGTAGCTGCAGGTTGTACCTCCGGAGCCTGAGGTGCTGGTGCAGAAAACACTGGGGGTGTCTGGCCCTGATCAGATAACCCGCTAAGATAAGCCAGAACCTGATTGATCATCTCTGGGGTAGGTTGGGGTGGCAATCCCTCATTCTGCACTTGTTCAGTTTCCCCATCCTCCCCTTCTCTTATTACTTCTTCAGTCGGTGGAGGAGTCACTGCCCTAGTATCAGATGGGCTAGGTGCTCGTCCTCTTCCCCTAGAGGACGTCCTCCCACGACCTCTACCGCGGCCCCTTGCCGCTGTTCTTCCTCGAGCCACAGCCCCAGTGGCTGGCTCAGTTGTTTCTTGTCTGGCTGGTGTTGGTGTTGACGTAGTCGTTGCTCTAGTTCTAACCATCTGCGAAAGAGAGTGAAGATGGTCAGATACCAATTACTATCTCCTAGATACCAATTGGACTCAAGTAGTAGCACGAAAGAAAGAACGAAAGAGTGAAATTTTTCCTAAAGTCTTACAGCCTCTCAAGGAAAAGTAAAGGCGTCCCCCTACCGTTCCTTAAGACTCTACTAGACTTGTTCTTGTGTGATGAGACCAACGAACCTAATGCTCTGATACCAAGTTTGTCACGACCCAAACCGGGTTGCGACTGGCACCCACACTTACCCTCCTATGTGAGCGAACCAACCAATCTAAACCTTAACATTTCAATATAATATAAACAGAGAGTAATGCGGAAGACTTAAACTCATAAATAATCAACTTCTATAACTCAAAAACTTATCATTATCCCAAGAATCTGGAAGTCATCATCACAAGAACATCTACCTTTAAATTACTCACTAAGAGTGTCTAAAAAGCTAAAAATACATAAGAAGCTAGTCCATGCCGGAAGTTCAAAGCATCAAGACATGAAGGAGAAGATCCAGTCCAAGCTAGAAGCGTTAGCTCACCCTGAAGATCCGGTGTGGCGAAGACTGGCTTGAGTTACTGTTGAGTCGAAGATGACGGCACGTTTGCTGCACTCCACAAATAACAAGAAGAAAAACATAAAAGTAGGGCTCAGTACAAAACACGGGTACTGAGTAGATATCATCGGCCAACTCAAAATAGGGAACAGTATATATCAATATTATCGTAAATCAACTATAAAACTCAACATGTAGCAACAACAAGTATTATAATCATCAATAAGTACCATCAAGTTCATCCATGAGGGCTCAAGCCTCAACACCATACTCATTTGGGAATTAAGTATATTAAGTTGAGTATATTATCATCTTTCAAGATTCATTATCTTTCCTCCTCTTGTGTCGGTACGTGACACTCCGATCCCCTACATGTGTCGGAACGTGACATTCCGATCCCCTAATTCTATGTGTTGGAACGTGACACTCCGATCCACTAATACTATGTGTCGGAACGTGACACTCCGATCCACTAATACTATGTGTCGGAACGTGACACTCCGATCCCCTAATTCTATGTGTCGGAACGTGACACTCCGATCCACTAATATCATTCTGTAAATCATCAAGCCTTCTCTATTCCAAGGCATCATCAATCCCATTACTTTAATTCATCAAGCGTTCTTCTATACCAAGGCATCATTATTAATAATGTATACTAAAGTTTCTTTTCAAGATTTGGGATTCAATATTTTCATCATGCTTATCTTATCACAATCACATAATCATATTCATGCAAACATACCATTAAGCATATAGTAGGGTTTACAATACTACCAATACATATCATTAACTATTAAGTGTTTACTTATGAAGCATGAAAACCATAACCTACCTCCACCGAAGAATTGAAATCAACAAGCAAATTCCCAAGCTTTGATATTCCCTTTGCCTCTTGATCGATCAATTTCTCTCTCTCCTTGTTCTCTCTATTTTCTTTATTCAAACCCTCTTTCTTTTACCCTAGTTAACATATAATTAAGTGTAAAAGATGGCAATAATACCGCACTAATTAACTTAGGGTTACCTCTTTTAACCCCCAAGAATTTGAGTTATTAATATAAACCCACAAAATCTATAATTAAGGAAGGAGTAGTCCAAAAACGTCCCTTAAAACGTGTAAGGAAATCCGATTCTGCCTGGGATTTGCGCAACCTATGACGGGCCGTCGTGCCTGCGACTGTCCGTCCTACAGGTCGTCGCAAGAGTAAGAGAGTCAATTTCCACTGAACAATCTATGACGGTCCGTCCTGCCATTCCGTCACGAAGTTCAGAGAGTCGATTTTCAGTACCCAATTTCAGATTTTCTAAGTGTTTTGAAACGAGGCCCTGCGACGGTCCGTCATGCCCATGATGGATCGTCGTTTGGTCCGTCGCCTCAGCCTGTTTTTCCAGAATTGAAGTTTGTTGCTCAAAACGACCCACAGGTCGTTACAGTTTGACGGTCAAGTCGGCTGTCCTAATTCTAGTTAAGTTACTTAATTAGTTAGTTGGATAATTAATTAATACCTAACACCCAGTGTTTCCCAAACTGAATTCTCTCCACCTTCTCTCTACTTTCTCTCTCTATTCCTAAAGTCTCCTCTAAAGAACAAGCTACAAGGTCAATAGGGGTAAAAGATATATACTTTCTCTCCATCAATATTCAAGCATTGTCATGTTATGGAAGCTCTTCGCTCTTGGTTCCCTTTTCCCCCAAGAGGCTCTTTCAAAATGTTTCAAAAGATTTCAAAAACATGTGTTTCTTTCAAATTTCGTTATTTATATTTCAATTGTATTTAATTTTGATTTTCATTTATTATTAATGATTTATTATGGTTGTGTATGGGTTAATTATTGTAGCTTTTATTCTTTGACCAAATTCTATGCAAGAAGCCACGAATTTAATCCCTTACCCTAACCTTTGTTGTGAATTGGACTTGTACATGATTAGGGATGATGGATTGGATTATGAGAATTTTGAATTCCCTATATTATGATGACGATGAATGGATTATTGTATAATTGTGATAAAGTCAGGGTGAGATTCATGATTAAAGCCATGGAGGCTGTTTGGTAAGACTTTGTTATCGTGAACTCTTTACTTCAATAATGATGGATTGTATTTGGTTTTGATGTTGTGAAATTGAAGTACTAAATGTTATTAGATTTAGGATGATATGATGTTATTATTATGATGGAATTATATTATTGTAATTAATGTGAGATCATGGTAAGGTTATGCGGGTTAAAGCTTGAAGATGATCCTCTTGTGTGCCTCATCTGTTAATGACTATGATATCTGATCTCACTAACGCTAGTTTATGATGAATGGAAGTTATCATCCTATGCCTAATGAGCTAAATTATATTATATGTTATATACGGGTTTAGTCTCCTATAACGTATATTAAGCTATGATTGTTAAATTATGACATAATGGAATTTCTAAAAGGGACTTCAACTTAGCACCGAGCGAACATGACAATGAGAGGTGTTGACTCCCAATAAAAGGGAGATTCATAAAGAATTTTCATGATATACTGACTATGATATTATTGTGCATAAAGAGAGTCCAACACATGTCTCCTAGTTCTTGAACTATGTTGCCCTCATATGAATACTAGCTACTCGATCATCCTAGAATGTTATGTTCATGTTTTGGTCCTACCTTGACAAGTAGACAACCTTCTTTCGGCTTAGGGTTTCATAACACTGGATTCCATGTTTATCTCACATGGTCTGTAGTCAGTTAAGGCTATTGTTCTCAAAAAAAAATGAAAGGAATAAAGTGAATTCTAACTAGGGTTACTTAAGGAGTTCTTCTTAGTGTCAGTAGGGGTATGGGACTTTAGCTTTGCATTGCACTAGTTGACCTTGAGGGAAGTCCTAGGTGGTTGTTTTATGCGCTTCTAAAGTAAATGATATGCCTCTGTTGACTTTACATGTTTATATTTCTATATGATGTTAGTTTCACTTAAGATATGTTATTGGTCTATATTTCTATATATGATAGATGAATACTCCTGATGGTATGTTGTATGAAATAAGGCTTTACTTAGGATATTTTTATTGATTTACTTGATTTTTTGGGGTTTTGGGGCTTCACATGAACATTGCATTTGTATGCTTGGGATGGAATTGTTGGTAAGAGTATTATAAGTTATGATGATATGGACTCTTGTACATTTTTTGTTGTAATGACACTATGTATGAGTTTTTTTTGTTATATGATCTTGTTATGAAGCTATTCATGTTGATTTTACCTTTTGTTGATTACATGAATGTTTATTTCACTTTAGGTTAATATTGGTTTTGTGCTTAATACGAACTTCTCTTAATGGATATATGATCATAGGCTTGTGCGTGTTCTTATTTGTGCATAACGGCCTTCAAAAGTGACTTAGCATGACTTGGAACTAAAATGTATCTTTAATCATGATTTCAAAGATTATATGTGCATATGTTCCCACACTTAGTACATGTGGTTGTACTAAACCATATTCTTTAACTTTTCCCAAACAATGTAGGTTCAGGCAATTAAAGAATCAAGGTTGCTTTGCGAGAGGACTTGGAATTTTCCCCATGTTTTGGTAGGTCCTCTAGTTTGAGGATTGTGACACGTACTCTACTATAGTAGTTTTTCCCTAGTGTAAAGACATTTCGTTTTTTCCTATTATTGAAGATATTGATGTAAGCCCTTTATGGAAATTATGAGTTTCTATAAGGGCTACGCCTGAATGTTCTACTTCGCTTTAGATGGTTTAATGTGAGGCAATGTATTTGACTACATTCTTATGTTTTATTTATGTTGACTAAACGAGAAGCCTAAGTAATCCTCTTCTGCGAGGAGTCCATGTAAACTCCATATATGGTATGTGAAACGTCTATGTACACCTCAATATGTAAAAAGTTTTAATTTTTCCGCATTTTAACCTATGACACGTTATGGAGAATTCTAAGAGGTTCTTCTAAGTCCTCTCTGAGGATGAAGACTCCCTTTATGTCTAAAGGGTCGTCCCTGGTAATGACACATGGGGGTCACCTAACACCTTCCCACAGGTAAATTGAATTTCTTACCAAAACTTTGTTTTTGTAGACAATAAGTATAGAGTCTGTTCTTTGTAAATTTGGAATTACAAAGTGACTTGGAACATCTAAATAACACTTTGAATAACTAATCAAAAAAAATCTTTTACATTTTTTTAATTGAAAAAACTGTTACATCCTTAACATTTTGAAATGCAAAAGTGTGACACATATGGCTCCATTGCACATATTTTTTTATAATTTGAGCTTTGAACATTGACTATATTTTGTTATTTTGATAATTTGGATATATGTTGTGATTGTTAGGTAATGTACCATTTTGATGATTTATTATTTTTTGATATTGTGTGATATCATACTAATTGTCTTCTCTCGGACACCCTCTAAGACTCTGGATTTGGTAATACATTATATACACAGATAAGCTCCATAGGATGTATGTTTGAGATGAGCCATTGTGGGTTAGACTCCTAGGTCAGTATTTCAGACACATGTTAGGCGGGTTTAGACCACAAGTTAAGGTAGAACGACACTGCTATCCTTTCGCAGCCCCTCTCTAGTTCGAGTTACCCACTCGACTAAAGCCAGTCTAGACGCATTCCATGTAAAATCCTAAACCTAGTGAAAATGTACCCTATAGTATATTTTTATTTGCTTCATTTGCATTTAACCCACCAAATCTAAGATAGGTACACACTCTAGAGCAACATGTCCATTTTATGTGCTACGTGAAAATAGATATGTCAGAAGGCATCTACATTGTTTACCAAATTTATAATAACTTTGTGTTTCAATTTTTTATTTATTTTGTAAAACAAAAAAAAAGAAAAGATGTTGAAAGGTGTGATTTTTCAAGTGTAAGTAATTTTTTATGAACTACGCACACTAGATTCTCACTAAAATTACATATGTAGGAATCCCTTCTAGGGTTAAATATTTTAAAAAGGGTATTTAAAATTCATTCCTCCCTTGATTAAAGTTTGTAATAAAACATTAATTACTATATTCAAATGTAAAAATGACACCTCCAATTAATGGAGACGGTTATAAAAGCCCTAGAAGTGAATGGATTTGACAATGTATGATTGCTAACATAATACCCAATAATCTTTGACGATGGTTGAAAGACATGGGAAACTATGAACAAATAGTGTTACAAGAACATACGGGGCATCTTGTGCATTTAATAGAGATTTACCCAAGAAGAGATTTGATTGAGATATTTATTCTATAATGTGTTCTGGTTTTATGACTTTGAAATGACACCAACTCTTGAACAAATCACCAGCTTCATGGGAGAAGAGTTCAATATTAAGGGTGATGATCACCTCAAAAAAGACCTATGATCCAAAAGTACGTTGATGACAACAAATTCCTAGACCTTCTCAAGATAAACAAAATAGAGTAAGAGAGTTTGAACGATGGGTGGTTCTCATTGGAGTTTTTATATGAGAGGTACGTTCAGAGTAATGGATTTAAAAACTACAAGAACCAACTTAGAATTCAAGTGTGTGTTGAGTCTTTGAAGGAAAATCAATGTTTTTCCTTCATGGTCGTATTTTTGGGGCTCATCGTTTTCCCTAAACGGGACAAGTATATTGACATTCTTTTGGCAGGGGGTGGTGAAGGTGTTGACCATAATGGAAATTCATGCCATTATTTCCATGATTTTTGTAGATATTGTTTTGTGCATTGACTAAATGAAAAAAATAGGGAAACATACCTTGAAGGACACAACATCTTGCTATAACTGTTGTTTTTGGAACATCATCATCATAATGATCGTGCACCGTGGTTCACTCTATATTTGTGTAATTATGTTTCCTCCCATAAGGAAAGAGAAGCGAAAATCAATTCTCCAAAAGGAATTTCAGCATGTGAAGAGAAACTCCTGGTAATTACGGCTGATGAAATTGTATGGAATTTTTAATGGTTCCCAGTTAAGAATGCCGTTTGCATGTAAATTAGTATATCATTTCTTGTGTTTATTTGGTTTACATATGAACAACCCTATACCCTACGTCAGGTTACGTGTAAGCTAGCTATAGTTAAAATATGTAACACTCTGAAAGTTCCATGACTTAGTCTAGAGCCTCACTTGATGAAATAAACATTAAAACATTGTTTTTAAGCCTAAATTAATCTATTCAGTCTAATTGAGAAGCATTATCATCAAAAATCTAAGAAACGACCATCACCTCAACTAAACTAGTAACCTAAACTAGGGTCGCGCAAGTGGTTGCAGGATGGTTCAAAACGGGTTGCTTAAGGGTTAAATCACGTGGAGATCATGGAGAAGTATATATATGTATAAGAGAGGGACTAAGGATAAATTTTAAAGGGAAGTGTAATCATCCTTGACGGGAAATCCAATTGCAAAGGCAAAGGTTGCCCCAAAAAGAGAGGCTACTACCTTAACCTGCACAAGCATGACCACGTTCCTTGTCATGAAAATAGAGATGTGGGGGAGCTCATGAAGATGACATGTCCATGAATGAGGGGAAGTTATCTTGGACTAGCTACTGGTCATGGCACCACGAGCCACTTCACAACTCGTGGTGCACTTGAGAGAAGAAGTGGCTTGCCCGTGTTCTTCCCTTAGATGTCTTGTACCCGGGCGTTAAATCCCTATATATAGTTATCTATGTCTTAAGAACTTCTACCATTAATTTCAACCATAGCAAACATGTAAAACATGCTAAAACATTCTAAGATACACAACAACTTTACAAGGCATATCTTGCGAACGTCATACACGTTTTTGGACGTTTGACCTCCAAAAATCTCCAAACTTTAGACACTTCTTTAAAAAATCATTATTAACCATTTTAGCACAAAATTAACTCACGAGACACATATGAAGCTCTAGTTTAACCTAGTTCGTTTTAGGGGTATTACATAAGTAAAATAGCATACAAATCATCATTTAGAAAAAAGGATAAAACTTCCATTATTTTAGTACAAAACTACACTTTATAGTGAACTCAAGATTCTTTACAGTGAACCTACTTCTTTTTATCGTACAGTGAATCCATTTCCCTTTATGTTTCCCTAACAAAGATTATCTTATGACTCACTAAGGTAAGATATGCCTATACAATCCCTTCAATACACACATATGTGATTCTGAAGACTACCCATTATAGACTTACTTCGTACGGGTAAAAAGAGCACATTCTATAACTAGACATTAGAGAAACATGCTTGGATTTAAGGACTTCACATAAACGCCCTTCTCCAAGGCAACCCCCAAGTTACAGATAGTGCAATTTGAGAGTAGCATGCTTTACTACTACTCCCACCATGAGCTCCTTCAGGATTCCCTTAGATTAAGAATAGCATATTCATCATACATAATCATAATCATACATGACATAACTTTGTCATGCATTCATAACATTACACATTAAGTCACCTATCTTCATTTATATCACATAATGAACTATTCATGGATTGCATATAAAAACATACCAAGAATCCCCTTCTATGTGCCTAATCATGCAATGCATAGATAGTGTCCCATACAACCACCTACCCTGAGTAGTTCACTATTTAAATTTTTATTTCATTACATTCATTAATGAGGGCTAGATTTAACCGATATAGACCATGAAAGTTATACATGGATTCCTGGTCTTATCACCTACAGGATGAAGGATCCCCACATGCCTAAGGTAGGGTCATTATTGAGACTTTACATGGGGTTTCCAATAGCTACTCCTATGCGGGTGAATAGTTAAAGAATAAGGAGATTTCTCTAAGTGAATCATTCATGTTCTACGAGGGGCATTCATCTCAAGAGGTTCATGGCATACATCATGTCTACTCATGAAGAATACCCACCCCATCATCAAATCCTCTCGGTTCTAAGCATAACTTTCTAAAGGAGTCTTAAATATTCATTACTATACGTTAAGAGATAGCTATTGCACACCACATCTCAACTCACGAAAGGTATCCAACATTCAACCTAACATAAAAATATCTTGGGAATATTGAGGTTTCTTGTAACGACCCGTTTAGTCGTTTTGAGCAACAGACTTCAATTCTGGAAAAACTGGCAGAAGCAACGGACCCCACGACGGAACGTCATGGGCACGACGGACCGTCGAGGGTGTCTCGTCCCAAAACACTTAGAAAATCTGAAATTGGGTGATGAAAATCAACTCTCTGAACTTTGTGACGGAATGGCAGGACGGACCGTCACAGGTGTGATGGACCGTCACAGACCCTTGGTGGAAATTTGGGTCTCTGAACTCTGCGACGACCTGTAGGACGGACCATCGCAGGCACGACAGTCCGTCACAGGTTGCGCAAATCCCAGGTAGAGTCGGATTTTTGGTGAAGTTTTAAGGGACGTTTTTGGACTATTCTTTCCTTAACTATAGACTTCGTGAGTTTATATTAATAACTCAAATTCTTAGGTGTTAAAAGAGGTAACCCTAAGTTGTTTAGTGGGGTATTATTGCCATCTTTTATTCTTAATTATATACTAATTAGGGTAAAAGAAAGAGGGTTTGAATAAGAAAAATAGAAAGCACGAAGAGAGACAGAAAAAGAAAGAGAACGAGTAGAGAGAGAGAGAAACGAAGAGGATAGCAAGGATTTTGAGAAGATAGCTTGTTTATCGCAATTCTTCGGTGGAGGTAGGTTATGGTTTTCATGCTTTCATAGTAAACTCTTAATAGAGAATGATATATATTGGTAGTATTGTAAACCCTACTATATGCTTAATTGTATGTTTGCATGAATATGATTATGTGATTGTGATAAGATAAGCATGATCAAAAATATTGAATCCCAAATCTTGAAAAGAAACTTTAATATACATTACTAATGATGATGCCTTGGTATAGAAGAAGGCTTGATGAATTAACGTAATGGGATTGAGGATGCCTTGGTATAGAGAAGGCTTGATGATTTACAGAATGATATTAGTAGATCGGAGTGTCACGTTCCGACACATGTAGGGGATCGGAGGGTCATGTTCCGACACATGCAGGGGATCAGAGTGTCACATTCCGACACATGTAGGGGATCGGAGTGTCACGTTCCGAAACATGTAGGGGATCGGAGTGTCACGTTCTGATACATAGAATTAGGGGATCGGAGTGTCACGAACCGACACAAGAGGAGGAAAGATAATGAATCTTGAAAGATGTTAATATACTCAATCTAACGAACATGATTCCCAAATGAGTATTGTATTGGGGCTTCAGTCCTCGTGTGTGAATTTGATGGTACTTATTGATGATTATAGTACTTGTTATTGTTACATGTTGAGTTTTATAGTTGATTTATGATAATACTTGATATATACTGTTCCCTATTTTGAGTTGACCGATGATATCTACTCAGTACCCGTGGATTGTACTGACCCCTACTTTTATGTTTTCTTCTTGTTATTTGTGGAGTGCAGCAAACGTGCCGTCATCTTCGACTCAACAGTAACTCAAGCCAGTCTTCGTCACACCGGATCTTCAGGGTGAGTTAACACTTCTAGCTTGGACTGGATCTCCTCCGTCACGTCTTGATGCCTTGAACCTCCGGCACGGACTAGCTTCTTATGTATTTTTAGCTTTTATAATACTCTTAGTTTAGTCATTTGATTGTAGATGTTCTTGTGGTGATGACTTCCAGATTCTGGGGATAATGATAAGTTTTTGAGTTATAGAAGTTGATTATTGATTTTTGTTAATGAGTTTAAGTCTTCCGCATTACTTTTGTTGTTATTACATTGAAATGTTAAGGTTAGATTGGTTGGTTCGCTTACACAAGAGGGTAAGTGTGGGTGCCAGTCGCGACCCGTATTTGGGTCGTGACAAACTTGGTATCAGAGCATTAGTGTGGGACAGACCCGTTAGTGTGGGAGGGTGACTACACTTCCAATCCGGTCCGCATCGTCTCCTTTCTTCGTACTAAGAAAATGATTAGTGAAGGGTGTTTAGCTTTCTTGGCACATCTCAAGGATGACACTACCCAATTACCTTCGATTGAGTCGGTTTCAGTAGTTCGTGAGTTTCTGGATGTGTTCCCTGCAGATCTTTCTGGTATGCCACCGGATAGGGATATTGACTTCTGTATTGATCTTGAACCCGGTACTCGCCCCATTTCTATACACCCTTATAGAATGGCTCCCGCGGAGTTAAGAGAGTTAAAAGCACAACTTCAAGAGTTATTGAACAAAGGCTTCATTAGACCAAGTGCATCTCCTTGGGGTGCTCCGGTTTTGTTTGTAAAGAAGAAGGATGGGAGTTTTCGAATGTGTATAGACTACAGACAACTAAACAAGGTAACCATAAAGAACAAGTATCCTCTTCCCCGCATTGATGATTTGTTCGATCAGTTACAAGGTGCTTGTGTCTTTTCTAAGATTGAGTTGAGATCCGGTTATCATCAATTGAAAATACGGGCAATGGATGTTCCAAAGACTGCTTTTCGAACGAGGTATGGGCATTACGAATTTGTAGTGATGTCCTTTGGTCTTACGAATGCCCCTGCTGCGTTCATGAGCTTGATGAACGGGATTTTTAAGCCATATTTGGACCTCTTCGTGATCGTATTTATTGATGATATATTGGTATACTCAAAGAGAAAGAAGGAACATGAAGAGCATTTGAGAATGGTATTGGAAATGTTGAGGGAGAAAAAGCTTTATGCCAAGTTCTCTAAGTGTGAGTTTTGGCTAGATGCGGTGTCCTTCTTGGGGCACGTGGTTTCTAAGGATGGAGTGATGGTGGATCCTTCTAAGATTCAGACAGTGAAGAATTGGGTAAGACCCACTAATGTGTCAGAAATAAGGAGCTTTGTTGGGTTAGCTAGCTACTACCGCCGATTTGTCAAGGGTTTCTCTTCTATTGCTTCCCAATTGACGAACTTGACTAAGCAGAATGTCCCATTTGTATGGTCGGATGAATGTGAGGAAAGCTTTCAGAAGCTCAAGACTTTGTTGACTACCGCACCTATCCTTACCTTACCAGTAGAGGGTAAGAACTTCATTGTTTACTATGATTCATCCTATTCGGGTTTGGGTGCAGTACTAATGCAAGAGAAGAGTGTGATTGTTTATGCTTCGAGGCAATTAAAAGTGCATGAACGTAACTACCCAACTCATGATATGGAATTGGCTGCGGTAGTGTTTGCATTAAAGCAATGGAGACACTATTTATACGGGGTTAAGTGTGAGGTCTTCACGGATCATCGTAGCCTTCAGTATGTCTTTACTAAGAAAGATTTGAACTTGAGACAGAGAAGATGGATGGAACTACTGAAGGACTACGACATCACCATTTTGTATCATCCGGGGAAGGCGAATGTTGTGGCGGATGCTTTAAGTAGAAAAGCGGGAAGCATGGGAAGTCTAGCTCACTTGCAAGCCTCTAGACGCCCATTAGCTAGACAGGTTCAGACTCTAGCTAACGACTTGATGAGATTAGAAGTAAATGAGAACGGAGGATTGTTGGCTTCTGTGGAGTCAAGATCTTCTTTTCTTGACAAAATTAAGGGAAAACAGTTTGATGATGAGAAACTAAGAAAAATTCAAGATAAAGTATTGCGAGGGGAGGCTAAAGAAGCACAAATCGAAGAGGAAGGTGTTTTGAGAATCAAGGGAAGGGTATGCGTACCCCGCGTCGATGATTTGATCAACACTATTCTGACAGAGGCTCATAGTTAAAGGTATTCTATACATCCGGGTGCAACCAAGATGTATCGTGACCTAAAACAACACTTTTGGTGGAGTAGAATGAAGCGTGATATTGTTGACTTTATTTCTAAGTGTCCAAACTGTCAACAAGTAAAGTATGAACACCAAAGGCCCGGAGGAACACTTCAGAGAATGCCCATTCCAGAATGGAAGTGGGAAAGAATTGCAATGGATTTTGTGGTTGGTCTTCCGAAGACAATGGGTAAGTACGACTCCATTTGGGTGATTGTTGATAGGTTGACTAAATCTGCTCATTTCATTCCGGTCAAGGTGACTTATAATGCAGAAAAGTTAGCCAAACTTTACATCTCGGAAGTGGTGCGATTGCATGGGGTTCCTCTATCCATCATATCAGATAGAGGTACGCAGTTTACTTCTAAGTTTTGGAAAACATTGCATGCAGAATTGGGTACTAGGTTGGACCTTAGTACTGCGTTCCATCCCCAGACCGATGGTCAGTCTGAGCGAACGATTCAAGTGTTGGAGGATATGCTTCGTGCGTGTGTGATAGAGTTTGGTGGTCATTGGGATAGCTTCTTACCCTTAGCGGAGTTTTCATACAATAATAGCTATCACTCAAGCATTGATATGGCCCCATTTGAAGCCTTGTATGGTAGGAGATGTAGGTCTCCCATTGGTTGGTTTGATTCGTTCGAGGTTAGACCTTGGGGTACTGACCTTTTGAGGGATTCGATGGAAAGAGTGAAGTCTATTCAAGAAAAGCTTCTAGCGGCGCAAAGTAGGCAAAAAGAGTATGCAGATCGAAAGGTTAGAGACTTAGAGTTCATGGAGGGTGAACAAGTCTTGTTGAAAGTTTCGCCCATGAAAGGGGTGATGCAGTTTGGAAAAAGGGGTAAACTAAGTCCAAGGTACATTGGACCATTTGAAGTACTCAAGCGAGTAGGGGAAGTGGCTTATGAGTTAGCCTTGCCCCCAGGGCTGTCCGGAGTACATCCGGTATTCTATGTGTCGATGTTGAAAAGATATCATGGGGATGGAAATTACATTATCCGTTGGGATTCAGTTTTGCTTGATGAGAACTTGTCTTATGAGGAGGAGCCTGTTGCTATTTTAGATAAAGAAGTTCGCAAGTTGAGGTCAAAAGAGATTGCGTCCATGAAGGTGCAATGGAAGAATCGACTGGTTGAAGAAGCCACTTGGGAGAAGGAGGCGGATATGCGAGAAAAATACCCACATCTGTTTACAGATTCAGGTACTCCTTTTCGCCCTTGTTTTCCTTCTTTTGATCGTTCGGGGACGAACGATGGGTAAATTGGTATCTAATGTAACGACCCGTTTAGTCATTTTGAGCAACAGAGTTCAATTCTGGAAAAACTGGCAGAAGCGACGGACCCCACGACAGAACGTCATGGGCACGACGGACCGTCGAGGGTGTCTCGTCCCAAAACACTTAGAAAATCTGAAATTGGGTACTGAAAATCAACTCTCTGAACTTTGTGACGGAATGGCAGGACGGACCGTCACAGGTGTGACGGACCGTCACAGACCCTTGGTGGAAATTTGGGTCTCTGAACTTTGCGACGACCTACAGGACGGACCGTCGCAGACACGACGGTCCGTCACAGGTTGCGCAAATCCCAGGCAAAGTCGGATTTCTGATGAAGTTTTAAGGGATGTTTTTGGACTATTCTTTCCTTAACTATAGACTTCGTGAGTTTATATTAATAACTCAAATTCTTGGGGGTTAAAAGAGGTAACCCTAAGTTTATTAGTGGGGTATTATTGCCATCTTTTATTCTTAATTATATACTAATTAGGGTAAAAGAAAGAGGGTTTGAATAAGAAAAATAGAAAGAACGAAGAGAGACAGAAAAAGAAAGAGAACGAGTAGAGAGAGAGAGAAACGAAGAGGATAGCAAGGATTTTGAGAAGATAGCTTGTTGATCGCAATTCTTCGGTGGAGGTAGGTTATGGTTTTCATGCTTTCATAGTAAACTCTTAATAGAGAATGATATATATTGGTAGTATTGTAAACCCTACTATATGCTTTATTGTATGTTTGCATGAATATGATTATGTGATTGTGATAAGATAAGCATGATCAAAAATATTGAATCCCAAATCTTGAAAAGAAACTTTAATATACATTACTAATGATAATGCCTTGGTATAGAAGAAGGCTTGATGAATTAAAGTAATGGGATTGAGGATGCCTTGGTATAGGGAAGGCTTGATGATTTACAGAATGATATTAGTGGATCGGAGTGTCACGTTCCGACACATGTAGGGGATCGGAGTGTGACATTCCGACACATACAGGGGATCGGAGTGTCACGTTCCGACACATGTAGGGGATCGGAGTGTCACGTTCTGACACATAAAGGGGATCGGAGTGTCACGTTTCGACACATAGAATTAGGGGATCGGAGTGTCACGAACCGACACAAGAGGAGGAAAGATAATGAATCTTGAAAGATGTTAATATACTCAATCTAAGGAACATGATTCCCAAATGAGTATGGTATTGGGGCTTGAGTCCTCGTGTGTGAATTTGATGGTACTTATTGATGATTATAGTACTTGTTGTTGTTACATGTTGAGGTTTATAGTTTATTTATGATAATACTTGATATATACTGTTCCCTATTTTGAGTTGACCGATGATATCTACTCAGTACCCGTGGATTGTACTGACCCCTACTTTTATGTTTTCTTCTTGTTATTTGTGGATTGCAGCAAACGTGCCGTCATCTTCGACTCAACAGTAACTCAAGCCAGCCTTTGTCACACCGGATCTTTAGGGTGAGCTAACACTTCTAGCTTGGACTGGATCTCCTCCGTCACGTCTTGATGCCTTGAACCTCCGGCATGGACTAGCTTCTTATGTATTTTTAGTTTTTAGAATACTCTTAGTTTAGTCATTTGATTGTAGATGTTCTTGTGGTGATGACTTCCAGATTCTGGGGATAATGATAAGTTTTTGAGTTATAGAAGTTGATTATTGATTTTTATTAATGAGTTTAAGTCTTCCGCATTACTTTTGTTGTTATTACATTGAAATGTTAAGGTTAGATTGGGTGGTTCGCTCACACAGGAGGGTAAGTGTGGGTGCCAGTGGCGGCCCGGATTTGGGTCGTGACATTGCTACTAACCACATCATTGAAACACACAAAGAGTGTTCACCCTAAAACCTCCCTTTTAATACTATTGGAATAGTAGGGATGGTCTAGACATTTCAAATCTACTCACGAAAAGTGTCCACCTTACAATTCCCCATTCACATTTATTGACTTCATTCATTAATGCACAGTGTATGTGAGAATACATGTTAGCACAACTTTCTCATATTCACCATTCCCATAACATTAACTTCTCATCATGCTTACACCTTCATACATCGTACTTCACAGACTAACATGCTTCACATATACATATACTTCATCACTATCAACATACGTCACTTCAAGACTATACTCACAATACGCATATGAATACAAATTCAAATACTTCAACCATGCATCGCCACCAAAGGTGGACCATACTACTCAAGAGCATTTCAAATAAAGAACTAAATAATATAACCAACTAACCATTAATCAAAGATTTCTCCACCTGTTCTCAATTTCTCAAATGATTCACCTTAAATAGCCCTTAAAGCAGTAGATAAATCACATTATAACATAACGAAAACCATAGTTCTTATAGTACATCGAAAAATGACTTAGGTGAAGCTAGAGACTAAAGTATTTGTAATGAGATTCTAAGATGCTAAAATGGTTTATAATGTTGTATTGAGTCAGTATCTAGAGTTTTAGGTCCATTTGAATTTAAACGTCAAGGGACGACCAAGACATTTGATGTCTAAGTCACCTATGTGCCTCATGTGTTGTTATGTGCTTATATGTGTGTTTCATGATTTAATGAGGTTATTATATGAGTTATAATAGTTTTTATAGGAAGTTTGTCAAGTTTCATTAAGTTTGTAGAAAAACATCCAAGAACGTCCATAACGTTCGAAAGGTTTGTCTGGAAACGACCTTGTGTGTCTAGGCATTTTTAGATGAGTTTTATGTGTTCACATTGAATGTAATTGATGTGGGAAGTCCTAAACTCATTTACAAACATATTCAGGTTAGAAACATCCGAGAAAACATCCTCAAGGACTATCCAAAGATCCTTGAATAAGGACACATGTTGGTAACCAAAACTGCCCAAGGCAGTCCCACCTACGGATGGCGAACGACGGCTAATTTTTTGGTCGACGCCCTTTAGGTGGAGGCCGTCGATGGGTACTTAGTCTAGGGAGATTGTAGGTCGACCTAGTGTAGTTTTCTACAGGCTATTGAATGACGTAATAATTGTATTCAATTGATATATATGATGTCTTAAATTGATAAATCTATATTGAACTGACCTAGATTCACTGAGTGTTATAGTTTCTTTATTTTAATTGTTTTTCATGTCCATGTGTAAGGGTTTTATGGTATTGACTTTGATGATTTAACTTTAGATATAAGTGGTGAGAATGGATTGGTTGTACACTGCCCTATTTCTGGACATTTCATATAATGTAGTTCTTTAATTATGTTTTGATTGGTATGTCCACTTATAGTGGTGGTGCTATGTAAATAATATGGCCTTGTCATAATTAATTTATGTATCATGATGATCATGTGTTTGTTGGCAAACTTCTTGAAATATTATGATGATTTGCGTAGTTGATTATGTGAAGTATGATCATACCTACTTACTTATGAGTAATGTCAAAGTATGTGTTCTTCTATTGTTTTTCGGTGATCATGTTAAACAATAACTATATGTTTTTGTGTGTAGTCTTAGAGTTGATTCATAATTATTCCTACTTGACTATATTAGTCTATGATTTTTATTTTGATGATGTTATAGAAGTTTATTGCATGACTTAAAAATGATAATGGTTATTCTTATGTTCTTCTAGAATGATATGCAATATGTGCTAAAACGAAGCAATGGTTTCTTGTTTGGTTGACTTGTGTCCCTTACTTTATACATATATGAATGTGAATATGTGATGTCTTGACTTAAGATGCTAAAGCCTCTTAGTCTTGTATGTATGGATTATATGAGACCTTGAATGATTCTAAGAAGGTTCTTTATGTGAAACCTTGTGGTAAGGTTATGAACCTTGAAGTCAAAAGTAGCAACGGTATACTTGTTGTAATTAATGATGGATTAAGGTTGGTTGGATGGAAAAACATCATATCATCCTTAGGAAAGTCATTAGATCTATCTTTGTCAACATTTTAAGGCCGCCCTAGGGGACCTCTTTTGTAGGGTAAACGTGATTGGGTTATGAACTAGATATTGAACCTTCTATGATCCTTTAATGTAAATTACTCTATGAGAACAAAGGCTAGCACCGAGTGAGTATGTCTTTGAAAATAGCTCTAGTGAAGAAGAATACTAGATTACAAAGAAAATATTTTATATTCCTTAATCATGTTCCTACATGGGATGTGTCAAAATTCTACCATTGGAAAGTAGAACACCCTCCATCGGAGTAGGTTAAAACTCCGAATTTCATTCTTTGCTACCATGGTATATGTGGGTTATTGACTATTTTAACCTTATGGGATACCTCTAGTATTGGCAAATATCTATGATGTTTGGGCACTGGTACGGGATGCTATCTAGATATTTCACAATAGGCTTTGAAGATGTTAGTGAGAGTCCCTAGGTCTTCTCCATGACTATTACTTGAATGTCATTTATATGATGAATTCCTATTAGATGAACTAATGAATGTGAAGTTAAGAAAGAATGTTAAACTAATAAGTACTTATCTAGAGTAGTTAAAGGTTGTCTAGTTAAGGTATGAAAAGGTAATAGCAATGGTCAATTCGTATCTTACCTAGATAATTTTTAAGAATGACTCTAGTTAGGAAAGATGGTTGATTATGTAAACATGATATAACATTGGTAGTCTTAAGTATTACTTAGGTAGTCTTTAGGAAGACAAAAATTGAAATTATCAACTTCATTTACTTGAATGAGTCTTTTGATAACCTTTGGGTCGTGAATGTCATATTCAATGAATGCTATGTTGTTAAGTGAGAATCATGTTATCCTAGGTAATCTAAACGATCTCTTAGTAAGTGTCAAAGGGATTGTAATGGATGTCGCTTGACAACTCACTCAACTGAACCTTAGAATCACCTTTGGTCGGAGGATCTCATTATTGGTGGTCTTATGGATCATTTAGATCTTCCTAGAGAGGGTGTATGGGCGGTCTCTCTTTGTCTTACTTAGGTGAGTCTTAGGATAGCCTTTAGTGAGAGTGTTGCATGCAATGTTAGTTCACAGTAAATTTGCTAAGCTTATTGTAATTTTTCTAAAAATGTGATAAATTGATTAACTGACTTTTTATGTGTTTATAAGGTATTAAATGGTGTTCTTATGTTTGTATGATGATATTTAAATGAAAAGATGCATATTTCCATTTAATGTCCATGCTTGTGATTTTTATGAATTAGTCCATACTTAGTGCATATGTTTGTACTAATTCCATGCTTTTATGTATATCTAATGTGATTCATATGTGAAGGTTCTTTTGGGAGTTAATCTTGGATTATTGGATCGTTCAATCAAGTTGAAGTATATCCTCATTTTACTCGAGGGCATAGATGTCTTTTATTTCTCTTATTGAAGTATTGTTATAGACTTTGTAGTACCATATTTCTATTGCATGGGCCATGTCCCAAAGTACTCTTATGTCTATGATTTGATGAAATGAGACTTAGTATTTCCTATGGATTTTATATTAAATATACAATGTTGTTAAAAGATTCAATTCCGCACTACTTTTCATATGTATACATGCTATGAGCGATAAAAAACGGGCTTTTACAAGACCTTCGAGAGGTAATATACGTCATGTCATGACTTAAGGAATTCCCTAACTTCTATGGTATAGGTGCGGGTCGTGAAAGTTCAAACATTATCAAATCATGTATATTAAACCCATTTCATAAGATAAAAGTTGGAAATATATACGATCATTGGTTCATTGGGGAATTGACATTATAATCATCAACTTATAGTAAAAACAATATATTGGAATCATTAAAACGTTTTCTTGCTAAGGCCCATGCATACAATCAAAGATAGAAGAAGTTAGAGTTTGATAACCTTTTTTTAGATCTCTTTGAAGTGAATCCTTGAATGAAAGAATGTCAAGAGTTGAACCATCATACTTCGTATGAGAACAAAAACCTATTGAATTTTGATGAGGAAAACGTCCACAACCTTCAACTTTAGCCCTTCTTAAGCTCTAGCTTTTATGAAGTTTTAGATTGTTCTCTTTTGAGGGAGGGTTTTGAAAAATGAAGTCTAACCTAGGTCTAGGAGTACAAACCATCATAAATACCCTAAAGTCCCTATAATAATCATCCTTGGTTGATAAAATACTTCGGGTGAATTTACCAAAACACCCCAAGTCTTGGTAGCTTTTTTACAACTTTCACAGGTGCCAATTGACGACCCCTAGCTACTGGGCGTCGTTTGATCAACGAACTGTCCTACTTGAACGTTGATGGAATCAGAGACTAGTTATATTAGGTTAATATACCACCACTAAAGGAGTATCTACTCCCCTAAATCATGGCCCATCAAAAAGACTACGCTCTGTTGGTGAAGGGCCTCGATGGGACAGTAACTTGGCAGTTCTGCCCAAATCTTAGGGTCCTCTTCTAGGGACCCTTTATTGGTCCTAGGTGTAGTCTTACACAGATATTAAACCCTATATATTGTCATATGTGTATTAGGAACTTCCACTATAAATTTCAACCAAAACGAACACATAAAACTTGCAAAAACATACTAAGACATGCAAGCACATTCAAAGAAACATCTTCCTAACGTCATGGATGTTCATAAAAATATGACCTACAAACATAACTAAGCATTATTAATTTACTTAATACATCATTATTAATAATTTTAAAATATAATTAACTTATGAGACTCATGTGATGCTCTAGTTTCACCTAGGTCATTTAAGGGACGCTACTGTAACACTTCGAAAGTCCAAGACCTTACCTCGAGCCTCACATATTGGTATAAGGTTATTAAAACTATTATAAGGTCTAAAATATTTTTAATAAAACATTTGGGAAGTTTTAGATTCAAGAAGTCAAGAGAGGTTCATAACGTCTGGAAGCTAGTGCAATTGAACTAGTTAAACATCTTTCGGTTTCTGATGATTTGGAGGTGTTGTATGAGGTCTAAAATTGGTTAAAATATAAATAAGTAAAACCATGTATATAGAGTGAAAAATTTCAGGTCCAACCCCCCAAGGGTCTCCTTACGGTTCCACGAAGAGACCCTAAACTTAACTAAGCAAGCTACAAAAATGTGCATGGGAGAAATGGGTCGGCGTTGCGGACATTGCATAACTTTGGCCAAAACTAAAGCCTGTATCACGTGAACTTCGCATACTCTTCTATCTCAAAGATGAATTTAGAAAATCTTGCATGAGCAGCTCCACGTCGCAGACTTGTTTGCAAACTACAATCTAAAATTTGTAATTCGCGTTTGAGTTCAAGAAAGGATCAATTTAAGTGAGGTGTCTTGTGGGTATGTCATGGGGATATATATATTGGTTTTCAATTAGATTTTCCTCACATTAACTCACTCAAAAAATCCCAAAGTAAAACCCAAAATCACTCATCTCTCTCTACGGTCTCTCTCTATTCATTCTTCATTGAAGAACAAGGTAGCCTGAGGAAGAAGATAAAATTCCCACGATTTTTTACTTGAATTTCGTGGATTAATTCTCAATAAGATATGGGTTATTGACTCTTGGAATTCCTTTGTCCAATAGGGCCTTTCAAATATTGTTACAATTAAAATTCCTAGGGTTTTTACACTATAAATGTGTTTTCTTCAAAACTAAAAATATATGACTAACAATGATGAATTACGTTTTCCTATGGCTAGTTAATTAGGAATTGTTGAATAATTTTTATTGTATTGTTGGTTTGCGTGTGAAAAATGTCCTCTCCCTAAAAAATTTAATTCGATTATGCTATATGATTCACGTAATGTCATGTAATGTTTGGATCCGAACTATTGCTCGACCGAATTCATAAATGAACCCTTTCACTTAACCCTAATTATGAACTAGTCTTGTGTATGACTATATTGGTTGGGATTACATATGTTATTATGTATTTTACTATATTATTGGATGATTCTAATGAATTGAGTGTAACTCTTGATTAAGATTCTTGGAAGCAATAGGTAGTCTTCTAAGGTCATGATTACTCTATTATGTTGATGTTGGCCTATAATTGATATTTTTATGCAATTGAAGTATTCATGACATTTTTGTGCATATATGTTGGGCTATGGATATGTTAAATATGGGATCATGGTATGTATTTGATAATGCAACCTTGATATCGTTCTCTTGTATGCCTTACACAATATGACTTTGATATTATAATCTCAAATATGAAGGGTTGTGATGAAAGGAAATTCTCATCCTAAACGTAATGAGCTACTGATCATGTTTATACAAGAAGTTAATCGCTATGGTATATGATAAGATTGATTACTAATGATAACCTAAAGGCAATTCAAAAGGGACTTTAGCTTAGCAGTGACTGAAATAGATATGGCAGGTGTCACTTCCCATGTTAGAAAGTAGGTTGCCAATGACTCTAATGAAATTGAGGTTGCCATGTAATGTAGAACTATGAATCTCTAATATATCTACTAGTCCTTGAACTATGTGTCCTCCATAGGAATACTATATAGTGGATCCATATAGATTGTTATGTTCATGTTTTGGTTCTACCTTGGCAAGTAGACAACCTTCCATCGGTGTGGGGTTTTAAGACACCGGATTCCATGTTTAGCTCAAATGGTCTAATGTTGGTGAAGGCAATTTTTCCCTCATGTAAAATGAAAGACAAAAGTATATGAATGTTTACTAGGGTGACTTGAGGGGTATACTTAGTATAGGTATGGGTATGGGACTCTACATACAAATTGCACAAGTTGACTCTAAAGGAAGTCCTAGGATATTTTTCTTATAAAATATGATAACATGAAATGTATAAGGATTATGATATATAATTTTATGCTTGTACGATGTTTGTTATGTTGATGAACATGTATTTTTCTATATTTCTATATGTGATAATAACTGCTTATGTTATACGTTGGATTAATCAAAGGATTACTTATGGTCTCCTATCTTGTTTACTTGATTATCCCCAAGGATATTCTCGTAGACACATACAAGACAAAGTTGCTTTAGCCTACTAAGTCAAGAGGCACATATTCACATATCTTTCATGTATCAAGAAAAGCGACTTAGGTCTACCAAATCAAGACGCTATAGTCATCTTATCACATAATCAATATAATTCAAGTGCCCACTAGGAACAATAAGTCTACCGCACAAGATACCATATTATCATATAAAGATCTTCCTTGTCATTTAACACCATATACCATCACTTAAAGAATAATCACAATTCTTTACACTCATATAAGATTATATAGTCATCAAATGAATACTTCACCTCACACCTTCAGATTATACAAGAATACACGTATATCATACCATAAAACCAACTCACATATTCATACAAGTCATAACACCTTATACTTGATCACATTAGTTCACATAAACATCGTCACATTAAAGCTTCATATAAAACCTAGACGACAAGGCCTTGTTCATCACATGATCAATACATAAGAACCGTCACCACAAGTGGACCATACGAATGAATCAATCTAATACAAATTCTATATAATATGAAGAAATTAGGTAATCTTACTACCATTCATACATAATAATCAACAAACTTTAGCCAATTTAATAAATTTACTTAACAAAGGCTCTTACCAATAGCCATCAACACAACTCCAAGCCAACAATTCAATAATATATAATCTTGATAAAATCAAATTAAGGAAGCTAATAAACAAATCAAACATGAGAAATAGACAAAGTAACCTACAGATGAATTCAATACTATCAAACCCTAATCAATTCACCCACATTATAGCAAAATTTAGAGATTTGAGAAGGTAAATGATTCATGGATATTTTCATATGAAAAAATTAATTATACATAAATTATATCATATCTTAATGTTTGAAAACGTTTCATGCAAGAACCCATCACTTAGTGTAGAAATTTCCCTTTTTCATCTTTTTAAAATCTTTGAAATCACCTTGAAATTGACTCTAATGTTATAGAAAGCCTTAGATGAAGTAATAAAATACCTTATAAGAAGAATCTAAAGAGAATTGACGATGAAACTCCATCATCAAGCTCAATCTTTACCATGAGCTTTTACGGATGTTTTTGGAGAGAATATAGGAATGAATTTGACTTAGTTTCTAGGTCTAAATGAGAGTTTAATCACTTAAATATTCTTAAAATACCCAAATAAACCTAATAAACCGTCCCCTTATTTTATAAGACTTGCGGTGAATTTCCCAGAACACCCCTAGATTGAAAGAAAATTGGAGGTGGCGTAGGTGCCCATATACACCCACTCATCAATGGACCGTCAAATGATCTATGCCCCGTCGATTAGGGTCTATCATTTCGGTATAAAACTCCCAATGTGCAGTATTCAAGGCTCCATAGGCTCCCCAAGTTGACGAGTCATTGTTTTATCGACTAGCCATCGTTTGGGGGTAGTCGATTGCCAATTCCAGGCAGTCTGCCCCTTTGACTTGGGGTCCTCCTCTAGGGCCCCATGTGGGTCCTAGGTAGAGTGATACCCAAAATTTAAACTCCTAAACATGCACTTCTAGATAATAGGAATCTTCATTATAAAATCAAACATCAAACAAGTCTTGATACAAACAAAGGCACACATAAACACACAAGCACGTCCAAAGGCTAACTTTTGAACGTCTCGGATGTTCTTGGACGTTTAACTTCTGGACTCTTCCAAACTAAATAAACTGACTTTTAACACTATAATTCATCATTTAAATACATTATAATCTCAGTACACACACTTAAGAAAATGAAAATCCATAAGGACTAGTCATCAAACATCTTGGTCGTTCATTTACGTTTGACTTTAAACTTAACCGGATTAACTTCAAAACTCTTATGTACACCTGTTAAGCCATCTCATAGCCCTTATATAACTACTGAAGCTCCATATAGGCCTGTTTAATTTTAGGTTCATTACATTATCCCCCACTTAATAACATTTATCCTCGAATGATACATAAATACTCAAAGGAATAACGACCAAAGCAACAACCCTTATGCAAGAACAAAATATAAAAATAAGACACATACCTAGGAGGGAGATCACTCAACATAAAAAGACATCAAACCACTTCATTCAAGTTCTCATCAAAGCATAATCATGTAAAATTTTGAATAAGGCACATTTAAGCAATTTCTTTATAAAATCTAAACATGCAACTTCTCCATAACAGACAAGGCATGTTCAACAAGCCAATATCCTATAAAAATTTATACATGCTAATTATTTAATCTCATGAAGCAAATAGGTAACTTACACTAGATGCACAAGAACATGATGAATATACATGTACAAAACTAATTTTTCATTTAACAAGAAATAAACAAAAAATGGATATTACAAAGAGAATATTTAGATACTCATTTATCACAAAAGACTCCAACATAAATCAAGTTACTAGGAAGTCATTGTTTAAGGATTGAATAAGAACATAAAAAGAAGATAAGGGTATTTAACTCTTGACATCCATTCCATTAGCCATATTCCCACACTTAGGAGAAGCCCAATGTTAGGTACACACAAAGATACTACAAGGAACTCCCTCAAGGAACCTTAAACCTTACTAGCACCTTTTGACCAACTTTTCAATACACTAAGGTTCATTGAACAACAACCTAAAATCTATCTTGGGAAAAACCAAAGACTCTCAAAAGTCTCACCACCTAATAAGAGCATCCCCCTTACTAGGAGAAACTCACCTTTACTCTTTCTAACATCACCTCCTTCCTTTCTAAGGTTGGATCTAAACAACTCTAAAACATCTCAACTATCACTCCTCCGCCTCTCTAACTTCATTTTCCATATCCCTGATACGCTAAAACTTACTTCTGAAATAAGAAGTAGTCGTATCAAGTAAAGAACCCAACTAATGAGGTTGGGATTGTTTCCACGAGGAAAATATTTCATATTTAACTTAAATCTATGATTACTATTATTTAGTCAATTATTTCCTTAGAAAACAAAAGACAATAAAATGGGGGTTTTTATTTCAAAATTAATGAAAATAACTAAATAAATTAAAGTGAACAACTTACAGATTCAAATCTCTGAGTATAATCAATAAATAAAAGTAACTAGAGTTTAAGTGTTCTCCACAGATTTCTAACTTGATAATTCTAATTTTAAGTGTTCTCCACAGGTTGCTAACTTGATAATTCTAATTAATCATTCTTTCCTCGTATCTTGAATGCAAAGTGATAAGTTATGTATCTTAAATCCTTGGTTGAGCATCTAGAAAATTTCACTCCGTACCTTGGTCCAGCTACGTGTGTTGCTATACTAACCCTTACATTTACCTCATATTAAGCATTGTATTCGATATTTCACTAAGTTATTACCTCGTACCAATCAACACAAGCTTATAAATAGCATACACTAAATCTATGTTCATAATTCTTTTCCTATTATCTACCTCATTGGTCCGGCATGTACTATTAAGGCGAGTTCTAGCGTTGGCCATCCGTTAAAAAGACTTCTAAGCGAAAGAATTATCAATACCTGCAAGACACAGATCTGGAATTCTTATTTTAGTTAGAATTTACCTCATTTTTCACCGATGGTTCCCACAACATTATTTATGGAATTTAGTTACCCATGTTCATAATCACAATATTCATATATTTAATATAAGAATTCATGCACTTACTTTGATAAGAAAGAATAAGATCAAGAAATTCACTTGATTAATCAAAAAAATCACAAAAAATCCATTCCAGAAGAAGTGTAATAATCATAAAGTCTAATATTAAAGAGTTTACTAACAAAGAGTCTAAAGCCAAAGAGTCTAAAACCAAAGAGTCTAAAACCAAAGAGTCGAACCCCAAAAATGAGGTTTTTGGAAATATTTATAAAAAACAAAAACCTTATAAAAGAAGGACTCTAATTATTGAAAAATTGTCAAAATGCGACTGGGTCGACAAACTTCGTGATTGACCGTCGTGGTTGCGATGGGCCATCTGGACTCCGACGTCCGATACTTCACAAATTCTTCTAATGCTCTCTTTATTACCCTTAAAGGCATGTATGAAACACTGTTCCAAGCACGATGGTCAGTCGAGGGTCTCCTTTCAATAACACTTAAATTTCTTAGAAATTGGGTACTAGGACAACTCTTTGATCATTGCGACAAACCTGCAGGACAGACCGTTGTGGCTATGACGGTCCGTCATGAACTTTCGTAATTCCACACTTGGTAAGAATTCCCCATCTTCCTTCAGCATCTTCACTATGTTGCCACCTACGGACCGTCGGAAGCTCGACGGACCATCATAATCTCCGTAGGTGGTGAATTTTTTGCATTTCTTTCTCAAAAATCTCCGCGTTCATATTTGGACAGATTTCCTGCAAATAAAGAGAAACTTAGATAAAAATTAATACAAAAAGTCTTTTGGACACACACTAAACTTAAGGAAAAAACATTAAAAATACCGTGAAACCACGGTAGATAAACACCCTCAACTTAAATTTGTTGTTTGTCCTCAAGCGACGCACAATGTCTCACTAAAAATCAGTGTACAATAGAATCCATATTTTAGTTTTTGCAATCATTTGGCTAAAAATCCCGATAAGTCTCAACATATTTATGCATGTTATAACTATTAGACTTGAATAATGTGGAATCAGACAATGACACAAACTCACCACCCACTAATACCTATTCTCTAAAGTTTCTCACCGAGCTGCTAATATTTCTTGTATTGCAAATAGTTTCCTCACTTCAAAAAAACATCCTCATTTTTCACACAAAGATTTCAGTTTGAGTATGAGGATTACTTTTCGTCACTTACTCTCACAACAAATTCGCAACTCAGTCATACATATTGTTATAAGCTTGCACTTATTTTCACTGCTTTAAGTATCCCATACAACTCTTAGGATCACGATACGACTTTCTTAGCTTTTCAGGTAGTCTCAGCGTAAGGTAGGGCATATATAGGTATACTTTAGTGACTTTTTTCCCTCCTTGATATATCGGCTAAACATACCACTTTTTATCTTTTTATTTTGCCTAATATATCATATTTTTTTAACCTTGCTATTTTCCTTTCATCCTTCATTTGTGTGAGTGACTCTCTTCTTTTCTTGCTCGTATTTATTATATATATATATATATATAAATATAAATATATATCACTTTTCTTTTAACTAGTTATTGAGTAACATTACATATATTCTTTCTCTCTCTTTGTTCTTTAAACCCTACTTTCCAAAGCATTCCTCATTATAGACACTATCAACTCACGGCTTTTTCATGAATCAAAGTACACGATACCCAACATTGGGTTAGGGCAATAAAAAGGTTGTTTACTGCATTAGCCATCCCCAACTTATGCTTTTGGCATAAGCTGAAGCGCACATGTCCAAGGAGAGACCAAGGAGAGACCAAGGCCAACACGTTATTCCCAGAAAAAGATCAGTTGAGGTGAAAAAGAAAGGTATAGTTTAATCTTAAATCATTTGGATCAAAGAGGGATTAATTTCATTCATTTTTTTTCAGGCTAAAAATTGGCTTTACTGAACATGGCCTATGTTCCTTTCCTAATTGTCTATTAAAACTTACTTTTTAGTAGGATTAACCAGGCAAGTTCTATCTCAGAACAGATAGTGCACTATTTAAATCTTCCTCACACTCACTTGAAAACTCATTTCTCTACCAGATTATCAAACACCTAGTTTGAATTTTAGACTTGAGGTCATGCAGTTGGGTATCTCTATGTCATGCTTATAGCCACACATTTATCAATTACTATACCTAGTCATGCATCATTTTCATTACATCAGGATATAATTTATGTTTTAGCCATCATGCTTCAGGGTTATACTATGTACATAAGATATAAACATGCCGGTTCAACAATAAAAATAATCATTCTCCGTGGGAAAAACAACTAGGCAAGAAAACCCCAAAAGAGGATCGTGAATTAGGCTACTCAGACATCACCCTAGCACTCACTTTCCATTTACCCCACCCCAACAAAAATATATGCAATGGTCCCCCATGCATAAAAAACTGAAATACGAGAATGGTTGGTGAGAAAACCTGGGCCGCAAATCGCCAACGATCAGCAAGTTGGTGGGTCTGATTCTGCGGAACCCACTACCTCTGTAGTCTGGACACCCTCACTAGTATTCTCATCATCAACATCACTATCAGTAGTGCCTTTCGTGGTATCCACATCTCTGGAGCTAGATGCCCCAGCAGCTGAATCTACAGCCCTGATCCGACGACCATCTTCCTCAGCAAGCGAGGCTCTCCTCACAGCCTATCTCACGTCGCTCCTTCTTCCATGCTCTAGCCTCATCCTCCTCTCAACCCTTGCGCCTCTTGGCATGCTCTCGAGAAGGAGATGGTCGAGTTTTAGAAGTGGCGATTAAGGCAGCCATCACTGTGTCCTCAGCAGGCTCTGCAGAAAGGGTCTCACACTCACGAACCCTAACCTCTAGGATCCTATCAATATCCGCTTGTAGACTCTCAACCGCAGCCAGAAGGTTTGACACATCCACCTGAGGGGTTGGACGGGCTAGCACCCGCAACTCAAAAGGATCCAAGAGCTGATGAACCTCAGCAATCCTCCGCTCTGTGTTATTGACCATTTTACACTACAAGCACTCCTGCGCCTCAGCAATAGACCTCTGCATCCAACGGTAGATGTGATGTAAAAGTGTGTCCATCTGAGCTTCTAGTTTCATGACCCTAGCAAGCGGTACCAGAGCGGGGAACGGGGCTGAGCGAAAGGATCTAGGGGCAGTGCTCTACCCGGGATAGACTATACTGGGTAGTGTTAGTGGTTTAACAAGCAGCCTCTATAGCCATTCGAGCATGTGCTACCGTATCAGCCAGATTTTCATAAAGTGAAGGCAACTCTAGACAAGGACCTCTTGGTGGAGCTAACTCATTGGCCTCATCCGTGACGAGGCCGATCTCAATAGTGCCCAATGGAGTTTTGAGTTGATCAATATGTCAGATGGGCACACCTGCAAACCTACATAAGGAAAATATCATGCACGGAAACGGGTAAGTATTGGTGACCTTTAAAGCCCTCTCGTGCATGAACTCCTGTAGAAACAAAGAGAAGTCCACCTCAAACCCAGCTATCATCGCCGCCATAAGAACTGCGCGATACCATGTGACAATATTATTAGAAGCCGTGGGCGAAAGGCAGTGGCAGAAAATCAACAATAAAAACTTAGCCATGAAGGTCAAGTTAGCGTTCTTGATTGCTTTCTTCGGCTCCGTTACTCTGTCGGCACCCTCTCCATCAATAGAAAAGTGCAAGGTCATCCACCTCTTGGTCTTCTCTCCCAGCAACGGATCAGGCAAGAATTGCCTATTTTTTACAATTTTCCATCGGTAGTCAAACTTGGCGGTGAGAGGGGTCCTGTAGGCATCAACATCCTTGCCGTACAGATATCGGTGGATGGCGGGTAAGGAGATGTCGACCTGTATGCCGCATACTCACACGTGCTCAAGTGGGGCCTATTTGGCGGGGGCAGCCCGCCTATCTATCTGTGATAGGAGAGTAGCCACGTAAGAGGCGTAAAGCTCTCGGACAAACTCCTCACTATAGAGACCTAAAGAATGAGTTGTCCACTCTAGCAAGTGTCTGCTGAAGAGATTGTGGATTTCTGGCATGGTGGGAAGACTTCTCGTAAGGACCCGCCTCTCCAGTGTATGGGTCCGTGTCATGACGATTTTATCATATAGAAACTTAGCGTCTTAATACACTTTGTATTGCCCATCAATACAATATCGGTTGGGATGGTCGGCAACTAGGGTGAGAGCACCAGTCGGTGAGCCAGGAGTTGAAGTAGGCCTGTCAGCCTCATCAGACGAGACAGACTGTGCAGCTGCGGCGGGTGCAGGGACTTCTGCGGACCCGGAGTCTTCCTTCGACAATGAAACTTCTAAGGAGCCAGACTCTTCTTCTTCATGTATAGCTTATCCAAAAGTAGTTCCAGTCAGTGTGCGCTCCTCATCAGACTAAGAGGTAATGACTACGTCGGGCGCCACCTTTTTGATCGTAGCTGTAGTTACACGTGCAGCTCGTGATAGATTGGCAGTGCCTAGGGGCACATACTCAGGATCATGCTCATAATTAGATCCTATAACCACTCGAGCAGACGGGGCGACAGACTTTGACACCCACGTGCATAAACTCAATCTTCTTTTGGTGCCATTTGAGATAGTACCTATAAAGAATCAATATTAATACTAGAAGGAGCAAACAAGACAAGCAAAAATGACACAAAATAAATATAAGAGCAAAGTTGTAATGACATTTATGCAGTAATAGCGAAACACGATATACCAGGTGACAGCTCGTCATGAGTACGAAGGATAGTCATGGGGTTCGTCATGTCTTACTTAAAACTATGTTTATGTGGAGACCCTTGAAGAAAAGTCTCTGACAGTTATGACGGATAAGCAGGACGGGCCGTCGTGATAATTATGGTTCATCATTGACATTTGTCATGGGGCACATAGAAAAATTATGGAGACCCTTAGGAGAGGGGTCTCTAACCGTCAAAACGGTTTATGAAGGACGGACCGTCGAGGGCATGATGGTCCATCGTAGAAGCCCATCATAGGACACTTGGACAATAAATGGAGACCCTTAGGACAAGGGTGTCTGATCGTCATGACGGTGGTACAGAACAGACCGTCGAGAGTATGACGGTCTATTGTAGTTGTTTGTTAGAGGAAACTTAGAAAAAGTTGGAGACCCTTAGGAATAGGGTCTCTTACAACCAGAATTGTTGTGCAGGATGGACCATCGTGAGAACGACGGTCCGTCGCATGTGTTAGTTGGTGGACACTATGAGAAAATTGGAGACCCCTAGGAATAGGGTCTCTGACAACAAGAACAATTATAAAGGACGTCGCATGTGTCCGTTGGTGTCCACATAGAGAAAATGAATAATGCGGTGTTGCGTTTTTAGGAACAGAACCTATGAAGGTCCGACGTGGGTAAGACGGTCCGTCATCGGGGTCTCGTTCTATCATTCAGTGAAAGAACAAAGGATGCAACATTCATCCTCTGTGACTCACATGGAATACTTAGTGGTAACCTATATGTTTCTAACCCAAATATCTAGCAAACTAGCAATGTTAAATCACCTATATCTCGTGTTTTAACAAGGCAATTCGAGGATTCTCAACCTAGGTAAGACAAAATTGGAGCAAAGAATCAAGATCAACAAAAAAGGAATAGGCTAATACTAATTAAAACAAAAATTCAATATAAATGTATAGAGATCACAGACATTCCTGAGAAAAGGAGAAAAACAAGCAAGGGAGGCACCTTGTTGGCAAGAATAGAACCATAACAGCAGACTCTGGCCAGTAGAAAGGAGATATCCGAAATTGGGGATTTGGGGAAGTGATCAGTTGAAAGAGAGGTGGGAAACTGGAAGTTTGAAAGGGACTAAATGAGAGAAAGAGGGAAAGAAATTGTTCAAATAAAGGGGTGGGTTTTTTTTATAGGTTGGAAATTTTAAAAGTCCCCAGCTGGGTCAGGTCGGCTATGCTGGTTAATGAAGCAACGAATCCCCGACAATGGTCTGTCGCAGTTGCGATGGTTCGTCATGTGTTCCATCGCGTGTTCCCTAATTTAAAAAGTAAATGAAAGACTTACCTAGCAAGATGGATACATGCGACGGTCCGTCCAAAGCATGACGGTCTGTCGATGTAACCGTCAGTGACTGTAGCAGGGTGATTTTTTGCAAAATTTCCTGGTGATGTGCCTTCAAATTTAAAACCTATTAGTAGAAAATGCTAACATTAATAGAAAGAAAACTATAAGTATTGGGTTTCCTCCCAACAAGTGCCTAATTTAACGTCGCGGCACGGCTAAGGAAACTTGATTACTCATACTTCATCAAGATGGTATGTCTCGATTACTTCATCTGCTGATTTAGCATGCCCGCGATAGGTTTCTATTCATTGTCCATTTATCTTAAACCGCACACCCTCCTTGGTTTCCAACTCAACTGTTGCATGAGGGAATAGTTGGGTAAGCAAGTAAGGGCCAGTCCATTTGGACTAAAGCTTGCCCGGAAACAAAAGCAACCTAGAATTGTATAAAAGCACCAAATCCCCAACCATAAACTCACGTCTTTTAATTTTTAGGTCATGGTGCTTCTTCATATTTTCTTTATAGGATATAACAGACACCGATTGGAGCTCACCACTCTGCCTCATAGACCTACAAATGTTGAAGGTCACTTCTTCATTGTTCAATAAAAATTTCATCTACCCCTTTTCCATATAAACTAAGGCTCTACCCGTAACAAGGAATGGCCTTCCAAGAATAATAGGCACTTCAAAATAGACTAGACAATCAAGAATAACAAAATCTGCAGGAAATATGAACGAATCCACTTTTACTAGCACATCATGGAATATCCCTATAGGCCTTTTTACTATTTGATTGAACATTAGTATCCGCATTGTAGATCTTCATAAACATGGCATATGAACGACTACACTTTTACAACATTTTATCATCATCCTCAAAAGTGACCAATCTTTTCTTTGTAACCAGATCTTTCAAAAAACTGGCATAACCGGGTATTTGTTCTAAAACTTCTTCCAAAGTGACATTGAACAACATTGTTATAAAATGCCAATATCTCGGTCTTTTTCACTAATCTTAGAGGAAACGGGGGTGGTGGTCAAGACACGGGAATAACGTTTGTAGGCACTACAACATCTTTTCTAGGGTTATCTTCTACTTCACCACTAACCTCTACCACTTTATCATTATCTTTTATCACCTTTTTCTCATTAGACGACATAGGTGGGTCAATTGTTTTCATAAAACCCCGATTAGTAATTTACATGTAGGATCCACCATTTTTTGGATTCTGTAAATTGTTGCTAAGAAGATGCCCGATTGCCGTGTGTTCACAGTCACAGATAATTGGGTCATTTGCAACTCAAGCTGCTTAATTGATATTGCATGTGTATCGACTTTCTGCCCAATACCCATTTAATCACTCCTTAACTATTAATGTGCTCATCACTAGCATCGAACCTCCTCATCATTTTGTGCAACATATCCTCAACTCGCGCCATACTATCTCTACCATCCCTAGGAGTAACTTCAAAATTTTTAGGAGGGACATAGGGCCCATTCCTATGATTTCTGTTACCATAGTTACCCATGTTGAAGTTGGTTTTGCGGTTGTAGTTTCCATATCGCACATAATGACCGTCACGGTTATAGTTACCATCGATCCAAACATGGTTTTCGTGACCTTGGCGTCAATTCTCCTGATTTGAGCCTTGGGCACTCGGTCGGAAACCCCACGTCTTCTCATTTACCGCATAGGATTCTCTTCATAATAACATTCATCATTTGATGGTGGTGGTTTAGAACAGTAGTTGACTGCATTTATCTTTTCTGCACCCTTAGTGACATGTTTTAATACTAACCCAAGCTCATTTCTAATCTGAGCCATCTGTTCACGAATCTCATCTGTGTCTCGGTTATGAGTGGATTGCACTGCGAAGTTATTTCTCCAATTATCTGACTTCCTAGTACTCCAAGCTTTATTATTCTGGGAGTTATTCTCTAACTTTTTGGCAATCTCGTAGTAAGGACACTTCCCATATGAACCACCCTCTATAGTATCCAATACCTCTTTATTATTATTATACTGCCCCCGATAGAAGTATTCCTTCAGTCACTCATCATCTATACGGTGATTGGGGACACTTCTCAAAAATGAAGTGAATCTATCCCAATAACTAATAACAGACTCTCCTGGTAGTGATACAAAGTTGTTCACTCAGTCTTTGTGGTTTAGTTTCTTAGAGACCGGGTAGTAACTTGCTAAGAAAACGTATCTGAGTTGGTTACAAGTAAAAATTGATTTATAAGGGAGCTCAGTGAACTAAATAGAAGCCTCTCCCGTTAGTGAGAGATGACATACTCTTAGCCCTATTACATCCAAAGCCAAATCACGCCTCCCTACACAGCTTTTACGCACTGACCTTACCTTAGCTATATGGGCATATGGGTCCTCAGAAGTTAGACCTGAAAACAAACCTGTAGCAATGAGCTTTTGCATCAGATTACTAGTTACCACAAAGGTGTGGCCTTGTTGTAGAGGGGGAAATACAAGTGGCCCATCATAGTATACAATATTATCATAGCCACTGTAGTATTGTTGAGGACGTGGAGCAGGATTTTTTCCCCTTTGTTGATTTTCACCCGGATCATCGTGTAATAATTGACCAAGAACATCAAGTGGATCTGGGATGTTCTGTTTGGGATCATCATCGTTAATACCAAAGTTTTTATCATATTGCGTAGTGTACGCTCTAATTTGTTATCGTAGGTAAACAAGGTTTCTCTTCCTCTCTGTGTATTTGGCATACGAGGAAGATAGTTCTGCAAGAATAAAAAAAATAAAAAAATAAACTAAGAAAATATTGACTAAACTTTAGTAATAAGTTTAAGTTAATGTAAAAGCTACTTTCCCCGGCAGCGGTGCCAAAATTTGATATGCTCAGACTTACTGCTCAAATAAGAAGTAAAACGGTCGTATCTAGTAAAGAACCCAACAAATGATGTTGGGATCGTTCAAACGAGGAAAATAGTTCATACATAACTTAAATCTATTATTACTATTATTTAGTCAATTGTTTCTTAGAGAACAAAAGACAATAAAAGGGGGTTTTTATATCTAAATTAATGAAAATAACTAACTAAATTAAAGCAAACAATTAACAGATTCAAATCTTAGAGTTTAATCAATTAATAAAAGTAAGTAGGGTTGAAGTGTTCCCCACAGGTTCCTAAATTGATAATTCTAAACTATAACAATTATTTCCTAGTATCTTGCATGCAAAGTGATAAGTTATGTATTTCTAAATCCTTGGTCCGGCATCTAGAAAATTTTATTCCATACCTTGTTCCGGCAACGTGTGCTGCTATACTAACCCTTACTTTTACCTAATAGTAAGCATTGTATTCGATATTTGACTAGTTATTACCGATTACCAATTAACACTAGCCTATTAGATAGTATACACTAAATCTATGTTGGTAATTTTTTTCCTATTATCTACATTTTTTGTCTAGCAAGTAGCATTAAGGTGAGTTCTAACGTTGGTCATTCGTTAAAAAGACTATTAAACAAGAGAAATATCTATACATGCAAGTCACTAATCTGGAATTGTTATTTTAGTTAGATTTTACCTCATTAGTCACCCATGGATACCACAACCCTTGTTGAGGAGTTTAGTTACTCATAGTCATAATCACAATATTAATATATTTAATATAAGAATTCATTCACTTACTTTGATGAGAAAAAATAAAATCTAGAAATTTACTTGATTAATCACCAACAATAAATTCCAAAAAAAGTGTAACAATCAAAAAGTCTAATATCAATGAGTTTACTAACGAAGAGTCTAAAAACAAAGAGTCTAACCCCAAAAACGATGTTTTTGGGACTATTTATAAAAAACAAAAACCTAATAAAAGAAGGACTCTTATTATCAATATCTGTCAAAACGCGGTTGTGTCACGATGGAATGTCATGGCCTCCATCTTCCCATACATCACGAATTCTCCTGCTGCTTTCTTCATTACCCTCAACGACGACGGACCATTCCAAGCACGATGGTCCGTCGAGGGTCTTCGTTCTATAAAACTTAAACTTCTTGGAAATTGGGTACTGGGACTACTCTTTGATTATTGTGATGAACCACCATGACGGACTGCCGTGGCTATGACTGTCCTTCATGAACTTCCGTATTCCCTCACTTGGTCTGAATTCCCCATCTTTCTTCGGCAGCTTCACTATGTTGCCACCTACGAACCATCACAAGCTCGAAGACCGTCATAAGCTTTATAGGTGGTAAGTTTTTTTTATTTCTTGCTCAAAAACTTCCGCGTTCATTTCTGGACATATTTCCTACAAATAAAGAGAAATTTACACAAAAGTCAATACAAAAAGGCTTTTGGACACAGAGTAAAGTTAAGGAAAAATCATTAAAAATACCGTGAAACCACGGTATATCAATCCCATCTAACAAGTCAAACCTCATGTTTTTATCTCTCTCAACTAAAAATTCTTAAACGCCACGCTCTAAGGACCATTCTATAAGGAACAAGTGAAATACACCATATAACAAGCTCTTAGTCAAGATTCGTTGAATGAAGAAGTTAAACATTTCTAGCACCCAATAGCCTCCTATTCATAATGTGGCGCGCTTCACATTATGAACACTACTCCACTAGATGTGGTTTTTAAGACAATCTAACCTCCCAAACCTTATACTTTGGGACAAACTTTGTCACAACCCGGAGGTATACCCTAGATGAAATGGTATCCTCAAGTCGCCACACAGCGAATGGAACCCCGAGATTCCCACACAAGCCGCTAGAAAATAAGTACCAATTTAAAACGTTCTTCACACATGAAGAATACTTTCATTAATACACAAAGGGAAGACTACTTTAAAACATCTAGCTTTTATAATGTCTCTTTAAACCATCTAATACTTTGAATGAACAACATTGGGACTAAGCCCATACAAGACTTAAAACAAAATTAAAAGACATAAGAAACATGTGGGTATTGTCCTCAAATTAATGAGGACTCACAAATACTTCCGATTCTCTACACATTAGTCAAAAGGGAAAAGAAGGAGTCAGAACATTTAATACACTAAGTACGAAAGCTAAGGATAAACCATGAAAAAAGTGACATTTACAGTATAAACATGATTTCATGACATTTTAATAAAAACCTTCATAAAAGAGTTTCAGAGACATGTATCAAGCCATCAATCATATCACATCTCAGACATATCCAATTAACATTCATCACATAAGTATATTCACATGGACCCCTCTACTAAAGGTTATCCAAAGACCAACTTAAGTAAGATATCAAGTGGCCGCCATACAACCCTTCACACACACCTAGATTGTCCTTAATACTACATTAAATAAAGTTACTCCAATACATCACACATCATATAGTTCATATTTAATAATAAAAGACTTTACATCATTTAGATTCCCTACCTAAGTCTATTTTAAGACACACCTAAGTAAAATATGAAGAGAACTCCCATACACCCTTTTCAAGCCTAACAAAGTGATCCCCAATGTTAACCTTAATAAGTACCCTTTCTATAAAACATACGTCACTAGGAACCCATATTTGCATCAAAACCATTTTGAGAGAAAACAATACATTCAATGGACTTTATATAATGGTCTTAGACAAGACTTAGGGAACCTACATCGTAGCATCTTCAAAGCCTACTTGTACCATATATAGATAACATCCCATTCCACAACCTAAATGTCGTAGAACTTCTCCAACACTACAATATATCTCACATGATTAGTATAGGCATTAACCAACATAAACCATACTACCTAGGCATGGAATCAAGAGTCAACCCTTCTCCGATGAAGGGTGTTCTACCATTCAAGATAGAACTAGGGCACATCCTATTTCTTAGTCCTACCAACCTATAATACGCCTACAAAGTATGGGTCCACTAGGATGCCACTCAAGGTCTATATAAGGATAGCTCAATGACTTTTATAGAGATCGTCCCATACCATTTCAGCAAACCTATCCCTACGTCCACCGTTTGGAATATTAAGGGCTCCTTTATACTCTAGTCTTCTTCTGAATTAGAGCTACTGCCCAAGGATATTCCCTCATACAAATACAAGACAAGGTGATTTATTCTACGATGTCAATGTGCTCATTTTCACATATCTTTCATGCGTCAATAAGAGGACTTATGTCTACCACATCAAGCCACAATATTCATCGTATCACATATTCAATATCATTCAAGTACAAAGAATGCACAATAAGTCTACAACAAAAGATACCAAATTATCATATAAGTCTCTTCCTAGTCCTTTATCACAACATACTATCACTTAAACAAAAATCACAATTCTTTACACTCATATAAGATCATATAGTCTTCACATGAATACTTCACTTCATACCTTTACATTATACAAGATTACACAAATATTATACCATAACCTCACCACATTTATTCATAAAAGGCATAACACCTTATACATGATCATTTTATACATGATCACATTACTTCACATAAACATCTTCACATTCTACCTTTATATAAGCCCTAGACATGATACTACTATAAAATACATAAATAATGTTGAAAAGGCCATGTTCATCAAATGATCAACACATAAGAACCTCCACCATTAGTGGACCATACCAATCAATTAAATCTAATACCAATTCTACATATCATAGAGAGATTAGGTCATCTTACCACCATTCCATCATCATCATGAACAATCCTTAGCCATTTCAATCAATTCACTTCACAAAGGCTATTACCAATAGCCATCAACACAATTCCATTACAAAATTTCAACAATATACAATATTGATATAATAAAATTAAGGGAGCCTATAAGCAAATAAATCATGATCTATACATAAATAAATACCCCAAAGCAATCTACACATGAATTCACTACGATCAATGCCTAATTAGTTCACCCATATTATAGTCAAATTTTGAGATTTATAAATTCAAGGGTTCAAATATATTTTCACTATAAATCATCAATTATAGAACAATAACATAATATCTTAATGTTTGAAAATATTTCATGCAAGAACGCACGACTTAGAGTACAAATTGAACTTTTCATCTTTTTTAGATCATTGAAATCACACAAAAATTTACTCTAAGGTTATAACAAGCATTAAATGAACAAATACAACATGATATAATAAGGATCCTAAAAGAACTGAAGAAGACACTCCATTGCAAATACATCATCAAGCTCCCTCTTCACCTTGAGATCTCATGGAGGTTTTTGGAGAGAATTTTGGAGGGAAAGGGTTTTGACTTTGGTGCTAGGGTGTAAATTAGAGTTTAGCCACTTAAATACTATCAAATACCCAAATTCACATAAATAAACCGTCCCCCTAATTTATGAGACTTGGGGTTCATTTTCCAATAAAACCCAAAGCATTGCAGATAATTATAGGCAGCGCAGGAGCCTATTGACGGCCACCCATTAACGGACCGTCAACTAATCAATGCCCCATCAATTGGGTTCCATCATCTGGGTCTGCAACTCCACAATGTGCATGATTCAAGGATCCATCGACTCCCCAAGTTGACGAGCCATAGTTTGATCGACTGGCCATTATTTAGGGGTCATCGATTGCCATTGCGAGGCATTCTACCCCTTTGAGTTGGGGTCCTCCTCTGTGCCCCTTGTGGGCCCTAGGTAGAGTCGTACCCCAATGATAAACTCGTAAACATGAAAGTAAAGGTCTTAGGAACCTTACCTATCGAATTCCACATAAATGAAGTCTCGAAACATGCAAAGGTACACACAAAACACAAGCACGTTCAAAGGCTAACTTAGAAACATCGCGGACGTTCTTTGACGTTAGACTTCAAAACTCTTCCAAATTCAAAACACTGACTTATAAGACCATAATAAATCATTTTAAGACCTTATAAACTCAGCAGACTCACACAAAATCATATGCAAGCACGTAATGACTAGCCGTCGAACGTCTTGGTCGTTCCTTGATATTTGTTTTAAACTTAATCGGATTGACGTCAAAACTCATATACACACTTGTTACGCTCTTTAATAGCCCTTCTATCACTATTGATGCTCTATATAATCCTTTTTTATTTTAGTATCATTACAAAATGAGTGCAATTTGTGGACTCAAGAAATCCCCCAACATAAACTTTTTCTTGTCCTCATGTAAAACTCCATTTCAGCAATTCAAATAGAATTACTAAAACAACGCTTCACAAGAATCAATTATTAACATACCCAACAAGACTAATAATCCTCATGGAAAGATCAATTGTTTAGTAAAAGGTTCAAGTTGTTACAAATCATTACCAAAGATTCTCATGCTCAAAATACTTGCTACTACTTCAAGTTCAAGTTCAACAACAGTGTCAGAATGCCTTCACACACGAAGGATTCCATATTAACTCACATTGGGTAATAAATTAAATATTAGGAATCGAATGCAATACTCACACTAATGAAGATATTTCTTGCACTTCTTAACTTCTCCTTTTCCTTATTACCACACAACTTAAGTTGGCTATTCATTTTGAAAAGTCACGAGAATTATAGGTGATGGTTGAATAGAGGTCTACGTTTTCACAAGTTTTCTTCCAAAGAAGGTTAAGGCTCAAGGGGTGTTAAAGTGTTTTACACCCTTACTGGTAGGTCATATCAAAAACTCTCACACTCTTTTAAGTTTCCTAAGATCATATCAAGAGCACACCTTACTAAATAAATTAAACAAACGGGGAAAATATAGGTTTATTCATGAATCGTTCAAAGCAATCTCATCAAACAAGGAATCGATATTAAAGCTGAAAAAGATTACACATTTTCTCTAGAGTGCAATGATCATCATAAGAGATGTCAATTTGATACATAGATAAAAACAACAGGATGCAATGAGTTCACATATAATCTTTGTATGTTAATTTAGTCTTGTAGTAGCTGTACAATTATATCTGTTTGATTTAGCACACTATTTAAGTCTTCTGTAATGATCAGAATAGAGATTTAAATTTGTATGAGAACAACCACTTTAAACAAAAGAGGTGGAGAAAGTTTTCGTAAAATGAAAATTTTTCGGAAGGATCCAAATTGTTATGCAATTTTAAAAACATAAAGGACCCATAAGATCAAATAATCACAAAAACAATATAGAATTGCATTTTTAAAATAGATGACCTAAAGCTACAAAAAACATTATTTAAATTAAAGTCAAGCATTCGTCGTGAGCAAAAACATATGTGACCCTCAACCTACCACGATAAAAAAATCCTTGAATATTAATCACGACAGTTTCTAGAATTGATGAAAGATAAGATAAATAAAGGGGTGCAGAAAGGTCATGCCTATGCAACCTCTTTATCAGGTGGGCATAAATACAAAAAGCATCTTCCTAAAAAGAAACAATTGTTCCTAGAGTATTGTTATCTTGATTATTATTGTTTCCCTTTGCCTTAGCCTCTACATAAAGATTAGACATAATAATCTTATCTATCTTATGTGCTACTTTGAAGGACCTTATGGCTTTAGGGTTTAGACCAGCCTATGCGTAACCTACACCAACATATAAAATGATTAGTGCTAGAATATGTGACTAGGGTTCAAACTCTCGGGATGAATCTCATGTCGCCCAATTTTTTAGGACGTCTCTCTAGTGGTCTTGGTTTTGCGACCTCTCTCTGGAGAAAGTAAAAAAATATGGGTTGTTTTGTATTTCAAATTACAAACCCATTAACTTAAACAACAACAACAAAGTGAAATCACCATTAAAATGCATCTGGCCTATCATCAAGAAAGACCGCACAATAATATCAACACATATTTTCTAAATCACTCCCCAATAATGGGCTTTTAAGGAACACATAAAGCAATAACCAAATACACCTAAATTTGTATTGAACTAAAATCCATATAATAAATTAAACCTTAATATGATCAAGGAAGAATAATGGAGAAGACCCACTCCAATTTGAGGAAGAAGACCACATTTCTTCAAGTATCCCACAAAGACCTCTCAAACTTGAAAGAGAAAATATTGAACTTAAGAAATGTTACGACCCTCAAAATGAAATAGGTAAAAATAGATTTTTACATGTATTCCATAAGTCAATGATTATTTAAAATATGTATTTTAGCATTGGACGTCATTTTCTTCGGTGTGGAAGTCAAACTTCAAAGGACGACCAATACAGTTGGATTGTAGCCTTATGTGTGTGCTAATGTGTCATGTTTGTTGTCCGTGTTTTAGAGGTTAAATGGTGTCTAAAACAAATGGGGATGACCCTAGTACCTATAGGGACATACCAAGGGTCTAAATGTTTGAGTACGACTCCTAGAGGACCACTATAAGGGTCCCCAAGGAGGACCCAGATATTGATAAAGGAAGGTGCCAATGGAAGCGTGCACAACCTGAATGTGGAAGACCATCTCACGTCGCGCGCCTTAAAATGAAGCTTCCTGTGAATTGTGCGAGTGGCACGTGCTTCACTGCCTCAAAATGTTTAAAGTCAAGAATCATGAGCTTTCTCTGCTATGCGCAGACACTTCCTAGATTTGGTTGCGTCTATTTTATCAAATTCGAATTTGGTAAAAGTTACAAATATTTTAGAGGTCTTTTCGGAACATTGGGATTATTTATAGACGGTTTTAGGACACATAAAACCCCATTTCACCTAACGAATCAAACCCGCAATTTCAAATCAAATTCTTTCCAAAACCTTTTTTTCTGAAAAACATCCATTTTATAAAGCTTCAAGATCCAAGGAAGAAGATCATTTCTTCAAATTTTTTCATGAAATTTCATGGTTTTCTTCACATTAAGTTATGTAATTTTATACTTGAACCTTCTTTCATTCTAGCAATCACTCAAAACATATTTCAAAAAGGATTTTCAAATTCCAAAATCTTCTATTTTTTACTCTAAGCATAGGTCTTCCTTGAACCTTCTTTCATTCTACAAATATTAATTGGTGATGTATTGATGGAGAAATTGAGATAAAAGTTGTAAAGGCTTGAATGAAGAGTAAGTTCTTCTATCTTGATTAGCCTTATGGTGAAAAGATCTTCAGTGGTATGGTGCACCTATGTTGGCGGCAGTTATTTTAATTATATCAACATGTTTAAGTATGTGTATTGTTAGTACGGCCTTGAAGTGAAAACATGTGAAGTTAAGTGATGATTATGATGTATATGCATGATATGTTAGGATGTCGGAAATGTTTATCTTTAAGAGATTATGTCTAACTTAAGTATATGTATATGTGAAGCATGATCATGTGTGAAGTATGATGAATGTAGGTATGAACATGTAAAGAAGTCAATGTGATGAATTATGATAATTATGTCGAAGGTGTACTCAAATATACTAATACACACACTTTGAATGAAGTTATGAATCACATGGGATACTTGTAGGGTAGACACTCTTTATGATTAGGGATGAAGTGTCTAGAACAACCCTACTATTCTTATAGTATAAAAAAAGGGAAATTTTGGGTGAACACTCTTCTTGAGTTGAGATGAAATGTTTAGTAGCAACCTCACTATTCGAAAGAGCTTTCCCAGATAGGTTGGATGTTGGATACCCTTCGATAGTTGAGATGTGGTATCCAAAAGTATCCTATAGGGAGAAGTACCCTTCGTGAGTTGAAATGTAGAGATAAATAGTTATCCCTTAACCTATAGTCATGGAATATTAAAGACTCTGTGGGAGAGTTATGCTTGGCACCGAGAGGATCTTAAGAAGAGATGGGTACACTTCGTATGTAGAGATGATGTACCCAATGTACCTTTTGAGATGAGTGTTCCTCTCTAGAAGATGAATGATTCACTTAGAATCTATATCCTTATTCATTAACTATGTATCCGCATAGGACTAGCTATTGGAAACCCTACATAATGGATCAGGAATGACCCTAGGGATCCCTCATCCGATAAAGGTTAATAGAAGGACTCCATATCTAGATCTCATGGTCTATATCGGTTAAAGCTAGCCCCTACAAATGATTGTTGTGAACTAAGTTTTCTTAAGAGTAAACTACATAGGGTAGATAGGGGAACGGGACATTATCTATCTATTCTGTAGGCATTTTGAAGGAGTCTTGGTGTATCTTCTTATGGAATGTATTAATGGGTCATTATATTATGAGATGAAGCATGATGAACATATGTCTAAGGTTAATGAAATTATGTGACTTTATGTATAATGTTTATTAAGTATGTTGATTCATTGCCTAATTTCATGAATTATGAAGGTCTTATGTCTAATATTAATGTAGCATGTTAATTTGATATCTTGTATGATGAAATTTATGTGAATGAACTTATGGATGTGATGTGCCTAGTTTTGGTTGTTTCCTAAGGATCATTAAGTGGATCTAGTAGTATTGGATGATACTTTGACATTGCACTAAGTTTATCATGGGGGTTGTCTTGGAGGATGATTGAAGTTCCTAGGTATTTGTATGTTCCTCAAGTGTCTTTAGTATTGAAGGTTTACTTATTAAATGAAATGAATTATGCTTCTCCTTGGTAGTCTTAAAGATCACTTCGGTGTGTATTGAAGAGATTGTATAGGCGAGCTCTTCATGTCTTGCTTAAGTGAATCTTAGGATAACTTGGGATAGGGATAGTTATTTTTTAAGTGGGTTTGTTATAAGTATGTCTTTATGTAAGGAATATAGAAGTTTTACCTTATTTGTTTAATGATGGTTTATATGATGTTTTGAAATATTGGATCATAAAGGTTTTATCAAAATAGCATGACTTGTACGTTTCTACTAAATTGTATCTTTTGCATGGTTTTGCAAAATATCATACTTAGAAAAATGTCTGTACTAACCCCATACTTATGTGGTTTTGTGACTAGATGAGTAGATGTGAATGTGAGTTTGGAAGACATTGATGTGATATATTGCGATTTGTGATCTATTTGATTATAGTTATTTTGATGGGAGATGGTATTGTGGTGTAGTTCTAGTATGATGAGAATTATATTGGTAGAACAAATTCCTTTTTGGGAATAATGAGTTCTCTTGAAGCTATGTGCTAGTAGAAAGCTATGATGTAGATTTGAGTAGTGTTGGCTGAATGGGGAAAATAGTAAGAGTGGGCAGTTTGCATTTTAAATTGGTAATGTTTAGTTGTTGTCCTTTTGTTGGGTTGAATTTCTTATGTAGGCTTATCCTTAATAAGGAGGAATAATAGTAGGTTTGCCTATGAAGGTAGTTTTCAGGTTATTCTAACAAATGGTCGGATTCATATAGCTACAATGTTGGTTCGCAAATGAATCTACCTTAATTGGTTGAAATGAAAGAGAAAATTTTCATTCCATGAGTTTGAGTTATGATGTGCCTAAGAATTGAATGAGGTGATGTTTAAGAGAGTTTGTCTAATCTTAAATCCTAAGGGATGGTGTTACGCTTCACATGTAAGGTTGAATTTTAATTTTGATGTTTGTAAGTTAAGTATGACTTTTTAACCTAGAAGATTATAGTGGGAGTTTTAAGTGTGAGGTCTTGAAGATGTTTCGTAATGGTCTTAGCAATAAATTGATGAAGATGGGCAAAAGAGCTACTCCGGAGTAGAGGCCCTTGTAAGTTATAGTTTATTATGGTTGTTTTTATTTTCTTTGGATGAGTTTACCCTATGTGGGGGGTAATAAGTTGAGTAGAAAGGTATTTAATATACTTATCCTTTCCTTTTATTCTTACTCAAGCTTGAGATAAAAATTCTTAGTGGTTTGGTTATGTTTTGGAGTCGTTCATATTCGCATGAACTGCTTTTCTCCTTATGATTATGAGTTCCTTTGATGGTATATGAGTTGCATGCTCCTTATGATATAATATTTTCATAAGTAGATTTGTAGAAAAATATATATTTCTCATGTCAATGTGTAGCTAATGATATTGGCTTAATAGCTTCAAATTGTTTATTATTATGTGTTAATGTGTGACTTGAAATTTATTGCATGTTGAGATATATGATAATATGATGAGCATGTCTAAATTTTCAGAGGGTAGTTCCTTGAGAAATAAAATGAAAATTATAAAGTAAGTGTGCGCTTTGAATTGTGGAATTTTCTCGAAATCTTCTTATGTTGCTTTAAATGTGTAATAATATGAAGTTAGTGTTCCCTGTATGTTTGGTGTATTGATTATGAATTTTATGACCATGATGATATATGTGGTATGCATCTAGTTATGACCTTGAAGTCCTTAAATGTCTTTAATGTCATTCGAGGATGAATGTTTTTCCAAGTAGGCGAGAGTGTTACGACCCTTAAAATGCAATAGGTCAAAATAGAGCTTTGCATGTGTTTCATAAGTTAATAATGAGTTAAAATGATGTATTTTAGCATTAAAAGTTATTTTGTGAAGTGTAGAATTCAAATGTCATGTGACGACCAAGACGTTTGTAACTAGCCTTGTGTGTGTGCTAGTGTGTCCTTTTTTATGGTGCAATTTTTAGGTGTTTCATGCTGTCTGAAACAAGTGGGGATGACCCTAATACCCATAGGAACATACTAAGGGTCAAAACCTTTGAGTACAACTCCCCAGGAACACCCTAAGGGTCCCCAAGGAGGACCCATACGTTGGAGAAGGAAGACGCCAAAGGCATCGTACAGAACCTAAACGTGGAAACCACCTCGACTCACGCGGTCGGCACTGAAGCAACATGTGCATCATGCGAGTGGCAAAAGGTTCACTGTATCAAAATGTTGAAAGGAAAAAATCAGGAGCTTCCAACCCGACGCACATCGACTTCGTAGATTTGGTCGCGTCGTTTTAAATCAACTTAGAATTTGGGAAAGGGTCCAAATATTGTATGGGTCATTAGGGAACTTTGGGGATTATTTGTGGATGGTTTTAGGTACTTTAAACCCCATTTCACCCATCAAATCAAACATTCAAGTTCAAATCAAAATCTCTCCAAAACATTTTTCTCCAAAAACCTCAATTTGTAAGTAACATCAAGATCCCAAGTAAGAAGGTCATTTCTTACAGTTCCTTCACCAAATTTCGTGGGTTCTTCACAATAATGTATGGTAGTTAATCCTTAAACCTTCTTTAATTAAAGTAGCCACTCCGAAGAGATTTCAAAAAGGATTTTCAAACTCCAACCTCTTCTATTTTTACTCTAACTATGGGTTTAGCATAATAACGTTTTAATGAATGTATTATGATATTATCAATGTAAGATGAGGATTTCAAGGTTAAAAAACTAAATAAACCATGCAAATTCAATGTCTCTACTTTGGCTTATGAAGTCAATTTTATTTACATGATTTGATAATGTTAGAAATATGGTTTTGTTTATGTTATAATGTTATTTAGCTACTGCCATAAATTCTATTTAATGATGAATTGATGGAGAAATTGAGAAAAATGTGGTAAATGCTTTAATAAAGGGTAAGTTGTTCTGTCTTGCTTACTTATTATGGTTAAGTCATCTTGAGTAGTATGGTTCACCTCTAGTGGTGGTATTTATTTGAAGTATATGAATATGTGTAAGTATGTGTACTATGAGTATGTCCTTGATGTCAAAACAGGTGACGTTAAGTGATGATTATGACGTATATGCTTGATATGATTTAGGGAGTTAGAAATGTGTGTCTTAAAGAGATTATGTTTAAATGAAGCATATGTATATTTGAAGTATGATAGTGTGTGAATTATTATGAATGTAGGTATGAACTTCTCTAGAAGTCAATGATATGAATTATGATGATTATGTGGAAGTTGTGCCCACACACTCTTTGAATGAAGTTATGAATGAAATGGGGGATTTGTAGGGTATACACTCGTCATGAGTAGAGATCCAGTTTCTAGATTATGCCTACTATTCCTATAGTATAAAAAGGGGAATTTTGGGGTGAATCTTTTAGTGAGTTGAGATGAAGTGTTTAGTATCAACCTTACTATTCCCAAGAGCTTTCCAAGATAGTTTGGAGGTTGGATACCCTTCTTGAGTTGATATGTGGTGTCCAAAAGTAACCTCTAGAGATAAGTACCCTTCGTGAGTTGAGATGTTGGGCTAAATAGTTATCCCTTATCCTATTGTCGTTGAATGTTTTGGACTCCGTGGGGGAGTTATGATTAGCACCAAGAGGATTTGAAGAAGGGGATGGCACATTTCATGAGTAGAGATGATGTATCTAATGTACATATTGAGATGAGTATTCCTCGCTAGAAGATGAATGAGTCACGTAGAAGCAATCTCCCTACCCTTAATTATACGCCCACATAGGAGTATCTTTTAGAAACTCCATGTAAAAGCTCAAGAATGACCCTACCTTAGGCAAGTAGGGATCCCTCATCCGTTTGGAGTTTTCTTTTTCTAATTCGAACGAACCAGGGTCTAAGCAAAAGCCACAAGCCTTATCATTTATTAAGGTCAAAAAGTACATAGAGGGGGGAACAAACCTTACCACCAATCCTAAGGAAGGTTAGGATTTCACAAACCTACTAAGGTTAGTAAACTAAAATCGATACATGAATTTGTATTCAAAAGAAACTAAGAACATATAGAGGACTCATCCTTAATAAATAATTTTCTAAGAATTCATAAACGAGGGACACTCTCCTCTTTACAATAAAAGGTCTATACAAATTAAAGAGCTTACCCTAATAACCACATCAAACAAAACGTAATTATTATATCTAGGATCAATGACAGAATCTATCTTGCTTACTACACAACATGTAAAACATAAGGTATTTGTAAAATAGACCATTCACTATGACATACATTTTAACTTCACAAACCTCTACTTCTATATCTTTTGATTAGTCTATTTGTACTTCTAGACTCAAGATTATGTCTAGTTGCCTTCCTTCCTCTTGGTGAAAACCCTTGTTTGTTTTTAACATCTTGTATTTCTTCTTCATATTCAGTGTAAAAAGTGGATTAAAATTCTTTTTTATCTTCATTAGTGTCTAAAGATTGAGTATCTTCATCATACTCATCATCAGACGCTAAATGACTATATTAATCCACTTCTTCAATCCTCTCTTGTTGTCGTTGTTGTCCAATTTCAAGCTGTGTGTCATGCTCTTTCTCTTGTCTTTTGTTTTATTGCATCTCTTATTTTCTTGCTCAATATTGAATTTGATTTGTTGTTATTATTTTGGGGAGAACTTTCTTCAACCTCTTTTTGACTATCCTCACCAAGTTGCTGCCTTTTGTTGTTATCTACAGGGGACTGTGTTTGAATTGATAGTTTATCATCATCACACTGTCGAAGAGAGGCTGAAATGCTACATTCTCCTTCCTGCATAACATCAACCAACCCTTTTCGTTGTATTTCTTCCTTCTGCAAAACAATCTCTATACCTTATTTAATTTCAACGTTTTCACTTCCTTCAAGATCTACACAAATTTTATTAGTTTCACAAATAATAAGAGTGTGTTTTGATTGAGGAGGAGGTAACACATACTTGGTACATATAATACATTTTGTACATTACCTATATTAATTTGTGCATGTCTTGCATGGCCTGTATGACCTGCATTGCCTACGTGGCCTGTTGGCTATAAATTATAATCTGCCTGCACAATATTGGCTTTTGTAACAGGATGTTTCTCTTGTTGCAACATATTTCTAGCTTCCCAAACAGCATTGGGAATACCCTACCTGATGTATTGTTGTTGTATTTGTTGTAGTTTGCTTACCCTGCTGCATTTTCCCTAGGTTGGTTTCTGCATGGAGTATATGGTTTGGTTGCTGCAATTTCTGAAGTTTCATGCCTTCTTCTGTTGCTTGCATGCTAAATTCCAGCTTAGCTATACCCTGTTCCTGTTTATCTAGATCAATAAAAGTGTTAGAAGTAGGAACATTACATGTTATACCTGTTTTTTTTTTTAAAATTATCCTTTCTGCAAAACATCTGGCTACTGTAAATCCTTATCTTTCCATGCAGTCTTAGGGACTTGTTCTTGCTTCTTATTTTGCTTTGTTTTCTTTTGTTCCCATTCTTGTCCTTAAACTATTATTTCCTGAGCCTATTGTATCAATGTCATGTTGCCTGCAGGTTGTTTTCCTTGCTGCAATTCAATTGGAACACTACCAGATTTTTGCTCTGCATTGGCCTTGGTTCTTTTTCCAGCTTCCAACTACTTATTTTGATATGATTTCTCATCCCTTACTTTGACTTTACACTCATTGATCATGTGGCATTAGTGCTTACAATAAGGAAAATAGGTCGGCAAGTTCTCATATTCAATACTTTGTCATTTAACTTTTAGTCAGATCCTCATCATCATACCCAAGCCATACATATTTAGTTCTATCTTTTGTGAGGTCCAATGGAAAATCTTACTCTTTCCATGCTACCCCTTGTTTTATTGATAGGAGCATTATCCAAATATAAAACCTTTCCAACATGGGTCAACATAGCAACCAAAATTTCTTTGTAGTGAAATCCAAATAGGCTTTTTTATGTTGGTTTATACTTTCTGAGTAAGTATGTATTTATGGTGGTATAAATAATGAGTCTTTTTGGTTCTTTGGAATAAATGGTTTATCGAAGATTTTGTTCATATTTAAATTTGTATATCTTATTCCACTGGCTCCTTTTGTTGTAGATGTGCTTTCTGTAGCTGCATTTAAACAAACATCGTCATGGGTTTTATGGAGTTTCCCAACGTCTCCTTCTAGTTCTGGCTTTTTACCGTCCACCGAACGACGTAGCTCCGCATTTTTAGAGTCATGCTGCTGACTGTTAGCTTTCAGATTTTGTAACTCTTTTCCCATATTGTCCACCTTCGTAGAAAGTGTAGTAATTGCTTTGAGTATTTCTTCTATTGTATCTTGTTCAGTTTGAGTTCCTTTTTCTTGATAGGTAGTCTGCAACAAGGTTCTTGTCAGTCTTAATTACTTCAATTGTAAATGTAAAATTTAATATATTCAATACTAATCTCCTTATTTCTTTTGTTGTAACTGAATCTTCTAATTTTTTTGTTATCCACCATTTTTCCTGTGTGTTATCTGTTCTTACAATAAATTTATTGTAAACAATATATGGTTCAAATGCTAATAAACATTTATATAATGCGAATAATTCATGCTTGAATTCTTATGGGTTGTCCCTCAATTGTCATTCTTTGTTTAGTCAAAACAGATAAAAAATCAAGATCATTATCTAAGTCAATATATACATGTCTAGCATTAAAATGAGCTATCTTTAACTCCTCCGGACAATTGAGTTTAATTGATAGAGCATTGTGACTTTAGGGATAGTGTTACTAAACTCACCAATTAAATTAAATTAAATTAAATTTATACCTATAAAGCCATTTAATCATAAAGTCTTCTTCATTAATGATGACAACAGATCGATTCTTCTTGGTAGTGTATTTAGGAGTCTCAAACAATAAGAGGGTAACAGTTTTGGCTAGATTAACTCTATTTCTAGCGACATAGGACTAAATAACTGCGTTAGGAGTTGGTTCTTTCCTTTTTTTTTCCTGCTCCTTGTTAGTATGCTTCACAAAATTATTCAAATTTTAAGAAATGGGTTATGTTAATATTGAGGATGTTGAATCACAGCTCCATCATGTTTATTTACACCCGAACCTCTTTTCTTAGTATTCCCAGTAACACTACCCACAACATTTAGACCAACATTAACACTATCTATAATTTGTGCATTGTTACAATCTATAGTAGTTTTAGGATTAGCTATCTTACCTGCTTGTGATCCTTCATCATTCTTATGTACAGGTACACTTCCTTGCCCAGGTTGGATACATATATCATATCCATGAACATCTTCATGATGCTGGCAGGCAGAATAAGACACAACATCCCATGTACTTGGATCAACAACTTTGTCTTATTTTGGATTGTCGTGTTCTACAATTATTGACAAGAAACTGATGCAAAATTCTACCATTGTAGTTGTTGAATCTTCAACCCTATTCTTGATACTTTTGTGAGGATTTTCTTAACCTGCAAATTACTAGCATCAAATAGAGTAATATAAGGATAATCAAGAGGTACATTAGGATTACAACCTTCATATCTAAGAACAATTCCTCAATATCTTTCATCTCCAATGATGATCAAAGCTCCGGTGGCGCCACCTAACCCTTGTAAATCGTCGATTCCAACTGCTATTTGATTCGATTTTTCATTATAGTGTTCACCCTGATAAGTAGACCAAACCCCAATACATGGATTCATTCTTCCTTCATCAAAAATCAATTAATTTTTTATGTTTTTATTCCGCGATTTTCATTCCAATTGGTCTCCAATTTGTAATGCGATTACTCATTTGGAGTGGCAAAATGAGCTGATTTTTTAGCCGAAGATGAATCTTAAGATGTAAATTTCATTTCTTCCATAATTTTACATGCCTATTCCAAATCCTTTCCTAAATTTCTACTGCTTCTTTGATCCACAACTTCGAAACTTCATATGATATGTTTGTGGAATCACTTTGAACTTGTGGATTATTCGTTGGCTGGCATTTCTCTACTTGCGGCTGATTGAAAATTTCAATGAATGCTAAACAATCTATTAGAGAGCACCTCAAGGTTCATATTTGGTAGGGGTTATTACCTAGATTCGATGTCTAGCTCTCAAGGTCTATGTTTGTTAAAGCTATCCCCACAAATGAATATTATGAACTAAGTCTTCTTAAGGGTATACTACTTAGGGTAGATAGTTGAATGGAATGCTAGATATGCATTGCACAAGTAGTAATTTGGAGGAAGTCTTGGTGTGTCCTGTATGAAACGTATGAATGAGTCATTATATAATGAAATGAAGCTTGATGACTATATGTATAAGATTACTAAAGTAATGTGACATTATGTCTATTGTTCATTAAGTATGTTTATTCTATGCCTAATATTCATGAACTATGAAGGTCTCATGTCTAATGTTAAAGGACCCCGCGTATAATGTCTTGTATGATGAAAGTTATGGGAATGATGTTATGGATGTGATGTGTCTAGTCTAGGGTTATTTAGAAAGAGCATTCAGTGGAACTAGTAGTATAGGATACTACATCCTTATTGCACTAAGTCTAACTTAAGGGTTGTCATGGAGGATAGTTTGATGTGAAGTTCCTAAGTATATGTATGTTGATCTAGTGTCTTTAGTATTGAATGTTGACTTGTTAAATGAAATGAAGTATTATTGTTCTTGGTAGTCTTAAGGATCACTTGGGTGTATAGTGAAGAGAATGTATAACCGATCTCTTCATGCCTTACCTATATGATTGTTAGGATAACATGGGATAGGAAGAGTTAGGTGTTAAGTGGGTTTAGTATAAGTGTGTCTTTATGTGAGAAATATGGAAGTTTTACCTTATTTGTTAAATGATGGTTTATTGGATGTTTCTAAAGATTGGATCATGAACGTTTAATCCAAATAACATGACTTGTATATTAAAACTGAATTGTCCCTTTTGCATGATTTTTCATAATGCCATAGTACAATGTTTGTACTAACCCCATACTTTTCTATACACTATAAGTTTAGGTTGAATGCAATGAAGGTTCCAAGAAGGTTAAGCTTTGGAGGTTTACTCTCAAGATATGGAATGTTCTCATATTTTGGAGGACATAGTCTTTGTTCCGTTAGTTTCTTCCATTAAGAATTGTAAAGACTTATTATGTACTTCCTTCAATGTAAAGGATCGTGTCCCTAAGATATTTAAGATGTGTCTTTAAATTGGCTCGTGACGACAGGACTCTTTCTATAGTATTTTGTAGAAGAAGTTTCTCATTTATATTCTTGTGAAAAGTTTTAATTCCGCACTACTTTTCGTATATTATGTAAAGAATGATATCTATGAGGCTTGTGAAAGACCTCTGTGAGGTCAATGTACGATGTGTGAGGACTCAAAAGTGTTCCCTTCTCCTAGGTTGTACTTGCAGGTTGTAACAAGAACTAAGTCTCAAAATTACAAAATTATGTCTCTATTTTCTCCTATACATAAAAAATTAATAAAGAGTTTAATATTTATTGACTTTAGAATTTACGCTGGCGAAATCCATTCAATGAAGTTAATCGCGAACATCGAGTGATTCAGTGATTCTCCCTTCTTCTAGATCATTATCATTTGTGCTTTGCCTTCAACTATCATGCAATCTAGATCATTCGGTGGAACAATTCTACTTCATGGAACTACTCCGCGAAGCGCTGACTGTTGTTTTATTGCTTTTTTGACCCACTTCCTTGAGGGCTTCGCTTAGTGGAACAAAAGGTGATATACATCCTTTTGGTTGATCGCCAAGTATATGACTATGCTTAGGTGTTCTTCTTAAGCTGTTTTTTTTTGTTCCAGTTTTGTTCCTAAGTGGCCAAGACTATCCTTTTGGAGGAAGTCTTGGTGTGTCCTGTATGAAATGTATGAATGAGTCATTATATAATGAAATGAAGCTTGATGACTATATGTATAAGATTAATAAAGTAATGTGACATTATGTCTAATGTTCATTAAGTACATTTATTCTATGCCTAATATTCATGAACTATGAAGGTCTCATGTCTAATGATAAAGGACCCCGCGTATAATGTCTTGTATGATGAAAGTTATGGGAATGATGTTATGGATGTGATGTGTCTAGTCTAGGGTTATTCAGAAAGAGCATTCAGTGGAACTAGTAGTATAGGATACTACATCCTTATTGCACTAAGTCTAACTTAAGGGTTGTCATGGAGGATAGTTTTATGTGAAGTTCCTAAGTATATGTATGTTGATCTAGTGTCTTTAGTATTGAATGTTGACTTGTTAAATGAAATGAAGTATTATTGTTCTTGGTAGTCTTAAGGATCACTTGGGTGTATAGTGAAGAGAATGTATAACCGATCGCTTCATGCCTTACCTATATGATTGTTAGGATAACATTGGATAGGAAGAGTTAGGTGTTAAGCGGGTTTAGTATAAGTGTGTCTTTATGTGAGAAATATGGAAGTTTTACCTTATTTGTTAAATGATTGTTTATTGGATGTTTCTAAAGATTGGATCATGAACGTTTAATCGAAATAACATGACTTGTATATTAAAACTTAATTGTCCCTTTTGCATGATTTTTCATAATGCCATAGTACAATGTTTGTACTAACCCCATACTTTTCTATACACTATAAGTTTAGGTTGAATGCAATGAAGGTTCCAAGAAGGTTAAGCTTTGGAGGTTTACTCTCAAGATATGGAATGTTCTCATATTTTGGAGGACATAGTCTTTGTTCCGTTAGTTTCTTCCATTAAGAATTGTAAAGACTTATTATGTACTTCCTTCAATGTAAAGGATCGTGTCCCTAAGATATTTAAGATGTGTCTTTAAATTGGCTCGTGACGACAGGACTCTTTCTATAGTATTTTGTAGAAGAAGTTTCTCATTTATATTCTTGTGAAAAGTTTTAATTCCGCACTACTTTTCGTATATTATGTAAAGAATGATATCTATGAGTCTTGTTAAAGACCTCTGTGAGGTCAATGTACGATGTGTGAGGACTCAAAAGTGTTCCCTTCTCCTAGGTTATACTTGCAGGTTGTAACAAGAACTAAGTCTCAAAATTACAAAATTATGTCTCTATTTTCTCCTATACATAAAAAATTAATAAAGAGTTTAATATTTATTGACTTTAGAATTTACGCTGGCGAAATCCATTCACTGAAGTTAATCGCGAACATCGAGTGATTCAGTGATTCTCCCTTCTTCTAGATCATTGTCATTTGTGCTTTGCCTTCAACTATCATGCAATCTAGATCATTCGGTGGAACAATTCTACTTCGTGGAACTACTCGGCGAAGCGCTGACTGTTGTTTTATTGCTTTTTTGACCCACTTCCTTGAGGGCTTCGCTTAGTGGAACAAAAAGTGATATACATCGTTTTGGTTGATCGCCAAGTATATGACTATGCTTAGGTGTTCTTCTAAAGCTATTTTTTTTTGTTCCAGTTTTTTTCCTAAGTGGCCATGGTTACACTAAAACTTCAAATACCAGAAACTTAAGAGTTTTCATCAAATATAGAGATCAAATGAGCATTTGAGGACACTATATCGAATAAAATAATACCCAAAATGAGTCCAATTTGAGGACTTATCCACTCCCCTACTTAACTTTGCTTGTATTCAAGTAACTCAAGTTTAGTAGTTCAAATAAGATGTCTCAATTAGTGCTACACAAAACATAATTATGAACATACACAACAAGATTCAATTTACTCATGCAAAGATTAATAATATACTCTAAGTTTCAAGTTGTAATACACCAATACCAAAAATTCTTCTGCTCGCAATTCTAGCTTCTCATGAAAGTTGAAGCTCAACAAAAGTATCTAAATGCCTCACACAAAGAGAATTCAATATTCACACACAAGGATTAATCAATTTAAGTTCAGGAAAAGATGTAACACTTACACTCATAAAGAGGAATAGCAAGCATGTTATCACCCATAGGTTTTCCTTTAATTTCTAATCGATCGTGAGTTCGGCTTACTCTAGATAAAAAAGGTCTTACTATAGCTTTTTATAGGGCTGAGTTATCACATCCGAGGAGAACCCCCTAGACGTAACCGGAGTCGTCATCCTCTTTGAGGACTAAGACTAGTCTCTAAGCTTACATCATTACATTTATATGCCGAAAACAGGGAAAATTTAAAAATTTTCATTACTTCTACATTGAGGTTTACATTGACCTCTCCATGCACATAATATCTATATCGAGTATACATATACCCTTCATATAGAAAGATTACATAGTCTCCCACTTTCATTGCACATAGATATATAAAGTATAGCATAGTCTCAAATAGATGTCTCATCTTATAATCAACAAACAAGATTATAACTATTTGGGCTTAGCTCATACTTCAATGATAGAAGCCACATATAGGCTATTACGACAACGTCTCAAATAAAAAGGAAAGAACATAGAAGTCTTTAACTAAAAAAATATTAGTGGCTTGATAATACATTCCAAAAAACTTGGGAAATTTCCAAGTAGTCTTCAATGTCCTTCAACTAAGATCAACGACCGATCCCTACAATTTTTTGTAAATACAAACATGGGGTATGCACACTTATACTAAGTATAAGTATAAGCACATAAAACACTTTAAAATCATGCTAAAGAGGACATCTATTTAAAACATGTCAATTTATTTTGAAAATCCTTATGCACATCCAAGAATCCAAATAAATTAATGAGCACATAACTCTTAAGTAAATGCCATGTACAACATAAGACCAACATCATCAAGTATAGACAATTCAATACATATAAGAGGTCATAATATCATAACATAATTAAGACCCTTACCCACAACCCATAATTTAGCCTACATGTGCAATGACCAAGTAAAGCCTCAATACTTAATCAAGTAAAATAAATAAAGGATCATATGCAATGCCATAATATAGCATTAAGAGTAATCATCATCAAATTTAGCAATATAGACTAATAGCATGTTCATAAATGAAACTAACAAGACATAAGAGCATCAACATGTAAAGTAATCATATTCATAACATATACAGTTATAATCATATTCATATATAAGAAAAACCTTCTAAAGGTTCCTTCAATGCAAACTATTGCAAGGCATAGGTAGAGTTCCATACTCCTACATAGGCTAAGTCAAACCTCTTATGTCACCTTAGTAGGTTTGTATTTCATTACTTTATTTTAGTTTAGAAAACACTTGCCGTAACTGACAGTGACAACAACAGCTTAGTGTAGAATCCAGTGTTGTAAAACCTTACACCGATGGAAGGTGGTCTACCGACCAATGTAAAACCAAACATAAAGATAGCTTTCTATTTGGATCCACTAGCTAATCTTTGTATGAGGGCATCATAGTTCAAGAACTAAGAGATAGGTATGAACACTATACATGCCACTTGTCATTTGGAGCCTCATTGCGTGGGAATCAATAAGATATGTATCCCTCATAGGGGAGTCAACAAGTCATGTTGAACTATAGGGTGAGTCTTCCTTTATGGAATGTCAACACCTCCCATTTGTCAAGTTCACTTGGTGCTAAGATAAGTCCCTTTTGAACTGTCTTTAATTAATCATCCTAGAATAAGGTAGTTGATAGGTTCTATCACTTGTATAATCATAATCATAGTTCTATAGTAATTGTATAAGTATTGTCCTTTAATTAAAATTCACACATGTGAGATTTGTATAACATCATCATCATGTTACAATAACTCACATAGGTACTTAGTAACAAACCTTATATTATTTAATCTTAAACATTATATCACAATCAAATATTCAAGACATTTCAATTCATCATACCAACACCTACTAAAGCTAATAACAAGTTATGCTTCAATTAAACTACATCATCAGTCACAAGCCATCATAATTGAAGTAAAGTAAGGATCATAAAGACTTACTTAATCTCATTCAATATCCATAATCATGGTCTTACAATAAACCAACCAATTACATCTAACAATAGGTGTAGTATCATCAATCAATAGTAACTTACACAAGAACTAGGTTAGTTGCATCATTATTGTCCAATTAACATCAATACATAACCTAGGGTTAAGGGGGATAGGGTTCATCTTGAATTATTCAATAAATTGAACCAATACCACACTAATAATGGCAAAAGCAATATAGAATAACATTTTTAAAATAGATGACCTAAAGCTACAAAAAACATTATTCAAATTAAAGTCAAGAATTCGTCCTGAGCAAAAACATATGTGATCCTCAACCTACCACAATAAAAAAATCCTTAAATATTAATCACGACAGTTTCTAGAATTGATGAAAGATAAGATAAATAAAGGGGTGCAGAAAGGTCATGTCTATGAAACCTCTTTATCAGGTGGGCATCAATACATAAAGCATCTACCTAAAATGAAACAATTGTTCGTGGAGTATTGTTATCTTGATTAACATTGTTTCCCTTTGCTTTATCCTCTACATAAAGATTAGACATAATAATCTTATCTATCTTATGAGCTACTTTGAAGGCCCTTATTGCATTAAAGAAACCTCAAGCACATGGAAGCACATTGGGGTCTATGAGAATTAGGTTCTTTGCCCTGGATTCCTTGGTTTATTTCCTATATCTGGAAAAATCCCCTTTCATTTCATCGTCTATAAATTATCGCTCTCTTACGTTTCTGGGTGGATCATTTCTTCCTGCGACTTTTGGTCTACCCATTTCTGGAAAGAACTTCGATGAAAAGTTATAAAATAATTCAAACAGAAGAATGATGCTTCTTGTAATATCGTGATAAACGAAACTAGCCTATAGTCAAAGCGTCTATGAATCAAAGAAATAAAGTAACCCAAACAAGGTAGTGAACTAGTAACTAAACTAGAATAGTTGTTCTAGTTAGTAATAGTTTGAGAAATTATAGAATCAAAGCAATCTAAATTTAGTTTATGACACCGAGTTGTCAAATATCAAAATGGTTTGACAGGAGTAGTAAAAACAACAACAAAAAAAAATAGGGAATCAAGAATGGGGTGAATTTCTTGTGGTGCGAACGCAATATATGTGTAAGTGAACCGTTGGGTACATGTTTTTTATAGGAAATTTTCAAGATACAGATGACGAGGCTAAGCTTTAGGTGAAATTGAATTCCCTCTCGGGGAACTTACCCTATATAAAATGGGTTCCTCTTGGACACTCACTCGTCTAATAACGACCTGCCTACGCGTAACATACACCTACATATAAAATAATTAGTGCTAGAATATGTGACTAGTGTTCAAACTCTCGGGATGAACCTCATGTCGCCCCACTTTTTAGGACGTCTGTCTAGTGGTCTTGGTTTTGCGACCTCTCTCTCGAGAAAGTAAAAAAATATGGGTTGTTTTGTATTTCAAATTACAAACCCATTAACTTAAACAATAACAAATAGATGAAATCACCATTAAAATGCATCTGACCTATCATCAAGAAAGACCACACAATAATATCAAAACATATTTTCTAAATCACTCCCCAATAATGGGCTTTTTAGGAACACATCAAGCAATAACCAAATACACCTAAATTTGTAATGAACTAAAATCTATAAAATAAATTAAACCTAAATATGATCAAGGAAGAATAATGGAGAAGAACCACTCCAATTTGAAGAAGAAGACCTCATTTCTTCAAGTCTCCCACAAAGACCTCTCAAACTTGAGAGAAAAAATATTGAACATAAGAAATGTTACGACCCTCAAAATGAAATAGGTAAAAATACATTTTTACATGTATTCCATAAGTTAATGATTAGTTAAAATGTGTATTTTAGCATTGGAAGTTATTTTCTTAGGTGTGGAAGTCAAACTTCAAAGGACGACCAATACGGTGGGAAAGTAGCCTTATGTGTGTGCTAGTGTGTCATGTTTGTTGTCCGTGTTTTAGGGGTTACATGGTGTCCCTAGTACCTATTGGTACATACAAAAAGTCTAAATGTTTGAGTACGACTCCTAGAGTACCACCCTAAGGATACCGAAGGAGGACCCAAACATTGATAAAGGAAGGTGCCAAAGGAAGCATGCACAACCTGAATGTGGAAGACCATCTCGCCTCGCGCGCCTTAAAATGAAGCTTCCTGTGCATTGCGCGAGTGGCATGAGGTTCACTGCCTCAAAATGTTTAAAGTCAATTATCATGAGCTTTCTCTGCTACGCGCAGCCACTTCCTAGATTTGGTCGCTTCGATTTTATGTCAAATTCGAATTTGGTAAAAGTTACAAATATTTTAGAGGTCTTTTCGGATCTTTGGGATTATTTATAGAGGGTTGTAGGTCACTTTAAACACCATTTCACCTATCAAATCAAACCATCAATTACAAATCAAAATCTTTCCAAAACCTTTTTTTTGAAAACCATCCATTTTTATGAAGCTTCAAGATCCAAGGAAGAAGATCATTTCTTCAAATTTTTTCACGAAATTTCATGGTTTTCTTCACATCAAGGTATGTTATTTTATACTTGAACCTTCTTTCATTCTAGGAATCACTCCAATCAAAAAGGATTTTCATGTTCCAAAATCTTCTATTTTTTACTCTAAGCATGAGTCTTCCTTGAACCTTCTTTCATTCTAGAAATATTATTTTGTGATGTATTGATGGAGAAATTGAGATAAAAGTAGTAAAGGCTTGAATGAAGAGTAAGTTCTTCTATCTAGATTAGCCTTATGGTGAAAAGATCTTCAGTGGTATGGTGCACCTATGTTGGCGGCATTTATTTGAATTATATCAATATGTTTAAGTATGTGTATTGTGAGTACGGCCTTGAAGTGAAAATATTTGAAGTTAAGTGATTATTATGATGTATATGCATGATATGTTAGGATGTCGAAAATGTTTATCTTTAAGAGATTATGTCTAACTTAAGTATATCTATATGTGAAGCATGATCATGTGTGATGTATGATGAATGTAGGTATGAACATGTAAAAAATTCAATGTTATGAATTATGATAATCATTTGGAAGGTGTACTCACATATACTCATACACACACTTTCAATGAAGTTATGAATCACATGGGATATTTGTAGGGTAGATACTCTTCATTGTTAGGGATAAAGTTTCTAGAACAACCCTACTATTCTTTTAGTATAAAAAGGGGAAATTTTGGGTGAACACTCTTCTTGAGATAAGATGAAATGTTTAGTAGCAACCTCACTATTCCCAAGAGCTTTCCAAGATAGGTTGGATGTTGGATACCCTTCGTTAGTTGAGATATGGTATCCAAAAGTATCCTCTATGGAGAAGTACCCTTCGTGAGTTGAAATGTAGAGCTAAATAGTTATCCCTTAACCTATAGTGATAGAATGTTAAAGACTCTGCGGGAAAATAATGCTTGGCACCGAGAGGATCTGAAGAAGAGGTGGGTACACTTCGTATGTAGAGATGATGTACCCAATGTACCTCTTGAGATGAGTGCTCCTCTCTAGAAGATGAATGATTCACTTAGAATCTATATCCTTATTCCTTAACTATGTATCTGCATAGGAATAGCTATTGGAAACCCTATATAATGGATTAGGAATGACCCTACCTTTGGTAGGTAGGGATCCCTCATCCGATAGAGGTTAATACAAGGACTCCATATCTAGATCTCACGGTCTATATGGGTTAAAGCTAGCCCCTACGAATGAATGTTATGAACTAAGTTGTATTAAGAGTAAACTACATAGGAAAGATAGTGGAACGGGACATTATCTATCTATTCTGTAGGCATTTTGAAGGAGTCTTGGTGTGTCTTCTTATGGAATGTATTAATGGGTCATTATATGATGAAATGAAGCATGATGACCATATGTCTAAGGTTAATGAAATTATGTGACTTTATGTATAATGTTTATGAAGTATGTTGAGGAATTGCATAATTTCATGAATTATGAAGGTCTTATGTCTAATATTAATGTAGCATGTTAATTTGATATCTTGTATGCTGAAATTTATGTGAATGAACTTATGGATGTGATGTGCCTAGTATTGGGTGATTCCTAAGGATCATTAAGTGGAACTAGTAGTATTGGATGATACTTTGACATTGCACTAAGTTTATCATGGGGGTTATCTTTGAGGATGATTTCATGTGAAGTTCCTAGGTATATGTATGTTCCTCTATTTTCTTTAGTATTGAATGTTTACTTATTAAATGAAATGAACTATGCTTGTCCTTGGTAGTCTTAAAGATCACTTGGGTGTGTATTGAAGAGATTGTATGGGCGAGCTCTTCATGTCTTGCTTAAGTTAGTCTGAGGATAACTTGGGATAGGGATAGTTATTTTTTAGTGGGTTTGCTATAAGTATGTCTTTATGTAAGGAATATAGAAGTTTTACCTTATTTGTAAAATGATGGTTTATATGATGTTTTGAAATATTGGATCATAAAGGTTTTATGAAAATAGCATGACTTGTATGTTTCTACTAAATTGTATCTTTTGCATGGTTTTACATCATATCATACTTTGAACAATGTCTGTACTAACCCCATACTTTTCCATACTTATGTGGTTTTGTGACTAGATGAGTAGATGTGAATCTGAGTTTGGAAAACTTTAATGTGATATATTGCCATGTGTGATCTATTTGATTAGAGTTATTTTGATGGGAAATTTTATTGTGGTGTAGTTCTAGCATTATGAGAATTATATTGGTAGAACAAATTCCTTTTTGGGAATAATGAGTTCTCTTGAAGCTATATGCTAGTAGAAAGCTATGATGTAGATGTGAGTAGTGTTGGATGAACGGGGAAAATAATAAGAGTAGGAAGTTTCCATTTTTAATGGATAATGTTTTGTAGTTGTCCTTGTGTTGGATTGAAGTTCTTATGTAGGCTTATCCCTAATAAGGAGGAATTATAGTAGGTTTGCCTATGAAGGTAGTTTTAAGGTTATTCTAGCAAATGGTGGGATTCATATAGCTGCAATGTTGGTTGGCAAATGAATCTACCTTAATGGGTTGAAAAGAAAGAGCAAATTTTCATTCCATGAGTTTAAGTTATGTTGTGCCTTAGAATTGAATAAGGTGATGTTTAAGAGAGTTTGTCTAATCTTAAATCCTAAGAGGATGGTGTTATGCTTGACATGTAAGGTTGAATTTTAATTTTGATGTTCATAAGTTAAGTTAAGTATGACTTTTTAACCTAGAAGAATATAGTGGGACTTTTAAGTGTGAGGTCTTGAAGATGTTTCGTAATGGTCTTAGCAATAAATTGATGAAGATGGGCAAAAGATCTAATCCGGAGTAGAGGCCCTTGTAAGTTATAGTTTATTATGGTTGTTTATATTTTCCTTAGATGAGTTTACCCTATGTGGGGTAATAAGTTGAGTAGAAAGGTAGTTGATATCCTTATCCTTTCCTTTTATTCTTACTCCAGCTTGAGATAAAAATCCTTAGCGGTTTGGTTATGTTTTGGAATCGTTCATATTTGTATGAATTGCTTTTCTCCTTATGATTATGAATTTCTTTGATGGTATATGAGTTGCATGCTCCTTATAATATAATATTTCACAAGTAGATTTGTAGAAAAATATATATTCCTCATGTCAATGTGTAGCTAATGATATTGTTTTAATAGCTTCAAATCATTTATTATTATGTGCTAACGCGTGACTTGAAATTTATTACATGTTGAGATATATGATAATATGATGAGCATGTCTAAATTTTTAGAGGGTAGTTCCTTCAGAAATGAAATGAAAATTCTAAAGTAAGTATGTGCTTTGAATTGTGGAATTTTCTCGAAATCTTCTTATGTTGCTTCAAATGTGTAATGATATGATGTCAGTGTTCGTTGTATGTTTGGTGTATTGATTATGAATTTTATGACCATGATGATATATGTGGTATGCATCTAGTTATGACCTTGAAGTCCTTGAATGTCTTTAATATCATTTGAGGATGAATGTTTTTCCAAGTAGGCGAGAGTGTTACGACCCTCAAAATGCAATAGGTAAAAATAGAGCTTTGCATGTGTTTCATAAGTTAATAATGAGTTAAAATGATGTATTTTAGCATTAAAAGTTATTTTGTGAAGTGTAGAATTCAAATGTCAAGCGACGACCAAGACGTTTGTAACTAGCCTTGTGTGTGTGCTAGTGTGTCCTTGTTTATGGTGCAATTTTTAGGTGTTTCATGCTTTCTGAAACAAGTGGGGATGACCCTAATACCCGTAGGAACATACTAAGGGTAAAAACCTTTGAGTACAACTCCCCAGGAACACCCTAAGGGTCCCCAAGGAGGACCCAGACGTTGGAGAAGGATGCCGCCAAAGGCATCGTACAGAACCTAACCGTGGAAACCACCTCGACTCACGCGGTCGGCACTGAAGCAACATATGCATCGCGCGAGTGGCAAAAGGTTCACTGTCTCAAAACGTTGAAAGGAAAAAATCAGGAGCTTCCTCCACGACGCACATCTACTTCGTAGATTTCGTCGCGTCGTTTTAAGTGAACTTAGAATTTGGGAAAGGGTCCAAATACTATATGGGTCTTTAGGGAACTTTGGGGATTATTTGTGGATGGTTTTAGGAACTTTAAACCCCATTTCACCCATCAAATCAAACCTTCAAGTTAAAATCAAAATCTCTCCAAAACATTTTTCTCCAAAAACCTCAATTTGTAAGAAACATCAAGATCCAAGTAAGCAGGTCATTTCTTCAAGTTCCTTCACCAAATTTCGTGGGTTCTTCACAATAATGTATGGTAGTTAATCCTTAAACCTTCTTTAATTTAAGGAGCCACTCCAAAGAGATTTCAAAAAGGATTTTCAAACTCAAACCTCTTCTATTTTTTACTCTAACCATGGGTTTAGCATAATAACGTTTTAATGAATGTATTATGATATTATCAATGTAAGGTGAGGATTTCAAGGTTAAAAAACTAAATAAACCATGCAAATTCAATTTCTCAACTTTGGCTTATGAAGTCAATTTTACTTACATGATTTGATAATGTTAGAAATACTGTTTTGTTTATTCTTATAATGTTATTTAGCTACTGCCATAAATGCTATTTAATGATGAATTGATGGAGAAATTGAGAAAAATGTGGTAAAGGCTTTGATGAAGGGTAAGTTGTTCTGTCTTGCTTAGTTATTATGGTTAAATCATCTTGAGTAGTATGGTTCTCCTCTAGTGGTGGTATTTATTTGAAGTATATGAATATGTGTAAGTATGTGTACTGTGAGTATGTCCTTGATGCCAAAACAGGTGACGTTAAGTGATGATTATGATGTATATGCTTGATATTATTTAGGGAGTTAGAAATGTGTGTCTTGAAGAGATTATGTCTAAATGAAGCATATGTATATTTGAAGTATGATAATGTATGAATTATTATGAATGTATGTATGAACTTCTGTAGAAGTCAATGATATGAATTATGATGATTATGTGGAAGTTGTGCTCACTCAAACACTTTGAATGAAGTTATGAATGAAATGGGGGATTTGTAGGGTAGACACTCGTCATGAGTAGAGATCAAGTGTCTAGACTATCCCTACTATTCCTATAGTATATAAAGGGGAATTTTGGGGTGAATCTGTAAGTGAGTTGAGATGAAGTTTATAGTAGCAGCCTTAATATTCCTAAGAGCTTTCCAAGATAGTTTAATGGTTTGATACCCTTCGTGAGTTGATATGTGATGTCCAAAAGTAACCTCTAGAGATAAGTACCCTTCGTGAGTTGAGATGTTGTGATAAATAGTTATCCCTTATCCTATTGTCGTTGAATGTTTTAGACTCCGTGGGGGAGTTATGATTAGCACCAAGAGGATTTGAAGAAGGGGATGGTACATTTCATGAGTAGAGATGATGTATCTAATGTACATCTTGAGATGAGTACTCCTCGTTAGAAGCTGAATGAGTCACGTAGAAGCAATCTCCTTACCCTTAATTATACGCCCGCATAGGAGTATCTATTGGGAAGTCCATGTAAAAACTCAAGAATGACCCTACCTTAGGCAAGTAGGGATCCCTCATCCGTTAGGATTTTGCTTTTTCTAATTCGAACAACCCAGGGGCTAAGCAAAAGCCACAAGCCTTATCATTTATTAAGGTCAAAAAGTACATAGAGGGGGAAACAAACCTTACCAGCAATCCTAAGGTAGGTTATGATTTCACAAACCTACTAAGGTTAGTCAACTAAAATCGATACATGAATTTGTATTAAAAAGAAACTAAGAATATATAGAGGACTCCTCCTTAATACATATTTTCAAAGAATGCACAAACGAGGGACACTCTCCCCTTTACAATAAAAGGTCTATAGAAATTAAAGAGCTTACCAAAATAACTACATTAAACAAAACGTAATTATTATATCTACGACAAATGACATTATCTATCTTACTTACTACACAACATGTAAAGCATAAGGTATTTGTAAAATAGACCATTCACTATGACATACATTTTAATTTCACAAACCTCTACTTCTATATCTTTTGATTAGTCTATTTGTATTTCTAGACTGAAGATTATGTCTAGTTGCCTTCCTTCCTCTTGGTGAAAACCCTTGTTTGTTTTTGACATCTTGTATTTCTTCTTCATATTCAGTGTAAAAAGTGGATTAAAATTCTTCTTCATCTTCATATTCAGTGTAAAAAGTGGATTAATACTCTTCTTCATCTTCATTAGTGTCTAAAGATCGAATATCTTCATCATACTCATCATTAGACGCTATATGACTATATTCATCCACTTCTTCAATCCTCTCTAGTTGTCGTTGTTGTTCAATTTCAAGCTGTGTGTCATGCTCTTTCTCTGTCTTTAGTTTTTTGCATCTCTTAATTTCTTGCTCAATATTGAATTTGATTTGTTGTTATTATTTTGAGGAGAACTTTCTTCAACCTCTTTTTGACTATCCTCACCAAGTTGCTGCCTTTTGTTGTTATCTACAGGGGACTGTGTTTGAATTGATAGTTTATCATCATCTCACTGTCGAAGAGAGGCTGAAATGCTACATTCTCCTTCCTGCATAACATCAACCAACCCTTTTTGTTGTATTTCTTCCTTCTGCAAAACAATCTCTATACCTTATTTAATTTCAAGGTTTTCACTTCCTTCAAGATCTACACAAATTTTATTAGTTTCACAAATAATAAGAGTGTGCTTTGATTGAGGAGGAGGTAACACATACTTGGTACATATAATACATTGTGTACATTACCTATATTAATTTGTGCATAGCATGCATAGCATGCATGGCATGCATGACCTGCATGGCCTACGTGGCCTGTTGGCTATAAATTCTAATCTGCGTGCACAATATTGGCTTTTGTAACTGGATGTATCTCTTGTTGCTACAGATTTCTAGCTTCCCAAACAGCATTGGGAATACCCTACCTGATGCATTGTTGTTGTATTTGTTGTTGTTTGCTTACCCTGCTGCATTTTCCCTATGTTGGTTTCTGCATGGAGTATATAGTTTTGTTGCTGCAAATTCTGAAGTTTCATGCCTTCTTCTATTGCTTGCATGCTAATTTCCAGCTTAGCTATACCCTGTTCCTGTTTATCTAGATCAATAGAAGTGTTAGAAGTAGGAACATTACATGTTATACCTGTTTTTTTTGGAAATCATCCTTTCTGCAAAACATCTGGCTACTGTAAATCCTTATCTTTCAAGGCAGTCTTAGGGACTCGTTCTTGCTCCTTATTTCGCTTTGTTTTCTTTTGTTCCCATTCTTGTCCTTGAACTGTTATTTCCTGAGCCTATTGTATCAATGTCATGTTGCCTGCAGGTTGTATTCCTTGCTGCAATTCAACTGGAACACTACCAGATTTGTGCTCTGCATTGGCCTTGGTTCTTTTTCCAGCTTCCAACTACTTCTTTTGATATGATTTCTCATCCCTTAATTTGACTTTACACTCATTGATCATGTGGCATTAGTGCTTACAATAAGGAAAATAGGTGGGTAAGTTCTCATATTCAATACTTTGTCATTTAACTTTCGTCAGATCCTCATCATTATACCCAAGCCATACATATTTAGGTCTAACTTTTGTGAGGTCCAATGGAAAATCTTACTCTTTCCATGCTACCCCTTATTTTATTGATAGTAGCATTATCCAAATATAAAACCTTTCCAACATGGGTCAACATAGCAACCAAAATTTCATTGTAATAACAGTGCCAAGGTAATTCCGGCAGTGAAATCTAAACTGGCATAAGAGGTGTTTCCTCAATTGGTTTAAAGGTAGGTGTCCATGCTTGAATTCTTATGGGTTATGCCTCGATTGTTATTATTTGTTTAGTCAAAACAGTTAAAAAATCAAGCTCATTATCTAAGTCAATATATACATGTCTAGCATTAAAATAAGCTATCGGACAATTGAGTTTAATTGATAAAGCTTTGTCTAATTAGTTTGACTTTAGGCATAGTATTACTAAACTCACCAATTAAATTAAATTTACATCTATCAACCCATTTAATCATGAAGTCTACTTCATTAAAATTGACAACAGATCGATTCTTCTTAGTAGTGTATTTAGGAGTCTCAAACAATAATAGGGTAACAGTTTTGGCTTGATTAACTCTATTTCTAGCGACATAGGACTGAATAATTGTGATAGGAGTTGGTTCTTTCCTATTTTTTTGCTGCTCCTTATTATGAACATAATCGTGTTGCGCTTTCCCAATGTATTTAGTCTGGTTAGTATGCTTCACAAAATTATTCAAATTTGAAGAAATGGGTTATGTTAATATTGAAGATGTTGAATCACAGCTCCATCTTGTTTATTTACACCCGAACCTCTTTTCTCAGTATTCCCAGTAACACTACCCACAACATTTAGACCAACCTTAACACTATCTATAATTTGTGCATTGTTACAAACTGTAGTAGTTTTAGGATAAGCTATCTTACCAGCTTCTGATCCTTCATCATTCTTATGTACATGTAAATTTCCTTGCCCTGGTTGGATATATAAATCATATCCATGAACATCTTTATGATGTTGGCAGGCAGAATTAGACACAACTTCCCATGTACTTGGATCAACAACTTTGTCTTATTTTGGATTGTCGTGTTCTACAATTATTGACAAGAAACTGATGCCAAATTCTACCATAGCAGTTGTTGCATCTTCAACCCTATTCTTGATACTTTTGTGAGGATTTTCTTAACCTGCAAATTACTAGCATCAAATATAGTGATATAAGGATAATCAAGAGTTACATTAGGATTACAACCTTCATCTCTAAGAACAATTCCTCAATATTTTTCATCTCCAATGATGATCAAAGCTCCGGTGGCGCCACCTAACCCTTGTAAATCATCGATTCCAACTGCTATTTGATTCAATTTTTCAATATAGTGTTCACCCTAATAAGTAGACCAATCCCCAATACATCGATTAATCCTTCCTTCATTAGAAATCAATTAATTTTTTATGTTTTTATTCCGCGGTTTTCTTTCCAATTGGTCTCTATTTTTGTAATGCGATTTCACATTTGGAGTGGCGAAATCAACTGATTTTTCTGCCGAAGATGAATCTTAAGATATAGATTTCATTTCTTCCATAATTTTTCATGCCTATTTCAAATCCTTTCCTAAGTATCTACTGCTTCTTTGAACCCCAACATCGAAACTTCATATGATAAGTTTGTGGAATCACCTTGGACTTGTGGATTATTCGTTGGCTGTCATTTCTTTACTGGCGGCGGATGGAAAATTTCAATTAATGCAAAACAAGCTTTAGAGAGCACCGCAAGGTTTATATTTGGTAAGGGTTACTACCTTGATTAGATGTCTAGCTCTCAAGGTCTATGTCGGTTAAAGCAAGCCCCACAAATGAATATTATGAACTAAGTCTTCTAAAGGGTATACTACTTAGGGTAGATAGTTGAATGGAATTCTATATATGCATTGATGACTATATGTATAAGATTAATAAAGTAATGTTACATTATGTCTAATGTTCATTAAGTATGTTTATTCTATGCCTAATATTCATGAACTATGAAGGTCTCATGTCTAATGTTAAAGGACCACACATATATTTTCTTGTATGATGAAAGTTATGTGAATGATGTTATGGATGTGATATGTCTAGTCTAGGGTTATTCCTAAAGAGCATTCAGTGGAACTAGTAGTATGGGATGCTACTTTCTTATTGCACTAAGTGTAACTGAGGGGTTATCATGGAGGATGGTTTGATGTGAAGTTCCTAAGTATATGTATGTTCATCTAGTGTGTTTAGTATTGAATGTTGACTTGTTAAATGAAATGAAGTATTATTTTCCTTGGTAGTCTTAAGGATCACTTGGCCGTATAGTGAAGAGAATGTATAACCGATCTCTTCATGTCTTACCTAAATGATTGTTAGGATAACATTGGATAGAAAGAGTTAGGTGTTAAGCGGGTTTAGTATGTGTGTCTTTATGTGAGAAATATGGAAGTTTTACCTTATTTGTTAAATGCTGGTTTCTTAGATGTTTCGAAAGATTGGATCATGAACGTTTAATCCAAATAGCATTACTTGTATATTTAAACTGAATTGTCCCTTTTGCATGATTTTTCATAATGCCATAGTACAATGTTATTACTAACCCCATACTTTTCTATACAGTAAAAGTTTAGGTTGAAGTCAATGAAGGTTCCTAGAAGGCTAAGCTTTGGAGGTTGACTCTCAAGATATGGAATGTTCTCATATTTTAGAGGACATAGTCTTTGTTCCGTTAATTTCTTCCTTTAAAAATTTTAAAGACTTATTATGTACTTCCTTCAATGTAAAGGATCATGTCCCTAAGATATTTAAGATGGGTCTTTAAATTTGCTCGTGACGACGAGACTCTTTCTGTAGTATTTTGTAGAAGAAGTTTCTCATTTATATTCTTGTGAAATGTTTTAATTCCGCACTACTTTTCGTATATTATGTAATGAATGATATCTAGGAGGCTTGTGAAAGACCTCTGTGAGGTCGAGGTACGATGTGTGAGGACTCAAAAGTGTTCCCTTCTCCTAGGTTGTACTTGCAGGTTGTACCAAGAACTAAGTCTCAAAATTACAAAATTATTTCTCTATTTTCTCCTATATATAAAAAAATAATAAAGAGTTTAATATTTATTGACTTTAGAATTTATGTTGGCGAAATCTATTCACTGAAGTTAATCGCGAACATCGAGTGATTCAGTGATTCTCCCTTCTTCTAGATCATTGTCATTTGTGCTTTGCCTTCAACTATCATGCATTCTAGATCATTCGGTAGAATAACTCTACTTCGTTGAACTACTCGACGAAGCGCTGACTGTTGTTTTATTGCTTTTTTGATCCACTTCCTTGAGAGCTTCGCTTAGTGGAACAAAAGGTGATATACATCCTTTTGGCTGATCTCCAATTATATGACTATGCTTAGGTGTTCTTCTTATGCTGTTTTTTTTTTGTTCCTGTTTTGTTCCTAAGCAGACATGCTTACACTAAAACTTCAAATACCAGAAACATAAGAGTTTTCATCAAATATAGAGATCAAATGAGCATTTGAGGACACTATTTTGAATAAAATAATACCCAAAATGAGTCCAATTTGAGGACTTATCCACTCCCCTACTTAAAATTTTGCTTCTACTCAAGTAACTCAAGTTTAGTAGTTCAAATAAGATGTCTCAAATAGTGCTACACAAAACATAATCATGAACATACACAACAAGATTCAAATTACTCATGTAAAGATTAATTGTATACTCAAAGATTCAAGTTGTGACACACCAATACCGAAAATTCTTCTGCTCGCAATTCTAGCTTCTCATGAAAGTTGAAGCTCAACAAAAGTATCTAAATTCACTCACTCAAAGAAAGATTCCATATTCACACACAAGGATTAATCAATTTAAGTTTAGGAAAAGATGTAACACTTACACTCATAAAGAGGAATAAAAAGCATGTTATCACCCGTAATTTTTCCTTTAATTTCTAATCGATCGTGAGTTCGGCTTACTCAAGATAAAAAAGGTCTTACTATAGCTTTGTATGGGGCTGAGTTGTCACATACGAGGGTCTTACTAGCCTCTTAGCTTACATCATTATATTTATAGGCCAAAAACAGGGAATATTTAAAGCTTTTCATTACTTCTACATTGAGGTTTACCTTGACCTCTGCATGCACATAATATCTATATCGAGTATACATAGACCCTTCATATAGAAATATTACATAGTCTTCCACTTTTATTGCACATAGATATATAAAGTATAGCATAGTCTTAAATAGATGTCTCATCTTTTAACCATCTAACAAGATTATAACAATTTGCTCTTAGCTGATACTTCAATGATAGAAGCCACATATAGGCTATTACAACAACGTCTCCAATAAAAAGGAAAGAACATAGAAGTGTTTAACTAAAACAACATTAGTGGCTTTATAATACATACCAAAACACTTGGGAAATGTCCAAGTAGTCTTCAATGGCCTTCAACAAAGATCAACGACCGATCCCTACAATTTGTTGTAAACACAAACATGGGGTATGCACACTTGTACTAAGTATAAGTATAAGCATATAAAACACTTTGAAATCATGATAAAGAGGACATCTATTCAAAACATGTCAATTTATTTTGAAAAGCCTTATGCACATCCAAGAATCCATATAAATCAATGAGCACACAACTCCTAAGTAAAGGTCATGTACAACATAAGACCAACATCATCAAGTATAGGCAAATCAATACATATAAGAGTTCATAATATCATAACATAATTAAGACCCTTGCCCACAACCCATAGTTTAGCCTACAAGTGCAATGACCAAGTAAAGTCTTATAATCATACTTAATTAAATAAAATAAATAAAGGATCATAAGCAATGCCATAAATATAGAATCAAGAGTAATCATCATCAAATTTCGCAATATAGACTAATAGCATGTTCATAAATGAAACTAACAACATATAAGAACATCAACATGTAAAGTCATCATATTCATAACATATACAATTATAATCATATTCATATATAAGAAAAACCTTCTAAAAGTTCCTTCAAGGCAAACTAGTGCAAGGCATAGGTAGTGTCCCATACGCCTACCTAGGCTAAGTAAAAAGTCTTATGTCACCTTAGTTGGTTTGTAATTTGTTACTTCGTTTTAATTTAGAATACACTTGCCGTAACCAACAGTGACAACAACATCTTTGTGTAGAATCCAGTGTTGTAAAACCTTAAACTGTTCGAAGGTGGTCTACTGACCAATGTAAAAAAAAACATAAAGATAGATATCGATGTGGATCCACTAGCTAATCTTCGTATGGGAGAATCATAGTTCAAGAACTAAGAGATAAGTATGAACTCTCTACATTCCACTTGTCAATTGGAGCCTCATTGCATGGGAATCAATAAGATAAGTATCCCTCATAGGGTAGTCAACACCTCATGTTTAACTATAGGGTGAGTCTTCCTCTATGGAAAGTCAACACCTCCCATTTGTCAAGTTCACTTGGTGCTAAGATAATTCCCTTTTGAAATGTCTTTAATTAATCATCATAGAATAAGGTAGGTGATAGGTTCTATCACTTGTTTAATCATAATCAAAGTTCTATAGTAATTGTATAAGTATTGTCCTTTCATGAAAATTCACACATGTGAGATTTGTATAACATCATCATCATGTTATAATAAGTCACATAGGTACTTAGTAACAAAACCTTATATTATTTAATCTTACACATTATATCACAATCACATATTCAAGACATTTCAATTCATAATACCAACACCTACTAAGGCTAATCACAAGTCATGCTTCAACTAAACTACATCATCAATCACAAGCCATCAAAATTGAAGTAAAGGTAAGGATCATAAAGACTTACTTAATATCCTTCAGTATCCATAATCATGGTCTTACAATCAACTAGGTGTAGTATCATCAATCAATAGTAACTAACACAAGAACTAGGTTAGTTGCATCATTATTATCCAATTAACATCAATACATAACCTAGGGTTAAGGGGGATAGGGTTAATCATTAATTTTTTAATAAATGGAACCAATACCACACTACATTACCCTAGGAAGTCAATGAACGAATTAGAATAAATAAGACAAGTCTAATGATCAATTCATAGTCAAATTCCCATCAATTTACAATCAAGACCCATGATTTGTGGAATTGGGGAAATGAGCATGATCAATATGAAATTCAATTAACTAATATATATTAACCATCAATCTATACCTAATTAGTCATGAGTAATAACAATTAATAAATATCAATCATCAATTTGAATTTTAGAAGAAAACCCATTAGAATAGAAAAACTCTTAGAATTGGGTAATTCAGAAATCAACTTTGAAAGGACCTATTGGGAAAAGTAGTTCCAAGAGTGAAGAATGCATACCCCAACGAAGATTAATCCACAAAATTGAAGTGAAACCTTAGAGAAATTGGTCTTCTTCCTTCAATGGAGGAAAGAATTTCTATATTGGAATTTGATTTTAGTGTGTAAATGTGAGGAAAAACTTGTTGAAAATTAATATATAGACCCCCCATGAAATACCCAAAAGATCGCTAATTTTAGTTGACCCTTTAATGAAGTAAAACATCAAATCTAAATTTCATATTTTTGTTGGGGAACAAGACCGCGACGCGGAGCTATTCCCGCATGATTTTCCAATTTATTATTTGAGACAGTGAATTACACTACCTTCATATGACGGAAACATAATATTTGACCAAAATACACCCAAGTTTGCGATGCAGAGACTTTTCACCGATGTGTATTTTGGTTGTTGCCTTTGCAGCTTGAAAAGCCAAGTTTGGGGTCTTTTTGTGGACCTCTAAGGCGACCCTTGGGGGGTCATACATAAACATTTTCACTCTATGTACTATTTTTAACCTATTTAAAGTCACTTTACATGTTTTAGACCTCATACGACACATCTAAACCTTCCTGAAATCTAAGGACGTTCCACTAGATAAATTAGACTAGCTTACGGACGTCATGGATGTTTCTTGATGACTTGAATTCAAAAATTTCTAAATGGTTTATTACACTAGTTTAGGCCTTACGACATTGTTAATAACCTTAAATCAACATGTGAAGATCTAGTTAAGGTCATAGACTTTCGGAGTGATACATGAGTGCATAGGTATCGTCATTTAGACTCACTGACTTTTCTCTCCTAAGATATGGTATTTTAAAGAAATTTCCTTCTCTTCCTTTTATCAATTTTTGTCAAGTTCTTCTAAGTCATAATTTTAGTCGCCTCTATGGATTGCATGGAAACACAATTTCTTTCGTGCTTTTATTCCACAACCTTTTATTTTTCATTTTTTTCTTTTTCATTCCTTTATTATTGTCACGACCCAAATCCGGGCCGCGACTGGCACCAACACTTACCCTCCTATGTGAGCGAACCAACCAATCTAAACCTTAACATTTCAATATAATATAAACAGAAAGTAATGCGGAAGACTTAAACTCATAAGTAAAATCAATAATCAACTTCTATAACTCAAAAACTCATCATTATCCCCAGAATCTGGAAGTCATCGTCACAAGAACATTTATAATCAAATTACTAAACTAAGAGTATTCTAAGAAGCTAAAAATACATAAGAATCTAGTCCATGCAGAAAGTTCAAGGCATCATCACTTGAAGAAGAAGATCCAGTCCAAGCTAGAAGCGTTAGCTCACCCTGAATTTCCAATGTAGTAAGACTGGCTTGAATTACTGTTGAGTCGAAGATGATGGCACGTTTGCTACACTCCACAAATAAATAAGAAGAAAACAATAAAAGTAGGGGTCAGTACAAAACACGGGTACTGAGTAGATATCATCGGTCAACTCAAAATAGAGAACAGTATCAAGTAATATCATAAATCAACTATAAAACTCAACATGTAGCAACAACAAGCACTATAATCATCAATAAGTACCATCAAGTTCATCCATGAGGGCTCAAGCCTCAATACCATACTCGTTGGGGAATTAAGTTTATTAGATGTTGTATATTAATATCTTTCAAGATTCTTTATCTTTATTCCCCTCGTGTTGGTACGTGACACTCCGATCCTCATATACTATCCTGGTACCGGAACGTGGCACCCGATCCATATTCTATCCTGGTGTCGAAACGTGACACTCCGATCGTCATATTCTATCCTGGTACCGGAATGTGGCACCCGATCCATATTCTATCCTGGTGTCGGAACGTGACATTCCGATCCTCATATACTATCCTGGTACCGGAACGTGGCACCTGATCCATATTCTATCCTAGTGTCGGAACGTGACACTCCGATCCTCATATACTATCCTGGTACCGGAACGTGGCACCCGATCCCCTAATCTCACTACTTTCATTCATCAAGCCTTCTTTTATACCAAGGCATCATCATTAACAAAGTAGATTAGGGTTTCTTTTCAAGATTTGGGATTCAATAGCTTCATCATGCTCATTTATTCATAATTACATAATCACATCATTCATGCAAGCATACAATTAAGCATATAGAAGGGTTTACAATACTACTAACACATATCATTCACTATTAAGAGTTTACTACGAATAGCATGAAAACCATAACCTACCTCCACCGAAGAGTTGAATCAAGCAAGAATTTTCCCAAAGCTTCGTTTCTCCCTTCTCGTTCGATTCTCTCTCTCTCTCTCTTGTTCTTTCTATTTTCTTTATTTAAACCCTCTTTCTTTTACCCTAATTAGTATATAATTAAGAATAAAAGATGGCAATAATACCCCACTAATTAACTTAGGGTTACCTCTTTTAACCCCTCAAGAATTTTAGTTATTAATATAACACCACGAAATCTATAATTAAGGAAAGAAAAGTCCAAAAACGTCCCTTAAAACTTCACCAGAAATCCGACTCTGCCTGGGATTTGCGCAATCTGTGACGGGCCGTCGTGCCTGCGACGGTCCGTCCTGCAGGTTGTCACAAAGTTTAGAGAATGGATTTTTACTGAAGTCTCCGTGACGGTCCGTCACTCCCATGACGGTCCGTCCTGCCATTCCGGCACGAAGTTCAGAGAGTCAATTTTGAGTACCCAATTTCAGATTTTCTAAGTGTTTTGAAACGAGACCTTGTGACGGTCTGTCGTACCCATGACGGATCGTCGTTTGGTCCGTCGCCTCAGCCTGTTTTTCCAGAATTGAAGTTTGTTGCTTAAAACGACTAAACAGGTCGTTACAATAGATATCAATTTACCCATCGTTCGTCCCCGAACGATCAAAAGAAGGAAAACAAGGGCGAAAAGGAGTACCTGAATCTATAAACAGATGTGGGTATTTTTCTCGCATATCCGCCTCCTTCTGCCAAGTGGCTTCTTCAACGGGTCGATTCATCCACTGCACCTTGATGGATGCAATCTCTCTTGACCTCAACTTGCGAACTTCTCTATCTAAAATAGCAACGGGCTCCTCCTCATAAGAGAAGTTCTCATCAAGCAAAACTGAATCCCAACGGATAATGTAGTTTCCATCCCCATGGTATCTTTTCAACATAGACACATGGAATACCGGATGCACTCCGGATAGCCCTGGAGGCAAGGCTAACTCATAAGCCACCTCTCCTACTCGCTTAAGTACTTCAAATGGTCCAATGTACCTTGGACTTAGTTTACCCCTTTTACCAAACCATATCACCCCTTTCATGGGTGAAACTTTCAACAAGACTTGTTTGCCCTCCATGAACTCTAAGTCTCTAACCTTTCGATCTGCATATTCTTTTTGTCTACTTTGCGCCGCTAGAAGCTTTTCTTGAATAGACTTCACTTTTTCCATCGAATCCCTCAAGAGATCAGTGCCCCAAGGTCTAACCTCAAATGCATCAAACCAACCAATGGGAGACCTACATCTCCTACCATACAATGCTTCAAATGGAGCCATATCAATGCTTGAGTGATAGCTATTATTGCATGAAAACTCCGCTAAGGGTAAGAAGCTATCCAAATGACCACCAAACTCTATCACACACGCACGAAGCATATCCTCCAACACTTGAATCGTTCGCTCAGACTGACTATCGGTCTGGGGATGGAACGCAGTACTAAGGTCCAACCTAGTACCCAATTCTGCATGCAATGTTTTCCAAAACTTAGAAGTAAACTGCGTACCTCTATCTGATATGATGGATAGTGGAACCCCATGCAATCGCACCACTTCAAAGATGTAAAGTTTGGCTAACTTTTCTTCATTGTAAGTCACCTTGACCGGAATGAAATGAGCAGATTTAGTTAACCTATCAACAATCACCCAAATGGAGTCATACTTACCCATTGTCTTCGGAAGACCAACCACAAAATCCATTGCAATTCTTTCCCACTTCCATTCCGGAATGGGCAATCTTTGAAGTGTTCCTCCGGGCCTTTGGTGTTCATACTTTACTTGTTGACAGTTTGGACATTTGGCAATAAAATCCACAATGTCACGCTTCATTCTACTCCACCAAAAGTGTTGCTTTAGGTCACGATACATCTTGGTTGCGCCCGGATGTATAGAATACCTTGAACTATGAGCCTCTGTCAGAATAGTGTTGATCAAACCATCGATGCAGGGTACACATACCCTTCCCTTGATTCTCAAAACACCTTCCTCATCGATTTGTGCTTCCTTAGCCTCTCCTCGCAATACCTTATCTTGGATTCTGCGCAGTTTCTCATCATCGAACTGTCTTCCCTTAATTTTGTCAAGAAAGGAAGATCTTGCCTCCACAGAAGCCAACAATCCTCCCTTCTCATTTACTTCTAATCTCATTAAGTCATTAGCTAGAGTCTGAACCTTTCTAGCCAATGGGCGTCTACAAGCTTGCAAGTGAGCTAGACTTCCCATGCTTCCCGCCTTCCTACTTAAAGCATCCGCTACAACATTCGCCTTCCCCGGATGATACAAGATAGTGATATCGTAGTCCTTTAGTAACTCCATCCATCTCCTCTGTCTTAAGTTCAAATCTTTCTGAGTAAAGACATACCGATGGCTACGATGATCCGTATAGATCTCACACTTAACCCCATATAAATAGTGTCTCCATTGTTTTAATGCAAACACTACTGCAGCCATTTCCAAATCGTGGGTCGGATAGTTACGTTCATGCACCTTTAATTGCCTTGAAGCATAAGCAATCACACTCTTCTCTTGCATTAGTACTGCACCCAAACCAGAAGAGGATGCATCACAATAAACAATGAAGTTTTTACCCTCTACTGGCAAGGTAAGGATAGGTGTGGTAGTCAACAAAGTCTTGAGCTTCTGAAAGCTTTCCTCACATTCATCCGACCATACAAATGGGACATTCTGCTTAGTCAAGTTCGTCAATTGGGAAGCGATAGAAGAGAATCCCTTGACGAATCGGCGGTAGTAGCTAGCTAACCCAACAAAGCTCCTTATTTCTGACACATTAGTAGGTCTTACCCAATTCTTCACTGTCTCAATCTTAGAAGGATCCACCATCACTCCATCCTTAGAAACCACGTGTCCCAAGAAGGACACTGCATCTAGCCAAAACTCACACTTAGAGAACTTGGCATAAAGCTTTTTCTCCCTTAACATTTCCAATACCATTCTCAAATGCTCTTCATGTTCCTTCTTGCTCTTTGAGTATACCAATATATCATCAATAAATACGATTACGAAGAGATCCAAATATGGCTTAAAAATCCCATTCATCAAGCTCATGAACGCAGCAGGGGCATTCGTAAGACCAAAGGACATCACTACAAATTCGTAATGCCCATACCTCGTTCGAAAAGCAGTCTTTGGCACATCCGTTGCCCGTATTTTCAATTGATGATAACCGAATCTCAAGTCAATCTTAGAGAAGACACAAGCACCTTGTAACTGATCGAACAAGTCATCAATGCGAGGAAGAGGGTACTTGTTCTTTATGGTTACCTTATTCAGTTGTCTGTAGTCTATGCACATTCGAAAACTGCCATCCTTTTTCTTTACAAACAAAACCGGAGCACCCCAAGGGGATGCACTTGGTCTAATAAAGCCTTTGTTCAATAACTCTTGAAGTTGTGCCTTTAACTCTCTTAACTCCGCGGGAGCCATTCTATAAGGGGGTATAGAAATGGGGCGACTACCGGGTTCAAGATCAATACAGAAGTCAATATCCCTATCCGGTGGCATACCAGGAAGATCTGCAGGGAACACATCCAGAAACTCACGAACTACTGAAACCGACTCAATCGAAGGTACTTGGGTAGTGTCATCCTTGAGATGTGCCAAGAAAGCTAAACACCCTTTACTAACCATTTTCTTAGCACGAAGAAAGGAGATGTTACGTACCGGATTGAAAGTGTAGTTAACCTCCCACACTAACGGGTCTGTCCCAGGCTTGGCTAACGTCACCGTTTAGCATTACAATCCAAGATTCCAAATTGCGGAGAAAGCCAAGTCATACCCAGAATCACATCAAAATCATCCATTTCTAAGATAACCAAATCTACATAAGTGTTGCTCCCCACAAAGTTTACCAAACAAGACCTATATACCTTTTCAACTACCACAGACTCACCCACCGGTAGAGACACGAATAGGCATATCAAGTAATTCACAATGTAAATTTAGACCATTAGCAAATGAGGAAGATACATAAGAAAATGTGGATCCAGGATCAAACAATACAGAAGCCATGCAATCACAAACCAAAAGATTACCTGTGATGACAGCATCAGATGCCTCCGCTTCAGACCACCCAGGGAAAGCGTAACAATGGGCCCTATCGTTCATCTTCCGTTGCCCCTACCTTGTGGTGATGTAGTGGCTCCAGTTTGCCCATCACCTTGGCCGTTTTGGTGACCACCATTTCCTCGACCACCACGTCCTCCAGAATAACGGCCTCTGCCATGACCACCTCTACCTCTAACATTTGGAGGTCTGTAACTCTGTTTTGGACAATATCTCTTAATATGTCCAATCTCCCCACATCCATAGCACTCTCTGGGTTCATGCATAGGTCTCTCAGAGAAGTGTTGACCGGTCGGAGGTGGACCCCCAACTACAGTCTGTAGTGAAGACTGAATGGGTCGAACTGCGTAACTTCCCGAACCCTGTCCTTTAGTGTAAGAACCATTAAACTCACCTCCCTTTCGAAACCTTTTTGATGTCGATGTTGTCGTGAAGTCGTCTGTCTTCACTCCTTCCACTTCTATCACAAAGTCTACCACTTCTTGGAAGGATTTTGCCGTTGCCTCTATCTGTAAGGCCGAAATCCGCAATTCTAACCTCAACCCCTTCACAAACCGGCGAATCCGCTCTTGAGGACTGAAACAGAGTTGAGTGGCATATCTTGATAGTGCACGAAACTTAGCCTCATAAGCATTAACCGACATCCTACCTTGCTCTAGGCTCAAGAACTCATCCCTTTTCCTATCCCTCAAAGTCCGGGGTATATACTTCTCCATAAACAAACTAGAGAATGAGGCCCAAGTCATAGGTGGTGCCTCTATTGGTTGACACTCGATATGTGACCGCCACCACATTTTAGCGTTCCCTTGAAACTGATAAGTGAAAAACTCTACACCAAACCGTTCTACTATACCCATCTTGTGTAGTAGCTCGTGACAGTCAACCAGAAAATCATAAGCATCCTCCGATTCAGCACCCTTGAAGACCGGAGGTTTCAATTTCAAGAACTTACTGAAAAGTTCATGCTGATCATTTGTCATTATAGGCCTAGTAGTCAGACGTGGAAATGTGCCTATGTCCAATGGAACATCCATGCGGGGAGCCATAGTAGCCGCATTTTGTACTTCTGAAACCGGAGGTGTTGGCGCAGAAAACACTGGAGGTGCCTGACCTTGATCAGATAACCCGCTAAGATAAGCCAGAACCTGATTGATCATCTCTGGGGTAGGTTGGGGTTGCATTTCCTCATTTTGCACTTGTTCAGTTTCCCCATCCTCCCCTTCTCTTATTACTTCCTCAGTCGGTGGAGGAGTCACTGCCCTAGTATCAGATGGGCTAGGTGTTCGTCCTCTTCCCCTAGAGGACATCCTCCCATGACCTCTTCCACGGCCCCTCGCCGCTGTTCTTCCTCGAGCCACAGCCCCAGTGGCTGGCTCAGTTGTTTCTTGTCTGGGCGGTGTTGGTGTTGACGTAGTCGTTGCTCTAGTTCTAACCATCTGCGAAAGAGAGTGAAGATGGTCAGATACCAATTCGTATCGCCTAGATACCAATTGGACTCAAGTAGTAGCACGAAAAAAAGAATGAAAGAGTGTAATTTTCCTAAAGTCTTATAGCCTCCCAAGGAAAAGTAAAGGCGTCCCCCTACCGTTCTTTAAGACTCTACTAGACCTGTTCTTGTGTGATGAGACCAACAAACCTAATGCTCTGATACCAAGTTTGTCACGACCCAAATCCGGGCCGCGACTGGTACCCACACTTACCCTCCTATGTGAGCGAACCAACCAATCTAAACCTTAACATTTCAATATAATATAAACAGAAAGTAATGCAGAAGACTTAAACTCATAAGTAAAATCAATAATCAACTTCTATAACTCAAAAACTTATCATTATCCCCAGAATCTGGAAGTCATCATCACAAGAACATCTATAATCAAATTACTAAACTATGAGTATTCTAAGAAGCTAAAAATACATAAGAAGCTAGTCCATGCCGGATTCAAGGCATCATGACTTGAAGAAGAAGATCCAGTCCAAGCTAGAAGCGTTAGCTCACCCTGAATTTCCGATGTAGTAAGACTAGCTTGAATTACTGTTGAGTCGAAGATGACGGCACGTTTGCTACACTCCACAAATAAATAAGAAGAAAACAATAAAAGTAGAAGTCAGTACAAAACACAGGTACTGAGTAGATATCATCGGTCAACTCAAAATAGAGAACAATATATATCAAGTAATATCATAAATCAACTATAAAACTCAACATGTAGCAACAACAAGTACTATAATCATCAATAAGTACCATCAAGTTCATCCATGAGGGCTCAAGCCTCAATACCATACTCGTTTGGGAATTAAGTTTATTAGATGTTGTATATTAATATCTTTCAAGATTCTTTATCTTTATTCCCCTCGTGTCGGTACGTGACACTCCGATCCTCATATACTATCCTGGTACCGGAACGTGGCACCTGATCCATATTCTATCCTGGTGTCGGAACGTGAAACTCCGATCCTCATATTCTATCCTTGTACCGGAACGTGGCACCCGATCCATATTCTATCCTGGTGTCGGAACGTGACACTCCGATCCTCATATACTATCCTGGTACCGGAACGTGGCACCCGATCCATATTCTATCATTGTGTAAGAACGTGACACTCCGATCCTCATATACTATCCTGGTACCGGAACGTGGCACCCGATCCCCTAATCTCACTACTTTCATTCATCAAGCCTTCTTTTATACCAAGGCATCATCATTAACAAAGTAGATTAGGGTTTCTTTTCAAGATTTGGGATTCAATAGCTTCATCATGCTCATTTATTCATAATTACATAATCACATCATTCATGCAAGCATACAATTAAGTATATAGAAGGGTTTACAATACTACTAACACATATCATTCACTTATTAAGAGTTTACTACGAATAGCATGAAAACCATAACCTACCTCCACCGAAGAGTTGAATCAAGCAAGAATTTTCCCAAAGCTTCGTTTCTCCCTTCTCGTTCGATTCTCTCTCTCTCTCTTGTTCTTTCTATTTTCTTTATTCAAACCCTCTTTCTTTTACCCTAATTAGTATATAATTAAGAATAAAAGATGGCAATAATACCCCACTAATTAACTTAGGGTTACCTCTTTTAACCCCTTAAGAATTTTAGTTATTAGTATAACCCCACGAAATCTATAATTAAGGAAAGAATAGTCCAAAAACGTCCCTTAAAACTTCACCAGAAATCCGACTCTGCCTGGGATTTGCGCAACCTGTGACGGGCCGTCGTGCCTGCGACGGTCCGTCCTGCAGGTCGTCGCAAAGTTCAGAGAATGGATTTTCACTGAAGTCTCCGTGACGGTCCGTCCTGCCATTCCGTCACAAAGTTCCGAGAGCCAATTTCCAGTACCCAGTTTCAGATTTTCTAAGTGTTTTGAATTAAGACCTTGCGACGGTCCGTCGTACCCATGACGGATCGTCGTTTGTTCCGTCGCCTCAGCCTGTTTTTCCAGAATTGAAGTTTGTTGCTCAAAACGACTAAACAGGTCGTTATAATTATTTTTTAATATGCAGGGTTTCAAATTTTTTGCACCACCATGGTTTAAGGAATAGTTTTCTTGCACCTCTTGACTTCTCCCTCTTCTTTTCACCACACCTCCAACTTAGGCTTTGGTCCTAAGTTGTCTATTCTCTTTAAACCACAAATCAAGAGTATTATAGGTGGAAGATCAAGGTTCTTCCAAAGAAAGATAAGACTCAATGGGTGTTCAAAAGTGTTTCACTTTCACGGGTAACCCACACAAGAGGTATATGTCAAAGTTTGCTCAAACTCAGGTTTGTGGCACAAAGTGGAAAAATAAATGATTATGTTACCAGGTAGGCAATGTTAGGCATAATAAGGTCAAAAAGTGCATACAATCCTTCCTCAAACCAAGCACTACTCAGGATTTTTCCTCAATAACTTCCTACGTATCTCATTAAGATAAGAATCACGCATGCATAGCTCATGCAAATATGATATTAAAAATGAGCACAAACTATTTTTTTTACTTTTGGAAAAAATAATACCGAATATAAGAAGGGCTTGCTATGTATCTCATTAAGATTAAAATCAGGTGTGTGTAGTTCAGGCATATATGACTTTGAATATATGCACAAACTATTTTATTTTACTTTTGAATAAAAATAATACCGAAATCAAGAAACCCTGCCTACGTATCTCATTAAGATGATAATCAGGTGTGCATAGTTCATGTAGATATGAATATGAAAATATGAACAAACTATTTTATTTTATTTTTTGGGAAAAATAATACGAAGCCCGAGAAGGGCTTCCTACGTATCTCACCGCGATGAGAATCAGGTTCACGTAGTTCGTTAGATATGACTTTGAAAATATGCACATACTATTTTATTTTATTTTATTTTACTTTTTTAAAAAATAATATCGAACCCACGAAGGTATGACTACGCATATCATTAAGATGGGAATCAACTTTGTGTACTTCGTTAAGACAAAAGGTATAAAATTGTTCAGAAACATAGACAAACATAGAGTGATCCATGTAACTACAGTGTCCCTGACATTTATATTAGAGAGTATCTTCTGAATGTTTGCACTAATATGTTTTCTATCAACTTATCTATCATTTTTCTTACCGTTTGTGGAATGTGTTCTTTGAATTTTGACAGTAAATATTTGTTGTATTCTTTTCTGAATGGCTCTTGGATTTGTGTGTTCTCTCTATTATCCACGAGAATCACACATAATTTAAACAATCCCTGACTGTTGTTACGGACGGTTTTCCGACAAAAGCATGAGAACTATGTGATAGCAGGACCATAATCCATAAATAACAGCAAAAATTAATTGTGACATCATAGTCAAGGACTCCCATAATTTTTTTAACAATGAGTTATTATTTTCTTGTTAAATCCAAACACTCATTTTTCGTGAGTTTTTTTCCCCTAGTCATTCCGGACGAGCAATACCTTTAGACATTAAAAAAATAACTCAAAAGATAAAATTATGATTATGAAGCTCTTAAGAAAACTTTGAAATAATGGTCTATCACACAATATATACATGTGAAACAGGTATTTCACACAATACACAAATAATGAATGTATATACAATGTGCCTTGACTTTTGACCCGTCTCAAGAAAATGCGCTTAATTGAAGGTTTTGGCTTCGCTCTACATTAGCTGACTAAGAGTGGTTTATACAAGACCTAGTTACCCGAGTTGGGAAAGCGATGGGGTGAAGTATAATAAACGATGTTAGATGACCACAAGTCAATTATACGTTTACCACTTCAAAAGAATTCGAAGATGTTTCTAAAGGACAGTCGTTGGAAGAGACGTAACTGCCTTTGTCCTAATGCATTCTATTTTCCATTTGGTTTAAATTATGCCATTAAGTGCAATGTTAATATAATTACATTAAAAGAAATAATGAATAAACAACAAATACAATATACAAATAATCAGTGAAATATAACAAACACAAGGTATAACACAATAAAAGAATATTTTCCTCAATTTGAAAAAATGAATTCATATAGGTTACAACCTCCATGTCCCGAAGGAGTCGTCATTCTATTTACATCCCTACTCTATTCAAATAGGAAGAAATATCGCGGTGATTAAATAGATAATCAATTAACTCAGTTTTAAAAGATTTTAAAGAATAAATAAATTTTGAAGAAGTTTCCACCTAATTCCGGAAAAAACTAGAAAAACTATTAAGTGATCTATGGAACCATTAGATTCTAGCTAAGGGTTTGGTTATTCTAAAGGGGAGGTGTTAGGCACCCTTCAAAATACACAATTTCGGGTTCCAATTGAATTCGTTTATTTAAAGTAAGGAGGAAATAAAAATAATATACAAGTCTTAAAATATGCAAAATACACAAATAATAAGATAAAATAATAATATAAGACACGACCTAAAATTTACCTAACGTCAATCAAATACATAATAAATAATAAAATAGTACAATTCGCACTTTGTTTCAATAGTTCCAATGGACAGCATCTCCGGGTACCTTTAAAGAAACTTAGTAAAGCGTTAGTACCAAATATATATGATAAAAATAAATGAACTAAATTATAATTTAAAAATACAAATACGTCTTATTAACATGGAAGGTGTTAGAAATCAATTGTAATTTGTTCATCAGCAAATTTTAACAAGTAAATAATATAAACTTGATTAAATTTTCGCCTTTAAATGTTAGGGAGGCCTCAAAACTCGAGGAGAGATTTTCTCATTGGCCCTTTTTACTTACACTTCCAACACTAAATCGAATGAACCAATACTAAATAACATAAAAAATATCAACAAACAACACACAATTATCATGTGAAGCTAATAAGAACAATGTAAAATAACATGCAAAATTTGTTTAATAACTACATAAAAAAATTAATTGTAAAATAAAATAAAATAACCAAATGATCAACTAGCAACATAATTAGTAACAAAAAAATAATATAAAAAAATTTAAAAAAAAATTCTTGCACAACCTAACTTAACTTTATAATAAAGATGATATCAACATAATAGGTAAAATCAACTTCAATAACAACAAATATATTCAACCATAGTAAATACGGTCAAACAAAGTTGAAACATTATAGATTCAGATCTGGAAAGGAAAACATTAACAAATATTTTTTTGGAGTTCATGAGTTCCACCGTTAGAGACAAAGAAATCAGAGGAACAAGCAACATATATGAACATCAATAGAAAAAAAGAAAGTGACCGATTGATATGAAAATTGAAATAACAACAATCATAATTTAGTGTTCTCCGACCTATTATGAAAACAAGAATGAATTATAAGCAGCAAGAACTATCGAACATAAAAGATTACCAACTCCTGAGGTGAGGGCAGACTTGTTGGTTGAGGTTTTAGTGTGGAGTTCATTTTAAATTGAAAAAAGTGATTTATGGTGTTTTGGTGGTTCTACGTTGTTTAGGGCGTGGTAGCTTCTTGCGAGGTCATCGGAGGGGTTGTTGGGTATGACTTTTTAACTAGTTAGCCGAAGCATTAGCAAAAGACAAAAAAAATTGAGAAAGGGGAAAATGAGAAGGAATCCGGTTTTTCTAACGCCGTTCATCGATGCTTTAAGCTTCACGCCGGAAAAAATGGGAAAAACAAAGAAGGTTTTTGGAGATGTCGAGCTTGGAGCTTGCCGATGGTTTTTGTGGTGGTGTTTGGAATAGTTGATTCGGTGAAGACAAGGAAACTGGTGGTGTTTGGGTGGTTATTTGAAATAAAAAAATGGAGTGCTGAGGTTGTAGGATACAGGTTGGAGAGAGAGAGAGATGTTTGGGTAAGGTTTATGTTTTCAACTAGATTTCACGGGAAAAGTAAATCTTTTTGTTGCTAGGAAATGGAAGTAGGGGAGATATAAAGGGTTTGGTGGTGGTGGAAGGTGGAGCTCCTGTGAGATCACTGGAAAAATAATAAACAATGAAAACCCCTTATTTTAGTCATCTAAAGATTCTTATCCCTAAAAAAAGCTTCACCGCCTATTTTTTGATTTAATAAAGCCCTAAATAGGAAATTTTTATACAATGGGCCTAAGTCATGGTCTCAAGATTGATACTTCAAAAGTGTTTATTGATGAAATATCTTTATATGCAAATTATTTTTCGTTTTTGAATGAATTTTAAACTGTGCAAACTATCAAAAATGAATATAAACTGAGGTAACTAATTTAATGAATATAAAAAAAAGTAATGAATGTAACTAATGAAATGCAAAAATGTAATTTGAAAAATTTAATACAAAATTCTAAATTTTGATACATAGGATAGTTATCGGTAAAATTATTTTAAATTATAAAAAAATTATTTTGAACAATTAAATAAATAAAGTCACAAATTTTGAAAATTTTAGGCCAAAATTGGGTGTCAACATATCATAGCCAGACATTCATTTTATTCTTTAGCTGCACTATTGAAGTCATCAGTATTGATCATAACCGATACTAAAATTTGCACAAGAGTTGTAACAATCGCACAAAAATGAGGTGGCACAAATTTCAAAAAATAGGAGAAAAACCATTTCCATTCAAAACAATGAGTTAAAACCTTAAATATCCACAAAATAAGATCATAACAAAACAATAAGACAAAACCCAATATATACAAAAAAAAATATAATCACAAGAGGTATGTATAAAAATACCTCACCCCACTCCCAAAAGAAAAGGAGTTGCCCTCGAATGCAATTAATAATAATAAAAGTCAATAAAACTACAAAGCGAGAGGTAAAAATCATCCTTTCTACTCAGTCACTCAGTCTGTCGGGACATCAATACTTGGGTCACACTCTAGTCTTGGGAATCATTGTCTAGGGTAACGAAAACACTAGCTCCACTAGAGCCTTCCATTGATGTTTTTGTCAGCGATGTACAGAATAACTTATTTAAATATCATATGCTCTAAATCAGGAAAGTCCTCATAGATGGTCGTCTGATGCTTATCCTGAAAAACGACACTATCTTACGATATGCGTGTTTACGGTTGTTGTTAGTTTAATAACCCAATCAAGGGTTGGGGTCGTGTCCCAAGGGAGCAGTTTTTAGAGGATGTAGTTAATTAAAATTTTGTTATAATTAGTCGTAGATAAAAATATTTATGAATAAGAACTTTGTAAGTTTGGGGGGTGACACAAAAGTGGGGATATCGGATGGAAAGTTTTTCACAAGTAAAGTAGTAGCATTAAAAAATAGGGAAAAATTATGTACTGGGAGAAGTTCATGGGGTGTGACCGCAATAGAAGTTGAGATAAATAGTTGGGTACATGCTTTCGATAGGAAATTAGCAAGATAATAGTTACTAGGCTAAACTTTAACGGAAATAAGTTCCCTCTTGCGAAACTTTCCCTGTTTAAAATTTGTTCCACTCTGACACCCATTAGCCTCATGAAGTCTAGCCTACACGATTACCCATTCACTCTCTCGAGGTGAACCTTAGGATATGGGACTAGGGCTCACCCTCTCAGGATGAACCTCCTGTCGAGCCACTCTTTATGCCACCAGTTTAACAATCTTTGTTTTGCGACCGCCCTCTTGGGAAAGTAAAAAACACATGCCTGAGTTTGTATTTTCAACTGCAAATCTATTAATTTAAACAACAACCAATAGGTGAAATCACCATTTAATTACATCTAACCTAACAAGAAGCGAGCCCAACTAGAATATGAACTCGTACATGATATGTCACACCCCAAGAATGGGGTTTTTAGCCACACATCAAGCAATAATAAAATACACCTAAATCATAATGAAATCAAATGGATATAAGAAATTAAACTTGATTTAAGCAAAGGAAGAATTGTGGAGAAGACCTACTTCCAACTTGGGGAAGATGAAAATTTTCTTTCTTCAAGTCTCCAAAATCCTCTCCAAACATGAGAGAAAATACAAAAAAAATAATATCCTAAGGTAAAAACTAAGGAAAATTCGCATCTATTATAATATTAAGTAGGACTAGTATTTAAAGATTTCAAATTAAGTGTTGTGTCAAATCATTTGGCGAGGTTAGTCATGATCGCGAAATGACTCAAGGAATCGCCCTTCTTCTTTCTCAATGTCATTTCTTGCTTGACATGGACATCTATATGTACTGGAGTATTGTCATATAGTATTGCTTCGCGAATCTATTCGGCGAAGCATCGAATGCTACTTCAATTGCCTTGTTGATCCACTTCCTTCAGGGCATCGCGTCATGGAACAAAGGAAAGAGTAATTCCCTTCGATAACTTGCAAAATGCACGCGGTGAAGCTCATGCTATAGCTTTTACATTCTTTTCAACATTATTTCCCATTTGCTCTTAAGTGTCGATGGTTTCACTAAAACTTCGAATACCATAATATTAAAAGTTTTCATCAGATATTTAGACTAAAACATTTGTGGACATTATTTCAATCAAAATAAATCATTAAATGTTTCACGACTCGAAGGTATACCCTACATGAAATTGTATCCTCAAGTGGCCAACAATGAATGGGACCCTGAGAAGTCTTACACGAGCCACTAATATAAATCATCGCATAATATACTATCAAAAATAAGTATGAATTTACAACATTCTTCACATATGAAGAATACTTTCATTAATATGAAAGCGGAAGAATTCTTTAAAATATAAAACCAATACATTGTCTATTTAAACCATCTAATACTTTGAATGAACAACATTGGGACTAAGCCTATACAAGACTTAAAAAAAACTAAAGATATAAGGAACATGTTTGTATTGTCCTCAAATCGATGAGGACTGACCAATATTTCATCTTCAACCTTTCGAAACCTATCCATCCTCCATGGAATATCAAGACTTTAAATTTGATACACTCTAGTCAAAAGGGAAAATAAAGGGTTAGCAGATTTAATGCACCAAGTATGGAAGCCATGCAAAAACCATGAAAAAGGGACATTTAGAGTATAAACATGCTTTCATAACAGTTTACTAGAAACCTACATAAAAGAGTTTAAAAAACATAAATCAAGTAATCAATCACATATAAGAAATATCCAAGTAACATTCATCACATAATCAAATTCACATGGACCCCTTTAGTAAAGGTTATACTAAGACACACCTATGTAAGATATGAAGTGGCCCCTCATACAATCCTTTCACACATACATAGATGATCCTTAAGACTACCTAAAGTAATTATATTCCAATATATCACATATCACATAGTTCATATTCCATAATAAAAGACATTACATCATTTATATTCCCTACCGAAGGCTACTCTACGATTCACCTAAGTAAAACATGAAGAGACTGCCCTATACATCCTCTTCATGCCTACCTAAGCGATCCTCAAAGATACCCTAGTTAAGTTCCTTTTTACAAAATACACTTCACTAAGAAGCCATATTTTCATTAACACCATTTTTAGATAAAACTGTACGTTTAGAGAACTTCAAGTAATGGTCTTGGAGAATACCTCGGGAACCTACATCCTAACATCTTCAAAGCCTACTTGTGTCATGTACAAATAGCGTACTACTCAACAACCTAAGCATTGTAGAACATCTCTAACACTAAAATGTATCCCACATGATTATAATAGGCATTAACCGTCATAGACCATACTATATAGGCATGGAATTAAGAGTCAACCCTAATCCGGTGCAGGTTGTTCTTCTTGTCAAGGGTAGAACTAGGACAAATCCCATGAAGGCACATGGTTAAACAATATCAAGGGCTTCTTTTTACTCTAGTGTCCTTATCAAGTAGAGTCACTACCCATAGCATATTAACTCAGTGTTTAGCCTTGTTTTTCATAGAGTAAATTCATTCAAATAAAGGTATATGGGAGGGTACCATTGCTTAATCCTACCAACAAATAATACCCTACAAAGAATGAGTCCACTAGGCTGTCACTCAAGGTCTATATATGGATAGCTCAATAACATTCTTAGAGATGGTTTCATGTGTTTTCATCCAACCTATTCCTAAATCCTCCATTATGAATACCAAGGGATCCTTTGTACTCAAGTCTCCTTCGCAAATAGAGCTACTGCCGAAGGATATCTTCTCATACACATATAATACAATGGTGGTTTAGCCTACTATGTTAAGATGCTCACATTCAAATATGTTTCATGCATCAATAAAAGGTACTTAGGTCTACAAAATCAAGACATAACATTCATCCTATCACATATTCAATATCATTCAAATACCATATTGGGACACATATCTACCATACAAGATACCACATTATCATATAAGTCACTTCCTAGTCTTTTATCACCACATACCATCACTTAAAGAAGAATCATAATCCTTTACAGTCATATAAAATGATAAAGTCATCACATGAATACTTCACCTCATACCTCCGCATTATACAAGATTACACACATATCATACCATAACATCACCACAAATATTTATACAAGTCCTAAAACCTTATAACTTATCACATGACATCACATAAATATCTTTAAATTATACCTTTATATCAGCCCTAGACATGATATACTACTACAATATACAAAAATAATGCTCACAAGGCCATGTTCATAACATGATCAACACATAAGCACCGCCACCTTAAGTGTACCATACAAATCAATACAATATAATATTAATGCTACATGGTATAAACAGGGTCATCTTACCACCATACCATCATAATCATTAACAATCCTTAGCAATTTCAATTAATTCACTTCACAAAGGCTCTTACCAATAGGCATCAACACAATTACAAGACAACAATTACAAAATATACGATATTCATATAATCAAATTAAGTCAGCCTATAAACCAATCAATCATGATCTATACGCAAATAAATAGCTCAAAGCAATGTATACATGAATTCACTACTATCAAGCCCTAATCATGTCACCCACATTATAGCCAAATTTAAAGATTTGAGAAGGTCAAGGTTTCATGGATATTTTCATTGGAAACCATCAATTATTCATCAATAACATCATATCTTAATGTTTGAAAACATATCATGTAAGAACTTAGAGAAGAAATTGTACTTTTACGTCTATTTGAAATGTTTGAAATCATTTTCAAATTTACTGTAAGGTGATAGAAAGAATTAAATGAAGAAATTCCATACCTTATAAGTAGAATCCAAAAAGAATTGAAGAAGAAACTCCATCGAAAATCCATCATCAAGCTCCATCTTCACCTTGAGCTCTCATGGAGGTTTTCGGAGAGAATTTGGGAAGGAAAGTTTTTTGACTTAGGTGATAGGGTATAAATAAGAGTTTAATCACATAAATACTCTTGAAATACCCAAATACACCTAAATAAACCGTCCCCCTAATTTATGAGAATTAGGGTGAAATACCATGCATGAAAACTAATCTTTAATTTAACAAGAATTTAAACAAAACATGAATATACAAGAGGAATATATGTAAGCTCATTTTCCACAAAAGACTCCAACATAATTGAAGTTACTTAGAACTCTTTGTTTTAGGCTTGAGTAAGCACATAAGGAAAAGATAAGGATATTTCACTCCAAACAAGCATACTATTCACCATACTCCCCCACTTAGGAGAAACCCAATCTAAGGTTAACATATACATGATACAAAGAACTCCCTCATGGAACCTTAAACCTTTCTAGCACCTTCTCACTAACTCTTCAATACACTAAGTTCTATGAACAATGATGTACCGTGGTTTCAGAGTGCTTTCAACGCATTTTGTTTAAGAGTTGTGTGTGTCTAGAGCCTTTTTGCAGTAGTTTTAGCATGTTTTTAAGTTTATTTTATAGGGAAGATGTCTAGATTAAATACAGAGAAGGGAGCTTGAAAAGAGTGCAGAAAGATGACCCACAAAGTCTATTGACGGCCCATAAGTGGTGACTGTCAATGTGTAGTTCAGGCTAAGGGAGAAGATCAGTTTAATCTGAGTATGTGTGGAACGACAAACTCAAACGAGGGTCCGTCAATCAATGTTCGTTCCGTACTTGTGAACTGTCGATCAGATAAGAGAAGGCTCCAGTAACTGATTTCTCAAGATCCTAAGTATGGAAAGAAGAACGATGGAGGAACATAGACTGATCATAGAAGAGTCGACGGACCGTATTGTAGGTCCTTCATTTGATTCACATAAGATACTTAGATGACGAAGAAAAATAATTCTATATTTTGAATAACGTACGAAGTCGAAGCACCGTCCGTAGGGGTCGTCGATCAATGTTATGTTTTTGGACAAGCTTTCGTTATTTTAGTTCCTTTTAATATAGAACAATGTTTTCTATAAATATGAGAATAAAACCTTCTTTTGGGGGTTATACATTATTAGTATTATTCTGCTTTAGTTTGGAGATTGATTTTTGCAAACTTTAGCAATCAATTAGTTTCCAAATATTGTTTGAGGTTTTTTCTTGTAATTTCAATTTGATTTTCCGGGTTTTTTTCTTATTGTTGAAGTAACTTAATCATTTCTTATTTGAAAACTATGAATTATGTTCTTTCTTGCATGGGTAAGAAAAAACTAGGTTTGTGGTAACCATGGGTAATTAACAAAGTAAACCTAGCAAATAAGCAATTCTCAAATAGGTTCTTGCATGTGTTGTTTTTTTTTGGTCTTGAAGTCTTTTTCACTAGTACATGTGTTAGAACTAGCCTTGTTGCTACTTGTTGGACAAAGGAGGTAGTAATAGGAAATGAATTATCAACATAGATCTAGTTGGATACTATCTAACAGTCTTGTGTCGATTGGTGTGACGTAATAACCAAGCCATACATCGATTATGATATATTATATGAGGTAACAGTAAGGTTTAGTAAATTATACATATGTAGCCAGACAAAGGTACAAGGTGAAATTCTCTAGATGACGGACCAAATCTTTAGAGATACATAACTTACCACTTTACGTGCAAAACACAAAGGAAGAATTGTCATTGCTAGGAATATGGCGTTATGAACCTATGAGGAACACATAGACCCTAGTTAGTCTCACAACATGATAAAAACGAAATATTTACTTTTGCAAAATTGTTAACTTAGAAGTTATAAAGAAACTTGTTTCACAACCCCCCTCCCCCCACATTAATTACTTGTTTTCGGAAAAACCTTGTCTAAACAATTTTCCTCATTGTTTAGACTTAAGAGTTGAAGGGCTGAGCTGAAGAATTAATAGCAGAAGAACTAAAGTTGAATAACTGATTTCTTCAAGCGTGAGTTCGATTCTCCTCTCCGATAACAATTTTATCAAACATGAATTTGAGTCTCTTCTCCAATAATAACTTCGTGAAGCATGAGTTCGATTCACTGCTTCTTACTTACGAAAATTATTATTCTTGTTATTGATTGAATTTTTTGGTTTTTTTTAGAAGAGGAGAATAAGAAGGAATTAATTACTTTGAGTTGTTGCCTAAAAACACGATTTCAGAAAGAACTGAATCTAAGAATACAATTTTAGATTAACTGAAAAGCTCAAAAGATGAAGAGCTTCTCGGTGAAGGACATGTTTACATCGTTGTTCTTGCTTAAACAAGATTTTGTTTGAGTAGGGTTAATTAGGTAATAAATTCCTTCTTTGAAAGTATAAATTTTAGCTTTACGGTTTTGATACGCTTTGTTTTATACAATTTTTTGGAGTGTAGTTCATATTTGACCTTCATCAGTTGATTTTGATGATCAAGGTCTCCAAAAATCGTAGCTTGATTGAGACCATTGGACCCTACTCATTCTGTTTTCATCGTGTTGTTGTTGTTTTTGTACTTATTAGTTTTGGTTTGTTCTAGCATTACGCAATGGAGGTATATTCTTGATGTTCGTAGTGGAAATACGTTGAAATTAAGTACTTCTCAGAGAACTCTGAGGACTTTTCAGTTTGATTTGAAGTACTTGAAGATGTGCTTGTATTAGTTGTAATATTAATAGTAGTACTGGTACTTCTTGGCTGTAGTATCTAAAGACTTTTAAAAGTGTACTCTTTATTGGTTCTTGCAACATACAATTCTTGGCTTTGAAGTACTTCAACTTAGCGTTTGATAGGAGAAAAAACTCAAAAATGTCCCTCATTAGAGCCAATATCACCCGGTTTATTATCCTCTTCGTTCATTACTTTTTGTATGCATTCCTTTTGTGATTGAGAACGTTGTGAGTTTTGTGCCTGCTTGAAAGGGAAATAGAATAATGTGAACATGAATGCCGAATCATTTCAATAAAGACTTAAGTTTATGATTAGAAGATTAGTTAATTTAAAAGGACATGAATTTTTATTGGCAAAGTCATTATTATGGTTTTGTTTGTAGTGTGTTGTACTGCAATTTTGTATTTTTCTTCTTGTTCCCAAAAACAAGGCAGTCTTTGGGGTATCCAATCGAAGTATGGAAAACATTATCAGTAAGAACATATGATGAACTAACCAAAATAGATTAAACTAAGCTCAACCTTGATATATTCTTTGATAATGGTCTTGGGACGTAATACCAATGCAAAATCTAACTTTTGAGGTGCGGATTGTCCAAGATTATATAAAGAGGACCTAACAATTATAAAAAAAAATTCAAACGTTTCAAGAAAACAATATTAGACGTATAGACGAGCTCACTTACCTTCTCTTCAAAAAAATTTAACGCTACCACAGATTCTCTTTATAGACTACAGACAACTCTGAGAGTTTTCACATGCCAAGGGGCTTGTACTAAAAAACTGTATTGAAACATTTTCTGAAATGAATAGATAAATTTCTCTGTTTGTATTAGTGTAATATTATTTGTTGTGATTCGATGATAGCATTTCATATTAGACGTCACGTTCTTCATTCGTGCACCTCATGTGTGATTAGTGGATCAAGACATCATGTTTTTAGATTTGATCTTGTGTCTCTAGTGCTTTCATTTTAAATCTTATACTTTTGCGGATAGATTTTGTCTTCTTCTGTTCCGCTTTCTCTTTTGTGTTTACTATTTCTTTACAGTTCTCTTTAATAGTTGGTTTTCATAGATTTGTTAATTTTTTTTTAAAAAATGCAGAATGATGTATCGAGTTCTTTCCCAGTTGTGTTTGCTTTATTAACTTGGTTTTCAAATCCTCTTGCATCATGTTATATATGTCTTAGATTTTGTTTTTTTCTTTCAATTTGATCATGAGTTGAGGAAACACATGAGAGCCAATTTTTCTCAGCTTTTTATTGTTTAAATATCTTCGAGATAGCAGGTCTTTTAGTGAAATAATGGGTATGTTCATTTGTTTTCTGAAGAAATGCAGTAATCATGATCTTATTTGAAACTCATTGTATACATCTTTCTAGTTGTTTTGGTTTTAGTTCCTTCTCTGATAAAAACTCACGCTGATAAACCTGAGAAATTCTCATTCTAAATTTGTTTCCATATTGCTTCATCTGCAACACCAGCCTAATAATAGATTTCACTGACCATTACTTAAGAAACAAAGGTAAGTGGAATATTTTTCCTTACCTATGCTTAATTACAATGACCATTAAACAAGAAATGAGAAACATGAGTGTTGTTTAAGATGTTGATCTCATGGTCTATGTTGGTTATAGCTAGCACTCACAAATCAATGTTGTGAGTGAAGGCCAAAACTTTGCTCTTAGAGTGATGTCTTGCTCCACCCGGGTTAGAACCTAGGTGGAAGCAATGAATTAATTTTTTTAATGTATGTTAGTAAATTAATTTAATTAACAAAAAATTATTATTTATTACTGATTTAAAATAAAAGGGAAAACAGATTTTTTATCATTTAATAAAACCTTATTTGACTTAGTCCTAAACTAGACTTATAAGACTAATAAAACTGTCACTCTCAGACATCTATATCCTAAACATTCACGTTCATTATCTCTTACCATTTATGTTTCTCTCTGCCAAATAGCTTTCAAGAATAGAAAATTTACCAAGGTTCTTCACACTTGAAGAACTGACACGAAAATAAGAAAAACAAACGTTAATCAATTACGTAGGCAAAGAGAAGTTTTTTCGTCGAGTGGGGTGTGCAACTTTCGGTGTTGTACATGTGTTTGGAAAACTTTTCGGGAAGAAAGTCTAGGTTTGAAAGTCAAAAAGGTATGGGTTCTCTTCTCTCTTGGTTCCTTTCCCAAGAGACCCCTAAGCTTCAGTACATTCAATCCAAAAACTAGGGCTGTTCCCCGTTACATGTCCTTGTCACTAGCTCCCAATGATTCGTAGGTTGGATATGTTTGCTGGAAGATATTAGGCATGTGTTGTGCTTTTGTGATGAATATGTTCATTTATATGTGATTGAAATCTTATGAAGGATCACCTATGTGGTCCGAAACTATGTATACGTGTGTGCAACGTGAACCATGATTATGTGCCTCGGGCTTAACGCTCTAAAATGTGATGTTAGTTCTTTGTATTATATGTACACATGTTTATGTAAATATTGATATTCATAAGTTATTTAAAGATGCTGATTTGAGTGCAATTCTTTATCGAATGAAATCTTGAAAATGCACCTAATGAACTCACTAAAAACTCCTTATAACGTCTAAACATTTAATGTTATAGAAAAGAGAAAATAGGCTGAAAAAATTTGCAGCAGCTTGTTAATGAGTTTTGACCAAACTAAAGAAATTTTAAAGCTATGAAAAAATGAATTAAAATATGTGATATCACTGGCGATTGAACCCATGACCTCCCTATGTTCAAAATCAATGAAATAAGATGAGAAAAAGGGTATGTGACAGGTGGGATTCGAACCCATGACCTTGGATGGAAAATGAATTATGAAAATAAGAAATGAGAGGAGTGGGATTCAAACCCACCACCTCTGAGTCAACTTAAGAAAATTAAAAGAAAAATAAATATTAAGGCGCATGGGAATCGAACCCACGACCTCTAGGCAAAACCAAGGGTAATTAAGGAGAAGAAATTAAAGTGGGGCTATGGGGGTTCAAACCCACACCCCCTCGTCCAAAGGAGAGAAATTAAAAGAATTGGAAAATAAAAGTAAATGAGTTTGTAGGACTTGAATCCCACATCCTATCAGTCCCATGGAGTGAAAAATGAAGATAAAAATTAAGGGTAAAATAAAATGAAGGCGTTGGTGAATGATCATTGGTCACCAAGCCGCATGGATCAAATCAAAATGAATTATAAAATGTAAGTGTTGTCAAAGGGATTTGAAACCAGTTTCCCTTTTACGAATTCCGTATTGATACACAAATCATATGTGAATTAAATATTCAACAATAATGTTGCCTACTTAGATCGAAATCGAGATATTGGCATACATACAAGATGCATAAGTTTTATACCACATAGTCTTAGGAAAATATGAATTACTTAAACAAACTATGAATGAAGCCTCATGGCTTTTATATATAGACCCATAAGTCTAGCACACATTTAAAAATAAGTGACCCTAAGATGTATGTAATTAAATGATGAAATGAACGATGAAATGAACAATGAAATGATGAAATGAACGATGAAATGATGAAATTAATAATGAAATGATGAAACCCTATAAGGGTTAAGTAAGAGTGTGAAACACCCTAAATGCCAAATGCATGTAATATGATGAAATGAACATTCACGTAAAAAGGGTTGAGTAATTACGAAAAGCAAATGTGCTAATGTTAATGAATGTGGTGACAACATGATATGCGGATAATGTAAAAGATATGAGCAATCTCAAATGATCCTAAGTAAATGTTACCAAAACGTACCCACCTATGAGAGTGTAAAGTTAATTAAGAGACTTGCCTCTATAAACACTTTAATGAAAGTATTGAGATCAATATACACTTAATACTAATGAAGATATGAGAAATCGTCTATTTAGCTATATTGTCCTCATACTATAAGCAAACTTCCATGACGTAATAGTTTAATGTAATGAAACTTTATACTAAGCACCGATAGACTAGCTATAAGCAGTGATGCCTTCTTTAAGGAAGGTCGGAGGTTCACGTAATTCTCATGAGATGAGACTTTCTGGCAATGACGGATATGGGTCTCCTAATATCTCCTAGTCTTTGAACCTATGCTACCAATATAGGGATCTGGCGGGGTTCAACGCCCGTGTACACTAGCATGTTTTTGGTCACTTTGGCTGGTGATTCTACCTCTTTACGATGTGGGGGAGACACTAGATTTAATGATGCTCACATGATCTATGTCGGTTAAAGTTAAAGTTCCCAATGAATGAACAAGTCCAGCCTTAAATGATGCACATATTTAAATGAATGATACCAAAGGTGTTAGGGTAGGATAATCAAGAGGTGAGATAGACTCAAGCAATGATACAAGGACATTCTTGATCATTGCACAACGAACCCGATGAAAGTCATAAACTACATCCTAGGTATAGCTTGTGCTCACACTAGCCTTTGTATAAAATAAAATGAAGTACGTATGAATGAATGAAGTAGGCTCTATGTTTGCTAAAAAAGGCTCCCTAGTTTAGGTCCCATATGTTGAGCCCTCATTTTGGGAAGTCTTGATGTCAAGTCCATGATACCAAGGTTTCATGGCATATGAACGAATGATATGAAATATGTTATGTGCTATATGTAATATGTTATGTGCTATGTGCAAGATGTTATGTGCTATGTGCAATATGATAAGTTTGATGATGCATGTTACTCTCATGGCATGACATTCCTAATTAAAATTTGGAAATCTCAGTCACTTTCCTAATACAAATTTGGAAAACTTACTCACTTTCCTAATCCAAATTCGGAAAGCTCACTAACTTTCCTAATCTTAATTTGGCAAGTCCACTGACTTTACATTCCATAACGATGTTGTTAGGAAAGAGCTATTCTTACTCATGCATGTCCTTGGTGTGTACTTGCATAATTCCATACCTAGAACAAGTGTTTAATGATCCCGTACAACTCTATATTTGTAGGTGCAGGCACAGGTGGACTCTAGATCTTACAAGTTGACATTACATCTATCCAAACGTGGAGCTTTCATCCATACTTGGTATGCCCTCATGCTTTCGAGGATGTCTACCGTTATTATCTAGCTTAGATGTAGGTTTTTTCTAGTGGAGGATGTTCCACTAGTGTTTCTTTCAACTTTTATTTTATACGTTGTATTGGTGCTGTTTTGGCAAGAATACGTTTAATGCAACTATAAACTATTTTATCCATATTAGATGGTTGATTTGTGAACGCCTATGATGTTAAGTTTAAAATGTTTAGAATGAAATAAGAAAACAAAAAGTATAAATTTTTCGCTAAAATTAACCTAGATGAAGTGAGTATGACGTATGTAGGCATGTCTATGAACTCTAAGAGGTCAACGACGCCGGTCTCATCTACGATCCAGATTCCTGTGGTGACAATGTTGGTATCCAATCACTAGCTTAAAAATCAGATGATAATAAGTTCACATCAACCACATTGAGTTGTTTCTATGTAATGGTAGTGAAGCGCACCATCCTAAATTAGAGTTTGCATATTGCACAGGAAAATTCCCTTCTTCTGATCTTATCGTGCCTCACCTAATGTATGATTTTGTTGATGTTATGAGCATGCATAACATCAATACTTGTGGTTTTTAGAGAATGAATGCTTCTAGAACCCTTGGTCAGAGGAGAAGAGAAGCAGTTGCTGGGGGCGATAAGGTCCCACCATAGGTTCCAGTTGAATGAGTGGCTATGTCGGTTAATCCTGCTAGGTGGACTGATGCTAATGTGAGGGCATATCTTGACCAGATGGTACAAGCAATAACTATGAAGACCGAGGACATGACTGACCAGGTCAACTGGCAAAATGTTTAGAGGGAGAAACAACTGGTTTGTAGTATGTCTGATAGGCGAAAAGACTTTACGAGGATGAATCCTCCATTTTTACAGGGTCTAAGACTTCAGAGGATCCTCACGAATATTTGGATTAGGTGCATAAGATATTGGTGGCGATGGGGCCCACAGATACTGAGAAAGTAGAGTAGGCGTCCTATCAACTAAAGGATGTTTCACATATTTGGTGCAAGATGTTACAAGATAGCCGTGTTTTGGGTGGAGTTCCGCTAACTTGGGAGCTGTTTAAGACAACCATTGTGGAGATATTCTTTCCCAGAGAGATGAGGGGGGCCATGGTTGAGGAGTTTATCAACCTTAAGAAGGGATCTATGTTTGGCAGAGAGTATTCCCTAAAGTTTGTTAAACTTTCCAGGTGTGCTATTTCCTTCGTATCTATCTTCAGGGATGAGATGAGCAGGTTCCTCAAAAGAATCAAATGAGATTTGGACAAGGACTGTCGGTCTGGAATGCTCCACAATAACATGGACCTATCCATCCATGTTGATGGTGTATGTCCAACAGGTTGAGGACAACCGCAAGAAAAAGGGCATTTGTGATGTTAGGAGGCCTAAGACTCAAGATCAGGCAGGTCTCAACAATGGAGGGCATAGAAACAATTTTGGCGTCTGTGAGCAGCCCTGGTTCAAAAAGGGGGAACAGAGTTTAGGGAACTCTATCTCTTAGAGGAGTACAACACCTAGAGAAGGCAAACCCGAGCCGAGGAAAGTAAATGGAGATGAGATGCAGCATCCAAGAAAGGACTCTGCAAAGTGTTGTCGTGCTCACGGTGGAGAGTGCAGACAGGGCACTGATGCCTTCTTTGGTTGCAGTAAGAGAGGGCACATGGTGAAGGACGCACCATAGAAACGAGGTCAGGGTGGAGGTAATACTAAGCCTAGGCCTAATCCACAGAATGTAGCAGCAGCCGAGCCTTTTAAGTGGAATAGTTTCTACGACCTTAATGGCAGGGAGTAGCAGGAGAAGTCGGGTGATGTGGTCACATATATGCTGCAAGTACTCTTAACTTCTGTTTATGCTTTACTTGCTCTAGGGTCTACGCTTTCCTTTGTAACTCCTTTGCTTGCTCTATCTTTTGAGATATTTCCCAAAATTTTGCATGATCCTATAGGAGAAAATGTAAGAATTATTACAGTATATAAGGATTGCCCAGTAGTTGTATGTGGTAAGACTGTGTGAAGACTTTGTTGAGTTACCAATGCATAATTTTGACGATTCTTTGCACGGACTGACTTCATAGCTGTTATGATTGTATAAATTGCAGTAGTATGGTTGTTACATTTTTTTTCCCTAATGAAGAAGAGCTTGTCTGGGAGGGGTTAAACTCGAGTCGTTCTAATCCCTTGATTTCGAACCTTAAAGCCAATAAAATGATGTCCAAGGGGTTATTGTGTCATCTTTTGAGTTATATGATTTAGATCATGAAATTTCAACCATAGACACAGTGCCTGTAGTGAATGAGTTCCAAGATGTATTTCCTGATAATTTTCTTGGAGTTCCTCCCCCTCGAGAGATTGACTTTAATATCGACTTAGAACCCAATACTAAACCAATTTCAATTCCTTCTTACAGAATGCGTCCAGTTGAACTCAAAGATTCAAGCTTCAATCAAAATATCTCACTGAGGAGGGTGTAATTCAACCGAGAATATCCCCTTAGGGCGCTCCAGTGTTGTTTGTAAAAAAAAGACATGGAACCCTTAGAATGTGTATCGATTATCGGCAGCTCAAAAAAATCACTGTCAAGAATAAGTATCCACTTCCCAGAATAGATGACTTTTTTGACCAACTCCAAGGGTATAGTTTCTTCTCAAAGATCAATTTTCTTTTAGGGTACCATCAACTCACGGCTAGGGACGAGAGCCTTTCATACTCGTTATGGTCATTATGAGTTCCTAGTTATGTCATTTGGTCTCAAGAATGCACCTGCTACATTTATGGATCTAAGGAATAGAGTCTTCAATTAATACATTGACTCTTTCATCATAGTATTTATTGATGACATTCTCATCTACTCTAAGACAAAGGAAGACCATGAACAACATTTGAGAATAACCTTCAGCTATTTAGACAACATCAGTTTTATGCAAAATTCAACAAGTGTGAACTCTTTCTTAGATCAGTTACCTTCTAGGGTCATATTGTGTCCGACAATGCCATGGAGGAAGATCCCAGGAAGACTGAGGTTGTTAAGAACTGGCCAAAACCTCTTAACCCCACAGATATTCGTAACTTCGTAGGATTGGCTGGTTATTATCGCAGGTTTGTGGAGAGCTTTTCTTCCATTGCTGCCTCACTAATAACATTGACTAAGAAGAAGGCCAAGTTTGAATTGACGGAGGCTTGTGAGTAGAGTTTCCAGGAGCTCAAGGATAGACTCACTTCAGCCCCTGTGCTTACTTTGCCTAATTGTGGTAAGAATTACACTATGTATTGTGATGCATCTAGGGTTATTTTGGGATGTGTTCTTATGTAGGGTGGTAAGGTGATAGCTTATGCGTCCAGATTGCATAAGGTTAATAAGAAAAATTATCCCACTCATGACCTGGCGTTTGCAGCTGTGGTGTTTGCACTGAAGTTGTGGCGGCACTACTTGTATGGGGTGGTTTGAGCTGTTGAAGGATTATGACATGAATGCCCTACAATCAAGGTAAAGCTAATGTTGTAGCTGATGCTTTGAGTAGAATTATCATGGGAAGAACATCCCACGTTGAAGATGTGAAGAAGGAGTTGGTGAATGATATACATAGACTTTCCAGACAAGGTTTGCGGTTAGTTGACTCTACTAATGGGCGTGTTTCAGTTCATCCTAGTTCTGAATCATCCTTAGTGGTTGAAGTCAAAGAGGGTCAGCATCTTGACCCTCTATTGATGGAGCTGAAGGACTTAGTGTTTGTTTACATGAATGCGTGTTTTTCTTCTGGAGATGACGTAATAATTAGGTTCCAGGACAGGCTGTGTGTACTAGATGTGGATGATTTGCAGACAATGATTATTATAGAGGCAAAGAGTTCCAGATAATCCATGCATGCAGGTTTCTCCAAGATGTAACATGATCTTAAACAGATCTATCGGTGGGATGGCATGAAGGACATTGCATATTATGCGGCCAAGTGTCCTATTTGTCGATACGTTAAGGTAGAACATCTTAAGCCTGGTGGTCTTACTGAGATTATTAAGGTTCCGACATGGAAATGGAAGGCCATTAATATGGACTTCGTGGTTGGTCTTCCAAAGACTAGGAGACACCATTACTCCAAGTGTGTTATTGTTGACAGCATGACTACGTTTGCAAACTTTATCGTGGTGAAGTCTACTTACAGAGTTGAGGATTATGTAAAAATCTACATTGATGATATTGTGAGATGGCATGGTATTCCTTTTCCTACCATTTTAGATAAAGGAGCTCAGTTCACTTCATATTTCTGGAGATCTTTCCAGAAGAGCTTAGGCACGCAGCTGTAGCTTAGTACTACCTTTCATCCTCAGATTGATGGGCAGGCAAAGCGCACCATTCAGAAATTGGAGGATATGATGAGGGCATGTGTGATTGACATCAACGGTAGTTGGGACAACCATCTGCCTTTTATAGAGTTCTCGTATAATAATAGCTATCACACTAACATTGGGATTGCACCGTCTGAGGCACTGTATGGTAGAAGGCATAGGTCTCCATTTGTGTTGTTCAACGTTGGAGGGTAATCCATTTGGGGTAAAGATATCATTCATGAGGCCTTCGAGAAAGTCAGGGTAATTATGGACAGGTTGGCTACTACTTACAATCGGTAGAAGTCTTATGTAGACAACAAAAAATGGGCCTTAGAGTTTGATGTTAGTTACTAGGTCTATTTGAAGATATCACCTATGAAGGGGGTGATAAGGTTTGGCATGAAGGGGAAGTTCAGTACGAGGTATGTTGTGTTGTATAAGATCCTATAGTGTGTGAGAGAGGTGGTCTATAAGTTTGAATTGCCTGCGGAACTAGCTTCTGTTCATCCAGTCTTTCATGTCTCCATGTTAAAGAAGTGCCTAGGTGATCCTGCATTGATTCTACCTATTAAAGGTTTGGGGTTTGATGAAAATTTGTCCTATGAGGAAGTACCTATTGAGATTTTAGACAGACAGGTCAAGCGGCTGAGGAACAAGGAGATTGCCACAGTGAAGGTATTGTGGAGGAATCATCTTGTTGAGGGTGCTACGTGAGAGGCCGAGGACGATATGAGATCCTGCTACCCCCATCTTTTCAGCTCTTGAGGTTAGACTTCCTACTCTTAAGTCTAACTTTCCTTATCTCTTTATTGTTTGTTGCTATTGCTTGATTGTGTGCAGTTACTATGTTATGATCTCAATGGCATTACGCTAGATAGTTAGTAATGTCATTCGGGGACGAATGATCCTAAGTTGGGGGGGGGGGTAATGTAACAACCCTAAAAATGGATATACTAAGTAATGCTTAATGTGTATAGAATGCCTACCATAAGACCGGGTTCACACAGTTTGATGCGCATATAACAAGATCTCTAAACCCTTACAACAGCAAAGCAAACTAACTTGGGGAGTTAGATTATCTAGGAAAGGTTGGGTCCAGCCATGTAAGTCTCCCGAATATGAAAATTTACCCAAATGAGTCTTTACCGGACTTAAAAAGGGGAAATCTTAAGTGTGTAGGGTCTAGGGGTAAAATGGTCATTTTCAAGGCTAAGGGTAGTATCATAATTACGCTAACTATATAATTAGATATTTATTTAATATGGCAACATTTGAACCATTACATATATATAAGGACAAAAATGAACTATTTTAACATATACATAAGGAAACATGCTTCAATAAATAGTCACTAAACATTTAAACTCAAACCATGACATTATACTACCATCATGGATACTCATAAAACAACTTATAATCCAAAATGGAAGCTCAATTCAGTTATAACAACTTCATTAATAAGCTTTAACCATATCATATCATAAATCATGACATAACATGTCATCTCACCTAAATCACATATATAGCCATATAAGGAATCACATAATCAATACGTACCAAGATTCACCTTCTTACATACTCATGAAACCATAAATCCAAGATAAGCATCAAAACTCACCTTTCTCTCTCTCAAGCATAGAGATACTATCTCATCCAAGCAATCACATCCAAAAGACCACCGGATAAGATAACATGAGATAGAGGTCTTACAGAGTTAAGTTTTATGGAACGACATGAGAAAAACAAATAAGGATACTCTATAGTTCTATATCCTCTCGCTCATAGATGTATCGCGACTAACCAACGATTATCTAAACTCTACTAGACGTGGCAATATGGGACTTTGCACCCTAAACCACTTTTATAAATTTATTTCTCTAATACCACGTTTGTCAGTACAAGGGAGCACCCCCTGAAGTAACATGACCTGCTTGACCTCTTGGAGGTCTTATACAATCCCATAGTTATCATTCATCGCACTTTCATAAGTAAATTTAGAGAATAATTAAAACTTTCATAGAATATCATATGCTAGACCATCACTTCCATTATATATAATATCATAATAAATATTTAAAGACTCTAGTCTTTTATTTCCATCCTGGACATAACACCATTAGTCAATTACAGGGACACAACTCTTACAACATAAATCATAACTACATTATTACTAAACTTTACAGTAAGATAAAACATAGGAAATCCTTCCACTTAAGGATTCTTTCCTTGTGCTTGGGAATCACATATCAATCCCTTCATCTTAAAGACATCCTGTAAGCATCCATAACCTCCACTTTATGTATAAAGGTAAACAAGAATAGAGTTACTACAAGAATGCACTAACTATGGCAAGCAAGCAAAAACATGCATTCAAAAGGGATATTTCGCTTTCAAACCATACATTATGACATTATGTGAAAACCTCATAAAACATTGATACAATAACATTATACAATTCATATACTTGATATAGGCTTATTCAATGGTCATACATCATATAAAATCACACATTGAATTTTTGACACATGTAGGGTCACTTTACAGTAAGCTCCTTTTTTCTTAAAGTGAACTTTTGTCATGTTACAATGAACTCTTTTTATTCTTAATTCTTTAAATACTTAACTTCCCAAGTAACTTTCTGGTGATACTTGGTGCACTGCATAACCTTGAAGCCACAAGGTGCTCCCACATTAACATTAATAATCTAATACATATATTCGTAGAAGTGTAATTTATCACAAGACACATTTTAGTCTAGGCTTACAACATCATTATAGTGAACCATAACCTACCTGCACATATGCTAACTTCACTTCACCTAGAACATTATAAGAACTTACTCACGATCGGAATCTAAGTTTACTAGTGCAATTTATATGTGAAGATCCATAACCGCACATATACTTAGTAAACCTATCATGAGACCACAAGCCTTAACAATTCACTTCATACATCAAAAAATCAAAATAGAAAACATCGTAGATGCCAAGCAATACCTTCATCATATATTCAATAAGACATATATAGTGCATATAAGAATAGGACCACTTCATATAGACTCATACCATGCATTTCATCACAACAAGTAGACAAGCCTACAATGTCTTTCATAAAGACATATACATATACATATATATATATATATGCATTAAAACACCCTACCACAAATCCCTTCAAGTGTTACTTGTGCAATGCATTTGCGAAGTACCATACCCCCACCTACACTAAGAAACATTCCTTAGGTTATCCTAGTTAGGGTCTAGTTCTTTACTTACATTGTCCATTTTTCTTTAGGTAAACCATAACCTTAACTGATTTTAAGACCATCGGTGCTACATGGAATTGGGTGTTGTATATTCTTACACAAGGGAAAGCTTCTCTACTTAGCCAAAGTAGAATATTAACATATGCTAGCATACCAAGTGATATCACTTGCTAGATCCTATAGGTCAAGCATAGGTTATGGAACTTGGAGGTATATGTTGAAACCCTCTTTATTCCAAATGAGGCATTATAGTTATCTACTTATGAAAACCCTCCTTATGACAATTGAGGCATTGTAGTTTTCCACCTCGTGAGGACTATGGTGAACAAGCCTTCCCATATTGGGAAGGGGCACCCCTCATGTATGTTCACTAGGTTCTAACCTAAGTTCCATTTATTGAATAGCCTTTATTATCATTACTTTATAAAATTAGTCTTAGCAGAGTTAACCCCTCATATGCTTAGCTTATAGGTGAAATTTGAGAGTTCATCAACCAAAATCATGTGAGAAGCCTTTTCACATAAACAAATCATATTCAAGCACCATCTAGTTTTGGGTATACTTGACAACACCTTTCAAGGCCCCTCTTATAACTAGATCATCATACATGTGTGTGTGTATACATGTATGAGAGAAATCTTTTTACACAACACATTAGGACCATACTTGTACATACATTAACATAATCATGCATTCACATTCATGTACCTTAAAAACCAAACAACTATCCTATCAAGGCACACATGTGCAATGCATAGACAATGTCCCAAACCCTTGACCATACAAGTACTTTTATCAATTTATCCTAGTTAATGGATACATAATCATATTTCAAAAAAATATACATTACATACATTATAATACACAAGTCCATATGAGAATACCCGTTCACTAGACACCATTAACCTATACTACTTGTAAGCAGACATGAAGTGTGATTGTGTGTACATTGGTAAAAATGATCACCTAAAGTATCCACCGTCTAAGGACCACAATGGACAATGAATCATAAACAACACAACACATAATAGCATAGAAGACAATATAATTTCAATACATACATTCAGAACTTCTAACCATATATGTAGCGGCATGTAGGTAAAAGGTTATTCATAATTTATATTTAACAATTGGCAAAACCTACAACCAACCCTAACATATTCATTCACATACCTAATACATCAACAATACAACCTAGATCACAATGAGAATCAAAGACTACACATTCTTCACATTTGGTGATAATCACCACCACACCTTCATTATACAATTTCCTTAAAGGATATGATCACGTCACATATATAATGACAATAAAGTAAACACTGCCACCATAGTGGACCATACCACACAATGCAATACAAGATTTCATCAACAAGAAATTCTATAGAAAATTCAAGAAAGTGGGCAATTTTAACAATTCTCCAACCTTTGATCATCATTGATCAATACTCCTTTCTCCTCAATAATTCAAGTATAGAGCATTATCTAAATGTACATAAAATAAACAAAATTATGCATAAGCAACTACATGATCTTTCTACTAACAAGTACACTATATCACCAATTCACTAGAAAGTAGAGAGACATAGATCACTCACCAATTTCCCTTGGCATGATCATCAATCATAATTTATAAATAATAATGATGTAGGGCAGTATATAAATAGATAAAAGTTAAGACTAAATCATACTTTATCTATCCTATAATTGTGATCACATCATGTACATTACATTATCAATTTATATGCTAGAAGAACCTAGATTAATCCTTACTAATTCAATTGTATGTATTAACATTGGATCAATTACACCTAATTTATCATCACATTACATTGTAGGCAGTAGCTAAGCCAATTCATCATAATTTAATCTCATAACAATAATTCTAGCATAATGATCACAAGATACCACATTAAAGGCTAATTTTATTAAAACCTTCAAACCTTGATCAACATGGATCACTCATGAAAAATTTACCATCAATGCATATACTAGGCAGTAGATGTAATCATTTTAATATAATTGAATGATAATTAAAGTTAAATAAGATCAAGATCGCAAAGCCCATACATAGGTTAAATCGAGCTTGATAGAGATCACGGGTTCAACATGGAGTTAGATTGAAAATCATATTCAAATAAGAAGCTAATAGTTTATTCATTAAAATTATGATTTTGAAATCAATTTGAGAAAGAACCCATGGCTAGATTGAAGAAGAAAAAGTTTGGTCATGAATTCTTTTTTAAAACGTTGAAAACAAAAGTATAGGTGAAAGGTTATCCAGACATGATCGATCAATATACGTCAATGTAGTAGAGAATCACGAAATGTTCAAAATGAATCCATAAAAATCCAAGCTCCAAGTCGTTCGTGAGCTTCATGTCCAATGGGGTTCTAGAGAGGTTTCTTTTTTAGAGGGAAAATCTTAATTTGAAGAATGAATTTGGAATGGGTATTTCATGTTATAAATAAAGTAAATATACCAAAAACAACATGGATTAACCCCCTAGGGTCAGTTTGGGACGTGGTGTGAATTTCCCATTCACCTCATAAATGAAACAGCATGCATGGCTCTTGACACAACCTGCATCGACAGCCAACAAACAATGCCCCTTAGGCCTATCGATGGGTCGTTGGTGCCCTCCATCGTTAGGGTCTTAAGCTTTCATTTGGCTGAGCCTTCTCCAGGATATGTGTCAATCGATACCTCACCATCAATGTGGCGTAGGTTAACCTACTGGCCATCGATTTAGGGTCGTAGGTAGACACTACCAAGGCAGTTTCTCGACAGACTTTTGGTACTTCTTGAGGGCCTTTTTCGGGCCCCTTTGGGAGTCGTACCCAGACGTTTCCAACGTAAATATACTATTTAAAATGTTAAAGGCCTTGCACACCAGTTTCAACAAAAACGAATATGTAAAACATGTGGAGATACGCCAAGACATACAAGCAAGTCTCATGGACTAACTTTACAATGTCTTGGACGTTCATGGAAGTTTGACTTCCAAATGGTTTCAAATAAATCATACATGCTTTAAAACACATAATTAATATATTAACAAGCATATAGGAATATATGAGGCTCTAGATACCTTAACTCATTTCGGAGGTCTTAAAATATCTTCAACTTGGGAATATTCGTCCTCGAATGACACTTGGGATATTTTTAATCATAAAAAGGACATCAATGAATAATAGACCAGCTCACGATATTCATAATACCATCACTATATAAGTCAATGTACCAAATTTACAATAAACACCAACCTCCAAGCCACTTATCACAAAATGCAACACAAGCAAGAAAAAAGTTTAATTCACTCACTTTAAAAATGCATCAAACACAAGGCATCACTCATATTCACAGGAAGAACATCCTTATCCTAATCATAACATGGTCATTACACTGAATTTTTGTAAGAGCTTATCATGTATGATCACACATAGGCAAATTCCACATCACCGAAAAAGCAATTAGGCGCTCATACTTCAATGCATATAGACTTTAGTCATGTCAATCAATAATGGATTCTTATAAGTTAGGACTAATTCCACGAGGGACATACTGAACTATACCATGCTCAGTTATGTTTAGGGAGGAATGTCCTCCTTAACAGACTTACAAGTCTCATGAATTCACACCCAAGCAAGAGACGAACGTCAATTCATTTCAGATGAATATTTCTAAAATTTTAACCAAAGCACGATCCAAATTTATTCCTAATAAAGTTAAAATGGTAAATCACACCCCACAGATTACAACAATATGAATTCATTTAACATATACTAGATTTCATAAACATGCATTATTTTGAGAAATTCATACAATTTATAGGCACACAAGGAAAGTAGCTAAACATGCCTTCACTTTGCAAGAGTGAGCCTAAATTCATAGCTGCTGAATCATAAAACTCATATAATTTTCAAGAGACTCACCATTTTTCATTTTATGGAGACACAACTTTTCATTGAAAGATTAAGACACCACATATTATAAGTGACATCAACATGATTCTTACATTAACTCTTGAAGTTAAATGTGCAACCAAAATATCAAGATGCATAGTAAACATAAGAAAACTATAATTTTATAAAAAATCCTTTTTCGTGCAATTTAGAGTCTTCATAACATGCATAACATAGTATCACTTAAGATACACATAACATATGAGGCACAAAAAACTCACACATTCATGAAGAACTACCATCATGAACAAGCTTATCAGAAACTCTTTAGTTTAAGCTAAGTAAGAATAGAAAGAAAATATAAGAGTTTCAAAATCTTACTATTCAAATCACAACTTCCACATAGAGTAAATCAAAATAAAAGTTACTTAATTCAACCACCATCATTTATCTAGGCCTAACACCCAGAGGAACTCCATAAATTTCAAGATAGGTCATACTACCCTACAACATAAGGCCTCAACTACACCATGAATAACAAGGTTCATACAACATTACGGTAAAACTATAGAGAAGACATAACCATAAGGCCTCTTTGTTTTCTTTAAACATCAAGGTAAGGTAACGTCTAGGTCATTTAAATCCACATCATTACCGTACAATGTAAGCGCAAAACCTTCATTCATAGAACTAATCTATACAAAAGACTCAAATCTATGCAAGGCATTCATAACACAATACACACATACAAACACAGGAGATGCTTGAACTGTTACAGATATTTAAGGGCAACAATGAACCATATAAACATATACTTAAAGCAGAATGCTTCAATAGGTAGTCACAAAGAATTTCAACTCACACCATAACATTATACTACCATCATGCATACTCATAAAACAACTTATAATCCAAAAATGAAAATAAATTTAACAATTATAACTTTTTTGATAAGCTTTAAAAATATTATAACTTAAATCATCGCATAACATGACATCTCACCTAAATAACATATATAGCCATAAATGGAATCACATGATCAAGGCATACCAAAATTCACCTTCATACATACTCATGAAACCATAAAACCAAGATAAGAATCAAAATTCACCTTTTTCTCCCTCACGCATGATATACCATCACATCCAAGCAATCACATCAAAAATATGACCGAATAACAAAACATAAGAGAGAGTTCTTACAGAGTTAAGTTCTATGGCACGACATGAGAATAACAAAGAAGGGAAATATATCGTTTGATATCCTTTTACTCATAGATGTATCGTGACTCACCACCGATGATTAAAACTCTACTAGACGTGGCAATATGTGATTTTTGACCCTAAACCACTTTTATAAACATCATGCTCTAATAACACATTTTTCACGATCGGGGAGAACCCCCTAGAAGTAACATGAAATATTTGACCTCCTTGAGGTCTTATACAAGCCCATAGTTATCATTCATCTCACTTTCACTTGTAAATTAAGCGAAAAATTTAAAACATTCATAGCACATCATAAGCTAGAACATCACTTCCATTATATAAAATATCATAATACATAGTTTAAGACTACAATATCTTTTTGCCATCCTAGACAAAGCATTATAAGAGTATAATAGGGAAACACCTCTTCCAAAATAAATATAAGTACATTATTACTAAACATTACAGTAAGATAAAACTTCGGAAATCCTTTGGTATAAGGATTCCTTTCCTTGATCTTGGGAATCACATATCAAGCCCTCACCTTAGAGACCTCCATTAAGCATCCATAACCTACACTTAGTGTAAAATGGTAAAGAAGAATGGATTTAGTACAAGAATGTACTAATTATGGCAACCATGCAAAAACATGCATTTAAAAGGGACATTTTCCTTCGAAACCATGCATTATGCGTCATTGTGAAAGCCTCATAAAACATTGATACAATAGCATTATACAATTCACATAGTCTTATTCAATGGTCATACATCATATAAAATCGCCCATTGATTTTTTTACACATTAAAGGTCACTTTATAGTAAGCTCCTTTTTCCTTATAGTGAACTTTTGTTATTCTAAAGTGAACCCTTTTGTTTGTTTATTCCACGACTTCTTAACTTCCCAAGTAACCCACTAATGATACTTGGTTCAATGCATCACCTTAAGGACACAAGGTACTCATAGATTAATCTTACTAATCCAATAAATATATTCATAGAAGTGTAATATATCACAAGACACATTTTAGTCAAGGCTTACAATATCCTTACACTGAACCATAACCTACTTGCAGATATGCTGACTTATCTTCACATAGAACATTATAAGAAGTTACTCACGATCCGAACCTAAGTATACTAGTGCAATGTACATCTGAAGACCCATAACCGCACACATACTTATTAAACCTATCATGAGACCACAAGTATTAACAATTCACTTCATACATCAACAAGGCTAAATAGAAAGCTTTATTCATGCCAAGCAATACCTCCATCATATATTCAATAAGACGTATAGAGCATAATAGAATAAGACCACTTCATATAGACTCATACCATGCATTTCATCACAAAAAGTGGACAATCCTACAATGTCTTGAATAAAGACATATACATATACATATACATATACATGAGAAGACCTTACTAGAACTCCCTTCATGTCTTACTTGTGCAATGAATTGGTGAAGTCCCATACCCCCACCTATACAGAGAAACTTCCCTTAGGTTATCCTAGTTAGGGTCTAGTTTTGTACTTCCATTTTCCATTTTACTTTAGGAAAACTATAACCTTAATCGACACTAAGACTATGGGTGCTACATTGAATTGGGATTTGTATAGACTTACACAAGGGAAAGGTTCTATACTTAGCCAAAGTAGAAAATTAACATATGCTAGCACACTAGGTGATATAACTTGCGAGATCCTATGGGGCAAGCATAGTTTATGGAACTTGGAGTTATATGTGGAAACCCTATTTAAGCCAAATGAGGCATTGTAGTTATCTACATACGGAAACCCTCTTTATAACTATTCAGGCATTACATTTATCCACCTCGTGAGGACAATGGTGAACAAGCTTTGCCACATTGGGATGGGGAACCCCTCATGTATGTTCACTCGGTTCTGAGCTAAGTTCTAATTATTGAAAAGCCTTTAATAACATTACATTATAAAATTAGGATTAGGAGAATTAAACCATCGCATGCTTAGATTCTAGGTCAAATATTTGAGTTTATAAACCTAAATCATGTGAGAAGCCATTTCACATGGACGTAGCATATTCTAGCTCCACCTAGTTTAGGGTTAACTTGGGAACACCTTTCAAGACCCCTCTATTGACTTAATCATCGTACATGTGTATGTATGTGTATATATGTGAGACACACTTTAATACAAAACATTAAGACCACATATGTTCATACATTAATATAATAATGCATTCACATTCATGTACCTAGAAAACTGGACCTAGGAGCTATCCTATCAAGGTATACATGTGCAATGCATAGACAAGGTCCCATACCTTTTACCGTACTAGTACTCTTATCAAGTTATCGTAGTTAATGGATACATAATAATACTTCATGAACATATAAATTACATGAATAGTGGTACGCACAAATGCATATAAGAATACCCTTTCATTAGACACCATTAACCTATACAACTTGTAAGCATGCAAGAAGTGTGACTGAGTGTATATTGGTCAACATAATCACCTTGTGGCTAATAACAACACATTAAAGAAGCAACCCTCGTTGTACCACAATGCAAAACCAAGAATAAACCACACATCACATTATAGCATAGGAGACAATATAACGAAGTCATGCATAAGCCTCTACAAGATCATGCTACTAACAAGTACACTACATAACCAATTCACTAGAAAGTAGAGAGTCATGGATTATTGACAAATTTTCCTTGTCTTGATAATCAACAATAAATTATTTACAATATACATGTAGAGCCGTAGCTATAGATATAACAATTTAGACTAAATCATACTTCATCTATCCTAAAAATGAGATCACATCATGTACATTACATTATCAATTTATAGGCTAGAAGAACCTAGATCAATCATTACAAATTTGATTGTCTTTATTTACATTAAATCAATAACACCTAATTTATCATCACATTACATTGTATGCATGAGCTAATACAATTCATCATAATTGAGTCTCATAGCAATCATTCTAGCATCAAGTCACTAGATACCACATTATAGGCTAATTTAATTCAAACTTCAAACCTTGATCCATATCAATCAGTCATCGACAATTAACAATCAATACACATACTAGGCAGTAGATATAAGTATTTTAATAGAATTGATCACAATTCAATTTATATAATATCATGATCACAAAGCTTATACATAGGATAAATTGAGATTGAGAGTGCTCATGCGTTCAACATGGTATTGGATTGAAGATAACATTCAAATTAGTAGCTAATTATCTATTATTTAACATTATGATTTTGAATGAAATTTAAGAAAGAACCCTAACTTGGTTGAAAAGAAGTAGTTTGATCATGATTTCTCTTCGAAAACATTTAAAGGGATTCTCTAGATGGAAGATTATAATCACCATACCTCAATGTAGCAGAGAACTAAAAAATCTACATGAAGAATCCAAGATCAAAACTGTTCTTGAGCTTCATCTCCACTGGGGTTTCTAGAGAGGTTTAACATGAAAAATCAATTTGTGAATAGGTATTTCATGTAATAAACTAGCTTAATATACCTAATAATAAATGAATTAACCGCCTAGGTTCAGTTTGGGATGTGCGGTGAATTTTTCATTCACCCTATAAATGAAATAGAGTGCATGGCAGTTGACACAGCCTGCATCAACGACCACCAAATGACGCCCCTTAGGGCCATCAACGGGCCATTGGTGGCCACTGTCGTTTGGGTATGAGGCGGTAATTATTCTAAGCCTTCTCCTGTATAAATACTAATCGATTTCTCACCATCATCGGGGAAAAGGTTAACCTACTGACTGTCGATTGAGGGTCATAGGTAGACACTGCAAGGGCAGTGTCTCGGCAGACTTTGGGTCCTCCTTGAGGGACTTTTGTGGGTCCCTTGGGTAGTCGTACCCATACATTTCCAACATAAATATACTCCTTTAAATTTTAAAGACCCTCCACATAAGTTTCAACAAAAATAAACACGTAAAACATGTCGTGATTGACCAAGACACACATTCACGTCTTCAAGGGCTAACTTTTGAACGTTTTGTACGTTCTTTGATGTTAGACTCCAAATGACATCAAATCAATTATACATGCTTTAAAACAGTTAGTTTACATATTAAAAAGTTTTTAGTCACATGTGAGGCTCTAAAAACCTTTACTCAGTTTGGGGGTCTTACATAGACTCATTGATTTTTTTCTAATGAGATTTGGTATTTTCTAGACAATTTGTTCTCTTCCTTTTATAACTTTTTAGGATCTTGTAAGTCATATTTTTAGAATCCTGCATGGATTGCATCGAAACCCAATTTCTTTTATTCTTTAATACAATGACTTTTTCTTTTTCGTTGCTTTCCTATTTTTTAATATGGAGGGTTTCCATTTTTCCCCATCATCGTGTGTTAAGGAAGATTTCTTGTAGTTCTTGACTTCTCCTTCTTCTTTTCACCATACCCTAACATAGGATTTTGTCTTAGGTTTGCTATTCACTTTAAACCAAAAACCAAGAGTATTATTGTTGGTGGATCACTTAAGGCTTAGGGTACATCAAATTTCTTCCAAACAACAGTAAGGCTCAAAGGGTGTTCAAAAGTGTTTCACTCTCACGGGTTTGACATAAAAGAGGTATACATCAAAGTTGGCTCACACTCTGTAGAATTACCTAATATTATATCAAGAGGATACATTTCCAAATCAATCAGTCTAACCAGTGAAATTCAAGGTTTATTATGCAAGGTTCACAATAAGCTCATCACACAAGGCATTGAAACATAAAGAAAAAAATACTACACAATTTTGCTAGTGTGAATTGGCCATTACAACAGAATAAATTCAATAAATTCCTAACCAAAATGAAATGCAAATATTTCACTTCTTGGCCATGAAATTTTATTTGTCCTCTTTGTATCCATACATTCATGTTCGTTTGATTAAGAGCACCATTAACATCATTATTATTGATTGAAAAAAGGTTAAATTTGTACAACAAGAAGCTATTTCAAAACAATAGGTGGTGAAATTTTTTGAAAATGAAATTGTTTCGGAAGGTCAAAATTATATTGCAACTAAACCAAAAGTCATTATCTCAAACAATCGCAAAATAGTTAAAAAAAATTAAAACGGATGACTGAAATATATTTTACATAAACACAAATATTAACAATAAGCAAACAATCGAAAACAAGGTGGGCCACATCCTACAACACACAAATATATTCGTCCTCAAATATATATGATAATAATCGAAAATTAAAATTAATGAAAGACAGATTTAAGCCCTTTTAAGGTACTAGATACTAATCCTTGTAAGGTAGCTGCTTCAAGTTAAGTCCTTCAACAAATGCAGCCTTAAGCTTATAGAATGGTGGGAACATTTGGTCAAATACCGAGTAATTAATTAAGCTTAGTACAACTTTTCTTAGAAATCAATTGCGCGTATATTCAACCATGTTCTCGAATGTTTCATCAGCCATCTTTTGTCTGTTGGCCTTCTGCTTTGTTCTCATTTGGTGATAACTTTTACTTCTGAGTCGTTTATTACATCATCGAACAAATTTGTACTTCGTCATGTTTTATAAAACATCTCAATAAATCCTTATGTTAAAATGAGAAGATTTATTGAGGCCACTGATCTAGTGGGCGATTTGACGATGTATTCCTGACCTCGCAAAGTTTTACAGACTCTAGTTTTTAAAGATACCTTGAGTGAATCAACGGAAGAGAACTAATCCTCGGTGTGTTCGATGACTTGCCAATTGGGTTTGCTGCTTGCTACTCTTCACTCTGTTAGCACTTACCACATTTCAATCTACAAGATTAACATACCATTATTTATTGTTATGAAATTTAAAAGATAACAAAAGGGTTTTGGGTTGCCTCTAAAATAGTGCATGAGTTAACGTTGCGTCATGACGCAAGTCAACACTTATTCTTCATCCTCAAAGTCACCAATGGTGTATTAGGTGATTCTTTTGTTAATTTGGGATATTGACTTGTCATCAAGTGGCCTATCTAAGCATCTTTGAGATGAATGATCATTGAGTTTGCGGTGATTGTTTCATTAAGAATATCAATGTTATCTTTGATGTCATTAATTTTATTATGTTGTTTTTTGACTTTTTGTTGAAATATTTAAAAGCGATCATCGCTTTGCTCACCTTCCTGCCTCTTTCCTATGTTGCACTCTTAAAGCAAAAAGTTCTTTTTACTCTCCCTGTCTTGTTGTTCTAATCCCTTTACCTTCTTGGATAGAACATCCATTTGAGCTATTAGATTATCCCATTCATATTTCTCTTGGGCAATTTAGTTTGTTTCAACCATATTTTCATGTAGTGTTGCGACGATTTTGTAGCGTTGGTTTAGTATTCCACCATAAAAAAGGTGAACAAATATTCTTCTATTTTTGGGTTTGAGGCCCTGATAGAATAAATACAGTAGTCTCTTGTCAGGCATTCAATAAGACAACGACATTTCTGGAATTGTCTCCTCATTTTCATGTTTGAACATCATTTGACTATCCCTGAGGTTTAACAGCTAAAATTAGTAGTCCTAAAACTAAAAATAATATAAATTATAAAAGAAGTATGTTTTAACATGAAACCACTCGCTGGCAGCGGTGCCATTTATATGTTCTTGTGATATCATGATCAACAACACTAGCCTACGGAGCGACTATCCACGAATAAAAGAAAGTATAATAAGCAAACTAAGGTTTAGAGTCATGTCCCAAAGGAGCAGTAGTGAATATAGAAGCTCAACTTGTCACGACCTAAATCCGGGCCGCGACTGGCACCCACACTTACCCTCCTATGTGAGCGAACCAACCAATCTAAACCTTAACATTTCAAGGTAATATGAACATAAAGTAATGCGGAAGACTTAAACTCATTAATAAAATCAATAACTATTATTATTCCCAAAATCTGGAAGTCATCTTCACAAGAACATCTATAATCAAATTATTAAACTAAGAGTATTCTAAGAAGCTAAAAATACATAAGAAGCTAATCCATGCCGGAAGTTCAAGGCATCAAGACTTGAAGAAGAAGATACAGTCCAAGCTAGAAACATTAGCTCACCCTGAATTTCCGATGTAGTAAGACTGGCTTGAGTTACTGTTGAGTAGAAAATGACGGCACGTTTGCTGCACTCCACAAATAAACAAGAAGAAACAATAAAAGTAGGGGTCAGTACAAAACACGGGTACTGAGTAGATATCATCGGCCAACTAAAAATAGAAAACAGTATGTATTAAGCAATATCATAAAATCAACTAATATCCTTAGCATGCATCATTTACAGTTACCATAACCCTTGGTTACAACACCAAGCACATTAATGAGGACTCACACCTCCTCATCATACTCATTTGGGAATTTAGTTCATTAGATTGGATATATTAACATATTTCAAGATTCATTATCTTTATTCCCCTCGTGTCGGTACGTGACATTCCGCTCCTCAATATACTATCCTGGTGTCAGAACGTGACACTCCGATCCTCATATACTATCCTGGTACCGGAACGTGGCACCTGATCCATATTCTATCCTGGTGTCGGAATGTGACACCCGATCCATATTCTATCCTGGTACCGGAACGTGGCACCCGATCCATATTCTATCCTGGTGTCGGAACGTGACACCCGATCCATATTCTATCCTGGTGTTGGAACGTGACACCCGATCCATATTCTATCCTGGTACCGGAACGTGGCACCCGATCCCCTAATCTTACCACTTTCGTTCATCAAGCCTTCTTTTATGCCAAGGCATCATCATTAACAAAGTAGGTTAGGGTTTCTTTTCAAGATTTGGGATTTAATAGCTTCATCATGCTTATTTATTCACAATTACATAATCACATCATTCATGCAAGCATACAGTTAAGCATATAGAAGGTTTACAATACTACTAACACATATCATTCGTTATTAAGAGTTTACTACGAATAGCATGAAAACCATAACCTACCTCCACCGAATAGTTGAACCAAGCAAGAATTTTCCCAAAGCTTTGTTTCTCCCTTCTCGTTCGATTCTCTCTCTCTCTCTTGTTCTTTCTATTTTCTTTATTCAAACCCTCTTTCTTTTACCCTAATTAGTATATAATTAAGAATAAAAGATGGCAATAATACCCCACTAATTAACTTAGGGTTACCTCTTTTAACCCCTCAAGAATTTTGGTTATTAATATAACCCCACGAAATCTATAATCAAGGAAAGAATAGTCCAAAAACGTCCCTTAAAATATCACCAGCAATTCGACTCAGCCTGGGATTTGCGCAACCTGTGACGGGCCGTCGTGCCTGCGACGCTCCGTCCTGTAGGTCGTCGCAAAGTTCAGAGAATGGACTTTCACTGAAGTCTCCGTGACGGTCCGTCACGCCTGTGACGGTCCGTCCTGCAATTCCGTCACGAAGTTTAGAGAGTCGATTTTCAGTACCCAATTTTAGATTTCCTAAGTGTTTTGAAACGAGACCCTGCGATGGTCCGTCGTGCCCTTGACGGTCTGTCGTGGGGTCCGTCGCTTCTGCCAGTTTTTCCAGAATTGAAGTCTGTTGCTCAAAACGACTAAATAGGTCGTTACAATAGATACCAATTTACCCATCGTTCATCCCCGAACGATCAAAAGAAGGAAAACAAGGGCGAAAAGGAGTACCTGAATATGTAAACAGATGTGGCTTCTTCAACGGGTCGATTCTTCCATTGCACCTTGATGGATGCAATCTCTCTTGACCTCAACTTGCGAACTTCTCTATCTAAAATAGGAACAGGCTCCTCCTCATAAGACAAGTTCTCATCAAGCAAAATTGAATCCCAACGGATGATGTAGTTTCCATCCCCATGGTATCTTTTCAACAACGACACATGGAATACCGGATGCACTCCGGACAGCCCTGGAGGCAAGGCTAACTCATAAGCCACCTCTCCTACTCGCTTAAGTACTTCAAATGGTCCAATGTACCTTGGACTTAGTTTACCCCTTTTACCAAACCGCATCACCCTTTTCAGTGGTGAAACTTTCAACAAGACTTGTTCATCCTCCATGAACTCTAAGTCTTTAACCTTTCGATCTGCATATTCTTTTTGTCTACTTTGCGCCGCTAGAAGCTTTTCTTGAATAGACTTCACTTTCTCTATCGAATCCCTCAAAAGGTCAGTACCCCAAGGCCTAACCTCAAATGCGTCAAACCAACCAATGGGAGACCTACATCTCCTACCATACAATGCATCGAATGGAGCCATATCAATTCTTGAGTGATAGCTATTATTGTATGAAAACTCCGCTAAGGGTAGGAAGCTATCCCAATGACTACCAAACTCTATCACACACGCACGAAGCATACCCTCCAACACTTGAATCGTTCTCTCAGACTGACCATCGGTTTGAGGATACAACGCAGTACTAAGGTCCAACCTAGTACCCAATTCCGCCTGCAATGTTTTCCAAAACTTAGAAGTAAACTGCGTACCTCTATATGATATGATGGATAGTGGAATCCCATGCAATCGAACGATTTCTGAGATATAGATCTTGGCTAACTTCTCTGCATTGTAAGTCACCTTTATCGGAATGAAATGAGCAGATTTAGTTAACCTATCAACAATCACCCAAATGGAGTCATACTTACCCATTGTCCTTGGAAGACCAACCACAAAGTCCATTGCAATTCTTTCCCACTTCCATTCCGGAATGGGCATTCTCTGAAGTGTTCCTCCGGGCCTTTGGTGTTCATACTTTACTTGTTGACAGTTTGGACACTTGGAAATAAAGTCAACAATATCACGCTTCATTCTACTCCACAAAAAGTGTTGTTTTAGGTCTCGATACATCTTGTTGCACCCGGATGTATAGAATACCTTGAATTATGAGCCTCTGTCAGAATAGTGTTGATCAAATCATCGACGCGGGGTACACATACCCTTCCCTTGATTCTCAAAACACTTTCCTCATTGATTTGTGCTTCCTTAGCCTCCCCTCGCAATACTTTATCTTGGATTCGCCTTAGTTTCTCACCATCAAACTGTTTTCCCTTAATTTTGTCAAGAAAAGAAGATCTTGACTCCACACTAGCCAACAATCCTCCCTTCTCGTTTACTTCTAGCCTCATCAAGCCGTTAGCAAGAGTCTGAACCTCTCTAGCCAATGGACGTCTAGAAACTTGCAAGTGAGCTAGACTTCCCATGCTTCCCGCTTTTCTACTTAAAGCATCCGCCACAACATTCTCCTTCCCCGGATAATACAAAATAGTGATGTCGTAGTCCTTCAGTAGTTCCATCCATCTCCTCTGTCTCAAGTTCAAATCCTTTCTGAGTAAAGACATACTGAAGGCTACGGTGATCCGTGTAAACCTCACACTTAACCCCATATAAATAGTGTCTCCATTGTTTTAATGCAAACACTACCGCAGCCAATTCCAAATCGTGGGTCGGATAGTTACGTTCATGCACCTTTAATTGCCTTGAAACATAAGCAATCACACTCTTCTCTTGCCTTAGTACTACACCCAAACAAGAAAAGGATGCATCACAATAAACAATGAAGTTCTTACCCTCTACTGGCAAGGTAAGGATAGGTGCGGTAGTCAACAAAGTCTTGAGCTTCTGAAAGCTTTCCTCACATTCATCCGACCATACAAATGAGACATTCTGCTTAGTCAAGTTCATCAATTGGGAAGCGATAGAAGAGAATCCCTTGACGAATCCAGCGGTAGTAGCTAGCTAACCTAACAAAGCTCCTTATTTCTGACACATTAGTAGGTCTTACCCAATTCTTCACTGTCTCAATCTTAGAAGGATCCACCATCACTCCATCCTTTGAAACCACGTGTCCCAAGAAGGACACTGCATCTAGCCAAAACTCACACTTAGAGAACTTGGCATAAAGCTTTTTCTCCCTTAACATCTCCAATACCATTCTCAAATGCTCTTCATGTTCCTTCTTGCTCTTTGAGTATACCAATATATCATCAATAAATACGATCACGAAAAGGTCCAAATATTGCTTAAAAATCCCGTTCATCAAGCTCATGAACGCAGTAGGGGCATTCGTAAGACCAAAGGACATCACTACAAATTTGTAATGCCCATACCTCGTTCGAAAAGCAGTCTTTGGCACATCCGTTGCCCGTATTTTCAATTGATGATAACCGGATCTCAAGTCAATCTTAGAGAAGACACAAGCACCTTGTAACTGATCGAACAAGTCATCAATGCGGGGAAGAGGATACTTGTTCTTTATGGTTACCTTGTTTAGTTGTCTGTAGTCTATACACATTCGAAAACTCCCATCCATCTTCTTTACAAACAAAACCGGAGCACCCCAAGGGGATGCACTTGGTCTAATGAAGCCTTTGTTCAATAACTCTTGAAGTTGTGCCTTTAACTCTCTTAACTCCGCGGGAGCCATTCTATAAGGGGGTATAGAAATGGGGCGAGTACCGGGTTCAAGATCAATACAGAAGTCAATATCCCTATCCGGTGGCATACAAGGAAGATCTTCAGGGAACACATCCAGAAACTCACGAACTACTGAAACCGACTCAATCGAAGGTACTTGGGTAGTGTCATCCTTGAGATGTGCCAAGAAAGCTAAACATCCTTTACTAACCATTTTCTTAGCACGAAGAAAGGAGATGATACGTACCGGATTGGAAGTGTAGTCACCCTCCCACACTAACGGGTCTGTCCCAGGCTTGGCTAACGTCACCGTTTTAGCATTACAATCCAAGATTGCAAATTGCGGAGAAAGCCAAGTCATACCTAGAATCACATCAAAATCATCCATTTCTAAGATAACCAAATCTACATAAGTGTTGCTCCCCACAAAGTTTACCAAACAAGACCTATATACCTTTTCAACTACCACAGACTCACCCACCGGAGTAGAGACACGAATAGGCATATCAAGTAATTCACAATGTAAATTTAGACCATTAGCAAATGAGAAAGATACATAAGAAAACGTGGATCCAGGATCAAACAATATAGAAGCCATGCAATCACAAACCAAAAGATTACCTGTGATGACAGCATCAGATGCCTCCGCTTCAGACCGCTCAGGGAAAGCGTAACAATGGGACCTATCGTTCATCTGTCCGTTGCCCCTACCTTGTGGTGATGTAGTGTCTCCAGTTTGCCCCTCACCTCGGCCGTTTTGGTGACCACCATTTCCTCGACCACCACGTCCTCCAGAATAACGACCACTGCCATGACCACCTCTACCTCTAACATTTGGAGGTCTGTAACTCTGTTTTGGACAATATCTCTTAATATGTCCAATCTCCCCACATCCATAGTACTCTCTGGGTTCATGCATAGGTCTCTCAGAGAAGTGTTGACCGGTCGGAGGTGGACCCCCAACTACAGTCTGTAGTGAAGACTGAATGGGTCGAACTGCGTAACATCCCGAACCCTGTCCTTTAGTGTAAGAACCACTAAACTCACCTCCCTTTCGAAACCTTTTTGATGTCGATGTTGTGGTGAAGTCGTCTGGCTTCACTCCTTCCACTTCTATCACAAAGTCTACAACTTCTTGGAAGGATTTTGCCGTTGCCGCTATCTGTAAGGCCGAAATCCTTAATTCTGACCTCAACCCCTTCACAAACCGGCGAATTCGCTCTTGTGGACTGAAACACAGTTGGGTGGCATGCCGGGATAATGCACGAAACATAGCCTCATATGCATTGACCGACATCCTACCTTGCTCTAGGCTCAAGAACTCATCCCTTTTCCTATCCCTCAAAGTTCGGGGGATATACTTCTCTATAAACAAACTAGAGAATGAGGCCCAACTCATAGGTGGTGCCTCTGTTGGTTGACACTCAATAAGTGACCGCCACCACATTTTGGCGTTCCCTTGAAACTGATAACTCACGAACTCAACACCAAACCGTTCTACTATACCCATCTTGTGTAGTAGCTCATGATAGTAAACCAGAAAATCGTAAGCATCGTCAGATTACGCACCCTTGAAGACTGGAGGTTTCAATTTCAAGAACTTACTAAAAAGTTCATGCTGATCATTTGTCATTATAGGCCCAGTAGTCAGACGTGGAAATGTGCCTATGTCCAATGGAACATCCATGCGAGGAGCCATAGTAGCCGCATGTTGTACATCTGAAACCGGAGGTGTTGGCGCAGAAAACACTGGAGGTGCCTGACCTTGATCAGATAACCCGCTAAGATAAGCCAGAACCTGATTAATCATCTCTGGGGTAGGTTGGGGTGGCATTTCCTCATTTTGCACTTGTTCAGTTTCCCCATCCTCCCCTTCTCTTTTTACTTCCTCAGTCGGTGGAGGAGTCACTGCCCTAGTATCAGATGGGCTAGGTGTTCGTCCTCTTCCCCTACAGGACGTCCTCCCACGACCTCTTCCACGGCCCCTCGCCGCTGTTCTTCCTCGAGCCACAGCCCCAGTGCCTGGCTCCGTTTTTTATTGTCTGGCCGGTGTTGGTGTTGATGTAGTCGTTGCTCTAGTTCTAACCATCTGCGAAAGAGAGTGAAGATTGTCAGATACCAATTCGTATCGCCTAGATACCAATTGGACTCAAGTAGTAGCACGAAAGAAAGAATGAAAGAGTGAAATTTTCCTAAAGTCTTATAGCCTCTCAAGGAAAAGTAAAGGCGTCCCCCTACCAATCCTTAAGACTCTACTAGACCTGTTCTTGTGTGATGAGACTAACGAACCTAATGCTCTGATACCAAGTTTGTCACGACCCAAATCCGGGCCGCGACTGGCACCCGCACTTACCCTCCTATGTGAGCGAACCAACCAATCTAAACCTTAACATTTCAAGGTAATATAAACATAAAGTAATGCGGAAGACTTAAACTCATTAATAAAATCAATAACTATTATTATTTTCCAAAATCTGGAAGTCATCATCACAAGAACATCTATAATCAAATTATTAAACTAAGAGTATTCTAAGAAGCTAAAAATACATAAGAACCTAGTCCATGCCAGAAGTTCAAGGCATCAAGACTTGAAGAAGAAGATCCAGTCAAAGCTAGAAGCATTAGCTCACCCTGAATTTCCGATGTAGTAAGACTGGCTTGACTTATTGTTGAGTCGAAGATGATGGCACGTTTGCTGCACTCCACAAATAAACAAGAAGAAACAATAAAAGTAGGGGTCAGTACAAAACACGGGTACTGAGTAGATATCACCTGCCAACTAAAAATAGAAAATAGTATGTATTAAGCAATATCATAAAATCAACTAATATCCTTAGCATGCAGCATTTACAAGTACCATAACCCTTGGTTACAACACCAAGCACATCAATGAGGACTCACACCTCCTCATCATACTCATTTGGGAATTTAGTTCATTAGATTGGATATATTAACATATTTCAAGATTCATTATGTTTATTCCCCTCGTGTCGGTACGTGACACTCCGCTCCTCAATATACTATCCTGGTGTCGGAACGTGACACTCCGATCCTCATATACTATCCTGGTACCGGAACGTGGCACCCGATCCATATTCTATCCTGGTGTCGGAACGTGACACCCGATCCATATTCTATCCTGGTGTCGGAACATGATACCCTATCCATATTCTATCCTGGTACCGGAACGTGGCACCCGATCCCCTAATCATACCACTTTCGTTCATCAAGCCTTCTTTTATACCAAGGCATCATCATTAACAAAGTAGATTAGGGTTTCTTTTCAAGATTTGGGATTCAATAGCTTCATCATGCTTATTTATTCACAATTACATAATCACATCATTCATGCAAGCATACAATTAAGCATATAGAAGGTTTACAATACTACTAACACATATCATTCGCTATTAAGAGTTTACTACGAATAGCATGAAAACCATAACCTACCTCCACCGAAGAGTTGAATCAAGCAAGAATTTTCCCAAAGCTTTGTTTCTCCCTTCTCGTTCGATTCTCTCTCTCCCTCTTGTTCTTTCTATTTTCTTTATTCAAACACTCTTTCTTTTACCCTAATTAGTATATAATTAAGAATAAAAGATGGCAATGATACCCCACTAATTAACTTAGGGTTATCTCTTTTAACCCCTCAAGAATTTTAGTTATTAATATAACCCCACGAAATCTATAATTAAGGAAAGAATAGTTCAAAAACGTCCCTTAAAAATTCACCAGAAATCCGACTCTGCCTGGGATTTGAGCAACCTGTGACGGGCCGTCGTGCCTGCGACGGTCCGTCCTGCAGGTCATCGCAAAGTTCAGAGAATGGATTTTCACTGAAGTCTCCGTGACGGTCCGTCACGCCTGTGACGGTCCGTCACGCCTGTGACGGTCCGTCCTGCCATTCCGTCACGAAGTTCAGAGAGTCCATTTTCAGTACCCAATTTCAGATTTTCTAAGTGTTTTGAAACGAGACCCTGCGACGGTCCATCGTGCCCTTGACGGTCCGTCGTGGGGTCCGTCGCTTCTGCCAGTTTTTCCAGAATTGAAGTCTGTTGGTCAAAACGACTAAATAGGTCGTTACACAACTAGAATTTTCGTTCTAGTAAGTAATAGTATCAGAAATTATCGAATCAAATTTAGTTTGTAACACTGAAGTGTGAAATATCAAAAGGGTTTGTCACTAGTAGTAAAAACAACAAAAAAATAACTAAAGGGAAACAAGTTTAGGGAGATGTTGTTGGGGTGCAGCTGCAATATATGTTGAAGTAAACTATTGGGTACATCCTTTTGATTGGAAATTTGTAAAATAATGATGACTAGGCTAAGATTTAGGTGAAAGTAAATTACCTCTCAAGCAAGTTAGCCCATATCAAATAGGTTCTTCTCGAACACCCACTCTTCTTATCAAGACCAGCCTACGCCATATCCACACCCGCATATTCGATGATGAGGACTAGGATAAGGGACTAAGGTACACCCTCTCGGCCTGAACCTCATGTTTTCCCACTCATTAGGACATCAGTTTAGCGGTCTTGGTTTCTCGATCTCTCTCTAAATAAAGACAAAAACACATGGGTGGTTTTGCATCTGCAACTATAAACCCATTAACTTAAATCACAACCTCTACAAGAAATCACCATTTAAATGCATCTAACCTATCAGTAAACAAGATCCAACAATAATATCAACACACATTTGCTAAATTACTCCCCACGAATAAGGGTTATAAGACATACATAAAGCAATAACTAAATACACCTAAAATGCTAATGAAATAAAATGGATATAAGAAATTACACCTTCACATGAGCAAAGAAAGAAGAATTGAGAAGACGCACATCCTATTTGAGGAACAAGAACTCCTTTCTTCAAGTCTCCCACAAAACCTTCTCCAAATTTGATAGAAAACTATTAAGCATAACAACTAAGTGTCTAAATTACACAATTATATCTCTATTTTTCTCCTCTCCTTAAAAAATAATAAAGATTTCTGTATTTATAGATTTCAGAATTTCTATTGACGAATAATTAATTCTACGAGGTTAGTCGCGCACACAGAGTGATTCAGTGATTCAATCATCTTCTAGATCATAGTGTTTTTTGACTTGCCTTTAGCCTCTACTCATTCAACATTATATGGAAGAATACTTCTACATCGAGGAACTACTCGGTGAAGAGTTGACTTGTTATTTTGATCACATTATTGATCTACTTGCTTTGAGGCTTTGCTTGCTGGAACAAAGGGCGATCAACATCCTTTTGGCTAATTGCCAAGCATACTCAATGATGCTTAGGTGTTTCGATTTAGTTTATTTCATCCTTTTTGTTTCTATTTTGCTACTAGGTGTTCATGCTTACACTAAAAATGAAGATTTTTCATCAGATATTAAGATAGAGTGAGAATTTGACGAAACTTTTTCCATTAAATAATGCCTAAAATGAGTTCAATCTGATGGCCCATTAATGTAAGGGGGTTTTTAAGTGTATAAATGCATTGAAAAGCTAATTGGCGAAGTGCTAAATGCAGTAAGGCTATTCGTTAAAATTGAAGTACAAAAGGTATAAGGGTGCAGAGGATAGGTGATGAAAAAATCTGTCAACGAGTCAGTGAGTGCATTCTCCAAATTAAGTTATCGTCCAAAGTCACAGATCATTCGATACATAAACTATTTAGTTAAGGGAGAAGTAGGGAGGTTAAGTGAACCGCCGAACCAGCCAGACTTTCAAATTTAATCTTGTAACCCCTGATAATGTAACATAAACTTACACAATTAAATTTCAATGAAGACCCATATAAGTTTCTCATCCCCAGCTTGCAACAATTCAATTAAAAGAACAATCGACACAGAGTCACCTATTATAATCAATAATATATGAAATCCCAGTAACTCAGATAGTCAACAAAGATATTACTAACCTATGGTGCCGAATTAGATTCTAATGATGTGGTATGAAGCAATGCTATCGAAATGAAAGCACAATTCAGCACTTAAATTACTCTAAAATACAAAAGTATAACTACTACCGTGTTTGTGTGAGTTTGTGAAAATGGACAAAGTGAAAGAAAGTAAATAAAATATAACTTTTAAATTTTCGCTAGTGACTGTCCAACTTCGTCTTATTAGGTGATGTTAGTCAATATTACCAATCACTAAGGGAAGAGCTCAATATCTAATTACCTAGCAAAATATAACAGGATTTTCATTTCATGTAGGCATCACATCGACATACATTGTTGAGATTGCCATTTGGGTTAGTGATGCACCCACGAAATTCTTACTCCGCCGAGTTTTACAGTCTCCGCATTTGAGGTGTATTAATTAAAATGGCGGGAATGTTCGGGTATGCTGAACTTGTCGGCGATCTACCAAAGGACTTGTTACTCGTCTTTGTATTTCTTTTTTACAAATTCCCTCACTTAGTCTGTACAAAAAACACACTATTATTTTACATATAAAAAAATAATCTATAGGTTTTTGTTTTGCTTTTCAAACAACACCTTACTTAACATCATTGCATGAAACATCATGTTGTGGTAGGCTTCATTTTCGTGGTTTTCTACACCACCACTATGTGACTCTCTGCTTTTTTGCGAATTGAACTGTAGTAACTCTTGACCCATGACATTCTCAACCACTTGGACAACTCTGTAGTTAGAATAAATCATTTTTTTCATCCCTTTGATGTCTCCTTTTGATTATTCTCGTAATCTATCCTATTGTGTCACCTTTGAAAGAATGGTTGAAAGTATTCCATCAATGCATCTCACCTAATGATCACTAAGAAATTTTAGATTATGAGAGAGTGTATACGTATCCTTCATCCTGTGTTAGGCTTCAACCTACATCATCCTTTTTTTTGCAACACACCCATCTAAGTCATCAACGTGGCTAGAATGAAGTCTTTTTCTACCTCTAGGTTCATTTTAGACACATCTTCAAGAAGTTTAAGTTCTGCTGAGTATGGATCCTTTAGAAGACTACACGAAACAATATTATCAACCAGTCTCTTAGTTACATGGTTGAAACCTCGATAGAAATAGTAAATTTGTATTATGCTGGGAACCTCATGACTCGGGCATTGAGTTCTATGTCCTTTAAATGTAGCCCAAGACTATTCAATAATTTCACCTTCCGATTGTTTGAAGGTTAGGATTTTATTGCAAATTATCATTACGTCCAGTGTAGGCCATTTATTTATCTCCAATATAGAACGTGATGTATTAAACATAAGCACTAACAGTTAAAAGTGAAACCAAGTCGAAAATAAGGTTAGTAGAAACTATAACTGAAAAGAACCGATACTCTAGAAACTACATTTTCATGTGACACCACTAACCGAAAGCAGAAACATTTAATGTTTATCATGAAAAATTACACTAACCTTCAATATGAGTGTTTATAATCATCCATAGTTTAGTAGCCAACCAAGGGTTGGGGTTGTATCCCAAAGGAGAAGTTTTGAGAGTTTTTAGTTAATTAGAGTTTCATCCTACGAATACGATCATTTTAAATTTGAGCGGTGACACAAAAGTGTGAAATATTAATTGGGGATATGTCACAAGTAAAGTAAAAGTAGTAGAAATTAGGTAAATATCATCTATTGAGAGATGTTTTTGGGGTGTGACTGGAATAAGATGAGATAAATTGTAGAGTACATGATTTCTATAGGAAATTTACAAGATAATAATGACTAGGCTAAGTTTTAGATGGAAATAAGTACCCTCTCGAGCAACAAACCCTTTTTATAATATGTTCCTCTCGAACACTCTTTCGCTGCAGAAGTCCAACATATGCCTTACCTTACTGTGTTGAGCTTATTTTTTGGATATGGGTCTAGGGCTGACCCTCTCGGGCTAAACCTCATTTCTGACCACCCCTTACGCCATCATTCTATCTATCATGGTTTCACGACTCCCTCTCGAGCAAGACAAAAACACATGTGTGAGTTTGTGTTTTCAAGTATAAACCCATTAAGTTAAACCAAAACCACTATGTGAAATAAAAATTAAATACATCTAACATATCAGCAAGAAAGACCCAATGAGAATATCAACTCATATTTACTAAATCACATCCTTAGAATGGATGTTTTTTAGCTAAACATCAAGAAATAAAAAAATACACCACAAATGATAATGAAATAAAATATGTATAAGAAATTAAATAATTATTTAAGCAAAGGAAGAAAAATGGAGATTACCCACTTCCTACATGGGTGAGATGAAAACCTCCTTTCTTCAAGACTCCCAAAACCCTCTCCAAACATGAGAGAAAACAAAAGAAAATAATATTCTAAGGTAAGAATTACCGAAAAGTTGGATCTACAAAAGATTAACTAAGACATGCATTTATAGATTTTAGATTAAATTTTGTGGTGGATCATTCAGCGATAGTGGTGATCTGCTGTCTCATAATCATTTCATTCTTGCCCTTAGCATATTCATGTTTTTGACCATTGGGCGGTATAACACTTCTTTATGAAAATGTTCGGTGAAGCACCGACTACTCCTTTCATCTCCATTTTTATCCGTTACCTTCAAGGTTTCGCATGCTGGAACAAAGGGCGGAGTAATTCCTTTTGAAAACTCTCCAAATGCATTTGGTGAACCACATGCTTTAACTTATGCGTTTTTTCAACAGTTTTTTTCCCTTTTGCATGTAAGTGGCCATGCTTGCACTCAAACATTAAATACTTGAATCAAAAGAGATTTTATCAAATATTGAGACTAAGTAAGCATTTAAGGACATTATTCCTATCAAAACAAAGCCCTAAATGAATACAAGTGGTGGTTTCATCATCTCTTATTGAGCATCAAGTTGATCCTTATCTTTCTCCGCCTCTAACATATCAAGAGCCTAATGCTCCATCAATCATCTCTATTGATAGTCACATGCATATCTAAACATGGCGGGATATCTTCACCTAGAATTTCAGCTTACTCAAATAGTGAAGTGATGTTTGTGAATTTTAGATGATCTACATTCTTCCTAAATTCAAAAACCTTGGCTTTCCAAGTCATATCCTCACTATTAACCCCCTTTCCTCTCTTATAAGTCTCTATTATCACCGTGAGAGAATCTATCAATGTCTAGAGGGGTGTCATAGCAACTTAAATAACTCACTCAATCATCCCAAGCACCTCGGCATCTTGCCGGGAAGCTCAATAGGAACTCCGGCCTCAATCCACCTCATGGTGGTATCAAAAATAAAGGAAACTATCCAACCCTTTAGGCCATCTAGCATTTCTGTTGTCATAAAGATAAATTAAACTTGATCAAACCTTGCAGATATATTAAGTACATCATTAATACGATCACTTCTACTTCTCAGATTCCTCACTTGTACCATCATAAATGCCAACGGTTTGAAGGCACTAGACTTATTATTCCGCTAGGGTACTTGATCACCACATAATTTATAGAACTATCTAGCCAGGTTGGAGTATATGAGTCACGAGGATTTGTGAATACTTTAAACATGTGGAACTGAATGGTGTCCATACAAAAATGAACATGTCCACCACACTATCTATGATCAATCTCTTCTTTACATAAATGGTCGTCAATCCCTTAGTCTTTAGTAGATTTAGTTATCTGGGAGGATGACCTTGAAGTCGTGGTGCTAGAACAATTATTTTTGCGGCAGTTGGAACTATCCAAGAAACAAGAGGGGAATACTTGGGGATCCTAAATGAACTTGACGATCCCTTCCACAAATTTTTGCTCGTCTGCTCTATAGTATTGGGCATCCTGATTCTCAGAGAATACAACCAGAAAATAAAAGTATTCCACATAACTATTGGAGTTGTACTCCGTTCTCTCAACTACGGGTGTTTTTTCAAAGGTGCTTTCTTTCCATTTTAGTTGGAAGAAACACCTCAATCATTTCTTAATATCCCACGTGGTTGTTTGCGAGGCGGAATGACACTTTCAACCTAATTTGTCCTAGATAAATATTAAAAATACATCAAAAAGAGAAAGAATTTACAGAATCTCGGTTGTAGAAAGACCCGTCGAACAAGTTGTTGACTCATTTTGGCGAGCCAGATAGCGTTCGCCAAAAGGACCAACATGAAAAGTTTTAGAAATAATACTAATCGACGATATTCATTGATTTTTGGGGAACTTTCCATGCTACTCGCCGAGCTTAGACTAACCCATAAAAATTTATAATATGTTTTATGTGGTAGGGGCGTAGAAAGTCTGGTCACAATAACTTTCCAGCGAGCTCAGTCTTCCCGTTGAATGTTACATACTCAAATTATCCAAATCAAGTTATTAAGAAAGATCAGTGGAGGGATGTCTAGTAACCACCAAACCATTTGGTGAGCTTGACCCAGCTCACCAAACTGTCCATCGTGCAAAATTTCAACTCTGTTTTTCAAAGATAAACCCGCGTACCTCAAAATCAAAATCAAACTCACACACTACACAATTCATACAAGATATATTACTCTGCATAATTAGTCTTTCCCCAATTTGGCCTAAATTGGCCATATGAAGAATTTTCCCCTTAAAAATAATGTTAACCTCTCCATCATTAGGCAAAGTACGTCATTTTTCTCAATTAGGTGTTACTAATGCTTCACTCAACTAGACACAACATAATATAACTGAAATCAAAAAATTTAGAGTCATATATAATTCATTAAACACTGTTATTCATAAGTTTATGCAATTAAGCACAATTTTGAAACACAACATAATAAAACAAAGATAAAAATCACTATTTCAATCAGTACCCAATAGAAAACATCAAAAAAAATTCAAAGGCATTTGAGTTCAAACACTTTATGAAAAGTTTGGAGTTCGGAAAACAAACTTCAGTGCCAAATAAAGTTTTTGATTTTATAACCTAGACACAATAATAATTCAAATCCACGCACGAGATCGCATACCCAGTGATGAAAAATACAAGAAATTATAATTAAGATTTTGAGTGTGTGTTATAGTATATTGGGTAAGTATGAGAGAATGTAAAATATTTTTAAATTCTAAACGATTTCGAATTTTAAAACCTTTCAATTCGAAGCCTTTTCTATGGAATTAGTCGACCACGCAAAACCACTCGCGGATCCACCAAATGGAGATTTACTTTGCCTTGGTTTACAAGACATGTAGTCTAATTTAGGGTCTAAATAGAAGAAATAATCGGGCTCGCCGACCTATTTAGTGAGTCATTGATTTAGCCAATGGCTCGCAGAGTGATAGAGATTTCCACTTCCTATTTTTGTAATTCTAACGAATGTCCAAGTTACATTTGCCAACCTCTTTTGTGTGTCATTGAGGACACCTGGCTCGCCAAACTATATATTTTCAAACGCACTCCTGTTTTCAACCTGCACAATTAACACCCATTATTTGAGAAAATCAAACACAAAGAGTTACTAACATGACTTACCTCTGAAAAAGCACCTTAGTCAACATCGTGGCACGATGTAAGTACCCATTCACACTTCTTTTTGGGGTTTGCTATAGTATCTCTAAACTCCCATTATTGTTTTGGGTATCTATCTTCTTAATTGTCATTGAGTTAGAGGTCACTATTTGGTTTAAAGTTGATACATCTTCCTTCTATTCCTTCAGAACTTTATTGGACCCTCCAACCTTGTTGACAATGCATGAGAGAATGTCTTATGTATGGACACCCTCAAAATATTTTGGCTTTTCATGCTCATAGAAAGGAATATACCTATATTTCTCCCCTCTCTTTCTTTCAAAATAGCATTATGCTCACGCTAATCTCTGTCACAGTCTATCCATCCTTCATCTTTATTTTGACCTTGATTTCCACCCTATCTAGGGTAGTTAGCACGATAACCTCCTCCTTGGTTGGCTAAGAAGTTTACTTCCTTATTTACTTCACTTCAAATTGGGCTTCATCGAGGTTTGCTCCTCCAACACCCAACGCATTAACACACCTTGTACAAACAAACATAAATTTATTAGACAAGATATCTAGCTTGGTCATTATATTTTCAATGTTTTAGTTTCTCTCTTATTCTTTATCAATCTGCTCTTTTTCCATTCTAATGTTTAGAGGAGAGACACGCTCCTCATGAGTTCACCATTCTATGTTGATGTTAGTTATGCAATCACGGATTTGGGAAGCTATATCATAAGGTTGTTGCATTATGCATATGGGAACAAGTTGATCAGAAACTCTTTTATTTAGTTTATCAAGACTCCTATAAAAGTATTTCGTCAACATGCTATAGGGAAATCCATGATTTGTGCACTGGAGCAACGATTTCTTGAACCTCATCAAAGTGTCGAGGATTGGCTAACCATCCAAACATTTAAAATTTTTGATATAGCTTGTAAGCACCATCCTCTTTTTCGGAAGGAAAACTTCACTTTTAACACTATGATCATCCCTATACAAGATATGATGCGATATTTTGGTAACTCAACCAACTATTTACTAGCCTTGCCCATTAGAGAAAATGGGAACAACCTCAACCAGAACGATTCTTGCGATCTGTTCTTGAATTAGAGTAGTCCACAAACGTCATCAAAATTTTTGATATTCTCATGGGGATCTTCATGAGCTAGCCCTAAAATAAACCCTTCAGTTTTAAGAGATAGAGTGTGGTGCTTATGATGTGAAGACAAGGTTTCCTTCAGATAGAGACAAACAAATTGTTACCACCCTCAAAGTGAAATAGGGTGAACTAGAGCCTTACATGGGTTTTTGTCACATTCAGAGACCACACCCTAGAAGATATGGAACTCTCGGAGTGCAACCAAGATACTTGACCTCTCAGAGGTGTTGTAAAAGCCCTTTCATATCGTTCATTGTATATACAAATATGAAATGCACTGTGGAATTCAAACTTTTCACAAACAATCTATAAGTCTTTAAAAAATCTTTCATATAAAACTCATTGGAAATACTAAGTTTTATTCATCAAATATAAGACACTAGAATACGTTGGGACACAACCCATACACAATAGAAATAAGTACTACTAAATCTATTATAATACTGCGATAGTCAAACGAGGACTTAGTTCAAATTACTTGAACAATCTTCAAATCCAAACTTTGATCTGCAAAAGCACATTCACCTATGAATTACTTTAGAGATAGATAAAAACATGTGATTCGTACAAACACATGTAATAAGCAAGGCATAATGCATATAAATCATGAAAAAAACATTTATTGATAAAACACATCTTTTGATTTAAATATCATAATATAATCATAAGAACAACATTTAACACCGTAGAAATACTATGAAATCACCTCAATTTATCACATTTTTAGGAAATCTTACATTGAAGTATATGAGTATTACAGTGAAGTTTCTTCCCTGTATAGTGAAAGTTTGATAGCTTCATAATAGACAGTTTATAGCATGTAGTTCCCTTACTAAAAGTTATCCTATGATTCACTTAAGTAAGACAAAGAGAGACAACCCATACACCCTCTCTGGGCACACCAAAATTATCCTTAGGATCACCTATAATGAGTTATACATATTTTCAATCCACCAAAACACATAAGCATGATATTCTCCTACCAAAGGTGATTCGGAGGTAAACTTGAGTAAGTTGTGAAGCGACCGCCCATAATATGCCTTACACACACACTTAAGAGATCTTATAGACTACCAAAGATAGAATCGTTCTCACTTAATACAACATTATATAAATAATATGACATTCTCCTTCCAAAGGCTATCAAAAGACTTACGTAATTAAATCAAGAAGATAACGTCCACGATTGACCTCTACTATTTTACCTATATAATCCTTAAGATTTATTAAGACAAAGATCATGTTTACATAGCCAACTAGCTTCCCTAACTAGAGTCATTCTTAAGATTTATCTATGTGAGATACGAATTGACCATTCATATTCCCCTTGACACCTTAACTAGACAACCCTTAACTACTCTACATAAGTAATTATTCATTTAAAATGTTTTCGTAACTTAATTCATCATATTCATTAGTTAATCTAAGACTTATTCATCATATAAGTACATTCTATTAATTATCATGGACTAGACGTAGGGACTCTCTTAAACATGTTCAAAGCCTATTCTGCAATGTCGAGATAGCATCCCATTACCACCTAAACTTCATAGAACTTCTATAATGCTAGTAGGTATCCCATATGGTGAGAATAGACAATAATCGATATGGACCATGAAAGCTCAACATGGAATCCAATTTTCTAACCTACTCCCATGAGGGTGTTCTACTTGCCAAGGGTAAAACTAGGAAACATCCCATGTAGGCACATTGTTAAGGAATATGAAGGGCTTTTATGTATTTTAGTCTCATTCTCAAGTAGAGATTCATTGTACTCTAGTCTCCATCTCAACTAGAGTTACTTCTCATAACATACTCACTCAGTGCTAGCCTTTGTTCTCATAGAGTCAATGACATGAAAGAATCACATGAAGAGGTTCCATATCTAGTATATAACCTAATCATATTCATCCTACCAAAGAATTTCATGAATTTTCTAATAATGATATGATGTCGTTCAAACAAATCAAACCGATGTTCATCATTCTTTATATGGAGGATACCATTACGACTCTCGACTTCAAGGTTCATAACATTGCCACTTGCTTGAAGGGTCCACGTACATGACCTTCTTAACATATTCACTTATCTTTTATAAATGTATCAAGTAGGGGGCAAGAGTCTACCAAAACAAGACACAATATACTTCACTTTATTACACAGCATATCATTCTTTGAAGCACATAAGAATTATCCTTATCATCTTTATGGCATCCTATGCATTACTATTACATCATCAATACAACCATCATAAACTCATATAGTAAATTAAGTATAACCGTGCATCAACTCTAAGACTACTTACCTAATTACATAGTCATAAACTCACATGATGACCTAGCAACATCAAACTTTCTCATTACTAGCATGTAGGTTGAAATGATCATACTTCACATAATAAACTACACAAATTAGCATAATACTTCATGTAGTGCCGACAAGGCCATGATCATCATATTACTTAAAATAACGTCGACAAGGCCACATCAATTGCAGGTAAGGCAAATAGCACTTCCATCATAAGTGGAAAATACCAATCACAACATATTTGAAATATGGGTAACGTAAATTAAAGATAATTTTGTTATGTTAACACCAATCTATTATCATCACTTCAACCCATATCTACATCATCCAATTCAATACCATAAGGCCTTTACCCATGGCCATGAACATCAATTCAATACATAAACTATAATACTAAATGAATCTAAGTCAATTCAATATAGATTTATTAATCTAAGACCAATTAGAAATCAATTGTATTGTATTACATCATTCAATAGCCCATAGAAAACTACACCAGAAATCATAAGCATTAAGAAAATATCACTTAAGCCATAAAGTAGTCAAAAACTAGGGTTCATCAATTGCATATTTATAGGTTAATTTAGTTAAAATAATCGCATTAACAACAATTAAATCAATATACAATGCTTTAAAACCTTAACGCAAGAACCTATATATAGATCATAAAATTGGACAAGTTTATCTTTGAAAACTTTAGAAAACTCTTTGGATGTTGGACTCCTTGACGATTAGAGTTTCAAGGATAAAAAACCATACCTCACAGATTTTAATCCACAAATTAGATTAAGAATCACCACTCAACTCTTCAATCCAAGATCTTCCTTCAGTTTTGGCTCGAATGGAGTTCTAGAGAATTTCTAAGGGAATTTGGGTTTTGATTTTTAATAATGAATTCTCCTAAGTGTTGAAGGCTTATAAATATGTTTAAAATACCTAAATTTACCCTAACTAATCTCCCTCTCTCTTATTTGGACGTGGTGTGAATATACCAATTCACCCCTAGATTTAACAACAAGCGGCGCATGAGACAACCTTAGAGACGGTTGCCAAACGATTGGCTGTTTCCTATCTAACGGACTGCCGTGTTAGTACGTAGTTTGAGACTGAGTCTTATCCTTTTCCTGGAATTCTTACTAGACTAGTTCCTTACCTAAGGAGTTGTCTACTGCTTTGGGGACTGTTTTTAGGCAGGCTTTGCTCTTGAGAAGGGCAAGGATCCTTTGTTGGTAATTAGGAAATTTCACTCTGACTTTTCCAACCCTAATAGGTTTGTATATGAGTTTAGTAGCTCCAACATCAGTTTCATCCAAAACAAACACGGAAAACTCTATGAAACATTCCAAGACGCACAAAGTAGTTTAAAGGAAAACCATTCAAACGTCAGGGATGTTCTTGGAGATTCGACTTCCAAACTTCATGAAACTTGATACACATCCTATAAACACTATAATAACTCATATAAGTAACTCATTAACTCATTAAATACACATATATAAACATAATTACACATGAGGCACATAAGTAACATGATCGTTGAACGTCTTAGTTGTTTCATGACATTTTAGTCCCAAATAATCTATAACTCTAGGCACTGCATTAATACTACATTGTTGACCATTTTAGGACTTTAGACCATGGTTAAAACCAAGATAGGCTCTATCTTCACCTATGTCATTTTTGAGGTATTACATTCTCCCCCACTTGAACAATATTCGTCCTCTAATGATCTCCGAACACTTCCAAAAGTAGAGACTAAACTTAACAGATAATGAACATACCAGAAACACCTTATAAAAAAATCATCTTGTAAAACATCAATTTCACATGATCAAGAGCATCACAACACAACAAGAAACTAGAATAAATTCTATGACTCGTTATACCAAAAAATTCACATCCTTCATTCCAAATAGAAAAAACTCATTTTATATTCAATATCATGATCATATACATCAGATACAACCAACTTACAAATACTTCAACCACAGAATGAAATAGTTAAAATATCCAAAAATTTTACAATGAGCAGAAATCTCCGGCAGCTCTATAGTGAAATTTTCAACATTTTTCAAAAATGCAACTTCTAGGCAATTCATGTGGAAACATGATACTATGCAAGAAAAATTAAACAAAAACATCTTACAATATAATCATAACTTCATGGAATGCACAATCCATGGAATCAATGACATTCAATTTCAACAAGACCCCCCATAATTACAATGCACATGCAAAATACATCTATGACTTTCTACTCTCAAGCTTGAGTTGAATAAAAGAGATGAAATGATAAATAAAAACTCAATTACTCACCATACTCCATCACTTAGAAAGAACTCAAAGAACTAAATATAAATACAAGGACTTACCATCATTCGTCAACATCATTCGACTTTGCTCCTCTAGTCCAGAGTTCACACAAACGTCTTTTAATTGGAGTATCGTCTTTTGGAACATCAGGACCAACTTGCATACCCTTTCTTCCGGTAGAAGAAATATTAGAACAATCTCTCACCTTATGTTCAATATTACCAAAACCAAAGCAACAACTAGTACCGGCTTGACACTTTCCATAGCGCCTCTTTCCACAAGTAGCACATGTAGGTTTGCAATTTTGAGAAACACCTCCTTTGTTAAATTGGACCTTTTGAGAAGTAGGTCCATCTAGAGTTTGAGCCCACTTTTTGAACCTAGTTGATCTTGATCACTTGAAGCACTCCATTTCAAGTTTTTATCAATCCCATCAAAAACCTACTCCATCTCATCCCTATGGTTAGACACAAGCGATAAAGTATATTTAGACAACATAGAGAAATTCAAAGAGTATTCATCAACATTCATATTGCCTTGCTTGAGGTTGATAAACTCCTCTACCTTCACTTCGCTCCTCTCACGGAAAAAGTACTTTCAAAGAAAAGATTCATTAAATTCTTCCCACTCAATAGGACCCAACTCAATTGTTCTATTACCTTTCAAGTCTGTGTACACACTTGAGCAACGTCATTCAATTTATACGAAGCCTCCGCTTTCTCCCAAGAGATCACGTTCAAAACATTCACATCTTATACCCATCATCTAGAAACTCGTAGGGATCCTCTCCCACCTTAGAGACAAGAAATATACGAATATTCATCCTTACAAAATCTCTCAATGAGGATGTAATAATGCTTCCCACAACTTGCACTCCAGGTACAATAACAATATTCACATGGGAAGTCAAAGGTCGGGCTATAGCAAGTAAAGCCTCCCTAATATATCCATTTGTCATGTATGAAGAAACAACCAAAACCTCATTACCTCCACCTACAATAGGGACTTTATCACATTGAAAATTTTTCTCAACTTCCTCAACTTGGGAGGAACTTCCTCTATAACCCTTCCTTCTTCCACCCTTTTATCGGTCATCCTTGTTGTATTCGTCTTCCAATAAACACAAGGAAAATCATAAGAAAAGAGTACTTATAACTTTAAATTTACGGTATATCATAGGATTAGATAAGAAGGGAAAATCTACCATTCTATAACCTCTCGCCCATAGATGTGTGGCGACTCACACCAATGTTCAAGAATCTACTAGACGTGACTTGCTAAGACTTTTATTCCTAAGACCACTTTCCCAACCTATGCTCTTATAACAATATTGTCACAAGCCCTTCCATATCGTTCATCGCTTATGAATATATGAAAAGTAGTTTGGAATTAAAACTTTTCACAAACGTTCTATAAGTCATAAAATCATAGACTCTAGAATACTTTGGGAAACGGCCCACACACAATAGAAATATGTACTACTAAGTCTATTATAACACATCGATAAGAGAGAAAAAAGACATTTATGCCCTCGAGTAAAATGAGGACATACTTCAACTATCTTGAACTATCTTCTAATCCTAGATTAGATCTCCAAAATCACCTTCACCTATGAATCACTTTAGAGATAGATAAAAACATTGAATTTGCACAAACACAAGTACTACATATTGCACAAAAATCATGAAAATGGACATTTATTGAAAACATGCATTGTTTGATTTAAATATCATGATATAATCATAAGAAAAAATTTTAACACCCTATAAATACATAATAAATCACATAATTAATTTAGCACATTTTTAGGAAATCTTACAGTGAAGTATATCACTATTACATTGAAGTTCCTTTACTGTACATTGATGTTTCTTAGATTTATCATAGACACTTTATAGCATGTACTTCCCTCAGTACAAGCTATCCTAAGACTCATTTAAGTAAGACAAAGAGAGACGTACCATACACCCACTGCTAGACACACCTAAATGATTCATAAGACCACCTATAATGAGCTACACATACTCACAATCCACCAAAATATTCAAGCATGAGATTTTCCTAACAAAGGTGATTCCTAGGTTCACTTGAGTGAGTTGTGAAGCGATTTCCCATAAAATCCCTTACACACACACTTAAGAGATCCTATTGACTACCTAAGTTAGAACCAGTCAAACTTAATACAACAACATATAAATGATATGCCATTCTCCTTCCTAAGGCAATATAAAGACATACTTAAGAAGGTCAAGAAGATAACATCCATGATTGACCTCTTCAATATTAGCTAAGTAATCCCTGAGACTACTTAAGTCTTAGAGCATGTCTTCATAACCAACAAACTTCCCTATCTAGAGTCATTCTTATGTCTTATTGATGTACCATTGTTTCACGGTACTTTTAGTGTTTTTTTGTTAAGTTTAGAGTGTGTATAGGGCCTTTTTGTAGTAATTTAAATGTGTTTTATATGTGTTTTTCCTGAAAGTTGTCCAAAACAAAAATGCAGAAGATTGTGCAGAAATCAGTGTAGAATTAACCCACGAAATCATCGATGGACCATTGTCCCATCGATGGACCGTAGATGGTAATCGTCTACTATAGGTTCAAGCATCTAGAAGCAACTCAGTGAATTTTGGAAGGATCGACGGTCCGCCGACTGGTTTATGGTCCAGGCAAATCACTGATCAGATCAGAGACTACTCCAGTACCCGAAGTTTAGAACCATTTAAGTATGGAACAATGGAGGCATCAACGGACCATAATTTAATGGACGGACCATGCTCCTAGTGTGTCGATTGGATTAGATAAGATTAAACGTTAAGGCTTTGAAAAGATGCTAAGTATGGACTGATGGAGGGCAGTCTGCGGTCCGTCGTTTTATCGACAGACTATCAGTAATATCATCAATTAAAGTCGTGTTTCTTGGATAAACTTTTCTTAATTACATTCCTTTAATTTCAGGAAATTTTTTTTTATAAATAGTGTGTAAAACCTTATTTTTCGTGTAAAACCTTATTAGTTCTAGTTTTTTGAATCGACTCTTAAGTGAATTTTTTTGTTTCATGTATAATTTTAGGATTTTCTTCAAACTTGTCAAATAAAGTACATGATTTATTATTCAACAAATATGAGTTGTGTTCCTCTAAGCATGGGTGACTAAATCGACAACTATCGTTGTGAGAACCATGGTTATTAACAAAATAAACCAAGATAATTAACAATTCTCAACTAGGTTATTGCATGTATCGATAATTCTTTTATCTAGAAGTTTCTTTAACGAGTGCACGCGTTATAACTAGCCATATGGCTATTTATCTTACCAAGGTGGATAGTTATTAGGAAAAGAACTATTGACATAGATTTAGTAGAAACTATCTAATAGGCTAGTTTCGGTTTATGCGAGGTGATAACTAATCCAAACATCGAATATGATGCCTTATATGAAGTAAAAGGTAAGGGTTAGTAATTTAACACACGTAGCCTGACCAACGTATGGGGTGAAATTCTCTAAATGCCAAACCAAGGATGTAGAGATATATAACTTACCACATTGCATGCAAAACATTAGGAAAGAATCGTACAAGCTAGGGTTATGGCATTATAAACCTATGGGGAACATTTACACCCTATTTTCTCTTATTACTCGATAAACACCAACAATTCACTCTTACTTCTTGTTAGATTTCACAATATTGCACTACTTTTGTTTCACCAAATTACCCCCATTTAATTACAAGTTTTCAGAAAGGATTTAACTAAATAGAGGTTATCGTATATTAAAGTTAAGTGTAAACCATTTTCCTTGTGGGATCAACCCCAACCTGATAATTGGGTTTTTTACTTGATACGACCTCTTATACTTCCTGAGGGAAGTATAATATGAGCGTATTAAATTTTGGCGCCACTACCGGGGAAAGTGGATTTTAGATTAATTTTAATATAAATTAACGAAGTTTAGTAAAAAATTTCCTAATTTTTCTTTTTCTCTTTGTTTTCGTCTTTTTAAAGTCAAGATCTAATGTATGCCAAGTACAGGAAGTCAAGGAGAACCAGTACTTCCATTTGATCCTGAACTAAATAGTACACTCCACAGAATTAACGATCCACACAATATTGAAAATATTGATGATGAGATCAAAAGTCCCTCTCCTATAGATGCACACAACCAAGTGATTGTGTAAAACCCTGTTGATGGTTCTTTGAGGATGAAACCTCCCTCCACACATCGTTAAGAGTATTATCGGGCACTGTTAACATCACAGATTCTGATGGGGCTCTTGTCCTACCTCCTCTACAACAGGGTCATACATTCGTGGTTACTAGTAGCATGATGTAGATATTCACTACTAGAGGTTTGTTTTCGGGGTTACCATTTGAGGATCCACATTATCACATCTCCAAACATAGGTTGGTGTGTAAGAGTTATGTCGGGAGGCCAAACTTAGAGCCAAACTTAGACATGGATGTCATTGGATTAAAGATGTTCCCTCTCACACTGATGGGAGAGGCCACAATTTGGTTTACTGAGTATCCTTAAAATTGGATTTATAATTGGGAGCAATTGAGGGATGTGTTCCTTGAACGGTACTACTTGGTGTCTGTAACGACCTGTTTAGTCGTTTTGAGCAACAGACTTCAATTCTGGAAAAACACGCAGAAGCGACGGACCCCACGATGGACCGTCAAGGGCACGACAGACCGTCGCATGGTCTCGTTTCAAAACACTTAGAAAATCTGAAATTGGGTACTGAAAATCGACTCTCTGAACTTCATGACGGAATGGCAGGACGGACCGTCACAGGCGTGACGGACCGTCACAGATTGTTCAGTGGAAGTTGACTCTCTGACCCGTGCGACGACCTGCAGAATGGCCCATCGCAGGCACGACGGCCCGTCACAGGTTGCGCAAATCCCAGGCAGAGTCGGATTTCTGGTGAAGTTTTAAGGGACGTTTTTGGACTATTCTTTCCTTAATTATAGATTTCGTGGGGTTATATTAATAACTAAAATTCTTAAGGGGTTAAAAGAGGTAACCCTAAGTTAATTAGTGGGGTATTATTGCCATCTTTTATTCTTAATTATATACTAATTTGGGTAAAAGAAAGAGGGTTTGAATAAAGAAAATAGAAAGAACAAGAGAAAGAGAGAGAATCAAACGAGAAGGGAGAAACAAAGCTTTGGGAAAATTCTTGCTTGATTCAACTCTTCGGTGGAGGTAGGTTATGGTTTTCATGCTATTCGTAGTAAACTCTTAATAGCGAATAATATGTGTTAGTAGTATTGTAAACCCTTCTATATGCTTAATTGTATGCTTGTATGAATGATGTTATTATGTAATTATGAATAAATAAGCATGATGAAGCTATTGAATCCCAAATCTTGAAAAGAAACCCTAATCTACTTTGTTAATGATGATGCCTTGGTATAAAGAAGGCTCGATGAATGAAAGTAGTGAGATTAGGGGATCGGGTGCCACGTTCCGGTACCAGGATAGAATATGGATCGGGTGTCACGTTCCGACACCAGGATAGAATATGGATCGGGTGTCACGTTCCGACACCAGGATAGAATATGGATCGGGTGCCACGTTCCGGTACCAGGATAGTATATGAGGATCGGAGTGTCACGTTCCGACACCAGGATAGTATATGGATCGGGTGCCACGTTCTGGTTTCAGGATAGAATATGGATCGGGTGCCACGTTTCGGTACAAGGATAGAATGAGGATCGGAGTGTCACATTCCGACACCAGGATAGTATATTGAGGAGCGGAGTGTCACGTACCGACACGAGGGGAATAAAGATAATGAATCTTGAAAAATGTTAATATATTCAATCTAATGAACTAAATTCCCAAATGAGTATGATGAGGAGGTGTGAGTCCTCATTGATGTGCTTGGTGTTGTAACCAAGGGTTATGGTAACTGTAAATGCTGCATGCTAAGGATATTAGTTGATTTTACGATATTGCTTAATACATACTGTTTTCTATTTTGAGTTGGCCGATGATATCTACTCAGTACCCGTGTTTTGTACTGACCCCTACTTTTATTGTTTGTTCTTTTTTATTTGTGGAGTGCAGCAAACGTGCCGTCATCTTCGACTAAACAGTAACTCAAGCCAGTCTTACTACATCGGAAATTCAGGGTGAGCTAATGCTTCTAGCTTGGATTGGATCTTCTTCTTCAAGTCTTGATGCCTTGAACTTCCGGCATGGACTAGCTTCTTATGTATTTTTAGCTTCTTAGACTACTCTTAGTTTAATAATTTGATTATAGATGTTCTTGTGATGATGACTTCCAGATTTTAGGAATAATAATAGTTATTGATTTTATTAATGAGTTTAAGCCTTCCGCATTACTTTATGTTGATATTACATTGAAATGTTAAGGTTTAGATTGGTTTGTTCGCTCACATAGGAGGGTAAGTGTGGGTGCCAGTCGCGGCCCGAATTTGGGTCGTGACAAACTTGGTATCAGAGCATTAGATCGTTCGTCTCATCACACAAGAACAGGTCTAGTAGAGTCTTAAGGAACGGTAGGGGGACGCCTTTACTTTTCCTTGAAAGGCTATAACACTTTAGGAAAATTTTACTCTTTCATTCTTTCTTTCATGCTACTACTTGAGTCCAATTGGTATCTAGGCGATACGAATTGGTATCTGACCAACTTCACTCTCTTTCGCAGATGGTTAGAACTAGAGCAACGACTACGTCAACACCAACCCCGGCCAGACAAGAAACAACTGAGCCAGCCACTGGGGCTGTGGCTCGAGGAAGAACAGCGGCGAGGGGCCGTGGAAGAGGTCGTGGGAGGACGTCCTCTAGTGGAAGAGGACGAACACCTAGCCCATCTGATACTAGGGCAATGACTACTCCACCGACTGAGGAAGTAATAAGAGAAAGGGAGGATGGGGAAACTGAACAAGTGCAAAATGAGGAAATGCCACCACAACCTACCCCAGAGATGATCAATCAGGTTCTGGCTTATCTTAGCGGGTTATCTGATCAAGGTCAGGCACCTCCAGTGTTTTCTGCGCCAACACCTCCGGTTTCAGAAGTACAACATGCGGCTACTATGTCTCCCCGCATGGATGTTCCATTGGACATAGGCACATTTCCACGTCTGACTACTGGGCCTATAATGACAAATGATCAACATGAACTTTTTAGTAAGTTCTTGAAATTGAAACCTCCAGTCTTCAAGGGTGCGGAATCTGAGGAAGCTTACGATTTTCTGGTTGACTGTCATGAGCTACTACACAAGATGGGTTTAGTAGAACGGTTTGGTGTTGAGTTCGTGAGTTATCAGTTTCAAGGGAACACCAAAATGTGGTGGCGGTCACATATCGAGTGTCAACCAATAGAGGCACCACCTATGACTTGGGCCTCATTCTCTAGTTTGTTTATGGAGAAGTATATCCCCCGGACATTGAGGGATAGGAAAAGGGATGAGTTCTTGAGCCTAGAGCAAGGTAGGATGTCGGTTAATGCTTATGAGGCTAAGTTTTGTGCACTATCCAGATATGCCACTCAACTCGGTTTCAGTCCTCAAGAGCGGATTCGCTGGTTTTTGAAGGGGTTGAGGTCAGAATTGCAGATTTCGTCCTTACAGATAGCGGCAACGGCAAAATCCTTCCAAGAAGTGGTAGACTTTGTGATAGAAGTGGAAGGAGTGAAGCCAGACGACTTCACCACAACATCGACATCAAAAAGGTTTCGAAAGGGAGGTGAGTTTAGGGTTCGAGAAGTTACGCAGTTCGACCCATTCAATCTTCACTATAGACTGTAGTTGGGGGTCCACCTTCGACCGGTCAACACTTCTCTGAGAGACCTATGCATGAACCCAGAGAGTGCTATGGATGTGGGGAGATTGGACATATTAAGAGATATTGTCCAAAACAGAGTTACAGACCTCCAAATGTTAGAGGTAGAGGTAGTCATGGCAGAGGCTGTTATTCTGGAGAACGTGGTGGTCGAGGAAATGGTGGTCACCAAAATGGCGAGGTGATGGGCAAACTGGAGCCACTACATCACCACAAGGTAGGGGCAACGGACAGATGAACGATAGGGCCCATTGTTACGCTTTCCCTGGGCGGTCTAAAGCGGAGGCATCTGATGCTGTCATCACAGGTAATCTTTTTTTTTGTGATTGCATGGCTTCTGTATTGTTTGATCCTGGATCCCCATTTTCTTATGTATCTTCCTCATTTGCTAATGGTCTAAATTTACATTGTGAATTACTTGATATGCCTATTCGTGTCTCTACTCCGGTGGGTGAGTCTGTGGTAGTTGAAAAGGTATATAGGTCTTGTTTGGTAAACTTTGTGGGGAGCAACACTTATGTAGATTTGGTTATCTTAGAAATGGATGATTTTGACGTGATTCTGGGTATGACTTGGCTTTCTCCGCAATTTGCAATCTTGGATTGTAATGCTAAAACGGTGACGTTAGCCAAGCCTGGGATAGACCCGTTAGTGTGGGAGGGTGACTACACTTCCAATCCGGTCCGCATTGTCTCCTTTCTTCGTGCTAAGAAAATTATTAGTAAAGGGTGTTTAGCTTTCTTGGCACATCTCAAGGATTACACTACCCAAGTACCTTCGATTGAGTCGGTTTTAGTAGTTCGTGAGTTTCTGGATGTGTTCCCTGCAGATCTTCCTGGTATGCCACCGGATAGGGATATTAACTTCTGTATTGATCATGAACACGATACTCGCCCCATTTCTATACCCCCTTATAGAATGGCTCCCGCGGACTTAAGAGAGTTAAAAGCACAACTTCAAGAGTTATTAAACAAAGGCTTCATTAGACCAAGTGCATCTCCTTGGGGTGCTCCGATTTTGTTTGTAAAGAAAAAGGATGGCAGTTTTCGAATGTACATAGACTACAGACAACTGAATAAGGTAACCATAAAGAACAAGTACCCTCTTCCTCGCATTGATGACTTGTTCGATCAGTTACAAGGTGCTTGTGTCTTCTCTAAGATTGACTTGAGATCCGGTTAATATCAATTGAAAATACGGGCAACGGATGTGCCCAAGACTGCTTTATGAACAAGGTATGGGCATTACGAATTTGTAGTGATGTCCTTTGGTCTTACGAATGCCCCTGCTGCGTTCATGACCTTGATGAACGGGATTTTTAAGCCATATTTGGACCTCTTCATAATCGTATTTATTGATGATATATTGGTATACACAAAGAGCAAGAAGGAACATGAAGAGCATTTGAGAATGGTATTGGAAATGCTAAGGGAGAAAAAGCTTTATGCCAAGTTCTCTAAGTGAGAGTTTTGGCTAGATGCAGTGTCCTTCTTGGGACACGTTGTTTCTAAGGATGGAGTGATGGTGGATCCTTCTAAGATTGACACAGTGAACAATTGGGTAAGACCTACTAATGTGTCAGAAATAAAGAGCTTTGTTGGGTTAGCTAGCTACTACCGCCGATTCGTCAAGGGATTCTCTTCTATCGCCTCCCAATTGACGAACTTGACTAAGCAGAATGTCCCATTTGTATGGTCGGATGAATGTGAGGAAAGCTTTCAGAAGCTCAAGACTTTGTTGACTACCGCACCTATCCTTACCTTGCCAGTAGAGGGTAAGAACTTCATTGTTTATTGTGATGCATCCTATTCTGGTTTGGGTGCAGTACTAATGCAAGAGAAGAGTGTGATTGCTTATGCTTCAAGACAATTAAAGGTGCATGAACATAACTATCCGACCCACGATTTGGAATTGGCTGCGGTAGTGTTTGCATTAAAACAATGGAGACACTATTTATATGGGGTTAAGTGTGAGATCTATACGGATAATCGTAGCCTACAGTATGTCTTTACTTAGAAAGATTTGAACTTAAGGCAGAGGAGATGGATGGAGTTACTAAAGGACTACGATATCACTATCTTGTATCATCCGGGGAAGGCGAATGTTGTAGCGGATGCTTTAAGTAGGAAGGCGGGAAGCATGGGAAGTCTAGCTCACTTGCAAGCTTCTAGACGCCCATTGGCTAGAGAGGTTCAGACTCTAGCTAATGACTTGATGAGATTAGAAGTAAATGAGAAGGGAGGATTGTTGGCTAGTGTTGAGTCAAGATCTTCTTTTCTTGACAAAATTAAGGGAAAACAGTTTGATGATGAGAAACTAAGGCGAATCCAAGATAAAGTATTGCGAGGGGAGGCTAAGGAAGCACAAATCGATGAGGAAGGTTTTTTGAGAATCAAGGGAAGGGTATGTGTACCCCGGGTCGATGATTTGATCAATACTATTCTGACAAAGGCTCATAGTTCAAGGTATTCTATACATCCGGGTGTAACCAAGATGTATCGTGACCTAAAAAAACACTTTTGGTGGAGTAGAATGAAGCGTGACATTGTGGATTTTATTGCCAAATGTCCAAACTGTCAACAAGTAAAGTATGAACACCAAAGGCCCGGAGGAACACTTAAGAGAATGCCCATTCTGGAATGGAAGTGGGAAAGGATTGCAATGAATTTTGTGGTTGGTTTTCCGAAGACAATGGGTAAGTATGACTCCATTTGGGTGATTGTTGATAGGTTAACTAAATCTGCTCATTTCAATCCGGTGAAGGTGATTTAGAATGCAGAAAAGTTAGCCAAACTTTACATCTCGGAAGTGGTGCGATTTCATGGGGTTCAACTATCAATCATATCAGATAGAGGTACGCAGTTTACTTCTAAGTTTTGGAAAACATTGCATGCTGAATTGGGTACTAGGTTGGACCTTAGTACTGCGTTCCATCCCCATACCGATGGTCAGTCTGAGCGAACGATTCAAGTGTTGGAGGATATGCTTCGTGCGTGTGTGATAGAATTTGGTGGCCATTGGGATAGCTTCTTACCCTTAGCAAAGTTTTCATACAATAATAGCTATCACTCAAGCATTGATATTGCTCCATTTCAAGCATTGTATGGTAGGAGATGTAGGTCTCCCATCGGTTGGTTGGATGCGTTCGAGGTTAGACCTTGGTGTATTGATCTCTTGAGGGATTCGATGGAAAAGGTGAAGTCTATTCAACAAAATCTTCTAGCGGCGCAAAGTAGACAAAAAGAATATGCAAATCGAAAGGTTAGAGACTTAGAGTCCATGGAGGGTGAACAAGTCTTGTTGAAAGTTTCACCCATGAAAGGGGTGATGCGGTTTGTTAAAAGGGGTAAACTAAGTCCAAGGTACATTGGACCTTTTGAAGTACTTAAGCGAGTAGGAGAGGTGGCTTATGAGTTAGCCTTGCCTCCAGGGCTGTCCGGAGTGCATCCGGTATTCCATGTGTCTATGTTGAAAAGATACCATGGGGATGGAAACTACATCAGCCGTTGGGATTCAATTTTGCTTGATGAGGAGGAGCCTGTTGCTATTTTAGATAGAGAAGTTCGCAAGTTGAGGTCAAGAGAGATTGCATCCATGAAGGTGCAATGGAAGAATCGACCCGTTGAAGAAGCCACTTGGGAAAAGGAGGCGGATATGCGAGAAAAATACCCACATCTGTTTACAGATTCAGGTACTCCTTTTAGCCCTTGTTTTCCTTCTTTTGATCGTTCGGGGACGAACCATGGGTAAATTGGTATCTATTGTAACGACCTGTTTAGTCGTTTTGAGCAACAGACTTCAATTCTGGAAAAACTGGCAGAAGCGACGGACCCCACGACTGACCGTCAAGGGCACGACGGACCGTCGCAGGGTCTCGTTTCAAAACACTTAGAAAATCTGAAATTGGGTACTGAAAATCGACTCTCTGAACTTTGTGACGGAATGGCAGGACGGACCGTCACAGACGTGACGGACCATCACAGACGTGACGGACCATCACAGACGTGACGGACCATCACAGATTGTTTAGTAGAAGTTGACTCTCTGTCCCTTGCGACGACCTGCAGCACGGACCGTCGCAGGCACGACGGCCCGTCACAGGTTGCGCAAATCCCAGGCAGAGTCGGATTTCTTGTGATGTTTTTAGGGACATTTTTGGACTATTCTTTCCTTAATTATAGATTTCGTGGGGTTATATTAATAACTAAAATTCTTAAGGGGTTAAAAGAGGTAACCCTAAGTTAATTAGTGGGGTATTATTGCCATCTTTTATTCTTAATTATATACTAATTTGGGTAAAAGAAAGAGGGTTTGAATAAAGAAAATAGAAAGAACAAGAGAAAGAGAGAGAATCGAACGAGAAGGGAGAAACAAAGCTTTGGGAAAATTCTTGCTTGATTCAACTCTTCGGTGGAGGTAGGTTATGGTTTTCATGTTATTCGTAGTAAACTCTTAATAGCGAATGATATGTGTTAGTAGTATTGTAAACCCTTCTATATGCTTAATTGTATGCTTGTATGAATGATGTAATTATGTAATTATGAATAAATAAGCATGATGAAGCTATTGAATCCCAAATCTTGAAAAGAAACCCTAATCTACATTGTTAATGATGATGCCTTGGTATAAAGAAGGCTCTATAAATGAAAGTAGTGAGATTAGGGGATCGGGTGCCACGTTCCGGTACAAGGATAGAATATGGATCGGGTGTCACGTTCTGACACCAGGATAGAATATGGATCGGGTGTCACGTTCGGACACCAGGATAGAATATGGATCAGGTGCCACGTTTCGGTACCAGGATAGTATATGAGGATCGGAGTGTCACGTTCCGACACCAGGATAGTATATGGATCGGGTGCCACGTTCCGGTACCAGGATAGAATATGGATCGGGTGCCACGTTCCGGTACCAGGATAGAATGAGGATCGGAGTGTCACGTTCCAACACCAGGATAGTATATTGAGGAGCGGAGTGTCACGTACCGACACGAGGGGAATAAAGATAATGAATCTTGAAAAATGTTAATATATTCAATCTAATGAACTAAATTTCCAAATGAGTATGATGAGGAGGTGTGAGTCCTCATTGATGTGCTTGGTGTTGTAACGAAGGGTTATGGTAACTGTAAATGCTGCATGCTAAGGATATTAGTTGATTTTACGATATTGCTTAATACATACTGTTTTCTATTTTGAGTTAGCCGATGATATCTACTCAGTACCCGTGTTTTGTACTGACCCCTACTTTTATTGTTTCTTCTTGATTATTTGTGGAGTGCAGCAAACGTGCCGTCATCTTCGACTCAACAGTAACTCAAGCAAGTCTTACTACATCGGAAATTCAGGGTTAGCTAATGCTTCTAGCTTGGACTGGATCTTCTTCTTCAAGTCTTGATGCCTTGAACTTCCGGCATGGACTAGCTTCTTATGTATTTTTAGTTTCTTAGACTACTCTTAGTTTAATAATTTGATTATAGATGTTCTTGTGATGATGACTTCCAGATTTTGGGAATAATAATCGTTATTGATTTTATTAATGATTTTAAGCCTTCCGCATTACTTTATGTTGATATTACCTTGAAATGTTAAGGTTAAGATTGGTTGGTTCGCTCACATAGGAGGGTAAGTGTGGGTGCCTGTCGCGGCCCGGATTTTAGTCGTGACAGTGTCTAAAAAGCTCAACCACTAAGATAGAGTGAAAAACTCTGTGGCATTGCCTAGGGAGTCGGTTAGTAGCTCTTGGCATCGGTTCAACTCATTTGTGAGAAGTGTCCCAAACAACCGCATGGATTACGAGTCATTGATGGCTCTCTCTATTTACAAAAAGATAGGTTTGGGTTAACCAAAGCCCACTGAGATGTGGTTATTGATGGCTGATCGATCGGTGAATAGGCCTATTGGGATACTCTATGATGTGTTGTTGAAGGTGGAGTCATTTATATTCTCTGCAAATTCTGTGATTCTTGACTCTGAGGTTAATTTTGAGGTGCCAATTATTCGTGGGAGGCCATTACTTGCTACTGGTCGCGGGCCTTGGTTGACATAGAAAAAGGGCAGATGAAGTATAGGTTAAACTGAAGTAACAACTTTCTACATTTATAGGTCCATGAAGCAGAGTAATGAGCTCCAAACGGTATATGCTATATCTTATAGGGTCGAGAGTACGTCTGAGGTACAAATCAAAGTACACCTCTGTGTTGAGGAACTAGCGGCAGTGATCATGAATTTTGAGAGTAATGGTATTGAGGATTAAGGGTAATTCATTGTGTCACTTGATCGAGGGGACGTGCGGGTCAAACCAAAGAAATTAGAGTTATCTATGAAGCATCCCGAGTCCCCACCAACGAAACCATATATTGGGGAGGCCCCAAAATTAAAGCTTAATGATCTTCCACCAAATCTGAGGTATGTATTCTTTGAAAAAGATCACACTTTTCCGGTAATAATTGCATCAGATATGAATGTGGAGTACGTATAGTGTCTGGTAGACGGGTTAAAGAGGTTCAAACGATCCATTTGTTGGATTATTGCAAACATTATTGCGATTCCACCAGGTACTTTTTCACAAAAATTTCAACTCATGCCCAATAATAAGACATGTATTGAACATCAAAGATTGGTAAATCCACCTATGCATAAGGAAGTTAAAAAGGAGATTATTAAGTTGTAGGATGTCGAAGTAATATATTCTATCACAGATAGTAGTTGGGTATGCCCTATTTAGGGTGTGCCCAAAAAGTATGGTATTACTATGGTCCGTAATGAGAAAAATGATCTTGTTTAATGAGGCCGTTGACAGGTTTGAGAGTTTGTATGGATTACAAGAAGTTTAATGCATGGACTGAGAAGGACCATGCCCTTCATCGATCGCATGTTAGATAGAGAAAGAGTTGTATTGTTTTCTTGATGGTTATTTGGATTACAATAAAATATTTATTGCACTGGAGGACCAACAAAAAACCATTTTTACTTACCCATATGGATCTTTAGCATTCAAGAGGATGCCTTTTGAGTTGTGTAACGCACCGGCTAATTTTCAGAGATGTTAAGGTGATAAAGAGACTTCTTCCACCCATCATTGTAAAATATGTTAGGAGTTTTCTTGGGCATGCAGGCTTCTACCAGAGGATTATTTAGGTATTTTTCAAAAATTGCACATCCTCTGTTTATGTTACTTGAGAAAGAATGTAAATTTTATGTTGATGAATCCTGTTTGAAGGCATTTGGAAGGATGAAGGAGATGTTGGTGTCTACACCGGTTATTATTTCCTCGTATTACTAAAATCATATGAGGTGATGTGTGAATTTACAAAGAAGGGATAAAATCCTTCATCCCGTTTATTATTCTAGTGAGACCCTAAATGAAGCACAAAAGAACTACAATCTGACAGAACAAGAATTTCTTCCAGTGGTATTTGTTTTCAAAAAATTTCGCTGCTATTTGCTTGGCACCAGAGTCATAGTGCATACTGACCACTCCACTTTTAGATATTTGATGGTAAAGAAGGATGCAAAGCCAAGGTTGATTATATAGGTTCTACTACTGCAAGAGTTTGATTTTGAGGTGAAAGATACATAAGGGACCGAAAATCAAGTTATGGATCACTTGTCTAGATTAGAGGATGAAGCTACGCGAGAGTTTTGTGAAAAGGCTTTAATTGATGATACCTTCTATTATGAGCATGTATGGCCTCCTCTCAAGCCTTGATTCCATGGTTTGCTGATTTTGTGAATTATATGGCTAGTGATATAGTCCCACCGGACATGTCCTTCTATCAGAGGAAAAAGTTAATGCATGATGTGAATTTGTTTTTGGGATGAACCTTACTTATACCGGAGTTGTGCTAATGGGCTTATTCGGCGCTGTGTGACAAAAGTTGAGATATTGAGTGTTTTTTAGGCATGCCATTCCTCACCTCTGGGTGCGTATTATTGTGGTATCCGAAGTGCCCCTAAGATCTTGCAATGTGGGTACTATTGGCCAATGATCCAAGAAGATTCTCATGAATCCGCTAGGCATATTATAGGTGCCAAAGATATGGAAGTATTTTGAGAAGGAAAGAGCTCCCTTGAAATCTCATTATATAAATCGACTTATTTGATGTATAGGGCATTGATTTTATGGGACCATTTGTGAGTTCTCATGGGATGAAATATATTCTTGTGTTGGTGGATTATGTGTCAAAATGGGTGGAAGCCATGACACTTGCTAACAATGAATGGAAGAGTGTCACCGCGTTCTTGAAAAAGAATATATTTTCCAGATTTGGCACACCTAGGGATATTATAAGTGATGGGGGATCCCACTTTTGCTACAAGTTTTTCAAAGTGTTATTGGATAAATATGGGGTTCACCACATTGTAGCAATTCCATACAATCCGCAAACTAGTGGGCAAGTTGAGGTGTCCTATAGAGAAATCAAGCAGATTCAGTTGAAAATGTTGAATGCTAAGTCAAGGAGGTTTGATGATGCTCTGTGGGCTTACAAAACAGCATACAAGACTCCCATAGGTATGTATCTATACCAACATGTATATGGGAAAGCTTGTAACTTTCTAGATTAGTTAGAGCACTAGGCTATGTGGGCAATGAAGAAACTAAAGATTGATTGGAATGAAGCACTGGATTAGAGATTAAATGGGTTGAATGAGATTGATGAGTTTCGCCTAAAAGCATATGCAAGTTTAGCCCTTTACAAAGAAAATATGATGAAGTACAATGACCAAGAGATTCAGAAGCACGAATTTGTAGTTGGGGATTTTATGTTGTTGTTTAACTGTAGGATGCTTTATTTTTGGGAAAACTCAACTCCAAATGGACTGATCCATTCTTGATCACTGAAGTATTCCTACATGGAGCGGTTGAGTTTGAAAAAAAGGAGGGTTAAAGGTTCACGGTCATCAGGCAGAGAATAAAGATCTACCTTGGGTACGCGGAGAGTTTCCATGAGGTGGTTGACGCATATTACCTTGATTAAGTCTGAGTAATCAAGTGTCTTGCGTCATTACTTGACTTTAAATCAAGCTATTCTTGGGAGGCAACCACTCTTCATCCTCTAGCCAACAATAGGTTTTTCTTTACATTGTAGGAATATTTGCATTATTTGGTTTTGTTTTGTTTTACTCAGTACAATGTGTAATTCTTTTTTATTAGTTTTTAGTCTGTTAGCTAAAGAGTAGTGTAGGGCCCGTGTCTAAAAATTATCCAGAAAACACAAAAGGAATGGCTTAATGGGTGCTAAATGTGCAGGGACCAAACCATAAGAGTTCTGCAAAAAATTGTCTGGTGCGCAGATCTACAGATCAATCGACGGGCCTTCGTTACATCGACAGGCCGATGATTGTTCATAGGTCCTAGGTGTTATTTTAAATTTCCATTTGAGTGAGGTCATAACTGACGAACCCATCAATGGACCTTCTCTTCACATACAGACCGTCAACGTGGTACCGTTCATTCACAAAATCTAGTGACCTGACCGAACATGATTGGCAATATAAAATTATAACTATTCATTTACCCTCCACACCTTTTCAAATTCCGCTAATCGTTTTCCTCACTCATTCCCTTAACTCCCCATTAAACTCTCACAATCACCCACTCAAATACCCTTCTGATTACCAACTCCCCTAAACTCATAGAAATCCCAAAACCCTAGTACCCTAGTACTCAATTTTCATTAATTCTCAGGTCGGTGATTGAAGGTGGGCTCATTGGGTTTTTGTTGCAAGATCACTCACTCACTTCACTCTACTACAACTCTCAGGTATTTCATGTTCCTTTGCTCAATGCATTCTCGTTCATTTACTGGTGGAATTAGATTTGTTGTATATGGGTCTCGACATAGGGACATAAATGAATGTTAAACTTGTTAAAATTAGGTTCCATGTCCCTTCATATGATTGAATGTGAATGGGTTGGGGGTGAAATCTGGGTACAATCTAGTTGCTTGTTGTTTTTGCGACTTAAGGCTCTTTCGTCTCTTTGAATCTAAGATAAAAATTTGAAAAATTGGAGCCCTAGTAATGACAAAGTTGTTTGCTGATTGTTACTCAATGTTGTGTGACTTAATATATTCTTCAAATTTTCCATGTTAGTGGTGGAAAGAATGTCTGGAAAGAAAATATGTCTCTAATCGACACTATGAGACCCCGTCTACGGACCGTCAGTCCATCGACTGACCGTTAATGGTGCACGTCAATAGATGAATCCTTTATTTGCCTCACTCTGTGAGGACAGAAGTGGAATACGGTCCATTGATTGATTGACAGGTCATTTTGTATATTCTTCGTTCCTTATCTAAAACCCTGATATCCGAAGCATTCTAAAATTTTCTAAGAATCCGACGATAAAAGTGAAGTACGGTCCGTCAATTCATCGAAGGGACATTATGCATGTTCGCCATTTCTGACTGCAAGTTCCCTGGACATGTTACTTCTGAAATTTTCAAGGTGTCCAACGACGGGCCCTATCTATGGACCGTTGTTTCATCGATAGACCGTTGATAGTGCCCGTTGCCCATTCCTCCAGTTCAGCACATCACTTTGTCCTATGTTTCCGTATTTTGTTTTGCTTCTTTTTGTGTATAAGAATAATTACAAGGAAACTAACAACTCCCTTTTAAGGTACTTATGGCATCCTAACCGGATATTGTCTATTCCAGGGAACAGTCCATGCCTGTGGCACCATCCCGGCGCCTGATTGGCACATCTGATGATGAGCATGATCTTGAGTATTTGCCCCATTGGAACCAAAACCCCGACACCTGCTGCAAGAGCCACTTAGGGCATGTTAAAGAAGTTGGCGACCTGTGTAGCCACTGCCTCCCAGTCATATGATTAGAACATATTAAGCGGCACACCATCAAGGTAGGCTTCGGGTTCTTAGAGAGCATTTGGCTTTAAGAAAGCCTCTATTTCTGAGGCGGCCCACACTACAACATTAAATGAGGCCACTGCCTCCGATTTTGAATCTCTCGGAGCTGCTCTCCAAAACAAGCCTACCAAAAATGCCTCGTCTGATGAGGGCACGAGTTCATAGTCTGCTCTAACATCCCAGCATGAGGTATCTGCATCATCCGCTATGGAGCCCAACCGGTGGTGCGTAGATGTTCAATACAAGGTTTACAGGGATGCAATGATATTGAATTAAAATGGGGTGATGTCTCGACTGTTGACAGTTGAGTGACAGCTTCTTATAGAGAGACTCCACACAGTCTTTGTTGTACAAGATTTGTTTATCCATCACCGACTTGAGTGGACAACTAGGAGTGTGGGGACTTAATGTGAGGAAATGATGCGAAAGTTCTACTCCTATTATGTGGCGTCTTTCCTATGTCCTTTGGACAGGCAATCTAACCCCCCAATAGGCACCGCTCATAAATGTTCGCGTTCGAGGTTGCCGGTTTGATATATCTTGTCCTGTCACCCGCCATTTCCTATATGGTAGGAAAAGTGACGCGGAGAGGGTCCACCCTCACCCCTGAGCTTGACTACCGATAAGATGTGGTGAAGGTTGGTCACATTTAGTAGAGTAGAGATTTGAGAGAGTCCACTAAGGGGTGGATTGCACAACGTCTCTCAATTGATGGTGAAGGAGTAGATTGGGTTTCCGATCCGAAATTCCTTATCAAGAAGGAGAACTTCACATTCGCGTCCATGTTTTTCTGGACTTTGGTCCGTCAACACTTATCCCCCATGACTTTAGATAATATTCTCACATGTGATAGGGCGGTATTGGTAGAAGCTTTGGTAGACGGATTGAAGGTTGATTTTGCCAGGTTGATGATCTTTGTTATCTATGAGGGAGATTTTATGGCCCGTACTATTTACCCGTTTTCATGTATGATCTTTCTACTGTGTAGGGATGCAAGAGTGTCCATTTTGAACAGAGATGTCTTCCGTACTCCTACCAGGATAGTTTATATTAATCTCATTCAGGAAGAGGCCAATGTGGCGGCACCACAACGTGGGCCTAGATTAGACATGCAGCTGTTAGGTGAGAACTTGGCCGACACAATAGAGAAAGCCCAAGGGGATAATCATGCTACATCAGAGCCTACTATTGCAACCCCGGTGGAGTCTGCCCCTTGTATGAGTGTGGTGCCTAGTTCCTCCCGGTCTACTACCTCCAGCACCAGTGGTCCCGATTGCTATGGTCTAGAAGTTAGAGGCCAAAATGGACACCTTGCTGCATTATATTTAGCCTTGGATGCAGAAGTCCACTTTCGAGGATGAGGACCGAATTGAGAAGAAGGTAGACCAACAGAGCGAGAGGAATATTAAGGATGTCCACCAGCACCTCAATGCTTTTCAGTTGAGAGTCTTTGTACGACCGTCCCCCACCATTGTTTTGACGACTCTTCAGGCGGTTGTACTGAGTTTGGGGGCTGATGTTGATGCTATGCTAGATGTGAGGGTGCCCGAGCCTAAGTCCGCACCTGTAGAGCTTAAAGAGGATACAATGTTTGTTGCACTATTCATTACCACTACTACATTGCCGCCCCATCCACATCAGTTTGCCAAGAGGAACCGGTCCAGTTGGTCTTAGTAGAGTGAGGAGGCTCAAGCTTAGAAGAAGAAGCACACAGATTTGTAGGCTGCGAGGAGAGCGTTCATAGCTTGATGAGGAGGCCCATCAAATGAGGGCTATAGATTTAGTTGTTGGGGCGTTTAGCTCTTGAATAGAGTATTTATAGAGCAACACTATTGAGGGTGAATATCTTGCGGTGGGCACCACTAATAGTGGCCTACTACTGAGGATGCGGATTCTGGGAAACTTGACCCGCCGACTTGCTAATCATTGGTGCTATGTACTTCAAGTTTGCTTCACCTAAAACCTTTTGTTTATTTTCTTATGAATTGGGGACAATTCCAGCTTTTTGTTGGGGTGGGGTCAATGGAAAGTGAGTGCTAGGTTGAAGTCTGAGTAAGCCAACTCACGATTCTCTCTTGATGGTTTTCTTGCCTGTGTTCTTTTGTCTAAAAAGACTTGTTAGTTTACTGTTGAACCGACATGTGTAGTATCTTGTACAAAGTATGAATGTGAAATCTGAAGCATGATGGTTAAATATGAATTATGTCCCATTCAAAAGAGAATACTTGTATGATAAGGCATAATGAATGTTTAAATTGTTGGCTCTAAGCATCAGATAGAGATGCATCATTACATGAACCGCAATGTAATACTCGAACTAGGCATCGAATAATCTTATACGGTAATGAGGCTTTAAGAGAGTGTGAGGAAAGTTTAATCTTCCACTGTTGGTACCTAGCTAGAACTTGCCCAACTCATTTTGATCATAGGACCTTGTTCATATACATTAAAACTTGATCCCTTTTTGATCCAAAGATTTTGATCTTATAATGGACCTTTCTTTTATACCCCAACTCATTTTTTCTGTGTTTAATGTATTGGCCCGGGTCCTATCTTGGACATGTGCACCTATACTTAGGCCAAAAGCATATGTTGAGGATGGATAGTGCATAAAATGACCTCGTCTTGTCCTTGACCCAATCTTGGGTATTGTGTACCTCGACTCATGGCAAAGCCATAAGTTGAGGATGGTTATTATGAGTAATGTCCTGAAAAGTGGGGATGAAAGGATTAATGAAAAAAAGTGAATAAGAAAATTGACTTAGCAAAATGAATTATAAAAAAAAAGAGAATATAAAAGATGTAATTAAGAAAAGAAGTAAGATTTATTTGCACAAAAGGAGAAAGCAAGGAGAAAACAAGGCAAAGAGAGAATATAAATGATGTAATTAATAAAAGAATTAACATTTATTTCCACAAAAGGAGAAAGCAAGGAGAAAACAAGGCAAAGAGTACAAGAAAAGGAAGAGAATGACATAATAGACAATGAAAGAGGTAGGAAGCTTAGCCATAATGTTAAAAAGGGACATAAATCACTAAAATGTACCCATATGAACATGTAAAAAACAAAGAAAATCATGATCCTAAGAATCTTATATAGTGAACTTAAGCAGTGAAAATAAGGGAAAGCCTATGGCAGCAAGTATTAACTAGGTGTGTGGTTGTTCTAAGCGTGAGTGTTAAATAATGATCCTTATACCCAAATTTGAAATCACTATGTGAATCAAAGAATATCTTTTTAAGTGAGGGCACTAGTTGCAATATTGGAAAGTTTGTACCTTGGTAAGAGATAAAAAATTAGAGTTGTCGGTGCGTGGTTAGTCTGTTTCATGGTCTGACCTGCATTAATGAGTTTAGTTAGTGTAAGATTAAGAGCATGCAATAAAGCTGTAACATAATTCGGGATTGATAGCAATACGATTGCGAAAGCTTAAAAGAAGATACTTTTGTACAAGGTGCAACATGTAGGCTTTGAAAAGTATCTAAGTATTAACCGACGGAAGCAGTCGATGGTCCGTCGTTTGATCGACGGACGATCAACGGGGTCGTTGATTGAAACCTTGATTTTTGGACAAACTCTCCTCAATTAATTTCTTTTTATTTTAGGACAATATTTTTATAAATAGGGTTTAAAACCTCGTTTTTTGGGTTGGATCTTTTATTATTTTTCATACTTTTGTTCTTGGAGATTTGACTTTTTGAACATGGCAATTAATTGAAGTTTTCGGAATCAATTCTCAAGTGAATTTTGTTGTTTCAAGTATAAATGATTTATTATCAAACAAATATGATTTCTGTTCTTTTAAGCACGGGTAACTAAATCCACAACTAAAGTTTAGGGGACCATGGATGATTCACAAAATAAACCTAGCTAATTAAAAATTCTCAACTACGTTATTGCATCTATCAATAATCCTTTCATTAGAAGTTATTTTAACGAGTTCACGAGTTAGAACTTGCAACATTGTTATTTGTCGGGCCAACGTATAGCTAATAGGAAAAGAATTATTAATATATATCTAGTAGATACTATCTAATATGCTAGTTTCGGTTGAGCGAGGTGATAACTGAGCCAAACATCGAATATGATGCCTAATATGATGTAAAATGTAAGGATTAGTAATTTAAGAACACGTAGCTGAAAGAAGGTATGGGGTAAAATTCTCTAAATGTTGGACCAAGGATTTAGAGATACATAACATATCACTTTGAATGCAAAACATTACGAAAGAATTGTTACAAGCTAGGGCTATGGGGTTATGAACCTATGGGGAACTCTTACACCCTAGTTTCTCCCATTACATGATAAACACTAACAATTTAATCTTGCTACTTGTTAGATTTAACAACATTGCAATACTTTTGTTTCACAAACCACCCCCCATTTAATTACTAGTTTTCGGAATGGATTTGACTAAATAGACATAATTATATATTAAAGTTAAGTCTAAATCATTTTCCTCGTGAGATCGACCCCAATATAATAATTGGGTTCTCTACTTGATATGACCATATATACTTCATTAGGGAAGTATAATTTGAGCTTATCACTCATATAGGTAAGACACAAAGTGTTCATTCCTATTCCCCATTCACACCTTAACTAGGAAACCCTTAACTACTCTAGATAAGTACTTATTCATTAAACATGCTTTCTTAACTTAAGTCATTGCACTCATTAGTTCATATAAGACTCATTCATCACATAAGGACATTCAAGTAATGGTATTAGACTAGACCTAGGGACTCTCAGTAACATCTTCAAAGCCTATTGTTCAATGTTAAGATAGCGTCCCATACCACACCCTAAACTTCAATGAACTTCTATAATACAAGTAGGTATTCCATATGATGAGAATATGCGATACCCGACATAAAGAACAATGTCTAAACATGGAATCCATAGTTCTAAGCTACTCGGATTAGGGTGTTGTACTTGTCAAGGGTAGAAGTAAGACACATCCCATGCAGGTACTTGCTTAAGGAATATGAAGAGCTTTTATGTACAGTAGTCTCATTCTCAAGTAGAGATATATTGTACTCTAGTATCCAACTAATGTAGAACTACTTCACATAACATACTCACTCAGTGCTAGCCTTTGTTCTCGTAGAGTCATTGAAATTAAAGGATCACATGAAGAGGTTATATATCTAGTTTATAACCTAATCAAAATTCCCCCTACAAAAGAGGTCATCTAGGATAACTTACAATGGTGATAAATATAGCTTATCATGAATTTCCTAAGGATGATATGATTTCCTTGAAGCCAATCAAACCTAAGTCCATCATTCATTACATGAAGGATACTATTACAACTCTCGACTTCAAGGTTCATAACCTTAGAACTACGTTTAAGGTTCCAAGTATCTCACATATCATTCGTTCATACATAAGAAGGTGCACTAAGATTACCTAATAAAGACATATCATATTCACTTATAATTTATACGTGTATGAAGGAAGGGACACAAGTCAACCAAAACAAGACACTACTTCACTTTATTAAACATATCATGTAGTTCTTTGAAGCACTTAGGAATGAAACTTATCATATTTATGTCATCCTATACATTACTATGACATCATGAACACGACAATCATAAACACATATAGTTAATTAATGATGACCATGCAGCAACACTAATACTACTCACCGAATGGCATAATCATAGACTCACATGATCACCTAAAAACATCAAACTTTCAAATTACTATCATGTATGTAGATATGATCATACATCACATATTCAATGAAACACTTAAATTTACTTCTAAAAAAGAAGTATAAGCGGTCGTACAAAGTAATTAACACAACTATAAGGTTGGGGTTTATCCCATGAGGAAAATTATTTATACGTAACTTTAACCTACAATTACTACTCCTATTTAATCAAGTCCTTTATGAAAGCAGGTAATAAAAAAGGGGTTTAAAATTAAAAAAAAAGAAATTAAATATAGCTAAGTAAACTGGTAGCAACTATGAATATTTGAGATTTATAAAGTGATGAGAGTAACTAGGGCATAACTGTTCCAGATGTTTATAACACGGTATTTGTAGCTATAACAATCCTTTCTTAGTATCTTGCATGCAAAATTGTAAGTTATGTATCTCTAATTCCTTGTCCGACAACTAGGGAATATCACTCCGTACCATCGTTTGTCTAAGTGTGTATGCTTTAATAAACCTTACTTTTACATCATATTAAGCAGCATAATCGATGTATGGATTAGTTGTTACTTCGCACCAATTGACACTAGCCTATTAGATAGTGTATACTATATCTACGTTAATAAATATTTTCTTATTATCTACCTTCTTGGTCCGATAGGTAGCAATAAGACGATTTCTAACACGTGCACTCATTAAAAAGACTTCTAAACGAAAGAATTATCAATACTTGCAAGACACTAGTCTAGATTTGTTATTTTAGGTAGTTTTTACCTTGTGTTTTAGAAATGGTTCCCACAACCCTAGTTATCGATTTAGTTACCCATGATTATAATTAAACAAATCATATTGATTAGACAATAATTCATGTACTAACTTTGATGAGATTAAAGAAAATCCAGAAAATCACTTGAATTCGAGAAATTAATGCGATAACTGATTACGGAAAAATGAAGTATTTTCGAAACCCAATATTCCACAACAAATATTACAAATTAGAAAAATAACCAAGAGTCTAACCTAAAAAATGAGGTTTTTATTCATATTAATAACGAAAAGTCCTGACATAAATAGGAAATTTATTTAAGGAAAATCTCCGTAACAATGCGTCTAAGTTGACGACCTAACCGATGGACTATCGAGGCAATCACAGACCATCGAGCCCCCCCCCCCAGTTATTCCACACTAAGATTCTTTTTCTGATTCTTTATTCTCCAACTCACTGTTACCATCGATAAAAATTCTTTTTCAGGTTTTTTATTTTCCAACTCACTGTTGCCATCAATGGACAAGGAGGACGGTCCGTTGAGAGCACGATGGTCCGTCGATGGCTTCCGTTTCTCCATACTTAGAATCTTTTCAAGTCGTGTAATGAAGCTACTTTCTGTTAAGGATAATGGATATGCAAAGCTGTCCGTCGTAGAGGTGACTGTCCGTCAAGATCCTCTATAGACCCACACTTAGAAAGAATTCCCTGATCTTCCTTCTGCAGCATTTCCTTCATATGACGATGGCTACTTACGGACCGTCGAGGGGTCGACGAACCATCATTTCCCGCACATATAGAGAAAAATACATTAAAACTAATACAAAAAGGCCTTAGAAACACACTAAACTTAACGGAAAAAAGCATTGAATGCATCGTGAAATAACTGTACATCAACACCATCAACTTAAATTGATTTTTCGTCCTCAAGCGACGCACTATGACTCATAACAAAATTTTCATACAAGAGTATCCTTATGTTAACTTTCGCAATCATCAGGCTACCAATCCTTATTATTTTCATTATTTTTACGTATACTATCACTATAAGGCTTGCTCATGCGGATCAGAACATGACACAGACTCACCACACACCGACACATATTTTCTTTGATATCTCACTAACGTACAAATTTTCCGGTATTGCAACTAGTGTCCTCACTTGAAAACAACATCCTCATTTTTCACACAATGATTTCTTTTTGAGTACAAGGATTAGGTTTCAACACTTGCTCTAGGAACAATTTCACACCTTATTTATACTCATTGCCTTGGGCTTGCCCTTATTTTAACTGCTTCAACTTCACCATATTAGACCCTTAGGATTAAGAAAGGACTTCCTTAGCTTGTAACTTAGGCTCGAGGTCTGGTAAGATAAATTTAGATTAATTTTAGTGACTTATCCCTCCTTGACATAATGGCTAAGCTTCCTACCTTTTCATCGTTTTTCTTCTGCCCCATTTCCTAATTTTCGTGTATTCTTTCACCTTGTTGTTTTCCCTTCTCTCTCCTTTTGTGTAAGTGACTCTTCTATTTTCTTACTTGTATATTCAAAATTTCAAAATTTTCACTTTTCTTTCAAATTTTCTTGAGTAACTTTTTTTTGGTTCTCTCTATCTTAATTTTTCAACCCCACTTTCCAGAGAATTCCTTATAATAGCCACCTTAAACTTATGGCCTTGCTATGAGTCAAGGTACACAATACCAAACGTTGGCTCAGGGCCACGATAAGGTTGTTTTCTACATTAGCCACCCTTAAATTATGCTTTTGGCATAAGCTGAAATGCACATGTCCAAGGAAGGACTAGGGCCAACACATTGTTCCCAGAAAATTTTAGTTAGAGTGAAAAGAAAAATCTATTTTAATCTCAAATCATTTTGATCAATAAAGTATTAATTTCATTCGCTTTTCTGTTATCTAAGATAAAGATTGGCTATCTTGAACAAGGGACTATGATCCTTTCCTATTTATCTATCACAACTTACTTTTTGCAGGACTAACCAGGATAGTTCTAGCTCACTATACCAATGGTGGACTATTAAAACTTTCCTCACACTCACTTTACATCTCATTACTCTATGAGATTATCAAACACCTAGTTCGAGTTTTAGATTTAAGGTCATGTCGTGGTGTATCCGTATGTCATGCTTAAAGTCACACATTCTTCAGTTACTATGCCTAGTCATGCAACATTTTCTTTAAATCAGGATATCATTTTGTTTAGCGATGATGCTTCAGATTCCATTCCTATACTATATACAAATGATACGAACAAGTCGGTTTAACAATAAAATTATTAGTCACTTGGTGAAAAAAAACACAAATAAGAAAACCCCAAGAGAGGATCGTAAGTTGGGCTACACAGACTTCAGACTAGCACTCATTTTCCATTTACCCCACCCCTAAAAAAAAGACATGCATTTGTACCCAATGCATAACTGTATATAAAATAGGATGATAGGCGACGAAAACCTGTGACGCAATAAACCGATGATAAACATGTTCACGGGTCCGATTTCCTGAAACCCGCTCCCTCTATTGTAGTGATACCATCTGTGGTGTCCTCAACAAAATTACACCTTCAGTAGTGCTTGTCTCAGCCTCAACAATTCTTTTGCTAGACGCCCTAACAACCACTTCTAGAACCCTTAACTGGAGGTCTTACTCATCAATCAGTGAGGCTTTCCTTGCGACCTCTAACTTATTACGCACTTTCTTCTGTTCCTGAGACTCATCCTCATCTATAACTCGATGCCTCTTTGCACGATCTTGTAAGGGAGATGGTGGCACAATTGTGGTGGAGAACAGGGCATCCAACATCGTATCCTCATCAGGCTCTACAAAAGGTGCCTCATATTAAGGCACCCGAAACACAACTATTTTATTTATGTCTGCTCTCAGTATCTCCACAGCAGCCTAGAGATTCGTCAAATCCACTGTAGGGGCGGAACGGGCAAGAACCGCAACTCAAATACATCTAAATTCTAGTGGACATCCATGATCTGGTGCTAGTATTGTAGGCCATCTTCCTCTTTATCCGCACCTTCACCTCAACAATGGACCTCTGCATCCAAGGCTGTATGTGATGCAAAAGTGTGGCCATTTGGACCTCTAATTTGTTTACCCTAGAGAGTGGGACCAGTGTAGCAGAAGGAGTCGAGTGGGAGGAGCACAAAGCAGTGCTAGCACCCGGGATAGACTCAACTTGGGTTGTGTCAAATTATTCGGATGTAGATAGATTAGTAGCGTGGTCTTGCTCTACCGTGGATGCAAGGTTCTCACCGAGTAGCTGCACCTCTACATGGGGCCCTCTGTGGGGAGCCAATATCCATTATGTTGGGTGCACTCTTGATCACATCAATGTGCCACACGAGAACTCCTGCAAACCTGCACAACTCAAAGACCATGCACGGGAAGGGGTAAGTAGTAGTGGCCTTATAGGTCCTCTCATGCATCACCGCCTGCAACATCCATGCAAAGTCCACCTCAAACCCTAAAACTATGGAAGCCATCCGCATTGTACAATCCCTAGTGACAATGTTATCAACAGGAGTGGGGGACAGGCACTGTCGTACCAGTAGCCATAAGAATCTTGTTGTAAAGGTGAGGTTAGCGTTCTTCATTCTCCCCTTGGTCTCTAATACTAAATCAGCAGCCTCACCGTCCATGGAGAGGTGCTGTGCTATGCACCGGTTGGTGGTCTCTCTCACATTCGGCTCACACTGGAACCGGACGTCCTTGATGAACTTCCATCGATAGTCAAACTCGATGGTGAGGGGGGTCCTGGTTGCATCAACATCCACTCAATAGAGAAATTTTTGAATGGACGACAAAGAAAACTCTCTTGCCGCAGACTCGGATGTACTGTAGAGGTGCATGTCTGGTTCAATTGGCTCGCATGTCCAACTTATACCGGAGAGTAGCCACATAGGAGGTGTACAACTCTCACACTATGTCTTCACTATAGAGGCCCACATTCCAAGCCAATCTAGCAGATGTCTGGTTAATATAACATTGATTGTTGTTATAGTTGGAACACTCCCAATGACAGCCTGCCACTTGAGAGTCAGGGTTTAGGTCATGACCCCCTTTTCATTTGTCATCTAGGAACCAGGATATACTTGATATTGGCCCTTGACACACCACCATTTTGGCTGATCAGCAACTAGAGAGGGGACATCAGTCGATGGTGTTGGAGTAGAACCAGCAATATAAGCCTCATTACATGGGAAGATTAGACTAAAGTTGCTTGAGAAATGGCATTAAGAGAAATAAAAGCCTCCTCAGAGTAGGGTTCCTCAGACCCGGAATCATCCTCGGAGCCTGACTCTCCCTTAGATTGTGCAGCCGACCAAGAACGTTTGTCGATCAGCATATTGTCCTCTTAGACAGAAAGGCAATGACTCTGCCAGGTGCGACATTCGTGGGCGTGGCTCTGGTGGTGCCGGCAGCAACGATAAGAGTGAGGGTGCCTCGTGTCACATAATCCGAGTAACGCTCATCATCGCTAATCTTCTGAGCCTATGACCATCCATTTTGAGGAGGCGACAGACATAGAACGCCCTATCCCGTAGACACGGTCTTGCTTGGGTGCCATATGTACCTGCAAAAAGAAGTTATTAGTACCACTAAAAGCCTGTAAAACATTCAAAAGCAATAAACACGAGAGTAAAACATAGAATGTAATGGCAGTGAAGAAGTGCAGGGCTGCCTAACGGACCTATCGACGGTCCATCGAAGGGTCGGCGGTCCGCCATGGGGGTCAATTGAAGGACACTTAGAAGAATTTTTTTATCAATTCAAAAACAATATTTTTGACATCGTTGACGGATGTGTAGGATGGACTATCGAGGGTGCAATGGTCCGTCATGGGGGTTTGTCAAGGGATACATAGAATCAAATTTAAAAACTTCCTAAACAAAGGATCTAACAGTGTCGACAGTTGTGCAGGACGGACCGTCCAAAGGATGACGGTCCGTCATAAGGGTCTGTGAATGGACACTTAGATTATTGTTATAGAAAATCAGAAGCAAAGGTTCTTACACCATCGACAGTTGTGTAGGACGGACCGTCAAAGGCACGACGGTTCTCCAAAGTGGTCCATAGAGGCACACTTAGAGTAAACAGGGGAAGTTAGGGTTGATGGACCCCAACGACAGTCCTTTGAGGGACAGATGGTCCGTCGATAGGTTCACGTACTGTCCTTCAAGTACAAAGTGTTGCAGCCAATTTGGTTCCCCTATCTTACTAATTCGATGTATCCTTATATACCGAAGTTTCCCAAACATTTACCCAACATCCCATTATTTGTCAGGCATGAATATTTCTAGTTTTAACAGGCATTTTTGACAGACTATCCAACCCTAGGTCAGGAAAAAAATTATCCAAATACACGCCAATATTTAACTATACACCCCCATCCCTTCCAAGTGCAGCTGTTCTAAAGGACATAGGACATTAGGATGAAAGTTTTAGCATGCACAAAGGTCCAAAATTCATTACCGACAAAGTTAGACATCAAGGTAATTAGGTAAATTAATGGCAGTTAATCTTAGAATTTAAAAACAACATATTTGCAACTGTAGTAGAGGAATAAGAGTATGAACATTAGTAGTTTAATAGCAGCAACACCAACCACAAAACCGACCAGCATGGAGACCGAAGAAGAAGGAAGATATGGAGAGGGAATGGATTTTGTGAAAGTGGGGGAAGTGTTTAGATTTGATGATGGAATAGGATTGAATGGGTGAGGATGTTAGGGGAAATAAGAGAAAATAGGGAGGTAAACGGTCATGAGGGTTATGTGAAGAGGTGGGTAAGTGAAAAGTGCAAAAACTTTTAATTTTTAGCCGGACGGGCCGGGTTGTGTTGGTGGGTGAGGGATCGATGATTCCCCGTCAATGGACCATAAGTCGGTCAATGATTTTTTGATCCCTCCATCGACATGTTTCTAACATATAAAACATTAAAAGACGGTCCGTAGAAGTGACGACGGTCCATCAACGGGTGCACCCAACCAATTTTCTGCATATTTTTGGTGATTTGGTCCCTGAACACATTTAACACACATTAAGCTAATCTTTGTGTTTTATAGAAATTTTTTGGACACGGACCCTACCTTACGCTCTAGCAGACAATTGTAAAGAAAAATGAATGAACACTCAGACGTGACATAAGTAAAAAAAGCAAAAATAATGCAACTATGCCTAGTAAATCATGAAAAAACTATAGTTGCCTAGAGAATACATATTGGGTTGCCTCCCAATCAGGGATTTACTTAACATCACAGAACGACGGAGAACTTTGGATTACTCAGACTTTATCAATATGGTAGGCCTCGATCACTTCATTCGTCGTTTCAGCATGCCCTAGATAGATTTTGATTCGCTGCCCCTTCTCCTTGAACCTTACACACTCCTTGTTCTCCAACTCAACCGCACCATGAGGGAATAGTTGGATCATAAAATAGGGACTAGTCTATTTGGACTTGAGTTTTTCCGGATACAAGCACAACCTAGAATTGAACAAAAGCACTGAATCCCCAAACAAAAATCGCACTTCACAATCTATTGGTCATGGTACATCTTCATCTTTTCTTTTTAGAGGGCTGAATTTTCATATGCCTTCAAGTGAAATTCATCAAGCTCATTCACCCCGTTTCACGTCTGTTCCGCAGCCTCATTCCAATCCATCATAAACTTCTTCATTGCCTACATGGACTTATGCTCTAATTCAACCTGTAACTGACAAGCCTTCCCATATAAAAGTTGGTATGGGGACATACGTATGGGTGTATTGTACGCTGTACAGTAGGCCCTAAGAGCTTTATCAATCCTCCTTGACCAATCTGTTCTACTAGCATTCACCGTTTTTTCCAAAATCTTCTTAATCTCCCTTTTTGATATATCAACTTGCCCACTAGTTTGAGGATTGTAAGGAGTTTTCACATTATGACGAACCCCATAACTTTTTAATAATCCCTTTAACAATTTATTTAAAAAGTGGGATCCCCCATCACTGATAGCAGCCCTTGGAATGCCAAATCTAGAAAATATGTTCTTTTTCAAGAATGCAGTGTTTCATTATTTGCAAGTGCGATTTCTTCTAACATCTTCAAACATAATAGGCTTCCCCAATAATGTACTTCATCCCATGAGAACTAACAAAAGGGCCGCCCAAAAAGTCAATGCCCCACACATCAAACAATTCAATAACAAGATTTGGATTTAAAGGGAGCTCTTGCTTTCTCGAAATTCCACCATCTCTTTGGCATCTATCACATGCCTTGGCGAACTCATGAGCATCTTGGTGTATGGTTGTCCAATATTAGCCACATTGCAAAATCTTGTGAGCATTCCGGATACCACTATGATGACCACCTACAGGCGAATAATGAAATTCGTCCAAAATACTTAACATCTCAACTTACTGCACACAACGCCGAATATACCCATCAGCACAACTCCTATATAAGTATGTCTTACCATAAAAAAACTTTTTCACATCATTTATGAACTATTTTCTTTTATGAAAGAACAAGTACTGTGGGGTGATATCACTAGCCAGATAATTCATTAAATCTACAAACCATGGAATCAGGTCTTGGGAGGCAGCCAGTACATGCTAATCAAGGAAATTATCATCAATTTCAGATTTTTCACCAAACTCCATCATTTCTTCATATTCTGATTGGGACAAGTGATCAGCAACTTGATTTTTGTTCCTTTTCTATCTTTTACCTCAATGTAAAATTCTTGCAATAGTAATACCCAACGAATTAACATCTCTTTCGTATCCTTCTTTGCCATCAGATATCTAAAAGAAGAATGATGAATTTGCACTAAAACCCTCGTCTCAAGCAAATAGGAGCGAAATTTCTTGAAAGCAAAGACTATTGAAAGGAGCTCTTATTCAGTCATGATGTAGCTCTTTTGGGCTTCATTAAGGGATTTACTAGCATAGTAAATGGGATGAAGGATTTTTTCCGTTGTATGTCCCAATACCACACAAAAGCAACCCCATTTGCATCACACATCACCTCAAATGGCTTGCTCTAATCCGAATAAATGATAATAGGTGCAGACACCAACTTTTCCTTCAACTCACCAAATGCCTTAAGAGATTCATCAAAATAAAACATACACTCTTTTTCAAGAAACTTTCAAAATGGATGTGCAATATATTAAAATCCTTGATCAACCTTTGGTAAAAGCCTGCATGCCAAAGAAAACTTTTCACACATTTTTTACAGAGATTGATGGAGAAAGTCTCTCTATCGCCTCAACTATAGCTCGATCAAACTCTATACCCTTCTTTGAAATATGATGGCCTAATACAAAACCTTTATTCACCATGGAGTAAAATTTTTCCCAATTTTGGACAAGGTTGCAATCTTCACACCGCTTAAGAACCTTTGACAAATGACTGAAACACCGCTCAAAGGAGTCACCAACCACTGAAAATCAACCATAAACATCTCAATATATTCCTCAACTATATCAGAGGATATCGACATCATATAAATTTGAAACGTGGTCAGTGCATTACATAACCCAAATGACATTCTCTTGAATGCAAAGGTTCCACAAGAACAAGTAAAAAGGGTTCTCTCTAGATCTTCCGGTGCAATAAAAATATGATTATAACCTTAATTATCCTAAAAAAAATAGTACTACCCCTTTCTTGCAAGTCTATCCAACATCTTATCTGTCAAGGGCATAGGAAAATGGTCCCTCTCAGTCCATGCATTTAATTTCTTGTAATTCATGCACACCCTCAATACAATCACCGGTCTCATCGGAATAAGCTTGTTTTTCTCATTAAGGACAACAATCATTACCCATTTCTTAGGTACACACTCAAAAGGCATATCCAACTACTATCAGTGATTGGATATATCACTCCACCATCAAACCGCTTAATATTTTCCTACTTCACCATCTCTTTCATATGTGGATTTAAATGTCTTTGGTGTTCAATACTTGGCTTATAATCAAGAATGAATTGGTTTTTATGTAAAGAAATCTCAGGAGGGATCCCAATAATATTCACAATAGTCTACCAAATAGCTTCTTTGCACCTTTTTAACACCTCCACCAAACTCTCAACTTGATGCACATTCAAATCTGATCCAATAATTACCAGCAAAGTGTCCCGTTTTAACAAAAATACATACCTTAGATGAGGTGGTATTGACTTAAGTTCTACTTTTGGAGCCTCTTCTATAGATGGTTACGAAGGTGGAGACTCGCGATGCTTCATATCTAACTCCAACTTCTTTGAAGTTCTACTTCTGGAGGCTCTCTATAGATGGTTTCAAAAGTGGAGACTCGCGATTCTTCATATCTAACTCCAACTTCTTTTGTTTAAATCGAACATCAGTTTGATCAAGTACCGCGACCAATGACCCATACTCTTCAATGCAATCACTATCAAAATTCATGATCCCTACCGCTACTATTTCTACACCCAGATGCTCTTCTATTTGTACCTTAGATGACTTTTAAACCCTGTAAGGCATTTCAGTTATTGAATGTAACTTTTTCATTATTCAACCAAAATTTCATTTGCCTTTTCTCCATATAAACGAAGGCTCTACCCATATCCAGGAAAGACCTCCCATGAATAATAGGCACCTAAAAATAAATCTCATAATCTAGAATCATAAAATCGGTCGGAAATATGAATCAATCCACCTTTACTAACACATCCTGGAGTATCCTAATAAGACTCTTTACCGTTCGATCGGCCATCAATTGCCGCATCGCAGTGTGTTTTGGGTCACCCAAACCCAACATCTTGTAAATAGAGAGAGACATGAGATTTATGCTTGCCTAAAAATCACATTATGCTTTCGCAAAATGTAATAACCCGATTGTACAAAGAATAGTGAAAGCACCCGGATCTTCTTCTTTTGCACTAAAGAACTTGTAGCAATAGCTCTATAATGCTGCATTCTATAATCATCCTCAAAACTGATCGATCTTTTTTTAGTGACCATATCTTTCATGAGATTGGCATAACCGGGCATTTGTTCATGAGGTTCAATCAAAGGGACATTGATGGAAAACTCTTTGATCCTAGTTATAAAACGCAGGAATTTACCATCCTCGGTCTTTTTCACTAACCTCTGTGGAAATTGAGGTGGTAGACTAGGCATGGGGGTCACTTTTTTGGTACCTCAGCTTCTTTCCCCATTTTATCTCATAAATCAACAATAACCTCCAATACCTCATCATCTACTTTTATCACATTTTTCACAGCAGACTACATAGATGGGTCAATGGTTTGGTTACCACCATGAGTTATGACTGTCACACAGTGTCCATCGTTTATTAGATTTTGGATAGTATTGCAAGGACTAGTGCTCGGTTTGCGTGGGTTCAGAGGCAAAGACAATTGGGCGATTTGCAACTCAAGATGCTTGATCGAGATCGCATGTGCATCAACATTTTTCCCAATACTTGATAAGTCACTCCTCAACTATTTAGTGTGCTCATCACTAGCATAAAACCTCCTCATCATTTTCTCAAACATATCCTCAAGTCGCACCATACTAGCTCCACCATACCTAGGAGAAACTTCACAATTTTGATGTGGAACATAGGGCCCACTCCTCTCATTTTGATTATCATAGTTATCCCGGTTGAAGTTGTTGTCATAGTTGTAATGCCCATCTCGGACATAATGACCCTCTGGGTCGTAATTACCATAGTTCCGACCTTGATTTTCTTGACCTTGGCCCCAATTCTCCTAGGTTGAGACTTCGGCATTTAGTAAAAACAACCCTTCTGCTCATTTACCGCATATGATTCCTCCTCATAGTAATAATAATTAGTCGGTGGTGGTGGTTTAGACAAGTATTTCACCACATTTACCTTTTGTGCACCCTAATGAAGTGTTTCAATACCAACCAAAGCTCAGTTGTCATTTGAGACATTTTTTCACAAATCTCATATGTGGATGGGTTATGTGTGGGTTGCACAGATAAAGTGTTTGTCCCAGTATCTGAATTCCTCATGCTCCAAGCTTTATTATTTTGGGAGATTTTCTCTAACTTCTCAGCAATCTCAACATAAGGACACTCCCCATAAGAACCACCCACTAGCGTATCCATTGCTGCTTTATTATTATATTCTTGTCTTTGATAGAAGTACTCTTTCAGTGAGTCATCATCGATGCGGTGATTGGGGAAACTTCTGAAGAACGAGGTGAACCTATCCCAAAAAATACTGACTGATTCTGCCAGTAGTACCACAAACTTGGTCGTCTTATCTTTGTGGTTTAACTTCTTAGAAATGGGTAGTAATGTACAAAGAAAAAATTTGTGAATTGATTCTATGTATAGATTGAGTTATAGGGGTGCTCGGTAAACCATATAGCAGCCTCTCCCATCAGTGAGAGAGGAAAAACTCTTACCCAATTGACGTCCATATTCAAATAAGGCTCTCCACACAACTCTTACATATCGAACTTACTTTGGAAATGTGATTGTGTGGGTCCTCATAACAGAGTCCCGAAAACAAACCTCTAGTTGTGAGCATTGACATCACACTACTAGTTACCACAAAAATATGACTCTATTGTAGAAGAGGTAGGACAAGTAGCCCATCAGAGTCAGCGATATTAATATTTCCCCTATAGTACTCTTGAGGGCGTGGGGCGGGAGGTTCCCTTCTAGGAGTATCTTTGTAAGGGTTATCAACAACCACTCAATTATGAGCTTCAACCAGCGGTGTAAATTAAGGGTTTATCTCATCATCGATATGAGCATGATTGTTTTAAATATTCATTCTGCAAACTGGTTGTTTAATTCTGGATCAAGTGGAAGTATTGGTTCTCCTCGACTACGTATACTTGGAATACACTAAAGCTAGTCTGCGAGAGAAAAAAAAAGAGAAAAAGTAAAATTAGGAGTTGTTGACTAAACTTCAGAAATGTGCATAAAATTAATCTAAAAGCCACATTCCTCGGAAGCGTCGTCAAAAATTGATACGCTCAAATTTACTTCTCGAAAAAAAGCATAAGCGGTCGTAAAAAGTAAAGAACCCAACTATCAGGTTGTGGTTGATCCCACGAGGAAAATTATTTAGATTTGACTTTAACCTACAATAATTTCTATATAATCAAATCCTTTTCGAAAACAGGAAGAAAAAAGGGAGTTTTAAATAACAAAAGGAATTAAATTTTTCTAAGCAAACAAGTAGCAAGTATGAATGTTTGAGATTTATCAAGTTATGAGAGTAAGTAGGGAATAAGTGTTCCCCACAAATTCATACCGCGGTAATTCTTGCTATAAAAATCCTTTCCTAGTTCTTCCATGCAAAGTGGTAAGTTATCTATCCCTAATTCCTTGGTCCAACAACTAGGGAATTTCACTCCGCACCTTGGTCCGGATACATGTGTATGCTTTACCAAACGCAACCATTACCTCATATTAGGCATCATAAATGATGTATGGGTTAGTTGTTACTTCGCACCAATCGACACTACACTATTAGATAGTGTATATACTAAATCTACGTTGATAATTATTTTATTATTATCTACTCCCTTCTTCCGGCAAGTACCAATAAGGCGAGTTCTAACGTGTGCACTTGTTAAAAAGACTTCTCAATGAAACAATTATCAATAAATGCAAGACACTATTTTAGATTTGTTATTTTATCATGTTTTTACGTTGTTATTTACCCACGGTTCCCACAACCCTAGTTATGTATTTAGTTACTCATGTCCATAATTGCATAATTAACATTGATTTGATAAGAATTCATGTGTTTTGTTTGATGATATTGAGAGAAATATGGTCCATCGATGGGTTCCATTTCTCCACACTTAGAATCTTTTCAAGTCGGGTACTTGAGCTACTTTCTGTTTAATGATGATGAATGTATAGAATGGTCCGTCATACGAATGTGGCAACCTATGGAACATCGAGAGGTTGATGAACTGTCGATGGATCCTTAGGTCGTCACTTTTGCAAATTCAGCACAATTGTTCCACATTTTTATCCTAGCCACATTTCAGCAAACAAAGAGAAAAATACATTTAAACTAATACAAAAAGCGTTGAAAGTACCGTGAAACCACTGTACATCAATCAATTACACAAATCCTCATAATACTTCAAGTAGTGCCGACAAGTCCACGATCATCATATTACATAAATAACGGTGAGAGGCCACATGAATTGCAAGTAAGGCACATAGCACCTCCACTATAAGTGGAGCATACCAATCACAACATAATTGAAATATAATTAACATAAAAAAAATTGAATTAGGGTCGCGTACCACCAATCCATTCTCACCACTTCAAGCATAGGTAAATTATCCAATTCAATACCATAAGGCCCTTACCCGTGGACATGAACATAAATTCAATACATAAACTATAATGCTCAATTAATCTAAGTCAATTAAAAAGAGACATAATATGATAAGACCAATTAGATATCAATTAAATACAATTACTACATCATTCAATAGCCCATAAAAAACTACACTAGATTTCATAAGCATTACGACAATTTCATTTAACCCATAAAGTAGTAGAAAACTAGGGTTCATCAATTGCATGGGTTCATAGTTAATTTTTAAAATCATCTAATTAAAAACAAATAAATCAATACACAATTCTTTAAAACCTTTACTGCAAGAACCCATGGATTGATCATGAAATTAGACAAGTTTCATCTTTGAAAACATTAGGAAACTCTTTGAATGTTGTGCTCCTTGATCAATTGAGTTTAAATGATCAAAAACCATACCTAAATTATTTAAATACACCAATTTTATGAAATATCACCACTCAATTCTCCAATCCAAGCGCTTCCTTGAGTTTTGGTTCCAATAGAGATCTAGAGAATTTCTAAGAGAATTTGATTTTTGATTTTGAAGAATAAATTCTCAAGTGTTTAAGGCTTAAAAACATGTTTTTAAATACATACAATTCCCCTATTTAACCTCCCTTTCTCCTATTTGTAATAAGCAGTTAAGGAGAAAGCCTCATAGACGGTTGTCAAACGATTAGTCGTTTCTATCCAACAGACCCTACTTTGGGTCCATGGTTTTTTAATGAGGCTGGTACTTGGATTTGACTTCTCCAGATCCTATGTCCTGACCCATGATACCCATCGATGGTTCGTCGACTGGCCAACGAGCAATCTACTTACTCCACCGTTTGGAACTGCTTTTGGGAAGTCTTGGCTCCTGAGAAGGATCATAAATCGAGGACCCTTGGTTGGAACTTGGGGACCTTAACCTGGACTTTTACAACCCAAATATGTTTGTATACGAGTTTTGGACATCACACATCAATTTCATCCAAGACAAACACGTAAAACTCTACAAAACATGCCAAGACGAACAAGGTCTTTTCAAGGCAAACTATTTGAATGTCGTGTATGTTCTTGGACGTTTGACCTCCAAACTTGAATAAACTTGATAAAGTACCTATAAAAACTATAATAACTCATATAAGGACCTCATTAGACCAATAAACACCCATATACACACATAAACTCACATGAGACACATAGGTGACTTAGTCGTCAAACCTCTTAGTCATCCCTTGACGTTTCGCTTCAAAATCACCTAAACCTCTAGACACTGCCTCAATAACACATTATAAACTATTTTAGGACCTTAGACCCTCATTACAACCATGTTAGGCTCTAGCTTCACCTAAGTCATTTTTGAGGTATTATAGTTTAATGAATTAATCACTTGCTAAAATAATGAATATTTTTAGAAGTCAACTTTAAAATGTTTTGAACTCGAACGTCAAGGGACAACCCAGACGTTCGAAAGTAGTCTTGTTTGAAAGTAGTGTTTTGTTTTAGTGTGGTGTTTTTTAGTCTAAAATTAGTGGATATTATCCTAAAAACTAGAGAGACATGTTTGGGTTTGAATGTTCTGGGTACGACACCCCATGGACAAACCTAAGGGTTCTTGAGGAGGACCCAAGCCTTGTCCATGTTGCCGCCAAGGAACATTATGACCTGTAACTCTAGAGAGTATTTCCGCGTCACAGAATTTCTTTAGCCATGAATAAAAATTGTCTGCGCATCATGGAGACATTGCGGACCTTATTGTCCCAAGAGTTTTTTTTAGAAATATTTAGGGAATAAATCCACAACGCGAACTTGTTCCCCGACGATAATTTCGAAAATAAAAGTTAAGTTTGACTTGTTTAAAAAGGTCCAATAAATATAGGTGTTTAGGGTATTTTGGAAGGTGTATTATATATTAATTTTAGGTGATTATACACCCATTACCCAAATAAAAAACCCAAACCCTCAATAAGAAATAAAGAAATAGAAGCTCTCCCTTCTCTCTAAATTCTATCTCTAGCAAAATCCTCCATTGAAGAACCTTCAAGTTCCAAGGATGAGGATCAAATTTTCGAAGGTTTCAACCCTAACATTATTAGAATAACTTCAATATGGTATGGTTATTTCATCCTTAATTATTCTCTCATTCAAGGAGACAATTTCAAAGGCTTTGTAAAATATCTCAAAAACCCTAAAACTCTATTTTGAATTCTGAGCATGGGTTCTTGCATTAAAAGGTTTAAATTTATAATTTATTCAATATCAATTTTAATTGATTTTTATGATAAAAATTCCATGAACCCATGTATTCCTATAATTTTTTATTTTTTTACTCTAAGTGGGAATGTTAGTCATGACCTAATTTGTTATATTCATGTTTAGATTAAAATGGGCTATTGAATTTTATGTTCATAATTGTATGAATTTTTCATAGTTTGTTTTTATAGTGTTGATATCTACCTTGGAATTTTTTAAATCATTGATATGGATGAGTTAGTGATCGTAGCCTTATGGGCATTGTAATTGGTAAGTTCTCTCTTTGTGTGAAATTGTTGGAAATGCTATGGAATAGGGATTGTGGATATTGGAAGATGGTAAGTTAACCTAATTCCTCTATTTATGGTAGAATTTAAATCGAATTGCAATTGATTTGTACGGTACATTTATGGTTGCGGTGATTAATTGTTATAAGTGTTATGAACATGGCCTTTTAGCATTATTATGTGAATTCTTATATATATGAATGTATAAAGTGAAGGTGATCATGTGATGTCCATATGATCTTTTATGTCTGCTATAGTCATATCATTGAAAGTACATCTTTACTAATTTAGGATATATGATGAGGAAGGACTAACAAGAGTCGTTGTAGAATGATTTTGTATCTTGTTTTGGTAGACTTAGTTGTACCTACTTCGTACATGCATGATATTGAATGATTGTATGGATGAAAATCTTGGATCGATGGATCTAAAGTAGTTACCCTTCTGTGAATGACTAATGTGGAACCGTTAATGAGAAAAGAAGGTTAAGAATGTGAAACCTTGAATGTGAAAAGGTTAATAAAGAAACCTTGAATAGGTAGTCTTGAGTGTAATAACGGACTTAGGGGTAAGTAGGCTGCACAATATAAATCCATATCTAAGAAAGTCATAAGATCTATCCAAATGAGCCTTGATTAGCAGCCCCTGTAGACCCGTTCTTCGAAATGGTATTAAGAAATGGTAGGGCTTAGTGATTGGACCTTCTCTAATACACTTATGTGAATGAACTTAATATATGAGAACCAAGGCAAAGCACAATGTGGATATGCTTAAGGGAGTAGCTCTAATCTAGTATGAAAGTATAGTACAAACACAACTTTTAATATCCCCTAAACCATGTGTCAACATGGGATGTGTCCTACTTCTACACTTGGCAAGTAAGACATTGAACATTGTGGGGTTTTGATGACCCTATTCTCTACTTAGCTAGTATGGTCTATGTCGGCTAATGCGTATTCTCATCACGTGTCATGAATACTTTAGCTACTGCATAGGTGCTACAACATGTAGGTAGTGGAATGGGACACTATCAATATATGACATTAGTAGGCTTTGCAGATGTTAGAGTGAGTTCCCTAGGTCTTCCAAGAACATTATGTGAATTCCTTTAATTGCTTAGTTGTCTCCTAAATGGTTTAAATAGATCATGTTCACTTAGTAAAGATGTATCAAGTTAGAAAGGTTCTTACTTAGGTTTGCTTTGAGGAACAGTAAAGTGTGTATTTAAGAGATTGAATGGGAGGTCTAATCATGTCTTACATTGGTGCGTCTTATGATAAACATAGGTAGAGGGTCTAAATGGCTAAAATGGATTAGTTAATGAATGTGGTATAACCTTATATGTGAATATTGACTAAAGAATTTTTCTTATACTTGTTTTAAGAAATGTTTTTATCCATTTAGCATGAAAAACATACTTCAACTAAATTGTCCATTGTGCCATGGTTTTCTTGCATTTTCACCATACTTAGTGTATCAATTGTGCTAATTCCATATGTTTCTCAATGTCTGCATATGTAGATGGTGGCAAGTGAGAATTCCTAGAGTTGAAGCTTGGAAAGTAGATTTCTCTCTAGATTGGTATGTCCTCATATGTTTGAGGACATGGACTATATTTCAAGTTTCTTTTCATTAATAACAATGTATTACACTAAAAGTTTCAAATGTAAGGGTTGTGACCCTAATTTAGTATTCTTAATGATCGAGTATATGTTGGCTTATGATGAAACTTAGTTTTTTCTATTTTATTGTAAATTAAATTTTCTTATCGAGTTTATGTTGAAAAGTTATGCCGTGTGGTAACTCGGGGGTGATCCTAGGTCATTACAAACTTTGTATTAGAGCATAAGGCTATGAATTAGTCTTTAGAATTCAATAGTCTCATGAGACCAAGTCTACTAGAGTTTTCTTCATCAGTGCGAGTCGCGAGACATCTAAGAGAGAGAGGCTATAGGACGATAGAATTTTCACTATCTTCATTACTCTTGTGTTGTTCCATAGATATGAGTTCTACAAGTGTACTTTCCTAATCTCTCATCTAGTATTTAAAGGATATAAAAACAAATTGGACACCTACAAGAAGAGTAGAAAAAGTATTGGTTAATGAGGGAGTTCTTGGCGTAGGTAAACAAGTCCCCAAGGTGGTCAATTTCCTCAAGGTGAACAAGTCCCTTTGGTAAACCAAGAGAATGAGTATCTGGTAGTCCCCCCATCATAAATAATGAGGAGGTTAAAGGATCTCTTATTGCCTGAACCGAACCATGACAGCTCAAGCAAATAAAGACATAAGGCCTAGGGTTAATTCTATTGAGAGTATAATAACCTCTAGGTTGAGGGACTGTGAGGATGAATCCTCCTACCTTTATTGGTTTTAACGTAGGAGAGGATCCCCATGAGTTTCTAGATGGTGTTTATAATGTGTTAAATGTTATGGGGTAACGTTCAACGAGAAGGTGGAGTTACATTTGTACCAATTGAGGGAAGTTTATTAAGTGTAGTACAAACAATTGAAAGAAAATAGGTCGGTTGAATCGCGTCCCATATAATGGGGAGAGTTTTTTTAGAAGAGAGAAGTTAAGGTGGAAGATATTATAAACCTCAGGAAAGGTAACATTATTGTGGAGGATTATTCCTTGAAATTCACCTTAATGTCTAAGTATGATCCATCATTAGTGTCTAACTCTAGGGATGAGATAAGTAGGTTTGTGCTCGGTTTTGCGGACCTTGTGAAAGAAGAGTGTCATATGGCCATGCTCTTATGACATGTTCCATAATGACATGACTCTATCTAGGCTTATTATGTATACACAATACATTGAGGACTCTAAGATTGAAAGGAATCGTAGAGTTGTGAGGATATGAAGAACTGAAGAGCAAAACAAACCTAGGTTTAAGAATATGTAACCAAACAGAGATGTCCCTAATGCTCCTAAGGTTAACAATGAGAATGAAGCATTTCGGGAAGTGTCTAGCCGGTACTAGTTAGTGTTATGGTTATGGAAAGAATGATCACAAGAGCTGATATTTTCCTACTATTTCTACTAGAATAAGAGATGTCAAAAAAGATCATTATAATGGTCCGGATGTGGGTGAACAAAAGAAGACTCACTTCTATGATCTCTAAGCTAACAAGGAAGCAAATTTGGATGAAGGTCGGTAAGTTATAGTTTTCCATTTATGTTGTTTATGGTATAGTTGATGTGTTTCTCTAAAAGTTAGGGATTATAGTTAATATTTGGGTTTATGGATATTGTCTCTTTTCTCCAATTCTATTCAATCGTGACATTTAGAATTCATCTGTAGCGTGATGCATATTTTGGGAGTTCTATGTGAAAAATGATTTTACATGAGTTAATGTTTATATGAATAAAATGAGTTTAATGAATTGGTGTCTTATGTTGATGTGCATCCTTAATAAATTTCCTAAATGTTGAATGAGTACACAAATGAGCATATTTAAAAGATATTTTTTGAAAATGTTGCATAATTGTAGTTTTATGAGAAATAAGCATGATGTGCTTGGAAATGTTGTGATGAGCATGATGATATGTGGAGAAGGAAGTTCCTCCAATGTGAAAATGAGAAATATAGAGTCTTAATGTGTGATGAGTCGTAGATGTCGTTCCTACTTCCTTTTTTTGTTTAGAGTCTATCGTATGAGAAGTTGATATTCCTCCTAGGTATATGTATTTCTGTATTGATTTGCTATGGTAATGAGTTTCTAGTCATGAGTTTTAGAACCTTTAAAGTGTCTTATGTGTTTTGTCATATGTGAATGAAAGTTTTCCAATATCACGACCGAGAATTACCCTTATAAGTAAAACAGTGTAATCGACCTCTCGGAGGTCTCATATAAGACACATGGATCATTCATTGCATATGATACTCAAAACAAGTAAGAATTTAAAACTTTATTCAAAGAAGAAGAATAATTTTCCTTATAAGAAAGCGGGAGACGTTAAAAACATATAACTTTACAATATGTCTCATTAAACCATCTATTAACTTTAGAGTACAAAATTTGTGACTAATCCCACACATGACTTCAATTAAAGACAAAAAGAATATAAAATAACATATGGTTCTTCTCCTCGAATATATCCACACTCATAAAAATATCATCTTCAAACCTTCTAAACCTATCCACCATCCATGGAATACAAAGATTTCCAATCCCTAGACTTTAGTCAAAAAGGGAAAAGAACGGGTTAACACATTTAAGCACTCAGTATTGAAGCCATGTAAAAACAATGTGTAAAAGGATATTTAGTGTATAACCATGCATTCATTACATTTTGATAAAGATAATCATCTTACGAGTTTAACCGACATGATACAACTCGACAATCACATAAAAGACATATTAATATAACATCAACATATTTCACTTAATTCCATATTCATCATGCAAGACTTTTAATCATTTACACTCTCAATCAAAGGTTACTCTAAGTTCCACTTATGAAAGTCATTAAGACACAAACCATACACCCTCTTCAAGCACATCTAAGTGATCCTCAAAGCTGCCATAGATAAGACCCTTTCTACATAGTTTAACAAAGTAAGAATTATTTATTTAAACCATTTAGGAGACAACTATTAAATTAGGGGACTTCACATAATGGTCTTAGAATACCAAGGGAACTCACTTTAGTATATTCAAGTTCTACTCTTGACACGTGTAGATAGTGTCCCATTCTATTACCTACACATTGTGGAACCTATCCAATACTAGAGTACACATCTCACATGATGAGAATAAACATTAACCGGAATAGACCATATAATCAAGGCATGGAATCCCATGTCATAAAAACCTCACGATGTGAAGGTGTTCTACTTGTCAAAGGTAGAACTAGGACACATCTCATGTTGATACATGGTTCAAGGGATATCAAGGGCTTCTCTGTACTCTTGTCTCATACTTCAAGAGCTACCACCAAAAGCATATTTAGTCTGTGTTTTGCCTTTGTTCTCATAAAGTATGTTTATTCACATAAATTTATTAGAGAGGGAGACATCATTGGGTCTATCGACCCATAATAACATTTCCAAGAAGGGTTCCACAAGGTTCTAGAGATAAAGATTCATTAGGATAGCTCTGATGACTTTCTTAAAGATGGTTTCATGCCATTCCGGACAACCTACCTCTAAGTCTATTATTCCACTAAAGAAGGGAACAATTTAGGTCTACTACTTCAAGGCTTCTTATTAACCTTCTATTCATATTCAAGGTTTCACATTCTTAACCTTCTTTCTTCATTTTCAAGGTTTAAACATTCTTAAATATATTTTCATTTTTTCAATGTTTTCACATTAGTCATTCATAGAAGGGTACCTACGTTAGGTCTACCAATCCTAGACTTTCATTCATCGGTACATACATGACAAGGGTGCCTAAGACTGCCATGTCAAAAGATCACACCCATATAGCTTTCATGCATCAAGTAGGGACAACTAGGTATTACTAAATAAGACAACATATGACTATGTAAAGACTCTTCATAGTCTATCACCAGGACATACCAACATTTAGAGGAACATACTTTCGTTCGAAAAATATCACATAGATTTATACAAGATTACCTCAATATGACATGAACACCTTCATAATATGAACATTAGACAAGACCACACATATATCACATAATAACTTAACCGTTTAAATTCATGTATGCTTAACACCTTCCACGTAGTCACATTAATTTATATAACCAACATAACATTATACCTTCATGTATATCTTAACATGATACTATTACAATTCACATAATAATATCGACAAGTCCGTGATCACAATAACTGCAATAAGTAAACACTACCACCATATAGGGACAATAAAACATAAGAGAAATTTTATATATATTTTATATTAGTAAGAGATTCAGGTCAACTTACCCTCTTACAAAAGCTAAGATAACCAGTCCTTAACATCTACAGTAATTTAAAATATAATATCATATCTAATGATTTGAAAAGGTTTCATGCCTGAGCCCTTGAATTTTAGTAAAAATTGGACTTTTTCATAAAAATAGAAATACTTGAAATAACTTTGAGATTTTCTATGAGGTGGTATCTAACCTATTATGAAGAAGTCCCATACATTATTATGAAAAATCCATTGAGATTTTATGAAGAAAGCCATTAGTACCACAACCCTAGCTCCATCTTGATTTTACGCTTTCATGGGGTGTTTTTTTGTAGAGAACTTTGTGAAGGAAAGGTTTTTATTTAGGTTTTCGAGTCTAAAACAGAGCTTAATTACTTTAATACACTTATAATACTTAAGTACACATAAAACAACCATCCATGCACTTAAAAATCTTGGGGTGAATTTACCATTTAACCCTCAAGCTGGTCGAATTTTTGCAGGAAATTGCAAACCCAGACGATGCCAACAAACAACGGACTATCAATGGATCGACACCTAATCAATGCGGTCCGTCATTTTTGTCAGAGGCTATACATATTCCAAACCATGCAAGAATAGTCAATGCTGAAGACTGCTCGACCATCTATGCATTGATGGTTCATCATTTGGAGCTGTAAATTCGGCTGTGTGCCAGCTTCTTAGCTTGAAGGTGGGGTCTCCCACAAAAGTCTCTCGTGGGTCATTGGGGGAGTCCTGCGTGGACGTTAGACCCTAAAACATGCCCATCAAGGTTCTAGGTTCATCAGTACTGACTTAGACCTCTAACATCGCACTCAACTTACATCAAAACACATAACCACAAACAAGCACATAAACGAATAGTGTCTGAACCTCTTAGTCGTTCTATGAATTTTTACCTAAAACTTAACCGAACAGACCTATAAACTCATTTATTCATTAAATTAACAAGTTAACAACCCTTAAAACAAAAATGAGGTTGTATTCCATCCTAGTTCATTGAAAGTGTTGTTACAGTTTCCCCACTTAGGAACATTCGTCCTCGAATTACACTTGGCACCTAGGAAAACAACCAAAGAAAAAAACCTTCATTTATGGGTACACAATCATAAACCATACAAATAGTTAGGAGGAACAACAGTCCACATAAACGTCTCAAACAACTTCATGAAATTTAAGCAAGTAAAGAAACATCTAGAAACTCCTGATGCATCATTCTTCACCATTTCTCATGATAATAGAGGAATTTTCTTCTTGAAGTTATATCATGCTCATTTAAACATCACTTAACACATCATGAAATTTTTCATAAAAAACAACTGAAATATTTCAAATAAGGAACATTTAGAACAATTCTCCCCATAAAGGTTTAGCATGCACCTTCTCAATAACACATTAGGAACGCTGAACAACATAACTGATGTAACATTTAGGCATGTTCACAATGTCACCTCACGAAGCAAAGAGACAAGCTACACTAAATTCACATCAAACATGAGGGAATACTATACATGAAACTCATTTTCACATTTAAAAATAATTCAACCAAAACATCAATATCATAAGGAGAATATTTGGAAAATAAGTTTTTTTCACAAAAGAATCTATAATATGAACAAAGATGCCAGGATATCATAGTTTTAGGCTTGAATATACACACAAGGAAAATACAAGGATATTTCACTCTCAACACCTTCATTATTCACCTTACTCCCCTACCTGGGAGAAACCCATCTAAAGTCATCAAGAACATACTAAAAGAAACTCCATCAAGAAACCATCAATCTTACAAACACCATTTCTCACCGAACTCTTCAATTTACTAACATGTATAACAAAACCATCAATCAAGCCTTATCATAAACAATAAGGACTCTCAAAAAGCCTCTTCACATAGATATAAAATCCCTTCTTGGAGAAACTAAAACTAACTCTTTCAGATATCACCTCCTCAAATTCTAAGGTCAGATCAAGAAAATATCAAACTCTTTACCCATCACACCTATTCCTTCCTAACATCGATCCTAACCATTAGAAGGCAAATCATCCAAGCTAATATCATCATCACAAACTTATATCCCATTTAGAAAGCCACACAAAACCCTTTATTCTATGAATCAACCTTTACAACAAAACTTCTTAAGGGTCACACTTTAAGGACCAACACATAAGAAAGAACGAAAAGAAATCATTGAGAAAACTTTTAAGCACGATTAGAAGAATGAAGAAGTGAAACTTTCTTAGCACCCAATAGCCTCCTATTCATAATGTGACGCGTCTCACATTATGAAAAAGACTCTAGTATATGTGGTTTTTGAGACAACCTACGAACATAGTCTAACCTTCTGCTACGATACAAATTTTATCACGATAAAGAAGTACCCTTAGAAGTAACAAGGAGTATTAACAACACAGAGGTATCATAAAAGACACATGGATCATTCATTGCATATGATACTCAAAATAAGTAAAAATTTATAACTTTATTCACACACAAAGAATACTTTCATTAATAAGAAATCGAAAGTCATTAAAAACATTCAACTTAACAATCATTCAGCCATCTATAAACTTTAGAATACAACATTTGGGACTAAGCCCATACAAGACTTCAAATAATGTCTAAAATACCATTAATTAACATGATTGTCTTGTCTCGAATTTATGAGGATTCACAAAAACTTCATCATGAACACTTAAAACCTATTCGTCATCCACGACATACAAAGATTTCCGATCCCTACACTTTAGGGGGAAAATGGGAAAATAATGAGTTATCCCACTAAGCACTAAGTATGGAAGCAATTCAATTACCATGAAAATGGGACATTTAATATAAAAACATGCTTTCATGACATTTTGATAAAAACCTTCATAATAAGAGTTTAAGAGACATGATACAAGTCAATCATAACTTATAAGAAATATTAAGAAAAGATCAACATATAGCACTTAATTCCATATTCATCAAGTAAGCCTTTTCATCATTTATACTCTCCACCTAAGGTTACTCTAAGACACCCTTAAGTAAGACATGAAGAGACTGCTCGTACACCCTCTTCAAGCACAACTAAGTGATCCTCATAAGACTATTTCTATTCAACATACTCTAACTAAGTGAGAATTATTCATTTAAACTATTTATGAAACAACTAGGCAATTAGTAGAATTCACAAAATGGTCTTAGACGACCTTGGAATCTCACTTGAGAATCTTGAAAGCCTACTCGTGCCATATGTAGATAGTGTCCCATCCCACTACCGACATGTTGTATCACCTATGCAATACTAGAGTCAACATACCACATGATGATAATATGCATTAATGGATATATACCATACTATCTAGGTGTGGAATCCAGTGTCGTAATGACCCTACACAATGGAAGGTGTTATATTTTCCAAATGCTAAATTAGGACACATCCTATGTTAGAACATGGTGTAAGAGATATCAAGGGATTCTTTATGCTCTATTCTCATACTTAAAATAGAGATACTACCACAAGAATATCAACTAGGTGTTTTTCCTTCATTCTCATAGAGTACGTTCATTTGCTTAAGTGTATTAGAGAGGGTGCAGTTATGTGGCCTACCGACCATAAAAACATTCTCGAGAAGGGATCCACAAGGGTCTACTGATCAAGCTTCTTTAGGATAGCTCTTATGACTTTCTTAATGATGGTTTCATCTCGTTCCAGCAAACCTACCTCTAAGTTTATCATTCAACTGTAGATAGGTCTACAACTTCATGTTTTCTTACTTAATCTTCTTTTCAGATTTAAGGTTTCACATTCTTAACATTCTTTTCATATTAGATTTCCACATTCTTAATATTATTTTCATATTCAAGGTTTTCACATTAATCATCCACAAAATGTTTCCTACATTAGGTCTAGCGATTAATGAATTTCAGTAAATCATAAATACATGTCAAGGATTTTAAGCTTACCAAGTCAAGAGATCACATTCACCTAACTTTCATGCATCAAGTAGGGACTAATGGTTCTACCCAAACGAGAGACCATATTAACATGTAAAGACTCTTCATCGTATATTATCAGGACATACCAACATTTAGAGGAACATGCTTTTATTCACACTATCACATGGTGGTAATGACCAGATAGTAGCCCCTAAAAGAAAGGAGCACTCTAGAGTCATCATGCGGAATAATTGACCTCACAGAGGTCTTCCACAAGACTCTTAGCTATCAATCATTCCATAAGTATAAAAATAGTGTGGAATTAAAATTTTTCACAACAATATGAATAAGAAACTCATTTATAAAGACTAAGGAACATGTGTCGTCTTTACAAGACAACATAAAGAAACATCTTAAATATTTTAGGGGAAGGACCCTTTATATTGAAAGTTTTGCATAATAAGTCTTTACAAGTCAGACGTAGAATATAAAGGAACATAGACTATGTCCTCTAATATCTGAAGACATACCAATCTTAAGAGAGAGTGGATTTCCCAATCTTTGCTTCATAGACTTCCACTTTCCTTCAACTTATATTGGTAAAATAAAAAGAGTATGGGGTTAGTACATACATTGTACTAAGTATGGCATTATTCAACATCATGCAAAAGAGGACATTTTAGTGGAAATATACAAGTTATTCTATTGTTAAAAAGAACCTTCATAAATCAACTTACAACGCATCATATAAAGTAACACTTTCATAAACCTCAACATATAATCACATTTAAAATAAACCATTTATAAAATAAACCTTCCTAACAAAAATTATCCTAAGACTCACTTAAGTAAGACATGAATAGAAAGCCCATACAACCTCTTCAATGCGCACATAAGTGATCTTAATGCCTACTAAGGATAAACATAATTCATTACAACTTAACATGTCAACATTAAATGCTAAATAAACTAGCGGAAAGAGACATATACTTAGGAACTTCACATAGAGAACTATCCTCCAAAAACAACCCCGAAGTTACACTTAGTGCAATGTGAAAGTTGCATCCCATTGTACTACTTCCATCCTAGTGACAAATTCATACATCTTCATATAAGAACGCACCAAGACTCCCTAAAAATTCCTACCTGTACAATGGATAGATAGTGTCCCATACCACCACCTACCTTAAGTAGTACACCCTTGAGAGGACTTAATTAATTTAAATCCATTTGTGGGTAAAAGATATAACCGACATAGACGCTAAGACCTAGACATGGAATCATGGTATTAACCCCTATGGTATGAGGAACCCCTACGTGCCTAAGATAGGGTCATACTCTTAGCCTTTGCATTGTTCTCCAATAAATACACCTATGTTGGCACATAGTTAAAGGATTAGGAGATCGCTACTAAGTAAATACTTATCTTCCAAACTTCCAAACTTACTACAAACACTAAAATTCATTATTTTAACATGTTATAACTCATGAAACACTTGTTAGTATCTAGTTCAACCTAGTTAATTGTTAAGGTTTCTACCTTTTCCCCCACTTAGAAAAACATTCATCCTCGAATGACACTAAACACTTTTAAGGACATCGAGGACTCAACTAGCAGCATATAACACATAACATCAGGGTCATAACATTTTTAATCAATGCACAAAACTTACAAGGAACCGATGCTCATCCATGCATACCAAGACTTCTAATCACTACACTTTAGTCAAAAGGGAAAAGAAGGGGTTCGCACGTTAAGAACTAAGTATATAAGCCATGAAAAACATATGCAAAAAGGGACATTTAGTATAGAAACATGATTTCATGATAATTTGATAAAAACCTTAATCATAAGAGTTTAAGAAACATAATACAAATCAACATCCACAGATAAAGTCATTTTCCAATAGCATCAACATATAACCATTTATTCCATTTTCATCAAGTGAACTGTTTCATTTCTTAGACACTATACCTAATGTTACTCCAAGAGTCACCTAAGTATAACATGAAGGGATCTCCCATAAACCCTTTTCAACCACACCTAAGTATTCCTCAAAGCTACCATATTTAAGAACCTTGCCATTCAACATACTTTAACTAAGTAAACTTTATTTATTAAAGACTTTTAAGAGACAACCAGACAATTAGGGGACTTCACATAATGGTCTTGGAAGACCTAGGGAACTCAATTTAGTATCTTCAAAGCCTACTTGTTCCAAGTGCAGTTTGCGTCCCATTCCACTACCTACATATTGTAGAACCTATCGAATACTAGAGTGCACGTCCTACATTATGAGAATAGCCATAAACCGACATAGACCATAAGATCTAGGTGTCTAATCCGGTTTCATAAGAACCACACACTATGGAAGGTGTTCTACTTGTGAAAGGTAGAACTAAGACACATCCAACATTAACACATGGTTATCCGATATCATGGCCTTATTTCTACTCTAGTCTCATCTGGAGTAGAGTATCATATCCACTCGGTGCTTTGTGTTTCTTCTCTTAGAGTAGTTCATTAACATAAGTGTATTAGAGAGGGCGCTATCATACGTCCTACCAAACCATAATACTATTTTGAAGAATGAATCCACAAGGGTCTACCAATCAAGTTTCATTCAGATATCTCTTACCACTTTATTAAATATGGTTGCATGATTTTTCGGCCAACCTACCTTTTAAGTAAATCATTCAACTCAAGAAGGGTACCATATAGGTCTACCGATCAAGGCTTCTTATAAATCTTTTTTTTCATATTTAAGGTTTCACATTCTTAACCTTCTTTTTCTATTCAAGGTTTTCTGATTCTTAACCTTCTTTTCATATTCAAGGTTTAAAAATTAGTCATTCATAGAAGGGTAGCAGTTCAGGTCTACCAATCCTAGACATTTTATTCATTCTTACACATGCATGAAAATGGTACCTAAGCCTACCAAGTCAATAGATCACATATTTACAAAACTTTCATACATCAAAGAGAAGACACCAAACATTACCAAATCTAAGAGTTCGTAATCCATATGCTCTCTTGTATCAAGAAAAGGGACCTAAGTCTACTTATCACGAAAAAAAATCATCATATAAGATCTTTACAATCAATCATCATTACACATTAACATTATAATAGTATACTTTCATCACATTAAATTAACATTATACAAGATCACACATACATCATATCATCATTCACTTTGTACATTCATATAAGCCATAAAACCTTATTCATAGCCACATGACATCATATGCAAAAATTCACATTATACCTTAACATGAAATTTCACATGATACTACTACGATTAACATAATAACGACGACAAGGCCATGATCACAATTAAAACCAGTTGTAAACACTGACATTATAAGCTTACCATACCAATTAATACAAATTCGATATCAATTTTACATTATCTAAGATAATTAGGTCAACTTACCTTCTTGAAATATCCTAGATCACCATTCCTTAACATCTCACAATATAATAACATAATAAAATATAGAAATTTAAAATACTACATAATCTAATCTCAATTCTATTATCATTAGATCATAAGGAATTAACCAATTCATAAACAAAATTTAATGATTTGATAAGATCAAGAGTTCATGGAATTTTTCATTCAAAAACATCAATTTACCATAAAAAATATCATACAAAATAATTTCAAATAGTTTCATGCAAGAACCCTTGTGTTAGAGTGAAAGTTGGACTTTTTAGTAACCTTTAAATTCACTTTGAAAATATATCCAAGGTTATATCAACCCTTACATAAAGACTTACATACATTATTAGAAGAAATCCCAAGAGAATTAATGAATAAATCCATTAGAATCCACAACCCTAGCTCCATTTGACCTTGAGCTTCAATGTGGGTTTTTGGAGAGAACTTTGGGAGGGAAAGGTTTTGATTTAGGTGTAAGGGTCTACAAGAGGGTTTAATTAATCTAATACTCTTAAAATACCTAAACACACCTAAAACACCTGTTTATTCACTTAAAATGACTTGGGGTGAACGTACCAATTCACATCTACCTTAGCCGAACCACCTGCACAAATGATGCCGAACAAACAACGGACCGTGTCCTGGTCACACCCCGTCAACGGTGTCCATAGTTTTGAACAGAGGCTCAAAAACTGTAGGCCTAGTAGTCCAGATCGACGCTCACCCTTGACGATCCATCAATTGGATAAGTGGTTGTCAATTGGGTCGTTGTTTGATGCTTCATCAGAGCTTCTTAGCCAAAGGATTGGATCCTCCCCAAGGGATCCTCATGGGTCCTTGGTGGATTCTTACTAGGACGTTTAACCCTCAAAAGTGCTTATCTAATTCCTAGGATCCACTCAACTTATTTAGACCTCAAACAATACACAAAACTTCCATCAAAACACTTAGGCACACACATAAACACATTGACGACTAGTCTCCAAACATCTTGGTCACTTTTTTTTTGTTTGTTCTCAAACTCAACTAGAATCAAGTGTAAACACTTCCACACATTAAATTAGCTCGTTAACATCCCATAAAACACAAGTGAATATCTACTTAAACCAAGTTCATTTTTATGGTTGCAATCATCTCCCCCATTTGGGAACATTCATCCTCGAATGACACTTTGAAATTAAAGAGATAACAACAAAAGCAACCGGGTCATATTGAAGCATACATTATCATAACAATACACAGAGTTAGAAGGTACATCACTACACACAAAAAAGGCTCAAACAACTTCTTGCAATTCAAGAATGTATAACTACATCTAAAAACTTCTTATTCATAAATCTTTACCAGTTCTCATGCTATTTTATAAACTTTCTTATCCAAGTTACATCATGTTATTTTAATCATCACTTATCACATCATGCTATTTCTCATAAAAGTACAATCATGTAATATTTGAATAAGGCACATTTAGAGAAATTCTCCCTATAAGGCTCAACATGTAACTTTTCAATAACACCTTATGCATGCTTAACAAAAAAACTCATGTAACATTTAGGCATGCTCACTATTTCACCTCTTGATGCAAATAGACAATGTTTAGTAAATGTACCTAAAATGAGGGAATGCAATGCATGAAAATTCATTTTCTTAGTTGACAAGAAATCAACAAAAACATTAATATCTTAAGGAGAATATTTGGAAACTCATTTTTTTACAAAAGACTCCAACATGAACCTAGATACTAGGGAGTATAAATTTTAGGCTTGGATAGGCACTAAAGGAAAAAAATAAGGATATTTCACTCCAAATACCTTTAATATTCACCATACTCCCTACTTTGGAGAACCCCATCTAAGGTCAACACGAACATACTATAAGAATTCCCACCAAGACACCATTCACTTCACAACATCATTCTCATGCAACTCCTTTATTCTCTATTCCCTTAAAAGCAACAACAACATCAAGCCTATCTCATGAACACCAAAGACACTCAAAATTCTCATCATCTAGACACAGCATCCTCTACTAGAAGACAATCAAATAAATCCTTTCAAACATTTCCTCCTCCTTTTCTAAGGTCGGATAAAAACTACATCAAACCTCTTTACTCATCACATCTATGCCTTTCTTGCACAAATACTAACCATCATAAGGTAACTCATCCAACCTAACGTCATTATCACAACCTACCATAACCCATATAACAAGTCACACGTAACCTCTTTTGCCCTCACTCAACCTCTACAAAAAAACTCCTCAAAGGTCACACTCTAATAATCAGCACATAAGGATCAAGGGAAAGACATCATAGAAGAAAACTCTTAGGCAAGATTATAAGACTGAAGAAGTGAAACCTTCTTAGTACCCAATAGCCTCCTATTCATAATGTGTCATGCTTCACATTATGAATAAGACTCTACAATATACGGTTTTTGAGACAACCTAAGACAATCCAATAACCTTATACTTTGATACAATGTTTTTCACTCTCGGGAAGTACCCCCTAGAATTAACACTTCTAATCTACCTCTTGGAGTTCTAATACAACCCATATTGATCATTCCTCCCATACAATACTCAGAATAAGTAAGAATTTGACAAATTCTTCACACATAAAAATACTTTCATAAATAAGAAAGCGGAAGACATTAATATATCTCACTTTACAATGCCTCATTAAATCATCTAATACTTTAGAGTAACTAACTCATACATCACTTGAAAGACCATAGAAGGAACATGTGGTTCCTATCCTCAAATCTATGAGGACTCACCAAAACATCACCTTCAACCCTTAGACACCTATTAATCATCCATGGTATACAAAGACTTTCAATCCCCACATTTTAGTCAAAAGGGAAAAGAAGCGGTTATCATATTAAGCACAAAGTATGGAAGGACATTTAATATAGGAACATTATTTCATCACATTTTTATAAAAACCTTCATGAGAGGAGTTTAACAAAGATAATACAAGTCAACACCCACACATATAGGCATTTTCCAGTAACCCCAAAATATAACCATTTATTCCATTTTCACCAAGTATGCCTTTTCATTATTTAAACTCTCTAGAAAAGGTTAATCTAAGAGTCACTACGGTAATACATGAAGATACCTACCATACACCCTCTTCAAGGACACCAAAATAATCCTCAAAGCTACCATTTTGTAACACTTCAAAAATCAAAGAAGTATTCGAAATCCTAATATATGTTGAAAAAGGTTTAGACAATGTTTTAAGGTCTATTTTAATGAATATAAGACAAGGCACGACTCCCCAAGGATGTATAAAATGTATTATAGTTAATTCATAGCTGAAACACTCAAGCACGACTCTCAAAGGACTAACCAATGGCCTTTGATTAGGACCTTTCTTTGGAGTCAAAGGACTGCCCAAGGCAATGTGACCACGACTTGTAGTCGTCGATCCGTGTGTCAATCGATGGGGGCGTACACAAGAATTTAGTAATTTTCACAAGGACTGGTTTTAGACCAATCTCTAACCAAAATGACGGACCAATAGGATGAAGGGTCATGTGGCCGTAATCTCATAGACGGACCGTCGATTGGGGTATTGTATGTGAGTGGTCTGTTTTGTTGCACATTTTCACTTAAATTAATTAATTAGTAGTCTTAGTAAGGAAGTTATGTAGGGATAGTAGAGGTATAATTTACATAGTCAATCCCATATATAAAGCCCTAACCTAATTAGACAAACCTAAATTCTCATAATTTCCAAACCCAAAACACTCTTCCTTCTCTTCTTTCTCTCTCCCAAAGAAACCCATTGAATACCAAGCTAGAGGTTGTTTCAAGGGATGCAAAGGGTAAATTTTCTCCATCAATCTTCGGTGATCAGTAAAATGTGGGATCTATTTAACCTTTGGGACCTCTTTCCTCAATGGTTCGATCAAATGGTTTCAAAAGTTAGGTTTTAAAGTAGGTTTTAATCCAGTATGAAATTGATGTTGTGAATGACATTATTTACTATTTCTTTTGGATATTATGAATATATAAACTTTTATTTTAACTCAATTAGGTTATATCTTGATGCATTGGTCTAGTTTGTAGAATATAACCTTTTTTGCTTAACCGTATATTATAATCGTGATATAAATTAAGTAATGTTGATTCATTTGAGTTGGTTATTGATTAAATTACTACTAGGTGATGTAATTTTATAAATCATGAATGGATTAGGGTTAATTATAGTCCTATCATGCTAGTTCTTGAGTAATTGATTTAGAATATAACTTTGATCTATGTTTCTTGTCTTAAGCTATGAACTATTGATGAATTTTGATATGGTGATTCAATTAACTTTTTTGTCATGTTGGTTATTAATGAGTTATGATATTATACCCTAATTGGGTTGAGTTAAAGGGTTTATGGGAAGACCTTGATGATGGATTATGAAGGAGACTTGGTAAGTATTGTGCTCCCTATTATTTTCTTCAATTATGATTATATCATGTTGTTGTATTGGTGTATTCCTTTTATTAGGATTTATAGGGTTTGTATAATGATGAATTATGATGTCTTGACTATGGTTTGTGAGGTGTTAGTTATAATGTAAATGTTATAAGGATGTTGATGTTTATCAATGTGTCTTATTGTTAACTGATATGTAAATATGCTAACCTCACTTATATGAATTGTAATGAAAGTATTATACTCATGCAATTGTTATTGATCTTTCGTGATGATATTATACAAGGGTTAGACCCTATGACCTATATTAAGCTATGATTTAAATAATGACGTTAAAGACATTTCAAAACGGACTCTAGCTTAGCATTGAATGAACTAGAGTGAGGAGTGTCCCTTCCCACATATAAAGGTTGTATCACTAAAGTACTCTGAGATTGGAGACTACAATGCATCTAGAATAAAGAGGGTCCCAACTATATCTCCTAATTCTTCAACTATTTTGCCCTCATAGTAATACTAGTTAGTGGATACACATAGTTGCTATGCTTATGCTTTGGTACTACTTTGGCAAGTAGTCCGCCTTCCATCGGTTTAGGGTTCCATGACAAGATGTTCCCAAAATGTAAAATGAATTAAAGAAATGAAATCTAACTCAAATAACCTAAGGTGTTTATCTTAGTTTAGGTAGGGTTATGGGACTCTACCTAAACATTGGACTAGTGAGCCTTGAATGGAGTCTTATTAGGATGTTCTTATGTATGAATACACTTATAATGGTACATGATATGTATATGATTAACTTGCACATTATTTATACTATATTTTAATTAATTTAACTTACGAATATGTGTTGGTCTACATTGTTAAAGTATGATGATATGTACTCTTAAATGCCATGCTATGTGAAGTAGGATGTTAGTCATGATTCTTATTGGGTTACTTGATTGAGTAAGGTTATGCGGCATTGCTTGGTCATTACACTTGTTGAGTTGATAGGGGTTCATGTGTAATTGTCTTTCTTTCGTTATGTTAAAATTTACTCTTACTCATGCTTGGGACTATTATAACTTGATGATAGAGTTGCTCAACTATGTGTCTAATTATGTGATATGCATGTTGACTTCACTAGACTTGGCATTGTTAGTCTTGTGATGTACATGCTTTGGACTTAATAAATGTGTCTACTTAATTAGTCAGTCAGAATGAATGTGCATAAATCTTTTCAAAGTAAATTTTATACGTTTATGAAATATCCTTTTTCTTAGCATGATTTTATAATAATTGTTCATATGGTCTCACACTTAGTACAAGTGGTGTACTAACCTCATTTCTTTCTTTTCCCCAACATTTTAGGTTTCGGTCGTTGAGGGGATTTTTGAGACGACTTTGAAGGAGACTTGAAATTTTTAATCTATCATGTCGGGTAGGTCCTCACTTTCCAAGGGCAATTCCACTATCAATACTTTGATAGTTCTTTAATTTTTTTAGACACTTATGTTATTTCATTTTCATTTGGATACTAAACATTTTATGACGTATATGTCATCTTAATGTATTGATGTATGGGCTAGGAACAATTTGATATACTCTTGTTAGATGGTTATAAAATAATGCATGCTTTTGAGACTATGATATATTATATATATGTATGTGCAATAAAAGTACAAGACTAATTAATATTTATATACGAATGGTCTATATATATTTTAAATATACATACACTATGTGTATGTAGAGGTCTATGTAAACTTAAATGTAGAAGTAGTAAAAAGTTTTAAATTTCAGTTAACTTTGACCAATGAATGTCATTATGTAAGCTTAGAGGCTAGTCTTAGTCCTGAAAGAGGATGCCGACGTCGGTTACGTCTAGGGGGTATTCTCGGATATGACAAACTTGGTATCAGAGAATGATGTTGAATATCTTTAAGTCGATGTCTCTCTCGAACACATATTTGTAGATTTTTATTCATATTTCTTAAGTGCGCCACAGTTATGGATAGGAATTTATTTGATGATTAGGAAACTCTCACTTTTTAAAAGTACAATATCGTTTGTATATAGTGTTAACTTTATATTCTTTTGAATCTAATTCTCTTATTATGATTATAGGCAATGAATACTCGAAGGAATACGACAAGGAGACTTGAAGAAGATTTTGCCAGTGCAGTAGTTCTTCCCTGTGGTGATCAAGTTCCTCCTCTTGAAGAAGATGTGAATGATGACCAAGCTCCGGTTGATCCTCCTTTGGTTGATTGTGCAATAAGGTATGGTCTTTTCTAAATGGCCCAAGCTATTACTATGCAAGCACAAGCCTCCACTACTAAAGCTCAAGCCATGACGTCCCAAGATAATTGGGAGATTGTACCCCAAGCAAACCAAATAGTTATTTCCATTGCCTCTCATCTAAGTGATTTAACTAGGATGAATCCCCCTTCTTTCTATGGATCCAAGGTTGAAGAACACCCTTTAGAGTTCATTTACGAAATCTACAAGATCCTTTATGTGATGGAGTTTATATAGTGGTGATAAGGTCGATTTAACCAGTTACCATCTCAATGATGTGGCCCAAACTTTGTATGTCCAATAGAGGGGCAATAGGTCGTTAGGGGTGGACCCGTGACTTCGTAAGTGATTAAGAAGGCTTTTATTTATAGAATATTTGATAAGGAGAAGCGGTAAGATAGAGTGGTGGAGTTCATGAATCTTTTTCAAGGAGGTATAAGTGCGCTTCACTACTCATTGAAATTCACTCAATTGTCAAAATATGCTCCTTCATTGGTTTATGACCGTAGAGATAAAATGAACCGCTTTGTGACGGGAGTATCGTATGGCTTGCAAGAGGAATGTCATTCCGATATGCTACATGGAAATATAAAAATTTGTTATCTCGTGGTTAATTCTACATAAGTGGATGAGGCAAGGCCTAAGGGAAATATTAGAGATGCCAAGAGGGAAAGATATTTTTATTGTGGTTCTTCAAAGGTTAGGCTTGAGATTCAAGACAACTATAGGTTCAATAAGAGGGTTTTGAATAAAGTTCCTTCTATGTTCTCTAACACTATGGATTGTAGGGTGTCTAAACCTTAGCCTAAAAAGGGAACGGATACTAGTTCACCAACCAAAAAGCAAACTTGTGGAAAGTGTGGCAAGAAGCACTATGGTGATTGTCTTAAGGGAATGTATAACTTATATAGTTGTAGTAAATATGGGCACAAGGTTCGAGAGTTTCCAAATTTGAGAGGGCAAGACAACAGTAAAGGTCAAACTCAAGCAGGTGGTTCTAATGATGCTTCGAAGAAGAATTGATTCTACGCACTTCGCTCTAGGGGTGAGCAAAAGACTTCTCTCAACGTGGTGAATAATAAGTTGAAATTCTTTTCCATTGATGTATATGCTTTACTTGATCCGGGCGCTACATTATTTTTTGTTACTCCCTTGATAGAAAACAAGATTGATATCTTACCCGACACTTTATATGAACCTTTTATGTGTCTACCCCAGTGGGTGAGTAAGTTTTTGCAAAGAGGGTGTTTAGAAATTGTCCTATAATGTTGCCTAATAGAGTTAATTATGTTGAACTAGTAGAAATTGATATGTTTGATTTTGATATAATATTGGTTATGGATTGGCTTCAATATTGTTGTGCCTCAATAGATTGTAGTATAAGGGTCGTGAAGTTTAACATTCCAAATGAGCTTGTCTTTGAATTGAAGGGGGGGATTCTATTCGTAGAGGTCATATCATATCTTGTTCAAAAGATTGTAAAATGATATCTAAAGGGTGATTATACCATATAGTAAGAGTAAAAGATTTATATTACAAATTTCCCCCATAGGGTATGTCCCCACAGTAAGGGAATTTCTGTAGCTCTTTCCTAATGATCTTCACGGTATTCCACTAGAAAGGGAAATTTATTTTGGTATTGACTTATTACTGGATACAAATCCCATTTCAATTACTCTGTAGCGGATGGCTCCGCTTGATTGAATGATTTAAAGGGTCAAATAAAAGATTTACTAGAAAAAGGCTTCATTAGACCTAATATTTCTCCATGGGGTGCTCCAGTTATTTATGAAGGATGAGTCCCTTATAATGTGCACTAATTATCGCCAACTCAATAAGGTAACAATTAAGAAAAAGTATCCTCTCCCTTGGGGTTATGACTTGTTTTATCAACTCCAAGAGGCAAGCTACTTTTCTAAGATTGACTTGAGATTGAGATATCACCAACTTTGAGGGAGAGGTGAGAATATACCAAAAATGACATTTCGGACTAGATATGGTCACTATGAGTTCTTAGTAATGTCCTTTGTTCTCACTAATTCCCCGAAGACATTTATGGATCTCATGAATAGGGTGTTTCGATGTTATCTAGATGCATTTGTCATTGTCTTTATTGACGACATCTTGGTATATTCAAAAAATGAGGGTGATCATATGGACCATTTGACGGTGATGTTACAAGTTCTTAAGGAGAATTAAATATTTTCCAAGTATAGAAAATGTGAGTTTTGGTCATGGTCGGTGTCTTTTCTTTGTCATATCATCTCTAGTGAGGGAGTTGAGGTTAAACCAAGGTAAACCGAGTCGGTTAAAAATTGGCCTAGACCATTGAATCCAACCGACATTAGGAGTTTCTTGGGTCTATTGGGTTATTATATGAGATTTGTTGATGGTTTTGAATTCATTGCATCTCCCTTGATTACTTTGACCCAAAAGAGTAAGAAATTTTGAGTGGTTGAAGGTTTGTCAAAGAAGCTTCTAAATCTTGAAAGATAGGCTTACCTCCGCTCTTGTGTTGACTTTTCTGTAGGGGACAAAGGGCTTCATCTGTATTGTGATGCTTCCGGAATGGGTTTACGATATTTGCTTATGCAACATGGGAATGTTGTAACCTATGCTTCTATGAAACATAAGGTGCATCAGAGGGAATATACAACTCATGATCTTGAGTTAGTGACTGTGGTATTTGCTCTAAAATTATGGAGGCATTACTTGTATGGGTTTATGTTGATGTATATACTGACCAAAAGAGTCTCCAATACATGTTTACTCAGAATGAGTTTAATATCCCGACAAACAAGGTGGTTGAAATTGTGGAAAAAATACGTCATGGGTGTTCTTTATCATCTCGGCAAGGCCAATGTGGTTGTGGATGCTCTAAGTCTTAGGACCATGGGTAGTTGTCTCATATACGGGAATCCAAGAAAGACCTAGAGAAAGATGTTCATAGGTTGGCTAGATCTGGTGTGAAGTTGTAAGATCCTCCGAATGGTGGTCTCAATGTCCATCATAACTCCGAGTCATCATTGGTGGTTGAGGTAAAATCCAACCAATACCTTTATCAACCATTGATAGAGTTGATGGTTTCAATGTCCATCATAACTCGGACACAAAAGAAATATGACTCTATATGGGTGATTGTGGATAGGTTGACCAAATCCGCTTAATTTATGCCCATCAATCTACCTTTTAGGTGGAGGATTATGCAAGGATCTTCATATATGAGGTTTTGTGTCGCCATCGTATTTCGTTATCCATCATATCAGATAGGGGTGCACAATTCACATCTAGGTTTTGGAGGTCATTCCAAGAAGTGTTGGGTACTAAGGTGAAGCTAAGCACCGCTTTTCATCTCCAAACGGATGGTCAAGCGGAGCGTACTAGTCAAAACCTTGAGGATATGCTTAGGGATTGTATTTTTAATTTCAAAGGAAATTGGGATAAGAATTTTCCTTTGGTGGAGTTTGCTTCCTATAATAGTTTCCTTTCATCCATATCCATAGATCCTTATGAAGCCTTGCATGGTAGGAGGTGTAGGTATCCTATTGGATGGTTTGAAGTGGGTGATTCTTAACTTTTGGGTCCTGATTTGATTTATAAGACTTTGGAGAAGGTTCATATCATATGAAACCGGTTGCAAACAGCCTATATGCAATATCCAGGTTTACCCCCTAGACGTAACCGTCGTCGTCATCCTTTTCAAGGACTAAGACTAGCCTCATAGTTTCATATCATTACATTCATAGGTTGAAAATTAGAAAAATTTAAAACTTTCATTATCACTAGTTGGATGCTTACATAGACCTCTACCTTAATATAATATTTATTCATATCGAGTATACATAGGCCATTCATATAGGAAGGTTACGTAGCCTTCTACTTTTATTGCAGATGCATATATAAAAATATAGAAATAGTCTCAACGATTGTCTCATCTCATACCAGCTAAACAAATATCACAATATGGGCATAACCCTTACATCAATTCAACGTGACCATGAATAGGTCATACGAAAGTACATTACTTCATTAAAAAGGAATGGAATGATAGTGTCAACAATCTCATAACAAAATCCAAAGATAGTGGATGGCATTGCCATTGAATGGTGAGGACCTACCCTACTTAGATGAAAGAAAGAATCCAAGTCTTCATCAATTTCGTCTTCCAAACTCATCAACGACCCGAACCTAAAATGTTTGACAAAAGGGAAAAAAAGGGGTTAGAACTCCACATGTACTAAGTATTATATTTTATGCACAAACACAAGGAAAACATTCTAAAAGGGACTTTTTTTTTATAAAAACATGCCATTTTACCCCTTCAAGTAATTAATGTAGAGTCAAGTAAGTCAAATTATTCAACCAAACATACTTACTATCTCAACAAGTAATACTTATCCCAACATACTTGAAACAGTGATTTACTACAACCCTAATATCAAGGAATAATATCAAAAGAATTAATAAGAGTTAAACATATCATATAAGAAAGACAACTACTCACAAGTCCTTATTAATTCAACAATTTCAACGACCAAGCAAAACCCCATAGCCTTACTCAATCAAGTATCCTCAACAAGAAAACATGACAAATGTCGAACTTTACATGTCAACGAATTTAGACTTGCATTTCATCATGTATTATCATTATAACCCAAGGTATATTCATAAATTAACAAATCAATACATAATATCAAAAACGTTCCAAGGTCATCATATATACATCATATGTTGTCATAACATAATCATATATAAGAACCTCCTCCTAAGATTCCCCTAAAGAATAACTAGTGCAATGTCTAGGTACAGTCCCATACCGCTACCTAGACTAAGCTAAACCCCTTAGGTTATCAAAGTTAGAGTTCAAGTCCTTTAATTTGTTTAACCTTTTTGGAACATCTTGCCCTCACCGACATAGACCACATGATCTAGTGTGGAATCCGGTCATAAAACCCTACACAGAAATAAGGCAGACTACTAGCCAAGGTAGTAGCAAAACATGAAACATAGCAACTACGTGGATCCACTAGATAGTATTCCTATGGGGGCAACATAGTTAAAGACCTAGGGGATTTAGTTGGGACCCTCTTTATGCTCAATGCATTATAGTCTCCAATCTCGAGAGTAATGTATTGTTCCTACCTTCCCTATGTGGGAAGGGACACTCCTCTATCTACTTCACTCGTTACTAAGCTAGAGTTCCTTTTATAAATGTATTGAAGCCTTTAATTATCAATCATAGCTTAATTTAGGCCATAGGGTCTATCCCTTGTATCAACATCATCATCAATATCTTAATAACAATTATATGAGTATAAGTCTTTTCATCACAATTCATATAAGTGAGGTTAACATATTAGTATTTCCTAACATATTAGGTCACATTGATAGTTTTCAACATCATACAACCCTATAATCCTAGTAAAAGGCATAATCCTATGTGATATGATGACCTAAAAATAATTGATAACAATGGGAAGTATATATAGAGATTTTAAGACTTATTAAGTCTTCCTCATAGTATATCATCAAGGTTTTACCATCAACCCATAACTCAACCCAACTTGGGGAATGACATTATCACACAATGATAAAAAATTGCATAACATGGCCAATTGAATCTCTATAACACAATTCATCTTTAGATCACAACTTGAGACATGCTACATAGGCTAATTTCACATTATAATTCATAACCTAAATCATATCTCAAGAACGAGCATGATAGTCCTATAATTCATCTTAATTTGATCATAATAACACAATAGGATATTAATTAAATTTACAACCAAGTCAATCAAATGATCACAATACAATATAGGTCAAGATCACTTCTTAGGGTTAGGGATAGAGGATCATATTCTTAAAATTAGACCAAACCATAAACAATTACAATAAGCAAGTTCAATTACATGTTAATCAAATAAATATAACCCTAAGAATCCATTAAAAACTCAATATATAACTTCAAATTTGTACTTGTATGAAACCCATAAGAAAACTCAACTTTTTGAAATTTATTTTGAAAGAACTCTTTGAGGAAAGAATCTCAAAGGTGAATATAACACATACCTTAATGTTTTGTTGAGTGTTGAATATGAATCCACCCTTTTTCAACTTCCAATTCACCTCCCAATGTAATCTTCTATGGAGTCTTCATATTTGAGAGAGAAAGAAGAGGAGAAGGAAGAAAGTTTTTTTTTGGGAATTGTCTTTAGGTTAATGAGGAATGAGGGTATTTATGATGAGAATTAACCAACTTAATTAGTCTCCCTTTAATCCCAAACTAATTCATAAACCAATTAATTAATTAAATTCATTCAAATATAATAGTGAAACTCGACCCTCACAGATGAGACCCCGATTGACTGTCCGTCTGTGAGTCGATGAACAACACCTTCTCATATGCCTCTGACCACTAAAACTTTTTACTCTTTTGGATCAAAGTAGTAAAAAAAATGCAATGGACGCAAAGCCATCAACGAACCCCCGATTGTATCCCGCTAAACCCAAGAGGCTCTTAATATCAGTAAGAGTCAATGGTCTAGGCCAGTTTTTCATGCTTCTACTTTCCTTTGGTATACCTCAACTCCCTCACTATAGATGATGTGCCCAAGAAAAGTCACTGACCTCAACCAAAACTCACACTTACTATATTTGGCATACAATTGATGTTTTTTAAGGTTTTGCAATACTACCCTTAAATGGCCCATATGATCATTCTCATTCTTGGAATATACCAAGATATCATCAATAAAGACAATAACAAATGAATCTAGGTACTTTTGAAATACTCTATTCATGAAATTTACAAATTCCGCAAGAAAATATATGACCAAGAACTAATAATGCCTATATCTAGTCAGAAAGGTTGTCTTTGGTATATCCTCCCCTATCACCCTAAGTTGATGATACCCCAACCTCAAGTACATATTTGAAAAGTAACTCTCCCCTTGGAGTTGGTAAAATAGGATATTAATCCGAGGGAGAAAGTACTTATTCTTAATCGTGACCTTGTTGAGTTGGTTGTAATCAATACACATTCTCAAGGATCCATCCTTCTTATTCATAAAAAAAGGTGGAAAACCCCATGGAGAAATACGAGGCCTTATAAAACCCTTATCTAGTAAATCCTTCAGTTGAGACTTCAGCTCTTTCAACACTGCCGGAGCCATCCGATAAGGAAAAATTTATATAGGATTTGTATCTGGTAGAAAATTAATGCCAAACTCAATTTCCCGTTCGGGAGGAATACCGGGAAGGTCATTAGGGAAGACCTCCAGAAACTTCCACACTACGGGTACCGACTCAACAGGAGGATCTTTGGAGTCTTGATCATGGACTCTTGCTATATGATAAAAAAAATGTTTTGACATTATTTTTCATGCTTTTAGACAAGAAATACCTCACCACTCTTGTCCTACAATCAATGGACGCAAAACATGCATGCAACAAATCCATACCCAATATAATATCAAAATCAAACATATCGAGTTCTACTAGATCAACATAAGAAACTCTATTGGGTAACAATATAGGACAACTTCTATACAGCCTTTTTGAAACAACCAACTCACCCATTAGAGTAAACACTATAAAAGATTCAAGCAAAATATCGGGTTAAATTTCTAACTTTTTTGCTACTAGAGGTGTAACATATGATAAAGTAGCGGTGGAATGAAGTACGAAATATACATCAAGAGAAAAAAATTTAAACATACTGGTCACCACATCGGGAGAGGTCTCTTACTCACCCCTAGATCGGAGAGCATAGAACCGGTTCTTCTTTAAAACATCACAAGAACCACTTTCCTGACTACGCCCTACCCATGTGTTGACTCTTTATGTTTGGACAATCTCTCATCTTGTGACCACTCTTTCAACAACTAAAGCAATTATCCGTCCCCTTAAGGCAATAACCATAGTGTTTTTCACCACACTTTCAACAAGTTGGCTTCCCATTTGGTAAGTTACAACCTTTTCCCTTCTTGAATTTAGGGTTAGAAACCCTATCACCACTAGCTCTTGGGAATTTTTAAGGGACTGGATTAGAATCCCACTTCTTAAATATAGGCTTGTCATTAATCTCAAGCCTAATCTTTTTAGAACCTCTATCAAATGACCTTACCCTCTTATCATCTCTACTTTTTAGTTTACCCCTTTCCTCTTCAATCGTTCTTGCGTAAGCCATAAGATGGGAAATGTTCATGTTGCCATGTAGCATGGCCTATTAGCACTCCTCTTGTAAGTTCTCTGACACCCCCATCAAAAAAAGGCTCATTTGGTCTCTAGGATAGGACACCAAAGAAGGAGCATATTTGGACAACTTAATGAATTCAATAGAGTACTCATGGACAATCTTCTCTTCCTTGCGTAGATTGATGAACACCGTCACTATCTCCTCTCTCATCTCTGTAGGGAAGAACAGATCTAGAAAATTCTCCTTAAAGATATCTCAAGTCATCGGACCAGATCCCCTAATTCTACGTGTCGGTTTGTGACACCCGATCCCCTACATGTGTCGGTACGTGACACTCTGATCCACTAATATCATTCTGTAAACCATCAAGCCTTCTCTATACCAAGGCATCATCAATCCCATTACTTTAATTCATCAAGCCTTCCTTTATACCAAGGCATCATAAATCCCATTACTTTAATTCATCAAGCCTTCTTCTATACCAAGGCATCATCATTAATAATGTATATTAAAGTTTCTTTTCAAGATTTGGGATTCAATATTTTCATCATGCTTATCTTATCACAATCACATAATCATATTCATGCAAACATACCATTAAGCATATAGTAGGGTTTACAATACTACCAATACATATCAATCACTATTAAGAGTTTACTTATGAAAGCATGAAACAACCATAACCTACCTCCACCGAAGAATTGAAATCAACAAGCTATCTCCTCAGAATCCTTGCTATCCTCTTCGTTTCTCTCTCTTTCTACTCGTTCTCTTTCTTTTTCTGTCTCTTTTTGTTCTTTCTTATTTTTCTTATTCAAACCCTCTTTCTTTTACCCTAATTAGTATATAATTAAGAATAAAAGATGGCGATAATACCCCACTAATTAACTTAGGGTTACCTCTTTTAACCCCCAAGAATTTGAGTTATTAATATAAACCCACGAAATCTATAATTAAGGAAAGAATAGTCCAAAAACGTCCCTTAAAACGTGTAAGGAAATCCAATTCTGCCTGGGATTTTTGCAACCTGTGACGGGCCGTCGTGCCTGCGACGGTCCGTCCTGCAGGTCGTCGCAAGGTTCAGAGACCTAATATTTCCACCAAGGGTCTGTGACGGTCCGTCACACCTGTGACGATCCGTCAGACCTGTGACGGTCCATCCTGCCATTCCGTCACAAAGTTCAGAGAGTCGATTTTCAGTACCCAATTTCAGATTTCCTAAGTGTTTTGCAACGAGACCCTGCGACGGTCCGTCGTGCCCATGACGTTCCGTCGTGGGGTCCGTCGCTTCTGCCAGTTTTTCCAGAATTGAAGTCTGTTGCTCAAAACGACTAAACGGGTCGTTACATTAGATACCAATTTACCCATCGTTCGTCCCCGAACGATCAAAAGAAGGAAAACAAGGGCAAAAAGGAGTACATGAATCTTTAAACAGATGTGGGTATCTTTCTCGCATATCCGCCTCCTTCTCCCAAGTGGCTTCTTCAACCGGTCGATTCTTCCATTGCACCTTGATGGATGCAATCTCTCTTGACCTCAACTTGCGAACTTCTCTATCTAAAATAGCAACAGGCTCCTCCTCATAAGATAAGTTCTCATCAAGCAAAACTGAATCCCAACGGATGATGTAGTTTCCATCCCCATGGTATATTTTCAACATAGACACATGGAATACCGAATGCACTTCGGACAGCCCTGGAGGCAAGGCTAACTCATAAGCCACCTCTCCTACTCGCTTAAGTACTTCAAGTGGTCCAATGTACCTTGGACTTAGTTTACCCCTTTTACCAAAACGCATCACCCCTTTCATTGGCGAAACCTTCAACAAGACTTGTTCACCTTCCATGAACTCTAAGTCTCTAACCTTTCGATCTGCATATTCTTTTTGTCTACTTTGCGCCGCTAGAAGCTTTTCTTGAATAGACTTCACTTTCTCTATCGAATTCCTCAAAAGGTCAGTACCCCAAGGCCTAACCTCAAATGCGTCAAACCAACCAATGGGAGACCTACATCTCCTACCATACAATGCTTCGAATGGAGCCATATCAATGCTTGAGTGATTGCTATTATTATATGAAAACTCCGCTAAGGGTAGGAAGCTATCCCAATGACCACCAAACTCTATCACACACGCACGAAGCATATCCTCCAACACTTGAATCGTTCGCTCAGACTGACCATCGCTCTGAGGATGGAACGCAGTACTAAGGTCCAACCTAGTACCCAATTCCGCATGCAATGTTTTCCAAAACATAGAAGTAAACTGCGTACCTCTATCTGATATGATGGATAGTGGAACCCCATGCAATCGCACTACTTCCGAGATGTAAAGTTTGGCTAACTTTTCTGCATTGTAAGTCACCTTGACCGGAATGAAATGAGAAGATTTAGTTAACCTATCAACAATCACCCAAATGGAGTCATACTTACCCATTGTCTTCGGAAGACCAACCACAAAATCCATTGCAATCCTCTCCCACTTCCATTCCGGAATGGGCATTCTCTGAAGTGTTCCTCCGGGCCTTTGGTGTTCATACTTTACTTGTTGACAGTTCGGACACTTGGCAATAAAGTCAATAATATCACGCTTCATTCTACTCCACCAAAAGTGTTGCTTTAGGTCACGATACATCTTGGTTGCGCCCGAATGTATAGAATACCTTGAACTATGAGCCTCTATCAGAATAGTGTTGATAAAACCCTCGACGCGGGGTACACATACCCTTCCCTTGATCCTCAAAACACCTTTCTCATCAATTTGTGCTTCCTTAGCCTCTCCTCACAATACCTTATCTTTGATTCACCTTAGTTTCTCATCATCGAACTGTCTTCCCTTAATTTTGTCAAGAAAGGAAGATCTTGCCTCCACCGAAGCCAACAATCCTCCCTTCTCATTTACTTCTAATCTCGTCAAGTCATTAGCTAGAGTCTGAACCTCTCTAGCCAATGGGCGTCTAGAAGCTTGCAAGTGAGCTAGACTTCCCATGCTTCCCGCCTTCCTACTTAAAGCATCCGCTACAACATTCGCCTTCCCCGGATGATACAAGATAGTGATATCGTAGTCCTTTAGTAACTCCATCCATCTCCTCTGTCTTAAGTTCAAATCTTTCTGAGTAAAGACATACTGAAGGCTACGATGATCCGTATAGATCTCACACTTAACCCCATATAAATAGTGCCTCCATTGTTTTAATGCAAACACTACCGCGGCCGATTCCAAATCATGAGTGGGATAGTTACGTTCATGCACTTTTAATTGCCTTGAAGCATAAGCAATCACACTCTTCTCTTGCATTAGTACTGCACCCAAACCAGAATAGGATGCATCACAATAAACAATGAAGTTCTTACCCTCTACTGGCAAGGTAAGGATAGGTGCGGTAGTCAACAAAGTCTTGAGCTTCTGAAAGCTTTCCTCACATTCATCCGACCATACAAATGGGACATTCTTCTTAGTCAAGTTCGTCAATTGGGAGGCGATAGAAGAGAATCCCTTGACGAATCGGCGGTAGTAGCTAGCTAACCCAACAAAGCTCCTTATTTCTGACACATTAGTAGGTCTTACCCAATTCTTCACGGTCTCAATCTTAGAAGGATCCACCATCACTCCATCCTTAGAAACCACGTGTCCCAAGAAGGACACTGCATCTAGCCAAAACTCACACTTAGAGAACTTGGCATAAAGCTTTTTCTCCCTTAACATTTCCAATACCATTCTCAAATACCTTATTCAGTTGTCTGTAGTATATGCTCATTCGAAAACGGCCATCCTTTTTCTTTACAAACAAAACCGGAGCACCCCAAGGAGATGCACTTGGTCTAATGAAGCCTTTGTTCAATAACTCTTGAAGTTGTGCTTTTAACTCTCTTAACTCCGCGGGAGCCATTCTATAAGGGGGTATAGAAATGGGGCGAGTACCGGGTTCAAGATCAATACAGAAGTCAATATCCCTATCCGGTGGCATACCAGGAAGATCTGCAGGGAACACATCCAGAAACTCACAAACTACTGAAACCGACTCAATCGAAGGTACTTGGGTAGTGTCATCCTTGAGATGTGCCAAGAAAGCTAAACACCCTTTACTAATCATTTTCTTAGCACAAAGAAAGGAGACGATGCTGACCGGATTGGGAGTGTAGTCACCCTCCCACACTAACGGGTCTGTCCCAGGCTTGGCTAACGTCACCGTTTTAGCATTACAATCCAAGATTGCAAATTGCGGAGAAAGCCAAGTCATACCCAGAATCACATCAAAATCGTCCATTTGTAAGATAACCAAATCTACATAGGTGTTGCTCCCCACAAAGTTCACCAAACAAGACCTGTACACCTTCTCAACTACCACAGACTCACCCACCGGAGTAGAAACACGAATAGGCATATCAAGTAATTCACAATGTAAATTTAGACCATTAGCAAATGAGGAAGATACATAAGAAAACGTGGATCCAGGATCAAATAATACAGAAGCCATGCAATCACAAACCAGAAGATTACCTGTGATGACAGCATCAGATGCCTCCGCTTCAGACCACCCAGGGAAAGCGTAACAATGGGCCCTATCGTTTGTCTGTCCGTTGCCCCTACCATGTTGCGATGTAGTGGCCCCAGTTTGCCCATTACCTCTGCCGTTTTGGTTACCAGGTGCGGCTGGTGGTCTCCTAATCCAAGTGGCTGCTTCATCAGTTTTATTTGCCAGAGTATGGACAGAGAGAAGGGATTAAGGAGGTGCTGCACTAAGGAGAAAGAGAAAATATAACTTTAAGGGTTTTCTGTACTTTTTAGGTTTTGAATAGGAAATAAAGGGTGGGTTTGATCTAGTCTGTCAGATCAAAGCAACAAACTGTTGGGATTTAATAAAGGTTGAGGTCAATTGGAATTGGAAATCTGAAAATTGGAATGAATTGGCTAAAGTTGAAATAAAATTTGAATTGGGTAGGTGAGAGTTGAAATTGATAGGTGTCTATAATTGAAAAAGAATAGGAGATGACTAAGGGCTATAATCTAAATAAATTGAATAGGCTGTAATTTAAATGATTTAAGGGAAACATAGGGAGATTCCAATCTATTAATATAATACTACACATATTATAGCATTTTCATATAAATTAAAGACACCTAAATTTAAAAACATTAGACTAAATAAGTTAAACAATTATTTTAAATTTAAATATTCATAAATATAATAATTTATTTAACAAAGAATGATCTTGGAGGCCCCTGTACTTGGCTATGTTTGTCATATAGACCCTTCTACTCACGACTTTGCCAATTGAACCCTTCAACCCACTGAAATAGAGCATTTTAAACCCCTCTGACCATTGACCTAGTCTACATGGCAACTTAATTGTTGAGCTGAAACAAACGTGTGAGTTCACGCGTTAAAGGAGTGTAGACATTAAATTTTTTACTAAAAATAATTAAATAAAAAAATTAAAAATGTAAAATATGTCACCCTCTTTGTTTTTTCCCAGTTTCGTTTCTTTTACAACCAGCCTACCACCCCTTCTTCCCCAACCCAATTCCCATTTCTCTCTCTTTCAAGAATCGGAATTGATATAGAAGTTGTTAGATATATATGGAAAGAATTTATTGAGAAAATAGAGGAGGGGTAATTTATAGGTGGTGAAGTGACAACATTTTTGTAATTCTAGAGAGTGAAGAGTGATTGGTGTGTGTCTTTGTAAAATTAGGTGAAATGTATTGTGTAAAATTTTAAGATTATGTTAGAGCATATTTAGATATTTTAGTGTTATTTATCAGTGATAGAGAATATTTAAATACTTTAGTGTGGTTCGTCGACATTAATGGAGGAACAGATTCATGGTGGTTCAAATTTAGACAAAGGCATTGGTAAAAAAATGACAGAAAGTTGTCAACGATGAAAATTTTAAAGAAGAATGTCGGATTATAGCTATTTAAGGAAATGATTCAGGTAAGGATGTAAGATTGCAATGGTGTGTTTTGGTATAAAAAATAGAGGGAGGTATTCAAGAATAGAGATGGTGAGAAAGAAATATAGTGGAAAATAAAAAGAAATCATAAACCTTAAATAAATTAAACATAAATGACGAGTCATTAAAAATTTTACATGGATGATAAAGGTGTTGTTTTTATTGTGTGTTTAAAGTAGGCGCAAAGCCAAAAGGGTTCAAAATTTCATGTTTCAATGGGTTCGAGGGTTCATTTAGCAAACTCGTGAGTAGAAGGGCCTATGTGATAAACGTAGCCAAGTACAGGGGTCTCTCAGGTCATTCCTCCTTTTATAAACTACGTGCCAAAATATATAATTTTTAGACAAAATTGATTGTGATTTTAAACTTGCATTATGTTTTAAATATGCGTACTTAATCAAATAACACTCCTGAAATGATTATAGGTCGATCAAAACTGGGTGTCAACATTCCTAAATGTACACCTTTCTACTAGACTCAAAACCCTTTAGTTTCATAAGTATGACGGGCATGTTGATCCCATATCTCGAATCGAAAGATATTGCAATCAACTTAGGCGTGCAAGGAGTAACAAAGAACTACTCATGGCGTATTTTGGTGAGAATGATGGTGTTGCCTCAAAATGATTCATAGACAAAGAGATATCCCACTGGAACATATGGGATGATATCGCTCGTAATTTTTTTTGACAATTTCAGCAAAATGTCAACATTATGAAAGATCAAAATAGACTCTCTTATATGAGAAAAAAGCCAAGTAAAAGTTTCAGAGAACATGCTATCAAATGGAATGAACTAGCAGGTCAGGTCAAAACACCTTTAGATGAACACGAATTGGTTGACATCTTATTAGAGAATCAAGATCCTTACTACTCCCACCACCTAACAGCCGCAACAGGAAGACCGTTTCACTCATCAATCAAAATTGGAGAAATGGTTGAAAGTGGTCTCAAAATAGGAAGGATTGTGAGCCATGAAAGCAATCAAAGTTACAATACAGGCCATTCAGGGTTGTTCAGGAAATTTTTGAAATCGTAAAAGGGAAGAGGAAGTTTCTTCGCTAGCTCCAAGGGGTTCTCAAAGGAAGTTTTACATCCCTTACTGTTCATTCGTTGACAATCTAGCTATTCTTTGAACTACTACCCTTATGTCCTTCAATATTTAGTATCTCCATCTCTATATGTGGTCTTCAATGCTCAGTCATATGTGCATCCTCCCAATCACCCCCATCTTTGGGCCCCAACTCAAGGAAACATGTACCTATAATGACACACTATTAGGTCCTGTACAACCCTCCTTATACGCAAAATTATGGTCAAGATCGGGGACAGAAAAGGAAGTTCACTCCACTGGGAGATTCATTCAAGCTTGTTTTAAAATGAAGAAGATTGTATTGATTGAGTATCATTTGGGGCTCCTGTACACGACATTGATGATTTTTGGAACTAAAAGGGGCGAGAAAGTCTCTAATCAATCACCTAGTGTTCGTTGTGACGGATGATCAAAACACTCCTAATATAACTATTAACCCACTTCTAACTTTAAAAAATTTAGTGGGTATGATCTGCCATAATCAAGAGTACAAACTCCTTGGGAAAATGGGATTTCCTTGGGAAAATCTGAGAGGAAGACAATTAAATAAAGAATTCAGAACTAGTTAAATCTTTGAGTGTGGAAGGTGTAGATCTTGATACCAAAGTTTTGTGTGTCCCTGGAGTTTCAAAAAGGATTGAAGTTCGATAAGGTAAACCGATGTTGAAAGTATCAAAAGAATTCTCTTTAACATAACAAGACCAAAATTGCTTGGCAAAATTGAAAGAGCCTATCTTTGTTAAAACCATCAAATGACTCCATGTAACTGATCCAAAGTTGTTTCTTGGAACTACAATTAGATTGTAATGTTTTATCGAGGAAAGTAGTTTATTGAAGAAGTTGATGAAGCAAGAGGGTTGGCATGCCCTAGAAGATGTTATTCTCCAAAAGAGTTAAGGAAAGGGATAATGACGCCAGATATCTAAGTACCACTAAAGAAGGTTGTTTCCAAGTATGAAGTAGAATAGTTTCTAAAAAGATTAAGATTCCAAATTACTCTGTTGTGGAACAATTGAAGAAAACCCTTGCACAAATTTCATTATTTTCTCTACTATTGCACTTAGAAGTACATTGTCGTGTGTTGATTAAGATTCTCAATGAAACACATGTATGAAACCACGGTAAATCAGTTAGAGAAAATGTCCAACTGCATTTTTGAGTCAAACACCATCACTTTCAATGATAATGAATTGTCTGGTAAAGGAGATGTATACAACATAGGTTTGCATCTTATAGTGAAATGTTAAGAGCACTATGTAAATAGCATCATTATAGATGGAGGATAAGGGGTACGCATATGTCTGCACTCTACGCTGCAAAGCCTGAAGATTAACCCTAAAAAGATTAGCTCCAGCAATGTGTGTTCTCTAGCTTATGATCACTCAAGATGGAATACCATTGGTGAAATCAAGTTATACATGACAATTCGACTTGATGACTTTATGATTGTGTTCCAAGTAATGGACATGGACACATCTTATAATATTTTGTTACGAAGGCCATGGATCCACATGGCTCGGGCAGTCCCCATCAACTCTGCATCAATTCATTAAGTTTGAATACTACCATAAAGAAATCATTGTGCATGGGGAAGATGACTTATATATTTACACAGATCCATCCATTCCATACATGAAGGTAAAGAAGGCATGTGCTTCCATTTTTAGCAATATTTTGAGGCCATATCAATCATTCGATTAAAACAAGGAGAACTCGTCTTCTAACCATGTCTCTCTTCTTCCTCTTAAATGGTAGCAAAGATAACGCTCAAATATAGTTATCAACCTAGTAAAGATTTGGGACTGTATTTGCAAGGAAATCAGGGATCCCGTTGCTCTTTTAGGAAACCAAGGCACATCTGGCCTCAAATACAAACAAAGCAAGAGAAAAAGCGTATTCAACACAGACAGGCTCAGGGAAAACATCCTATACTTGGGATGGAAATAAGGCTAAGAAACACAAAAGAACTAATTGGGCACTGGCATAATCGATTCCCATATTTCTCATTCCTTCATCAACCATCTAGGTCCAGATATTCAAGTTTCCTTTACTCATAAAGACATAGAAGAATTATTCAGGATCGTAGCCAGTTGTTTTGTGAAGTAAACATGGTCCATGTTGCTAAAGGTACAAGTCATGTCGATTTGCAACTCATGGTCTTAGGTCATGTTGAGCAAAACGATTGTAAAGCCACTCATTTCCCGAAAAGGAAGTAGTCTTGGTACTTTGTTTTGCTACTTTTTTGTTTTTTTATTGTTAGGGTTGTGATTCATGAATTTGTAAGTGTTTTGTATTATGTCTACCCTTCTTTCCCTTGTTAAATATAAATATCACTGAAATTTCAGTTTCATAGTAAACTTTTGTCTTTTCTCCTCCCCCAATTCTTATTCTCAATTTACAGTTTTGTAAATGATGTCTTTAATAACATGATATACATATGAAATTCATGCCAGATCTCAAAGAGTTGTTTATTATTGAATTATTATTCAAGAGGTTGAATATGATGAAGAAGAGTCTTTTAGAAAATTAAGAAGGAACTGGAACATTTTGAGCACAAACCAAAACTTGATCTTGGTAAAACCGAGGCAATCAATTTGGGAAGTAATGAGAAAGTCAAAGGAATAATTTTAAGCATTCGTGTAAAGCAAGAAATTAGGGATGTTATCATACAACTTTTGTTTGAATACAAAGATATATTTGATTGTGCCCAAAAAGGATGGAAATACAAGAGTTTGTGTTGACTATCGGGATTTGAACAAAGATGGGCAAAAAGACAACTTTCCATTGCCCAGTATTCACATTCTAGTTTATAATTGTGCAAAACACGAATTAAATATTTTGTAGAATTGTATGTGGGGGATATCATAAAATATTAATGGACATAAAGGGCATTGAGAAAATAACTTTTACAATTCTATGGGAGACCTATTTCCGTGTCATTTGGTATTTAAAATGTTGGGGCTACTTAAATTAGGGTTATGACAACCATTCTTCACAAAATTATGCACAAAGAAATTTAATTATATGTCGTAATGTAATCATCAAGTCTATATCACAAGCTGACCATGTGCAAGATTTGAGAAAATTCTTTGAAAGAGTTCAAAGATAGGATCTCAAGCTTTATCTAGCAAAATGTGAATTTGGAGTTCCATTTGGAAAGTTTCTTGGTTTTATTGTCAGTAATAGGAGGATCGAATTGGATCCTTTCATAATAAAAGTCATTCAAGATTTTTCATTCTAATTACATAAGACTGAAGTCATAAGTATACTTGGAAGGTTAAACTACATAATCAAGTTTATTGCTCAACTCACAACCACTTGTGAACCCATTTTCAATCTTTTAAAAGAGGATGTTGCTGGATACTTAATGGAGGATTGTCAACAAGCTTTCAAAAATATCAAGGACTATATGTCCAACACTCTCTTATTGGTCTCGCCTGAACGTGATATGCCTCTATTTCTATATATTTGTAACACTATGTATCTAAAAACAAGCCTCAATGAAGATTTCTAAAAGTCAAAGGTGCAACCCAGAGTTTCCATTCATGGACCGAAGGTTGACCAATGGATCGTGCTTGTGGTTCGTGGTTCACATTTGTAACCCCTCCGTAGACTCATCCCAAAAATCCCTCTAAGTGTTGACCCACGACAATACTACGACTCTTAATCTAGGCTACAATTTATGGTCTTACTCGATGGATCAGCCACCAGGAACCTGCCCCAATCGCGACTAATGGCTCCCCAGCATGGACGGTTAGTGCATCAATGCTCCGTCAGTGTCGTCCGTCTTTTGATCCTCAACAACTGTTAAGTCGGAGGTCTTTTGGTCTTTTTATTTTTTTATTTGATCACTAAACTACATCGTTTAACGCATAAACTACATGGTTTTTGTTTGTTATAGACTACAAACATAACTAAAACATACCTAAGTCAAATCATTCATCAAAATAAAGTTAGAACGTTCAGAGGAGAAAGAAGTCAATAACCCTATATCAAGAATGCAACATGTTTCCACTAGTTCCAACCCTAAAAGTGAAGATTTTTTCTATGGAATTCGTCAAAAAATTTGTGGGATTTCACTAGTCGTCTCTTTTCACCCATTAGGTCCCTAGAATTTAGTGAAATTCTTGATTCTCTACTATTAACTAGCCCTAGGTTTTCTAGAAATTCATCAAATTATCATGAATTAGTTATTTAAATGTTCCAAATCAGATTATCTTGTAATTACTTGGTTTCTTGCAAGAATTCTAGAAAACTAGCTATGTAGTTCTGTAGTTCTTGAATTACACATGTTAGGCCATATATTTTAGTCAGTTCAGATATACATGCCTCAGTTTTTGAATGTTTATTATTTGTTTAATAAGGTTGCATTCTAAAATTTCATGTTAATATTCAGTTATCTAATATATTACAACAATCAAATCATAATATATTAATCAATTAATCAATTGGGAGTAACATCATACCAAGTTAGACTAGGGTTAGTCACCGATATAGTCCTAGATCTATGTGACCCATAAGTTGTACAGCCCCTCTGTGCGCGTCATTTTAGTGATAACACCAGTATGCCTCTACACCTTTGGTCGGGTATATTATGTCCTGTTGATAAGGCATATACATTGGACTCCATACGTATCTCATGTATGTAATTTTATGTCGGTTATTATTATCTCCCTTACAGTTCAATCAAATTTTATTGCATTGAGCATGTTAATAGTATAGTTCAATATTGAGTCTCATCATGTTATAAACTTGGTCATTGTATTTATTTTAGTTATGTACAGTTCTTTCAGTATCCTTATAATGTTCAGATCATGTTCTTGCTTATATGCTTCGATTCACATACTTTATTGTTCTATTTTACTCTATCCCTCACACTCAGTAGCTTTCAAATATTGATGCATACTCTGTGCTAGATCTTCTCACGATGTAGGTTCAGGTTCTCAACATCAAGATTACCCATGGAACGATTCTCGATCTCTAGATCAGCAGCACCAGTGAAGAGTCCTCAATCTCTGAGGACAATATTTATATTTTGTTTTAACTATTTAAATCTTTAGTTCATGTTTTTCTAGACTTAGCTAGGCATCTCTTGGAATTTCTAGTCAGTTAGAGGCCATTTTCGGACATAGTTATATTCATCTTGGTATTTGAGTATGTTATCTCTTCTGTATCAGACTCTCAGATTCTCATTTATTCAGTTTTAGTATATGGGTATCCCCATCATTTAAGATTATTTCATAACTTATGCTCTGCATCATATTATTATTCTTAGTATGCTTGTGTTATGCCAACAATGTTTGTTTGGCGTCCCTCGTGATCCTAGGTTCCATGTCCGCGACAAGGGGTAGGCTCGAGGACTAATAAACTTAGTATCAGAGCATAAGTTTAAGTGTTCTACTATGTCTTAAAGGTCGTACTAAGTAGAAATCTTTTCATGGGAGTGTAGTGCGTACAATATCTAATGAGACGAAGCCTACAAAGTGTTTTAAAAAAAAGAGTCATCATTTTCTTGTCACTCTTATCATGCGTATAGTATGATGTTATTCCTCGTTCTAACTCAACATTCTACATTTCAGTGTAATAATGCCTCCTCATATAGCTATCCATAGGAATATAAATGCCAGGATTGCGGATGCATCTCCTCCAACCCTAGATTAGGAAGTTTCCACTGTTGAGTTTCAAATCACAATTCAGATGTTGGCTTAGAGTGTGGCCAACAATAATAATCATCAGGTTCTTGTTCTAGCAAATACTATTGTTAGGTCAGCTGCAGGTAGAGTGTGAGATTTTGTTAGGATGAATCCATGTAAGTTCTTAGGATTGCAGATTGGTGAGATCCTTAATACTTCATATATGAGGTGAAGAAGATCTTTGAAGTGCTGAAAGTAATTGGAATGATCATGTTTAGTTAGAATCTTGCAAACTTAAAGATATATCTCATAGCTGGTATACTCAGTTTTAAGAGAACAAGGGTACATATGCAGCTCCTATCACTTGGAATTACTTTCGTGAAACTTTTTTTTGACAAGTTCTTCCTAAGAAAACCAAGGGAGGAAAAACCTCAAAAGTTTATGAACTTGAGGCAAGGTAGCATTAAATTCCAAGAGTATGGACTTGAGTTCATTTAACTCTCCAGGTATTCTCCTTACATGGTTATTGACCCCAAGGCTTGTATAAATAAGTTTTTATATAGAGTGACAAACTTCGTGAAAATAAGTGTGTGAATACTATGTTGCTGGAAAATATGAATAGTTGTAGGCTCATGACTCATTCTAAGTAGGTTGAGGGAGATAAGCTTAGGGAACATGATAAGGAGAACAACAAAGTTAGTAATGGGAACTGTCAGTATTCCCAATAGAAAAGGGGTGGTTGAAATAGCTCGCAAGGTCAGCTCAAATTTTCAGCCCCAACCCTTCATCAGTAAGTATGTCACATCCAGGAATCACCCCCTAGACATAATCAGCGTCGTTGTCCTCGGAGAGGACTATTACAAGACTCTTAGTATTCATCATTACATTCATAGGTTAAAAATGTGAAAAATTTAGAACTTTCATGTACACTACTTCATGAGGTTTACTTAGACCTCTCTCTTACACATAATATATTCACATCGAGTGTACATAGACCCTTCGTATAAGAAGATTACATAGTAATCTATTTTTAGGAACATTTATATAAAAGATACACAAAAAAGTATCAAAAGGGATGTCTCATATCAACCATTGAAAAGGAGTCCAACCAACATGGGCATAAGCCTTTACACAATGTAAAAATGTCGATTAGGGCTTATAACAATATCTTGAAACAAGGTGAATGAAATGATTATATTTAGATTATAACAAAGAACCAAAGCTAGAGTAATAACCAGGAATCATCCTCGAAATATGAGGACATACCCACACTTGGACAAATTACCCAAGATTTCCTTCAAAGTCATCACGAACCCTTTAACTACCTGAACCTAAAATGTTGGGCTAAAAGGGTCAAACGGGGTTAGCACATTACTTGTACTAAGTATGGAATGCTAAAAAGGGATATTTCATTAAAGCATGCTAATTTACTTTGAAAACACATTATGCACCTTGAAGAACCAATGCAAGTCAGCAAGCACATATTCCTTAAGTCAAGACCATGTAGACGAGAAGATCAACAATACCAAGTCCTACCAAGTCAACATGCATATCCACATAATTGAGCACATTATGACGACAAATCTATCATCAATTTATAATATCAAAAATTATGTATAAGATTTCTTAACATCATAACTTAAGCAAGACCATAACTCATACAGCCCTATTAAGTCCATTAGTGCATTGATTAAGTAAGGCCCCATAACCTCACTCAACCAAGTATACTCAATAAGAACTATAAGAAATGCCCAACTTTATATACTATATCAATAAGAGTAAACATCATCATACGTTAGCAATAGAGATTAACCACATGTTCATAAATGAAATCAATATCACATAGTGTCATTAACATTTAAGATCAAATTATAAATATCATTTCCATTTACAAGCATATAAGCACATAAAGACATCCTTCTAAGACTTCCCTCAAGTCTAACTAGTGCAATGTATAGGTAGAGTCTCATATCCCTACCTAGACTAAGCTAAACCCCTTAGGTCATCCTACTTAATGTTCACTTTATTACTTCCTTTTAACTTTGGTAATAACTTGCCTTAACCGACATAGACCACATGAGCTAATGTGGAATCCGTTGTCATGAAACCCTACACCGAAAGAAGGTGGACTACTTGTCAAGGTAGTGAAAAACATGAACATAGAATCTATGTGGATCCACTAGCCAGTATTCCTATGGGGGCAGCATAGTTCAAGAACTATGAGATGTAGTTGAGACCATCTTTATGCTACATGCATTATAGTCTGCAATTTGATGAGTACAATAGTGAACCTACCTTCCCTATGTGGGAAGGACACTCCTCACTTCTAGTTCACTCGGTGCTAAGCTAGTCCCTTTTGAAATGTGTTTCATTAATAATCATAACTTAGGTTAGGTCATATGGGTGTACACCGTATATAGTATTAGTCATAGATCAATACGAATTGCATGATTATGTCCTTTCAGTACAATTCACACATATGAGGTTAATATATTTACATCACCATATCATAATAAGGCACATAGGAAATTCATCACCAACCTTATATAATTACATCTTAGCCAATAACTCACATGAAATAAATCAAGACATTTCAATTCAACATCATATTAGCCCTAATCAATCTCATTATATAGTATACTTCAATATAACTTCATCACTAAACACAAAGAATCATCATTGAAGTTGAGTTCACAAGACTTACCTCAATCTCCTTCACAAGCCATCATCTAAGGTTTTACCATAAACCATCCAATTAAAACCAATAAATAGTGTAATATTATCACACAATAATAAAGTCAATTGAATAACTACACATCAATTTATCTCTAGTTCATAGCCTAGGGTTAGGGATTAGTTCAATTTCATGACTTTATCTACCATACTAGGTTAAATCATCTAGAACAAGAATAATTGAATCAGAATACATCATAATATAAGTATAATAATCAAATAAACAATAAAAATACAATTTAGAAGATCAAATTTGCAATATAAGAAAACCCACTTGAAACTCATCTTCTTGAAATCAATTTGGAGGAACCCTTTGGGAAGAAATCCCAAAGGTGAAAGATTCCATACCTTTTTAATTGAGTATGAATGATGGATAAAAATATTATTTTTTATTCCCTTAACCCTCATTTTCTTTGTCTTCTATGTAGTTTCTTTGGGAGAGAGAAAGTAGAGAGAATGACGAACAATTGGGGTTTAGGAATTATGAGAGTTGGGTTTAGTTTAATTAGGTTTTGGTATTTATATAAGTCATTAACTAACTTAACTATACCTCCATAAACTCCTCAATAATTAAATAACCATATAATTAATTAATTGAATTTACATTAAAAATGGTAGCAAAACAGTGATCTAACCTATGAGACCCCGATGTACGGGCCATAGGGCAGTCGACGGATAGTCCCTTCCTGCTGCACATCCTTGATTTTTATCAGATACTTTATGAAATGACCCCTTATTTAAAATTTCTAAGTGACCATCGATGGTGGAAATTATTGCCTCGTCAATTGGACCACACCTCGGCGCCTGCAAGTCATCGATGCCTACTGTCCAAGACAGCTTATGCAAGGGTCCTTGGGGAATCTTACCTAGAGGTTTCGAGGTTTCGACTATAAAACAACTTTAATATGCATTATACACCTTATTAAAAAATATCATTGAATTTCGACGCCTAAAACCTTGTGAAAAAGGCTAAGGCACGCTAGCACCTATTGCACTAGTCTCTAGACGTTATAGACGTTCCTTGAAGTTTTGACTCTACACTTTTTAAATGATGTATTAAAATTATTATTGAACTTGAAAAAATTTATACACTCATGTAAGGCTCTATATTAGGCTTTTGATTTTCGGATATTAAAAAGTGTTCCATCCTCTAAATTCAGACAAGATTTGAAGGGTAAGGCATTAGCCTCTATGTCTCAGGGGGAGTTAATAAGGTACCAAAACCTAACCAACATTTCCTATGTATGGTAAGATTCATCTAGGCGAGTGCCTCATAGGGAAAGAAAGATGTCTTGGGTGTGGTCAGTCTAGCCAAATATTAAGGGATTATCCTTCTAAACATGGTAAAAGGGGTAATAATGGTAGAGCTCAATCTACAACTTCAGCAAAGCCAATAGGTCTCCTGACTCATTAGAATAACTTATATAGTATAGGTGGCATTTACCACTAAAGTAGACTATGTTCTTTAGGGTCACCAGGATTAGGAATATTCTCCTGATTTTGTCATTGTACATTATGAGTCTTTAATCTTTACGTTTATGCTTTGGTAGATCTAGGGGATACTCTTTACTTTGTAAATTCTTATATAGAAGTCAAGTTTGATGTTAGTCCATAAAATCTCTCAGAACCGTTCTCAGTATATACTCTAGTCGATGACCGAGTTATAGCTAGATGTATACAAAAATTGTCCTATCATAGTCTCTCAGAAAGTCACCTCAGAAAAATTTGTAGATTTGGAATCGTAGACATTTATGTCATTCTAGGAATGAATTTTTTACATTCCTAGTATATCTTAGTTGATTGTACAACAAGAATTGTTCATTTTCAGTTTCCATATGAACCAATCTTAGAATTGAAGGGTGGTAGCACAACATCTATCGATAGATTCATTTGTAACCTTAAGGATAGAAAGATGTTTTCTAAGGAATATATCTATCAACTAGTTCAGGTTAATGATTCAAGATCTGCAACCCTAATACTTGAGTCAATTCTAGTAGTTAATGAGATCACTAAAGTATTTATAGAAGATCATCCTAGAGTTCCTCTCGAAAGGAAAATTGACTTATCAAATAATATCCTTATAGATACCTAGCCTATCTCTATTCCTCAATACAGAATGACCCTGACTAAGCTTAAACAATTGAAAAAGCAATTGAAAGACCTTCTCGATAAGGGCTTTATCAAACCTAATTTTTCTACATGGGGTGCACCAGTGTTGTTCGTGAAGAAGAAAATTGATTATTTTTTAATATTCATCGATTATATGCAGTTGAACAAGGTCACAACAAGAATAAGTATTCCATCCCCAAGATGTAAGGAGAAGGGAAATAGAGTTCCAAGTTGATGATTGTGTGTTCCTGAAAGTGTCACCAAAGAGAGGGGTGCGATGATTAGGAAAGAAAGGAAAAACCAGTCCCATCTATGTAGGACTTTACAAAATTCTGAAAAGGATTGGAAAAGTGGCTTATGAGTGTTGCCCGCAAAACTAGAAGTAATACATCCGGTCTTTCGCATTTCACTATTTAAAATGTGGGTGGGTGAACCAACATATGTAGTGTCATTAGAGATTGTGTTCATGAAAGAGAGTATTTCTTATGAGGATGTACCAGTTGAGATTCTTGATCATTAGATTTTAAGGTTAAGGAAATTCACGGTTTTACGGAGGAGTCCGTCTGTATAGGGAGCTACTTGGGAAACAATTGCAGCCATTAAGGGCAAGTATCCTCACCTGTTTGTTGTTTCCTTATGATTCCACTCCAGCTTGAGGTATTAGTTCCTCTTCAATTTTTCACTCACTCATAGTATTATGTACCTTTACTTTGTACTTACATTTTCCAGCATATATGCATGTTCTTAGAAAGTAGTCCAGTCAAAATTCAAAATAAGAATTTTCTTGGTAAGGTTGCAACTCTTTCCCTTCATTTCATCTAGTTCAGTTTTCATTCAAGGATGAATGTTCCCAAGGGGGAGTGATTTAACACCCCATGTATGAAAATGGACGTCAATGCAGATTTCCAAAAATTACAATTTTAACCCACGATTGCCACCTACGGACCGTGCTTGTGGTCTATGGTTCACATCTGCAAATCCTCCCTAAACTCAGCCCAAAAATCCCTCTAAGTGCTGACCTACGGCTAGACTTACGACTCGTAGGCCAAGCCAGGTAGTGGTCATAGTTTGTGATCAAGCCCACCAGAAACCCGCACCCAGTCACAACTATGATTCACCACCACAGACGCTTAGTCCATCGATGGTAAATCAGTGCCGTCCGTCGGTCACCCGAATATTAGTTAAGTCGGGGGTCTTCTTTTTATTTTTCATTGGAAACCTAAATTATGTTATTTAAGCCCTTATATATGTGGTTATAGTTAGATTTATCCTAGAGGCATAACTAAAACTAACCTAAGTCAAATCATTTATCAAAACATACAAAGTTAGAACACTAAGAGAAGAAAGATGTCAAGACCCTAGTTGAAGAACTTAACAATATTCCTCCGCTTCCAACCTTTAGATCGAAGAATTTAACCTTGGAATTAGTCACCACGTATGTGGGATTTCACGAGTGGGTTCCTTTCGCCCATTAGGTCCCTAGAATTAAGTCGGATTCTTGATTTCCTACTGTTAACTTGCCATATGGTTTTTAGAACTTCAACATAATATGAACTAGTTATTTAAATGTTTCAAATCAAATTATAATGTTGTTACTTGGATTCTCTCCAGAATTTCAGAACCCTACTAATGTAGTTCTTTAGTTCTTTAACTACACATGCTAGGACAGATATTTCAGTTATTTCATATATATATGCCTCAGTATTTGAATGTTTCATTATCAGTTTAATAATGTTGCGTTCGCAGTTTTCATGTTAGTAATAATGTGTTAATTACTTAATAAATTGGGAATAACATAATAAAAAGATGGACTAGGGTTAGTCACCCATAATGTCCTAGAACTATGTGCCTCGTATGTTGTAAGTCCTCTTTGTGGGCATCATTTTAGTGATCACGCCAGCATGCCTCTAGACGTTTGACCAGGTATATTGGATCCTCTTGATAAGGCATATACATCGTACTCATCATTTAGCTCATGTGGTTTTAAGTCGGTTATTAGTAGTTCCCTTATAGTTCAGTCAGATCTATTGCATTGACCATGATAATAGTACAGTTATAGTTTTGCATGTCATAAAATTTGTTGTTGTATTCAATTTAGTCATGTAAATTATTTTTAGTATCCTTATCTTGTTAAAATCATGTTATTGCTTATATCCTTTCATTTAGTTATATTATTGTTTAGTTTTACTCTAACCCTCTTGCTCTATACCTTTCAAGTACTGATGCATACTTTGCACTATATTTTCTCGTGATGTAGGTTCAGGTGTTCAACATCTAGATCACACCTAGTTAGGTTCCCAATCTCCAGCTCAGCACCACCATTTATGAGTCCTCATTCTCTGAGAATAATATTTAAGTTATCATTTCAGTATTTCAGTCTTTATATCACGATCGAGAGCACACCCTAGAAGAAATGGTATATCTCAAATTATGGTGTGGCGTACTTGACTTCTCAGAGGTCGTGTACAAACCCTTTGACATAATTCATTGTACACATGTATTAAAAGTAGTGCGCAATAAAACATTTCGCCCGAAATAATAATACTTCAAAATATATTTAATACAACATCATAAGGAAAGGCTAAATCTCAAAGTCGCAATCTTATACAGATGAATATCTTGGGACACGAGCCATACATCAAAATATATATTTAGCTAAATCTATTACAATACTTTCAACAAGAAAACAAAACATAATGATGTCCTTAAAACTATTAAGGACATACCCAACTTTGTTTGAATGAATACTAATCCAAGCTTCCAGTTCAAAGACTCCTCTCAAATTCCACCTGCACCTTTAGAGAGAAACAAAATATATGGAATTAGTACATTATAATGCACTTAGTATGGTGTAATTCAATTAAAATCATTATAAAAGGACATTTGTATAAAACACGCTCTTTTTGAGTAAAAATTCATAAGACAAGTATAAAAGACCACATTTAACAACAAATTCTCATATAAGTCACACTCCACAATATAATATCAAGATCACTTTAAAACACATAAACATGAGATCCTCCTACCGAAGGTTATTCTTACGCTCACTTGAGTGAGTTATGAAGAGACCTCCTATACAACCACTTCACACACTAAAATGTTCCTTTAGACTACCTAAGTTAAGATTATTCCCATTTCATACATTTAATTTCCTACCTAGAATTACTCTAAGACTCACCTAAGTAAGACATGAAGAGACCGCCCATACAACTCTCAAAGATTACCTAAGGAATCCTTAAAGATACTCTAGATAGATACCTTTTCATTAAAATACCATTAACTTAAGTCACTGTGTTAATTAAGCCATTTAAGAGACATTCAACAATTAAGGACTTTCATATAATGATCTTTGAGAAGACCTAGGGAACCTACATATTAACATCTTCAAATCCTACTCGTGCAATGTCTTGATAACATATCATTACACTACTTTAACTTCATAGAACTCATCCAACACTAGTATTTATACCACATGATGAGGAATGGTTATAACCGACATAGACCATACTATCTGGCATGGAATCCTTAGTCAACCCTACTCCGATAAAGCGTGTTCTACTTGCCAAGGATAGAACTAGGACATATACCATGTAGAAACATGGTTAAGTAATATCAAGGATTTATTTATGCTCTAATCTCCTCTTAAATATATCCACTCCCCAAGCATACTCACTCGATGCTAACCTTTGCTCTCATAGAATAATTCAATAAATGAGCATGTGAAGAGGTACCATATCTTAGTCCTAACCAAAATCATAATACACCTTACCAAAGAGGGTCCACTAGGGCTGCCTTACATGGTTACTATAATAGATCAATGACTTTGCTAAGGATGATTTCATGATTTTTTAGTCAACCGCCCCTAAATCAATCATTCATACAAGAAAGATACCATTACAACTTTCACTTCAAGGATATCATAACCTTCCATCTTTGTTAAAGATTCCACATAAATGATCCTCTTAACTATGTTCAAGATGATATTTAAATCATACATATTCATTCATAACAAAGGTTCTTTATCCTCCTTAGTCAAGAGTCATATCCATATTTCATGTATCAAGTAGAGGGACATAGTCAACTAGGAAGATTCACACTCCATCATCAAGTATAGATTATCATGATCACATATAATAACTTAAAAAAAAACATGATTTTACTTCACATATATACATAGGCCATATACACCTTCACAATGATCACATATCCAAGTTATGACATGACAAGATCATAATTTATAAAGTAATGCGGACGAGGGCATATACTTTCACAAGTCATAATGTAATGCCGACGAGGCCATATTTTTCGCAAATATGACACATAAGCACCGCCACCATAAGTATAAATACCAAACATCACAACTGAAACACCAATATTACATACTATAGAGAATGTTACGTCATCATATAACCATTCCATCCACAACAACTCCAATCCATAGCCTTATCAACCAATTCAATCCATAAAGGCTCTTAGGAATAGCCATAATCACCAATTCAACCTAATACTCACAATATACAATGATCCAAGATAATATAATAAGAATTTAATCAATTTAGGACATCCTACATACAATTCTAACATGCTTCTTACATAATTCAATAGTCCAAAGTAAATTACACAAGAACTCAATACTATAGAGACATGATCAAATCACTCATAAAATAGTCAAAATAAGGATCTCATGATTTGTATGGGTTCATAGGAATTTTGAACTAAAATCATTTACTAACCTTAATTCAATCATAAATCATTGATTCAAAACGTTTTATGCAAGAACCCATATCTAGATATCAAAATAGGAAAATTCATCCTTGCAGAATATCTTATAGATTACTTTGAATATTGGCTCCTTGAAGAAAGAAGATTCAAGGATGAAAACCATAAATTAATAAAGATTATCAACGAAATTGAGGGAAAATTGGAGAAATAAAGCTCCGATTTCTCTTTAAGCTTTAATGGTGTTCTAGGGAGTTTTTGTTTTCAATTTTATTGACTCTTGGAGGGGTTAGGGGCTTAGAAACACCCCCAAGCCTTAACATTAATAAAACAGTAAAAGTACAAGGAGGAAAACATAAATCCTTACCTCCGAACCTAGGGTGGGTCTAGAGTCAACCTTCCAAAAGGGATAGTCATCTCATCCCTAACAAAAAAAATGAAACCAAGAAACTAAGCACCTACAACAGAGGACTCCTCTCGATACAAAGAAACCATGAAACATAAACAATGGAGACTCTCCCCTTACAAATGAAAAGGAAAATAAAGCCTAGCTAAGTGAAGATAAGGAAGAAAACAACAAAGGTGAACCTGCAATCCTTTTTTAGACAATAAACTGAATGATTGATACCATCCATAAGTTTATTAAGCTACAAGGTGGTTGTTTGATCCTTTTCAACATATTTCTTCAGAAATTATAGACTCCCATTTTCTCTAGAAGATAGTTGCATTCAACTATAGTTGGTAACAATTGGAAGGTTTAATAATGTTGTAATACATCTGACTTTTTACTTCTTTTGGACAACAAATCAGTTGTACTGTTTGCTTAACTGAAAATGTGATGACAGCTGAAAGCATCCAATTGCTTGATAAGATTGGTGAGGTCCTAAAGATACTGACGCAACTGCAAGAGAGATTTGAGAGTGTGATTGAATAATTTTATGAGCAATTCGGAATCAACTTCTAGAATAATCCTTCTATACCTATGCTGCACACATCACTCAATGTCATGCATTGCTGCTAGAGTTTCTGATTGATTATTAGTACCATCTCCAAAATGATTAGAGAAAGCATACACCAAACTGCATGTAGGATCTCTAAGGATACCCCATCCCCAAATTTTTCCTGGGTTATTGAGGGCATTGCAATCATTATTGAGTTTAAGAGTGTTGGAATAAGGAGTATCCCACCTTACTTGCCAAATTTTGATTTCACGCTTGCACAACTCAATGGTTCTGATCATTTTATTCCAAGTGTGAGGCCAATGAATGTAAGGATAAGCAGTTGTGATTAGATGCTTGAGATCCTTATTAATATGAAAATTGACTCTAATAGTGTTAGAAGCCTTTCCCCCATATTTTGCCCCACATCTATTCTTCAATAAATTCCAGGAGATAATAATTGGGGCTGCTTGGAAGAGGGGTTTTTGCGCATCATTTCTTGTTTCTTTTCCCCACCAATTGTTAATAAGGTCTCTTAAGTACACCTAATCATGAGTGATACCACAAGGGACAGAGAAGTTCTTCCATATATAGTTAGCAAAATTCCCATTGATAAAAAATATGGTTGATATCATCATTTCTATGTCTATTGTTGAAGGAACAGTTAGTTGGTGCAGCTCCAAGAGTTGCAATTTTTGAATTAATTGGAAGCTTAAACCTCAAAGCTCTCCATAAAATGACGGATATTGAATGGAATATGTTTGTGCATATGTGGTTACTAAGGGCGTTGCTTTCATTTTTCTGTCTGCAGATTCTCCAGGCTGAATTACATGAGAAAACTCCATTCTCATTGGGTTTCCACACTGTTGTATCACCTATCCCCGGCTGAAAATGAAATTTGTAACGTAGAATCTTAGGGATTAGAAGAGGGGGTACTTCCTGCCTTAGAAGTATCTCATTCCAGTTTCCATTTTTTAGATAACAAGACACTTGTGTGTTGTTGAGGCTTGTAATATTTTTATAGTGTTATGATAATTGCCTTTAACCCAACCAGTCATCCCACCAAAAAATTTTGTTACCAGAATTAATTTTCCAAGTAAGATGAGGTTCAATAACAATTTTGTTTTTCATCATATATTTCCAAACAAGTGACTGTCCAGTATCCTATTTTTTGGCAATTTTATTGACCCTTTGACAATATTTGGCTCTCAAAAAATGACTACAAAGATAAATCATAGTTCTAAAAGTCCACCACTGATTGAATTGAATTGCAGTAAAAATATCTTCAAGATTCTTAACCCTAATGCCTCCTCCTTATATGGAATCTTAAAGTTTCCCAAGATGCCCAACGATACTTCTTTTTCTCCTCATCCCAACCCAAAAAAAGTCAGTTGTAACTCTCTTAATGTATTTAAGATTAGTTTTTGGAGGATAAATTGAAGACATGGTGTGAATAGGAATGGATTGAAGAACATGCTTGATCAAAATGACTTTTCACCCAAAACTCAAAATCCTAGATTTCCACCCACTGGTTCTTTCACAAATTTACTAGGTTAGAATAATAAATTATTCTCTGTCGACCTATGTAAAGAGGAGAACCCAAGTATGTTATGGGGGCTATCTTTCTGAGAGAAACCAATGATATCTTTTATCGTGTTGTTAGGTTCGGAAGAAGCATTGGATGAGAGCATGATATGGCTTTTTTCCTTGTTGATAGAGCGATAAGAGACAGTGCCATAAGTTCTAAGAGTCTTCATAATGAGTTCTAGAGAGATCTTGTTGTAGAAGTAAAAATGATAACATCATCAACAAAACATAAGTAGTTAATTTGGGTCCCCCTAATATCCATTTGGAAACCTTTATAATTCTAAAATAAATTTGGCTGGGGATAGTTAATGGGGTTTTGATTTTGAACAATCAGTTGGCCAAGGTTTCTAGACTTATAAAACTACTTAAAATACCCAAAAACCCTTAATAACCTCCAAACCTTGTTTAGAACAGCAGGTGAATTTCCTAAAATACCCCTTACCTGGTCGTGATGCTATAGGAAAATTGCAGAGCCATCGACAAGGACACCTATCCTCCGTCATTTGGATGATGAGCCGTACTGGTGTGTCAACGTTTTGGTCAAATACCCTGCAAATGATCCTTTATCTCCCACACTAATTCTGGGGAAATAAACCCCAAATGACGAGGCATTTTTGCATCGATGGGGCGTTGGTTACCATTGTTGGTAGAGATTATTTATTAGTAATTTTTGCTCAAAAGATGGTTCCTCCACAAAGACCCTTTAGTTGGTCCTTGGGGAGTCGTGCCCAAACGTTTCCAACTCAATTATGATCATATACAAGTTTGGTACCTCTCACGTCATTTTCCATAAAAACAAACATGTAAAGGCACACTGAAAAATACCAGCACTTCTCAAGGCAAATCTTTCGAACTGCATGAACGTTTGACCTCCAAACATCACCAAACTTTAGACACTTCCTAAAAAAATCATTATATACCTTTTTAGGAATTTAAACCATTATGAAACACATGTTAGGATCTATCTTCACCTAGATAACAGCCCTTAAGACACAAGTGATGCTCTAGTTTAACCTAGTTTATTTTTAGGGTTGCAACAATCTCCCCCACATGCGAACATTCATCCTCAAATGAGACTTCGAACTTAAAGGGATAACAACCAAAGAAACCAGATCACACTCATGCATACATTATCATAACCATACACATAGTTAGTAGAAACATCACTCCACAACAAAAAGGATCAAACGACTTCATGACATTCAAGAAAGTACAAATACATCTACCAACTCCTTATGCATGATTCTTTACCATTTCTCATGCTATTGGAGGAACTTCCTTATTCAAGTTACATCATGTTCATTTAAACATCACTTATAACATCATGTAATTTCATCAAAGCACAATATTCACCATTATAATGAGGCACATTTTGAGCAATTCTCCCCGTAAGGCTCAACATGTATCTTCTCAATAACACATTAGGCAGGCTTACCAAGTCAACTCATGTAACATTTAGGCATTCTCACTAATTCACTTCATGAAGAAAATATACATTCTAATCTAAATGCGAACATGATGGAATGTAATGCATGAAAATCATTTTCTCATTTAACAAGACTTCTAGCAAGTTCCAAATTCTGTGTCGGTAGGACTTTAACAAAAACATGCATATCTTTAAGAAAATATTTGGAAACTCACTTATTCACAAAAAAACTCCAACATGAACAAAGATATCAGGAACTCTTAATATTAGGATTGAGTAGGCATGTAAGGAAAAGGTAAGGATATTTCTCTCCCAACACCCTTACTATTCACCATACTCCCTCACTTGGGAGAACCCACTCTAAGGTCAACATGAACATACTATAAGAATTTCCACCAAGAAACCATACACTTCACAACACCATTCTCACCCAACTCCTCAATTCAAAAATCCCCTTGAAACAACAGCACCATCAATCCTATCTCATGAACACCAAAGACTCTCAAAAGTCTCATCATCTAGCTGCAACATCCCCTTTTACAAAAAATTGAAACTATCTTTTTCAAACATCACCTCCTCCCTTCTAAGGTCGGTTGAAAACAACATCAAACCTCTTTACTCATCACACCTGTGCATTTCTAGAGCCAACACTTACCATCATAAAGTAACTCATCCGACCTAAGGTCATCATCAAAACCTTCCATATCCAATTTAACAAGTCACACATATCCTCTTTTTCTCTCTCTCACCATCTATAAAAAAAACTCCTCAATGGCCACACTCTAAGAACCACCACATAAGGAACATGGGAAAGACATCATAGAACAAAACTCTTATGCACGATCAGAAGAATGAATAAGTGAGACTTTCTTAGTAACCAATAGCCTCCTATTGATAATGTGGCGCGCTGAACATTATGAACAAGACTCTACTAGATGTGATTTTTGAGACAACCTACAAAAATACTATTACCTTATGCTTTAATACCAAGTTTGTCATGCCAAAAAGTACCTCCTAGAAGTAACACAGCTTAATCAACATGTCAGAAGTCTCATACAAGCCTCATGGATAACACATAGCATACAATACTAAAAATACGATAGAATTTAAAACTTTGTTCGTACACGAAGAATACTTTCATTAATAAAGAGCGAAAGACTTTAAAACATCTAACATTACAATCCATAATTAAATTATCAAATACTATAGAGTAAAGCATAGGGATTAAGCCCATACAATATTTTAAAGACCATAAAAGAAACATGTGGGTCTTTTTTTTGAATATATGAGGGATCACAAAAACATCATCTTCAACCCTTAGAAACCTATCCATCATCCATGGCATACCAATACTTCCAATCCCTGCACTTTAGTCTAAAGGGAAAAGAAGGGGTTAGCACATTGAGCACTAAGTAAGGAAGTTAAGCCATAACCATGCAAAAAGGGTCATTTAGTATAGAACATGCTTTCATCAAATTTTTATAAAAATCTTCATCATAAGAGTTTAAGAAACATAATATAAGTCAATTCACACATAAAGTCATTTTCCACTAACATCAACATATAACCATTTATTCCATTTTCATCAAGTAATACATTTCATCATGTAGACTCTCTACCTAAGGTTACACTAAGACTCACCTAAGTAACACATTAAAAGACCACTCATACACCCTCTTGAAGTTCTCCTAAGTTATTGTCAAAGCTACCCTAGATAAGAACCTTTCTATTCAACAAACTTTGACTAAGTCAACATTATTCATTAAAGCCATTTAAGAGACAACTAGACAATTAGAAGACTTCACATAATGCTCTTGGAAGACATAAGGAACTCACTTTAGTATCATCAAATCCTACTTGTTTCATGTGTAGTCTGTAGATAGTGTACAATTAAACTACCTATAGGTTGTAGATATTATCCAATAGTAGAGTGCACAACCCATATGATGAGAATATGCATTAACTGACATAGACCATATGAGCTAGGTATTAAATCTTGTGTCATAAGGACCCCACAACGTGGAAGGTGTTCTACTTGAAAAAGGTAGAACTGGGAGACATCCCATGTTGGCATATGGTTAAGGGATATCAAGGGCTTTTTTCTACTTTAGCCACGTCTTGAATAGAGCTACTACCACAAGCATATCCACTTGGTTCTTTGCCTCTATTCTCTTAGAGCGTTTCATTCACATAAGTTTATTAGATAAGGCTCCATCATTTGGCCTACCTACCCATAATACCATTGCTAAGAAGGGATCCACACGGGTCTGCCGATCAAGGTTTATTACGATATCTCTTATGGCCTTCTTAAAAATTGTCGCATGTCGTTCCTTCCAACCTACCTCTTAGTTTATCATTCCACTCAATAAGGGAACCATTTAGGTATATCGATAAAGGCTTCTTTATTAACCTTCTTTTCATCTTAAAGGTTTTACATTTCTTACTTTCTATTTATAATAAAGGTTTACTCATTCTTAACCAATATTTCATTATATTCATTCATATAAGGGTAACACTATAACTCAAGATATCCTAGAATTTCATTCATTCTTACACATATATGACAAGGGTTCCTGTAACGACCTGTTTAGTCGTTTTGAGCAGCAGACTTTATTTCTGGAAAAACTGGCAGAAGCGATGGACCCCACGACGGACCGTCATGGGCACGACGGACCGTCGCAGGGTCTCGTTTCAAAACACTTAGAAAATCTGAAATTGGGTACTGAAAATCGACTCTCTGAACTTCGTGACGGAATGGAAGGACGGACCGTCACAGGCGTGACGGACCGTCATAGATTGTTCAGGGGAAACTGACTCTCTGACCCTTGCGACGACCTGCAGGACGGACTGTCGCAGGCACGACGGCCCGTCACAGCTTGCATAATCCCAGTTGGAGTCGGATTTCTGGTTAAGTTTTAAGGGACGTTTTTGACTATTCTTGCCTTAATTATAAAGTTCGTGGGTTTATATTAATAACTCAAATTCTTGGGGGTTAAAAGAGGTAACCCTAAGTTAATTAGTGGGGTATTATTGCCATCTTTTATTCTTAATTATATACTAATTAGGGTAAAAGAAAGAGGGTTTGAATAAGAAAATAGAAAGAACAAGAAGGGAGAGAGAGAAACGATCGAGAAGAAGAGGAAAACACCAAGCTTTGAGGATTAACTTGCTTGATTTCAATTCTTCGGTGGAGGTAGGTTATGGTTTCATGCTTTCATAACTAAACTCTTAATAGTGAATGATATGTATTGGTAGTATTGTAAACCCTACTATATGCTTAATGGTATGTTTGCATGAATATGATTATGTGATTGTGATAAGATAAGCATGATGAAAATATTGAATCCCAAATCTTGAAAAGAAACTTTAATATACATTATTAATGATGATGCCTTGGTATAGAAGAAGGCTTGATGAATTAAAGTAATGGGATTGATGGTGCCTTTGTATAGAGAAGGCTTGATGATTTACAGAATGATATTAGTGGATCGGAGTGTCACGTTCTGACACATAGTATTAGTGGATCAGAGTGTCACGTTCCGACACATGTAGGGGATCGGAGTGTCACGTTCCAACACATGTAGGGGATCGGAGTGTCACGTACCGACACATGTAGGGGATCAGAGTGTCACGTTCTGACACATGTAGGGGATCAGAGTGTCACGTACCGACACATGTAGGGGATCAGAGTGTCACGTTCCGACACATAGAATTAGGGGATCGGAGTGTCACGTACCGACACATAGTATTAGTGGATCGGAGTGTCACGTACCGACACATGTAGGGGATCGGTGTGTCACATTCCGACACATAGAATTAGAGGATCAGAGTGTGATAATGACTTCCAGGTTTTGGGAATAATAGATGTTGAATATTGATAGTTATTGAATTGGTTTTTATTAATGAGTTTAAGTCTTCCGCATTACTTTCTGTTGTTATTACATTGAAATGTTAAGGTTTAGATTGGTTGGTTCACTCACATAGGAGGGTAAGTGTGGGTGCCATCGCGGCCCGGATTTGGGTCGTGACAAACTTGGTATCAGAGCATTAGGTTCGTTGGTCTCATCACACAAGAACAGGTCTAGTAGAGTCTTAAGGAACGGTAGGGGGACGCCTTTACTTTTCCTTGAGAGGCTATAAGACTTTAGGAAAATCTCACTCTTTCATTCGTTTTTCGTGCTACTACTTGAGTCCAATTGGTATCTAGGCGATACGAATTGGTATCTGACCATCTTCACTCTCTTTCACAGATGGTTAAGACTAGAGCAACAACTACATCAACACCAACACCGGCCAGACACGAAACAACTGAGCTAGCCACTGGGGCTGTGGCTCGAGGAAGAACAGCGGCAAGGGGCCGTGGTAGAGGTCGTGGGAGGACGTCCTCTAGGGGAAGAGGACAAGCACCTAGCCCGTCTGATACTAGGGCAGTGACTCCTCCATCGACTGAGGAAGTAATAAGAGAAGGGGAGGATGCGGAAACTGAACAAGTGCAGAATGAGGGATTGCCACCCCAACCTACCCCAGAGATGATTAATCAGGCTCTGGCTTATCTTAGTGGGTTATCTGATCAGGGCCAGACACCCCCAGTGTTTTCTGCACCAGCACCTCAGGCTCCGGAGGTACAACATGCGGATACTATGGATCCCCGCATGGATGTTCCATTGGAAATAAGCACATTTCCTCATCTGACTACAGGGCCCGTAATAACAAATGATCAACATGAACTTTTCAGTAAGTTCTTGAAATTGAAACCTCCAGTCTTCAAGGGTGCTGAATCGGAGGATGCTTATGATTTTCTAGTTGACTGTCACGAGCTACTACACAAGATGGGTATAGTAGAACGGTTTGGTGTTGAGTTCGTGAGTTATCATTTTCAAGGGAACGCCAAAATGTGGTGGTGATCCCATGTTGAGTGTCAACCGACAGTCGAGGCACCACCTATGACTTGGGCCTCATTCTCTAGCTTGTTTATGGAGAAGTATATCCCCCGGACTTTGAGGGATAGGAAAAGGGATGAGTTCTTGAGCCTAGAGAAAGGTAGGATGTCGGTTACTGCATATGAGGCTAAGTTTCGTGCATTATCAAGGTATGCCACCCAACTTTGTTTCAGTCCACAAGAGCGGATTCGCCGTTTTGTGAAGGGGTTGAGATCAGAGTTGCGGATTTCAGCCTTACAGGTAGCGGCTACGGCAAAATCCTTCCAAGAAGTGGTAGACTTTGTGATAGAAGTGGAAGGAGTGAAGCCAGACGCCTTCACCACAACATCAACATCAAAAAGGTTTCGGAAGGGAGGTGAGTTTAATGGTTCTTACACTAGAGGACAGGGTTCGGGAAGTTACTCAGTCCGACCAATTCAGTCTTCACTATAGACTGTAGTTGGGGGACCACCTCAGACCGGTCAACACTTCTCCGAGGGGCCTATGCTTGACTCCAGAGAATGTTATGGATGTGGGGAGATTGGACATATTAGGAAAAATTGTCCCAGACAAAGTTATAGACCCCCAATAGCTAGAGGTAGAGGTGGTCATGGTAGAGGCCGTTATTCTGGAGGGCGTGGTGGTCGAGGTAATGGTGGTCACCAAAACAGCAGAGGTAATGGGCAAACTGGGGCCACTACATCACAACATGGTAGGGGCAACGGACAGACGAACGATAGGGCCCATTGTTACGCGTTCCCTGGGCGGTCTGAAGCGGAGGCATCTGATGTTGTCATCATAGGTAATCTTCTGGTTTGTGATTGCATGGCTTCTATATTATTTGATCCCGGATCCACATTTTCTTATGTATCTTCCGCATTTGCTAATGGTTTTAATTTACATTGTGAAATGCTTGACATACCTATTCGTGTTTCTACTCCGGTGGGTGAGTCTGTGATAGTTGAAAAGGTGTATAGGTCTGGTCTTGTAACTTTTGTGGGGAGCAATACTTATGTAGACTTGGTTATCTTAGAAATGGATGATTTTGATGTAATTCTGGGTATGACTTGACTTTCTCCGCAATTTGCGATCTTGGATTGTAATGCTAAAACGGTGACGTTAGCCAAGCCTGGGACAGATCCGTTAGTGTGGGAGGGTGACTACACTTCCAATCCGGTGCGTATCATCTCCTTTCTTCGTGCTAAGAAAATGGTTAGTAAAGGGTGTTTAGCTTTCTTGGCACATCTCAAGGATGACACTACCCAAGTACCCTCGATTGAGTCGGTTTCGGTGGTCCGTGAGTTTCTGGATGTGTTCCCTGCAGATCTTCCTGGTATGCCACCAGATAGGGATATTGACTTCTGTATCGATCTTGAACCGGGTACTCGCCCCATTTCTATACCCCCTTATAGAATGGCTCCCGTGGAGTTAAGAGAGTTAAAAGCCCAACTTCAAGAGTTGTTAAACAAAGGCTTTATTAGACCAAGTGCATCTCCTTGGGGTGCTCCGGTTTTATTTGTAAAGAGGGAGGATGGGAGTTTTTGAATGTGTATAGACTACAGACAACTAAACAAGGTAACCATAAAGAACAAGTATCCTCTTCCCCGCATTGATGATTTGTTCGATCAGTTACAAGGTGCTTGTGTCTTCTCTAAGATTGACTTGAGATCCGGTTATCATCAATTGAAAATACGGGCAACGGATGTGCCAAAGACTGCTTTTCGAACGAGGTATGGGCATTACGAATTTGTAGTGCTGTCTTTTGGTCTTACGAATGCCCCTGCTGCGTTCATGAGCTTGATGAGCGGGATTTTTAAGCCATATTTAAACCACTTCGTGATCGTATTTATTAATGATATATTGGTATACTCAAAGAGCAAGAAGGAACATGAAGAGCATTTGAGAATGGTATTGGAAATGTTGAGGGAGAAGAAGCTTTATGCCAAGTTCTCTAAGTGTGAGTTTTGTCTAGATGCAGTGTCCTTCTTGGGGCACGTGGTTTCTAAGGAAGGAGTGATGGTGGATCCTTCTAAGATTGAGACAGTAAAGAATTGGGTAAGACTTACTAATGTGTCAGAAATAATGAGCTTTGTTGGGTTAGCTAGCTACTACCGCCGATTTGTCAAGGGATTCTCTTCTATTGCTTCCCAATTGACGAACTTGACTAAGCAGAATGTTCCATTTGTATGGTCGGACGAATGTGAGGAAAGCTTTCAGAAGCTCAAGACTTTGTTGACTACTGCACCTATCCTTACCTTGCCAGTAGAGGGTAAGAACTTCATTGTTTATTGTGATGCATCCTATTCTGGTTTGGGTGCAGTACTAATGCAAGAGAAGAGTGTGATTGCTTATGCTTCAAGGCAATTAAAGGTGCATGAACGTAACTATCCAACTCATGATTTGGAATTGGCTGCGGTAGTGTTTGCATTAAAGCAATGGAGACACTATTTATATGGGGTTAAGTGTGAGATCTATACGGATCATCGTAGTCTACAATATGTCTTTACTCAGAAAGATTTGAACTTGAGACAGAGGATATGGATGGAGCTACTAAAGAACTACGATATCACTATTTTGTATCATCCGGGGAAGGCGAATGTTGTAGCGGATGCTTTAAGTAGAAAGGCGGGAAGCATGGGAAGTCTAGCTCACTTGCAAGCTTCTAGACTCCCACTGGCTAGAGAGGTTCAGACTCTAGCTAATGACTTGATGAGATTAGAAGTAAATAAGAAGGGAGGATTGTTGGCTTCTGTGGAGGCAAGATCTTTCTTCCTTGACAAGATTAAGGGAAGACAGTCTGATGAGGAGAAACTGCACAGATCTCAAGATAAGGTATTGCGAGGAGAGGCTAAGGAAGCACAAATCGATGAGGAAGGTGTTTTGAGGATCAAGGGAAGGGTATGCGTACCCCGCATTGATGATTTGATCAACACTATTCTGACAGAGGCTCATAGTTCGAGGTATTCGATACATCCGGGTGCAACCAAGATGTACCGTGACCTAAACCAACACTTTTGGTGGAGTAGAATGAAGCGTGACATTGTGGATTTTATTGCCAAATGTCAAAACTGTCAACAAGTAAAGTATGAACACCAAAGGCCCGGAGGAACACTTCAGAGAATGCCCATTCCGGAATGGAAGTGGGAAAGAATTGCAATGGATTTTGTGGTTGGTCTTCCGAAGACAATGGGTAAGTATGACTCCATTTGGGTGATTGTTTATAGGTTAACTAAGTCTGCTCACTTCATTCCGGTCAAGGTGACTTACAATGCAGAGAAGTTAGCAAAACTTTACATCTCGGAAGTGGTGTGATTGCATGGGGTTCCACTATCCATCATATCAGATAGAGGTGCGCAGTTTACTTCTATGTTTTGGAAAACATTGCATGCGGAATTGGGTACTAGGTTGGACCTTAGTACTGTATTCCATCCTCAGACCGATGGTCAGTCTGAGAGAACGATTCAAGTGTTGGAAGATATGCTTCGTGCATGTGTTATAGAGTTTGGTGGTCATTGGAATAGCTTCCTACCCTTAGCGGAGTTTTCATACAATAATAGCTATCACTCAAGCAATTATATGGCTCCATTTGAATCATTGTATGGTAGGAGATGTAGGTCTCCCATTGGTTGGTTTGATGCGTTCGAGGTTAGACCTTGGGGTACTGATCTCTTGAGGGATTCGATGGAAAAAGTGAAGTCTATTCAAGAAAAGCTTCTAGCGGCGCAAAGTAGACAAAAAGAATATGCAGATCGAAAGGTTAGAGACTTAGAGTTCATGGAGGGTGAACAAGTCTTGTTGAAAGTTTCACCAATGAAAGGGGTGATGCGGTTTGGTAAAAGGGGTAAACTAAGTCCAAGGTACATTGGACCATTTGAAGTACTTAAGCGAGTAGGGGAGGTGGCTTATGAGTTAGCCTTGCCTCCAGGGCTGTCCGGAGTACATCCGGTATTCCATGTGTCGATGTTGAAAAGATACCATGGGGATGGGAACTACATTATCCGTTGGGATTCAGTTTTGCTTGATGAGAACTTGTCTTTTGAGGAGGAGCCTGTTGCTATTCTTGATAGAGAAGTTCGCAAGTTGAGGTCAAGAGAGATTGCATCCATCAAGGTGCAATGGAAGAATCGACCGGTTGAAGAAGCCACTTTGGAGAAGAAGGCAGATATGCAAGAAAGATACCCTCATCTGTTTACAGATTCAGGTACTCCTTTTCTCCCTTGTTTTCTTTCTTGTGATCGTTCGGGGACGAACGATGGGTAAATTGGTATCTATTGTAACGACCTGTTTAGTCGTTTTGAGCAGCAGACTTTATTTCTGGATAAACTGGCAGAAGCGATGGACCCCACGATGGACCGTCATGGGCACGACGGACCGTCGCAGGGTCTCGTTTCAAAACACTTAGAAAATCCGAAATTGGATACTGAAAATCGACTCTCTGAACTTCGTGACGGAATGGCAGGACGGACCGTCACAGGCGTGACGGACCGTCATAGATTGTTCAGTGGAAATTGACTCTTTGACCCTTGTGACGACCTGCAGGACGGACCGTCGCAGGCACGACGGCCCGTCACAGCTTGCGTAATCCCAGTTGGAGTCGGATTTCTGGTTAAGTTTTAAAGGACGTTTTTGACTATTCTTGCCTTAATTATAAAGTTCGTGGGTTTATATTAATAACTCAAATTCTTGGGGGTTAAAAGAGGTAACCCTAAGTTAATTAGTGGGGTATTATTGCAATCTTTTATTCTTAATTATATACTAATTAGGGTAAAAGAAAGAGGGTTTGAATAAGAAAATAGAAAGAACAAGAAGGGAGAGAGAGAAACGATCGAGAAGAAGAGGAAAACACCAAGCTTTGAGGATTAACTTGCTTGATTTCAATTCTTCGGTGGAGGTAGGTTATGGTTTCATGCTTTCATAAGTAAACTCTTAATAGTGAATGATATGTATTGGTAGTATTGTAAACCCTACTATATGCTTAATGGTATGTTTGCATGAATATGATTATGTGATTGTGATAAGATAAGCATGATGAAAATATTGAATCCCAAATCTTGAAAAGAAACTTTAATATACATTATTAATGATGATGCCTTGGTATAGAAGAAGGCTTGATGAATTAAAGTAATGGGATTGATGGTGCCTTTGTATAGAGAAGGCTTGATGATTTACAAAATGATATTAGTGGATCGGAGTGTCACGTTTCGACACATAGTATTAGTGGATCGGAGTGTCACGTTCTGACACATGTAGGGGATTGGAGTTTCACGTTCCGACACATGTAGGGGATCGGAGTGTCACGTACCGACACATGTAGGGGATCGGAGTGTCACGTTCTGACATATGTAGGGGATCGGAGTGTCACGTACCGACACATGTAGGGGATCAGAGTGTCACGTTCCGACACATAGAATTAGGGGATCGGAGTGTCACGTACCGACACATAGTATTAGTGGATCGGAGTGTCACGTACCGACACATGTAGGGGATCGGAGTGTCACGTTCCGACACATAGAATTAGAGGATCGGAGTGTCATATACCGACACATAGTAGTAGGGGATCGGAGTGTCACGTACCGACACAAGAGGAAGAAAGATAATGAATCTTGAAAGATGATAATATACTCAACTTAATAAACTTAATTCCCAAATGAGTATGGTGTTGAGGCTTGAGCCCTCATGGATGAACTTGATGGTACTTATTGATGATTATAGTACTTGTTGTTGCTACATGTTGAGTTTTATAGTTGATTTACGATAATATTTGATATATACTGTTCCCTATTTTGAGTTGGCCGATGATATCTACTCAGTACCCGTGTTTTGTACTGACCCCTACTTTTATGTTTTTCTTCTTGTTATTTGTGGAGTGCAGCAAACGTGCCGTCATCTTCGACTCAACAGTAACTCAAGCCAGTCTTCGTCACACCGGATCTTCAGGGTGAGCTAACGCTTCTAGCTTGGAATGGATCTTCTCCTTCATGTCTTGATGCCTTGAACTTCCGGCATGGACTAGCTTCTTATGTATTTTTAGCTTCTTAGAAACTCTTAGAATTAGTAGTTTAAAGTAGATGTTCTTGTGATGATGACTTCCAGGTTTTGGGAATAATAAATGTTAAATATTGATAGTTATTGCATTGGTTTTTATTAATGAGTTTAAGTCTTCCGCATTACTTTCTGTTGTTATTACATTGAAATGTTAAGGTTTAGATTGGTTGGTTCGCTCACATAGGAGGGTAAGTGTGGGTGCCAGTCGCGGCCCGGATTTGGGTCGTGACAGTTCCTAAGACTACCAAGTCAATATATCACATATTCACATAACTTTAATACATCAAGGAGAAGGAACCTAATTTATAAGCTCTTATGTATCAATAAGAGGGACATAAGTCTACCGATCAAGGCACAATATCATCATAATAAGACTCTTCACAATTCATCATCATTACACATTAACATAAGAAGAGAATATACATTCATCTCATTACATCCACATTATACAAGATGACACATACGTCACATCGTCCTTCACTTTATACATTCATACATGCCATAACACCTTATGCATACACACATTACTTTATATGCCAAACTTTACATTATACATTCACATGAACTCTAACGTGATATTACAACAACTCACATAATAACGCCGACAAGGCCATGATCACTATAAGAACACATCAATAGAAATTCTATATCAGTTCTATATTAACTATGAGAATTAATTCATGTTACCTTTTTTCCAATAGCCAATATCACCATTCCTTAACATCTCGAACACTTCAGAATGTAATAGCATAATTAACCATAGAAATCAACAATACAACATAAGCTAAACTCATCTCTATCATTATTAGATTATAAGCAATTAACCCATTCATATGCCAAATTTAGAGATTTGAGAATATCAAGGTTTCATGGAGATTTTAATTTGAATACATCAATGTACAATCAATAATATAATATCTAATTATTTGAAATCATTGCATGAAAAAACCTTTGAGTTAGAGTGAAAATTGGACTTCTTCAAAAACTTTAAAATCTTTCAAATCACTTTAAAATATGCTCTAAGTTGATAGAAAGCGTTAGATAAAGAACTCTAATACATTATTAGAATAAACCCCAAGAGAACTTTGGGAGGGAATGGTTTTGATTTAGGTGTTAGGGTCTAAAAGAGGTTTTAATCAACCTAATACTCTTTAAATACCTAAATACATGTAAAATAACCGTCCATGAACTTAAAAAGACTTGGGGTGAATTTACCGATTCACCCCTACCTTGGTCGAACTACCTGCAGAATTGGAGGTTCAACTGACGTCCACCAGACCACAGACCATTGCCTTGTTCATGCCCCGTCAAAGGGGTCCATGATTTTGGACAGAGTCACAAAACCTAAAGTATTTGAAGACCTAATAGATGCCAACCCTTGACAAGTCGTCAATTGGATGACTGGTCGTCAATTGGGTCGTCATTGATTCTGCATGGCAGCTTTTTGGCAAAAGGATGTGGTCCTCCTCAAGGTCCCCTTGTAGGTCCTTGGTGGAGTCGTACCCGGACTTTAAACCCCAAAACATGATAATCTAACTCTTAGGGTCATCTATTCTCATTTATACCTCAAAAAACACACTAAACATCCATTAAAACAATAAGGCGCACACACACACATAGACGACTACTCTCTGAACGTCTTGGTCGTTCCTTAACGTTTGACCTCAAACTCAACCGGACTGACCCATAAAACCATTTAAACATTAAATTAGATAGTTAAAATACCTTAAAACACAAGTGAATTTCTATTTCAACCAAGTTCATTTTCAGGGTTGCAACATTTGGAGCCATCAATCACGCTGCCTGGCAACTTCTTGGCTTGAAGGAGTGCTCCTCCTCATGTGCCCCTCGTTGGTCCGTGGGGGATTTGTACCCTGATGTTTAACCCCAAACAATTCCCGTCTAGGTTATAGTTTCATCACCACTGACTTATACCTCAAACAACACACTTAACTTCAATTAAAACACATAGGCACACACAGGCACATAGATGACTAGTATCTGAACATCTTGGTTGTTCCTTCACTTTTTACCTCGCACTCAACCAAACTGACCTATACACTCATTTACCTATTAATTAACAATTTTAAATCCTCAAAAATACAAGTGAAGCTCTAGTCCATGGTAGTTCATTTTTATAGTTGTTACATCCTATTGGGTGAGATTGTTACAACCCTTAAAGTGAAATAGGGTAAACTAGAGCCTCACATGAGTTAATAATGTAACACTCCAAAAGTATAAAACCTAAATATAGGGACTCAAATGTTGGAATAAGGTTTATAACACTATTTTAAGTCCTAAAATAATGTTAATAAACCATTTAGGATGTTTTAGAGTTAAGACGACATGGAACGTACATGACGTCCGGTGAATCGTGAAATAGAGGTAGTTTTTTTTGCATGTTTCACGGGGTTTTAAGAATTTAAATTCAATGAAATACTGTAGGAAGGTGTCAAAAATGTATTAGAATATGTTTGAGGTTGAAACATTTAGGTACGACTCCCCAAGGACCACCCTAAGGGTCCTTGAGGAGGACCCTTCCAAAATGACCAAAAAGTTGTAAAATCAAAATTGCAATCCATGAGCCAAACTATGGGGATTTGATGGCTCCGTTGTCCAAAACTTACACATTCTCCTAAAATGGACAAAAACATACTCACTGAACTTGTCGATGGATGTGGAGTACAAGAGGCATGGATAGCGTCGATAATGTATGGAATGTAGTACGAAGTCTCGTAGGTCAGGTCAGTTAAGGGGCTATCAAATTTTAGGTGGATTTTGTTAATTAGTTAATTTGTTAGGGCTTAAGGGAGTTTTAATTAATTTAATTAAGCAACTATATAAGACCTGACCTTCATTAACCTAAACCAACACCCACAATTCCAAAACTCAATCTCTCTTCTTTCTCCCTACTTTCTCTCTCTCCAAGGAACACTCCATAGAAGACCAAGGTAAAATGGTTAGGGATGCACGAAATTCACTTTATACCCTTCAATATTTAAGTATTAACGGGGTATGGCATCTCTTCACCTTTGTAACTCCTTTCCCCAAAGGGTTCTTTCAAATTGATTTCCAAAAGATGATTTGATCATTTGTTTCATTTAAATCCGAAATGGATATTTCAAATTGTATTGTGCTTTATTTAATTTCATTTTATAGTTTTATTTTGATATATTATTGGTGAATTAGGATATTTATTCATGTTAGACCTAGTTCTATAGAAGAGATCATGAATTTACCCTATTTCCCTTACCCTAGCTTATGAATTCATGTTGAATTGATTAGTGGTAATGCAATTAACTTAGTTCTTGTGTTAATTAATATTATATGATTTTATTAAGCCTATTAATTGATTAATATGGTTGTTTGATGGTAAGACCATGGAAGAAGGCTTGTGAAGGTGAATTGGTAAGACCTATTCTCTTGAATCCTTACATTAATTGTGATGACTTCTACATAATGATGATGTTCAATTGATGTGTTAATTGTGATTAGATTATATAGGAGATGGTATTATGAAGGTAATTTAAATGTCTTGACTGTATAGATTGTGAGATTATGATTAAGATGTATCGATATAAAGTTGGTTATGAACTACATATGTGCCTTACTATGACATCATGGTGATAATGTGTTAATCTCTCCTATGAGGGTTGTATTTAAAGTATACTCTTAAGAAATTCATAATGATGTAATGATGATCATATACAAGGGGTTAGTCCTCTATGACCTAAACTACGATACGATGATTAATAAAGGCTTAAAGACATTTCAAAAAGGGACTCCACCTTAGCACTGAGTGAACTAGTAGTGAGGAGTGTCCCTTCCCAAGTAGGGAAGGTCGGTTCACTATTATAATCATGAGATATATATTAATGCCAATGGTATAAAGAGGGTCTCAAGCATGTCTCCTAGTTCTTGAACTATGTTTCCCCTATAGGAATACTAGCTATTAGATCCACCTATATGTTATGTTCATGTTTTGTTACTACCTTGGAAAGTATTCCACCTTCTTTTGGTGTAGGGTTTCATTACACCGGGTTCCACATTATCTCATGTGGTCTATGACGGTTAAGGCAAGTGTCCGCGAAAGTAAAATAAAGTAATAAAGTGAACTCTAACTAGGGTGACTTAAGGGGTTTGAGTTAGTTTATGTAAGTTTATGAGACTCTACCTATACATTGCACTAGTTGGCCTTGAGGGAAGTCCTAGGAGGATGTTCTTATACTATTATAAAGTAAATGGTATGCATATGTGACTTTACATGTGAATGATCTTATATGATTTTGGTTTCACCTATGAACTTGTTGGTCTATATTGCTACATATGATTATGACCACTCATGATGCTATGTTATATGAAGTTAGAAATTACTTGTGATCCTTTGATTGTCTTACTTGGTTTACTGAGGTTATGGAACTTTACTTGGTCGTTGCATTAGTAAGCTTGGTAAGGGATTATGAGTAAGGTTCTTGCCTATATATTAATTTTATGAACTCTTGTACATGCTTTGTTGTTATAACATGATGTGCTTGAAGGTGTCACATTCGGGGAGCGCCCCTAGACATCCTCTTTGAGGACTAAGACTAGACTCTTATCTTACATCAATACATTCATAGGTCAAAATGCATAAAAACATAAAACTTTTCTCTATTTATCTTGAGGTTTACATAGACCTCTCACGTACACGTAATATAGTCATATCTAGTATATATAGACCTTTCGTATAAGAAGATTACTTAGTCTTCTACTTTTATTACATATATATATATATAGATAGATAGATAGATAGATAGATAAGATATAACATAGTCTTAAAAGTGTATGTATCATATCATGACCATCTAAAACAAGAGTATATCAATAGGTCACATCACATACATCAATGTAAGAAAGCCACATATAGGCTATACAATGACTAGTACTCAAATAAAAAGGAAAGAACTAGAAGTCTTACAAATAAAGCAACATCTAAAGCTTGAAAGTGGAATTTCCCTCGAAAAGTGAGGACTACCCAACTTGAATGAGTGAGAATTCCAAGTCTTCCTCAAAAGTTATCTAAAAAGCCCTTCAACGACCGGAACCAAAAATATTGGGGAAAATGGAGAAAATGGGTTAGTACACCATTCGTACTAAGTATGAGACGATAGACGCACATATCATAAAATCATGCTAAAAAGGGAAATTTCATTAATACATGCTATTTACTTTGAAAAGCCACATGCACAATCAAAAAAACCATACCAATGAATAAGACATACTCACTAAGTTAAGAGCATGTACATCACCAAGACCAACAATCCTAATTCTAGTCAAGTCAATACGCATATCATATACTTGAGCACATAACCAAGACAATTGTACCATCAAGATATAATATCAACTAGCATGAATAAGAGTTCATTACAACATAACCAAATAAAGAAAATTAGTCATGAACCCTCATTAATTAAACTAGTGAATTGATAAAGCAAAGCAACATAGCCTTAGTCAATCAAGTAAACTCAACAAGAACTATAACCAATGCCCAACTTCTCATTGCATATCATTTAGACTACATATCATCACACTTTAGCAATGGATACCAACCACATATTATTCATAAGGGAAACAATCATCATATTGTATCATCAATGTGCAAGGTCATCATATACTTATAATGTATAATTAAAAGCATATACATATATAAGAACATTCTCCTAAGACTTCCCTCAGTACTACCTAATGTAATGTTTAGGTAGAGTCCCATACCTCTACCTAGACTAAGCTAAATCCATTAGGTCGTCCTAGTTAGAGTTCATTCATTTAGTTCATTTTACCTTTTGGGAATATATTGCCTTAACATACATAGACCACATGAGCTAATGTGGAATATGGTGTCATGGAACCCTACACTGTAGGAATGTGGACTACTTGCCAATGTAGTACCAAAACATGACATAGCATATAGGTGGATCCACTAGCTAGTATTCCTATGGGGGCAACATAGTTCAAGAATTAGGAGATATATTTGGGACCCACTTTATATTACATGCATTGTACAAAGTCTAGTTCAGTTGGTGCTAAGTTAGAGTCCCTTTCGAAATGTCTTTAATGCCTTTATTAATCAGCATGGTTTAATGTAGGTCATAGGGTCTATCCATTGTATAATCATCATCATCATAGCTCAATAAGAATTGTATAAGTATTTTCGTTTCATTGAAAATCATACAAGTGAGGATAGCACATTTACATAGTCACATCATAATAAGGCAGATTGGTAAGTTTATCACCATACTTATAGCATTTACATCTTAGCCAAAACCACACAATCCATAGTTTAAGCCATTTCAGTTCAACATCATACCAACCTTATCATTCTTAATATAAGGTATACTTCAATATAATTTCATCACTTAATCACAAGCAACCATAATTGAAGTAAAGAATAGAGATCACAAGACTTACTCATTCTCCTTCACAATGCCATCATCAAGGTCTTACCATCAACCCTCAACTCAACCCAATAAGGGTGTAATATCATCACACAATATTAACCAACATAATAACAAAGCCAATTTAATTAATGTAGAACAATTCATCACTAGTTTATAGTCTAGAATTAGAGTCTTAGATCAAGTTCATAGTCTACTTCACAATCTCGGTCAAGTACAGAAGAAATAGTATTATTGGATTACAATGTATCAAAGTCTAATTATTATTAGCATAATAACAACATAGGATAGTAATTCATTCACTAGCCAAAACAATTAAGTCAACAATATACAATTCAATTTAAGATCACCACCTCGAGTTAAAGACAATAGGTCATCTTCTACAATTAAGACCAATATATCAAGAAGTAACCTCATTGAGTTATATTACACTTTAATCTACTCATAATATAAAAAGAAATCAAAAAAGTCAATTCACAATATTAATTTTTCGTGTTGGAAGAAAACCCAATTGAATTTCATGTTTTTGAAATCATCTTGAAGGAACCCTTTGGGGAAAGATATCCAGAGGTCCAAGGAATCTCATACCTAGTTCATTGATGAAGTTTGATGGAGAACTTGACGTTTAGAAACCCTAGAAACCTCTTGACCTTGACTTCTATGGTGTTCTTCTACTTTGGAGGGAGAAAGAAGAGAGAAGGGGGAGCAATTGGGTTTGTGAAATTCTGAGGGTTAGATTAGTTTATTTAGGTTAGGGTCATTATATAGTTCATTAAGGAACTTTATTAGACCTCCCTTAACCCCTAACTAATTAAATAACCCCTTAACTAATTAATTTAACTTACCTTAAAACATGCAATAAAATAGTGGACTCAGAGATGAAACCACAATCAACGCCCCATTTATCAAACGATGGGCAAGGGACCAACCATCCTGTTGGTCCATTGTTTGGTAAGAGACTGTCCAAAACATGCCTCCAAAGTCAACATACATATCACATACTTGAGCACATAACCAAGGAAACTCTACCATCAACCATCAAGCTATAAAATAAACAAGCAAAAATCAGAGTTCATTACAACAGAAACAAAGCAAGACAATTACTCATGAACCCTCATTAAGTCAACTAGTGTAATGACTAAGCAAAGCCCCATAATCTTACTCAATCAAGTAAACAAACAAGAACCATAACCAATGTCCAAATTCTCATAGAATATTATTTAGAGTATACATCATCACACTTTAGCAATGGAGACCAACCACATGTTCATAAGTGAAACCAATCACCATATAGTATCATGAATGTGTAAGATCATAATATACATATTATGTACAATTAAAAGCATACACATATATAAGAACATCCTCCCAAGACTTCCCTCAAGTCTAACTAGTGCAATGTTTAGGTAGAGTCCCATACCCCTACCTAGAATTAGCTAATCCCCTTAGGTCATCCTAGTTAGAGTTCATTCCTTTGGATCATTTTAACTTTTGGGAACATATCGCCTTAACCAAAATATACCACATGAGCAAATGTCAAATCAATTATCATGGAACCCTATACCGAAGGATTGCGGACTACTTGCAAAGGTAGTACCAAAACATGAACATAGCATCTAAGTGGATTAACTAGCTAGTATTCCTATGGGGGCAGTATAGTTCAAGAACTAGGAGATATAGTTGGTAACCTCTATGAGTACATTAGTGATTCTACCTTCCCTATGTGAGAAGAGACACTCCTCACTCTAGTTCACTCGTTGCTAAGCTAGAGTCCCTTTTGAAATATCTTCAATGCCTTTATTAAACATCATATCTTAATGTAGGTCAAAGGTTCTATCCCTTGTATGATAATAATCATCATATCTCAATAAGAATTGCATGTGTATTGTCCTTTCATTACAATTCATACAAGTGAGGTTAGCACATTTGCATAGTCTACTTCACAATCTAGGTCAATTACTCAAGAACTAGATAATTGGATTAAAGTAAATCAAAATATACTCATAATTATAATAATAACAACATAGGATAGTAATTCACACACTAACCAAACCAATTCAGTAAATATTATACAATTCAATTGAAGATCACAACATAGGGTAAGGGCAATAGGACATCTTCAACAATTGAAACCAATACATCAAGAATTAACCTAATTGAGTTATAATACAAGTTAACTTACTCATAATATCCAAAATAAATCATAAACAAGTCAATTCACAAGATTAATTTCGTATTGGAAGAAAACCCACTTGAATTTCATGTTTTTGAAATCATCTTGAAGGAACCCTTTGGGGAATGAGATTTCAATGGTAAAAGAATCCCATACCTTGTTCATTGATGAAGTTTGATGGATAAATTGACATTTTTCATCCCAATAACCCTCTTGACATTGACTTCTATAGTGTTCTTCTACTTGGGAGAGAGAAGGAAGAGAGAAGAAGGAGTAATTTGGTTTGGGAAATTATGAGGGTTAGATTAGTTTAATTAGGTTATTGTCTTTATATAGGTCATTAAAAACATAATTAGACCTCCATTAACCCCTAACTAATTAACTAACCACTTAATTAATTAACGTAACTAAACTTAAAATGTGCAGCAAAATAGTGGACTCAGAGACGAAACCACGATCGACACCCCATTTGTCAAATGACGACAAAGGGAAAAACCGTCATGTTGGTCCGTCATTTTGGTCAGAGACTGTAAAAAACATTCCTCCCATGGATTTATATAATTTCCCATACAGGGTGTCCATCGACGCCCCATCGATATCTGTCGATTGCACTCATTTGTGCACTCTGCCTTTTGGCAGCTTTTTTCCAAATTTCAAGGGTCCTCCTAAAGGTCCCTTGGTTAGTCCTCTGGGATTATTACCCACAATTTTTTACTATAAACTAAATATAATACGTTTTAGACACCCATCCAAAAAAATTCATCATTTTCCGACTCCTAAAACTTAGTCAAATAGGCTAAGGTACACTAGCACCTAATTGAAGTAGTTTCCCGACGTCATGAACGTTCCTTGATGTTTTGGTTAATAAACTTTCCAAAGCACTTATATACACTATATTGGACCTTAAATGGTGACACAAACTTTAGACACTCATGTTAGGCTCTAGAACATGTCTTAGCTTTTCGGAGTATTATAGAAGGGGTGTATGGGCGGTCTCTACATGTCTTACTCAAGTGATCTTAGAGTAATCATAGGTAGAGGGTCCAAATTTGATGAAAAGGCTTACTTTTTGAATATGGAATATGTTTTATAAGTGATTTTTACTTATATTATGTCTCTCAGACTCTCTTGATGACGGTATATAACAAAATAGCATGAAAGCATATCTTAAAGTAAACGCCCCTTTTTGCATAATTTTCTTGCATGTTCACTGTATTTAGTGCATTAATTGTGCTAATTCCATAAGTTTCTCTATGTATACAAGTGTAGGTGGCAAGTGAGGATTTCCTAGAAATTCAGACTTGGAAGTAGATTCTCTCAAGATTGGTATGCCCTTATATATTCGAGGGTATGGACTATGATTCTAGTTTTTCTTTTTTAAAGATTTTTAATAGACTATAAGTTACTTTTCAAATTAATGAAAGGGATATGACCCTATGATATTGAATTTTGTCTAAGATTGTTTATGATGAGACTTAGTTCTTCCTTACATTTTATAAAAGAGTTTGACTATTATTCTTAAGTTTTTTTAATTCCGAACTACTTTTCATATATATTTGATGATTGAATGCTAAAATGCATGTACAATATCTCCGAAAGGTCAAGTACGTCGTGTCAATTTTAAAGGGTGCTCCCAAATCATGAAAAAATCCCCTCTTCGCCTCCCTCTCTATCTTTTTTAGCTTATATTTGTAATAACCCTAAAAATGGATATGCTAAGTAATGCTTTATGTGTCTAGAATGCCAACAATTAGACCGGGTTAATCAGATTTGATGCGCGTAGAACCAGACCTTGAAACCCTTACTACATCCAATCCAACTAATTTGGGGATTTACTTGATCTAGGAAAGGTTGGGTCCAACCATGTAGGACTCTCGAATACGAAGATTTACTTGAATGAGTCCTTACCTAACTTAAAAAGAGGATATCTTAGGTTTGGAGGGTCTAGGGGTAAAGTGCTCTTTTTCCAGGCTAAAGTTCATATCGTAATTACCCTAAATATATAATTAATTATTTATTTAATAAGGTGGAGGGGCATTTTGAGGAGAGAGGGCCGAAATTGGGCTCTTGAAGTGAAGTCTTGCTCCACCTGGGTTCGAACCTTGGTGGAAGCAATGAATTAAATTGTTTTAATTTAAGTTGGTAAATTAATGTAATTAATTCATATTTATTAGTTATTATCTTATTTAAAATAAAATGAAATCTGATCTTTAATAATTGAATAGAACCTTATTTGAGTAAGTCCTAAGCTAGACTCCTAAGCGTAAGAAAACTCTTCTCTCCCACGCTCATCTCTCTCTCACACACGTCTCTATCACTCTCACTCATGTTTTTCTCTGCCAAATAACTTACAAAAACGGTAGGTAAACCAAAGTTCTTTACACTTGAAGAACTCACAACGAAAATTATAAGCAAACCAACTAATCAAACACGTTAGGCAAAGAGAGGGTTTTTCTGTCAAGTTGGGGTTGAAGCTTTTGGATTTGGACGTGTGTTTGGAGGGGTTATTTGGGAAAAAATTCAAGGTTTGAACGTCAAAAAGGTATGGGTTTTCTTACTCTTGTTCCCTTTCCAAAGATACCCTTAAGGCTCAGATGAATGTACTCGAAAACTAGGGTTGTTCCCGTTCTTGTCGAACTCCTTGTCCCTAGTATCCCTTTGATCTCAATGTGAAATAGGTTAGATATCATGTTGTTAATATGTTTTCTGGTAGTTTAATTCTGAAGTTTTGATAATGTGTTCTTTATTATGTGTTTGGAATTGTAAGCATGTTAAGTTATGTCAACCGAAAGTATGTGAAAAATGATATGTTTTTATGGTTGAATTTTATGTGCGAATGTTTGTGTAAATCATGAGGTGTAAAAGTGGTGTAATGTTGCTGTATGAAATGGTGATTCTTGTCTGAACATAATCATAAAAAGATTACACTTAAATATGCACCAAATGATCCACGAAATGCCTTAAGAATTAACGTATGAATGATGATAAAAACAGCTGAAAATAGTGAAAATATTTCTAGCATTTGGTAGGCTGGGTTCGACCAAACAAAATGGTACAAAATGCAATGAAAAATAAATGTAAAATAAATTATATCTTTAAGGATTGAACCCAAGAAATAATATCATGAAATCTACAAAAATCAACAAAAGATTAAGACAAAAATGGATTGGAAGAGACTAAATTTCCAGCCTGCTGGAAATTGTAGTTTCGGCCAACTTTTAGAAAAATGAGTATCATTTTTTAAAAATTTTAAATGTGATGTTGTTGGGGATTGAATCCATGACATCACTAAATGAAAATTTCATAAAAAATTCGTGAGAAAAATGCAAGGAAAAATAGATGTGGTGAATGGGGATTGAACCCACAAACTCTTGAATGGATGAGAGAGTTAGGAGATAAGTGAAAATAAATGTGGAGAGTGGGGATTGAACCCACAACCTCTTGGATAGGTGAGAAAGTTAAGAGATAAATTAAAAGAAAAATAATGAGCTTATGGAGTATTGAACCCACAACCTCCTTGACCTAAACGAAAAAGGAGAGGAAAAAAAGAGAGGAAATATTATGGGGTTGATGGAAATCGAACTAGGGTCCCCCAAATATGAAAAATGTGATTATCAAGTTTAAAATAAGATTAATTATTGTACAAGGGATTCGAAATCGGTTTCCCTTGCCCTATTCCGTATTGACACATAAGTCATACGTAAGTAATATTTAATGAATGCTGCCTCTAAAGATCGAAATCAATATCTTGGCATATCTACAAGATGCACAAGTCTTGTACCATATAATATTGGGTAAACATGAATCACTTAGACAAACTATGAATGAATCCCCATAGCTTGTATGTATAGACTCATAAGTCTAGCATACATTTAAAAGTATGTGAACCTAATATGTATGTAATGAAATGATGTAACCGTTAAACGGTTAAGTAAGAGTGTGAAACACACTAAATGGGTCCAAGTGCATTGGTGTATGATGAAATGAACAAATAAATGATGAAATGAACAATGAAATGATGAAACCCTAAAAGGGTTAAGTAAGAGTGTGAAACACACTAAATGGCCAAGTGCATTGGCATATGATGAAATGAACATTCACGTAAAATGGGGTGAGTAATTATGAAGAGAACATGTACTAATGTTAATGAATGTGGTGACAACATGACATTAGGCTAATGTAAAAGATGAGAGCAATCTCAAATGAGCCTAAGTAAATGTTACCAAAATTTACTTACCTATGAGAGTGTAAAGTTAATGAAGAGACCAGTCTTTATGAACACTCTAATGAAAGTATTGAGATTAACCGACTTAATACTAATGATGATATGAGAAATCATCTATTGAGTTATGATGTCCTCATACTAGAACCAAGCTTACATGACGTATGAGTTGAATATAATGGAACTTTATACTGAGCACCGATAGACTATCTATGAGCGGTGATGTCTTCTTTCGAGAAGGGCAGAGGTTCACGTAACTCTCATGAGATGATATTCTCCGACATGCCGGGCTTTATATCTCTTAGTCTTCTAACCTAAACTACCAATATAGGGATCTGGTGGGGTTCGATTCCCATGTACGCTAGAATTTTTGGGTCACTTTGGCCGGTGATTCAACCTCTTTTCGGTGTGGAGTTTCATGACACTAGATTTCATTATGCTCACATGATCTATTTCAGTTAAAGTTAAAGTTCCCCGTGAATGAATGAGGCCAGCCTCAAATAACGCACATAATAACATGAATGATACCAGAGGTGTTAGGATAGTATAATCATGAGGTGAGCACTAGACTTAAGTAATGACACTAGCTCATTCTTGATCATTGCACAACAAAGCGGATGAAAGTCTTAAACTACATCCTAGGTATAGCTGGTATTTACACTAGCCTATGAACAAAATAAAATGAAGTACGTATGAATGAATGAAGCAGATTCTGTGTTTGCTAAAGAAGGCCCCCTAGTTGAGGTCGCATATGTTGATCCCTTATTTTGTGGATGTCTTTATGTCAAGTCCATGATTCCAAGGTCTCATGGCATATGAACGAATGATATGAAAAAAATTATATGCAATATGCAATATGTTATGTGTTATGTGCTAGATGTTATGTGTTGTGTGCAATATGATAAGTATTATGATGCATGTTACTCTTATGGCATGGATTTTCTAATCCAAATTGTGCAAGTTCACTCACTTTCCTAATCCAAATTTTGATAGATCATAACTTTCCTAATCCCAATTTGGCAAGTCCACTTACATGACTTCCCATAATCATGTTTTTAGGAAAGAGCTGTTGTTAATCATGCATGTCCTTGGTGTGTGCTTGAATATTCCCATACTTAGTACAAGTGTGTACTAATTCCATAATACTCTACAATTTTAGATGCAGGCACAGGTGGACGCTAGAACTACAGGTTGACGCTGAAACTATCCGGATGTGAAGCATTCATCCGGACTTGGTAGGCCCTCATGCTTTCGAGGATGATTGATCACTATATTCTAGATTAGTTATAGGATTGAGCTAGTGGAGTATATTCCACTAGCATTTCTTTCAGCTTTTGTTCAAACATTGTGTTCGTGCCATTTTGGCAAGTATACATTTAATTCTATTATTAAACAATTTCTTTCATTTGATGATCTTAATGTTAGATGGTTGATGGTGACCAATTATGAATCTAACAGAATGATTAGTATGTATGTTAAGAAATACAGAGTTTCAAACTTTCCGCTAAAATTAACCTAGACGAAGTAAGAATGACGTAAGTAGGCTTGTCTGCGACCTCTGAGAGGTCAACGACGCCGGTCTCGTCTTGACTCTAGACTCCGATCGTGAAAATATCTTGGATAATTTGATTATTCGCATTAGAGGAGAAATTTATCTTTTTGGGGGGTGCGGGGGTGAGGCCCACCTTGTGTGTGGCAATTACTACTTGATGTTTTTTGAGATATTTAGGTTTTCTGGTAAATTGTGTTTTGTATTGCTTTTTGCGGATGTTTGAGCTTGTGTATATCTTTTGTTTTGAATTGCAAAAATTTTGTCCCATCCAAAAATATTTTCTTCTTTAGTCCACCTATTGTGTGCACTTGCAATGTGGTTGTTCTTTGTCAAGTTTGAGGCTCGGATTGATCAATATTGATGACTTGAATACTACTTGCAACCGAACGAACATGAATATGTGGCTATAAAGAGGCCAAATGAAGTGACATAGACAATGTGTGAACTCTTTGCATCTCGTTATGACTAGCCAATTGTAAAATCGAGTTTATTTAAATAAACATTGCATGCTTGTCAAAGTGTCGTGTCTTGTTTGACTTTGGTGTCAACGCCTTGTGTGCATAGTTTATCGTGAATCATGCATGATGATACATTTTACCCATTATTCTAGTCGACTAAGTGATATAAACTCATAATATGATATTAGGCACCGTTCAAGGAGTGTGAGCCAATTTGAGCGCCACATTTAAGGAGGATAAAAGTCACTAAGCCTAAATGACCATACCAATGCACTCTCTGTTCCTAGAAAGACCTTTTTTATGTTTAATGAGATGAAACGAAAGTCTATTAAAAAATACGGTAAAACCTAAGGGTTAATTCATGCATTGTGTACAGATTTGTGAGTGTGAGCGTTGAATCTGATTCAAAAACATTAGATTGTGTACCATTGTGTGTGAATATGATTCATTTTTTTATGTGAGGTCATTTGATCACTTTGGTTGATCTTGAACTTGCATTTAAAACAAGTATTGTGAGCTTGAAAATATTTTGTAATGGTGTGTCACAACTTGAGTCTTTGAGCGCACATTTGATACTTGCCTGAATAAGTTGAGTTATGTGTGTTATTTATGATTGAGCCTTGTGTAGAACTATTTCATACATCCTTTTTGAACTACTGAACTTCAGTTTTACTTGAGGACAAGCAAAATTTTAAGTTCGAGGGGTGTTGATGAGCTCACAATGTGGACTCATTTTAGGATCTAATTTGATAGGTATAGTGTCGCTGAATTCATATTTTGTCTCAAAAACATGTAACACCCCATATTCTAAGTTTACTAGTTCTATTTGTATGATGATTATCAATTGCTTTGGGGTAGTAACATACCGTTTTATGCATATGATTGTTTCTATTTTTGTGATACTTGACACAGCCTAATAGTATAGGTGAGGTACCATCTTTCATATATAATTGGTGTTGGTTTAAACTACCTCGGAAGGTGATTTAATGTCTTGCACAGTTTAGCATGTGTACAAGTTAATCCAACGGGAGTATATGAACTTGAGATAGTAAGGTGGTAATTGATCATAGAGTTGAAAGTTAAGTGCTAGATTAAAGAAAAAGGGATTAATATTTAGAAATTAAATAAAATAAGTGACATGCTTGCGTGAATTAACTAAGTTAATAGGTGACAAATAGGTGCATCACCTACTTTGACTTATTGTCCAGTCTCAAGGACTAAATAGGTGCATCACCTACTTGAGCTATATGGATCTAGTTAGAAAGGACAAGGGTAATGGATTAGATTTGGGCCTATTCTAATTGACTCACTTGAGGACCAAACTAAGTAAATAAAATTAAACTAAAATTAAAGCGCAGCAGCCAAATTTGCCAAGGGCTAATATTTAAGCTCAAGTGAAAGCAAGTAGGTGCATCACCTAGTTTGAGCTCGTTTGATTTATATAAGCAGGTGCATCGATTACTTGACCAATTAGTGCATTATAATGAAGATAAGAAGAAGGAAGTTCTGTATACTTTAAAGGTGAAGAAAGCTCAATATAAGATATATTGGCTGCTATTCTCACTCTTTTTTAACAAACGATATTGAGAATTAACTCCATCTCACTCTCTCTTATCTTAAGAATTAAAACAACACCATTGAAGTTCTTCTAGGGTTCTTGAAGAAACCTTCGTATCTGCAAACTAAGGTAAGCGAAACACTTATAGATTTATCTTAATCCACTCATAGAAGACTAGAAAATATGTTATTCATGCTTAATTATAAGTACAAGGTAGATATTTCCACAAGCTACTACTCACTTTCCTTAATTATTAAGATACTTTTCTCTTCTTCTTTGGTTTTACTGTGAAGGTTTGTTCACGCTCTAGAGGAATTCAACTTATAAGGAGAATTTGCAGAAATGGAGGTAAGGTGATTGCTCCAATTTCTTCCTCCTTATGTTTGAGTTTGAGTGAGGAATTATGGGTGTTCTGTCATAAAGAACTCAAGGGGGTGGTGAGTTCAATAAATGGTTATATGAAAAAGAATATTTGAGGTTGTTTTATTTGTATTATTGTTGGTGCATCTTGGGTAATCTTGGAAAAGGATATATAATGTATGTATTGGGAGATAAGGAGGTTGTGGTGATACACGTTATTTTAAAGGTTATATGGGCTCATTATCCCTCGATGTTAGTTACTGTTTTACGACGCTCATGGTGTGATAGCTGTTAAATTTAGTTTCTCATGACTTATATTGTAGATTAAAACCTAAAAGGGGAGGCTCAATCGTGATAGTTGTGTTGGTCAGAGGATAAGGTATGTAAGGCTATTCGATTTCCTATTCCTGTGGCATGAATATAATAATTGTATTATAAGTAAGTTTTCTAAGTTCCCTAGGTAGTGACTTATCCATAGTTGAAGTTCCTATTCTCTAGAGCATTAAGTTGAGTACTCTAATATAATTTTCTTAAAGAAATGTACATGCTTACTCTACCAAGTAATAGCATGCAAGGTTTAAACTAGTTTCATCGTTAAAGTACCTTTAGCATGTATTCCCCTTATCTAAATCAAAATGATCCTATATTACACATGGTACATATATTTATATGTTGGATATACAATCTGCCCATATCAACTTGCTTCTATTGTCTATTCCATCATATATGTCATCCTTTCACATGTTCATCTGTTCCCTTTATTGGTTATTACTCCCATTGTGTTAGACTAATATGTTACCTCACATGATCCATATTGACTCTATTATACATTTTATATGTACTTACTTGGAATTTGTATTCCTCATTAAGTTAACTCTACCCACGTTTCCCCTTGGTTCCACGTTCATGAACACCTTGTATTTGATATTAGTAAGTGAGTATTAGACTATCACATAGATTTCAAATCTCTTGGTTGAATTTTATATTTCTTTTCTTGATCTACTTCAATTTCAAATGTCAAAATGCATACTAAGTCATGTAAGCTCTTAAGTAATATGTTGGTGTAACATTTGCTTCCCATGTCGTCGTTATTATCGTAAGTCCATATTCATATGTCTTATACTACTAGTCCATAGTTCCAAAACTTAAAAATAATTATGACCACTAAAACAAGAATATCAAAAGAGTTATAATTATCAAAAACATCAATCTCAAAAGAATTATGAACATCAAAACAACAATAAAGAATCAATGTGAAGCTATCTATATAATTATTGGTAGCATCCAAGGGAAAATACCTACTCAATACCAATTGGTAAAGAGGGTGGAATCTCTAGGGCAAAATCCTAACATGGTCTGATCCCAATTGATACAGAAGGGTGGAAGCTTAGGGCCGAGAGCGTAGCATGGGTCGATCCTAATTTGTGGAATTATGAGGACATCACCCCAAGGGTTAAGATGTCTAGCATGGGTATACTCTTCTACTACTGATCATATGTTCATTTGTATCATATGTCTTATAAAGATTATAACACACAGAAAAGTAAAGGAAAGAATGTAACATACATGTTCCACAAGTATAAGAAAAGGTTGTCTCAAATACTTATATATTTGAATTTGGTTTCACTTGAGCTCTCATTTTACATATGGTTGTATTATTTATGCCTTACATATTTAGTACATTCTTTCGTACTGATGTCCCTTATTGAACATGCTGCATTTCATGTTGTAGGTACAGAAACTCAACTAGTAGATCTCCCTAGTAGAAGAACATGATACTCAGTTGTTATTAGTGAGCTCTAGGTTGATTTAAGGATTTGCCGAGTCTTTATTATTTGTATTTTCATAGTAGTATAGTCATGGATTCAATTATAAGATTTATAGACATTGTAAAGCTATCATCTGTATTCATATTTTCATTTGTCACATGTATCGGTTCAGCTAGTCAACATGTGTTTTATATGAAGCTTCTCATTTGTAAATCTAGATGCATAGTAGTTTACTCTCGCATCATAGGTTACTTGTAAAAAATGTGCTAATATAGTACTTGTCCGCCTCATCTTGGGTTACGGTGTGACAAAACTGATAAAGTACCTTAAGTTTCAGATATATAGATACAACAAGACAAAGCATGGACATAATCAAGCTAAAAGGAACTAATGTCTCTGATAGGACGAATAAATAAAGACTGGAGGATCGCCAAACCCATTTGGCAGGTCACCAAACGTCTCATCCTCTCCTTTTGTTCTAGTGAGCTGAGCCCTAAAGTAAAGGTTTAAATCGGCAGAGAAAATGAGCAATCGTCGTTTCACAAAGTATTTCCACGAAGAGGTATGGTGTAACCCAATGATCCAAAATATGAAAAATGGTGTAGCTAGCATGAGATGTGTATAAATCTTCAAAAGTGAGGATCGTCGAGTTGATCAATGATCCTGACTAATTGCACCTAGTGGTCCTTCACAACACAAAATTTTGATAACAATAAATACTTGTTATTAATTTTTGCTTCAAATAGTTTTTTCATAGTATTGAACAACCAATTTTTAGATTTTGGTTTTTTTTGAGTTCTAAGTTAGACAAGGGTTTTGAAGAACATGAAGATTTAAAGGTTTTGATCTAAATGAATTTGGGTCTCTTGGATTATTCACTTTTAGTTTGTATCAAGACTTAAATTTCCATACCCATTTGAATGCAAACTCATTTTGGTATAAATTTCTATCTCTTAAACATGTCTAGCTAAAACCCCAATTCTTGGCGAGTGATTTTGTGAATATGGGTTAGTCTATGTGTTAAGTCTTGCTTGTTGATGGTCTATTTGTTGTATTAATTAGATTTAGTTTAGTATTTGTATATGAAATTAATGGTGTTGTAATTGCACATTCAATTTCAAGTCCGTGCGTACTCTAGAAATAGGTCATAAAACTGAGGTTGCTAAATTGATGGTCGGTAGTATTAGGTAGACATGAGGTTCAGCTCGAGAGAGTGAACCGTAGTCCTTTTATACACACTCAATTCGAGAGAGAGAGTGGTCTATGCAGAGGTTGTGGTTAATGCAGAAAATGGGTGTTTGAGAGAAACCCATTTAATTCGGGGTAAGTTGCTCAAGAGAAAATCTGCCCCCACTATAGTCTAGCCTATTCACAAATGTTCAACAAATTTATCGTCAAAAGCATGTACCCAATAATTTAGTATATTATGTATTCCTATCACACTCAAGAATTTGGTCTCCCATTAGTATCTTTTATTGTTTTTACTGTTTCTAGATATAAGTTTCGATTGCAAAACTACCCATTGTTAATTAATGCTTGTGTCACCCCTTATATTTAGAATATTTGTATTCAATAATGTTTTTAGCTATGACTAATTAGAGAAAAAAATATTTTTCTACTAATTCTCAAAACCACTCCCCGTGGAAACGATCTCAACCGGTGGTTGGGTTACTTTACTATTGTAAGATCATAGATACTTGCATTGAAAGTTTTGTATTGGTTATGAAAATGTCAACCCACATGAACATCTCCTGCTCTATAATCAGCCCCATATTTAGCCTCTTTGTGTCAATGATTGATCCTAAACAAGCCACCTTTGGGTGGCAAAGAATGGAGTCATTTGGCGAGGGCATGATAGAGTTGTTGATGAACCCGAACCAATACCGAGGTGTTATATTTAAGATCTTCTTCTCTTAGGACCTCTAGCCTCAATGCACCTCGAGGTGGTATCAGAAATGAGAAGAGCTAGCCAACTATATAGGTTATCTAGAGTCTATGTTGTGGTCATGATCAAACCTTGTAGCTCTGTCAAGTGCAGCATTCATATCATCGCTGCTACATCTCATATTCCTCCCTTGTACAATCACACATGCCACCGATCTTAATGTGTTGGCCTTCTTCTTCGCTCGGGGTACTAGATCACCATATGTTGTGTAGAACTCTTTGATCCAAGTGGGAATGTATGAGCTACGGGGCCTAGTGAATACATCAAAATTGTTGAACCGAAGGGTGTACCACACAAAAGGGTAACTATCCACCACACCGTTTGTGGATAATCTTTTCTCCTCTAGAATTGTCCTCAATCCCTCAGTCTTAAGCTGGTTAAGTAAACTAAGAGAAGGGCCTTGAACTGGTAGTGCTAAAATCACCGTTTGTGCGAAGCTGGCATTGTTGCAATGGCAAGAGTGGTAGACTCTATGATCCTAGAAGGATCTTGACGAGCCCTTGCACAAATTTATGCTCGCCAATTTTGTAAGGTTGCTCATCCTCAGACTCGAAAAGTCCACCCTGAGAATCAAATGATTCCCCATCACTGCCGGAATTGTGCTCCTATCTCTCACCTCTGGGAGCTTTGCCCTTGCCCTTGCCTCCCTTAGGAGGTGCTTCCTTTCCCTTTTTGTCAGAAGCAACAAATCCCTCATTTATTAATAGTCTCCATTCCCATTTACGGGGAGGCATACTACTTTTAACCATATTTGTCCTAGCCATATCTGCAAAATACATCAAAAAGAGTTAGGAATAGTTTTAAAAAAATATGTAGAATTTAGGTTGTATAAAGACTCACGGAACTAGTCGGTGAGTCACTTAGTAACTTTGATTACCCAGATTGGGCTCGCTGAAAATACCAGAATTAAAAAATTTCTGAAATTAGACAACTTGACGATATTTAGGGCCCTTTGGAGAATCTCCAATGCTACTAGGAGAGCTTAGACTATCCCCCCAAAATTTACAATGTGTTTTATGGGTTAGGGGCGCAGAAAGAGTGATCATAGGAACCTTTTGGCGAGCTCAGATTTCTTGCCGAAAGTTACAAACTCAATATAGCCAAATCAAGTAATTCAGGGTGATCAAAGGGGATGTTGGCGAACCGCCAAAGCGTTTGGTGAGCTCGACCAAGCTCACCAAACTGCACGACGTGCAATACTTCAACCCTATTTCCCAAAGTCAAGCCCGCAAACACCGAAATAAAAATCAAACTCACACACTATGTAGTTCATACAACTCTCACAAGAAAAATGCCTCTGGAACCCAGTTTTCCCTCGATTTGGCAAAAATTGGTGATATAGTGACTTTTGCCCTTATGAATTATGTCAACCTCTCCATCATTGGACAAATTAAGTCATTTGTCTCAATTAGGGGTTAATCGGACTTCATCTAACTATACCCAACATAAAATAACCACAAGCAAATAATTTAAAGTCAATTTTAATGCATTAAACACATGGATTAATCATCTTAAGCAATTAGGCACAAGTTTTAAACACAAATTAGGCAAACCAACACATAAAACATGATTTGAATCATTTCCTAATAAACAACATCACAAAATTATCAAATTCATTCGAGTTCAACCACTTAATAAAAGTTCGGGGTTCGAAAAACCAACCTGAGTGCCGAATAAGGAATTTGATAAGTTATGAGGCAAAATAGTCCAAATTCGTGCATAAAATGAAACACACAACGAAGAAAAATAGCAAAATATGGGAAACTAATGAAGATTTTGAGTGAAGGTAAGAGTATACGGGGTTAGAAATGAGACAATGCGAAAGATTTTGAATATTTAAACCATCTGGACTTTTAAAACCTTTCAGTTCGTAGAACTTTTAGTGGTATTAGTGGACCACACCAAACCACTTAAAGATCCACCAAGTGATGACTTAACTTGCCGAGTTTTGTAGACCCTTAAGTCAAATTTGGGGTCCAAATGTTGGACACAATCAGGCTCGTCAACCTGTTCGGCGAGTCACCGATAAAGCAAATAGTCTATCGAGTTCTATAGACTTCCACTTCCTTTTGTTTCGTCCAATTATGGTCCATGTCAGGCTCACTGACCTCTTTGGACAGTTGTCAACTAGAATATTTGCTCGCCAACCCACATATTCTCAAACACACACACACACTGCTCAACTTGGACCATCAACACTTCTTATTAAAAAAACAAACACAAAGCATTAAAAACTTGGCTTGACTCTTATGAAGAGACTTAGATAACTTCATAGCATCACGTACACATTCACGCTTCAAAATTGGGGTTCGTTATAGTACACACTAAACAACAACCCATGTTGTCTTAGGTTTAAACATGACAAAAACACCCCTTAGAGATAATACACCTGTTTCAAAATCTAATTGGACCCTTAAACCTTGTTAAGAATGTGTATCTTTAGGATTTTGACTCTCATGGGGAAGAACATACCTATCATTCCCCCCCCCCTTTCCTTCCAAGTAGCGTTATGATCATGCTAATCTCTGTCACGGTCTCTCCAGCACTCATCTTTATTCAAACCATGATTTCCACCCAGTCTATGGTAGTTAGCACGATAACCTCCTCCTTGGCTGTCTAGGAAGTTTACTTCCTCATTATTCTTTACTTCAAATTGGGATTCATCGGGGTTTTCACCTCCAACACCCACATCAGTAACACTCCTACCAAAAATTATGATGTTTTTAGACAATATATCCACCTAGTAATTATCTTTTCCACGATTCGGTCTCTTTCTCGATCTTTTTTCAATATGTTCTTTTGTCATTCTAAAGTTGGAGGGAAGACTTGATCATCACGAGTGTACCATGCCCTATTGATCTTGGTCATGAAATCAAGGAGTTGGGAAGCTATTTTATAGGGTTTTGCATTATACATCTGGGAACAAGTTGATCAACAACTCCTTTATTTATAAAATCAAGTCTCTTATAAAATTATTGCAGTAATAGGTTGTCGGGCAATCGATGAGTTGGCATTGCAGCAACAGTTTCTTGAATCTCAGCCAAGTCATGTAGACTGGCTCCCCCTCCAAGCATTTGAAACTTTAGATATTATCCTTAAGCGTCATAATCTTTGACAGAGGAAACTTGGAACACTGTGATCAGCCCCATCCCAGATGTGATAAAGGCTCTTGGCAACTTATCCAACCATTTGCTCGCCTTGCCCATTAGATAAAATGGGAAAAACCTCAACCTCACTGATACTTGCCATATGTTCTTGAACTAGAACGGATCAGAAATATCAACAGAATTTTTGCTATGCTCATGGGGATCCTCATGATCTAGCATCCCAAATTAAACTTCACCAAAAGAATTTCAAACAACACCATTCCCCGACAGCGGTGCCATTTTGATTTAACGTTCCAAGAACACCTCATCAAATTCTGGATGTCAACGATCGTAAATTAGTATAAAGCCCAACTGAATTAGTTTGGGTCGAATTCCACAAGGAGCGGTAGTATTTAAATTCAATTAGGAAGAGAAAATGTGGTCTAGTCAACCATATGAATTGAAATTACCAAAAAGAACATTAATCAAATTAAAGGGGTGACACCAATGTCAGATGAGGGTTTTGGTTTTCAATTATAACCTAAAAACAGCCACAAAAGCTAATTTAAATTGGCCAAAAATAATTCATGAATTGATGTTCAGTGAACTAAGTTAGGCTCGTTGAACCACTCTGCGAGCCGTCTTTTTATCTCTTACATCACTTTTTCACCTTGACATTCAACATCCTTGAGTTTTGTAACGTTGGGCGATTAATCACTGCATCACGAAACTACTCGGTGATTCATTGATTAATCCTCTCTATTGCGACTTGTCTTCTTCCCTCAAGGTTGGAACACTTGAACTTCACGAGATCAAACTAGTTACTCGACGATACGCCAAGGTCTCTTGGAGATCACTAGGAATGCCTTTCTTTATTTATTCATTTTTTTCTTTTTTTTCAGTTAGTGCCTTGCTTTGTTACTCATTCCATGTACCTGAAATTCAAGTATTTAACATCAGTTTATTGCATAAACTAAGAATTTGAGGACACTTAATCCATACAAACAAAGCCACAAATGAGTCCAAATCTTCGACATATAAGAAATAAATCCACTTTCATTTTTATAGAATTCAACTATTACATCATAATGAAAAACTAAAACTGAAAATAAACTAAAGGGGAAAGGGGTACATGGGGAATTTATCCTAACTTCTGAAAAGTTGAAGATATCGGTCTCAAGAGCTTTACATCAGTTGCCTGCTTAGATATGGAGTAACCTTATGCCTAAGGTTCAACAGGTTGTGTGCATGTATGTTCTATGTTTTATCAGTGAGCCCAAAATATCCTTCTCCACTTAATTCTCTACTCTTAACTTCTTTTAGGATACATGTGCAGTACTGAAAGTGTAGAAGGCCCGTCGTGCACCCATAGGAATGGTTACTACATTCTCACATCTTCGCAGTATGTTGTAGACTTGCGGATTATCTAATTCAGAGTCATACTTAAACTAATTCATATTGGATCGGAGTGGTATCACTTGAGTTTGTCAAAATTAGTGGAGTACTAAAAAAAGGAGCATATGGTTGAACACCCTTTAAGCCAATAATCTGAATGAAATAATGTCCATTACCTCTATATATGTCATGCGAGATGGATAGCCAATAGAGCTTCCATTGGATTCAGTAGTTGTCGAGTTCTAACAAAAACATTTGTAAGTATAAGAATCCCATAGGGGTGTTGAAACCTACTATTCTTCTTGGATAATTATGAACTTGTTGCATTAACCAAGGAAGAGGTCTACCATGTAAGCTTGTCCATAAAGTGTTCGGTAGATCATAATTACAGCCAGAGGTTGCATCCCTCGCAAAATAATCTTCCATTGACGCATGCGGACAAACTTCACATCATTTCTGCAAGGATCATGGGTACTATGGTTTTCCTAGGTTCACCCTCTGTTTCAAATAAATCTTGAACCACGTAACCTAAACGTGTGTGTATCTTTCATCTCTTTTTAGGGAAAACTAAGGAACCTAATATTGTGATGGCAAAGGCATTCAAGCGATATATTTTTCATCTCTCAATGGAGCACTCAAATTCTTCATATAAAGAATAATAACCATATTCTTGGCCAAAAAGTGAATATAGTAAGTCTAAAGAAATCTACCTAATATATAAACAAGTTATAGTTGGATTGGACTTCAGTCCCAAGCTTTTAGGAAACTCCCTTTATGATGGCTTAGAGGGCACCATCATTTCATACTCATGGTATGACAACTCAATGAAAACATTAATTTCTTCAATTGTTTGCACCAAATCGAAATAAAAAAATTTGAGGACCATCCTCATTGGGTTCTAAAATTTCAGCATGGCCCTAACCAAATGGCGAATGTCTCTCTCATTGACGTCGTTGATATCATTCCACCAATCTCTTAGTTTGTAGTTTACCTCTATGATCATTTGTGGGTTAACGAAATATGGGAAGGTCATGATTCTGCAAACAAAACAATAAACAAATTCTAAAAATTGAATTTTGGCATAATTTGTCTAATTTAATTATTGTGATCACATTGAAAAAAATATATACAATTTGTCTAAATGGTGTTAGGACCCTTTAAATGATAGTGGCTATCGATAGTATGGTTTGACACCAAGGGTAAAAACACCTAGGGCATATGCAGCATGTATGATCTAACGGAGCTTTCTAAGAGTGGGTTTGAGTGGAACTTGAAAAGGTTCTATGCGAGAAGGCTCGTGGATTTCCGATAATAATTTTATATGTTCCATCCACATATATGTCAGCTCTCTATAATAGGTATTTAAAGAGAATTAGAGTATTTGTGAGAGGTGAAAAGGCAAAGCATCACGATAAAAAAAATTATAAAATGTCTCAATAAGGAGAAGTATGAGTGGAATGTAAGTTTATCGAAGTAGTAAACATGTAAAATGTAAATGGAAAGCATCAACATATAGACAATTTATGAAAAGCGGAAAATAAATACAAAAATAAAAAGAAATAATCATATAAGCATGTAAGAGATCAAAGAAATAATGAAAGAGCTATGGGATTAAGCATGAAAATACTCAAGTAGGGGAGTAAGGAAAGAGTGAAACATGAAAATATTCAAATAAGAGGGAAACGGGTGGAACATGAAAAATGGACAAGAAATAAGGAAAGCAAAAAAAACAAGGAAAGACAAAAAACAGTTTAGCATAGAAATAACCAAAACAACAAATAAATAACCAAATAAAGTAAACCCACATAAGCATGAAACATGTAATGTTAAGAACCTGAAATTCCCAACAGAGTCGTTATTTTGTTTGCACCCCATTTTTCACAAAAATGTGTTTTGGTGCATAACCTAACAACCCTTTTGGATTCAGGTGAATGAAGAGTCACGACATAATGAATTAAGATGTGTTAGGGCACCTATTTAACCTGACTAAAAGTCAATGAACCAGATATCAGGTAAGAGTTCTAACTACCTCGAGAGGATGCTGTCAAGCATCTGTCGAGGTCCACAAAGGTGGGTCTCAGCCATATCTAATGAATTATGTAGGGTTTGCTAGTACAAATTAAGGTAACTTTATTTATTATTTAATTAAGAATGCTTACTATGTGATAAATAACATTAAACAATTAATACTGATATAAATTAAGAAAATAAGCAAGAAGACAGAAAATAGACAAATAGATAGGCAAAAATTATTTTTATTTATTACATTAACCCAAACATTTAAAATTATATAAAGTTAAAAAAAGGAAAGAGACTCCAAAACATAAACAAACACCCTTCTATGGATCATCGCTCGAGTTATTATTTTGTCGACTTATTATTCCGAAAAAAAATCAATGTTTGTTATTTTAAGCTCGAGTCAATCTTCATCATCTTTGTTACTTGGCCTAACAATGCCTACCCAACCTTCCGCATGCATGTCATCCTAGAAAGGTGCGTAGTGTCCCCCTTAACGTCCAAGAGACATTGGACTACTACTGGGGAGATTTTAGACTAAAAGAAAAATATAAGTTGTCTACTTAGGCCCTCTAGATACCAAGAAAAAACACATTGGACAACATTTAGCACTTGAAATATCATGTTGACCTCTAGATTTTAATTAACATGCTCTCAAACACACTAAAGTAAAAAAGTCTCATACGAAGAGTATGCACATACAAACAATCACAACGATAATCAATTTTATATTAGATAAAGTGATGAAAATGATTTTACTGGTAGGTGGCAGAAGGCGATCATAGATGTATGCAATACATTAGAGTAGTGGTAGATTAGATGACTGTTAATTAACATACTAAAAGTGAATCATTAAATTGTTTTGAGAATGCAAATAATTTTATTAATGCATAAGTTACTTAGACAGAATTTAATTTAGGGAGCAAATACCTAAGATAACATATTTTAACAAAATAATGGAGGAAAGGATTATTATTAGTTGATTTTAAGTAGTAGGATATATTATGACCATGTAAAAAATTAAACAAACTGAACAGATGTTAATCAAGGACACATTAGTTTTAAGCAGTTCAATTTATCATTCAAGAATTAATTATTTTAAGCGGCCAGACAACATGCAAAATGCAGAAAATTGGTGTATAAATTATTTGGGTAGATCAATTTTAACATATTTAACATGCTAAAATAATAAGAGCGTATAGACATGATATCTAGGTGATTAGTATATTGTTAGATAATTAAACCAAATGATTAACATGCTGCAATTATTGAATATTATTAACATATCTATCTTATTAAATTAGTCCTATAGGCATGGCTTATAAGTGATTAACACGTTGTAGTTTTATTAGAAACCTAAAGTCAATTAAAACTTGATTAATTAACTAACATAATTAAGTTATTAAAATATGTTGATTTACTTAAATTACATAATTAACAAAGGCAAGCAAGCATTTAAAACGGTTCATATTTTAATTAAATGATTATCATGTTGATTTAACTCTTAAACAAGCAGGAAAATATCTATCCATACACAGCAGAAAATCGTCATGCATTAATTTTATTTAATTATAACATGTTCGCAATAGTTTTTTATTTATTTTAAGTTATAGAAAATAAATATGTTGAAGAACTTATGTAACAGTGGACATAAAATATTCAGAACAAAATTGTTTTAGTCCTTAACATAATTAAAATATTGACCAAATTCAGATAAAGATCGACACAGAAAAAAAAGCATTAATAATATCACAGAAACACGCTTTCCTATTTTAGTGGGGGTTGAGTTATTTCATTACATGTCTATTGATTTCAAATTCAAATAGGACGAAGTTATAGACAAACCAGTGCTTGACTTTAGATTGATTATTTAGGAGATAATATAACTTATTCATCCAATTTTATGAATAATCAATATAGACAAACTATATTCAATAAACACAAGTACTAATATAAACAAAAGAAAAATAAACAATTAGCACATATTTCCCTCCACCTTTGTGCGATCTCCTCAAATATATATTATATATAGAACAGAGTTAGAGTGATACAAATTATTACAAGACAACAACAGAAATTAAATAACACACAAAACACAAATTAAATAAATTTCGCTCGTCTAGCACTTCCCAACCATGGCGACACTTAAATATCTTGAACCTCCATGTTGAATACCCTGTTAAACAAAAAGAGGTAGCATACCATAAATATAATACATGAACAACTAATAGTATCAACTTAAATACACATAGAAAAGGATAGAAAGACTAACCCGGATGATTCCATTTTATTTATTTCAAATACACTACACTAATCATAATAAAATGATGAAGGAAGAATACTAAATCAATGAAGGATAGCTAACCAAATATGTAGAATACATTTATCAGCAATGCGAACAAACTTAGTCCAATAAACAAACCAATCACAATAAAATAACAAAGAGAGAATGCTCCAAGTTTTTTGGAATTTCTTTACATTGTTTTGTGGAGAGTAGATAGTTTTTTTCCTAATTGTTAGAATGTGTCAGTGTCATTGTTTATTGCTAAAGCGTGAGAAGTATAGAGTTAAGAGCATGTTTATATACTAGATGAGAGGGCACAACAATGAGGAATAATTTTAGGGGGGGCAATTAATTTGATACTATTTCCTTAACAAATGGAGTATAAAATAAACCTCATACTTTACCAAATATAAACAAGTAATAAGATCTGGGGGGGGGGGGGGGGGGGCAATTAATTTGATACTATTTACTTAACAAATGGAGTATAAAATAAGTCTCATACTTTACCAAATATAAACAAGTAGTCTGGTCTAAATTCTAATAGTGGCATGAGATCAATCATCCAAAGTCAATAAAATATTAAACACATGTAAAATTAGAAAAGGGGAGCAATTATGCTAAAGGGAAGAAGTAAACATATAACCTCAATCACGCATTAATATTATTGTAAATGAACTAAGCAAAGATCTGCCAAAATTTATTTAAGGTAAGAATAATCAAGAAATTTTACTTTACACAGCTCACACACATATAAATAAGAAAGAAGATGATACACATTCCAAAGTTATATACATTAGTATCCAATTTAACTTAGTTATAGAGGGAATAATACACAAATAATGAGGGTCTCTATTTAAATAGAATAAATAAAAGTTAACAGGACAAGTAAGGCTTCCTAGTCACCATATTAAGCGTACACTACCATTGGAGAATTAGAGATTAAAACTAACAAACCATCTAAATTGAGTAATACAATAAGAATCAATTATCATACTAAATTTCGCTAACATCATTGATACGGTTTTTAAGACCCTAAATCTAACTATTCAGAATAAAACTTACCAGATGAACTAATTTTAAAACTTATAGACGATAGTAGTGAGTGAGAATCAATCAACGGAATGGAACAAGTATTCATATTAAAAAGTAATAGCAGGAAGACATGGATATTTCACAATAACATATGGAACATATTAATCTCAAAATAAGCAATTCATTTGAACTATTTTTAATTGAGAGAGTTAATGTATGAGAATAAGAGGATCCAGCAAATCATTTGACAGCAAGATGCTTAGACTTAAATTACAAAAGTGAGTAATTACTTAGCTAAATTATGAAACTGAGCAATTTCGAAACAAATGAGTAGACTAGTAACAATTCAATGAGAATCAACATACCACACAGATCTTAAGAAAAAATAGAGAGGATTATCGAAACTTCTAACCGAAATTGTAGTGGGCAAGAAGGTTCCTTGTGGCTAAGTCTTATAATCCATGTTGTTTGCCTCGTTTGGTAGGAGTTGTTGTTGCTATTTTCCGTTACTGACCAAAGAAGAGGTAAGCGGGGTGGCGCTTGGCTTCTGTTGTTCGCATGGCTTGCCTCGTCGGAGCTTTCCACTTTTGGTTTCTCTTGCAAAGTTGGTGGTCTCCACGGATATCAGTGGTTTTGTTGTTCGTTGGTGGCTGCTACTCTTATGTTGTTGTTGTCGCTAGAATAGAGGAGAGAGGAGAAGAGAGGGGCAACTAAAGGAGAAGAGGAAGACCAATGATCTTAGTCACTGGGACTGGTGGTTCTTGGTTGCTCGCTGGAAAAAGGAGAAATGAGAGAAGGAAAGGAAACGGAAGAGAAGGCAACGGGTAGAGCAGAGGAGGAATGAGAGTTTCGTGGAGAGGTGCGGCTGCTCCGACTGGTGGTCTCCTAAACCAGGTGGCCGCTTCATCAGTTTCATTGGCCAGAGAGTATGCACAGGGAGAAGGGAATGAGGAGATACTGCGCAAAGGGGAAAGAGCAAAGATAATTTTTAGGGTTTTCTGTCCTTTTTAGGTCTTGAATGGGAAATAAAGGATGGGCTTGATCTAGTTTGTCCGATCAAAGTAACCAAATGTTGGGATTTGATCAAGGTTGAGATCAATTGGAATTGGAAATTTGAAAATTGGAATGAATTGTCTAAAGTTGAAATAAGATTTGAATTGAATAGGTTAGAGTTGAAAATGATAGGAGTCTATGATTAAAAAAGAATTGAAGATGACTAAGGGCTATAATCTAAATAAATTGAATAGGTTGCGATTAATGATTTAAGGGAAACTTATGGAGATTCCATTCGATTAATATAATACTACACACATTATAACATTTTCATATAAATTAAAGAAACTTAAAATTAAAAACATTAGAATAAATAAGTAAAATAACTATTTCAAATTTAAACATCGATAAATATAATAATTTATTTAACAATGAATGACTTGGGAGGCCACTGTACTTGGTTATTTTTTTCACATAGATCCTTCTACTCAAAACTTTGCCAATTGAACCCTTGAATCCACTGAAATAGAGCATTTTAAACCCCTCTGATCATTGACCTAGTCTACATGGCAACTTAATAGTTGATCTGGAACAGACGTGTGAGTTCACGCATTAAAGGAGCGTAGACATTAAACTTTGGACTAAAAACAATTAATAAATAAATAAATAAATAATGAATAAATAAATGTAAAATATGTCACCCTCTTTGTTTTTTCCCCAATTTCTTTTCTCATACGACGAGTCTACCACCCTTTCTTCCCCAACCCAATTCTCATTTCTCTCTCTTTCAAGAATCGTAATTATTACAAAAGTTGTTAGATAAAATTATATGGAGAGAATTTATTGAGAAAATAGAGGAAGGGTAATTTATAGGTGGTGAAGTGACAAAATTTCAGTGATTTTGGAGAGTGAAGAGTGATTGTTGTATGTCTTTCTAAAATTAGGTGAAATGTATTATGTAAAATTTTATGAAGATGTTGGAGTGTATTTAGATATTTTAGTGTGGTTTATCAGTGATAGAGAATATTCAAATACTTTAGTATTTAAGGCAATGATTCAGGTAAGGATGTAAGATTGCAATGATGTGTTTTGGTTTTAAAAATGGGGGGAGGTAGTTAAAAATAGAGATGGTGAGAGAGAAATATAGTGAAAAAGAAAAAAAAGATAAAGAAATTGTAAACTTTAAATAAATTAAACATAAATGACGAGTCATTAGAAAACTTACATGGATGATAAAGGTGTTGTTTTTATAGTATGTTTGAAGTGAACGCATAGCCAAAAGGGTTTAAAATGTTATGATTAGTGGGTTCGAGGGTTCATCTAGCACAGTCATGAGTAGAAGGGCCTATATGACAAACGGAGTCAAGTACATGGGTCTCTCAAGTCATTCCTCCTTTTATAAAGTACATGCCAAAATATATAATTTTAGACAAAATTGATTGTGATTTTAAACTTGCAATATGTTTTAAAAGTCCGTACTTAATCGAATAACACTCCTGAAAGGGTTATAGGTCAGTCAAAACTGGGTGTCAAGATTCTTAAATGTACACCTTCCTACTATATTCAAAACCCATTAGTTTCATAATTATGACGGGCATGTTGATCCCATAGCTCGAATCAAAAGATACTGCAATCAACTTAAGGGTGCAGGGGGTAATGAAGAACTACTCATGGTGTACTTTGGTGAGAGTCTGATTGGTGTTGCCTCAAAATGATTCATAGACCAAGAGATATCCCACCGGAACATATGTGATGATATGGCTCGTGATTTTGTTAGACAATTTGAGTAAAATCTCAACATAATGACAGATCATAATACACTCTCTAATATGAGAAAAAATCCAAATTGAAGTTTCAGAGAATATGCTATCAAATAGAGAGAATCAGCAGGTCAGGTCAAAACACCATTAGATGAACACGAATTGGTTGACATCTTACTAGAGGCTCAAGATCCTGACTACTCCCACCACCTAACAGCCGCAACCGAAAGACCATTTCACACATCAATCAAAATTGGAGAAATGGTCGAATACGGTCTCAAAATAGGAAGGATCATGAGCCATGCAACAATCAAAGCTACAACACAGGCCATTCAGGGTTGTTTAGGCAATTTTGGAAATCGTAAAAGGGAAGAGGAAGTTTCTTCGCTAGCGCCAAGGGATTCTCAAAGGAAGTTTGATCGTCCTTACCGTTTATTCAGGGACAATCTACCTATCCGTAGAATTACAACCCTTATGTCCCTCAATATTTAGTATCTCCATCTCTATATGCGGTTTTCAATGCTCAGTCGTATGTGCATCCTCCCAATAGCTCCCATCTTTTGGCCCCAACTTAAGAAAACCTTCACCTATAATGAACACCCTATTAGGTGCTCTACAACCCTCGTCATACGCAAAATTATGCTCAAGATCATGGACATAAAAGGAAGTTCACTCCATTGGGAGATTCATATCAAGCTTATTTCAAAATGAAGGAATATAGTATTGATTTAGTATCATTTAGGGCTCCTATACACAACATTGATAATTTTTGGACCTTGAAGGGGCGATAAAGTATCTAATCAATCACCTAGTGTTCATCGTGATGCATGATCAGAACACTCCCAATGTAACTACTAACCCACTTCTAGATTTAAAAGATTTTGTGGGTATGATCTGCGATGATTAAGAGTACAAACTCCTTGGGAAAATGGGAAAGTTCTTTGGGAAAATATGAGAAGAAGACAAGTAAATAAAGAGTTCAGAACTAGTTGAATCTTTGAGTGTGGAATATGTAGATCTTGATACCACAGTTCTGTGTGTCCCTGGAGTTTCAAATAGTATTGAAGTTTGATCAGGTATGCCGATGTTGTAAGTATCAACAGGATTCTCATTAACATAACAAGACCAATGTTTCATAGGAAAATTGAAAGAGATTATCTTTGTTATACCCGTCAAGCGACTCCCTGTGACTTATCCAAAGTTGTTCCTTGGAACTACAATAAGATTGTTGTGTGTTATCGAGGAAAGTAGTTTGTTGAAGAAGTTGATGAAGCAAGAAGTTTTACATGCCCTAGAATATGTTATTCTCCAAAAGAGTTAAGGAAAGGGAAAATGACGCAATATATCTATGTACCACTAAAGAAGGTTGTTACCAAGTATGAAGTAAAAGAGTTTCTAAGAAGATTAAGGTTCCAAATTACTCTATTGTGGAACAATTTAAGAAAACCCTTGCACCAAATTTCATTGTTGTCTCTACTCTTCCACTTAGAAGTACATTGTCGCATGTTGATTAAGATTCTCAATGAAACACATGTATCGAAGGAAAATACGGTAAATCAGATAGAGAAAATGTCTAACTGCATTTTCGAGTCAAACACCATCACTTTTAATGATGATGAGTTACCCACTAAAGAAGATGTATGCAATAGAGGTTTGCATCTTACATTGAAATGTTAAGAGCACTATGTAAATAACATCATTATAGATGGAGGATCCACATGGATCAAGCAGTCTCCATCAATTCTGCATCAAGTCATTAAGTTTGAATACGACCATCAAGAAATCATTGTGCATTGGGCAGATGATTTATCTATTTACACAGATCCATCCATTTCATACATCAAGGCAAAGGAGGCATGTGCTTCCATTTTTTAGCACTATTTTTAGGCCATATCAATCATGCGATTAAAACAAGGAGAACTCATGTTCTAACCATGTCTCTCTTCTTTCTCTGCAATCGTAGCAACGATAATGCTCAAATATAGTTATCAACGTGGTAAAATTTTGGGACTATATTTGTAAGGAAATCATGGATCCCGTAGCTCTTTTAGGAAACCAAGGCACATCAGGCCTCAAATACAAACAAATCAAGAGAAATGGAGATAAAGCTAAGAAACACAAACGAATAGATTGGGCACTACCATAATCGATTCCCCATATTTCTCATTTCTTTATCAACCATCAAGGTTAAGAAATTTAAGTTTCCCTTACTCATAAAGACATTGAAGAAGTTATTCAGGATCCTAGCCAATTGTTTTGTGAAGTAAACATGGTCCAATTTGGTAAAAATACAAGTCATACCGATGTGCATTCATGGGCTTAGGTCATGTTGAGCAAAACAATTGTAATGCCACTCATTTCCCCGAAAAGAAGAAGTCTTGGTAGTTTGATTTGCTACTTTTTTGTTTTTGTTATTGTTAGGGTTGTGATTCGGAAATTCGTAAGTGTTTTGTATTATGTATACCCTTCTATCCCTTTTAAATTTAAATATCACTGAAATTTCAGTTTCATAGTAAACTTTTGTCTTTTCTCCTCCCCTAATTCTTAGTCTCAATTTTAAGTTTTGTAAATGATGGCTTTGATAACATGATATGCATATGAAACTCACTCCCTGATCTCAAAGATTTGTTTATTATTGAATTAACGAATCAAGAGGTTGAATATGATGAAGAAAAGGGTTTTAGGGAAATTAATAAGGAACTAGAACAGTTTGAGCACAAACCAAAGCTTGATCTTAGTAAAACCAAGGAAATCAATTTGGAAAGTACTGAGGAAGTCAAAGGAATAAAAATATGCCTTCATGTAAAGCAAGAAATTAGGGATTCCATCATACAACTTTTGTTTGAATTTGGTTGTGCCCAAAAAGGATGGAAATACAGGAGTTTATGTTGACTATCGAATTTGAACAAAGATAGTCCAAAAGGCAACTTTCCCTTGCCTAGTAGTCACATTCTAATTAATAATCGTGTCAAACACGAAATTCAATATTTTGTAGAATTCTATGTGGAGGGGTATCATCAAACATTGATGGACAAAGATGACATTGAGAAAATAACTTTCACAATTCTATGGGGGACCTATTTCCATGTCATTTGGTCTTTAAAATGTTGGGGCCACTTAAATTAGGGGTATGACAACCCGTCTTCACGACATGATGCACAAAGAAATTTAATTATACGTCGATAACATAATCATCAAGTCTATCACAAGCTGACCATGTGCAAGATTAAAGAAAATTCTTTGAAAGAGTGCAAAGATATGATCTCAAGCTTTTTCTAGCAAAATGTTCATTTGGAAAGTTTTTGGGTTTTACTGTCAGTAAAAGGAGGACCAATTGGATCCTTCCATGATAAAAGTCATTCAAGATTTTTCACTCTAGATAAATAAGACTGAAGTCATGAGTATACTTGGTAAGTTAATCTACATAATCAGGTTATTGCTAAACCCACAACCTCTTGTGAACTCATTTTCAAACTTTTAAAAGAGGATGTTGCTAGAAAATTAACGGAGGATTGTCAACAAGCTTTAAAAAATATCAAGGACTATATGTCCAACGCTCTCGTATTGGTCCCTCCTGAACGTGATTGGACTCTTTTTCTATATCTTTATAACACCATGTATCCAAAAACAAACCTCAATGCAAATTTTGAAAAGTCGTAGGTGCAACCCACAGTTTCCACCCACGGACCGTAGGGTGACCAATGGCCCGTGCTTGTGGTTCGTGGTTCACATTTGTAACCCCTCCGCAAACTCAGCCCAAAAATCCCTTTAAGTGTTGACCAACGACAATACTATGACTCGTTAGCCAGCTACAACTTATGGTCTTACTCCATTGATCAGGCACCAAGAACCAGCCCCCATCGCGACTGATGGTTCACCAGCATGTACGGTCAATGCATCGGTGCTTGGTCAGTGTCGTCTGTCAGTTGATCATCGACAATAGTTAAGTTGGAGGTCTTTTGGTCTTTTGGTCTTTTTCTTCTTTTGGTCTTTTTCTTTTTTTGTTCGACCATTAATTTACATCTTTTAATGCATAAACTACATGGTTTTGGTTTGTTATAGCCTAGAAACCTAACTAAAAGATACCTAAGTCAAATTATTCATCAAAACTTATGAAGTTAGAACGTTAAGAGGACAAAGAAGTCAAGAACCCTAGTTGAAGAATGCAGTATGCTTTCTCTAGTTCCAGCCCTAAAATTAAAGACTTTTTTTGTGGAATTCGTCAAAGGTTTGTAGGTTTTGACTAGTTGGTTCCTTTCGCCCATTAGGTCACTAGAATTTTGTCAAATTCTTGATTCTCTACTATTAACTAGCCTTAGGGTTTCTAGAACTTCATCAAATTATCATTAATTAGTTATTTATGTGTTCCAAATCATATTATCTTGTAATTACTTGGTTTCTTCCAAGAATTCTAGAACACTAGCTATGTAGTTCTTTAATTCATAAATTACACATGTTAGGCCATATATTTTAGTTATTTCAAATATACATGCCTCAGTTTTTGAATGTGTCATTATCAGTTTAATAATGTTTCATTCTAAAATGTTAATATACAGTTATCCAGTATAACACAGTAATTAAGTCATAATATGTTAATCAATTGGGAGTAACATAATACAAAGTTAGACTAGGGTTAGTCACCCATATAGTCCTAGATTTACATGCCCCATAGGTTGTACGTCCGCTTTATGGGCATCATTTTAGTGATCACGCCAGCATGCCTCTACACCTTTTGTCGGGTATATAGGGTCCTCTTCATGGGGTGTATACATCAAACTCCTTATGTATCTCATGTACATAATTTTATGTCGATTATTATTATATCCTTTACAATTCAATCAGACTCTATGGCATTAACCATGTTATCAGTAGTTTCAGTATCCTAATCACGTTCAGATCATGTTCTTTCTTATATGTTTTAATTCACTTATGTTATTTTTTGGTTTTACTCTATCCCTCACGCTCAGTATCTTTCAAATATTGATGCATACTCTATGCTAGATCTTCTCATGATGTAGGTTCAGGTTCTCAACATCAAGATTATCCGTAGATCGGTTATCGATCTCTAGCTCAACAGCACCAGTGATAAGTCCTCATTCTCCAAGAACAATATTTGTATTATCATTTAAGTATTTCATTCTTTAGTTCAAGTTTTGCTAGACTTAGCTAGGAATTTCTAGTTAGTTAGAGGACATTTCGGACATAGTTATATTCAGCTTGGTATTTGAGTATGTTATCTCTTTTGTATCAGACTCTCAGATTTTCATTTATTAAGTTTTAGTATATTGTATCCCCACCATTTCAGATTTTTGCATGATTTAAGCTATACATCAGATTATTATTCTTAGTATGCTTGTGTTATGCCAACAGGGTTAGCTTGGCGTCACTCGTGATCCTAGGTCCCATGTACGTGACCAAGGGTAGCCTCGAGGTCTGATAAGCTTGGTATCAAAGCATAGGTCTAAGTGTTCTACAATGTCTGAAAGGCCGCACTAAGTAGAGTTCTTTTAATAGGAGTGTAGTGCGTACCATATCTAATGAGACGAAGACTACAAAGTGTTTTAGAAAAAAGATTCATAATTTTCTTGTCACTCTTATCATGCGTACAGTATAATGTTATTCCTCGTTCTAAATCAATATTCTACATTTTAGTGTGATCATGCCTCCTCATAAAGCTATCCATAGGAATATAAATGCCAGGAATGCTGACGCATCTCCTCCAAACCTATATTAGGAAGTTTCCAATGTTGAGTTTCAAACCGCAATTCAGATGTCGGCTCAGAGTGTGGCCAACAATAACAATTAACGAGTTCTAATTCTAGAAAATACTATTGTTGGGTCAGCTGCAGGTAGAGTGTGAGATTTTGTTAGGATGAATCCACGTAAGTTCTTAGTATTGTAGATTGGTGAGGATCCCCAAAACATCATAGATGATATGAAGAAGATCTTTGAAGTAATACAAGTTACTGGGAATGATCGTGTTTATTTAGCATCTTGAAAACTTAAAGATGTGGCTCATATGGTATACTCATTAGGAAGAGAACAAGGGTACATATGTAGATCCTATCACTTGGGATTACTATAGTTAAACTTTTCAGGACGAGTTCTTTCCAAAAGAACTAAGGGAGGAAAAACCTTAGAAGTTTATGAGTTTAAGCAAGGTAGCATTAAATTCCAAGAGTATGAACTGAATTTCACCTAACTCTCTAGGTATTCTTCTCATATGGTTGCTGATTCCAAGGCTCGGATGAATAAGTTTTTATATGGAGTGTCAGACTTGGTGAAAATAAGTGTAGGAATACTATGTTGCTGGAAAATATAAATAGTTGTAGGCTCATGACTCATGCTCAGTAGGTTGAGGGAGATAATCTTAGGGAACATGCTAAGGAGAACAAGAAAGCTATTTTTGGGAACTGTGAGTACTCCTAATATAAAATGGGGGGTTGAAATGGCTCGCAAGGTCAGCTCAAATTTTCAGCCCCAACCCTTCATCAGTAAGTGTGTCACATTCGGGAATTATTCCTTAGACGTAATCGGCGTCGTCGTCCTCGGAGAGGACTAGGACTAGCCTCTTAGCACTCATCATTACATTCATAGGTTAAAAATTCAGAAAATTTAAAACTTTCATCAGCACTACTTCATGAGGTTTACTTAGACCTCTCGCTTACACATAATATATTTACATTGAGTATACATAGACTTTTCCTATAAGAAGATTACATAATCTTCTACTTTTATGGAACATGTATATAAAAGATGCATAACATAGTCTTAAAAGGGATGTCTCATATTAACCATCTAAACAGAGTCAAACCTACATGGAGATAAGCCTTTACACAATTTAGAAATGCCACTAAGGGCTTACAACAATATCTTGAAACAACGTGAATGAAATGATTATCTTTAGACTATAACAAAAAACTAAACCTAGAGTAATAACAAGGAATCATCCTCGAAATATGAGGACATACCCACACTTGGAGAAATGATCCAAGCCTTCCTTCAAAGTCGTCACGAACCCTTCAACGACCGGAACCTAAAATGTGGGGGGAAAGGGGAGAAATGGAGTTAGCACATCACTTGTACTAAGTATGGAATCATATGCATATAGAACATAAAAATAATGCTAAAAAGGGACATTTCATTAAAGCATGCTAATTTACTTTGAAAATACATTATGCACCTTCAAGAACCAATACAAGTCAACAAACACATATTCCTTAAGTTAAGACCAAGTACATCACAAGATCAACAATACCAAGTCTTGTCAAGTCAACATGCATATCCACATAATTGAGCACATAATCACGACAACTCTATCATCAAGTTATATTATCAACAAGCATGTATAAGAGTTCATAACATCATAACTTAAGCAAGACCATAACCCATACACCCCTATTAAGTCCACTAGTGCAATGACCAAGTAATACCCATAACCTCACACAACCAAGTAAACTCCATAATAACTATAAGTAATGCCCAACATTACATAATATATCATCAAGAGTAAAAATCATCATAATTTAGCAATAGAGTTCAACTACATGTTCATAAATGAAACAAATATCACATAGTTTCATTAAAATGTAAGATCAACATATAAATATCATTTACATTTATAAGCATATAAGCACATAAGGACATCCTTCTAAGACTTCCCTCAAGGCTAACTAGTGCAATGTATAGGTAGAGTCTCATACCCCTACCTAGACTAAGTCAAACCCTTCAGGTCATCCTAGTTAGAGTTCACTTTATTACTTCGTTTTAACTTTGGTAACATCTTGCCTTAACTGACATATAATGAATGAGCTAATGTGGAATCCAGTGTCATGTAATACTACACTGAAAAAAGGTGGACTACTTGTCAAGATAATGAAAAACATGAACATAGCATCTATGTGGATCCACTAGCTAGTATTCCTATGGGGGAAACATAATTCAAGAACTAGGAGATGTAGTTGGTACCCTCTGCTACATGCATTATAGTCTCCAATCTGATGAGTACAATAGTGAACCTACCTTCCCTATGTGTGAAAGGACACCCCTCACTTTTAGTTCACTAGGTGCTAAGCTAGAGTCCCTTTTGAAATGTCTTTCATTAATAATTATAACTTAGTTTAGGTCATAGGGGTGTACCCCTTATATAGTAATAGACATAGATCAGTAGGAATTGCATGAATATGTCCTTTCAATACAATTTACACATGTGAGGTTAGCACATTTACATCACCATATCATAATAAGGCACAAAGGAAATTCATCACCAACCTTATATCATTAAATCATAGCCAAAAACTCACAAGAGATAAATCAAGAAATTTCAATTCAACATCTTAAAAAATCTAATCAATCTCATAATAAGGTATACTTCAATATAACTTTATCACTAAATACAAGTAATCACAATTTAAGTTGAGTTTACAAGACTTACCCCAATCTCCTTCACAATCCATCATCCAAGATTTTACTATCAACCATACAATTAAACCCAATAATGGGTGTAATATTATCACACACTATGAATTAACACAATAATGAAGTCAATTGAATATCTACACATCAATTCGTCACTAGTTCATAGCCTAGGGTTAGGGACTTGGTTAAATTTCATGATCTAAGATACCAAACTAGGTTAAATCATCAAGAAATATCATAATTGAATCACAATACATAATAATCTAAGTATAATAATCAAAATAAACCATAAAAAATACAATTTATAAGATCAAATTCGTAATAGAAGAAAACCCACTTGAAACTCATCTTCTTGAAATCAATTTAGAGGAACCCTTTGGGGAAAAGAATCCCAAAGGTGAAAGGATACCATACCTTGTTAATTGATGATTAATGATGGATAAAAATAGTATTATTGCTTCCCTATAACCCACCTTTGCTTGGTCTTCTATGGATTTTCTTTGGGAAAGAGAAAGTAGTGAGAAGGAAGAGCAATTGGGTTTTAGGAATTATGAGAGTTGGGATTAGTATAATTAGGTTTGGGTCTTTAAATAAGTCATTAAACACCTAAATAATTAAATAAACACCTAATTAATTAATTGAATTAACTTTAAAAATGGCAGAAAAACAGTGACCTGACCTATGAGACCCCGACCTATGAGTCGTAGGTCAGTCGACGGATAGTGTACCTTCCGTGCTGCACATTTGTCATTTTGTTCAGAGACTTGAAAAAATGACCCCTTACTAAAAATAGATAAGTGACCATGGATTGTGGCAATCGACGCCCCGTCAATTGGACTTCACCTCGTCCCCTGCAAGTCGTTGGTGGCTACTGTCCAAGATAGCTTTTAGCCACAATGCAAGGGGTCCTCCTCAAGGACCCTTTGGTTGGTCCTTGGGGAGTCGTAACTGGAGGATTCAAATATAAACCAACTCTTATAATTATTATACACTTTAATACCATATATCATTGAATTCCAACTCCTAAAACCTTGTCAAAGAGGCTAAGGCATGCTAGCACCTCTTGCACTAGTCTCTAGACGTCATGCACGTTCCTTGACGTTTTGACTCTAAAACTTCTTAATTGACTTATAAACATTATTATTAACCTTAAAACAATTTTTCACATTTATACACTCATGTGAGGCTCTAGATTAGGCTTTAGACTTTCAGAGTATTACAAAGTGTTCCATCCTTCAAGTTCACACAAGATTAGAAAGGTAAGGCATCAGCCTCTAAGTTTCAGGGGAGATAACCAGGTACCAAAACCTATCAAACTTGTCCTATGTATGGTAATATTCATACAGGTGAGTTCCTCATAGGGAATTAAAGATGCTTTAGGTGTGGTCAGTCTGGTCACATATTAAGGGATTATCCTTCTAAACATGGTCAAAGGGGTAATAATGGGAGAGCTCAATCTACAACTTCAGCCAAGCCAATAGGTCACCTGACTCAATAGGGTAACTTATCTAGTATAGGTGATGGTTACTGCTAAAATAGAGTCTATTTTCTTCAGGGTCACCGGGATTAGGATGATTCTCCTGATTTTGTCATTGTACATTACGAGTCTTTAATCTTGATGTTTATGCTTTGGTAGATCTAGGGGATACTCTTTACTTTTTAACTTCTTATATAGCAGTCAGTTTGATGTTAGTCCATAAAATCTCTCAGAACCCTTCTTAGTCTCTACTCCAGTCGATGACCGAGTTATAGCTAGGTGGATGTACAGAAATAAACCTGTCAGAATCTCTCAGAAAGTCACCTCATATGATTTTGTAGATTTAGAAATGGTACACTTCAATGTCATTATAAGCATGAATTGGTTACATTCCTGTTATATCTCAGTCGATTGTAGAACTATAATTGTTCATTTTCTGTTTCCATATGAACCAATCTTAGAATTTAAAGGTAGTAGCTTAGCACCTATAGGTCGATTCATTTCTCACCTTAAGTCTAGAAAGATGATTTCTAAGGGGTATCTCTATAAAATAGTTCAGGTTTAATGATTCAATCTCTGCAACCCCAGCTCTTGAGTCAGTTCCAGTAGTCAATAAGTTCCCTAAAGTATTTCCAGAAGATTATCCCAAAATTCCCCCCAAAAGGGAAATTGACTTGTGAATAATATCATTCTAGATACCTAGCCTATATATATTCCTCCTTACAGAATGACTCTAGCTAAGCTTAAAGAATTGAAAGACAAGTTGAAAGACCTTTTAGATAAGGGCTTTATCAAACATAATTTTTCTCCATAGGGTGCACCACTGTTGTTCGTGAAGAAGAAAGATGGTTCTTTTAGAATATGAATTGATTATACGCAATTGAAAAAGGTCACAATCAAGAATAAGTATTCCATCCCCAAGATTAATGACTTATTTTATCAACTCCAGGCTTCTAGTCATTTCTCAAAGATAGACCTCAGATCAGGTTATCATCAACCTAGAGTCAGACACAGTGACATCTCCGAGAGAGCCTTTAAAACTTGGTATGGTAATTATGAATTTGTACTTATGTAATTTTGACTAACCAATGCTCCTTTTGCTTTCATGGACTTGATGAACAGTGTACAAGAAGTACTTGGACTTGTTCGATATAGTCTCTATTGATGATTTCCTCATTTACTCTAGGATTGAAGAAGAACATACAAATCATTTGAGGGTTGTTTTGCAAACTCTCAAAGACAAGTCATTTAAGGGTTGTTCTGCAAACTCTCAAAGATCACCTATTATTCGCTTTTTAGCAAATGTGAGTTTTGGTTGCAATCTGTTACTTTTCTAGGTCACATTTTTTCTAGCAAAGGGATTCGAGTGGATTTTAAGAAAATAGAAGCAGTAAAACAATTCCCCGTACCTACCTCTCCTATAAATATCAAAAGTTTCTTAGGTCTAGTAAGTTATTGCAGAAGGTTCATGGAAGGATTTTCATCCATAGCCTCTCGAGTGACTAAGTTGACTCAGAAAGGGTCAAGTTTCAATGATCAGATGATTGTGAGAAGATATTTGCAGAACTGCAAAGCTAGGTTAACTCCTATTTTGACTCTAGCAGAGGGTTCAGATGGTTATGTTGTCTTTTGTAATGCCTCTTGAGTCGGCCTAGGTTGTGTGTTGATGTAGAGAGGTAAGGTTATATCTTATTCTTTTAGAAAACTTAAGGTGCATGAGAAGAACTATCCAACTCATGAATTAGAGCTTGCAGTAATGGTGTTTTCAATAAAGATTTGGAGACGCTACTTGTATGGTGTTCACGTAGATGTGTTCACAGGCAATAAGAGCCTTCAATATGTGTTCACCCATAAAGAGTTGAATCTTCTCCCCAGAAGATGGCTTAAATTCGTTAAGGACTATGATATGAGTGTGCATTACCATTCTGGAAAGACAATGTAGTGACAAATGCTCTTAACAGACTACATATAGGTAGTGTAGCACATGCTCAGGAAAAACAAAAAGAGGTAGTGAAGGATATTCACAAGATTTATCACTTAGGAGTTCCCCTTATTAGCATATTAGATAGTGGTGTAACAGTTCATAATGGGTCAGAATTTTCTTTGGTAGGGGAGGTTAAGGAAAAGAAGATAGTGGTTTGATATTAATTGAACTAAAAGATGCAATCCATCAACAGAGGTTTGAGGTTTTCTCCCGAGGGAGAGATGGTGCACTTCGCTATCAGGGTCTTTATATGTTCCTAAGGTGAACGAGTTAACACAACAGGAACCACTAAGATATACTGTGATCTGTGGGAATTGTGTTGGTGGAATTGTGTGAAAAGGGATATAGCGGATTTTGTGGCTAATTTTCCCAGTTGTCTCTAAGTCAAGATGGAACTTAACAAATTAGTAGGAATGACTCAAGAGATAGAAATTCTTACTTGGAAATGGAAGGTGATCAACATAGATTTCAACACAGGTTTACCTCATACTCGCAAACAACAGGACTCCATTTGGGTGATAGTGGATACAGTTACTAATTCTTCATACTTTTTGACGGTTAAGACTACAGACTCCGCGGAGGACTGTACCAAGTTTACATTAAACATGGGGTTTCTTTGTCTATCACTTAGATAGAGGTCGTGAGTTTAACTCTCATTCCTAGAAGTCATTTCAAAAGGGTCTTGGTACTCACGTAAGCCTAGCACAGTATTTCATACGCAGACAAGATGGTCAGGAAGAGCGTGCTATTCGAATCTTAGAGACATGTTGAGGTCTTGTGTGATTGATTTCAAGGGTAGTTGGGATGATCACCTTCCGCTTATTAAGTTTTAAATAGGGAAGCAGCTTTCATAGAACAAGATTCATTTCATGATGCGATGGAAAAAGTGCAACTTATCAGAGATAGACTTAAGACAGCCCAGAGTCACCAGAATTTTATGTAGATGAAAGGAAAAGGGAAATAGAGTTCCAAGTTGATCATTGTGTGTTCCTAAAAGTATCACCGATGAAAGGGGTGATAAGATTAGGAAAGAAAGGAAAAATCAGTCCTATATATGTAGGACCTTAAACATATTCTAAAAAGCATTGGAAAAATGGCTTAGGAGTTAGCGTTGCCAGCAAAACTAGAAGTAATGCATCCGGTCTTTAACATTTCACTACTAAAAATGTGTGTGGGTGAACCAACATTTGTAGTGACATTTGAGATTATGGCTGTGAAAGATAGTATTTCTTATGAGGATGTACCAATTAAGATTCTTGATCATCAGGTTTGAAGGTTGAGGAAAGTCACGGTTTTTTGGAGGAGTAAGTTTATAGAGGGAGCTACTTGGGAAACAATTGCAGCCATTAAGGGAAAGTATCCTCACCTTTTTCCTTCTGATTCCACTCAAGCTTGAGGTATTAGTTCCTCTTCAGTTTTTCACTCACTCTTTGTAATACGATCCTTCAGTTGTTCGTATATTTTCCAGAATACAAGCTTGTTCTCAAAACGTAGTTCGTTCTAAAATCAGACTTAGAAATTTTTTGGTAAGGTTGCAGCTCTTTCCCTCCATTTCAGCTAGTTCAGTTTTCATTCGAGGATGAATGTTCCCAAGTGTAACGACCCGTTTAGTCATTTTGAGCAACAGACTTCAATTCTGGAAAAACTGGCAGAAGCGACGGACCCCACGACGGAACGTCATGGGCACGACGGACCGTCGAGGGGGTCTCGTCCCAAAATACTTAGAAAATCTGAAATTGGGTACTGGAAATCAACTCTCTGAACTTTGTGACGGAATGGTAGGACGGACCGTCACAGACCCTTGGTGGAAATTTGGGTCTCTGAACTCTGCGACGACCTGCAGGACGGACCGTCGCAGGCACGACGGCCCGTCACAGGTTGCACAAATCCCAGGCAGAGTCGGATTTCTGGTGAAGTTTTAAGGGACGTTTTTGGACTATTCTTTCCTTAATTATAGACTTCGTGGGTTTATATTAATAACTCAAATTCTTGATGGTTAAAAGAGGTAACCCTAAGTTAATTAGTGGGGTATTATTGCCATCTTTTATTCTTAATTATATACTAATTAGGGTAAAAGAGAGAGGGTTTGAATAAGAAAATAGAAAGAACAAGAAGGGAGAGAGAGAAACGATCGAGAAGAGGAGGAAAACACCAAGCTTTGAGGATTAACTTGCTTGATTTCAATTCTTCGGTGGAGGTAGGTTATGGTTTTCATGCTTTCATAGTAAACTCTTAATAGAGAATGATATGTATTGGTAGCACTGTAAACCCTACTATATGCTTAATTGTATGTTTGCATGAATATGATTATGTGATTGTGATAAGATAAGCATGATCAAAAATATTGAATCCCAAATCTTGAAAAGAAGCTTTAATATACATTATTAATGATGATGCCTTGGTATAGAAGAAGGCTTGATGAATTAAAGTAATGGGATTGAGGATGCCTTGGTATAGAGAAGGCTTGATGATTTACAGAATGATATTAGTGGATCGGAGTGTCACGTTCCGACACATAGATTTAGTGGATCGGAGTGTCACGTTCCGACACATAGATTTAGTGGATCGAAGTGTCACGTTCCGACACATGTAGGGGATCGGAGTGTCACGTTCCGACACATGTAGGGGATCGGAGTGTCACGTTCCGACACATGTAGGGGATCGGAGTGTCACGTTCCGACACATAGAATTAGGGGATCGGAGTGTCACAAACCGACACAAGAGGAGGAAAGATAATGAATCTTGAAAGATGTTAATATACTCAATCTAACGAACATGATTCCCAAATGAGTATGGTATTGGGGCTTGAGTCCTCATGTGTGAATTTGATGGTACTTATTGATGATTATAGTACTTGTTGTTGTTACATGTTGAGTTTTATAGTTGATTTATGATAATACTTGATATATATTGTTCCCTATTTTGAGTTGGCCGATGATATCTACTCAGTACCCGTGTTTTGTACTGACCCCTACTTTTATTGTTTTCTTCTTGTTTAATTGTGGAGTGCAGCAAACGTGCCGTCATCCTCGACTCAACAGTAATTCAAGCCAGTCTTCGTCACACCGGATCTTCAGGGTGAGCTAACGCTTCTAGCTTGGACTGGATCTCCTCCGTCATGTCTTGATGCCTTGAACCTCCGGCACGGACTAGCTTCTTATGTATTTTTTAGCTTTTAGAATACTCTTAGTTTAGTCATTTGATTGTAGATGTTCTTGTGATGATGACTTCCAGATTTTGGGGATGATAATAATAGTTCTGAATTGTTTTATTAATGAGTTTAAGTCTTCCGCATTACTTTCTGTTGATATCCATTGAAATGTTAAGGTTTAGATTGGTTGGTTCGCTCACATAGGAGGGTAAGTGTGGGTGCCAGTCGCAACCCGGTTTGGGTCGTGACACCAAGGGGGAGATATTTTAACACCTCATATATGAAAATGGACCTCAATTCATATTTCCAAAAATTACTGGTCTAACCCACGATTGCCACTTACGGACCGTGCTTGTGGTCCGTGGTTCACATCTTCAAATCCACCCTAAACTCAGCCAAAAATCCCTCTAAGTACTGACCCACGGCCAGACCTAAGACCCGTAGGCTAGGACAGGTTTGTGGTCATAGCTTGTGGATCATTCCCCCCAGAAACCCACCCCCAGTCATAACTATGATTCACCAGCCGGACCCTCAGTCCATCGACGGTAAGTCAATGTTGTCCGTCGGTCACTCGAATAGTAGTTAAGTCGGGGGTCTTTTTGTCTTTTTTTATTGCAACCCTAAATTATGTTATTTAACCCCTAAACTATGTGGTTATAGTTAGATTTATCCTAGAAACATAACTAAAACTTACCTAAGTCAAATCATTTACCAAAACATAGAAAGTTAAAACACTAAGAGGAGAAAGAAATCAAGAATCCTAGTTGAAGAATGCAACAAGTCGCTTCCGGTTCCAACCTTGAAATCAATGGATTTAACCGTGGAGTTTTTCACCAAGTATGTGGGATTTCACTAGTGAGTTTCTTTCGCCCATTAGGTCTCTAGAATTTAGTCAGATTCTTGATTCCCTACTGTTAACTAGCCATATGGTTTTTAGAACTTCAACAGATTATTATGAATTAGTTATTTAAATGTTTCAAATCAAATTATCATGTTATTACTTGGATTCTCTCATTATTTTCACAACCCTACTAATGTAGTTCTTTAGTTCTTGAACTATGCATGCTAGCACAAATATTTCAGTTATTTCCGATATACATGCCTCAGTATTTAAATGTGTCATTATCAATTTAATAATGTTGCGTTCGCAGTTTGCATGTTAGTCATAATATTTTAATCACTTAATCAATTGGGAGTAACATAATCATAAGATCGACTAGGGTTATTCACCCATATAGTCCTAGAACTATGTTCCCTGATGTTGTAAGTCCTCTCTGTGGGCATCATTTTAGTGATTACACCAGCATGCCTCTATACATTTGGCCAGGTATATTGGATCCTCTTGATGGGGCATATACATTGTACTCTACATTTAGCTCATGTTGTTTTAAGTAGCTCTCTTACAGTTCAGTCAGAATCTATTGCATTGACCATGATATTAGTATAGTTATAGTATTTCATTTTATAAAATTGGTTGTTGTATTCAGTTTAGTCATGTAGAGTAGTTTTTGTATCCTTATCTTGTTAAGATCATGTTATTGCTTATATCCTTTGATTTAGTTATATTATTGTTTAGTTTTACCCTATCGCTCATGCTCGATATCTTTCAAGTACTAACGCATACTATGCACTATATTTTCTCGTGATATAGGTCCAGGTGCTCACCATCTAGATCACACATAGATAGGTTCCCGATCTCCAGCTCAGCACCACCAGTTGTGAGACCTTATTCTATAAGAACAATATTTAACTTATCATTTCATTATTTCAATCTTTATATCACGATCCGAGAAAACACCCTAGAAGAAATGGTATATCTCAAATTGTGGCGTGGCTTACTTGACCTCTCGAGGGTCCCTTTGACATCATTCATTGCATATATGTATGAAAAGTAGTCCTGAATTAAAACATTTCACACGAAATAATAAAAATTCGAAATATCTTTCATAGAACATCGTAAGGAAAGTCTAAGTCTCAAAGTCGCCATCTTAGACACACGAATATCATAGGAAACGACCCATACATCTAAATATATATTTAGCTAAGTTTATTACAATACTTTCAACAAGAAAACTAAACATAATGATCTCCTCAAATCTATTAAGGACACACCCAACTTTGTTTGAATGAATACTAATCCAAGCTTCCACTTCAAAGACTCCTCTCAAATTCCACCTGCACCTTTAGAGATAAACAAAATATATGGAATTAGTACATTATAATGCACTAAGTATGGTGTAATTCAATTAAAATCATTATAAAAGGACATTTGTATAATACACGCTCTTTTTGAGTAAAAATTCATAAGACAAGTATGAAAGACCACATTTAACAACAACTTCTCATATAAGTCACTCTCCACAATATAATATCAAGATCACTTTAAAACACAATAACATGAGACCATTTTACCAAAGGTTATTCTAACGCTCACTTGAGTGAGTTATGAAGCAAACACCCACACAACCCCTTCAAACACTAAAGTGTTCCTTTAGACTACCTAAGATGAGATTATTCCCATTTCATACATTTAACTACCTACCTAGAATAAGTCTAAGACTCACCTAAGTTAGACTTAAAGAGACCGTCCATACACCCACTCAAAGCTTACCTAAGAAATCCTTAAAGCTACTCTAGATAAGTACCTTTTCTTTAACATACCATTAACTTAAGTCACTATATTCATTTATCCGTTTAAAATACATTCAACAATTAATAACTTTCATATTATGGTCTTGGAGAAGACCTAGGGAACCTACATACTAACATCTGCAAATCCTACTCGTGCAATATCTAGATAGCATCCTATTTCACTACCTAAACTTCATATAACTCATCTAACACTAGAATGTATCCCACATGATGAGAATAGGCAATAAGTGACATAGACCATACTAGCTGGGCATGGAATCTGGAGTCAAACCTACTCCGATGGAGCGTGTTCTACTTGCCAAGGGTAGAACTAGGAGATATCCCATGTAGGCACATGGTTAAGGAATATCAAGGATTTATTAGTGCTTTAATCTCCTCTTAAATAGATCCACTCCCCAAGCATACTCAATTGGTTCTAACCTTTTCTCTCATAGATTAATTCAATAAAGGAGCAAGTGAAGAGGTACCATATTTTAGTCATAACAAAATCATAGTACACCTTACTAAAGAGGGTCCACAAGGGCTGCCTTACAATAGTTACTAAGACAGCTAATGACTTTCCAAAGTATGATTTCATGATGTTTGAGCCAACCACCCCAAAATCCATCATTCACACAAGAAGGATACCATTACGACTTTCACTTCAAGGATATCATAACCTTCCATCTTGGTTAAAGGTTCCACATAAATTATCCTCTTAAGTATGTTTAAGATGATATTTCATTCATACATATTCATTCATAAAAAACGTGATTTAGCCTCCTAAGTCAAGAGCCATATCCATATTTCATGTCTCAAGTAGAGGGACATAGGTCTAACACAACAAGACACAAACATAGTTCATCTTATCACATATAGCATAACTTTCATGTAAAACATAGGGATAACAAAGTATAATTACAAGTCACCCTACACACATCTATAGAAACACCACTTTATTCCACCACAAGACTCATATAGTCAACTACGAAGATTCACACTCCATCATCAAGTATAACCTATCATAATCACCTATAATCACTTTGAAGTACACATAATTTGACTTCACATATATACATAATCCGTATAAACCTTCAAAATGATCACATATCCAAGTTATGACATGACAAGATCATAGTTCATGTATTAATGTCGATGGGGGCACATCCTTTCACAAGTCATATAGTAATGCCTTACGAGGCAAGATTCTTAACTAGTATGACACATAAGCACCATAAGTGGACATACCAAACATCACAACTAAAACAGCAATACTACACAACATAGAGAACGTTAGGTCAACATACTACCATTTTACCCACAACAACTCCAATCCATAGCCAAATCAACCAATTCAATCCATAAAGGCGCTTAGCAATAGCCATGATCACCAATTCAAGCTAATATTCACAATATAGAATGATCCAAGATAGTACAATATGAATTTCATCAATTTAGGACAGCCTTCAAACAATTCTATAATGCTTCTTACATAATTCAATAGTCCAAAGTAAACGACACAAGAACTCATTACAATATAGACATGATCAAATCACCCATAAAATAGTCAAAATAAGGATTTAATGATTTGTAAGGGTTCATAGGAATTTTGATCTAAAATAATTCACTAACCTTAATTCAATTATGAATCATTAATTCAAAACATTTTATACAAGAACCCATGGCTAGATATCAAAATAGCAAAATTTATCTTTTGAGAAGATCTTATAGATCATTTTGAAGATTGGCTCAAGAAAGAAGATTCAAGGATGAAAACCATACCTTAATGAAGATTATCCACAAAATTGAGAGAAAATTGATGGAGAAATAAACCTCCAATCTCCCTTCAAGCTTCAATGGTGTTCTAGGGAGTTTTTTTTATTAATTTTAATGATCCTTGGAGGTGTCAGGGGCTTAGAAACCCCCCTAGACCTTAACATTAATAAATTAGTAAAAGTACAAATACGGGGACGTAAATCCTTACCTCCGAACCTATGGTGGGTCTGCAGTCAACCTTCCAAAAAGGATAGTCAACGCATCCCTTACAAAAAAAAGAGATGAAGCCAAGAAACTAAGTATCTACAAGAGAGGACTCCTCTCGATACAAAGAAACTATGAAACATAAACAAGCTTACAAGTCAAAAGGAAAATAAAGATTATCTAAGTGAAGATGAGGAAGAAAAAAACAAAGGTGAACCTATAATCTTTTTTTAGACAATCAACTGAAGGATTGATACCATCCAGAAGTTAGAACAGCTTCAAGGTGGTTGTTTGATCCTTTTCAACTTCTTTTTTCAGAAATTATAGACTCCCATTTTCTCTAGCACATAGTTGCCTTTAACTATAATTGGTAACTATTGGAAGGTGTTATAATGTTGTACAACATCTGACTTGTGACTTCTTTTGGAAAACAAATCAGTTGTAATGTTTGATTCTCTGAAAATGTGAATACAGCTGAAAAAATCCAATTGCCTGATGAGATTGGTGAGGTCCTTAACACACTGCCGCAACTGACAGGGAGGTTTGATGGTTTGAGAGTGTGAGTGAACCGTTTCGTGAGTAATTGAGAATCAACTTCTAGAACAATCCTTCCATACCCATGTTGCACACACCACTCAATGACATGCACTGCTGCTAGAGTTTCTGATGAGTACCATCTCCAACGAAACTAGTGAAAGCATACACAAAACTGCCTGTGGGATCTCTCAGAATACCCCGTCCCCCAATTTTTCCTGGGTTATTGAGGGCATTTCCATCAGTATTGAGTTTCAAAGTGTTGGCATAAGGAGTATCCCACCTTACTTGCCAAATTTATTTCATGCTTGCACAACTCAATGGTTCTGATCATTTCATGCCAAGTGTGAGGCCAATGAATATAAGGATAAGCAGTTGTGATTAGATGCTTGAGATCCTTATTAATAAAAAACTTGACTCTAGTAGTGTTAGAAGGATTGCTCTCATATTTTTCCCCACATCTATTCTTCAATAAATTCCAAGAGATAATTATGGGGGATGCTTGGAAGAGGAGTTTCTGCGCATCATTTTTGGTTTATTTTCCCGACCAGTTGTTAATAAGGTCTCTTAAGTACACCTGATCATGAGTGATATCACAAGGGGTAGAGAAGTGCTTCCATATATAGTTAGAAAAATTTCCATTGACAAAATATGATTGATCTCATCATTTCCATGTCTATTGCGACAAGAACAGTGAGCTGGTGCACCTCCAAAAGTTGCAATTTATGCATTAATTGGAATCTTAAGCCTCAAATCTCTGCACAAAATGAAGAATATTTTAATGGAATGTGTTTGTGTCATATATACTTACTAAGGGTACTGCCGCAGATTCTCCTGGCTAAATTACATGAGAAAACTCCATTCTCATTGGATTTCCACACTAGTGTATCACCTATCCCCGACTGAACATGAAATTTGTAACTCAGAATCTTAGGGATTAGAAGAGAGGGTACTTCCTGCCTTAGAAGTATCTCATACCAGCTTCCATTTGCTAGATAATAAGACACTAGTGTGTTATTGAGGCTTGTAATATTTTTACAGTGTTGTGTTAATTGCCCTTCACCCAACCTGTCATTTCATCAACAAAGGTTGTTACCAGAATAAATTTTCCAAGTAATGTGAGGTTCAATAACAGTTTTGTTTTTCATCATATATTTCCAAAAAAGTGATTGTTCAGTATCTTATTTTTTGGGAATTGTATTCGCCCTTTGACAATATTTGGCACTCAAAAACTGACTACAAAGATAAATCTTAGTTCTAAAGTCCACCATTGCTTAAATTGCATTGCAGTACAAATATCTTCAAGCATCCTAACCCCAATGCCTCCTCCTCATACGGAAGCTTAAAGTTTCCCAAGACGCCCAATGATATTTCTTTTTCTCCTCATCCCAACCCAAAAAAGTCAGTTGTAACTCTCTTAATGTATTTAAGATTAGTTTTTGGAAGATAAATTGAAGACATTATGTGAATAGGAATGGATTGAATAACATGCTTGATCAAAATGACTTTTAACCCAAAACTCAAAATCCTAGATTGGCATCCACTAGTTCTTTTCACCACTTTACTAGGTCAGGTTAATAAATGATTCTTTGTCGCCATATGTAAAGAGGACAACCCAAGTATGTTATGGGGATATCTTTCTAAGAGAAACCAATGATATATTTTATCATGTTTTTAGTTTCGGAGAATAATTGGATGGGAGTTTAAATAGATTTTTTCCTTGTTGATACACCGATAAGAGACAGTCTCATAAGTTCTAAGAGTCTTCATAATGAGTTGTAGGGACCTTCTTGTTGTAGAAGTAAAAATGATAACATCATCAACAAAACAAAATTGGTTAATTTCGGCCCCCTAATCTCTATTTGGAAACCTTTATAATTCTGATCATAATGGAGGAGATTAAGCATTCTGAAAAGTACCTCAACAACTAAAATAAATAGGGCTAGGTATAGTTGATGGGGTTTTGATTTTGAATAATGACTTGGCTAAGTGTTCTAGACTTATAAAACTACTTTAAACACCCAAAAATCCCTTAAATAACCTCCAAACCCTATTTAGAACATTAGGTGAATTTCTTAAACCACCCCTTACCTGTCTGAGATGCTGCAGGTTAATTGCAGACCCATCGATAAGGCCACCTATCCTCCATAATTTGGATGATGAGCCATACTGGTGTGGCATCATTTTGGTCAGATACCCTACAAATGCAGTCTTTAGCTCCCACACTAAGTATGGGCAATGACCCCCAAACGACGAGGCATCGTTGCATTGATGGGGCGTCGGTTACTATCGTTGGCAGATATTGTATATTAGTAATTATTGCTCACAAGTTGGTTCCTCCTCAAGGACCCTTTATTTAGTCCTTGGGGAGTCGGGCCAAACGTTTACAACTCAAATGTCATCATATACAAGTTATGAAACTCTCACATCATTTTTAACCAAAATAAACACGTAAAACATGCAAAGGCACACTGAAAAATGCAAGCATGTCTCAAGGCAAATCTTTCGAACGTCATGAACATTCTAGGATATTTGACCTCCAAACATCACCAAACTTTAGACACTTCCTCAAAGCATCATTATAAACCATTTTAGGACTTTAAATCCTCAAGAAACACATGTTAGGCTCTAGATTCACTTAAGTCATTTTAGAATTGTTACATTCTCCCCCAATTGGATAACATTCGTCCTTGAATGACACTTGTTTATTTTTAGGAACTTTAAAGAGATAAGAAACTCAATACTAGTAATACATAACCATATTGTAACACCTCTAAAATAACATACGTGAGACTAGATCCTAACATGTGTGTCATGAGGTTTTAAAGTCCTAAAATGGTTTATAATGATGTTTATAGGCAGTGTCTAAAGTTTTGTGATGTTTGGAGGTCAAATGTCCAAGAACATCCATAACATTCGAAAGATATGTCTTGAGACGTGCTTGTACGTTTAGGTGTGCCTTTACATGTTTTACGTGTTCGTTTTGGTTGAAATTGATGTGAGGGTTTCCTAACATGTGTATGAGTATATTTGGGTTAAAAATGTCCGGGCAGAACTCCCTAAGGACCAATGAAAGGTTATTTGAGGAAGACCTAACTTTGGAGAAGAAGCTATCAAAAACAGCCTCACCTACGGAAGGCAATTGATGCCCAGTAGATCAGTCAACAACTCGTAGGTGGAGGGAGTAGATGGGTACTTGTTATAGGGAGATTAAGCTCCCATTTATGAGTCTTTTAACCAATCCACGGTTGCTAGCACGGCCCGTTGATGGGTCGACGCCTCGTAGGTGTGGCCATCATTTTGGAGACCTACAGTTTTCTGCATGGTCTCGGCCAAACCAAGGTGTTTTGGAAATTTCACCTAGCCTTTCTAAAATTAGTTGGACGGTTTATTAAGGGTATTTTAGGTATTTTAAGTAGTTTTATACGTCTAGAACCCCTATTTAATTCATTATTCAAAATGAAAACCCCAAAGAAGAAACCTCTAGAACACCATTAAAGCTTGAAGGAGATTGGAGCTTGTGATTGATTTATCTATCAAGTCTTCTCAAATTTTGTGGTTTATCATAAATTAAGGTATGGTTTTCATCCTTGAATCTCTTTTATTCAAGGAGTCAATCTTCAAAGTGGTTTTCTAAGGCTTTCTCAAAATATGAACTTCTAAATTGTAATCTAGCAATGAGTTTTTGCATAAAATGTTTTGAATCAATGTAATATGATTGAATTGATTTTAAATTGATGATATTAGACTAAAAAATCTATGAACACATGAAAGACATGCAATCCTAATTTTGACTATTTTATGGGTGATTTGATCATGTCCCTATATTATTGAATTCTTGTATAGTTTGATTAGGTCTATTGAATTACGAAAGAATAATGCTATAATTGTAAGTATGATGTCCTAAATTGATAAATATATGTTGTAATATCTTGGACTCATTTTATATTGTAGTTACTGGATTGAATTGTTGACCATGGCTATTGGTAAGAGCCTTTGTATATTGAGTTGGTTGAATTGGCTATGGATTGGAGTTGTGAGATTGGAATGTTGGTATGTTGACCTAACCTTCTCTATATTATGTAGTATATGTCTTGAACTATGATGATGGTAATATGGTCCACTTATGGTGGCGGTTCTTATGTGCTATACTTGTGAATAATGTGGTCTCATAGCCATTACTTTATGAATTATGATATTATCATGTTATAACTTGAATATGTGAGTATTGTGAAGGGTTTGATGACTTATGTGTATATGTGAAGTCAAAGTTTGGGTTCTTCAAAGTGATTATATGTGATAATGATAGGCTATAATGATGCCTTATATGTGTATACTTGATGATGGAGTGTGAATCTTCCTAGTTGACTATATGAATCTTGTGATGGAATATAGCGGTGTTTCTATAAAAGTGTGTAGGTGACTTGCAAGTACATGGTGTTCATATGTATGTATTTACCGATCACAAGAGTCTTCAATATGTGTTCACTCAAAAGGATTTAAAATCTCCTCCAAAGAAGGTGATTGGAACTTTTGAAGGACTATGACATGAGTTCCCTTTACCACCCTAGCAAGGCCAACGTGGTTTCGGATGCTTTGAGTCAAATGTCCATGGTTAGTGTAGCTCATATCGAAGGAAATAAGAAATACCTAGTGAAAGATGTTCATAGGTTTGCCCGGTTGGGTGTTCCGTCAGAAGATTCTCCTATAGGGGGTTTCATGGTTCATCATAAATCCGAATCATCTTTAGTGGTTGAGGTGAAGTCTAAGAAACATCTTGATCTTGTTTTTATGGAGTTGAAGAAATCGATAAGTTCAATTAGTCATTCTCTAAAGGGGGGGATGGTGTACTTAGGTACCAAGGTAGATTGTGTGTGCCGAATGTTGAAGACTTGAGAAAACAAACTTTGGAAGAAGCTCATGGTTCCTGATATTCTATTCATCGGGGTTCCACCAAAATGTATTGTGATCTTCAAGAGGTCTATTGGTGGGATGGTTTGAAAAGGGACATAGCGGAGTTTGTGGCTAGGTGTCCTAAATGCCAAAAAGTTAAGGTTGAGCACTAAAGGCTGGGAGGTCTAACCTAAGTAATGGATGTCCCTACTTGGAAGTGGGACGATATCAATATGGAATTCGTTGTTGGGTTGAATCGAACCCGGAGGCAAAATGACTCAATGTGGGTTATTGTGGATAGTTGACAAAATCTTCCCACTTTATCCCTGTCAAGTCTACTTATTCGGCAGAGGATTATACTATATTATACATTAATGAGATTATATGGGATCCCTTTGTGCCATCATTTTTTTATAGAGGTGCCTAATTCATTTGTCGTTTTTGGAAATATTTTCAATAAGGATTAGGTACTCAAATAAAACTTAGCACCGCTTTTCATCCTCAAAATGGATTATCAAGCGGAGTGTACTATTCAAACCCTAGATGATATGTTAAGAGCTTATGTTATCGACTTGAAGGGAAATTGGTATGATCATCTACCATTTATTGAGTTCTGTTACAATAGATACCATTTGAGTATTTCTATGGCACCTTTTAAAGCACTCTATGCTAGGAGATGTAGGTCTCCGGTTTGGTTGTTTGAGGTTGGTGAGTCTTCACTCCATTGTTTACTCCATTGTTTTGAGAAAATCTATGAGGCTATAGAGAAGGTTAGAATGATAAGAAATAGGTTTAAAATAGCCTATAATCGACAAAAATCTAATACCAACATTAGAAGAAGAGACCTTAAATTTGAATTAGGTGATTAGGTCTACTTAAAGATTTCACCCATGATAAGGGTGATGAGATTTGGCAAAAAGAGGAGGCTTAGTCCCCGGTATGTGGATGCTTATGATATATTGAAACAGTTCAGGAAGGTTGCTTATGGGTTGAAACTATCTAGTGAACTAGCTTCTGTTCATCCGGTATTTAATGTCTCTATGCTCAAGATATGTATAGGCGGTCCGGTGTCTATTCTACTATTGAAGGTTTAGGGATGAATGAGAACCTTTCTTATGAAGAGGTTCCGGTTGAGATCCTAGATCATCAAGTCAAGAATTTTAGTAACAAAGAGGTTACCCCCGTAAAAGTCCAATGGACAAACCATCTTGTTGAGGGTACAACATGGGAGGCCGAGACCGACATAAAGTCCCGCTTCCATCTACTGTAACACTCTGGAATTTCATGACATAGTATAGATCCTAACATGATGAACCAAGCCTTAAAACAATATTTTTAAGACTAAATAATTTATCGAAACTAAGTAATAAGTGTTAAAGCCTAAACGTCAAGGGACGACCATGACAACCGGAAACTAGTGCAATCGAACTAGTAAACGTCCTTAAGTCTTGTGAAGGTTTGGGTGTATTGTATGATGTCTAAAACTTGTAAAAAAATACTTTAAATAGGCAAAAAAAGTATATAGGGTCAAAACGTCCAGGTCCGACCCCCAAAGGACCACCCTAGGAACCTACTTTTGGCCAAACAAGTTGCCCAAGCCAGCAACAAATTGCACTGCAAAGAAACCAGTCCGCGTCATGGACCACTTTATGGACTCCATTGTCTCAAAAATTAATTTGGAAATCTTGAGGGAATACCTTCCCGACGCGGACTTGTTTCCCGATGAAAAATCTAAAATTAAAATTCAAGTTCGACTTCACAAAAAGATCAACTTTAAGTGACAGGTCTTTTGGGTATTTAGGGGTGGGTTATAAATTGGTTTTACCTCACATTAAATCACTCAAATCCAATCCCCAAAATAAAAATCCAAATGCTCTCACCTTTCTCTACTTTCTCTCTCTATTCAACTTCCATTAAAGAAGCATTGAAGCTTGAAGAAGAAGACCAAATTCCCCAAGTTTCTACTCAAATTTGTGGCTAAATACTTCATAAGGTGTGGATTCTTTCACTCCAATATGTCCATTCAAATTTGATTTCTAAATATTCTAACTCCAAGGGTTCTTCTCTACAAATGGGTTTTCTTCTAAAATTGAAATTGATGATTGATTATGTCGAATTGTAATTACTTATGGCAAATTAAGTGTATATTTTTTAGAAAGTAATGTTAAGTGATATTTCGTGTTATCCATGTTCTTTCCCCAATTTCCCCAAATCTTGGATTTTGCATATGAATTGATTGGAAGTGATGAATGTATTGATTGTAGACTTGTGTTAACTATGTTATTTTATTCATGCACTGCCTATTTTCATGTATTTTTTGGGTTGGACCAATTTCTTGAAAAATTCATGATGTCTCCCTAACCCTAACTATGAAGAAGATTTATAGTTGATTAGAATTATGGTAATTGAAGTGTTATTGCTAAATTTACTATTATGTGATGTTGGTAATTGGATCATGAAATAAATGTTGTAGAAATTACGGGTGAGATATTGAAGGAGATTCATTGAAGCCATTAGCAAAACTAAGGTCATGATTATTCTATTATGTTGATTTTGTTATTTAATTAAAGAGTAAATGATGAAGCTATGCATGTACTATTAGGCTATGCTTATGTTGAATGTGAGATCATGGTGAAGTAAGGTTATGGAGGGCTGAAAGGAATTCTCTTGTGTTTCTTATTAATGTAATTATGAGATGATGTAATTCTCACATGATGATAGTGTAATGATGAAAGGATTTTCTTATCCTAGACCTTATGAGCTAATGATATGATTATACAGGGGTTAGTCTCATATGGCCTATATTAAGAATTGATGGTCAAGAATACTTAAAGGTAATTCAAAAGGGGACTTTAGCTTAGCACCGAACGAACTAGATATGAGAGGTGTCCCTTCCCAAGAGGGAAGGTAGGTTCACTAATGTTCTCATGAGATAAAGGCTACCATGAAATGTGCATATATGAGTTTCAAGTAAATCTATGAGTTTCTATGTTGTCCCCATAGGAATACTAGCTAGTGGATCCACCTAGAATGATATGTTCATGTTATGGTTTTACATTGGCAAGTAGAGCACCTTTTTCAGTATAGGGTTTCATGACACCGGATTCCATGTTCATCTCACCTGACCTATTGTTGGTTAAGGCGATTGTTCCCGAAAGTAAAATGAATGAATAAAAGTAATAAATATGGACACTGACTAGGGTGACTTAAGGTGTTCTACTTAGTATAGGTAAGGGTATTGGACTTTACCGATACATTTCACAAGTTGGTCTTGAGGGAGTCCTAGGATGTTGTTCGTATGCACTTATGATATCATGAAATGTATATATGTCGGTCCTAAATGATGTTGCTCTTATATGATGTTGGTTTCATTGATGAACATGATATTGGTATAAATTGATATATATAAAGATGACTATACATAATGTTATGTTATATGAAGCAATGCATTACTTATGATCTCTTTTATTTTTTTACTTGATTCTGTGGGGTTATAGGGCTTCACGTGAGCATTGCACTTGTAGGATCTGGATGGGGTTGTTGGTAAGGGTCTTGTATTCTTTGATGATATGAACTCTTGAACATGAAATGTTGATATGACTTCATGAGGAGGTTGTTCTTGTATAGATGAATGTGTCATGATGTTGGTGTGATCATTGACTAGTATATGGTCTTGTGCGTGCATAAAGGCTTTCAAAATGGCTTATCATGTTTCTAAAGAAAAGGTCCTTTTGTGTATGTCTTCAAATGGTTTATTTGCATATATCCATACTTAGTACATGTGGTTTGTGCTAACCCATATTCCTTCCATTTCTACAAATATGTGGGTTGGGGCCGTTGAGGTGCTTAAAGGGCATTTGCAAGAAGACTTGGACTGCTTCCCAAGTTGTTGGTGAGTCCTAAATGTTCGAGAATGGTGCCACTTTTGTATTTTAGTAGTATTGCCTATGTCTAATGAAACTTGTTCTTTCCTTATTCTTGAGACTATTGTTGTAAGCCTATATGTGGCATATTGTAGTAGTGTAAGGGATATGCCCAAACTTTGTGATCTCTTTAGAAGGTCATATGTGAGACGAAGTATTAGACTACTTAATGAATTATGCTAAATTAGAAGTCTATGTAAACTTCATAAGCGAGGTGTCTATGTAAACTTCGTATATGATATGTGAAATTTCTAAGTATACTTCACTATGTAAAAATTTTAAATTTTCCACATTTTCTCTACATATGATGTGACATAATGTATGCTAAGGTCTAGTTTAAGTTCTCTTCGAGGAAGAATACACCGGTCACGTCTAAGGGGTGCTCCCGGGTCGTGACATTAACAACCTAAAATATGTGTGTCTAAGTCTCCATTTCAATTCCGACCTAGGGTTCCATACTTTATACAAATTAGGGTTACATAATTGTATGAAATCGAAACCCTAAGAATGACAAACTAGCATATGATATGTCGAAAAGCATGTATAAACTTGATTGCCGATTAAAATTGGTCACTGAAGAAACTCAGAAAGTGAAAAGAGGCCTGAAATCTAGCACACACCTCAATAATGAGACCTCGTCTATGAACCATCGGTCAATCAATGGACCGTCGATTGGGTATGTAGTTTTCCATGATAATAAACAATCATAAGTGTCAAAAGTACGATGTGGACAACGGTCCATCGATTGATCAAGGGGACGCCTTGTACATCTATCGTTTCTATGATAGAGTATGTTTAATCTCACCCAATTGAAGGATGGATTTCACGGATCGTAGATCAACCTACAGACACTGATGGGGCCCGTCACCCTGAACTGCAACCTATGATTTTTCTTATTTTTATTTATTTCGAGTGTGTCGTAATTTATTTTGGGTACTAACAATTGCTCCACATGTACAATGTCTCCAAAGAAGCAAGTAGTATACTCCAAAAAGGGAAACTCCAAGTCGATCGCCCCGTCTTATCAGTTGATTGATGAAGACATTGACTCGGAGAGGGACCCAGCCTATGTTCATTTGGTCACAAAGACACCACCGATATAATCCCGGGCCATAAGGTGCACCCCCAAAAAGGTGAACCCAGACATATTCACTACCTCCCAGTCTGATGAGGAGCGCACACTGATCGTCTCACCAACTAGGGTTTCCTCCACTTTAAAAGGTGGCCCAATGTGTGGCTCCAAGTCTGCCACTGCTCCAGGATCGAGGTCGGCCTAGTCTTCTGGGTAAAAGTCGGACATCGCATCTAGGTAACACTCTCAAGGGGCCACAGGATCAGTATATAACCTCATCTAATGAGGTCACTAGCTCGGAAGATGTAATACAGCCCAAATAGATGCCCCTCCTCCGATAGTCGGTGAACTAAATAAGGTGGTGCATCGAAAGGCAATGGGAAGTTTACAGAGATGCCAAGATGATCAATGAGAAGGGGGTGATGACCCAACTGGTTACTGAGAAACAACAAGTCCTCACAAGGAACCTACATACTGTGCTCGAGGTGCACCGGATATTCAACCTCCACAAGTGTGCATGGATGGCACAGGAATCGGGCTTATATAGCGAGGAGATTGTGAGGTAGTTCTATGCTTCCTATGTTGCCAATCTTAGAGGGTCCATCCACAAGTGGGCCAAACCCACAAAACAGTAACCTCTCACATACACAATGGTCCAAGGATGAGGGTAGACATCTCCCGAGCCATCATCCGCCGAATTCTATATAGCCACACCACTGGCCTAGACTTTAGCCTCAATAATGCGGAGTTTAATTACATGTGGGATATAGTTCGGAAGGTGATTTTCACAGAAGTTCCAAGAAGAAGGAAGCGGTTAAAATGTGTCTAGCCCAATATATTGCGGCAAATGATGAGTACGTTGACTGGGTCATAGAACCCTGAGGGCTTATCAAGAAGGCTACCTAAACCTTGTGGAAAAATTCTTTTAGTTGTTGGTATGTAACAGAGTATCACCCACCAAGGCTGACAACGTACTCACTTGGTACAGGGAAGTCATAGTGGCAGCACTAGTAGAAAGGTTGGATATTGATTTCATGTGGATAATGTAAGCGGAGATACACGGGAAGGCGTCCAAGACCTCCATTACTTACTACTTTCTGTGTTTGGTCTTTCAATTCAGCAGGGAAGCCGGAGTGCCAGTCTAGCACTGTCATAAACTCCATTGAGCGACTAGGAAATTGGATATATGCCTAATCAGAGATGAGGCCAATGTGGCAGCACCCCCTAAAGGGCCCTGGGTCGAGGTTCCTCCATTGGGCAAAATCTTGCAGACAAGGTGGAGCAGGCCCAAGGGGATGACCCCTTTATACCAGAGCATGCTGACCCCACCCCGACCTCTTCTTCTCATGCCTCCAGCAGGGCACGCAACTCTTCGAGGTCCACACCGCCCACGACGGTGCTTCTCTTGTCAAGATTTTGTAAACAGGAGGCTCATATGGACACCTTGCTCCATCATATACAACATTGGATGCAGAAATTCATAAAAGAGGTTGAGGATCGCATTAAAAAAAAGGTGGCCAAACAAATAGAGTAGCAAATTAAAGCGGTCCACAAACACCTAGATGCATGTGAGTTGAGAGTTCTGGCATGACCTGCCCCCACCAAAGATCTCATTATCATTCAGACTGAGCTGGCCAGCCTATGAGCTAATGTAGACGCTATCTTCGAGATACGACAGATTGAGATGGGGCATTCCCCCACTAAGCTAGCTGAAGATACTTCTTCTTTAAGGCTTGTTCAATTTTCGTGCTGAGACACAACCTAAACTTCATGGAAAGAGGCACCGTTCTAGCCACACGTGTAAGTCGGTAATGAAGCCTGTGCTAGAAAAAGGGAGCGGACAGACATGGAGTCGGCTAGAAGGGCCTCGTTAGTGGATGAGAAGACGCGCCAGATGAGGATGCAAGAGCTAGTTGTTGGGGCGTCTAGGTTTGTGCCTGTGAGCATAGCAATGAGCACAAATGATGGTGATGATAGAGTGGTGCATATCACTATTGATGTTTTAATCCTTGCAGATGTGGGAACTATTGATGGTGACCCAATTGCTGAACCTGCAGGCTATAGGAAACTGAACTAGCCTGCTTGTTGATAGGTCATCGGCGTTATGCGCCACAAGTTTGCTTCACTTCCCATTACAATTTCTATGTTTTATTGTGCATTGGGGACAATTGCACTCTCTTTTGTTGGGGGTGGGGTAAATGGAATGTGAGTGACAGGGTGAAGTTTGAGTAGCTCAACTCACGATCCTCTCGTGGGGTTTTCTTGCATATGTTTTTTTCTTCAAAAGACTACTTAAATTTCAGTTGAACTGGCATGTATAAGGAAGTGTATGTGTAGGATCATGACAATATTAAAGCATTATGGCTATTAAAATAATTGATCCTCGTCCAATTTAAGTGCTTGCATGTATAGGCTCATGAAAGTTGAATATGTTGGCTCTAAGCATGACATGGAAATGCACAAACTGCATAACCTATAACTAAAATTTGAACTGGGAAATCTAAAAATCCAATAATGCAATTATGTGCCAAGTGAGTGTGAGAATATTTGATTGTTCAATAGTTGGTGCCTAACTATAACTTGTCTGGTCAGTCTTGCTAAAGGAATATGTCATAAAGGCTAGGAAGTGATTATAGGCCCATGTTCAGAATAGTCCACAAATAGCCTAATAAGAGGTTGACCAAATAAAGTGAATATTCCCTTAAATCCAAATAAATTAAGCCTTTAAATAGACCATTTCTTTCTAACTCACCAACTCACCTTCCCAGGGTCTAATGGTTTTGGCCTCGTTCCCTCCTTGAACATGTGCACCTCGACTTAGGCCAAAAGCCTAAGTTGACGGTGGCTAATGTAGAAGTGACCTCGTATTTGGCCCTGACCCGACATCGGGTATTGTGCACCTCAACTCATGGAAAAGCCATGAATTGAGGGTGGCTATTATGAGAGAAGACCCAAAAATGGGTGTGAAAAAAGTTAGAGGTTGAAAAGAAAATCACAAGTAAGAGATGGATGTGACTTGGTGAAAAATGAAGGAACAGATGAAAATGAATGAAAAGAAAAAAAAAGAAAAAGAGAAATGAGTTTGTTTTTGAGAAAAAGATACAAAAGTGAAAATCACATCTAAGATTGAAATAAGTCAAAGGAAAGAAAAAAAAGAAATAAGGCGTCAAAACAATAAAGAGAAGTCGAAAGCCTAGCTGAAATGTAAAGGAGGGGCAGATAGTCACTAAATGTACCCAAATGTACCACACCTGACCCTGAGCCTACGTTACAAGCCGAGAAAGTCCTACCGTGATATTAGAGTCTAGTTTTGTGAACCTAAGCAGCGAAGATAAGGGCAAGGCTACGGTGTGGAGCACAAACTGTATTTGAACTTATTCCTGAACGCGAGTGTTGAAATAGATCCTTATACCCTATATTCATAATTCTTGTGTGAAAATTGAGGATTTTGTTTGAAGTGAGTGCACTAGTTACATTATAAGAAAATTGGTACCTTTGTGAGAGGAAAAACTTAAAAGGTGTATCTTGCATGGTAAATTCGTGTCACAATATGATCCGCATGAATTATCTTGTTGAGACTAAGGTGTAGGCCTGCACTCAATCAAGAAAGAGTCAGGATAGATAGTCATGTGATTGCTCGAGCTTAAATTGTCTACTTCTATGCAAGTGTCTTTTAAGGTCATAGTGCGCCGCTTGAGGACAAATAACGAATTTAAGTTGAGGTTGTTGATGTACCGTGAGTTCACCGTATTTTAAATGTATTTCACTTAAGAGTTGTGTGTGTCTAGAGCCATTTTGTTTTGGTTTTGACAAGTTTTTTGTCTTGTTTCGCAAGAAAGATGTTCATGCATAAAATGACAGAGATAACTTAAAAAGTACAGAAACATGACCTATGGAGGCAATCGATGGCCCATTGTTTGATTAACGCCCCGTAGATGATGACCGTACAAGAGCATCTCAAGCATTGGAAAAAATCAGGGAATTTTGACCTAGTGTGGAACCACAACTAACATCGATGGTCCATCTATTGATCTATGGACCGTACTGGTGAACCGTAGTTTGCGACTACGAGGGTTTTGTACCTGATATTTAAAGAATTTAAGTGTGGAGTCATGGAAGAGCATCGACTGACCATAGATGTCACAATGGGGAGTACCCCTATACGTAACCAGCATCTTCGTCCTCGGAGAGGACTTGGACAAGCCCTTAGCATTCATCATTACATATCATAGGTCAAAAATACAAAAAATTTAAAGCTTTTACATAGTGAAGTGTACTTAGACTTCTCACATATCATATAGGGAGTTTACATAGACTCCTCGTTTATTGAAGCTTACATAGGCTTCTCGTTTAGCATTAACAAAGTATATAAGAGTCTAATATCTTGTCACATATAAACCATCTACAACTTTGGACATAGCCATTACAAATACAATATGTCATTATATGCTTATATCAATAGTCTCAAACGATAAAGGAAGGAACAATTATCTTTAGACATAACAAATCATACTAGGCTAGATAGATGAAACCATTCTCTAACATTTAGGACTCACCAATAACTTGGTAAAGATGACCTAGTCTTTTTGCAAATGAGCCTCAAAGCACTTCAACGGCCCGAACCTACATATTTGGAGAAATAGAAGCAATATGGGTTAGAATGACCACTTGTACTAAGTATGGATATATTCACACAAACCATTTGAAGAAATGCACAAAAGGGACTATTTCTTTAGAAACATGCTAAATCATTTTGAAAAGCCTTTATGCACACACAAGAGCATATACAAGACAAGTATCACAGCAACATAAGACATGCTCATAAACAAGGACAACATCATCATAAAGTCATATGAATAGTTTATGTTCATTAGTTCATATCATCAACATACAAGACCTTTACCAACAATCTCATCCTAAGCCTACAAGTGCAATGCTCATGTGAAGCCCTATAACCCCACATAATCAAGTAAACAAGAAAAGAGATCATAACTAATGACATGTTTCATATACATACCATCATGTGTAGCCATCATCACATATATCAATTTAGACCAATATCATGTCCATCAATGTAACGAACACCATGTAAGAGCAACATCATATAGAGTCAACATATGTACATATCATGATATCATAAGTGCATTATAACATAAGAACAACCTCCTAGGACTTCCCTCAAAGATAACTAGTGTATGTATAGATAGATTCTCATACTCGTACCTACACTAAGTAGATTCCCTTAAGTCACCCTAGTTAGTGTTCAACTTCATTACTTCATTCATTCGTATTACTTTCACGAAAAATTGCCTTCACCTACATAGACCATGTGAGACAAAAGAAATCTGGTGTGATGAACCCTATACCAAAAGAAGGTGCTCTACTTGCCAATGTAGACCTAAAACATGAACATAGATTTCCAGGTAAATCCACTGGCTAGTGTTCCTGTGGGGGAAACATAGTTAATGAACCAGCATATATTTTTTGAACCCTCTACATTCCCATTAGCATTGGAGTCCTCATCTCATGAGAAACCATAGGGTGAATCTCCCTCCAATGGGAGTCAAAACCTCATGTGGACCTATAGGGTGAATATCCCTCCAAGGGGAGTCAACACTTCTCATTCACAAGTTTGCGCAGTGCTAATCTAAAGTCCCTTTTTGAAATGTCTTTAAGCCTTTCCTAATCATCATATCTTAGTATAGGTCATAGGAGACTAACCTTTTGTATATCTCAATCATTAGCTCATTAGGTATTGCATGAGAATTTTCTTTCATAACAACCCTTCATTTGTGAGATCAACACATCATAGTCATATCATAGTAAGGCACACAAGTGATTCATATTCAACCTTGTATCATCATCCCTTAACATGATATCATGAATCACATAGTCAAGACATTTAATCACATTCATCATATAATTATCTTCTTAATCTAATCACTTATAATACTTCAATTGAACATCATCATCAAGACTACACCAACATTATTGAAGTAGTGAACTCATAATCATAGAAGTCTTACTAAATAGCTTCCAAGACATCCTTCAAGATCATACCCTCAAGTCATCACAATTATCCGATGATCCACTCATCATAATATTGTGAATTAAACAATACCATAATCAATTATAACAACACTAATCATCTTCAAGTACAAGGGTTATGGAAAAGGGTCCAATCATGAATTCTTCAAAAACTAGATCCAATCCCAACAATATGACTATAGGCAGTCCATGAATGAAATAGAATAGTTAAAACAAGTCTAACAATTAATACATTCATCAATTCCAATCAATTCAGAAGCTAAATCCAAGATTTTGGGGAAATTGAGGAAAGGACATGAACCACACAATAATCCCACCGATCAACATCAATTACTCAACAATACACACTTAATTATCCATAGGTAATCACAACTCGTCATAATAAATCATAAATTTCAAGTTAAGAAAAAAATCCATTTGTAGAGAAAAATCCTTGGAATTAGCTGATTTAGAAATCAACTTTGAATTGACCTCTTGGGGAAAGGAATATTAAGAGTGAAAGCATCCATACCTTAAGAGACTTAATCCACGAAATTTGAGTAGAAACTTAGGTAATTTGGCCTTTTTCTTCAAGCTTCTTGGTTTCTTCAATGGAGGTTTAATAGAGAAGAAAGTAGAGAGGTTAGAGCTTTTGGGTTTTGATTTTAGGTATTTTATTTAAGTAAGTGAATATGATGTAAAACTTATTTAACATCAATATATAACCCTCCGCTAAAATACCCAAAAGACCCCTCACTTAAGTTGACCTTTTAGTGAAGTCAAACTTTAATTCTAAATTCAGATTTTCATCGAGAAACAAGTTTGCTTTGCGGAGCTGTTCCTGTATGATTTCCAAAATTAATTTTCGAGACGGTGAAGTATGCTATGTGTCTGCGATGCAGACCAAGACTTTTGGTCCATGGTGAACTATGTCCGCAACGCTGACTGGTTTCATCTTAGTGCAATTGGTGGCTCGCTGCCTTTGGCAGCTTGCTTGGCCAAAGGTGAGGTCCCTTCATAGACCCCTAGGGAGATCCTTGGGGGGTTATACCTAGACGCTTTCCCCATAAATAGATGATTTTACCTATTTAAAGTATTTTTACAAGGTTTAGACTTCCTGCAGCACTCATAAACCTTCACAAAACTTAAGGATCTTTCCTAGTTCAATTGCACTAGTTTTCGGACGTCATGTTCATCCCTTAACGTTTAGGATCTAACACTTCTAACATAGTTTTGATACATTAGTTTAGGCTTAGAAACATTGTTTTAAGGCTTGGTTCATCATGTGAGGCTCTAGACTAAGTCATGAACTTGCAGAGTGTTACAGTAGATGGAACGGAGGACCGTGTTGTTGGTATGTCATTCGATTCAGAGAGGATGCCATCTGGTGATCAAAATATTTATCTAATTATTGGCTGACGGAAACAATACATGGACCGTCGATTGATCAACAACCCGTCAATGGTCCCTTTGATGGAAGTCGCGTGCCTGAACAAAACTTTCCTATTTAATTTTTTTTTAATTAGGATTATGTTTCTATAAATAGGGCAGAAAATCTCATTTTTAGGGTTTTACCTACTACTACTCTTGTTCTTGTTTATGTGTGGGAGATTAGTTTTGGCAACTTTGGCAAATAATTGATTTCCGAATATGGTTTTGAAGCTTGTTGATTAAAATTCAAGTGAAATTTCTAGGTTTACTATTCTTATTACGTAAGTTCATGATTTTCATCTACATACACGAATTGTGTTCTTACTAATATGGGTAACTAACTCCACAACTAGGGTTGTGGGAACCATGAGGGATTAACAAAGTATAACTACTAATTAAACAATTCTTGAATAGTGTGCATGCATTGATAATTCTTTCACTTAGAAGTCTTTTTAATGAGCGCACACGTTAGAACACACCTTGTTTCTACTTTCCGGACCAAGGATGTAGTTAATAAGAAAAGAATTGTCAACATAGATTTAGTGTGATACTATCTAATAGGCTAGTGTCGATTGGTATGAAGTAATAACTAAGTCATACATCGATTATGATGTCTAATATGAGGTAATGGTAGGGGTTAGTAAATTATACACACGTAGCCGGACCAAGGTAGGGGTGAAATTCTCAAGATGCCGGACAAAGGATTTAGAGATACCTAACTTATCACTTTGAATGTAATATACTAGGAAAGGATTGCTATTACTAGAAATACCGTGTTAAAAACTTGTGGGGAACACACATACCCTAGTTACTTTCTCATCTTGATAACAACCAAAGTCTACTTTTGTTCACTTGATAACCACATAATTGAAGGAATTTGTTTCACAACCCCCCCCCCCCCTTTTACTTACTTGTTTCAGACATATCTTGACTAAAAAGATATAACATGGATTACAGTTAAGTTTAAATCATTTTTCTCGTGGTATCGACCCCAACCTACTTATTGGTTTCTTTACATGATAACGATCGCTTATACTTCTTTATGGAGGTGTAATTTGAGTGTATCAAGGAGGTGGGTAGAATTATTGAAAGATAATGATATCAGTGTTCTCTATCACCCCCGATAAAGTAAATATGGTGGCAGATGCTCTTAATCGGTTATTGATTGGTAATGTTGCTCACAATGAAGATAATAAGGAGTTAGTTTAAGATATTCATGGATTGACCCGATTGGGTGTTCAACTAGTTGATGCTATCAAGGGTGGTGTTATGGTTCACAATGGTTCAAAATCATCCTTTGTGGTAGATGCAAAAGCCAAACAAGAACTTGATCAAACTGTGGTTGAGTTGAAGGAATCAATTCTTAACAAGTCTATAGAGGCTTTCTCCCAAAGGAGAGATGGTGTGCTTCTATATCAAGGTGGTTTGTGTGTTCCTAATATTGATAACTTGAGAGTAAAGAGATTGTTCATAGCCTATAGTTCTCGCTCACCTGATAGCCACCAAGATGTACCATGACTTGCCAGAGATCTTTTGGTGGAATGCGATAAAGAAGGATATCGCAGATTTTGCGGTTAAATGTCCTAATAGTCAACAAGTGAAGGTTGAGTATAAAAAACTGAGAGGTTTATCCCAAGATATTAACATTCCTACTTGAAAGTGAGAAGATTTGAATATGGAATTCATTGTTGTTTTACCACGTATTTGGCGGCAACATGACTCAATTTGGATTATATTAGATCGAATGACGAAACCAACTCATTTTATTTCTTTCAAGGTTTCTTATTCTGTGGAGGACTATGCTAAGTTGAATTTGAGGGAAATGGTGAGGTTGCATGGAGTGCCCTTGTCCATTATCTCCGATCGTGGTACCCAGTTCACTCTTCAGTTTTGAAAATCTTCCCTTGTCCATTATCTCCGATCGTGGTACCCAATTCACTCTTCAGTTTTGAAAATCTTTCCAAAAGGGTCTTGTTACTCGTGTTAAGCTTTGTACGACCTTTTTTCACAAATAGATGATTAAACGGAGCATACAATTCAGACTTAGGAAGATATATTGAGAGCATGTGAAGAGATTTTGGGTACTATGTAATTTAAATTTTTCTAAAGCCCCCATCATTTTAAATTTTACAAAGACGTGAAGAGATTATAGGCACTATGTGAAAAAATTAAATTGAAAAATAGGTAATTGATATTTTCTATGTTTGTTTAGAAAATGACCTAGTTTCTTTTTTATCTTGTTTTAAAAAGAATGACCTTTTTTTGCAACATTTTAACTTCAACTTTTAACGTGATATATTTAAAATCATAAAACTAAAGAACACTTTAGTATATTTGACATAACTTTAATTTATAACCACAAAATTAAAAAAAAATTCTTAAAACTCCATTCAAGTCAAACTAGACTAAAATAGGAAGTACTGATTTTGATGAATTATAAAAAAATAAAAAGAAAATACATAATTACCCCCATCAAAGTAAGACCTATTTTTTAAAAAGACATTTGAACTTTGTGGGGATCCTACTACTCCATTATTCTTATTTAGAATGAATTAATTGTCCCATTACGTACCTACGTGACATGTAGAGTGTAGTTCACTCTCTACCAGAGAATTAGTTGAACCAAAAAGTAAATAATATTTATTTAAGCATTAATTTAATTAGAAATATTATTTATCTTCTTTTCTTTTACTTATTTTGTTGTACTTTCTCGACTATTTCTTTTTGTCATCTTCTTTCTTAAATTTCAAAATAACCAACTACTTTCTCTCTATCGTCTTCAACATAGAAGACCCATTACTTCACTCATTTTTTTCCTTGTCTTCTTGCTTCTCTTTGTTCTGGTTTCTTCTTTTGTCCCTTATTTTTTTCAAAATAATAATAATTGTAAACCTCCTCGATAACATTTCTCTTTTTTAAACATAAATAAATAAATTGTAAAGAAATTTCATCGATTTGAAAATTCTTGTACCTTCATCGTAATGGAGTACTACTGCATAATTTTGGAAAGAAGATAGTAGATTGGAGATGATTATTAATTTTTAATATTGTAATTTGTTAGTAATTTTTTTATCAAACAATGAATTGATGATATTATGGCATTACAATAGCGATGTGATAAAAATTACTCCGAAGTATTGGCGAAGATGGCTACGTCGAGGATTTTTGGGCAGCTTGAAGGGCTAAAGAAAGAGCAAATGAGGTTAATGAAGAAAGAGAAAAAGAAAATGAAGTTGATAAAATAAGAAAAAAAATAAAAACAAAAATAAAGATAAAAAATTACTCCTTTCGTTTCACAAAAAATGACCTAATTTAACTTGACACGAAGTTTAAGAGTATAAAGAAGACTTTGTATCTTGTGGTTCTAAAATAAAATTAGGTCAAATATACAAAATAAGAAAGAAGTCATTCTTATTTAAGCAGATTAAAAAGAAAATTGGTTATTTTTTAAAAAATGGATTGAATAAAATTTAACACATGATTAATAATAAGTGGTGTGTATTGCAACATATTTATAATACTTTGAGGAAGTAGTAGGACTAAGAAAGCTAAAGTATGTTTTTAAAAAACAGATCTTACTTTAATACTTATTATTAGAAATAAATGTTAAAGTTGAAATGTTGGGGAATAGTATAATCCCTCAACAACCCCATCAAGATGTTGGAGATTAAAGAGTTGGCCATATCCCAATAGAGGAAGAAAAATATGAGATTTCTGTGATCTTGGTCTTCTAATTTGGTTTGGAAAAAGATGAAAGTGAATGATAGAATGAGTAAGAGTTTAGTATGTTTAGCAGTGTTCATTTTGTTTCTTTTTGCTTCTTTGTTCTATACTGGAACTATCGATTACAGATCAAGTTTTTCTCTGTTCGATTCTTCGTTGAGTAAACCTAACCCCTGTTTCACTGAAGAATCAGACATTGAACCTCTCAAGGTTTACATGTATGATCTTGAAATGAAATACAATGTCGGATTTTTGAAAGGATCATCGCATTATAATGCTCCTCCTGTTACTATCGACACTTTGCCTAAATGGCCCAAGTATACGGGTTTGAGGAAACAACATAGTGTAGAGTATTGGCTGTTGGCCTCATTGTTGTCTTCAGTTGATGATCAAACACGAGAGGCTGTTAGGGTTTTTGATCCTGAATCTGCTAATGTGTTTTTTGTCCCTTTTTTCTCTTCCTTGAGTTATAATACTTACTATAGACATGGCAATGATTCAGAGGTCAAATATGATGATCAATTGCAGGTCATAATTCTTCTCTCTTTCTATCTAGTATATTATTACATTATTACAAACTCTGTTTGACTCTTAAATATGTATGTTCCATAATTCAGTTTCAAAGTATTGATATGGAAAGCAAAAACATTAGTTGCTTTTGTTAGATTTGTTTACACTTCTCTAACACTAGGGCCAACATATTTCAACTGTAAATATGTCCTATTAATTCTTGTTTCTGCTTACCACAACTTTTGCAAGTATAGGAAAAGATTAAGATATTATACCTCTCAACAAGACATTTTATTGACGAATTGCATTTCTTTTTTATGTCCCCTTGAGGTTTCAATATGTATAGGATATTAAGTATTATAGTTTTATGCAGGTTCTCTACTTTAGTGTATTTCTTGTATACTTGATTTTCTTCCCATCAATAATAAAATTATCTTAGCTTATATAAAAACAAAACAGAAAATATAATGTCTCATACTTAAGAAGTTCAAAAATAGTTGTTAGAAATCAAGGCCTAACCCTGACTATGTACTGTCTGGTCATTTAACCTATCAAAGTGGAACGGTGGATGCGTCTTGTCATTCACTGTGCAGCTTTAAAAACCTGGCTCTGTGATTTATTCAACTAAATGTTTGGTAAGACACTCATTTTCTATGCAAATATTGCTAACTCACACTCCTTCCACCTAGGCAAACTTGACCTGTTTTGATTGTTATGAAGATGAAGAGAAGTTTGAGCATGAGAATATCTTATATTGTAGTCAGATAAAATAGAGTGTACAACAATAATTTTAGAACATGAAAAAGTAGAATTAGTTGATGAAAACAGTCAGGTGTTAAAATCCTAAAGCTTATATTTTTTTGAATTATTGTTAAATGAAAAAGATTTCTGTTTAAGGAAATAGGTCAAGTATTTGGGGACCTACAATAAAGGGAAGTAGGTGAAGTGCTTTTGAAAAATAAGTTTCATGTGAGTTGATGCTAATCTGCTCCATTTTTGTTAACCAATGAAATTTATAGAGGAAACTAGCAGTTTGTCTCTCTCAAGGAGGTGGTCATTAAAAGGATTTCTCTCAACCCGTTCCACTGTTCATTCATCCAGTGGTGAAGGTTGTTCTTTTGTGAAAAGAAATGATAAATGCATCTAAATTTAGGTTGTGTTAAGGAAGGAACACTTCAGACCAATAAGGTTTGCAAAGTAAATTATGCATTTATTTGGTCTTATATAAAGTTCTCCTACATTTACATTGTCAGTCGAAGAATCTTTACCTTTGGATAACTAGATAAAAATTCTGTAGGGATTCTTATGTCCATTCAATGTGGAATATTTGCAAAGGGACCATGATAGTGTTGGAAGAGGAATTGGTGTATTAACCATTACTTGGTGCCAAAAAAAATCAAGTAGCATTCTTCTAGAGCCAAAAGGGTGGGAGCCCCTTGCTAGTTGGATTGGTAAAGTTAGTGAATTGTGTAGTCTTTTGTTGCTGCATATAAAAATATGAAAAGAAAAAGATGAAACTTTGAATAGTATTAGAGAGTTAAGAGAGTAAAGAAGCTATTGGTGAAGTTTGAGGTGAACCCTTTTTAAAACTTTAGTAGGCAAAGTAAGTAGAAAGAAACGTATATCCAGTACACTGAATAGAGAAGAGGGGTCAAGATGGAACCTTGTTATTGTAAGATGACCCCCGAAATGTATTAGTTATTAATTGGTCTTGAGAACCATAAAGTAACATTCTTTTGGGGCCAAATCATTTCACTAAGAACAATATAAACTGATTGAGCATATAGTAGTACTTAGGACCAAAGTGGTCAAAGAAAAGTTGCTCGAACTCGGGTGCGAGTGTCCGATACGAGTGCAGATCTAGAGGTCGGATCTTTTGTGATCTAATTTTTAAGTTTCGGGGATATGGAGACTTGCGTGGATATGGGTGCAGGGATTCACCTAAAAATAGAGTTATAAAACCTAAGTTATGAGATATTATGTGGAGAACTTGAGGAGAATCGAGGAAGGAGATTAAAGGAAAATGTCTGACAAAGAATTTCTATATATCTTCGATTTCACCTTAGCTTTTGTACTGATTACAGAAATCATTAAAATTGTTCAGACTTTCCCCATTGATTTTGGTCAAAGTATCCAAAATAGATTGACCAAATCGGACATGGATACCACACCCACACCCATGTCGTGTTGACATGGGTGCAACACCAACAGTGAAGAGTCTGAGCAACTTAGGTCAATGAAATAGTATAGAACAATGAGTCTTTGGTTCATTTCCCAACTGAGATGAAAAAACACTAGGTGATTCTTCCCATTTGTCCTTGCCGTGGTGGACAGGTTTATTTGGTACATGTTGGTGAGAGGTGGCAGGTACTCCGTGAAGTGGCGAACCCAGATATTTTCGTTCAGGGGGTTCGAGAAATAAAAGTATAAACGTGTAAATAATTTTTTACAAATGTGATCCTTGATTTTTTTTGGGTTTAACATCACACTTTTAGTCAATTTTAAAATTAAAAGTAAGGCTAAAATAAGCTTGAAAAACAGAACTAATTTTTTTTTAAAAATAAAATAAACCGAAACTTAAAAAAATAATTAACAAATATTGTCATAGGGATTCGAACTGGTGGCGTGCAACTTAATATTCAGGGAATATGCCACTGAGTCATCTATTCCTATTTGTTTTTTAGGGGGTTCAAAAAATATATATACCTACAAAAATACAGAAAATTTACCTTGTATATAGCGTGATTTTTTTTTTCGAGGGGGTCCGGGTGAACCCCCTGGACCCAACGTGGGTCCGCCCCTGACTCCGTGGAATAAGTCAAGGTGCAGGAAAGCTAGCCCGGGTACCATGGTCATATAAATAAAAGAAGGACCAAAGTATAACCAATGAGGTGAAAGAGAGCCCTTTTTTTGTTGTGTTTTTCATGTAAGTAAGCTATGCATTCTTGTGTTGTCTTTTGCTAGTTTGGAAAGTTGTGAAAAGTTAGAACATGATTAAAGCCATGGAAGAACATAAGAGAGTTAAGAAAAGGTAAAATGGCTATTGGTCAAACCTGGTAAAATCTTATGTGACTAAATCCAAAAAAATAAGGATGTGGGAATTGGAGAAAGAAAGTAAATCCCAGGACACATGAGAGAAGAGGAGCAATGATTTTAACCTTGTTAAGTGTAATAAAAGGATGCCTAACAACTTTTGACAAGAGGTAGTGAGATCAAAGAAGATATATATATATATATATATATATATATATATATATATCAATTATTTAACTCTAATTATAAAGAAAACTCAAGGGTGTGGCCTGGTTCAGTGTTATCAAAGTCGAAAAGCGCAAAAAAACTTTAAGGTCTGTGAGGGCTTTAAGCCAAAGCGCAAATAAAGCTTGGGCTTTAATGAATAAAGGCGCAAAGGATGAAAAGAATACAAATATTATTTTTAGTACAAGACTAATAATTATAAACATGAATGTCAATATGACCAAACAAAATTTAAAAAAAAATTATGATAAAGTTAAATATCAATTATTTAGTGTCGCTTCTTCATACGAAACTCATTGGCAAGGAAACTTTTGCCTTAAAACCTTGGTGACGACACTGAAGCGCACATAAAGTGAGGCGAAGCGCTCAACACGTTTTGAGCCTAGTTTTAGGGCTTAAGTGCGCCTTTGATAAAACTGGCCTAGTTGTCGATTAAGTGGGTTGAGAATCCTGAGAACTGAGGCTTTTCATCTTTCCTAGCTTCGGTGACAAAGTTACCTAATACTTGGTGGTGGAGTGACAGGTATCCCATGGACTTAGTCGAGGTGGGAAAGTTGTTTAGAACTGTACAATTATCAAAAGAAATAAAAAGATGTATTTCATTAAAGAATGTAAATATAAGGGTTCCCTAGACCCCACGTAATTCCACTGAGTTTGTTATTGTATAACAATATATAAGGGCTAGAAAATCCTATTGTTGAGATGACATCCCTATAAAGGTTTAATTAGTAACCTGCTAAGCTATTTGCAATTATATCACAGTGGAAAGATGACAAATAAGTAGAGAAAGAGTACCTCTTTTTTTTTGGATGACAAGGGAAACTCGTAGCCGCTACCTTTGAGTGTGCATAGGGTAAAATCCATGCTCCTATGCAATAGCAAGCAAACCACACAATAGTGGTAGCCCGCACTAGGCAAACCCGGTGCGACGAGCTCGACCCAGAAGGCAAACCCTTTGCTTTCATTGGCAAGGGGTTTCAAACTTGAAACCTCTAACATGGAAGTTCCAAGCCCAAACCACTGGGTCACCCCGAATGGTAGTAGAGAAAGAGCACCTTGGTTTCAAATATTAGAAAAAAGAGATTTTCAAAATTTAACTTGTCAAATAAAGATATATCAAATTGTGTGGAAGTTTGTGGTAATAAACTTCTGAGTCATACAATAAAGTTTTGAGCAAATAGGATAGAGCATAGGGTTAGAGATTTAGAAAGGTGCCAAAGAATAAATTGTTACCTGTGGCAGTAGGATCTACAACAAATGCTATATTTTGCCAACAGATTGGTGGAGATTTGTAGGAAAAGGAAGTATTCAATGACCTCAAGAAAACGTATGATGAATTGCCAAGAAGTTCTTTTGCAGGTGCTGGAGAATAAAAAGAATTCGTGTTAAATATACAAATCTCATACTGGAGATGTACTAAGGAGCTATTGTAAGCATTAGAACAACGGGAGTTAAAGCACGTTCTCATAATTATGAGTTTACACCACAGATCTATTTTTAAGGTTACTTGCTTGGGTTACTTATGCTTGAAATAACCAAGTGTATGAGATGAGACAACGATGGTGCATGCTATTTGCAAATGATGTTAGCGAGAGTTAAGTAAACCAAAAGCTTGACCTGAGGGAAACTCCCAGTAAAATAAGGTTTTAAAACCGACTCCCATGAAATTTTGGGTGGAAGGCATACTCTAATAAATTTTGTGCTTGAAGCACTTCCAATATTTATGCTGGCTTTATTTCCTGTCCCAGCAAAAATCATCAATAGGTTGGATCCCAATAAGAAGAAATATCTATGTCAAGGAATCAAAGATAGCAAGGGCTTCCATCTAGTAAAATGGAAGGAAATGACCATTGAGAAGAAAACTGGGAGTTTGGGGATCAAGAACCTGAAGAACCAAAGTAAATCTTTCAGAACCAAGTGGCTTTGAAAGTATTTTAATGAAAATCAGAACCTGTGGGGCACTGTCATTAAAGCCAAATATGAGGAAAAGGATAACTGGATGACAAAGGAAGTTACTTCTCCCTATGGTGTTAGCTTATGGAAATCCATCAGAATGTTGTGCAATGAATTCAAAGTCAACACCAAGATTGAAGTGGTAGATGGAGGCTGGAGCTAAAACAATTATTTGGAACGATGATTGGCATGAAGCAGGCAATATGGAGATACTATTTCAAGATATATACAACCTAGCCCCACATCCGCAGGGCACAATAGCAGAATTATGGACACCTCAAGGGGTTGAACTTTGTATTTAGGAGACATCTCAATGACTGAGAAATTCCAAGAGTTATAGAATTTTTCAACACCATTGATCAGTTCAGTGGTTTGAAGATGGAACAAGACATCCTATAGTGGCAAGGAAATAGCAAAGGGACTTTTGAAGTAAATGCAGACTAAAGGAAGCTAAACCATCCAAACAAGCAATTAATTAAATGGCCTTGGAAACATATTTGGAAAGCCAAATTCCACATAAAATAGTCTGCCCTGTATGGCTATTGGCAAAGGAAGTTGTGCTGACACAAGATAACCTGATGAAGAGGGGAACCCCACTATGCTTCAATTGTTTTTTCTTTGAAGAACTTTTTCTGTGGGTGAACTACAGAAGAAGTGGTCCACCTATTCATACACTGCAAGGTCACTAGTCAGTTATGGAGAGAGTATTTCTTAGGCTAAAAAATAGTTCCTGGACTATGCCTCGGAAAATCATACGCTGCACAGCTGGGTTGAAGCAAGAGTACATGGCAAGAACAGGAAAATTAGGATTATTGTTTTAAGAGTCTCAATTAGGATTAAGTTTGATGGTGCAATACCTTATTTGTGATTAAGTTTTATGGTGTTGGTACACGTACATTATTTTGGATTAAGTTTTATGGTGTTGGTACACATACATTATTTGGGATTAATTTTATGCTGTTGGTATGCGTACATTAGTTGGGATTGAGTTTTATGGTGTTGGCACGCGCACATTAGGATTGGTGTTTCAAGAGTCTTTTTAGTTTGCACAAAGATAGGTATATCGGTGAAGTAATTTATATAACTGATCAGATTGGTTTAGAATTGGGATGTAGTACTAGTGTTATTCTAGTATTCCTTCCTGTAATAATTATTCTGTTTTTGCATTGGCTTAATTCTTCTAACAGGCTGAAATTGTGGACTTCTTGCAAAAGTCTGAACATTGGAAGAGGTCTGCTGGTCGGGATCATGTGATTCCAATGCATCATCCAAATGCTTTCAAGCGTTACCGGGAGAAGGTGAATGCTGCTATTTTCATTGTGGCAGATTTTGGTCGTCCTCCTCCAACAGTGTCTAATTTGAGGAAAGATGTAGTGGCCCCATATGCACACGTGGTTGAAACTTTTGAAGCTGATGATAATTCAGACCCATATGAGTCCCGCACAACGCTTCTTTTCTTCCGTGGGAGGACAGACAGAAAAGATGTATGCTTATCGAATTCTGAATAAACCAATCATATATGCTCAAATAATTGATTTATTTGAATCAAATCATTTGAGAATATTGTACTCTATTTTTTTTTCCCCACCAAAAATCATGTATTCTCAAATGATGAAAATTGTTACGACTCTGTTCATGTTGCAGGATGGAAAAGACCGTCAGCAAATGAAAGACATGTTGAGTGGTCAGAAGGATGTTGTCTTTGAAGCAGCAGGAATCTCAGGGAAAGGTGTAAATGAAGTAAGTTGTTTAGCTATCCAAACTTATTAATTGGGTGACATCTCTTTGTTGTTACAACTGGAATATAGGAGATCACATTGCAATGTACTTTAGTATAATGCCACATGTTGGATCCTTAATAATTGGCCGTTCCATTGACCTGCCGGTTTTATCACAAGGTGTACCACTGCAGTTGAGAGATTAAGAAAGTCCGTCACCTACCTTATTAAAGAAAAAGGTCCCCCCACCTAACTAATTGGCTGTACTTGTTACCTGTACTTATAGTTTTCCCTTTGTATTTCAGTCAACAAATGGGATGCGTTTGTCAAAGTTCTGTCTACATCCAGCAGGGGACACCCCATCATCTTGCCGCCTGTTTGATGCAATAGTGAGCCATTGTGTTCCTGTAATTGTGAGTGACAAAATTGAGCTACCTTTTGAGGATGAATTAGACTATACCAAATTCTCGATGTTTTTCTCACGTGAGGAGGCAAAGAAAGAAGGATACATGCTTGATCAGCTGAGGAGTGTTTCAAAAGCAAGATGGGTTGAAATGTGGGGCTATCTTAAGAACATTAGCCATCATTTTGAGTACCAATACCCTCCGAAAAAGGGTGATGCTGTAAACATGATATGGAGGGAGGTGAAGCACAAGCTTCCTGCTACCCAACTTGATGTACATAGGAACAGAAGGTTGAAAGTGCCAGATTGGTGGAGATAGTGTATAATACTGTATGTACATTTTGTATACCAATATTGATAGAGCAAAAAGCAGCATCTGGATTATATGAAATATTATTAACATTAGTTGAACAATTCTGCATTGGAGATTGAGGGTTACTTGGTTTATGCGACGATAGCTTACCCAACATTCAGCATATTGGTTACAAGTGCTTTGATCATACTCTTATTTTGCACCTCTCCTTCAACCTGCCTGCCTTATTTATTACATCTCAATTACTTTTGACTCACCACGAACACTTTTAATATTTGTGGTCTAAAATTGTCACTTTATTAAGGATAAATAAAATGAATATTTTTAAATTAAATTGGTACTTAATATAGAAATGTGTAATTGTTTTTGAAGTAGCTAAAAGGCAATCATATAATCTCGGATAGAGGGAGTACTTCTTTATATACTTGAACTAACTTTGCTCGTAAAATATTAAAGAAAAGTGTTTTATAAAATCTTGTACTTGTATGGATTCAGGGATCTAGATGATAAAGGCGAAAGTAGAATGAGTTTACAATACAAACTCACACGAGTATAAGGGTTCATCAGACTTTTTTGCCAATTCCTAATATTAAGTGCATTTCTTTCAAAAAAAAATCAAAGGATTTTGATCCATTGTGAGAGCCAATCAGAAAATTGCTTACACCACAAGTCAATAATTTGAATTATTTTTTTCTTCATAGTCAATAGTTTGGAATTTTTATTTTTTGAAAAATGGTCAAAAATGTCCTTAAACTATGAAGGAACAAAAATACCCTTTGTTTATATTTGGCTAAAAAATGCACTACCGTCAATACTTTGGCTCAAAAATATCCTTAAATTATGCGAAATGAAAAAAATGTCCTCCGTTTGTAGTTTGGTTCAAAAATGCATTTACCGTCAATACTTTGGTCATAAAATACCGTTATTGTTATATAATGGGTCAAAATGCTCATTTTTTAAATAAATATATTATTATTTTCTTTTTCATACATTTTTTTAATAATATTTTTTAAATTAGCAAATATTTATCTTCAAATGAGGAAAAAAATAAATGGGAATATTTCTTATTCTATTATCATTTTTTTATTGTTATATAAATATAAATCAATTATGAATTTACCATTATCTTATATATATATTATATATTATCTGTTGAAAGCGTACATGAAGTTATTTTATTTTAATTAATAAAATGAGATTAAGAAAAAAAAATATTTCTATATTTTTATTTGTTAAAGTGATTTTAAAAGAAAGAAAACAAAAATAGTGTTCTTGAATATATTTAATTAGGAAGAAGATGTGCCTAAAAAGGAAAAATATTTATTTGGAAAAGGGCATTTTTGACCTATTTTGTAACTATATGGGCATTTCTAGATCAAAGTATTGACTGCAAGAGCATTTTTGAAGTAAAACATTGACGATAAGAACAATTTTTAAGCCAAACTATAAACGAATGACATTTTTAATCATTTCACATAATTTAAGAACAGTTTTTACTATTTTCCCTTTATTTCTTTCATAGTCAATAGTTTGAACTTCTTTTCTTCAATCATACTCAAAAGTTTGAAATTTGTATCTTTTATTTTTTTTCCTTCAGTCATACTCAATAGTTTGATCACTCTATGCGGCTATGTAACTTTTCTTATTTCATTTTGTTCTCAATGCTCCATTACCTCTATCACCAGAGGTGAAAAATAAGCTGATCGAGTTGGATTATGAATTGATTAAAAATAACTAGATAAACATAAATAAAATATTTATCTCAACTCATATTTAAATGAATAAATTCAATAAATAATATGGATATCTATATTACGAATTTGCTTCTTATTAAGTTGAGAAATATATATTTCCATTTAAATTTTTTTCTCTTAATCTTTTCTCTTTTTAAAGGTGTGTTTGCTATGAACAAAAATATTTTCTGTTATGATAAAAAAAAATGAAAATTAAATCCAATATTGAATTTTAGAAATTTTAGGAATATTGGACTTGTTGCAATAAATAGGGTTGACCTTTTGAGAATAAAAATGCCAAATAAATTAAGGAAATGAAATACTCCCGAAAGTCAATTTGATTAATTTTCAAAGATAAATTAGATCATATTAATTCGATATTTTAAACAAAAAAATTAGATATTCTAAAACTATATGAAAAGTACTATAAATTACAATTTTTTGCATATTAATATAATGAAAAAATACATCTTAAAATATTAGTCAAAATTTTTATAGTTTGACTCTAAAAATAGAAACCATGACAAACAAAACTGGACGGAAGGAGTAGATCTTTAAAACTTTTTGGCCTCAAATATCAGTATTGGTAATTGATTTTTTTTTTTAAATTTCCAAGAAACCAAGAGACATCTAATTGAAGAACCAAACTTTCAATTCTATAGGATGTAACATGTAAGTTTAAATGGATAATTGATAATAAGTTATAAGCAATAACTAGTGATTATATCCAGCAATAACCCTTGAAAAATTTATTCAATATACAGGAAGACCTAAATTATTTGTTATGGCTTTTACATGGAAAATCCGTCCACACAGATTTTGCAATTCTGATGTTATTCAAGTAACCGGTGAAATTGGCGAATGATCTCGCTTTTTCCCTGTAAAATACAATCACAAGTATCAACTTTATGTTTGATTAAAATGTGTAAAATATGTTATATGCAAGTAATCTTGGTTGTTTGCTTGATTACTTGGTTGTTATGAAAACATCATTTTTGTGTATAATAAGAATAGTTTCCCAGTAAGGAAATATCTTGCTTTCAGTTTTTAACATGTTGCTGATTTTCAGTAGAGATTAGGTTTATTGGCATCATTGGTTTATCGAGTAATCAAGAAAAGTAAATTTTCTTTTGAACTCCTATTTGCTTAACTCATTTCTTGCGTATAACACCATGTCTACACCACTAGTTTGATGGAATAGAGTAAAAGAGACAAAATGTATTCCTTCCATTTTTGCTTCTTTTCACAATAAAACGTTTGATGTAGGGGGGTGGTTGTCTTCACACCAAAAAAAAAGTTGAACCAGTTTTTCATATTTTGGTTCTTTGGGGGTAGGGGCCAGGGAATTTCCTTCTCAAATCAGAAACTGTACATTTTACATCCTTTTGCTTCAAGGAGGCCACATCAAAATTCTCCTAGGTTTAACATCTCTCGAAAATTCTGTAGAGCTTTTCCAGTGATGCAACCTATAATAAGACAATAGATGATCAATATCATAAACATGGGCGCCTCAAGATAACATCTACAAAAAGAACAGTTGAAAGACGGAAAAAGCGTGTGGGGAGAGACTGAATATCTGCCTAGAAAAGACTACACCGGAGATTTATGCTTTTTTCACTCCTTTTCAATTTTAAGTTTCCTATTCATTCCCTCTGGAAATTATAGGAATGAGAGATTCTGACACTAAATCTTGATAGAAAAAATATGTAAAGTAAGATGACAACGAAGAAGAGAAGTTTTACTTACCTGAACAAAAGTTCCATTTGTAACCATGGAAGTAGGGGGCTTGAAGAAGAGCCTGAGGGAGGGAAACAGAACATGCTGAATTGACCATTCACGTTGAGCCCAGGCATTTTCAGCCTCCAAACGTAGTTCTTCGTCAAATTCAGCCTCCGTGGTATCATTCTCTTAGTAACAGCAAATTCAGAAGTTAGTCCTAGCTAAGAAATGATCCACAAGATTAATATGAAATAAACACATAGTAATGTGTTGGGAGGAGAAACAATTAACGGTAAAACTCAGTGAATGTCAAAAATCACCATATAGAATACAAAGTTATAGTCATCACTATTAGTTCCTGGATCTCTTATATCCTTTTGTTTTGTCCATGTCTTTCGTATTTAAAGACAATGTAGTAGTTATTATCGTATATTGACATTCTTAGAGGCTTGTACTAGTAACACTAGGTTTTGGGAAGAGTTGTATCTATTGCCGCATATGTATGAGTTTTTAAAAATTATATCGTTTTATGACTTATTATGATTCTTATATGTTAATTCCAAGTTTTGGTATTTCGTTTTGTTACTTTGGGTTGGCTTACCTATCGGCGCACTTACCCGATTTTGGTCGTGATTTTACCCAAGTCACAACATATATTAAGTTGGTCTATAATCTTCTTATGGCTTCTAGTTTTGGATAGCAATATAAGTTGTTTCATAGCATTTAGCTGATTAAAGCTAACTACTATCTTAAAAAAATGGAAGTTGCAAAGTTTAAATCACAGCTGTCGCTGCTAATGCCTAATTGTTATCCCTAATTCTCTCACCGGCGATGCTGAATATGCAATCTCAACAAGGTAAAGAAAAAACTGTTTATTTATTTAACGGCCCAGCGATCCTAAAGTGTAATGATTTCCTAAAGTGCCAAATTGCAGTAGGATCTGGCTATCAATTACACAGACTAGGAGCGTAGCTCCTTCTCTAGGACCAAAATGAACCCTTGCTACCCTGCAATATGTACATGATACACAATGGAATTTGTTTTTCAGAATAGTTGCTTACCTATGTTATCTATTGAAGTTACTTCTGAACCACTTGAAAGTACTCTCTTTCTGTAGAATTTCAAGCCATCACCTGAGGGATTAGGCAATAATGGCGGATGCATGGCATAAAAATTTCCTAGGACAGCAGCAATTGTCTGAAAACAAATTTTCTCGTCCTCCCAGTCAACCTACAAATTAACACAAGTAAAACCAGACAGTTGAGCAAAGATGGGACAGAGGGAGTAACAATTTAGTCTTGTCCTGTTTACCAACATTTGTAGCTTTGGGATGTCAACAATGCCCCTCAAGTTTGATGAAAATACCAATTTGTTCACCGAAAAAACAAATTTAACAAGACTTTGTGCCAATGTCACATAAAAATACTCTGATCCTCCACACAATCTACATAGAAACCATAAGACCCACAATAATAGGCAATATATATCACCCACCAAGGCAACTGTAATATCACATGCGTGGATTAAAATTCATCCAATCCTAATATTTCCATATACTACCTATGGATTGGTAATAAAGAAAAATAGCCTTTCATCTTGTTAAATGGGACTTGGTAGTGAGAGAAAAAAAGAGGACGAATTGAGCATCCATCGCTTTTTGCGTTGCACAGTGGAGGCCACTTGGAATCTGTTTTTCAATATTTTCAACTTCTCTTTTGTCATGCCTTTCAGTTTGAAAGACCTGTTGACTGTTTCGGACAAAAGTGGGATCAGGAAACCAGCAAGAAGTTTGAGGGTTACAGTGTCAGCTTGTATCTGTAGGGTTGTGGACTGAAAGAAATGTTAGGTAGTTTGAAGGGAAAGCTATCTCTCTACAAATGTTTAAAGTACAAAGAACTTTGCTTTTTGGTGCAACTTACAGGATGTGAAGGATAAAAACCATATGTTAGATTTGATCAAGTCACTACAGAAGTCTATATCCATATACGCCTTTCTTCAAGTGAAAATTTATTTCCACTTGCACAACTTCAACTTCTAAATACCATTTTTCAACTTCAAAAATTCTTTTGTCCAAATTTTAACCAAATCTATGTCCATACGCCTTCTAAGAAAGTGATCTGTACGTACAAACCAGAAAATCCCCTGGGCAAATGGAAATAAATTCACTTGAAAATCAAGTCAAAACCAGTTTTTCAAATTTGAAAAACTCCTTTCCAAAAAACTAACCAAAAAGTCAGTCTAATGTATAACCAAATCTTATATTTATATAACCAAAAATTTTTTGTATAAAAAAAATTGCAAAAATGGAAAAACTTCCTGTGTCAAAACGGCTCTATTAGTTTGGCTGTGTACTATGTACTCAAAGATTAAGGTTCTTTGAGCAATGATGCAAGAAGGTAAATTGTGGTATAAACTAAATAAACACAAGTATTTAGAGAGAATCCCTGCTCAAGAGAGGCAAAACCCACAACCTACATCTGTAGGATTTTCTCAAACGCACCACTAAGCTCAAGCAATTTAAGATTTACAATTGCCCTTGTAACACCCAAGGAACTGTTCCCAACAATCCCAATCTCTACCCCCTTAACTTTTCTCTCCAATGACTCTATCTATCAATGAAGTCCCTTACAAACACAAAACACACTTACTACTGTTGAGCTGTTAGAGAGCACACTTTTAAATACTTTTATTATTTAATTATATTCTCAACAACCACAACCAACTAATAAAGTAATCAAGACCTTGTTCTGGTACCACTATAAGAAACTAACTATACAACTCAAGAACAATACAGATAAAACTTGACAGGAGCAGGTTCTTTCGTCGTAGCAACAATTTTTTCTTCAAGACTCTTTTTGCTGACTTTTTCACTAGGACACCTCTCCTTTAGGTGTGGTTAAACTCCAAAGCTTTGTGTCGTGCTGTTTATATAGAAGTAGAAGCTGCCTTGTAGTTCTCCAATCCAAACAGGAATTGATTCAAGTTTTCCCATAAATCCAATTCTACTTTAACTTCGTTTGGATCTTCTTTATGCAACAGGCTTCTCCCTCTTAATTCAAAGTTAATACATGTGTTCAATTTATGGTAATATTTCCATATCTTGAACTCCAGCTCCTTGCAGTATTAGACTGCATAATTCCAATTCTCCAAGTCTTCATAAAACAACTTCTTCATTGCAATTTCAATTCTGCTAGAGGAACACGTTCTCTCATGAGTTCCTCTGACAGTGTTGCTAGCTTCTTCACTCGACTAACATGTAAATAATAAAAGTTGCTACATTTGTATGGCTAGGCAAGATTTGTAAGATTACTTGGACAGGTACAGGGATGGCTAGATTTAAGAACCTGATCATAAATTTGTTTTCTCAAAAGAACGTTCCCCCATATGTTTTTTTTTTTTATTTTTGAGAAATGTTACAGTTAATCTATATTTATCCACATGTATACTACCTCAAAAGTGTAGTTACCCTCCAAAAGTGTTGTAATTACATAGGATTCTATATCTACCAAGTTACAGCCAGTCTATAGTTGTGCTGATTACTTCTGAGCTATCTATTTTACTTGTTTACACCAAAAATAATACAGAGCTAAACAATTAAGCTTAAATCTTTGTATGTTGCTCTGCTTTACTTCATGACATCTCTGGTTTCTCTCAAGCCATACTGTCCACCATATACATGATGGGACAATCTTCCATCTTTCCTCCTTTCTTCCTGCATTTCCATCCCTTTGCCAGCACTTCAAAACTTCTTTGTTCCTTCCTAATTTCACCCATTTAATCTCTCTCATGTTGGTGAACATTTGCCACAGCTGTGTTGTCCACTTGCAGTGTAAAAAGAGATGGTTGACTCTAACTCCTTGCTCTTCACACGAAAATCACCTCGAACACAGGTGAAAACCTCTTTTGTTCAGGTTTTAATGTGTCAAAACTGCCTCCTTAGCTAACAACCAAGCAAAACAGTTAACTGTTGGTTGATAGAGGATATTCTTGTCATCAATAATATGATCCTTTAAGATCTTAGGATAATTGTGGATATCACTACTCTGATTTTTCTCTTAACGTAAAATATATGATTTTGTATACTCCTGGGATTTAAGTGATTCTATTCCAACATCTCTGATGTATATTGTTGGAATATGAATAAGTTTATACAATCCTATTAGAATAGAAATAGGTTTATATAATCCTAGTAGAATAGGAATAGGTTTATACAATATTATTAAAATAGGGATAGGTTTATACAATCCAATTAGAATAGGAATAAGACTACTAAATAGTATCCTATTTGGTAAAAGATTGTATTCTAGGGTCTATAAATAAGGTCTCAATGTAATAATGTAGACACAATAACAATTCAATAATATTTTTTCCCTATATTTCTCACATGGTGTCAGAGCCAGATTCAATGACGGAGTTAGGTTCAGTGGTTTGATAATTGATTACTGAACCAGGTTATAAAGAGGTGTTCACTTGGCGGGTGTAGTTCTAGCCGCAATCTTTTTGACAGTAATGAAGATTTTTGTTGGAGAAACTGTTTCAAAGAGGTTCTTTGTGTGCAAAGGAGATTATGAGAGGAGAAGCAAGTTGTTGAAGATTAAGTGAAGAAGGTGGACAAATTTATTTTGTTAAAAATTCAGGCCAACGGGGAGACTTGTTGGGTTTTATTTGCCCTAAACTTCTTACCATAAATAGGTTTTCCCTTTAGGAAATGGTTTTGAATTGACTAATCCTTTTTCTGGTAGGAAAAAGTTTAGGACTCTATAACGATCTTGGTAGAAAATCAGACAGATTCCATTGTTGGCGGGCGACTATTACTCATATATGGCGCTGCTCGGCCGATGCTTATGTTAGCAAAAGTTGGGTCACCATGTATCTTTCTGGGGACTATTTTCTCATATCTAATTTGTGTAGCACAGCGCCATCATTCCGGTGACTACGTTCTTATATCTAATTTGTGTAGCACCGTGCCATTATTCTGGTGATTACTTTTTTTCATATTTAATTTGTGTAGTGCCGTGGATTTTTTCGAACTATTTTCTCATATCTGAGTTGCATAGCATCATGTGTCTTTTCAGTGGCACAAATTTGATTCGCATAGTTTAGTTCGTCTTTCGGGTGACTCCTCAAATCTGATTTGCGTAGGGTTATGCCATCATTCCAACCCTACTTAATTATCTCTTTTTCAATGGGGTCGTTCCATCAATTCAAACTATCCTATATAATTTCTATTTACTAGTTGGGGAATGACATCATTCTGACCATACCCATATAATTTTATTTCTTATATTGTGACCACTTTTAGCCATCAAATCTAATATTCTGGCATATGAGCATGTTCCGATCAATTTCTTGGTAACTTTCTTATTTAATATTAGCTCATATTGATTCCAACACGATCCATATACGTTATACTACATTTGAGCACTTCGTTGCTTAGGGGGAGTTTAGTAGCCTTGTATGTCGATTGTGTTGTGTCATCTATTGTGCAGATTACTCTATGGTCTAGAACAATTTTTCTCAAGCTTGATTTGGGAAGTTCAATACCAACATTATGAATCAAATTTAGTATTTCATGCGAAGATTAAGCACATTGAGATTGTCTCGCATTATGCATCAAGTCCAATATTTAATGAGATGACAAGCACATTGAGATTGACCGTCAATTTTGTGAAGTCTGCAAATATCTCACCAAGCCCCTCATTGTTCCCGTGTTAGTTACATTTGTAACAAGCTAGGTGCATGAATTGTACGCACTAGCTTGAGGGGGAGTGTTAGAATATGAATAGGTTTATACAATCCTATTAGAATAGGAATATGTTTATACAATCCTAGTAAACCGAAATAGGTTTATACAATCCTATTAGAACAGGATTAGGTTTATACAATCCTCTCAGAATAGGAATAGGACTACTAAATAGTATCCTATTTGGTAAAGGATTGTATTCTAGGGTCTATAAATAGGGTCTCAATGTAATAATTTAGACACAACAACAATTCAATAATATTTTTTTCCTATATTTCTAACATATATATCAAGCCATGTATATGACATAGAAATATATGAATGAAATTATTCAACAATCTTATTCCACACGGTATCAGAGCTTTAGGCTTATTCCTGACCAATCCCATTTTGCTACCACGCCTGAAATTGGTACTGCCACAAATATTCCAGTCTCTGAAAATGATTCTGCAACTGTAGTGAATAACTCTATAGTTTCAACTGGAGATTTGCAACATTCAGCTTCAACAGGTAGAGGTTCATCGACCTTCACAAGTATTTCTTACTCTTTTATTACTATTGTCTCAGACAAACTTTCTCCAACGTGGGTAGTCGATTTTGGGGCAACTGATCATATAACCACTCTCTCTCATCTCTTCATATCATATTCCCCTTGTCCTAACTATAAAAAAAAATAACTATAGCTAATGATTCGGTTATCACTGTAGCTGGTCGAGGAGACATACCACTTGGAAAATCCTTGATACGTTATCTGCAAATCTCATTTCTATCCAAAAACTCACCAAAGATTCCAAATGCCAAGTAACTTTCTTCCCTTTATATTGGTTATTTTAGGAACAGAACACAAAGGAGATGATTGGGCGTGCTAGTGAGAAAGGTGGTCTTTATTGTTTGAATTTCCACAATGGTGAATATATATCTAAGAATTCATGATCTAGTTCATTCTTGTGTGAGTCTATCATGTCAAATAAAGAAAAAGTATGACTTTATTATCGTCTATAAGGTCACCTTTCCTTTTATGTAATCAAAAGGATGTTTTCATCTTTGTTCAAAGATATGATTGTGGAGTCTTTTCATTGTGATGATTGTGAAATTGCAAAACACAAACGTATTTCCTTTCCAATTAGTCAAAAAAGATATCAAACTTTATTCTCTTATTCATACTGATATTTGGGGACCATCTCCCATTCCTAATAATTTCTGGTGCTAGATGGTTTGTGTCATTCATTGATGATTGTACAAGAGTTACGTGGATCTATTTGCTAAAGCAAAAATCTGATGTCAGTCAAACTCTTCTTACCTTTTGTAATGCAATCAAAACCAAATATGATGTGTCAATTAAAAGATTCCGATCTGATAATGCCAAGGACTACTTCAATCAAAACCACTTTGTTTTCTTCCAAAAAAGAGGGAATTATTCATGAATCTTCATGGGTCAATGCTTCTCAACAAAATAGGATAGCAGAGAAAAGATATCATTGTTGTTTCACAAAAAGGTGCCAAAACAATATTGGGGGGAGCTGTCTTAACTGCCGCACATCTTAGTAACAAAAATGCCGTCAAGAATTCTGAACTTTCAAAGTCCAATTGATACTCTTAGGAATTTCGTTCCAAATTTTGAAATTTCCAATAAATTGCTTCATAGAATCTTCAGAAGTGTTGCCTATGTTCATATTCATTCTCAAAATAGAGGCAAATTAATTTCACGTGTGCTCTTAAGTGTCTTTTCATAGGATAATCTCCTACTCAAAAAGGTTACAAATGTTATCAACCATCATCTAAGAAATTCTTTGTATCAGCGGATGTCACATTTGATGAGAGTGAATCCTTTTCTAATCATTCTTACAATCTGGGGGAGTTATTGAAGGGAGAGGAACCTCTATGCTTGTCACTATCTGAGTTTTCCATTTCTAGTTGTGCCCAATTCTTGCATGAGTCACCATTTGTTTGGTCACCTAAGTCTCTAAATCCAAATGAACCCATTGAGTCTCCCAATCCAAATACAGATAATGGAATTCTAGAAAATAATCTACCACTACAGGTATATTCCAGAAGAAAGAGACAAACTGATCAAACTAGTCAGTTGCAATCATCTCCTCAGGTTACTACACTCCTAATACCCATCCTGAACCTATTCAACCATCAAAACCAAGAAACTAAACTGTTCATGAAGCAGAATTTAACCAACCTAATGACCTTGACCTTCCCATTGCACTCAGAAAAGGAACCATATTTTGCACACAATACCCTTTGAGCACACAACATCCGAAGTCATAAAGCTTTTCACTGTAACATCGACAGAATTCCTATCCCCAGATATTTGTCTGAAGTATAAGGGAATAAAGAATGGAGAAAGCTATGAAGGTAGAAATGGAAGCGTTGGAGAAAAACAAAACTTGGGATATTGTGGAATTACCAAAAGAAAAAGGTTGGTCAGGTGCAGATGGGTGTTTACCGTGAAATATAAGTCAGATAGATGGGTCCACAGAAAGATATAAAGCACGTTTGGTAGCAAAGGGTTATACACAGACCTATGGAATTGATTATTTGGAGACTTTTGTTCCAGTGGCAAAAATGAATACAGTATGAATCTTATTATCATTGGCTGCGGTTTTTAATTGGAACCTACAACAATTTTATGTAAAAATGCATTTTTACATGGAGACTTAGATGAGGAGATTTATATGGAGGTGCCACCTGATTTTGAAAGCAAGAAGGGAATGGTATGTAGACTGAAGAAGGCACTTTATGGATTAAAACAATCAGCTTGTGCATGGTTTGGAAGATTTACAAAGGTTATGATCAAGCTAGGGTATCGACAAAGTCAAGGAGAGCACACCTTGTTCATACGACACTCAAAAACAGGAAAGGTGACAGTATTGTTGGTTTATGTGGATGACAATGTAGTAACAACTAACATGTGATGATTCTGAGGAGATGCAAAATTTGAAAAAGTGTTTACTCAAGGAATTAGACATCAAAGAGCTTGGAAAATTAAAGTAACAGTGGTTGATTTGCCAAAAGAAACAGGAAAATTAGGGTGTAAAACCAGTGGCTACACCAATTGAATATAATCATAGATTATGTAATGCTCCAGAAGATCCTATGGTTAATAAAGGTTTGTATCAAAGGCTTATACGAAAACTGTTTTATTTGTCTCATACAAGGTCGGACATTGCATTTGCTATAAGTCTTGTTAGACAATGTATGCATGATCCTAGAGAAATGCATCTTAAAGTTGTCAATCAGATTCTACAATATCTTAAAGGAAGTCAAGGAAAAGGAATATTATTCAAAAGAGGAGGAGACTTGGTTTTAGAGGCTTATAGAGATGCGGACTATGCTGGTTCATTAGTGGATCGAAGGTCATGTCCTGGATATTGCATTTTCTTGATAGGAAATCTAGTGACTTGGAGGAGTAAAAAACAAAATGTAGCAGCTAGATCAAGTGTAGAATCTAGCTTCGATCTATGGCTATGGGAGTTTGTGAGTTGTTATGGTTAAAGATAATCCTTGATGATTTGAAGATAAGATGGGAAGGACCTATCAGACTATATTGTGACAATAAATCAACAATAAGTATAGCTAATAATCCTGTACAACATGATCACACTAAGCATATTGAGGTAAACAAACATTTCATTAAGGAGAAACGAGATAGTGGACTCATTTGTTCGCCATTTGTATCTACAAAGATCAGGTTTCTCTTAATGTAAAATATATGATTCTGTATAATCCCAGATTTCATGGGATTTAGGTGATTCTATTTCATAATCTCTTATGTATATATAAACTCATGTATATGACATAGAAATATATGAATGAAATTATTCAACAATCGTATACGAATGAAATTATTCAACAATCGTATATGAATGAAATTTTTCAACAATCTTATTCCACATTTACTTAATAGGGTATCTTGGTTTTCCATATGATCTTCCAAGGTCATTCTACTAACTCAATGTGCTGTGTTGAGATCTCACATGTTAAATTTACTGTGAAACACCCTTTGCTCCCCAGGTTGCTAAATTGTGCTAGGGTAGCAAAGAACTCTGTTACTCTACACATCTCCCAATCATTTAAGTTCCTTTGAAGTAAAAATTCCACCCCTGATCATTCCATAATTCTGCCACAATAGCTTGTTGCATTTAACATAGGTTGTAGAGGTCATATAACCTTTGGCTTAATGGGACATAGTCCACGCCATTTGTCCATCCAGAAATCCACCTTTCTACCATTTCCCACCTTACAATGTGATCTTTCTAGCACTAGATCCCATAGATATTTGATAGATCTCTATACACTAGACCCATAAGGAGAAGTCACATTGTTGTCATCCACTTATCCCTTATTCCATATTTTGCAGCAATCACTTCCTTCCACAATGATTTCTCAGTAGATGCGAACTTCTATAACCACTTCATCATAAGGCTTTGGTTCTGAAATTTCATGTTTCTGATGCCCATACCTTCTTGCTTATGTTCATTTCTTCCCTTTTGAAAAGATAATACTTCCTCTTATCTTCATTTCCTTGCCAAAAGAAAGTTCTTCTGAGTACCTCTATTTTGCAACGCCAGATGGTGCTGGAAACCAGACATCATGTATGTTGGTAAGGCATCTAGCACAATGTTGATCATAGTAAGTCTTCCCCAGGATAATTACTTTTCCAGTTTGCTAATTTTCTCACACTTTTCTATCATTCTACTCCAAATGCTTATTGACTTACTTTTTGCACCTAATGGCATGCCCAAGTAGATGGCGCGTAGCTCCCTACTTGCCTCCCTAGTGTATTGGCTAGCTCCTCAATTTCTACCCCTTCATTAATTGGATAGATGTAGCCAGTGTTATCAAAGGCGCGCTTTAAGCGCGCTTAAGCCCTGAAGTGAGGCTCAAAACGTATTGAGCGCTTTGACTCCCTTTTATGTGCATCGTCATCAAGGTTCTAAGGCAAATATTTCCTTGCCAATGAGCCACTTCTAAAGAATTTGAAGCTGAATAATTGATATTTCACTTTCATAATTTTTTTCAATTTCTTTGGTCATATATTTGTCATTTCATGCTTATAATTATTAGACTTGGATTAAACATATATATTTTATTCTTTTCTCCTTTTGCGCCTTTTTTGTTAAAGCCCATATTTTATTTGTGCTTAAAGCCCCCACAGCCCTTAGAGCTTTTTTGTGCTTTTCACCTTTGATAACACTCGATGTAGCTTTTCCCCCATTTATATGAAGGCCTGACACAACTTCAAAAATAATGAAAATGGTCCTCAAAATCCGAAAATGGTCCCTCACTGCTTCACAAAACACTAAGGTATCATTTACATACTGTAGGTGAGTGATTTCTAGGTTGTTACTTGTCCTGTTTTGCACTTGGAACCTTCTGATCCAGTCTTTGGCCTTTGCTATGTAAATCAGGCAGCTAATCCCCTCCGTTGCTAGAATGTTCAAGAAAGGTGAGAGCGGATCTCCCTGCCTCAGCCCCCTTTGAGAAGAGAAAAAACAGTTGGGCTTCTATTGATAAGAACTAAAAATTTGACTGTACCTATACAATATTTGATCCACCTGATCCATTTAGATCTAAAACCCATCTTCTGTAACATGTTCACTAGATAATTCCAATTCACATGATCATATGCTTTCTGAATGTCAAGCTTACATAGTATGCCTGGTTGTTTGCTCTTCACTCTCAAATCCACCAGTTCACTAGCTATCACCACTGCATCCATAATCTGCCTTCCTTTAAGAAAGGACATCTGTTGTCTGTCGACAATTCAGTGAATTACCTCTTTCAATCTCTCTGTCAATAGTTTGAGATGATCTTGTACACTCCCTCCACCAGACCAATGGGTCTGAAGTCATTCAGTTCAATTGCCCCCACCTTTTTTTGGAATAAGTGCAACAAAAGTGGCATTAACGCTCTTTTCAAGACATTCTCTAGCATGGAAATTCTGAATAACTGCTACCAACTCATGTCTGATTACGTCCAAACACTGACTGAAGGAAGCCATTGTATAGCCATCTGGTCCAGGGGCTTTATCTCCTGCACAGGCTTTAATACTTTCTAGTATTTCCTCAGCTTCAAAAGGAGCCCCCAAAAAGTTGCCATCAATTTCATCAATTTTGGGGCAATTTCTCATGTTTAACTGTGGCCTCCACCTCTTCTGATTCTGTATAGAACCTCTCCTAGTATTCAACAATTTCATTCTTAATTTCTTCAGGTTCTGTAATCTCCACTCCGTTGACTTTCAATTTATCAATGCTGTTGATTCTTCTGTGTTGGTTTGCTGTTCTATGGAAAAAACTTGTGTTTCTATCTCCCTGCTAAATCCACAAAGCTCTGGACCTCTGTTTCCATGCAGTCTCTTCATGCTTGGCTATGTACTCAAACTCCATAGTCAAAGCCAGCCTAGAAGCTAGTTCCCCTTCTTCAAGAGCTCTCTATTCTTGTATCTCTTCTAGATCAGCTAATTTCTTAAACAGATTGGCCTTTTGCATTTTCAGATTTCCTTGGATGGTTTTTCTCCATTCTTTCAGCTTCCCCTTTAGTGCCTTTAACTTTGCCATTAGGACATAATCAGGCCTGCCAGTGTAGTTAAAAGACTCCCACCAATCCCTAACCTAAGCACAGAACCCCTCTGTTCTTGAGTTGGAAGGCTTCCAATATTTAAGGCAAAAGATGAAAGAACTTGGAAGGCTTCATGCACAGCTTCCGCCTTTTCTTTTGCCTCTCTTTCTTTGGCAAGCTCTTCTAGCAGGTTTGTAACCACAGTACCACACTACTGCTCTTAGAACCTGTTCCTTTTTTCTTCTTTTTTTTGAAACTGGTAACCTTGTATATTTCTGTATGTGAACAAAACACAAGCAGTACATAGGTTGTACTGAGCCCATATAATACAGTTCATTTTCATCTGCTAAACAGAGTTGCTCCTATTTACAAAACATCTAGAATTTCCTTCTTTCCATACTGTCCACAATATACAAGCTGGAACAATTCTCCAAGCTTCTCTTTCTGTAGCCTCCCGTCGTGCTTCCTAGCTTGCTAATATTGTTGAAATACTCTGCAAGTGCGGTTTTGCCTATCATTTCCTTTTCCCCTCCCTTTTTCCCAACGCTCGGGGGAATCTCAAACTGGGTGAATGCCTTTCTCAGCCAAAATCCATAGGGTAGGGAGTGTGCCCCTTCAGCAGCTAGAGTGTTGTACCAATAAAGCAGGATAGTTTACCAGATCTCCTTGGTCAAGTGCATCATCACAATCATGTCCCTGTTTTTAGCTTTAATTTCTCTTTTCTACTCGCGGCAGGACACACTTCTTTACTAGATTAATATGATTTTTTGAGCTAGAGTCATCTCCCCATTTCAGCACTTACCTTAAAACTCCTGAGAATCTCTTCCTTGTGGAAACTTGCTGTCAAATAAGCCATGCTTTTTTCTTGCCCATTTTCGACCCTTTTTTTTTTAAAGTATTATCATAACCAACAAAAGATATGTTGAAAATGTCCCCTACGTCTTCAACTGTAAATCTGATTCCTCTTCCCTTCACAGAAGACACCACTGCATCATCATCAACTAGCTTGAACCTTCTATAAAATTATGAACCTCTTCCTCATGAACCACTGGATTTGTGTAAAATAGTAGCTAGTCCATTCATAATGGTCCAGCATTTTCTTCAGCTCTTTGATTCTAGCACTTCTTTTTCTTTTCAGCTCTTTTTTTAATCATCTTTAGATTCGGTTCTTTGACCGAAGGAGCAGTTTCTTCCATCCATCCTGAGGGTTCTTTTCTTTTACTGACGCCTCTAGAACTTGACGCTTTCTTCAACCCTTTTTCTTTAGGGTATTTGACTTCATCTTTCCTTTCAACATTTGAGATATCAGAACCATTTCTCGGTTTCTTCCTCCTTAGTTGTTTGCTTACGAACCAGTTCCCCTTAAATTGTAACTTCTTCTCTACCCTGAAGTGGTTGATCTTATTTCTTGGGATATTTTAGGGTTTGGTTGCATTCTGAGTAAGACTTCACTGGATTGAGCATCGGATTTATTTTTGGAGTGTGCAACAGTGTTAAAGAATATATGACTAGGTTTCAAGTTGCTGAGAATTACTTTGCTCTTTTGATTTTTCAAGAATGATGCGACCAAGTGAATATACGAGGGACTAATCTTTTAATAAATAGTCCGGATGACTTTTGAAGTCCCCTTTTTTAAGTCACTGACTTTCATCGAAGGGGGTTTAATTTAACGGACCAATTTTCGTGGTTATTCATATCATGACCCCCTCACCCCCCCCCCCTCCCTTTTTTTTCATGATTGTGGTGTCCGGGTCAGCTTTCACGCACCTCATCTAATTACACGGGATACTTGTCACCTCCCACCAACAACAGGTAACTCTGTCCACCAAGGTTAGCACAAATAGGAAGAATAACCTAGTGTTTATTTGTCTCCACAAAGTTTTGACCGAGACCTGAGGTTTCTCAAACACTTCATTGACCACTAGGCACACCCTAAGGTGCTACCCCTTCCCTTTTCTTTTAACAAGTGCACTAATACACAAATTTAAAGTAATTTATAGATTTGAAGGAGATGCATACTTGTGAGTCATGAGAACTAGATCTCTGACAAGATCCTCTGAGTTGATCTTGTAATGAAGGACAATTCTCCTTTTGACATATGTATTACACTTTCGATGCTTTGAGGTTCCTGAATATTTTCTTCTTTATTTTGTTGCAACAGTCTTCATTTACCTTCAGAAGGGAAGTTTTGTTACTTTGTTCCCTTTTTGATAAGCCCCTTTTGCTGAGAGTAAAGTTTCCTTCGTCTAAGCTCCTCTTTTTTCTCATTTGGGCTTTTAATCTTGGTCATAGAGTTGTCTTAGGAGCCAACGCTAGTTTGAGTTTCCAATATTTAGAAAGGACGAATCAAGTGTTTCTTGGTCCATTTTGGCAGCTTTGTTCTTTTCTTTAGAGGGGCAGTAGGCAAAATGTTTGGCATTCTATTGAGCTGTGTATATTCTAGAAGATCCTTGCATTTTAACCATCTTTTCCCTTTCTTATGGCTTCTTATATCTGTGTTTGGTAAGTGGAGGTGTCTCTTTTTTTATGGTCTTCTCCATTCAACTATTCTATCCAGTTCATATTCAGCTTTGATGATCTTGTGAATTACTCTACTTTCTTACAGCACACCTTCTGGGAACCTGTTCCTTTAGTTTCAACAAAAAACCTTTTTGATATTGACTAGCTCTTGAAGCATTCTTTTCCTCAAAAGCTCCGCATGAAGAGTAGAGGATGTGATATCTGATTCTTCCTTTTGAGTATGTCTTTTGAAGCTTTCTTTCCAGATGCTGATGTTCTTATGCTCATTCCATTAATTTGAGCTGTAATTTCTCCCTCTAGAATAACGGCCTGTTCCTTTGGACATATTACCTTCTTCAGGTTTTCTCCCTTTCCTACTACTGCTATATGGTGATCCCTTTTTAGCCCACAATGAATGTGTTAATTTGTCTCTATTGGTAGATGTAGCTTCTCAAGAACTTCCATTACTATGTGATTTACACATACTAGATTTCTCTTCTAAGTGTGGATCGTCTACTTGATTTTAGCTAAGCTTGTCTTTATTTCATTGTCTTCTTCTTCTAGGGCTGATGTAACTCTCGATATTGTGGTCCTTAATTTGTGAAGTTCTCTTTGGTTCTTGGTGGACTAAGTGTCTTCCTTCTCAATGTTGTGGTCCTGAATTTTTGTCTCTAGATCTCTATAATTACGTTGCAATGTATACCATATTTGTTGAATTTATTAGGACTAATACCACATGCAAGGATTCTTCTTGTTTTTTTATGACAAGGAAAATCCACAGCCGCTACCCTTTCGATGTGCACAAGATAAAATCCCCAGTCCTATGCAATAGCTCGCAAACTACATAGGAGAGGTAACCCGCAAGCCTGGTGCAATGAGCTCGACCCAGAAGGCAAACCCCTTGCTTTCTCTGGCAAGGGGTTTCAAACTTGAGACCTCCAACATGGAAGTCCCAAGCCCAAACCACTGGTCTCAAGAGGAAATCTAGTACAAAACTAATCAGTGTTAAAGGGCTCAATATATTAATTTAGGATGATACTTGGCAATAAAATGAGTGAGTTTACAGGCTGATAACTTCCAACATACTAAGCAGATCAAGCAGCTTCATATGTGGTCGATGAACTTCATTGTGCAACACTCAAAGGTCCAGTCATTGCCAAGAATATTATAGAATTGATAAGATCTTTGTTGCATGGAATAGGAAAGAAGACAAAGAAATAGCATAGAACTCACATCATTTCCTAAACAAAGTATAAATTCTGGGATGCGGTCCATGTCAGGTGTGTACTGATCCAGTATAACAGGAAGACTAGACATATTTCCATTTGAATCGATATGAATACTAAAATACTCCTCTAGCATTCCAGCCTTTTGCTTGAGCAGTTCTGTATTCATCTGAAGTAATACATAGAAAATGCCAATGCTAATTAGGAAGAGGATATAATGATGATAGGTGACAAAATTACCTGAATTGAATTAGACAAAAGGAACATTTTCTTTCAGTGTCCAGGAGCAGACATGGACAAGAAATAGAATTTAATTATTATAGTACAGTTACAGTTGAGTTAAGATGAAATTACCTCGGCAATCTTTCCTCTTAGCTCTTTGCTTTCATTGCCTTCTGGATCTGTACCCTCTTCTTTCAGAGCAAGCATTACTAACTCAGGTAATGATGCTGGTTCACTCAGTTGAATTGCATTGAAATGGGCAAACCGACGTAAAACTTGCTGATACATAAGCTCTTTACTTTTGTAGCATCAAATGTAGGGAAGATCATTAATATATAGTCAAACAAGTTATCTAATGAAGGAAAATTTAAGGAATTAAAAGAGCCATGGAAAAATTACAAAGCATCAGAAAAGACAGGAATCAAAGCGAGAGATCAAGCTGTAGAGATATTGGAATCTTCGCTGTCAAGTGCTCTAGCAGGTTTTCCTTCTTGTTATTTCTTTTCTTTTTTATAACCGAGAAATCTTTTGAGAGCTAGAGGCGCAGGATTCGAAACTCGGTGGATATTCGAACCTGTAACATTCACCTAGTTAAGATTGCTTTCCCACTCTTGGGCTTCTTAAGAATTGTGAGAATAGGATTGTACATAATGTATGGTAACGTACAAAACAACTCTTCAATTAAGGAGGTGGCTACAGTCACATGCACAATAATCACCCAACAAGAATCAGGGTCAAATCCCACGTGGGTTGGAGGTAGGATTTGCCAAAGTTCGTGACCCAACTCACAAGAGCATGCATATTGTATCAACAATGAATGTAAATGGGGGGGGGGGGGGGGGGGCTAGTGTTTATAACAAGTAACTGATTTGAAATTTCTATTGCAAACTTAGCACAAATATTCAGTTATCATAGTTGGAGAGACTTGCGGTGTGCATTTGATGGGTTGTCGATTTGATAGATATGACTAATTATCTTAGAATGGATTACCACATCTTTGGTTTGAACTACATTCAAAGTTTTTCAAAGCAATGTGTTTGTTTTGGTTCTTTCAAACCCCAGAACTATACCATATCAACAACCAAACATTAGCTTGAGTGGGCATAGAGTTCTCTAGCTCAAGCACTTGAATGAGGATCAAATCAAATTAAACTATTTCTAGCTCTAATCCTTTGATTAAAACCTCAAGTCCTCACCATTGAAGTTTTACCCAATCTCAGTTTTCTTTCTCAAGAAAAAGTAAAATTAGAGAGTTCAATTAATGCTTGCCCCCATTAATTTTTAGATTAAAACTTGAAGACAACAATAAATTCATGCAGTATAATCAATTCTAAGCGTTGGAACAAGTATAGGAATCCTAGTTAGAAAAGGAGTCTAACGTAGAGTCTATGAATAGGGTCTTTATGTAACAATTTAGATACATTCAATAATTTTCTCTTCTATATTTCTCACATGGTATCAAAGCATTGGTGAGAAACTTCAAGACACCGTGTCAAATTCCGGGAGTTAGGGCTGATTTGTGTCATCTTGCCATTCCGAAGGTGTTGTGAGAAAACCAACACCATCATGAGGCTCGGGAAGCTGTGCCGACCAAACCCCAGCCAGAACCACAGGAAAAAACCCCTCACAAGATATCCCGCTGTTCGAAAGTGGAAGTTTTCCGGCAAGATCTGGATCACGCGCCGGCACGTGAGGGCTGCTCCGGTCATTGTTTTTAAGCTGTTTTTTTTTGTTGGGGTCGTCCAGTATTTCTGATCAAAACCTGTCTAGTTTTTCTGTTGGGGTCGTCCAGTATTTCTGATAAAAACCTGTCTAGTTTTTTGGTTAGGATTCCAGCAATTTTCAGGTAGTTTCCAGCAAGTTCCCGGTGAAATCAAAATTTTCAGGCAGTTTCCAGCAGTTTCTTACAATTTTCAAGTTAAATTTTGAAAAAATGTTTTTTGCTCCAAAAATACGGGGATTGGAAGTTCAAGCCCTATAATCACTTCAGAACTATTAATGGGAAGTTCAAACTAATTAGCTTGGGCTGGCTTCCTCAGTTGAATTGTGGTGCTAGGGTCAAGGTGTTCAAGATCATTTACCAAACAATACTTGTGTGGTAAATGAAAAGACAAAGCCAAGTGATGAGGATGCAAAAGCCAAAGCATAATGGGAGAAAGTGAATGCTCAATTATGTAGTCTCTTATTGCGCTTTATTGATTCAAAGTTGATGCCTTTGTTTCGTCCATTCTTATTCAGTTTGGGAAAAAGCACGTGCTTTATAATCTAATGACAAATCTCAATTCTATGATGTGATATCTCGGATGACCAACTTAAAGAAACAAGAATCTAACATATCTACTTACTTGGGACGGTAAGTCATGGAGGAATTTGAAACGTTGATGCTAATCACTATAAACGTGGAAAAGCAACAAGACCATGGACAAACATTATTTCTAGTTCTTACACTTGCTGGACATCCTACTGACCATAATTCTGTGTGAGACCAGATTCTAGCCAGTCGTACGATTCCTACAATTGATAAATTATTCTCTTGTCTACTTTGTCTTGTTTCACCTCCTAGTCAAAAAGTGGTTTCAGCTCCCACTGTTGACTCCTCTATTTCACATCTCAAACCATAGAAAAACGAACACATCAATCTATGGACAATTAGCAAGGAGGATGACATTTTGGGAAACCTCGATCTAAGTGAAGTTATTGCCATAAACTTGGACACACTTGTGACATATGTTATACTTTGCATGGTCCACCACCCAACTATGATCCAATTGCTCTAATGAAATATAATGAGTTCCTTTAGTATCGTGCAAGCAAGCAGACATCTCCACAAGTACAATATGTTGTTGTAACGCCTTGGAATCCGGAAAAGAAAGAAAAGGGATTTTTGGGTTGCAAGTTGTGTTTACGGTCCCTATCTATGAGTCGTAGAAGTTTCTACTGGCTGTAGATGGCATCCGAAGAAGAGGGAAAATAATATTTCAAGTCAAGTCCCAGTACCTCTTTTTACGATTTACTATCACAGCCCGTTAGTCTTTCTATGAGCTATAGATAGGTCTCATAGGTAGGTCCCATACATAGTGATTGTTGGGCGGACTCTTTATTTTTGCCGGCGAACCCGTCTCAACGCGACACTGGTGCGGGGTGCTTGTCAGATTCGGTCAATCCGATCCGAACACCTTGACCAGAGGCGAGAAAAGATTTTGGGAGAGATTAGTTTCCGACAACGTCTTCTGATGGGAGGCAAAGTACTTTTAAAGATGAAGCTTGAAAAAGTTAAAGAGGATGAAGATTGAAAAGACATGAAACTTAAAAAAGTGCAGAGAAAAAAGAGGAGTTTTTTCTTGAAAAAGTACATAATTTTTTTCATCTTTCTTCAAAAAGTAGTCTCTTTAGTTTTTCTTGAAAAAGAAAACTAGAGACGAAGGATTTCTCTAGATATGTGTCCTTTTAATTAAAAAATAAATTATATTTTTAATGTTTATTATATTCTCTCTTCTTTCACTACCAAAATATGCAATTAATTATTATGTTTATTTCATAAGTACTTTGTGATATTTTATTATATATAATTAGAATATCTTTATAATTATATTTTTATAATATTGAAATTTTTTAGCCGTTTGTCGTCAAAAAAATTTTAGTCGTATCCCCTTCCTGTATCCATACTCGAATTCGCACCCCCAAATCTTAAAATTTAGATTTTGCCGAATCCGAGATTCGGATTCGCATCCGTCTTGGATATCCGCACCCGAATCTGAGCAACTCAGCTTAGTGATATTTTACCGGGTCAAGTTGGTCTCTTTGATTTTGTCTACGGACCATAGGTTCAATCAGTAGACATGCTTCGACAATTATTTTAAGGAGCTCTTGAGTCGTTTCCTTGATTGTTATGAATCAAAATTATGCCGTTTTGTCTTCTACCCTAAGCCCTATATAAAGCTTTTAGGTCCTAAAACTATCCAATTTAACCCAGTCTCCTATTTCCCAAAGAAAGCCAAATTCATCCTCCCTATATTCTCTCAAGACTAATGAAGGAGAAGAAGCTAAGGGTTAATTCAAGTTCATCAATTATCCATTATTTTGGGGCTTTAAGCATCAAGGTATGTGGGTATTCACCCATGGAAATATCCATGGAATATGTTCTTCCATGGGCCCCCAAAGTTTCCAATTTCTCAATCTCAAATTCAATTGTTCATGTTAGGGTTTCAATTCCAACTTTATGGGTTTCATCCAATTATGATTTATTATTGTTAATTAAGTCTTGTAATGCATGATTCAGTGTCAATACATGATATTTAGTTGAAATTATGCTGACTCGTGCTTCATTTATGATTTTCAACTATAAACCTATGATGAACTCATAAACCTATGAACTATGAGTTTATGAAGATATGCATGTTTTTTATGAAATTATTGAAAATAATTTGGGATGCTTTGAAAGGAAAGTATCAATGTTATTGTGAAAGGTTTTTTCACATGCTATTATACAAATTCAGAGATCATAATGTTTAACCGCATTTCGCTTTTGATAACAGTGAAACTATAAATCTCAATAAACTGAAGAATTTTCTAGGTATTGAGTGTTACTCAATCAAAATCAGGTATTGTTATTTCACGATGAAAGAATGCATTAGACATTCTTGAGGAGACCAGAACGATGGGATATAGACTCATTGACACTCCAATGGTTCCAACTGTAAGCTTTTGTCAGGACCGAAAAGCCACTTATTCATCTTTATAGACGGTTGGTTGATAAGTTAAATCATCTCATAATGGTTAGTGTCTAGACTTGACATTTTCTTCATATGAGTGTTGTACCTCACTTAATGAATTATCCTTATGATAGTTATTGAGATGCAATTGATCGCATTCTACAATATATGAAGGGAAGGAACCACTCTTTGCAGATCAAGGCCATGGCAAATCATGGGATAGACAAATGTTGATTGGACAAGATTACCTTCTAATAAACGTTGGATATTGTGCTTTAGAACAAGGCAATTTGGTATCCAAAAAGAGTATGCAATAAAATGCAATTGCTTGATCTAGTGTAGAAGCAAATATCAAGCAATGGTTGTAACTTGTGAGCTAGTTTTGATCCCACGATTGCTCCAAAATTTAAATTTTGAGAAATCAATCAGATAAAACTTGTTTGTGATAATCAAGCAACCCTTCATACTGCATCAAATCTGGTATTTCATGAGAGGACTAACCAAATTGAGATTGACCGTCAGAGAAAAGATACTCTGAGATGATTGTTACAGAGTTTGTGAAATCAAGTGATCAGCTTGCAAATATCCCTCATTGGATCTCATACTAGTTACATATGTAACAAACTCGATATTAGTAATGTGGGTTTAGTAATGTAGATGTTAGTTATACATGTATTAGTTATGCAGGGTTTAATTATGTAAGTATTAGTTATACATGTGTTAGTTATGCAGGATTAAGTTATATAGGTATTAGTTATCATGAACAATTTATTTTGAGTGAGATACAACCAACAAAACTTGTATGAGGATCCATTAACTAGTTCACATATGGATTGTGGGGCATAAATTGTCCTTTAAAGCTAACAGTCAAACCAAAGAGGTGAGAGAGTATAGAGTTAATACATGATTAACATACAACATTTGCAAACCTACCAACCAAACACTGTATGAAATTAATACATGAATAACTTTTATCCTATTTGCACACCAAGCATGGTATAAATTTAATAGATAAATAACCAAACCAAGTTATTCATGTATTAGCTTTGGACTTATCCAGCTATCAACAACCCCTTAATGAGATAATATATAGCCAAACAAATGTATATGGTTTGTTTTAGACCAAAAGTTTTTAAAGTCTTTTTCTCTTTTTAAAATTGTGCCCAATCAAAGTGCATCACACAAAACACTTCTTCAAGCTAGATTATACAAACAAGGATGTATACAAAAAGGAAGCGCCTTTGGTTAGCTAAGTCTCTTGACTATGCAGCAATGCTTCTTTAGTATATTGTAGCGATTTAATGGTACCAAGATTACGCGAATTGTAGAGCTTTTATTCTAGCAAGCATACAAAGTCCTCACTACATCCATATTCCCATAATCCAATCAATGAACCTTGATAGAGAAGCAAAAAAAAACTTTTAAATCTTTCTTGGAATACGGATACATTATCAAAAAGCTATATTGATATATTACCTCAAGTTAATCACATTAACAAGATAAAGGTGTGTATTGTGTTGAAGCAAAGCAAAAATCTCATCCGCCATCCCAGTATATGTGCAATTCCTAACAATATCCAATAGACCTACAAGATTAAAAACTAAACATTAGTAGGAGTAAAAGGCTAATTTTTTTTCCTATCAACTAAAATTTTGGTAATCCATCGGCACATACCAGGGTGACAGTCATTATCAATCTCATTAACGAGCTCTTGGATGCTAGTGAGGTCTGCGGTGTCACTAGGATTCCTCCTTTGTCTGATAGAAGACCTGCAACATTTTCTTTGCGTGAAAAAGTATGTTGGTAGCATGTTTAACTAAACTATCAACCTGATGTTTGAGTAGTTATGGTATATACAACTTCATTTATTTATTTTATGAAATTGGTAACTTGTTGTATTCCTCAGCATTAAGGCTATGCTGGCCACCTCCAAAAAATTTTACAAGAAAGGGAAAAAACTACAATACATACTTACAGAGAGCCTATGAAGTCCACTGACTGGAACTCCTCCTCTACATCCTATTCTTTACACCAAAAGCCTAGAGTAGTTAGTACTTTCCATTTGATCTTTTCTATTGTACACTCCTTTCCTTAAAATATTCTTTGATTCCTTTCTTTACATACAATCCACCAGATACTGGCTGGAACTGTTCTCCACCATCTTTTCTGACTCTTGCTGCCTCCCCTTTTGATCTAGCAACTAAGAAGGTCAGAAGTGTGTTTTGGACTATGCTTGTAAAAGAGCCCACACCTGAGCAGTTACATTAAAATGCACGAACAAGTATTTGTTAGTCTCCAGAGCCTCTTTACAGAGGAGGAATCTGGATACTATGTTGATGCCCTCTTCTACATTGCGTCATCCAACCAAGTGAAGCACTTCATCTTGGCAGGAGCCACAGTTTTCCATATTGTGTTACAAGATCCATTGGTTCTTCCTGCACTTCTTTTAAGCCCCCAGTTGTATAGTCTGCTCACAGAAAATACCCCATCTTTGTGATGTCCCCATGCTAATATGTCTGGCTTTGGAGTAGAACCAGGGAATCCACCAATCAAGCTCAAAAGCTCCACCACTCCATTAATCTCCCGTCATTTAGCAGCCTACAAAATATTAAATTCCAATCTTGTGGTGACCACATCTCCTCTATCCTGCTATTAGTATTTGTGCATATTGAGAAAAGACTAAGGAACATGTCCCTTAGAATCCTATTTCCACACCAATCATCTAACCAGAACTTTGTTTTGTCTCCTCTGCCCACCATTATCTGTGAGTTGATCTTTAGACTCACCCAAAAGGTTTCAAATGGTCTTCCATACCCAAACCCCATAAGTTTCATTGACTTCACTAGTACACCAGAAGTCCTCTTGTCCATATTGTGATTTATTATCTCTTTCCATGGAGGCTACTACTTCGCATTGTATCTCCACAACCATTTTAAGAGAAGGCTCCAATTATGAACTTTTAAATTCCTCACTCCAAGTCCCCCATTTTTCCTGCTGCTTTGTTGTTCTACAGACCATTTCACCAGATTGGACCCCTTTCCTATCTTGTCCCTTGCCATAGGAAGTTTCTTACAAGTGCATCTAAAACCTCCACTATCCTACAAGGAGACAGGAAAGAGGGACATCATATAGGGGGTAAAGAATCCAGAACTGAGTTAATTACTCTTTACCTCCCAGAGATATGTATTGGGATTTCCATATAGTCAATTTCTTCTCTATTTTCTCAATATTGCCATCCCAAATTTATTATACTTAAAACTCGATGCACAAAAGCATGTCTAGGTAAACTATTGGGAGCTTCTCTATCTTGCACTTCAACATACTTGCAAGAGCCTCAATCTATTGCACCTCCTTAATTGGAAAAATACTACTCTTTCTCCAATTTACTTTTAGTCCTGAGCATGCCAAAAACCACCAGGATCACTCTTAAATAGCAAATTTGTTCCTGCTCAGCTTCACAGAAAAACAATGTGTCCTCTGCATACAATATATGTGTTAGTTCAATTGTATCATTTACCCTCTTCTTTAGAGGAAATCCCCTTATCCAGTTACTTTGGGAAGCAACTCTCATCAACCTATCTAAATCTTCCATGGCTAAGCTAAGATAAAGAGAAAAGGGGATATTGGGTCCCCTTGTCTCATGCCTCTTTCTCGAAAATAACCAACTGGTTCTTCATTTACTCGAATGGAGAACCGAGTGGTTTTAATGCAGAAATTAATCAAGCTGAGCCATCTCCATCAAAACCCCATTTGCCTTAGGATATTGATTAGAAACTCCGAGTTCAAATGGTCATATGCCTCCTCATTGTCTAGCTTGCACAGTAGTCCAGGGGCTCCTCTAATTCTAGAATCAATGTACTCACTAGCTAAAAGTGCAGCATCTATGATTTAGCTTCCTTTGATAAAGGTCATTTGGTGCTTGTTTACTAGCTTACTGATCACCTTTTTCACCTGTGATCTTGTATACCCTCGTGATCAGGCTGATAGGTCTAAAATCCTTTAGCTCATTTGCCCCCACCTTCTTTGGAATTAAAGCTACAAATGTGGCATTAAAACTCTTCTCAAACTTTTGATGAGCATGGAATTTGTGGAAGGTCTGCATCACATCATCTTTGATAGTTTCCCAAAAAGCACCGAAGAAAGCCATTGTATAGCCATCTGGTCTAGGTACTTTATCAACAACACATTGTTAATTCCATCTAAAAGTTCTTCCTCCTCAAAATCTCTACACAACCAGTACTTCTGTGATTGTTTGAACATCCAAGATGTTCAAATATGGTCTCCAGCTTTCTATCTCTTTGTACAAAATCTAATAAAAATCCACAATTGCATTTCTGATTACCACAAAAGCTAAAGACTCTTCCCCATTGATCACTATGAATTCTATAGTGTTGTTTCTTTGGGGGATTGTAGCCATTCTGTGGAAGAACTTGGTGTTCTTATCTCCTTTCTTTATCCACTGAATTTTGGATCTGTCTCTAGTGGATTTCCACATCTCTAGCTACTTCCTCAAAAGTTGCTCACCATCTATTAATGCTCTACGCACCTAAATGTCTTCCAAACTGCTAATTTGTTCCAATAGGTGTTCTTTTCTGACCCTCCAGTTGCCTCTATTTTCTTTGCTCCACTCCTTGAGCTTCTTTTTTTAAGAGACTCAAATTTGAGGCTAGTATGAAGTCAGGACTGCCTGTCACATACAAGGAACCCCACCACTTCTCAAACTTGAAGTATGATTTTTTGGAAGTCTCATCCCCACAGGTCAGTAGTAAGGGATTATGATCAGACTCCAAGCTAGGTAAAGCACTTTGTCTAATTTGAGTGAATATCTCGTCCTACGGAAAAGAGTACAAGAATCTGTAAATTCTTGAAGCCTTTTTTTTATTCGCCCCTCCTCTCCATGTGTAGGATCCTCCAAATAAAGGGGGATCCACAAGTTCCAGTTTATTGATGCAACTAGAGAAATCAAACATAGCCCCAGAAATTCTACTACAATTGATCTTTTCTGATGGAAACCGTGTGGTGTTAAAATCCCCACATACCACCCATGGCCCTTCACAAAAGCTCCTCATTGCTCCCAACTCCTCCCACAATACCTTTCTCTCACTCCCATCACTTAATTGAAATCTCATGTTTGTATAGTAATGTGTATGCCTATATACAATACTCAATATAGCTAACTTCCAAAGGCAGTAAACAAGAAGTATCCACTTCAGCTTCTTCTCCAATGGTGGCACCATATAGTGAAAAACAAAAAGGATGATGGATGATTATAATAAGAGATCTCCCTAAACATTTAGCATTTACATGATGCTCTCCTTTCATGTTGTCTACTATCAAGAGAGCACTTTGAGTGGTAGCATCCAAGGAAGCCAATCAACACTTGAATCCAAGAACCAGTCATTGAAGCTCCTAGAAGACTAATGGCAAGGTCACGGGAATTCAAATTACAACTTCTCAGGTTTCATCAAAATAGGACTAAGCAGAGGATGCAATCTCTAGCAAACAAGAGCAAGAGTGTCAGACATCTCAATTGCCATCAAGAATTTATCCCAAAAAGTTGGTTTGACATTTCAACTCGAGAATCATCCATTAATAGGATACTAAGGTGTGCTTTGCCAAGTAATACAATACTTTGGCATGGTCACGAAATATACAAGTGTCCTATGGATCTATTTTGAGTTTCTTTTAGTTTAATGATTTTACTAGTAGTGGTCAGCTTTGGCAGCTGCGAAAGAAAATGACTTATTTTGGACTTTGGTCCATTGGAGAATATAAAGTCTATTTATCAGAACAATTTTGTTAAAAACTAAGGTAAGTTGTCTATGGTCTTTTTGTTTAAGGAAAAAATCACAGGTCAAGCCTTCTTGGTTTCGAGCAAGGAATTTCAAAAATTCAGTGAACGCTAAGTGAAACTCCTTCATCAATGTATTATAGTATTTTGTTGTGTCAAAGGAGCTGGCCCTTATATATATGTGGCCCTTATATGTATGTGTCATTTATATAATATTTAAATTTAAACATATATAAAAATAGCAAATATAATTGGCTAAGGGAATAGGATTTGGACAACATATCCCACCCCTGACTGAGCACTAATAGAAAAAAATAATAATGATAGACTCAAGTCCAATTTTGAGCTTCTAAATATGCCCTTGGTGCAAATGCATGATGACATAACATTTACATACCAATATTCTAACAGAAATTGAAGGACAAGCGAGCAACCTGTCATATTACAGAGATCTAAAATCGTTCAACAACTGGAAATCATGTGCAAGGAAAGATAAGACCCACCTCACAGAGCTAAAGCAAGGACCTCTTTCTGAATTACCAGGAGGCTTCATTTGCATGTAAGCGTGCAGCCTTCCAGAAGGGTCCAAAGTATCTGTTCGTACCATTTTATGTGGCACTTTTTGTGACTTTATCCCTTGATAAATAAGAAACGTAATGGATATTAAGGAGGCAGAATCTGCAAATTATTATATTCTAAAAGAACTAGATAAGTCGCATCTTATTTCAAGGAAGAGATTGTCAGAAAAGGTAAGAAACATACCAGAAGGAGACGATTCTTTAGTGGAATCTTTACTTGTGGCCATTGGACCAGATGAAGATAAATCCATAGTCTGTCTCACATGAAATATGGTGGATAATTAAGAACAGTGAACAAGCTAGATGGTATATTAGTAGGCTGGAGAGGAAACATGATAACTCTAGTGAACAGTCCAGGACAAAAGTTCAGGTCAAACTTCAATGGAGGAGTCGGGATTTTCACTACGGTTCAAAAATATGAAAAGTAAACAAACAAAGAAGCTAAATCTACCACATATACATTGTTGAAATTAGGTCTTAGGCCTAACTCACAGCCCAAAAGCTAGCTCAAAGGTGTAGGATTGCCCAAGCCTTATGAGGAGTCCACCCATCTCATTAACCAACTATGTGGGACTTTTGTCATTCTTTAACACCCCACCTCACGCCCAGTGCTTAGCATCTGGTATGTGGGCAATTTCGATTTTGGGGGCCCCAACATCGGGTGAGACGGGCCCTGCTCTGATAACATGTTGAAATTTGGTCTTAAACCTAAATCACACCCCAAAAGCTAGCTCAAAGGGAGTATGATTGCCCAAGCCTTATAAGGAGTCCACACATCTCATTAACCACCGATGTGGAACTTTTGTCATTTTTTAACATACATAAAAGATATTTTTAACCAGTTTGCCTTCTGGGTCGAGCTCGTCGCACCGAGCCTCTTGTGTGGTTTGCAAGCTATAGCATAGGAGCGGGTTTTCCCTTGTCTTAAAAAAAGAAGATATTTTTAACCATGTATGAATAATTTAGTTTTCCGTCAAAGGAGTTCGGATGAACCCCCTGGGGCCTACTTGTCTCCACCGACAAACATACAACTTCATTTTGGCTACAATTCAGATTTCACCAATACAATGGGATTTTCATATCCTAATCTTATGGATCTGCATTAAAGACAGCAGAAAGAAGGAGTTTATTTAGAAAAGCACCTAAAGGTCTGAGAGAATGCACATTCAGATTTGGATACGACAACATTAGGGAAGCAAAATGAAAACAACAAGTTCAACAATTTCTTAATTGTTACATTGATGTTTTGACAAAGTATATCTCCAATCATCATCCTCTTCTTTTTTTGATTGGTAAATGTAATTCATCAATATAGAGGGAGGTCTTCCTCTATGTCTTTCCTAAACCTTTTTAAGTGTCAGCATTATATTAATCAGTTTTCAACAATCCAATAACTCCCACTATGGTAGGAATGAAACTCCACATTTTTGAGGTGAAAGAGCAATGAAATAATAGGCTATTGACTTCTTCGATTTGCTTTAGGCAGATGCACCATCTACTCCACATACTAGTTCCTTCTTTTGAAGGTTCTCATGTGTAATACAGACTTTTGCCACAAATAAAATAGTCAACTTTAAGTGGTGCTATGTTTCTCCAGATGCATTTCCAGGGAAACTATTCAGCAGCATTGACCCTCTGCCGCGTAGCATGATCTGACAGTAAACCTTCCTTTAGTGTCGAACCTTAACCAACGAGAATCATTCCGGAAAGATGAGGAGGGGGTGAAGGAGAATTAGTAGTGAACATAACCTGTCCATTTCCCAGGTCATTGATGTTGCACCAGAATATGATATTCCAACCTTGATTAGTCTTATAATCTGATCGCATCAGAATTTTGTGACAAATTGAATCAGTTTGGGTACAAATCCATTAGTGTTGACTTTCCAGGTCAAGTCTCAAGCCAGAATCTACTTCCCTTCCATCTCCAATTACTATTGAGGTCTTCCGTTGAAAAGAAATTCAATGGGCACTCATGTGTATCCAGACCATGTGTGAGGAGGAAGAGGTTGTTTAGTAATCCAAGGATTGAGAAATCCATATTCAGTAACAATCACATCAAGATATGTTTGAGCTATTTTGTTAGTTGGGGGGCACTTTGAGCCAAAAACATAACGGAGGGTAAAATTGGTCCATTGTGAATAGTTCAAGGGTACTTTGGCCCTTTTCCCTTTAATAAATATAAGTCAAATTGACTAATCAAAAACAAAAAAGAATATGGAGCCAAATTGTTGAGAACTGCTGCTTTTTATGTATATAAGTATGACATGTTTACACATCTATAAGCAACTGTTAGGTAGGTGCCTTACCTGTTCCTGGAATGTCCTCGACTCATTGGAGCTTCTCAATTTTGACCCTACTACAGACTGGATCTTCTCAATGACGAACTCTTGATTCAAAAAGCTTACCTGCATATCATTAAATGATTTTATATGAACCACTTGTAACTTTTCAAGAATTGAACCATCAAAAATCATCCAATTCTTTTTCTTACAAAGCTGATTCTATTTTCTTGCCTTTCAAAAAATACAAATACTAGCCTTACTATTATCTATCTATCTGTTACTCTTATTAAATATAAAAGTGGGAAAACCCCAAGTCCAAAGTCTATCAAAAGGCAAACAACTTTTGTACCCTTAAATCAAACACTAATAGAATAATATTTCACAAAATGTAAAGATAATATCAGATTTGATATTGTACAATGAATTAACCACAATGTCTCTTAGTTATATCAAATATCATATTTCAACATATTTGGTATTCTTAAGGTAACTGTGGTGTTCTTTGCATAAAGTAAATTCATGGATATTTATCTTTTCCATATTGCAAATGAAATACGAAAAGTTATGCTTAATAGCTGTACCATTTTATAACAACCCAATGCAATAGATTCTGGGACACCATTATACCATGAAGTTTGGGTTACACTAAGAATAATTAAAATTGAATGAGGAACCACAAGGCATTGATGATGATTTCAACTCACAACAAAAATATACAAGGCAGCATTTTTTAAGAACCCATACAAAAGTTGATTTTGTCAAAGAAAGAAATTGAGACAAGAAAGTTCTCAGGAAGGAACCAAAAATTTGAGTCTGTCTCCACCTGGACAGACTTGAATTCAAACCCTATTTGATATTATCATTCTAAATCATGCAACTTTTGATGTGTTTTAGTTTTTCATAGGTTCTGTTTTCTCAATTCCCTATCTGATATTATCATTCTTTGTCAGGCAACTTTCGATGTGTTTTAGTTTATCATAGGTTCTGTTTTTCTCTTCTTTTATTTTTATTTTAAAAAATGGGCCCTTATAGTGTGTTTCTCTATTTTAGTTTACAATATAAACTTGCTGACGAAATCAATGTTGTTTCCTAATGATCATATCTTCTCATTTGAGGTTTATTCTCATTTCTTGGACCGTCTATGTGATTTCCATGTTGGCTGGACCATTAGGTGTTTCTATTTTTTAGTCCTTCTACAACAAGTATGCCTCAATCTTGAACAAGTTGGAGTCGTCTATATGAATCCTTATTGACCATGTTAATTCATTTAAATTCATCTCAAAAAGCCAATATTATACAAAATTAGCTTGACCATTTTAACCTTTCTAATTCTGAAAGATGCCCACTCTGTCATGATTTTGCATTTACTGCATCAAACCAAAGTTTTCAAAGGCGTGCTTAAGCCCTGAAACGGAGCTAAAAACATGTTTAGCGCTTCACCTCGCTTAATGTGCGTTCACTGCCATCAAGGTTCTAAGACATACTTTTCCCTACCAATGAGTAGAGGCGATACTAAACAATTGATAATTTACTTTATCATTTTTTTTTTCAATTTATTGATTTATATATTTGTCATTCATGCTTATAAGTATTAATTTTGGACTAAGCATATATATTTGTATCTTTCCTCCCTTTATGCCTCTTTGATGAAGCTCCAGCTTTGTTTGCACTTGAAGCCCCAACAGACTTAAGTCTTTTTTTGGCGCTTTTTACTTTGAATAGAAACAACATGAAACCAAGTAGAGAGTAGTCGGAATTAAAAAGAATGAAAAGACACATAAAAAGTTATGTCAACCCCCATAGATATTACCAATTCCTTGGGCCTAAAAATGGAGGTTACAACTTTCCAGAAGGAGTTTGCTTTGTGAATATAGATAAACCAAGTAGAGATTACTTGTAATATGAGAGTTCTCCCATCAAGTTACCAATTTTAGTCATGAAAACATTAAGGAACAACTAAAGATCTAAACTAAGTGCAATAGAAAAAAGAGGCAGGATGAGGATAATGGCCCTAACGAAAAGGCCTAATGCGAAAGCAATTCATTCTTCCTTTTGCAGCACGAGTACCATTCACTTAAAAGGGGAAAAGACAAGCAAAAAATGTATTTGTTGAATCTCCGATTCAAGGTAATACTTTTGTTGTAGTACATAGTTTCACTTTTGGAAGATTATGTTGGTAAATATCCAATCATTTTTAACACTTTGTGGATGCATTGGATTTGGATTTCATATGTAGACTATTTAAGAATAGAAAATAAAAATAGAAACATACGAGAGTCCTATTACATACTTCCCAATTTAGAATTGATATTATTACATCATTTTTTAACCATTCTCAGATTTTAATGACATGCGTTAGTTTAATTTAAAATATATTTTTTTTCATTTTAAGTGTCTCTTTCTCTCTCCCTCTTTCTCCCTCTCTCTCATACTTTTTGACTTATTATAATTTTATTCCTTAAACTAGTAAAGTTACCCGCGCTCTCGGCAGAAACTTAATATCACAAAATTTATAAAATAATACTTAAAACTTATCCGTCATTAAAACATAAACACTATGTTATCTTACATACTAGATTACGTAGTGTGTATATATATATATATATATATATATATATATATATATAGATAGATAGATAGATAGATAGATATGGATATATATATATATATAAAGAGAACCTAAGGTACACCTACGTGGCGCCACCACAAATCAGGATTCCTTTTTAAATTTAATTATTTTTTAAAACTAGTCTTCCCCTTTCATGAAATGTTGGACTTTTATGAATGGTTTCGACTTTAATGAAAAGTTGTGACTTTTATGAAGAGTTGCGAATTTTATGAAAAGTTGTGACTTTTATGAAAAGGTTGTTACATTTCCGAAGGGTTGTAACTTTTCCAAAGAGTTGTGACCTTTCTGATAAAGCGAAATAAAGTTTGTTGACACTAGCCTTTGTTGTCTACAAATAGAACGATTTCCTCTCATTTTAAAACAAATAATGAACTTCTTCTGCACAAATAAGTATTTGTATGTTTTGCTCCTGTTGAGTGACTTACTATACCATTTTATTTGTATCAATACACTGGTGAATAGAATCATTAATCGTTCTTTCCTGAGAGGATCGATTCCTTTGATCCTCTGATACTAGAGGAGAATAATTTCCTTAAGGGGACACAACTGCGCATTAAGTGGGCTCAATTTTTTCCTTTGTATTTCATTTTATTGTTACAGATCCTGTTATGTTTTTTTACAGTCATTACTTTAGGCATACGTTATTAATATAGCACTTCAAGATTTAGAAAGAATACTTTGGCGTGATGTAAAATGTTATTGACTTTGTAGAGTATGTATCCAAAATATGGATATTATTGAATAATCATATCTAGGCTTAATAAAAGAGGTCAATGTCATGCAAAACACGGGTAATTTACCTAGTTAATAATTTAAAAGAAAATGATAATTATAACATCTTATCATTTATCCTTCAATAAATCATCTTTAATTTGATTTTATAAGTTATCCTTTTGCCTCAAAGAAGTGTTACTATTTGATGTTAATTGGGAAATTAGATGAACATCAATATGAGATATTAAATTTTCTAATAAATAAATAATTTTAGTTGTACAAACAAATTGTTATAACAATAACTTTACAAAAACATAAACATCAAAGTTTAAAAAATGTACTTGAAAACAACAATTAATATCATAAGCATGAATTAATGACTGTAGAAAATATACCAGGATCTATAACAATAGAATGAAACAGAAAGGAAAAAATTGAGCACACTGAATACACAATGTCCTCCTAAGGAAATTATTCCCCTCTAGTATCCGAGGTTTAAAAAAATAGATCCTCTGATGATGGAACGATGTATTCACAGGTGTATTGAAAGTACACCGAATATTTAATTGTGCAAAAAGAAGTTTAGAATTTTCATTGTTCTAAAATTAGAGGAAATTCCTCTATTTATAGACAAAGAGGTAGTGTGAACAATTCTTACTGTGCCTTATCGAAAAATGTCACAACTCTTTGAAAAAGTTACAACCCTTTAAAAAGGTCACAAAACCTTTCATAAAATGGTTACATTGAAAGTGAGAACCTTCAATGGAGTTCACAATGAATTTTTGAAGAAGAAAGAAGAAAGAGAAAAATAATAAGGAAAAAAAGTTAAAATAATAAGAAAACAAGAAAATATATTTTATAATAAAATACTTGTAAAATATTATATTCATTATTTTAGGTTGCTCACTCTCCGTAACAGAGTGCACGCACTCTCTATGACAGGTAAACAAGTATGATGTAATAAGTTCAAGATTGTTTAGGGGATAATAGGACGCCCGCATAGTTAAGACGTTTTTTTGAAAATTCAGGACAACTTAAGGTATTACTTTGTGTCTTTTCTCTTGGAATAACCACAAGAACATACCAAATTTCACTTATACATGCACATCATGAACATAAAGGTTAATGTAGGTTATTACTGCTTCAAATTACAATCATTAAAACAAGAGACAGGTCCACAATACTGCTATAAAGATTATTGAATTAATTTGTGGCCGACATGTGAATAAAGATAAAAACAAGGAGACTTGGATATTTATCGAACGAAATGATGTTTTTTTTCTGATAATCGAGAAATCCATTTGTGACCCGCCCTTTAGATCAATCACACCTTCTAAACTCGGTGGATAATGGGCCCACCCCTACCCCTTCTCCACTTAAATACCAGGCTTCACTTTGCATGGTGTGGGGCTTGAACCTGTGACCTAAGCTACAAATCCACCACCTTTTGCCACTCGAGCTAGGCCTTGAGGGCTTGAAAGAATAATGTTTCAGAAGGGATATTTAAAATTATAGAGAATTAGAGATATATAGTGTCACGAGAGAATATTAAAGAGATGTAGGGCCCGTTTGGATGGGCTTAATAAAAGTAGCTTTAAAAAAGTACTTTTGAAAGTGCTGAAACTTATTTTTAAAATAAGCAGTTATGCGTTTGGATAAAAGTGCTGAAGTTGTTATGCCAAACGTGAAAAGGGAAAAATAGAAGAAAGAGATGTTAGGGTTATATGGGTTATTTAGAGATTGTATAAAAATTAAGGGAAAAAACATAAAAATGTGGTCAACTTAAAACAGCTTATAAGCTAAAAAAAAAAAAGCACCCCTACCTCAGCTTTTAACTTTTGGCTTAAAATAAGTTTTTTTTAACTTAAAATAAGCTATTTTGAGTATTGCCAAACAGTTAAATAAGTCAAAAATCAGCTTTTAAGTCAGTTTGACCAGCTTTGAAGCTGAGCCAAACAGGCTCGTAGTAGGGCAAGAATAACCATTTTTGGCATATTCATTAGACATCATGGAACTTACCTTATTATACTTATTTTTATTATTTTACTAAACCAAATATTTAAGAATATGCTTCATCTCCTCCTTTGAATTTTGATTTATACTTTACACATGTTTTTAATAATATTTTTGTAATTGAAATTTTTTTGTACTAATTGAAAGGGGGTATACGTGAAAGGCACGTGATCAAAAACAAGTTTTATAAAAAATATGAATAAGCTAATGTACATTGAAATCTTTATGTTAGCAAGAAGGCAGGGCTAATTTATAGGTTCCACAACACGAGAGTTTCTTGAAAAGAATGCGGACAGATAACCTATGAAGTATTAGCACAAACAGACTCATCAAGTTCTTGTCCAATACAAGTCGAACTTTTGGTATTGTTTCCATAAATACAGAGCAGCAATGTCATGGTCAAACCATTGTAGTTTTCCAAGCTCTATGCAGAAATGTTTTTCATATGCAGCATTTTCTTTTGTTTACCAGCCTTGAATCCTTGACCTAGTGGTCAACAGAAAGCTCCTCAACTAGGTCAACCACTATGAACAAGAAGGCCTATATGAAGCATTAAGTGTTCAACAAGTATCTAATAAAGTGATTAAAGGTGCTTCCATACAACGAAGGTTTTTAAGTGGAGGCTAAGTTTCGAAGATCCCCTCAAGTAACAATATTCAATTCACCTTCCTACAATAGTTTTAATTCTGCAAACAATCCCACCTGCTACGATAGAGATTCATGAAAGTTGTAAGTACAGAACATCAATACCTCTCTCTTTGTTGGGTGTATATTCACATCAACATGCTCGGGCGGCAAAATGATTGACATGTATATGAAAGGTTTTGATGCTTTAGGCAATGTTGCAGTATAGACTATTTCAATTGCCCTCTTCAAAGCACCACAATCAATGAGTCTATCTGGAAAGAAAGAAACAGAACAATTGCCAAATCAAGACAGTAAACTAATTGATGGTAATGAAGTTTTACATTAAGGAAACTAGTTGAAAGCACCAGAACATCTAATATTGTTTATAAATACGGGATTGACCAAGGAGAACAATAGTTCTAAACTTCATTTTCTTAGAAGCTCTAAATGTCTACTGAAAATTAACACACACATAAAAGATCAATGTTGTTTGGTGGTTGAGCGCAGCAGTTGTCATCAGATCATAAAGTTGAAAAGATGTTAAAGGAAGCACAGGAGGCAATGCGCAAGTCTAGTATCACAATAACTCGAGATTTGAGATTGGACGAAGAATACATGCAAATTTAATGGGCCGACATATGAAAGTTATGTATCTGTAGGGATAGTTTACCCATAGTTGACCCAGATTCAAGTAACTAATAATGCTGCGTTTATTAAGGCTGCAACACACATAGCATCAACAGCCCTTTGGTCTCAGCTTGACCACATGTTATATTCTTAAACCAATACTACTACATACCATTTATAAAAAGCACCATTGTTGTCTTCTTCGCAATATAATTAGAGTTGGAGATGAAACCATCCATCTTAAAAACTGAAATTAATGGACCAGTATCAGAAACTTCGATATTCATCAGATCTCGAGCAACTGAAGCTCCATAAACGGATCTAATTGCATCGAGCCTTGAAGAAGTAGCAATAGTGTGAACATCTGCTCTACCAGCTCCATGCTGCGTGCAAAGAAACTCTAAAGTGATGTATTTCTAAACATATGCTTGAACACGAGAGAGTAAGTACGAAAAGTAATAAAGGAACATAATATTGTCAAACAACTAACCTTTCTACAAGAGAAGCTCACATGTGTGTGATGAATTCCAAACCTACTAATAATGTCAACAATTTTTGGATAGTCATCGGCAGAATTTTGAAGGGTTTTCCTTCGTGCAGCCATGTTATAAAATAAATTTTCAATCTGGGAGGAAGAGATCAAACAAGCAAAAGTTCTTGTAGCAATTATTATAGCTTCACACATAAACAGAGAAAATAGTGGTGAACTTCCGAATTAAGGACAATTCAATTACTGAAACTAAGCGTTTCCACAGAAAATAAGAACTATCAAACTTGAAGCCAGAATGCTTCTGAGCTACATCTTATATACCATTTTAAAAAAAAAAAAAAAAGCTCTGTTGCCTACAGTGTCCCCACATCCCACTGTCCATCAAATTATATATGAGGACTTAAAGATGAAGGGTAAAACACGATCATAAATAACAAGTCGTTGCAATCATACCATTATCTGGGTACCCTTGACAGCAGCACAAGCCTTTGGCTCATCCACCATCAAACCATCTCTATATGTTGCCCTAGAAGATCCCAAGAGAGAGAAAAAAATTATTATATCCAAATTTTAAATGACCAATTTACTTTTTCTCTAGATCATAATATGACTATTTCTATAAAAATGAACATGAAGCATAGCCAGATGCAGAATTTAAGCTTGTTCTTTTCGATCTTTAAACTTTTTAGCACTGAACTTATTGTACTTATGATTTTATGGTTCCAGAATTTATAATTTAGTGACTTGTCACATATATATCCACTTTCAATGTTGACAGTAGTGGACTTGGTAACCTGTACCTAACAAGCTAAATTTGCCACTGACGTGAAGAAACCAAAAAAAACAACAAAAGCCTGCTAGGGAATAACACTCAAACTCCGAGGCAAACTAAGTTGCTGCGTAAACACATCACTTTGAGAAAGAAAGATGTAATTACTAAAAGCACAACCTACATACAACCAAAGCGAAAGCATACCATATGAAATAAAAATGCTTATCATGCATGATGTAACTCCCCAACAGAATACAACATATATTCCTGTGAGCTATTTCATTTTGTAGGATGGAAAAAGAACTAGTGTTGTACACATTATATCACCTGTATCCATGCAACTGGCCCATAGTAATGGTGGTGACAGTGACGTGACCCACATATGTCATGCTAGCCAAGGCTTCTCCTCTAAATCCCATCGACCTAATGGACTGCAAATCTTCAAATTTACTCAGCTTGGACGTAGTATACCTCTCGCATAAAATTGGCAAATCTTCATACTATAAACAAATAAAAACATAAAAAATAAATCAAAATAAATATAACGGAACGGTGTAGTACCGAAATATTTGTGTAGGAATATCTAAAATTAAAGCGTACACGGATTCCATGGCCATCGTCGGAAACTTGGATAAGTTTAAGACCGCCATCCTTAACAACAACGGAAATAGAGGTGGAATCAGCATCCAGGCTGTTCTCAATGAGCTCTTTCACGGCAGAGACTGGCCTTTGGATGACTTCGCCAGCCGCTATTCTGTTCACCACACATTCTTCCAGCCGCTGAATCTTCGGTGGCTCCTTCGGAATCGGCACTGGAATGGCTTCGTCTTCCATTTCCACTTCAATAATACTCTCTTCATTTTCCATGCTCACACTGCTCTGCTTTGGCGCAGGGGCATATATTTGGGGGGAAATTTGCTACAATAACAAAACATTTACCATTTCATTTTTTATTATTTTATTATATTATATATTCGTAATTATTTCAATGTAAAATGTACATCTAAAAATATATTAGTGACAGGTTATTACTCTCACCTCAATTAATAATTTTTCTATTTTATTTTCAAAATTGTTTTAATAATATCTTATCATATATTTATATAAAAGTATACTCTAAGCCCGTTAACGTGGTGCCACCATAAACCAGCATTTCCTTTTAAGTTTATTCATTTTCAAAACTAGTTTTTCCTTTTCATGAAAAGTTGTGACTTTTACGAAAAGTTGTGACTTTTATGAAAAATTGGGACTTTTCTAAGAGTAATGACTTGTATGAAAAATTAATTAAGTTTTTATGAAGTTTGTTTCATTCTTAAAAGTTTTCATGGAGCTTAATATTTAATATAAGTCATAGTGATTTATGTAACTATGTCAATTTCTTTTTCCTATTTTGGTGATCTTTTCTTAACTCTGTTAAAGTTTCGGCAAGGATGATTGAAAATTGATCTTTTCTTTTATCCCTTTCTACAAGTTTTTTCATATAAACAAAGAAAAGTGATTGCAATTGCAATGTGATACGCTGCTGAAATGGTTGATGGTTGAATTCATTACATTTGGTTCTTTAGTAAACACATCTTTTATTTCTACCATTATTATTCGTATGTTTTTGTCCTTATTTAAATATATACATTAATTATGTTTCTTATAAAATGTGTTTCATTTCTCAAAGTTTTCTTCCTCCTGTTTTATGAAACTTAATATTTTACTATAAATGATAGTGATTCATGTATCTATTTCAACTTATTGTTGCAACTTTGGTGATTTTTTTGAATTATGTTCAACATTCCATTGAGGATGATTGAAAAATTATTTTCTCTTTTGTCCTTTTCTATAGGTTTTCTTCATATACTTTTTGGAAAAATTTCTTGTGGGTTGTGCTATTCAACAACAAATATTTGATAACTAATACAGAACCAATAATAAAGTTTGTTTAAAGAACCAAAATGATTGTTTTCTTGCTTGCCGCAGTTAGTATATTATTTTGATTGTTTTTTCTTGAGTACAAATATTTTGTATGTCATTGCACTATTCCTAGAATATTTGTATTGAGACAATTAGTTCACATCTTTTATCGCAAGTAAACTAATTTGGCATATCTCTTTCTTCTCTTCTTTTTGGATGTCATGACCAGCAAGTATACCCTAGAAGTTAGAGGACTCTTGAGTCGCCACACGGCTTACTTGACCTCTCGGAGGTCTTGTACAAGCCCTTAGACATCATTCATTGCATATATACGAAAAGTAGTGCGGAATTAAAACTTTTCTTTCAAAACATAATGTGGAATCATTTCATAAGACTTCCAACATATGTCTTAAAAACCATCTATGACATCATGAGTACAATAGTCTTGGGTCACAACCCATAAAAGTCTGAAATAGAAAAGAATAAAAGACAACATAGAAGTGATGTCCTCGGATGCTATGAGGACTCAATTCTTCACTTCTTGATAAGCCTTGGAAACTCTACCCTTGAAAGCAATTCAATCTTCTCAAGACCCTACACTGGATTAGAATGGAGGCAACACATGCGTTAGTACGAAATGTACCAAGTATGGAAACTATCATACCAAAACATAAGATATCTCAAAGGGTTATTCAACAATAGAAATAAGCATAGGAGATAAAGGCATAAGGATTACATGAATATCATAAGAAAAATAAATCATGATAAAGCATATAGAGTTCATACTTAACTCATTGTCCTTCTTACTCAAATGAACTACTTCACAAGCTACCTCCAAGTATACTTGTGCAAGGCTAAGGTAGCATCACATACTACTACAAAGCTAAGTACCTCTCTTTGGTCATTTTTTTTTATCATAATCCACTTTTATTATTAATACCTAGATTCATCATAACATATGAGCACTATGCCCCTAGGCCACCTCAAAGCACATTTGTTCAATGCATGTGAAGCATCCCATTCTACCTCACATACTAAGCATGTCTGGAAGTCACCCTAATACCTTTCATTTTAGTTTAGAAGTCTCTAGTAGACCTACTTCATATTGACAAGGAACTATCATTTTAAGTCAATCATGTATATAATGCAACTATAGTCACTATCCAAGCTAAGCATACATCATGTAGGGGTCATGTCATAGGTACCTTCAAGTCATACTTGTGCCATGTATGGATAGCATCTCATACTACTATCCACACTAAGTACTTCTCTAGAAAACCTAATCCAAGCTAACTAAGGAAGGAAACACCCATCCTAACCATCATGCAACCAATCATGTAGATGCAAGCTAATCATACGGGAGCATGCATCCTCAACCCTAAGCTATCATGAGAAACTAATCCCAAGCCAATTCATATAATGCAGCTTTCACGCAAGATAGGCTATCATGAAATGCACCTTGCATGCAAGTCAAGCTAACATTAGGAGAGTATAGGCCTTTCCCCTAAAGCTATCATGAAATGGTTTAGGCCTAACCAAGTCAAGCTATTATGAAGGCACTCTATTCATGCTACTTCAAGCTATTCTTAGGGGACTTCACTACTCAATCACAAGCTATCATGAGAACCACCATTCCCAAGCTATCTTGATCAAAAATTCTAGCAACACATGACCAAGCTAAACATGATAGAGCTTACTTCCTCCATCCCAATCTGTTGTGAGATTCATCACCTCAAGCTATCATGAGACCTAGCATATCAAGCTAACATACCTTGGTCTTATCTTACCAAATCAACCAAACAAGAAGAGACTTATTCCATACAACTTCAAGATATTCAAAATCATTATGTCTTGATTCATTTTAGGTTATTAGGTCAACCTAACATCCATCTATGTAAGAGAACTTGCTTCTCCTATCATGTTCATGTCTAAGTGTAAAAGAGAAAAAAAACATCATCACAATCCCTTAATAAAGACTTCACCCCCAAAGCCCTAACATTAATGACATACCAGCCCTATAGTTGATTATCAACTTCAATCTATCATGATCCATGTTCAATTACAAGTTACTTCATTCAATCAGATCATTAGAAGGTAAGTCTAGGCATAGATGATCACATAGGTTTAATTTCAACTTTACAAGTCAAGACCATCCTTTATCAATTAAGCCTAGTTCAATTCATATCTAGGTGATTCAATCATGATCAAATAGCATGTAATACAATTCAATGAAGAAGGTCAACTTAGAACCTTCATCTTGCCTCTTATGGACTAAAAGCACCATGATCACCTTAAACATTAATTACTACGATTCACTATGAAAACATCACATATAATCATATGAACATAATTGAATGTTACCTACTAGATTGATATCACAATTAAGCCTTACTCACAATGTGATCACAATCCTTTCTAGATTGGGATTCTTCGGATTCACAATTGAGGTCACAATTGAGGAATAACTTGGGGACTCCATGAATGGAAGAATCCATAGTTGAATAAGCTTCACATAACTTATATTAGAGCCTTAATCCTTGGTGAATATCATCCTATGAGTAGCCTCCAATTTTTCTTCTTCTTCGATGGTGTTTTTGAGAGTGTTTTTGGAGAGGGAGAGGTTTTGATATTTGAGTCTAATGTCTAAATGGGCCTCTTATTTTTTAAAGTACTCATAAAATACTTAAGACCACCTAATTTAACTGCCCATGCATTTATTTAGACATGGGGTGAATTTCCCGTTCACCCCTTTAATTGTTAGTGAGTTAGAGAGAATTACAGGCTCCCATTGACGCCTGTAGTCGACGGACCATCGATGGAACGACAACTCTGTCCTGCATGTACGTTGTTTGTGACAGAGACCCTAAAAATGGGGGCCTTTATCTCCCATTCTAAGTATGGGCCTACGCCCCCAATCGACGGGGCGTCTATGCTGCTAACCTCCGTCGTATTTGGCACTCATTGGTTGACACTGCCTTGGGCAATTTTGACCGACAAGTTGGGTCCTTCTCAAGGACCCTTACAGTGGTCCTTGAGGAGTTTGTTCCTGGAAGTTTCCACCCCAAATACGTCCATCTAGATGTTAGGAACCTTCAGTATCAATTTGAGCCCCAAACACTACATAAAACCTCATGTAATATACTAAGGTATGCAAGCACGTTCTCAAGGCTAACTTTCGAACGTCTTGGACGTTTGACCTCCAAACTCATCCAAACTTCACATGCTGCCTATAAACACTAAATTAGTCATTTTAAGACATTCTAAGATCATGAAACACATGAGGCTCTATTTGGACCTGATTCATTTTGGGGTCCTTACATTGGACATATAAGAGATCAAGTTTTTGTGAGAACAACAAATGACCAAAATACACTATGATAAAAATATTTCATATCATCAATAAATATGCATGTTAATGAAGAGTGCTACAACCTTTACCGACATGAATTAATTTGCATTGGATTCAATGTTGTTATAAACTTTAGGGACATTTATACAGAGTACCAGTTGCCTATGAAAATACATATATAGCGATAATTAACCTATTAATTATCGTTAAAGATAATTTTTCTGTATTGATAACTCATTCTTTTGATAAAGTTTTTAATTTTTTTGATAAAGAAGTAATAATTCTTTCTTTTGGATTCTTTCAATTAAATTTGTGAACTGTAAACTCTGAAACAACCCAAAAGGTTGTCTTTTTGAAAAATATATCAAACAACATGCCATTTTCTTCTTGATTGTTTGTAAAGTAAGGTTGTATTTATTTTTATTTTTGGATATTTGTGAGTTCCAGAGCTCAAAAAATTATGTCGTGAGATTTTAATATGTTATATGTTGAAAAATTTGTTTAGTATATCTCGTTTTGAACATTTATATGCCATCTACTTCTTGGTTGATAATTGCATTAATTTTTTGTAACTTCATACTATAACCATAGCAATAACTATGGTTTAAACCAAAAGGTTGGGGCCGGTAATATGAAACCTTCAATATAGTAATAACTATTTGAGACAATGACAAAAAAAAATCTATGATAATAACAATTTTATGGCCATTTTTAGCATATACTTGATATGACATACAATAATAACAAAGAGATTGATGGAGATTCATTAGAAAGGAGTCCAAGGTCGTCTATTTGAATTTAATTTATTATGATCTTGTATGGACTGATGTTCTACTTTACTTGGGAGTGTTGTTTGATGTTTTTGATCTCTTTTCTAATGGTTGATGTTGTTCTTTATAACTTCTTGGAATTAATATAATTTCATTATATCTTACCAACTATTTCCGGGGAGATTTTCTTAGACTTCTTTTTTATACTTAAAATCTATCTATGAGTCATAATTTTTGTATGACAAAAATGAAAATTAACAAAAATATAGCACTTTAAGATTTTGGAGGAACGTTTTGCCTTACGATAAATTTTTCTTGACAATGTCATGTATGTATCAAAAATACGAATATTACTGAATGATCATATGTAAGTTTAATAAAATAGTTAAATCATATGCGAAGCGCGGATAATTTACCTAATTTATATTATATAAGTCTATTAATTAACTCTTTAATATTTTTAATTATTTTAAAGTAATATAACATCTAAAAACATGTTATTAAAATAAGTATACTATTTAAATACCTAATTAACAATTTTAGACTTGTTCTCGCATGCAATCCCCTCTCTAAAAGCTATCCTAAGTACGTCGGTTGCATTCTGAGAATACCATATGTTCTAGGGTGTGGTTTCAGGATGTGATAGTGTTCGACTTCCCAATGGTAGAACTTGGGCACATCCCATGTATGCACATGGTTAAGGAATATGAAGGGTTTTATTTGTACTCTAGTCTCTTTCTTTACTAGAGCTACTTCCCAAATAATACTTACTCAGTGCTAGCCTTTGTTCTCATAGAGTAATTGATATTAAAGGATTCATATGAAGGAGTTCCATATCAAGTTCCTAAGGATGATATGATGTCGTTCCATCCAACCAACCCTAAGTCCATCATTCACCATTATGGCTTTCGACTTCAATTTTCATAACCTTACCACTAGGTTCAAGGTTTCACATAAAGGACCTTCTTAAAATCATTCAAGGTCTCATGTCATTCATACATACAAGACTAAGAGGCTTTAGCATCCTAAGTTAAGACATCTCATATTCACATTCATACATGTATCAAGTAAGGGACACAAGTCTACCAAAACAAGACACAACATACTTCACTTTAGCACATATTGCATATCTTTTTAGAAGTACATCATCAATATAACCATTATAGACTCATATAGTCAAGTAGGGATAATCATGCATCAACTCTAAGACAACACGCAGAATGACATAGTCTAGTCTAACATGATCACCTAATATCAATAGAACAAACACATACTTTCACATTAATCATAAGGAGGTGAATATGATCATACCTCACATAAATCACTGCACAAATCATCATAATACTTCAAATAGTGCCGACAAGGCCATGATCATCATAATACATAAAGTAACACCGACAAGGACACATCATTTACATAGCACCGTCACCATAAATGTACCATACCGATCACAACATAATACAAGAGATAAATTACATAAAATAAAGATAACTAGGGCATCTTACCACCAATCCATTCTCACCACTTCAATCCAAAGCTAAATCATTCAATTCAATACCATAAGGCCCTTACCCTAGGCCATGAACATCAATTCAATACAGAAAATATAATACTCAATGAATATAATTAAATTCAATATAGATTTATCAATCTAAGAAAACATATACATCAATTAAATACAACTATTATAGACCATAGAAAACTACACTAGAGTTCATAAGCATTAAGACAATATCAAGTCAATCATAAAGTAGTAAAAACTAGGGTTCATCAATTACATGGGTTCATAGGTTAATTGATTTAAAATGATCCAATTAACAACAATTCAATCAATATACAATTATTTAAAACCTTTAATGCCAGAACCCATGGATAGATCATAAAATTTGACAAGTTCATCTTTGAAAACTTTAGAAATCTCTTTGAGTTTTTGGCTCCTTGATGAATAAAGTTTCAAGGACCAAAAACCATACATAAATGATGTTAATCCACCAATTTGATGAAAAATCACCACTCAAATCTCCAATCCAAGCTCTTCCTTGAGTTTTGGCTTCAATTGAGTTCTAGAGAATTAAAATATTTTGGGTTTTGATTTTGAAGAATGAATTCATCTAGGTATTTAGGACTTATAAACCCACTCAAATTACCTAAATTACCCTTATGTAACTTCCCAAACTCCTATTTGGAAGTTGGGTGAATTTACCAATTCACCCTTCAACTTAACAGTGAACTGCACATAATGCAGTCACGATCGACGACTGGCCATTGACGGGGCGTCTGTCCCTTGACCGGTTGTCCTGTCCTCCGTCGATTGGATCAAATCCTGGAAAATGGGAGCTTAGATCTTTATAATAAGTACCCATAGAGCCCTACCACCTATGGGGCGTCAACTAGGCAACTGGCCGTCGTTTGCCATCCGCAGGTGGGACTACCTTGTGCAATTTTGGCCACCAACATAGGTCCTTCCTCAAGGACCCTTGGATGGTCCTTGGGGATGTTTTCCCGGATGTTTACAATCTGAATATGTTTGTATACGATTTTAGGACCTCCTTTATCAATTTCATCCAAAAGGAACACATAAAACTCGACGAAACATGCCAAGACACACAAGGTCGTTTCAAGGCAAAACTTTCAAACGTCTTGGACGTTCTTGAACTTTTTACCTCCAAACCTCATTAAACTTGACACACTGCCTATAAACACTATAATAACTCATATAAGGACCTCATAAACACATATATAGGCACGTAACCACACATGAGGCTCATAGGTGACTAGTCGTCGGACGTCTTAGTCGTTCCTTGACGTTTAATTTCCAATTCATCTAATACTTTATACACTGCCTCAGTACCACATTATAAAACACTTTAGGAAATTTGGACCTTATGAAAACCATGTTAGGTTCTAGCTTCACCTAAGCCATTTTCAAGGTATTAGAGAAATCTAGAAACATAGTCCATGTCCTTGAACATATGAGGACATACTAATTTCGAGAGGAATCTACTTCCCAAACTGCAACTTCTAGAAGTCCTCACTTGTAACCACCTACACTTGTAACATAGATAAACATATAAAATTAAAACAACTAATGCATTAAGTATGGTGAACATGCAAGAAAATACGCAAAAAGGGATACTTTAAGCTATGCTTTTCATGCTATTTTGATTAAAACCTTTATCATAAGAGTTAAAGAGACACGATACAAGTCAACAATCACATATAAGACATATTAAACTAACATCACAATTTAAGACTTAATTCCATATTCAACAAGTAAACCTTTTAATTATTTAGACTCTCTACCTAAGGTTACTCTAAGACCCATCTAAGTGAGACATGAAGCGACCTCCCATACACCCTCTTCAATTGCACCTAAGTGTTCCTCAAAGCTACCCTAGATAAGAACCTTTCTATTCAATATACCATCTTTAGAAGGACATGCATTACATAAGTCAGTTAAAAGTCAATCATACAATTAGGGGACTTCACATAATGGTCTTGGAAGACCCAGGGAACTCACTTTAGCATCTTCAAAACCTACTCATATCATGTGTAGATAGCATCCCTTTCCACTACCCACACATTGTAGAACCTACCAAATAACCAGAGTGCACATCCCACATGACGAGAATAGGCATTAACCTAAATAGACAAAATTAGCTAGCTATAGAATTCGGTGTCATGAAATCTCACATCGTGGAAGGTATTCTACTTGCCAAAGGTAGAACTAAGGACACATCCCATGTAGGCACATGGTTTAAGGGATATCAAGGGCTTCTTTGTACTCTAGTCTCATACTAAAGTAGAGCTACTACCGTAAGCATATCCGCTCGGTGCTTTGCCTTTTTCTAATAGATTAAGTTCACCCACATAATATTATTTAATAAGTTAGCATTTCTAAGTCCTACCAACTTATAATACCACTACCAAGAAGGGGTTTCAAGGGATGCCGATCAAGGTTCATTAGGATAGCTCATTTATGAAACAGGTACCATGCTAGGACTATTAGATTCATTTCATTATAAACCTTATTCTCTTATTCAAGGTTCCATATAAGTCTTTCATAGGAGGGCACCTACTTTAGGTCTACCGATCCTAGACTTTCGTTCGTTCATACTTTCATGACAAGGGTGACTAAGCCTACCAAGTCAAGAGGTCAAATTCACATAACCTTCATGTATCAAGTAGGGACAACTAGTTCTACCTAAACAAGACACCTAATCAACAAATAGAGAATCTTTATAGTCTATCATCATCACATACCATCATTTAGAAGAAACATACTTTCTTTAACAATATCGCATTGCGATATATAAGATTCCTCAAGATCAAATGAACACCTTCAAAAAACATTCACATATACAATATTATCCTTCACATCGTACACCCATATAAGCCATAACATGATCATACTACAATCCACATAATAATGTTGACAAGGTCATGTTCATAACTACTATAACAATTAAGCACCACCACCATAAGTGGACCATACCAATCAATAGAAATTCAATATCAATTCTACATTAAATAAGGGAATGGGGGTCAACTTACCACCTTACAATAGCCACAATCACCACCCCTCAACATCTCCAACAATCCATAAAATTTTACCAACAATTCATCCAACAATGATTCAACAAAGACTAGTATAGATATCAATAATATAAGACAAACTATGAACAATTCCAACAATGATCAACATATAATTCAATAGACCATAACAATCTAAACATTAATTCAACATAAATAAACTATAATCAATGCACCCACTTTAGAACCGAAATTAGGAATTCAAGGAAAACATGGGTTCATGGAATTTTTAATCATAAAACCATCAATTAACATTGAATACTTCATAAATCATCAATTTAAATCTTTTTATGCAAGAATCGATGCTTAGAATTTGAAATAAGACTTCTATGATTATTGAGATCTTTTGGAAAGACTTTGGATTGACTCCTTGAATGATAGAGGAATCAAGGATGAAATCATCATACCTTATTGGAGTTCTATCCACGAAACTTGGATTGAAACCTTGTAGAATTTGACCTTCTTCCTTGGAGTTTCAAAGCTTCATCAATGGAGGATTTTGGAGAATAGAGAATGGAGAGCTTTTGATTTACAACTTAAGGGTTTTTTTTTGATTGGTGAATTGCGGTTAAAAGTGACTCAATGAGCATTTATAATAAATCTACAAAGTACACAAAATACCCCTACACAATTTGGACATTTTAACCTAGTCTAATTTGACTTTAAAACAACATGACCAAATCTGGGATATGGCTGTGCGTCGCAGGGACACCTCCAAATCTTGATTTTAGAATTTAATTTGAGAAAGAATGGTTCATGAAAAACCCTTGTCGCAAGGAAAACTTTTTGCCATTTAAGTGCTGGAGGCGCGACGCACCATGGGCCTAAAAAATCGGTTGTCTGCACACTGCCTTGGCGGCCTTCGTTTTAAACCTTGGGTCCTTCTCAAGGACCCTTTGGCTGGTCCTTTATGAGTCGTGCCCAGATGTTTTGACCATAAAAGCATTTCTTAAGATACTAAGGTCACCCTCACTGATTTTAGACCCTAAAAAACACATACAAACACATATTATACAAGGAAACACTAGCCCGCACACAAGGCTAGTTTCCGGGCGTCTAGGTCATCCTTTGACGTTTGACTTGGAAACTTTTTAAAGTTGACTTTAAAGGCTATTATTCATTATTTTAACAAGTTATTAACTCATAAATCACACATGAAGCTTTAATTTATCCTAATCATATTGATCACATAAGGACCATCACCTAGGATAACTCTAAGTCACACTAGTGCAATGTGAAAGTAGCATCCCATTCTACTACTCCCATTTAGTGCTCCTTTGGATCCCCCCAAGACTAGGCACATCACATTTAACAAGTCATTTCACCTTCATTAACATTATAAGTAATACCAGCATGCTTGATTAACATTATATATGAATTCAATTTACTTCATTAACATCATATTGAAAACCCATTCATTCATTGACATTATAAGGACACACCAAGACTCCCTTCAAATGCCTACTTGTGCAATGCATAAATGGCGTCCCATTCGACCACCTACCCTAAGTCGTACACCCTTAGGAAGACCTAGTTCATTACATCCTTTTGTGGTGTCAATCTTTAACCTACATACACCATGAGAGCTTAACATGGAATCCATGTATTAACCTGTAACTATTAGGAGTACCCCCTAGATGTAACACGACATACTTGAGAGGTCTTATACAAGCCCTTAGACATGTCTCATCGCATAGACATAAAAATAGCGAAAAATTTAAAACTTTTTCATAACATAAAACAACAAGAATGAAAATCTGTTCCATTTAAAAGCCTAATGTACATGGTTAAGATACTAAATCTCGTCTTTCCATCTTAGATACGACTCCAATAGAATAGGGACACGACCCTTAACAATACAAAAGAATATTCTATACTATTACATAAACTTAATTTAAGCTCTTTACATGAATGTCCTTGAAACCGTAATGTCACACTTGAAGTTGGGAATAGTAATCCAAGCTCCTCATTCTAGAAAACATCTCTAGCTATCACCACATACACTTTGTGTAAAAAGATAAAGCAGAATGACATTAGTACAAGAATGCACTAAGTATTATAACCATGCAAAAACATGCTTTAAAAAAGGACATTTATTTAGAAACCACGCATTATGTCTTTTTAGAGAGATTTCATAAGCATTTAATACAATAAGCACAATGCAGCTCACATACATCATATAGATATGGATATCACTAATAACAACACTTGAAACCATTTTATCACATTTTATACACATCTAATAGATCCAATAAATTACCTCCTTTTTAAATCTTACCTTCTTTCCTTAAGCCACCCTTAAGTAATACTTAGTACAATGTATCACGTTAAGGCATATGCAAGATGATCTTTCATATATACGCTTCATCAATACAATGACATATATTCACAATGTCATAAGCACATCATAGGGCATAATCTACACATAAGAACCATCACCTAAGACAACCCTCAAGTCACTCTAGTGCAATGTGCAAGTAGCATTCCATAATACTACTCACACCAAGTGATCCTAGGAAGTAACCCTAGACTTAGGCTCATCATATTCAATACGATACAATACCAACATTTAACATTGACATAAGACCAACATACTTCTTTCATGGTCACATAAGGACTCTTTCATTTATAACATGTTAGTCATAACCCATTTAGTCCATATCATAGGTAAACCACCCTCACAACTCCTCACAAGCTTACTAGTGCAATGTACACATGAAGTCCCATACCTCCACATATACTAAGCAAACCCATTAAGAATCCATAAGTGTAATTCATATGCATAATCCTTATTCATATCTTGACATAAGTAGAGTCAATCTTAGCATGCATACATATTAACATGTATGAACCATCATCCTTATTTATAAAAGACTTGTGCAATGCATTAGTAGGATCCATAGTCCTATCTACAGTAAGTGACTCATCGAGGAATCATGACTTATATTCATATTCTTAACTTAGTTCATTTCTTAAATTTAAGGCTTAGCCATAATCGATATAGACCATGTGAGCTACATGAAATCCTGTGTCATTAAGCCCCACACCAAAAAAGGGTTTTCTACTTGCCAAGGTAGAACCTACATAATAGATATCTAGGTGGATCCACTAGCTAGAACCTACGGGGCACACAATTAAGGGATAGTGAGATTGCTTCTAGAAACCCAACTTATTGCATTAGCAGAGAGGCTCGATCTCATGAGTATTATTTAGATGACCCAACCTATGGAATTAGCGAGGGCTCTTTTCCTCATTGTACATATCCACTAGGTACTAAGCTTGAACTCCCTCTTTAATATCTTTTAAGACTTTACTTATCATTAGTTCATAAAGTAGGATTTAGGGACTTACTCCCTCATATATCATATATGTCAAAGGTTTCTAAGATGAGAATGTCCTTTCATCATAAAATCTACATTATGTGAGGATGTCCTTTCTCATAATCATATCATATTCATAACATAGTATAGCTTAGAGTACAATTGAGGAAACCTTTCAAAAGTCTCACTTTCACTAGATTATCATAACCTTATTCATTTTTACATTCATGTGTGTGTATACATATGTGAGAAAGTCTTTCACATAAACACTTTTAGACAACACATGTTCATATTTCATTAATCATATACTTTTTATCTATAATAAGATATGAAGGTGCATGTGAGAATCATCCTTTCAATTAACACCATAAACATATCATACTCATAGTTATGCATGGAGTGTGTGTGCGCGGATATTGGTCCTCATGATCACATACTATCAACATCTTTGTTATTGAGGAAACCTCCCTTCAAGGTATCACAACACATTTACAATGTCGCTTAAGTCATGAACCACTCACATATTGAGCATTTAGGGAATATAAACCACGCACCCACATTTCATCATAGGAGACAAGAGCAAACTCAACATGTGAATAGAAAACTCCTAACATGCATAAGATCACACATTCATATAGGGTTATGTAGGTAGTGGTCATTCTACAATAGAATTTATCATGATCAACCATGTAGATCACACCTAACCCTAAAATCATCATTCACATTGCACTTTACATTATTAGTACACCTTAATCATGACACTAATAACCTTCATACTCATGATCATCATGATATCAAATAAATTTACATCTATTGACCTCAAAGAAATGATCAAAACATGTAGAGATAGACAAGAAGTAAACATCGCCACCATAGTGAATCAAACAATACAACATTAATTCTAATACTAAATACTAGAATTTAGGTCAACTTACCGATTTCCAAGCCATGATCATGATAGATCAATTCTCAACAGTTCATAATCAAGTTATATAGATAGAAATAACATTTAACAATACATAACAATCTAAACGTAATTCAATTACCATCTAATTAAGATCACAAAACCCACTTTATATGCTAAATTAAGAGATTAGGGAGATCATGGGTTCTGTAAGGAATTGCATTGAAAATCGCCTTAAAACATTTTTAAACATCAATTCATCATTAGAATTTCTTTGGAAACATTTTGACAATGAACCCATGGTTAGATTGAAAATTGGGAATTTTGATAATAGAATCACATTGGAAAATCTTTGATAGAACTCCTTAGATGAAAGGTTATCCAAGGATCAAAATTTTCATACCTTAATACAAGAAAAAACCACGAAATTTGGAGAAGAAATCACTTGTAATACATCCCATAGCTTGATCTCCAATGGAGTTTTAGAGAGAGTCTTATTTGAGAGGGAAAGGTTTAATTTGAAGAATGAATTCTAGTTTGGGGTTTCATTGTTTTAACTAACTTAAAATACCACAAAATAGGTAAAATAACCTTCCAATCTTTAATTGCAACTCGGGGTAAATTACCCACTTCACCCCTTGGCTGTCCGTGTCTTAAAAGTCAACTACAGGTGCAAACGACAACCCCCATCCACGTAACGTGGATGGGTTGACCGAGTTGTGCTGCTGGCTGTTGTTTGTGACTGAGGCTCCTCATTTGGGGGATAAAATCCCACGAATAAGTGTAGGGACACACCCTCTTTTGACGAGGCGTCGTTTGGTCTGAGGGGCGTCAACCACAATCGTCAAATGACACTATTTTGGCAGCCTCTTGCCAAACGTTGGGTCCTTCTCAAGGAACCTTAGGGTTGTCCTTGGGAAGTCATGCATGGAAGTTCTAACCCTAAACATGAACATCTAAAGACTAGGATCCCTTCCTATCATTTTAAATAACAAAAAACACTTCAACACAAGGCAAACATACAAAGGCACACTAGCACACAAATGACTAGGTTCCGGACGTCTTGGTCGTCCCTTGATGTTTGACCTCAAAGCTCTTCAAACAAACCAATAAAAGTTGTGTCACATATTATAAACAAGTTATTAACTCTTAAAGCACATATGAGACTATTGATTATCCTATATCATTTTGAGGGTTGTTACATATCCCCTACCAGATGAGGGACCCCAACTAGGTAGGGTCATTCTTTTAGCCTTTAAGTGGAAAACCACTGGCTAGTCCTATGCGGGCGCATAGTAAGGGATAAATAGATTGCTTCTAGATACTACACCTCTACAAACAATGAGTACTCATCTCAAGAGATTGATTCTAAGTACTCGACCTCAACTCACGGGAGAGTACTCACCTCTATCATATCCTCTCGGTGCTAAGCATTGATCCCCACGGAGTTTAAGAATTTCATTACATTTATTAGATATATGTTAAGGGATTTCTACTAAGTATTATACCTCTACTCACGAAAAGAATACTTATCCCAACCAATCATTCATTCATCGGAAAGCTCATAGTAATATTAAGGTTACTACTAGACACTACACCTTTACTCACGGAGAGCGCCCACCTAAAATTCCCCCATTCATTCATTAGAGTTCTATTGAGAAAACCTTTCAATAGACCCACGTTCAATACACTTTCCTTAGCTTCCTTAATTAATTAATTCATGTGTGTTTATATGTCAGATTGAATTTAACATAACTACCTCCATTTATCACATTATCTTCTAAACATGTTCATACTATGTTCATCGGAATCCACACACAACATACTTCACATTCACATTATACTTCAATTAGCATACTATCTTCAAGAATTATATGCATAACTTCATAATACATCTCTATACATAAGCATAATGACATCACTATACTTAACATACATATCCTTAAAGGACATAATCACAATACACATGCATCTTCATAAACATTAGCTAAAACTCCGCCACCATAAGTAGACCATACCACATAATAGTAATTCAATAGGAAGTAGAACAACTTAGGTCAACTTACCCTTCATCCAATCCATGATAACCCTTTCTAAATTCTCCAACAGTTCATCATAATTAGGCATATATAGATATAGATTAATGATTCAACACAATATAAACAAAATTCTAACAATATCCAATCACATTCATCAATCCCCTTTGCAAGCCAATTAAGGAGATTTGGACAAAACATGGGTTGTTCAAGAAATTCCATTAAAATCATCTTAAAAACCTTATATCAACATAAATACATAAATATCATGACTTAGAAAACATTTTAACAATGAGTACATACATAGAAGAGAAACCGGGAACATTGATTATTGATTCACATTTGAAAACCTTTGAATTGGACTCTTTGAATGAGAGGTTACTCAAGAATGAACGATCACCATACCTTAATACTAGGAAGCCCACGAAATTTGGATTGAAAACTTGGAGAATTGACCTTCTTACTTGGACCTTGAAAGTTCTTTAATGGAGAATTTGAATGAAAAGAGAATTTTAGAAAGTAGTGAGAGCAATTGGGTTTTTGATTTGGGGATTTTTTTGGTGCGGAATGGGTGTAAAATGACTTAAATTCAATATATAATACACCTACTAAAATACCCAAAACACCCCTAAATTAGTTGAACCTTTTTAATTAAGTCCAACTTGACTTTTATTGACGTAGTCAAATCTGGAACATGGCTGCGCATTGCGTAGGCACTTTCCAAATCTGTTTCCGAAAATAAATTTGAGGTAGAAAGGTTCGTGACAGACCAGCAACGCAGGGGGAACTTTTGGCCTTTTTTTTTTGGGCACGCGATGCGGCTTGGCCTTCAAAAATAGCCTACCTGCATGCTACCTTGGAAGATTTTTGGCTAAAGCTTGAGTCCTCCTCAAGGACCCGTAGATTGGTCCTTGGGGAGTCGTACCTGGACGTTTTTACCCTAAACTCATTATTAAGACACTAGGGTTACCTCCAATGATTTTTGAATCTAAATAACACATAAAACCACATACAACATACAATAACACCTCAACACATCAAAGACTAGTTTCCAGACTTCTTGGTCGTCTTTTGATGTTTGACTTCCAAACTCTTTATAACTTACTTCAAAGGATGAATTTCATTATTTTAACAAGTTATTAACTCATAAAACCCACGTGAAGCTCTAATTTATCCTAGTTTATTTTGAGGGCGTTTCACTGCAGAGGCTAAATGATGGAAAAATTTATCACACGAGAATTTGATCTTGAGGTGTGAAAGGTTGTGTTTAATGTCCTTGCTTTGATAAACTAACTTGAGGCTTTACAAGATCCCAAATACTTTATGAGTCTGAGAGTTTGGACTCATTTGGGGATTTATTTATATAGATTTAGTTTCCTCAAATTCTTAATTTGTACTATAAATTCATATCAGGTATATGGATTAAGGAATAAAGTAAGGACGCTAACAGAAAAAAATGAAAAAAACAACTAAAGAAAGGCAAGAATGGTTGTCACGAAGTTAGAGGACCCTCGAAGTCGCAAAATGATGTAATTTATCCGGAAGGGGTGTTGTACAAGCCTCATGGATAATTCCTTGAATACGATACTTAAAAAATGAGAAGAATTAAAACTCTCTTCACATATGAAGATACATTCATTAAAAAGCCAGCGGAAGACTTCTAGACTGTATATATTATGTCTCAAAACTATCTGATACCATTAGAGTACAATACTGGGACTAAGCCCATACAAAACTTAAACAAAGACTCAAAAGACATAAATGGAACATATTGGGTTTTGTCCTCTAATATATTAGGACTCACCAAGTGTTCATCTCCATGAACCTTAGAAACTTATCCATCAACCATGGAACACCAAATCTCCAATCCCTATACTTAAGTCAAAAGGGAAAGAAATGGGGTTAGCACAATTAAGCACTAAGTATGGAAGCCATGCAAAAAGAGACATTTATTGGAGAAACATGCTTTTATGCCACTTAGTAAAACTTCATGAAAATACAAGTATAAGAGTCACAATACTCGACCTTAACCAACATATAAGTCATTAATCATCTTAGCACATACTCCACATAACAACCATTACTTTACCTTAAACCATCCACCTCAAGTAACCCTTAGACAACACTTGGTGCAATGTATGGATAACGTCCCATACCAATATCAACACTAAAGAATCATACTAAGGTCACAAAAAGTGAACTTAACACATATCATCTTTCATATCATAAGTCATCATGCGCAACTGCTACTAATATACAACGAATAAACATATTCGTCAAGTGGGTCATTATATGATCTTAGTACCTCTATCTAGACTTACCCTAAGACACACTTAAGTAATATATGAAGTGGTCGCCCATACAACATCTTCATACACACCTAAGTGTTTCTTGATCTCTCATAGATAAAGACTTTTCTATGTCAACATAATATTAATAAGTCAAATATAGCATACATATTCACACTTTAAACATTCAGGAGACAATATACTTCATTAAAGGAATTAAAGACTCATTCATAAATTAAGTGGACTTTCACATAGTAGTCATTAAGACTTAGAAAACTCACTTTAGCACCTTCATAGCCTACTCGTTACATGTGTAGATTGCGTCCCATACTACTACCTACACATTGTTGAACCTATTAAGTAACTAGAGTGCACATCCCATAGATGGGAATAGGAATTAACTGACATAGACCATGAAAGCTAGACTTGGAATTGATTGTCGCAAAAGCGCACACCGTGCAAGATGTTTTACTTGCCAATGGTAGAACTAAACAAATCCCATGTAGGCATATGGTTTAGGGGATATCCAAAGATGTTCATTGGACTCTTTCCTTTTCTTTTTGAAAAGGAACCATCTTAATCATATCCACTCAGTGCTAGCCTTAGTTCCTACAGAGTAGTTCAGTCAAATATATGTACTAGAGAGGGCACCATCCTTAGGTCTACTTGACCTATAGCACTTTTATCATGAAGGGCACCATGCTTCAATTTAGCCGATCAAGGTTCATTAGGAATAACTCATTGAATTTCTTAATGAAGGTTTTCTACCGTTTTATCCCATAATCTCTAAGTCTATCTTTTCACATAGGAATGAGGTCTTTACCCTTAGGTCTATCTCTTCAAGATTTTACATCCAATTAGGGGTCTACACTCATCAGGAAAGGGCACCATATTTAGGTCTAACCGATTCTAGTCATGGCCTAGAATTCCTCATTAGTCATTTATATAAGACGTTCATTCATTTATTACTCAAGAAAATGATACCTAAGCCTATCATGTAGAGAGACAACATTCTACAACTTTCATAGATCAAGGAGTGGCATTTAAATCTATCAATTCCAAGAGATCATATTCCAGATGTTTTCATGTATCAAGAAGAGACAACTAAGTCTACCTAATAAAGATACAACATCACATTATAGAGATCATTCACAAAAATTAGGAGAAGATATACTTTCCATCACAAAACATTCACATCATATGCAAGATCATCATGCTGTCTTTGAACACCACATACATAGCCGTTATATCGAACATTAATATATACTTTAAGACAATACTTTAATTCACCATATAAGATCTTCAAGGCCATGACCACCATACACACACACACAAACACACACACAGATATATATATACACACACACAAACACACACACACACACACACAATAAGTTAACACCTCCACCATAGGTGGATCAAACCATACACGAACAATTCCAATATACTAAGAGAATTAGGGCGACTTACCCTTCACCCAAGCCATGATCAACATGACTCAAGTCTCCAACAATTCATCATAAATAGGTATAGATAACAATAGAAATCATAAACCAAACTTAGGAGATTAATGAAATTATAGGTTCATAGATTTTTCACCTTAAAGTCAACAGTTAACCATCAATCTAATCATAGTTTATCAATTGAAAACGTTTGATGCAAGAACCCATGAGTTTGAGTAAGAATTGGACTTTTTCACAAACTTTTTAAACTTGAAATCTATTTTGAAATTGTATTTTAAGGTTATATATTTCCCTAGATAAAGAACTACTATACCTTATTATATGAATTCATACGAAAATTGAAGAAGAAATCACTTGAAGTACACAACCCTAGCTTGAACTTGACCTTCAATGTCGTTCTAGAGATATCTTTTTAGGAGAGAAGGATTTTGATTTGAGAGTTTTATTCTAAATAAGAGTTTAAATGTTTTAATAGTCTTAAAATACCTAAACATATATAAAACAACCATCCATGTATTAATAGGAAACATGGGGTAAATTTATCAACTCACCCATCATGTGGCTGAAACTTGACAGATTGTAGGGGTGACTTACGAGACCCCCTACCTAAGGATTGTAAGTGGGATTACAGAGTGTCCTTCTTGTCTGTAGTTGTTGACTGAGACAAGACCTAGGGTATCCACTCTTGTACCTTCAAACTTACTCGTGCCATTTATAGATTAAATCTGCCATTCTACTACCTAGACGTTCTAGAATCTCTCCAATAGCTAAAGTACACATCCCACATGATGAGAATAAACATTAACCGACATAAACCACACTATATAGGTATGGAATGTGGTGTCATAAGACCCACGCTATGGAATGCGTTCTACTTGCCAAAGGTAGAAGTAAGACACATCCCATGTAGTCACATGATTTAAGGGATATCAAAAGGCTTCTTTCTAATCTATTCTCATACTTCAAGTAGAGTGTCACATCAGGACAGTACACCCCATATCCAACCGACGTTGTCATCCTCTAAGAGGACTCAAACAAGCCCTTAAAATTCATCATAACATGTCATAAGTTAAAATTGCGGAAAAAGTTTAAACTTTTGCATACTATGTGAAGTTTACTTAGACTTCATATTTAACAATCATGAAAACATACATAGCGATAGTCTAAAACCGGTCTCACATAAGAAACATCTAAAGAGTACAAATCTGGAGTTAGCTAATAAAAAGTCAATACGCCATATAGGCCTTAATACAAAAGAATCCAAGCAAAATAAAATAAAATCAAGCGTATTCTTAAAAACTACTAAAGTCTTCATAGTCTAGAATAATGAAAAGATAGCATCCCTGAATATGAGGACCTACCAACACTTGGATAAAGAGTTCCAAGCTTCATCAATCGACCTTTTTAATCTTCAATGGCTCGACCCTACATTTGTAGCAATATAAAGTAAGGGGTTAGTACGCCACATCTACTAAGTATGGGTATATGCACATAAACATTTAAGGACATGCATGAAAAAGGATAATTTCTTAGAAAACATGCTAAGTCATTTGAAAACCTTTAGTGCACATATAATAGAGCATATACAAGATAAGGATCACAATAAACATAAAACATGGTTATAATAAAAAACGTAATATTATAAAGTCATATTAACATTTCATGTTCAATAGTGCATATCATTTTAATATGTAAAACACTTATCAACGATCTCATCCCAAGCCTACAAGTGCAATGATCATGTGAAGCCCCATAACCCCACATAACGAAGTAAATAAGATTGGCTACCATAAGTAAAACTTTGTTTTATACGACTGGTAACATAAATACTCATTACCTCATATATCAATATAGACCAATAACATGTTTATCAACATAAACAACGTCATAAAAGAGTAATATCATGTATAATAAGCATAAATACCTTCCACGTTATCATATCACATAAATACAATCTCGTAATACTTCCCTTAGAGTCAACTTGTGCAATGTCTAGGTAGAGTCCCATGCCCCTACCAGTACTAAGTAGACTCCTCAAGTCATTCTAGTAAATTTCCATTTTATTTTCTTTCATTTTACTTGAGGGAACAATCGACTTAACCGACATTAGAACATGTGAGCTAAAACATGGAATCCGGTGTCATGAAACCCCACACCGAAAGAAGGTAGTGTACCGGCCAATGTAGTACCAAACATGACATAGCTCTCTCGGTGGATCCACTAGATAGTATTCTATGGTAGAAACATAGTTCAAGAACTAAGAGATACATTAGAGACCCATAGTTCCACATTACATGGTAACCTTTATCTCATGAGAGTCATTGTGAACCTATCTTCCAACTAGGGAAGGATACTTCTCATATCTAGTTCACTCGGTGCTAAGATATAGTCCATTTTTGAATAACCTTTAAATAATCATTTATTCATAATTCTTATCATAAGTCATAGCAGATTAACTTCTTGTATAAAACATGATCATAAGATCTTTAGGTTTAGATGAGAATTTCCTTTCATCACAACCCTTCATTTGTGATAGTCATATATCATAATCATCTTGTGTAAGGCATACAAGAGAACATCATAAACTTTCATTATCATATCCTTACCATGATCTCATATTTAACATATTCATAGACCAACATATATACATAGCAACATCATACATACTTCAATAGCATTGTAACATAATTTATAGGCTAACATATGAATCATAGAGTAATCACGACTTTAGAAGACTTACCTTTTGCTTCCAAGAACTTTTATCAAGAACTTATGTTAAATATACAACAATCATCCAACAACATAATGAAATACTCAATAACATAATCAATATCGAATCTTCAAGTCATAGCCAACACCAATTTGTATTGAAGGATAAGGGAGATGGTCAATAAAGAGTTCATTTAAACCATAGTTCCAATCCCAAAATCAAGTAGCAAATATAACGCAATAAAAGCACCATTTAGAGAGGGAACATGCTACACACGAAATTCAAACATTACAAGTAAAATACCAAACAATACGTACTTAATTAACCATAGAAAATCGTTGTTTTTCATCAATAGTCATAAATCTTGAGTTATGAAGAAAACCCGTTTTGTAAAGTAAAAACCCTAGGAGTTGAATTCTTGAAAATCATCTTTGAAATGACCTCTCGGGAAAAGGAATCTCAAAAGTGAAAAACCCATACCTTATTGACAAATATTCCACGAAAATTATATGGAAATCTTGAAGTCTTTGTCTTCTTCCTAAAGCTTTTCTTGTTCTTCAATGGAGTTTGAAAAAGATAGCGTTCTTGAGAGAGATGGGAGAAATTCGTTTGTTCTAATTGGAAGGTGTAAAAGTGGTCTACAACTGACCTAACATCAATGTAGTCTTCCCATAAAATACCCAAAAGACCTTTATTTAAATGATATTCATTGTGAAGTGAAATTACAAAAAATATGACTTTAACGAATCTGGGAAGTGGCTGCGCGTCGTGAAGCCAATTCCCATTCTTTTTCTGAATATTTGTGTCGAGGAAGTGAGCCTTGTGACCGCTCAACATCAAGAGGCTTCCTCCCAATTCTTGAGGCAGTGAACCTCGTGTGGGCTGCGCGTTGCGCAACAGCCCTTTAATTCTTGATTCTCGCAAGCTGCATTGGCAGTCTGCTTGCCGATGTTTGGGTCCTCCCCAAGGATCCTTCGTTTGGTCCTTGGGATGTCGTTACCAGACGTTTGGATCCTTTGTACTACATATCACTTGTTTAAAGTATTTTTACAAGCTTTGGAATCCATTTGACACTTGAAAACCTTCACCAAACATAGGGACGCCAACTAGTTCTAATTTGCTAGTTTCCGTACGTCAAGGTATTTCTTTGTCGTTTTGAATCTAATATTTTCTAAATGAGTTTATTATATTAATATAGGTCAGGAAACCTCATTTTAACTATTATTCAATAGGCTAAGCTCTAGTCAAAGTCATGGAACTTATAAAGTGTTACATTATCTCCCCTTAGGAACATTCGTCCCCGAATGACACCAAAATCTTTTGGAGGGTAAGCATAGACTCAACAATAGCAGCCCAACAAACAACAAAATAAAATCATAATGTGTTACAACTCATAGAAGTACTTCATAACTCCTTTTAACACATATCACAATATTACACATAACATTCAATTCATGATGCACAAACATATAAGAGCTCAACATTCCATACCACATAGTGAGGAATTTCCTTCTCAACATTATCATGAGTATAAAATGCATCAAAGATACAAAACAACAAAATCTTAAGAAAACACATGCCTACATATGTCATATAAGTTCAAGAATATAGTATAAAGACATTTTCTTAAAATTCTAGTTTGGTACAACTTTTACCAAAACATGCACCCATTCAGAAAGAAAGTCAATTTCTTGATTATTAATTAATTTCTTTATTAAGAGGCATGTCTAACTGTAACACCCTAAAATGAACTAAGGTGAACTAGAGCTTTGTGATTGTTTTGTGAGTTAATTTTGAAATAAAATTTGTTACAATGATGTTCTTGGGCAGTGTGTAAAGTTTAGAGGTCAAACGTCCAAGAATGTCCACGACGTTTGCAAACTGTGCCTTAGAATATACTTGTGTTCTTGATGTGTTTGAGTGAGTTTTACATGTTCGTTTTAAAAGAAATTTATGTGAGTTGCTCCTAAGACCTATAAAACTATGTTTAGGGGTTTAACATCTGGGTACGACCCCATATAGGACCCACAAGGGGCCCTATATAAGGGACCAAGAGAAGGACCCAAAACTGCCTTGGTAGTGTCCACCAATGAGGGCAAACGACGGGCAGTGGTCAAACCAACAACTCGTTAACTTGAACCGTTGATTGGACCTTAAAGGTAGATTATACAGTCCTTAATTGTATCTATGTGTCCACCCACGAAACCCCACCAACGGACCGTTGATGGACAAACGGTCCGTTTATTGCAATCCGTCGTTTGAAGGCTGTCCAAAAACTATCATTTTCTGTTTTGGCTTAGGGTGTTTGGTAAATTCAGACCAAGTCTTTTATGAACTTAGTGTGATATTTTTAGAGTCTTTTAGGTATATTAAAGTGTTTTAAACCCTAAGACCTAATTTTAGACTCCATTTCCTAAAACCCAACCCCCCCCCCCCTTAGAAGACTCTCGCTCAAGTCTCCATGGAAACTAGAAGTCAAGAAGAGCTAGGAGGGCTGTTGGGTTGTTGGTGGTAGATTTATTCACCAAAAATAAGTGGGGTTTCTCCTATCTAAGGTATGGTAGTAATCCTTGAACTCTCTTCCACTCAGGCATCCCTTTCTAATAGATTTCAAAAAGAGTTTTTCAACCCTAGTTTCTACTATCTTCAACTCTAAATATGGGTCTTACATGAAAACATTTTGAATGATTCAAATATGATATTAGTTGGTGATTTTAATTCCAAAACATAAATGAAATCATAATAAAGGTTTTTATCATATTTTGCCTTAAGAAACGGGTTAAATGAGCTTTGTTTTGTAGTGTTTGAGCTTTGTTTTACTTGTGTTGTTATTGATGTTTAGTTACTGCCATAAGGGCTATATTATGATGAATTGTTGAGTGGAATGTTATAGGTTATGGAAGATTGGATTAAAGGGTAATTTGTTTATGTGGTTTAGTTTTGATTATGAAATACTCTTGAACGGTATGGTCCACCTTTTTGGTGGCAGTGTTTAATTGAATTGTATGAATGTGTAGTTACTTGTGTATTGTGAATACGGCCATGAATGCATATTATGTGAACAAAGATGGAAATGAAGTTATTCTTGTTAATTTGTTTTATGAAGCTTGTTCTGAAAAGTATGCTAAGGATTATGTCTAAATGACTTATATGATTATGTAAAGCATGCAAAGTGTGTGAGGTGATGAATGATGGTCTAAGCATGTATAGAAAAATATAAATGAAATGATGCTTATGTGCAAGGTGTGCTCACATGTTCACACAGACTCACACTTGAATGAATGAATGAAGCTAAGTTAAGTAAAAAAGGGGAGTTTTGGGATGAACAATATTCGTGAGTTGAAATGAAGTTTTTAGTAGCAACCTCAGTACATCCTATGGGATTTCTAATATAGATTGGTTGATGAATCCCCTTCGTGAGTTGAGATATGATGTTCACTAGTTATCCTTAACCTATAGTTTATAATGTTGAGAATCCTTGGGGAGTTATGCCTAGCATCGAGAGGATATGAAGAACAGGTGGTTACACTTTGTGAGTTGAGATGTTGTATTCCAATGTATCTCTTGAGATGAGTACTCATCGTTAGTAGAAAATGAGTTACTTAGTAGCAATCTCTTTATCCCTTAACTATGCGCCTGCATTGGTGTAGCTCTTGGGCAAGCTATGTAAAAGCTAAAAATAAAAGTAAGACCTCACATAGGCAAGTGAGGGGACCTTTCGCCGACAAGGAAAGTATCGGGATTCCATGTTTACCTCTCATGGTCTATGTCGGTTAATCTAACTCCCATTGAAGTAATGAAAGTGCCAAGTCTTCTAAAAGAGTGTACTACTTAGGGTAGGTAGTGTAATGGGACATTATTTATCCATTGCACTAGGTAGGAATTCCAAAAGGGAAGTCTTGGTGAACTTTATATGAACTGAATGAACTAAATCTCTAAAAGAACGTACTACTTAGGGTAGGTAATGCAATGGGACGCTATCTATCCATTGTACTAAATAGACCTTCCGAAAGGGGAGTCTTTGTGCCAAGCCTTCTAAAAGAGTGTATTACTTAGGGTAGGTGGTGGTATGAGACCTATCTACTCATTGCACTAAGTAGGCATTCCGAAAGGGAAGTCTTTGTGTGTTGCTTGAGTGTTCTTCTAATGTCTTGTTATTGAGTGGTGTCTTGTTCTCCCGAGCTGAGTAAGCCGAAAATGGGTAGTCTTGAGGATCACCTTGGTGTGTATTGAAGGAGGAATATGTGTACTTCCTCCATGTCTTACCTTGGTAAGTCTTAGGATAACCTTAGTTAGGAAAACTCTTACATAAATGAGTTCACTTCCTCTTTGCTTGGCCTTGGAAGTTCATTACTTTTGAACAAGATAGTTCACTGTAATGTCATAAGAGTTCACTGTAAATGTTGGGTAGTTTACTGTAAGTTGGTTCATTTGTTAAAATTATGGAAATTCTTTTCTAAGTGTTAATTGTTGATTATTATGTTTTTTTACTTATATATTCATGAATGTTTTACTTAATTGGCATGAAAATGTGTTTTTACTAAAATATCCCTTTTTGCATGTTTTTGCATATGCCACACTTAGTACATTGTTTTTTTACTAACACCATACCTTTTCAGTACTCTAGAAGTATAGGTTTTGGAAGCAAGGTTGAAGTTTAGAAGGCAAACTTGGGATTTGATTTACTCAAGACAAAGTATGTCCTCATATATCCGAGGGCATAGTTCTTAATTCTTTTAGTTTTGTACAAGTTCTTATGTATTTCTTTCAAATGTGAAAGGTCGGTCCCTAAGTTATTTATGTCGTGTCTTTATGTTTGGCTTGTGACAATGACATTTTTTTAAGTATTTAGAAAAGAATTCCTTTTTATATTGATTATCATGAAAAGTTTTTATTCAGCACTACTACTAATGTCTTATGTAATGAACAATAGTTAAAGGGCTTGTACAAGACCCCAAATGGTCAAGTACGCCCGCTCATGACCCAAAGGTCCTCCCTATCTTCTAGGGGGTGCTTTCGGGTCGTGACACTAACCTCAAAGAGTAAAAAGATGAGGGTAACGGGACTTCATGTCGGCTTGAGCCTCCCATGTTGCACTCACAACAAGATGGTTCCTCCATAGAACTTTTATGGAGGAAACCTCTTTGTTCCTCAACTTCTTGACTTGGCGATCTAGGATCACAACCGGAACCTCTTCATAGGAGAGATTCTCATCCACCCCTAAACCTTCAATACGCAGAATGGATACCAGGTCTCCTATACATTTCTTGAGCATAGAAACATGAAACTATGGATGAACTTAAGCTAGTTCACTAAGTAGTTTCAAATCATAGGCAACCTTCCAAGTTTGTTATAAAACTTCATAAGGACCAACATACCGGGGACTCAACTTCCCCTTCTTACCAAACCTCATCACAAGTGGCGTAGCCACATAATGTCAAGGGTGTCAAATTGTGCACCCTTCATTGAAAAAAATAGCATATATACAAGTAAAATTATATACGAATGATTAAATAAACTATTTTGGACACCCTTAACATAACAAGTTGCTATTTTTGGACACCCTTTAAGAAATTTCTGGCTCAGCCACTACAGTCATCACCCCTTGCATAGATGAAATCTTCAAATATACATGATCACCTATTTCAAATTCAAGTTCTCTTCTCCTATTGTCGGCATAAGACTTCTGCCGACTATAGGTTGTCTTCAATCTATCTCTTATGATTCAAACTTTCTCTATAGCCTCATAGATAATCTCGGGACCAAGGAGTGAGGACTCACCAACCTCAAACCCATCCAAAAGGATACTACCATAAAGAGCTTCAAAAGGTGTCATGGAGATGCTCGAATGGTAACTATTGTTGTAGGAGAACTCAATCAAAGGTAGATGATCATCCCAACTTCCTTTGAAATTAATAACACATGCTCTTAACATATCCTCAAGGGTATGAATGGTACGTTCTGCTTGGACATCCCCAGAGGATGAAAAGCAGTGCTATGTTTCACTTGAGTACCTAAACCCTTTTGAAAAGTTTTCGAAAATTGAGAAGTGAATTAGGAACCTCTATCTAAAATAATGGGCAAAGGATTCCTAGGAAGACTTAGAGTCTCATTAATTTAAATTCTTGCATAATCTTTGGCAGTAAAAGTATATTTTATAGGAATAAAGTGGGCAGATTTGGTCAACCTATCCACAATAACCCATATGGAATTATTTTGCCTCCAGGTTCGAGGCAACCCAACAAGAAAGTCCATCAATAGTGGATCACGATGCTGCTTAGATTTCACCTCCACCACTAATGATGAGTCATAGTTATGATGGACCATGAAACCACCATTTGGAGAATCTTCTAACCGCACAAATAAGCGAGCCAATGTGTGAACATTTTTCATAAGTTTTTTCTTCTATTATTCAACATGAGACACAATACCCATAGTCATACGACTCAAAGCATCAGCAACCACGTGGGCCTTGCCAGGGTGGTAAAGGACACTCATGTGGTAATCCTTCAAAAGTTTTAACCATCTTCTCTATCGGAAATTCAACTCCTTTTGTGTAAACACATATTGAAGACTTTTATGGTCAGTAAACACATCAACATGCACACCATACAACTAATGTCTCCATATTTTAAGGCAAAAACAACAACAGCTAAATCAAGGTCATGATTTGGATAATTCGTCTCATGAACTTTGAGTTGCTTAGAAGCGTAAGCTATCACCCTGCCTTGTTGCATGAGAACACATCCCAAGCCCACTCGGGAAGCGTCAGAATACACTACAAAGTCTTCATTACCATATGGTAAATTCAACACCAGGGCGGAGGTAAGCTTATCTTTCAACTCTTTAAAACCTCTTTCAGAAGCTTCCGACCACTCAAACTTCACCGTTTTTTTTGCTCAAGGCTATCAAAGGAGAAGAAATGGACGAAAATCCATCACCAAACCTTCTATAATACCCGTCTAGACCCAAGAAACTTCTTATGTCTGTTGGTTTCAAAGGTCTAGTCTAATTTCTGACTAAATACCTCTTTTTCGGATCGACCTCTATACCCTCACAAGAGATAACATGGCTAAGAAAAACAACCAACCTCAACAGAAATTCACACTCACTAAATTTGGCATGAAGCTTGTTTTCCTTGAGGACTTGAAAGACTAACCTCAAGTGACTTTTATGCTTATTTTCATTCTTAGAATATTTCAAAATATCATCAATGTACACAATCACAAAGGAGTTGAGGTAATCTTGAAAAAATCTATTCATTAGGTTCATAAAGGCCACAGGGTATTTGTTAACCCAAATGATATAACTAGAAATTCATAGTGACCATATCTAGTTCGAAAAGCTATTTTGAGAACATCTACACCTCTCACCCTATGTTGGTGGTATCCCGACCTTAAGTCAATCTTGAAAAAGTAACAAGCACCTTGGAGTTGATCAAATAGATAATCAATATGAGGGAGAGGGTACTTTTTCTTTGTGGTGACGTTATTGAGTTGGCAATAATAAATGCACATTCTAAGGGACCCATCCTTCATCTTATTAAACAAGACCGGAGAACTCCATGGAGAAATACTAGGCTGTATAAAACCATTGTCTAGTAAATCTTTGAGTTGGGGCTTCAACTCTTTCAATTCAGCCAGATCCATTCTACTAGGAGGAATTGAGATGGGGTTCATATTCGGTAACAAATCAATGCCAAAGTCAATTTCCCATTCGGGAGGAATTCCTGGAAGGTCATTAAGAAAAACCTCCAGATATTCCCTTATTTGCTGGGATTGACTCAATATAAGAAGATTCACATTCTAGGTCCTTAACCCTCACAACAGGTTATAAACAACCCTTGGCTATCATCCTACAAGACTTCAAGCAAGAAATGGACCCCTTGGCATAGAATTTCCCCCCTTCCACTCAAGAATGGGTTCATTTGGAAATTGGAACTTCACTACCCTTGTTCTACAATCTATGGAATCAAAACATGAATGAATCTAATCTATACCCAAGATGATATCAAAGTCAAACATGTCAAGTTCTACCAAATCAACAAGAGTGACTTTATTGGGAAGCATTACAGGACATTTCCTGTATACTTTTTTGCAACCACAGAGTCATCCATTGGGGTACAAACCGAAAAGGGTTCAATCAAAACATCAAGAAGTACATCAAACATCCTAGCTACCAAAGGTGTAACAAAAGAAAGGGTAGCACTGGGATCAAGCAAAGCATAAACATTAATAAAAAATACTTGTAACATACCAGTCACAACATTAAGAGAGATCTTTTGTTCACCCCTAGCCTCGAGTGCATAGAAACGGTTCCTTTTAGGAACTTCGGAGTTAGGACCACTTGATTGAGCTTGACTATTACCCTTTACTTGACTCCTCATATTAGGACAATCTTTGACCATATGTCCACCTTTTCCACAACCATAACAACTATTAGTCCCAACAAGGCATTAACTCACATGTTTCTTACCACACTTACCACAAGTTGGCATTTTTCTTGGTGGATCAACATTTCTCCCTTTTTGTGATTTAGGATAGAACCTCTATCATTGTGATTCTTGGTGAAATTTGAAGGGACTTGGTTTGAAAACCTCTTATTGAACTTAGTCTTGTCTTGAACATCAATCCTACTCTTAGAAGAACTACTTTCAAAGTACCTGGCCTTCTTAGCTTCTCTGTTCCTCTTCCTTAGACGACTATCCTCTAATTGTGATGAACCATCAACCTGGAAAGATGCATATTGTCATGAAACCTGGCTGCATGACATTCTTCTTCAAGCTCTTCAAACGTACCCGTTACAAAATGGCTCATTTCATCCCTAGCATTAGAAACCAAAGAAGAAACATATTTGGACAACTTAATGAACTTTAAGGAATATCCCTTAACACTCATACCTCCTTGACGAAGGTTGACAAACTCCTCTACCTTAGATTCCCTTTGATCCCTTCAGAAGAATCTGTCAAGAATGGTTTTTTTCAATATCTCCTAAGTCACGCGACCACCTCCTAAAGCCCTACTATCCTTCCACAGATTGTACCATGTATAAGCCACATCCTTGAGTTGACAGGCAAAAAGCTCAACCTTTTCAGTAGTACTCACCCCCTATAGAAATTATAGACCTCTTCATGGAAATCTTAGGGGTCTTCATCAACTTTTGATCCAAGGAATATAGGAGGATTCATCCTCGTGAAATCTCACATATGGCTAGCCATAGTACTAGCATGTTGCTTCTGTCGAGGAACAACCTCTCTTTTAGCTTGTACCTAATGGCTTGAGCTTGAGTGGTGATAGCATGGGCCATTTGGAACAGGGATTCCCTCACCTCACCATCCGTCATGGCCGGAGAATGTATCGGAACTTGATCATTCACATCAGCTTGTACTTGAGGAGGAACTTGATTGCCTTGGGGAGTTGCTCCCGCATTCACAACCTCATCTCCTACTCTTCTCGGGGATTTCTTTCTTCTGTTCATCGCCTATAACCACAAGAAAAGGATTATATACTAAAACACACATAGTGTCAAAATTCTAGAGGCACGATATAGGATTACCAAGAAACAAAATTTTCCTAATCATCACATAGCCTCTCATCCACAATTGTGGCGTGCTTCATAATCATGAACAAGACACTACGTAATGTGGTTTTGTGAGAAATTGATCCTAAATATATTTAACCCATGCTCTGAGTATCAAGTTTGTCATATCCAGAGAGTAACAACCAAGATGCGGCCGACATCGTCATCCCCTCAGAGGACTCTGACAAGCACTTAGCATTTATCATAACATGTCATTAGTTAAAATTGTGGAAAAATTGAAAACTTTTGCATACTATGTTAAATTTACTTAGACTTCATACTCAACAATTATGAAAACATACATAGCATTAGTCTAAAAGCTGTCTCCCATAAGAACCATCTAAAGAGTACGAATCTAGACATAGCCAATAAAAAGTCAATATGCCATATAGGCCTTAATACAAAAAGATCCAAAGAACATAAAACAAAATCAAGCATATTCTTAAAAAATACTGAAGTCTTCAAGGTTAGAATAACTAAAAGATAGCCCCCGAACATGAGGACCTACCAACACTTGGAGAAAGATTTCCAAGCTTCTTCAATCGACCTTCTTAATCTTCAATGGCCTGACCCTACATTTGTAATAATATAAAGTAAAGGGCTATTACACGACATTACTAAGTATGGGTATATGCACATAAAAATTTAAGGACATGCATGAAAAAGGATCATTTCTTAGAAAACATGCTAAATCATTCGAAAAACTTTAGTGCACATACAATAGTGCATATACAAGATAAGGATCACAATAAACATAAAGCATGGTCATAATGAAAGACATAATATCATAGTCATATTAACATTTAATGTTCAATATTGTATATCAACTTAACATGCAAAACACTTACCAATGATCTCACCCCAAGCCTACAAGTGCAATGATCATGTGAAGCTCCATAACCCCGCATAACCGAGTAAACAATATAGGGGACCATAAGTAAAGCTTTGCTTCATACGACTTGTAAAATAAATTGTCATCACCTCATATAGCAATATAGACCAATAACATGTTTATCGACATAACCAATATCATATAAGAGTAACGTCATGTATCATAAGCGTTATACCTTCCATGTTGTCATATCACATAAAAAAAATCTTCTAGGACTTCCCTTAGAGTCAACTTGTGCAATGTCTAGGTAGAGTCCCATACCCTTACCTATACTAAGTAGACTCCTCAAGTCACTCTAGTGAATGTCCATTTTCTTATCTTTCATTTTACTTGAGGGAATAATCAACATAACTGACATTAGATCATGTGAGCTAAACATGGAATCTTGTGTCATGAAACCCCATATCAAAAGAAGGTGGTCTACTGGACAAAGTAAAACCAAACATGACATAGCTTTCCAGGTGGATCCACTACCTAGTATCCTATGGTGGAAACATAGTTAAAGAACTAGGAGATATATTAGAGACTCATAGTTCCACATTACATGGAAGCCTTTATCTCATGAGAGTCATTGTGAACCTACCTTCCAACTAGGGAATTGACACCTCTCATATCTAGTTCACTCGGTGCTAAGCTATAGTCCCTTTTTGAATAACCTTTAAATCATAATTTATTAATAATTCTTATTATAAGTCATAGGATATTAACTCCTTGTATAAGCATGATCATAACCTTTTTAGGTTTAGATGAGAATTTTCTTTCATCACAACCCTTCATTTGTGATATTAGTATATCATAATCATCTTGTGTAAGGCATACAAGAGAGCATCATAAACTTGCATTATCATATACATATCATGATCTCACATTTAACATATTTATAGACCAACATATATACATAGGAACATCATATATACTTCAAAAGCATTGTATATCATTATTTATAGGCTAACATATGCATCATAGAGTAATCACAACTTTAGAAAACTTACCTCTTGTTTCCAAGAACCTTTATCAAGAATTTATGTTCAATATACAACAATCATCGAACAACACAGTGAAATACTCAATAACATAATCAATACCAAATATTCAAGTCATAGATAATATGTAAGGATAACAGAGTGGGTCATTAAGGAGTCTATTCAATCCATAGTTCCAATCACAATGTTTACATGTTATCAAGTAGTAAATCTAATCCAACCAAAGCCATTATTTAGAGAGTCAATTCAAACATTACAAGTAAAATACCAAACAAAACATACTTAATTAACCATACAAAATCATTGTTTTTCATCATTAGTCATAAATCTTGAGTTAGGAAGAAAACCCGTTTTGTAGAATAAAAACCTTAGGAGTAGAATTCTTGAAAATCATCTTTGAAACGACCTCTCGGGAAAAAGAATCTCAAGAGTGAAAAACCCATACCTTATTGACAAATATTCTACAAAAATTATATGGAAATCTTGAAGTCTTCGTCTTCTTCCTAAAGCTTTTCTTGTTCTTCAACGGAGTTTGAAAAAGAGAGCATTCTTGAGAGAGGTGGGAGAAATTCGTTTAATCTGATTTAAAGTGTGTAAGCATCGTATAAAACTGATATAAAATCAATATATATTCTTCCCATAAAATACCTAAAAGACCTTTATTTAAATGATTTTATTTGTGAAGTGAAATTACCAAAAATATGACTTTAACGAATCTGGAAAGTGGCTGCGCGTCATGAAGATAATTCCCATTCTTTTTTTGAATTTTTGTGTCGAGGCAGTGAGACTTGTGACCGTCCACATCAAGAGGCTTCCTCCCCATTCTTGAGGCAGTGAACCTCGTGTGGGCTGCGCGTCGCGCAGCTGCCCCTTGATTCTTGATTATCGAAGGCTGCTTTGGCAGCCTACTTGCCCATGTTTGGGTCCTCCCCAAGTACCCTTCCTGTGGTCCTTAGGGTGTCGTTACCGGATGTTTGGAACCTTTTTACTACATATTACCTGTTTGAAGTCTTTTTACCAGTTTTGTACTTCATTTAACACTTCAAAGTCTTCACCAAATATAGGGACGTTAACTAGTTCAAATTAGCTAGTTTCCGGACGTCAAGGTCTTTCTTTGTCGTTTTGGCGGTAACCTTTTCTAAATATGTTTATTACATTAATATAGGTATACAAACATCATTTTAACTATTATTTAATACTAATCTCTATTCTATGTTATGGGACTTCCGAAATGTTACATAGAGCTACAATCTTAAGCATATCCACTCGGTGGTTTGCCTTGGTTCTCACAGATTATGTTCATCCATATAAGAGTTTTAGAAAAGGTACCATCCCTAAGACTTAACAACTCATAATACCATTTCCAAGAAGGAACAACAATGGTCTAAATATCAAGGTTCATTAGGACAACTCATTCATGAAATGGGTACCATGCTAGGTCTATACGATTCACTTCATTATAAACCTTATTTTCATTTCCAAGGTTTCCACACTCACTAAGGGTTCTAGACTCATCAAGAAGGGGAACCATTCTTAGGTCTACTGGTTCAAGACATATTCTAGAATACCTCATTATTATTTATGTATTAAGTAGGGACAACTAGGTCTACCTAAACAAGGCACTATATCGACATGTAGAGGCTCTTCATAGCCTATCATCATCACATACCTACATTTAGAGGAAACATGCTTTCATTCACAATATCACATAACTTTGTACAATTCATCTTAACATCATATAGAGACTTCACAATATTCCTATCTTCCACATAACAACATAACCAACCTTCAATTCACCTCATAAAGCCATCAAGATCGCAATAATATTTAGAACAAGAAGTAAGCACCTCTACTAGAAGTGGGTCAAACCATACAAGACAATCCTACTATACTAAGAAATTCAATCAACTCACATTTTTACATTATCACAATTAACCATTAATCAACTACCAATACTTCCAGCCATAACAAGAGAACTTACCCATCATCATGCCCATAAGGAGAATATTACCAACTCATCCTTACATAAGAATTCGTCATATCAACAAGGATTAATGCTATAAATCAGTCTAAATACAATTCTATCCGTAAACAATTACAATTATCAAACCCACATTACAAGCTAAAATCAAAAAATTAGATAGATCACGGGTTCATGGATTTATTTTCTTGAAATCATTAATTTAACCATAACATAATCATAACAACCCGTTTGAAACCATTTGCTGCAAGAATCAATGAGTTTGAGGAAGAATTGGGGTTTTGATCATTTTTTGATAAATGGAAAACTATTTGACAATTGGATCTAGATAGAAAATTAACTCTAAATAAAAAGTCACCATACCTTAGTATTGAGAAGCCCACGAATTGAATAAGAAAGCAATGAAAACCTTCAATCCAAGCTCCAATCTGACTCTAAGCTCACATGGAGTTTTGAGAGAACTTTTGGCAGGGAAGGGTTTTGAGTTTTTAAGAATGAAGTCTAATTCTAGTTTTTACATTTAATATAACTTAAAATACCCTAAATAACCTAACATAATCTTCCTCCTATTTATTTAGCCAAGGGTGGAATTTACCAAATCACTCTTGGTTTGGCCAAAATTTTGGTAGAATATCAGGTGACCATGGACGGAACATCGTCGGATTTGCAGCCCGTCCTTTCATCCGTTATTGGTGAGTCAAACAATTGAACTTGGGGGCTAAGCTCCCACCACTAAATGTGGAGTCTCTCCCCTTTCTACGATGCGTTAACAGGTTGATGGGGAGTCAATTGGATTCGTTAGTCAATGCTATTTTGAGAGCTGATATACCGTGGTTTCATGGTATAATTATTACTTTTTCCTTAAGTTTAGTGTGTCCGAAAGCCTTTGTTGTGCTAATTTTGATATAAGTTTCTCTTTGTTTTGCAGGAAATCTGTCCAAAGCTGAAAGCGGAGATTCTGAGCGAAAAAATGCAGAAGAGACCACGTACGGAGCTTATGACAGTCCGTCGTGCCTGTGACGGTCCGTAGGTGGCAGCGTAGAGAAGCTGCTGAAGGAAGATGGGGAAGTCTGACCAAGTGTGGGATTACGAAGTTTGTGACGGTCCGTCATGGCTATGACGGTCCGTCCTGCAGGTTCGTCGTGAAGATCAGAGAAGTGATCCCAGTACCCAGATTCCAAGAGTTGAAGTATTTTGAAACGAGACCCTCGATGGACCGTTGTGCCTATGACGGTCCGTTACACTTGCCGTCGAGGGGAATGAAGAAAGCAGCAGAAGAAATTGCACCAAGTATGGGACGTCGGAGTCCACGACGGTCCATCGCGTGGTCCGTCGACCCAGCCGCGTTTTGGCAGATTTCCAGTTATTAGAATCCTTATTTAATTAGGTTTTTATTTTTTATAAATAGTTTGAAAAACCTCATTTTTGAGGTTAGACTCTGGGAGATTAGACATCATATTATTAGACTTTGTGTATTAGTGTTTGATTTTTGGAGATTCTTACAAGTGATTTTTGGTGATTAATCAAGCAAATTTTTGGACTTTATTCTTTCTCATTGAAGTAAGTACATGAATTCTTATTTAACATATTTGAATATTGTGTTTATGGCTATGAGGAACTAAGCTCCATAACTAGGGTTGTGGGAACCATAGACAAATAATGAGATAAACCCTAGCTAAAATAACAATTCTAGAATAGTGTCTTGCATGTATTAATAATTCTTTCACTTAGAAGTCTTTTTAACGGATGATCAACGTTAGAACATGCCTTAATGCTACTTGCCGGACCAAGGAGGTAGATAATAGGAAAAGAATTATAAACATAGATTTAGTGTATACTATCTAATTGGCTAGTATTGATTGGTACGAGGTAATAACTTAGTCAAATATCGAATACGATGCTTAATATGAGGTAAAGATAAGGGTTAGAAAAGCAACACACGTAGCCAGACCAAGGTGCGGAGTGATATTTTCTAGATGCCGGACCATGGATTTAGAAATACATAACTTATCACTTTGCATGCAAGATACAAGGAAAGAATTGTTATAGTTAGAATTATCAAGTTATGAACCTGTGGGGAACACGTAAACCCTAGTTACTTTGATTAATTAATTATAATTCAACTTTCAAAACTGTTAAGTGTCTCTTTCAATTTCGTTAGTTATTTTTAATCATTAGCAAATACAAACCCCCTTTTTATGTTTTTACTTTCTAAGGAAGTCATCAACCGAACAATAGTAATAACAAGTTGAAGTTAAGTCTAGACTATTTTCCTCGTGGGAACGATCCCAACCTCACTAGTTGGGTTATTTACTTGACGCGACCGCTTTACTTCTCATTTGAGAAGTAAGTTTGAGCGTATCAAATTTTGGCGCCGCTGCCGGGGAATTTAGCTTTTAGATTAACTTGAACTTATTACTAAAGTTTAGTTGATATTTTCTTGATTTTACTTTGTTTTATTGTTTTTGATTTCCTTTCAGAACTATTCTCCTTGTCTGCCAAATACACGGAGAGGAAGAGAACCCTTGTTTCCCTACGATCACGAGCTAGAGTGTACACCGCGCAATATGAATCGAAACTTGGGAATAAATAATGAGGATCCAAACCAGAACATCCCAGATCCAGTGGATGTTCATGGTCAAATATTACCCGACGCTCCGGGTGAACATCAACAGAGGGGACAAAATCCTGTTCCACGGTCCCAAGCATACTACAGAGGGTATTGATAACATAGCAGACTCGGATGGGCCACTTTTCTTGCCCCCTCTACCCACAGGCCACACTTTTGTGGTAACTAGTAGCCTGATGCAAATGCTCACTGCCAGAGGTTTGTTTTCAGGGCTACCTTCAGAGGATCCACATACCCATATAGCTAAGGTAAGGGCAGTGTGTAAAAGTTGTGTGGGGAGGCCTGATTTGGATCTAGATGTAATAGGTCTCAGAGTGTTTCCTCTCTCACTGACGGGAGAGGAGGCTATGTGGTTTACTGAGCTCCCATACAACTCCATCTTCACTTGGAACCAACTACAGGATGTCTTCTTAGCACGCTACTATCCGGTCTCCAAGAAATTAAACCACAAAGACAGGGTGAATAACTTTGTGGCATTACCAGGAGAGTCAGTTAGTAGTTCTTGGGATTGATTCACCTCATTCTTGAGAAGTGTTCCAAATCACCGTATTGATGATGAGTCACTGAAGGAATACTTCTATCGGGGACAGGATGATAACAATAAAGCGGTGTTGGACACTATAGCAGGTGGATCTTATGGAGAATGACTTTATGCTGAGATTGCTGAGAAATTAGAGAAAATCTCCTGTAACAACAAAGCTTGGAGTACTAGGAAGTCCGATACAAGGAGAAACACCTTCGCAGTGCAGTCCACTCACAACCCAGCAACAGATGATATTCGTGAAGAAATGGCTCAGATGAGAGCTGAGCTTGGGTTGGTAATAAAACATGTCACTGGGGTGCAGAAAAGATTAATGCAGTCAACTACTTGGCTAAACCACCACCTCCAATCGATGAGTGTTATTATGAGAAGGATTCCTATGCAGTAAATGAATAGATGGGGGGTTTCCAACCAAGTGCCCAAGGCTCTAATCAGGAGAATTGGCGCCAAGGTCAAGGGAACCAAGGTCGGAACTATGGTAACTACAATCGTGAGGGTCATTATGTCCAAGATGGAAACTACAATCGCGACAACAACTTCAACAGGGGTAACTATGGTAATAAAAATGATAGGAATGGGCCCTATGTTCTCCTCAAAATGGTGAAGTTACTCCTGGTGATGGTGGAGTTAGTATGTCGTGAGTTGAGGATATGTTGCACAAAATGATGAGGAGGTTCGATGCTAGTGACTGAGCAAGAACTCCTTGCAGTAGTCTTTGCTTTTGAGAAATTTCGCTCCTATTTGCTAGGTACTAGAGTTATTGTGCATACTGACCATTCAACATTGAGATATTTGATCGCGAAGAAGGATGCGAAACCAAGGCTGATTCATTGGGTATTACTGATGCAAGAATTTGACTTTGAAGTGCTGGATAGAAAAGGGACTGAAAATCAAGTTGCTGATCATTTGTCTCGTCTAGAGGATGAAGCTATGAGAGAGTAGGGGATAAGACTGACATTGATGATACTTTCCCCGATAAACATGTATTGGCTGCTTCACAAGACTTGATTCCATGGTTCACAGATTTTGCGAACTATCTGGCTAGTGATATTATTCCATCACACTTGTCCTTTCATCAAAGGAAAAAGTTCATGTATGATGTGAAGAAGTTCTTTTGGGATGAACCATACTTGTATAGGAGTTGTGCCGATGGGCTTATTCGATGTTGTGTGCCAGAATGCGAAATGTTGAGTGTGTTGGAGGCATGCCATTATTCACCTGTTGGCGGACATCACAGTGGTATCCGAACCGCTCACAAGATATTGCAATGTGGTTACTATTGGCCAACTCTTCATCAAGATGCTCATGGGTTTGCTAAAGCATGTTACAAATGTCAACGAGATGGTGGTATTTCAAGAAAGCAAGAGCTCCCTCTAAACCCCATTCTTGTGATTGAGTTCTCATGGGATGAAGTACATTCTAGTAGCAGTTGATTATGTATCTAAATGGGTCGAAGCCATAGCCCTCGCAAATAATGAAGGGAAGAGTGTCACTGCATTCTTGAAAAAGAATATATTCTCCCATTTTGGCACCCCAAGGGCCATTATTAGTGATGGGGGCTCCCACTTCTGCAACAGATTGTTCAAGGGGTTATTGGAGAAATACGGGGTTCGCTATAATGTGGCCACTCCTTACCACCCTCAAACTAGTGGGAAAGTTGAAGTACCGAATCAGGAGATCAAACAGATATTGTCCAAAACAGTGAATGCTAGTAGAACGGATTGGTCAAGGAGGCTTGATGATGCTCTTTGGGCCTACCGGACAGCATATAAGACTCCCGTAGGTATGTCTCCATACCAACTTGTATATGGGAAAGCTTGTCATCTTCCGGTTGAGTTAGAGCATAAAGCCATGTGGGCTATGAAGAAGTTAAAAATGGATTGGAGCGAAGCTGCAGAGCAACGGTTAGATGGGTTGAATGAATTTGATGAATTTCTCTTGAAAGCCTATGAAAGCTCAGTCCTATATAAAGAAAAGATGAAGAAGTATCATGACAACAAAATTGAAAAACGAGAGTTTATGGTCGGGGATTTGGTGCTTCTATGCAATTCTAGATAGCAATTGTTTCCAGGCAAACTCAAGTCCAAATGGACTGGTCCTTACACGGTTACCCAACTATTCCCTCATGGAGCAGTTGAGTTGGAAACTAAGGAGGGTGTGCGGATCAAGGTGAATGGACAATGCATAAAAATCTATCTCGGGCATGCTGAATCGGCAAATGAAGTGATCGAGGCATACCATCTTGATGAAGTCTGAGTAATCAAGTGGCCCAGTCGTGCCGTGACATTAAATCAGGCGCTTGTTGGGAGGCAACCCAATACTTATCGTCTTTTTAATAATGGTAGCATTTTTCTATTAATGGGTTTTAAATTTGCAGGCACATCACAAGGAAATTCTACAGAAAACTACTCCGTAGCAGCCACTGACGGATACATCGACTGACGTTGCGCATGCAACGGACCGTCGTATGCATTCGTCACACCAGGTACATTTTTCTGTCATTTTGAAATTACGGCACACACGACGGAACCTACGACGGGTCATCACAAATGCGATGGACCGTCGTCGGGGAACCGTCACGTGATTAATGAATTCTACCCGACCCGATCCGGCTGGACCCTTTTCAAAATCTGACCGTTTATATTCCCCACCCCTCCATAATTCACCCCATTACTTCCTTATTCCTCTCATCTCCCCTGTCTTTCCAACTTCCACATTTCCCCCCACTGATCATTGCCCCCAAAATCCTCCTAAGCCTTATAATTATCATCTACTAGTCGGTGCTGTTGGTGTCGGTGTCTACCTTGCCAACTGAATCATTCTCCGTTTGTCTTTTTCTCCATTTACAAGGTATGTGTCTCTAAATTTATACTCATTTATCTTGGATTTTTGTTTAGTAGTTAGTATTAGCTTAGTTCTTAGTCGTATATTGTTTCCTTTATATGATTATGTCTAAACCTAGGCTCAAAATGTTCAAATTTACCATGTTGATAACCCTAGGCATAGGTGATTTTGCATTGGTATCTAACTAGGTAGTTGGGATAGACACATATCGGTCCACAACACCACAAGACCATGTGGGTTCATCGGGGATACATAGGGTACCCCCAGCTCTATCACTGCTACTCAGAACGAGACCCCGATGACGAACCGTCGCACACATGACGGACCATCGTAGGGTCCGTTCCAAAAGCCCTAGCACCCTGTCCCAACGACGCCTGTGACGGACCGTTGTCTTCACGACGGTCCGTCCTGCACAACCGTTCTGGTTGTCAGAGACCCTGTTTCTAAGGGTCTCTCAAAATTTTCTAAGTGTCCTACGACGGACCGTCATACACACGACGGTCCGTCCTGCACGACCATCATGATGGTCAGAGACCTCTCTGCTAAGGGTCTCCCAACATTTTCCAAGTGTCCTACGACGGACAGTTACAACATACCGTCATACCCACGACGGTCCGTCCTGCATGACCGTCATAATGGTCAGAGACCCCTCTGATAAGGGGCTTCCAACATTTCCTAAGTTTCCTACGACGGACTCTTACGACGGACCGTCGTACCAACGATGGTCCGTCCTGCTCGACCGTCATGATGGTCAGAGACCCCTCCTTCAGGGTTCTTTATATATACATAGACTAAGTACAACACGACGGACCTCATGACGGTCTGTCATATCCACGACGAGCCGTCATCTGGCCCATCGTGTGATACAGTTTCACTATTACTAACACACTATTTTCAATGTTTTATGTCGTATGGGCTTGCCTGTCTTGTTTGCCACTACTCGTACTAATAGTGATCCTTTGCAGGTACTATCTACTATGGCACCCAGGCAAGACCGCACCTACGCACGCGGGCGATCCAAGTCTGTTGCCCCGTCTGCACGCTTGATCATCGGCTCTGATGATGAGCGGGATCCTAAAAATGTGCCCCCAGGCACTTCCGCACCTTCCCGTGCTGCACGTGCTCCCAGAGCCACACCCAAGACAGTGGCGTCCGGCGTAGTCACTGCCTCCCAGTCTGATGAGGAGCGCACACTGACCCGCACACCCTCTGGTCAGCCACAAATGAGGAAGGAACGTCTGGCTCCTTAGGAGTATTATGGTACGAGGAAGCTTCAGGCTCTGTTGAGGTTCCCTCACCCGCCACTGCTGCAGCGTCGGCCTCGTCTGATGAGGCTCACAGTTCAGACTCTACATTCGGCGCACCAGCCCAGGTCCCTACCCCAGCCTCTGACCAGCCAAACCGGTGGTGTGTCGAAGGCCAGTTTCAAGTTTACTCCGATGCCAAATTCCTGACTTATAAACGAGTAATGACTCGGACACTCACCTTGGAGCGGCGGGTACTTACAGGGAGTCTCCCATCGATGCCGGAGATCCACAACCTATTAACCAGGCATCGCTTAGAGTGGACAGCCCGTCCGTTGAGACGATACAACGAGGAAATGGTCCTAGAGTTCTACGCATCCTATGTAGAGACTCTCCGATCACAGATCGATAGGCGGGCTACTCCCGCTAAACAGGCCCCACTGGAGCAGGTTCGAGTCCGGGGCGTGCAGGTTGACATTTCCCTGTCAGCTATCCACCGGTTCCTATACGACGAGAGTGCAGATGCTACGAGGACCCCCATCACTGCCGAGTTTGACTACCGCTGGCAGATATTAAAGGATGGACAGTTCTTGCGCGAGCCAGCACTGAGAGAGACCACCAAGAGGTGGATGGCCCAGCACCTGTCAGTAGATGGAAAAGGTGCCGATTGGGTCACTGAGCCGAAGGGGGCCATCAAGAAGGCCAACCTCACATTCGTTGCGAAGTTCTTGTGGCTGCTCGTCCGTCACTGCCTTTCCCCCACAGCTTCTGATAACATCGTCACCTGGGATCGAGCAGTGTTGATGGCGGCGATGATAGCCGGATTCGAGGTCGACTTCGCATGGCTTCTCCAGGCAGTCATGCACGAGAGGGCATTCAAGGTCACTACTACCTACCCCTTCCCGTGTATGATTTTTGCCCTTTGCAGGACTGCAGATGTGCCCATATGGCACATAGATCAGTTAAAGACCCGTAGGGCACCGTTGACGTCGGCCTCATCACAGACGAGGCCAATGAGTTGGCCCCACATCGAGGGCCCCGTCAAGAGCTGCAACCACTTGCTGATGATCTTGCGGATACGGTGGCCTAGGACCGCGCAGCTACAAAGGCGTCCACTGACACTACCCCGGTCGAGTCTATCCCGGGTAGTAGCCCAACCCCGAGCTCCTCTCACACAGACCATCTACCGTTACTGGTCCCGCTCGCTAGGGTCCAAAAACTGGAGGCACAAATGACCACTCTTCTGCATCATATCTAGTTGTGGATGCAGAAGTCGATCACTGAGTCTAAAGCACGTCTAGAGAAAAAGATGCAATAGTTTACCGAGCGGAAGATTGCTGACGTTAACCAGCGCCTAAATGCCTTTGAGTTGAGAGTGTTAGCTCGATCAGCCCCTCCGGTAGATGTGTCGACTCTTCAGGCTGCTGTCGACAGTCTTCGTGTAGACATCAACACGATACTGGCGAGGGTGCAAGATTCTGAGGACACTAGTTGTAATACCAGAATTGTTAGCACCTCGGTGAGAAATTGAAGAGGATAGGTGTTAGTGCATGGTGAGTCTGTGTCATGTTCGAATCCTACAAAATTCAAGCCTAATAGTGATACACGCATTATTTGATGAGATTAATCGGGATTGATAGCCAAATGATTGCAAAGGATAAAACATGAATACTATTGTATAAAGATTGTGTAGTGAGTCATAGTGCGTCGCTTGAGGACAAACAACGAATTTAAGTTGAGGGTGTTGATATACCGTGGTTTCACGGTATAATTAATACTTTTTCCTTAAGTTTAGTGTGTCCGAAAGCCTTTGTTGTGCTAATTTTGATATAAGTTTCTCTTTATTTTGCAGGAAATCTGTCCAAAGCTGAAATCGGAGATTCTGAGCGAAAAAATGCAGAAGAGACCACCTACAGAGCTTATGACGGTCCGTTGTGCCTGTGACGGTCCGTAGGTGGCAGCGTAGAGAAGCTGCTGAAGGAAGATGGGGAAGTCTGACCATGTGTGGGATTACGAAGTTTGTGACGGTACGTCATGGCTATGACGGTCCGTCCTGCAGGTTCGTCGTGAAGATCAAATAAGTGATCCAGTACCCAGATTCCAAGAGTTGAAGTATTTTGAAACGAGACCCTCGATGGACCATTGTGCCTATGACGGTCCGTCATACTTGCCGTTGAGGGGAATGAAGAAAGCAGCAGAAGAAATTGCACCAAGTATGGGACGACGGAGTCCACGACGGTCCGTCGCATGGTCCGTCGACCCAACCGCGTTTTGGCAGATTTCCAGTTATTAGAATCCTTGTTTAATTAGGTTTTTAATTTTTATAAATAGTTCGAAAAACCTTGTTTTTGATGTTAGACTATGAGAGATTCGACATCATATTATTAGACTTTGTGTATTAGTGTTTGATTTTTGGAGATTCTTACAAGTGATTTTTGGTGATTATTCAAGCAAATTTTCAGACTTTATTCTTTCTCATTGAAGTAAGTAAATGAATTATTATTTAACATATTTGAATATTGTGTTTATGGCTATGAGCAACTAAACTCCATAACTAGGGTTGTGGGAACCACAGGCAAATAATGAGATAAACCATAGCTAAAATAACAATTCTAGAATAGTGTCTTGCATGTATTAATAATTCTTTCGCTTAGAAGTCTTTTTAACGGATGATCAACGGTAGAACTCGCCTTAATGCTACTTGCCGGACCAAGGAGGTAGATAATAGGAAAAGAATTATTAACATAGATTTAGTGTATATTATCTAATAGGCTAGTATTGATTGGTATGAGGTAATAAGTTAGTCAAATATCGAATACGATGCTTAATAGGTAAAGATAAGGGTTAGGAAAGCAACACACGTAGCCAGACCAAGGTGCGGAGTGAGATTTTCTAGATGCCGGACCAATGATTTAGAAATACATAACTTATAACTTTGCATGAAAGATACTAGGAGAGAATTGTTATAGTTAGAATCATCAAGTTATGAACCTGTGGGGAACACGTAAACCCTAGTTACTTTGATTAATTGATTATAATTCAACTTTCAAAACTGTTAAGTGTCTCTTTCAATTTCGTTAGTTATTTTTACTCATTAGGAAATACAAACCCCCTTTTTATGTTTTTACTTTCTAAGGAAGTCATCAACCGAACAATAGTAATAACAAGTTGAAGTTAAGTCTAGACTATTTTTCTTCGTGGGAACGATCCCAACCTCACTAGTTGGGTTATTTACTTGACGCGACCGCTTTACTTCTCATTTGAGAAGTAAGTTTGAGCGTATCAAGAGTTCTTGGCAAACGTTTGGGTCCTCTTCAAGGACACTAGGAGTGATCCTTGGGGAGTCGTACCCATACGTTTCAACCCTAAACAAGACCATCTAGATTCGAGGGTCCCCTCCCATCATTTTAGACTCCAAAAGACACACCAAAACACATACAACACACAAAGACACACTAGCATATAAAAGACTAGTTTTTCAACATCTTGGTCTTTCCTTGACGTTTGACCTAAAAACCTCTCAAACCAGACCTTAGAAGCTACTTCTCATTAATTTATCAAGTTAATAACTCAAGAAACCTATGTTAATCTCTAATTTATCCTAGTTCATTTTGAGGGTTGTAAAATTCTCCTCACTTGGGAACATTCGTCCTGGAATGACACGAACACTGTCTCGACAGGAAAGTACTCCTGTCACATCCTGAGACCAAAGGACAAGTTCGATGGAACAATATTGCTAGCCATATAGTTTGCAAAATCTGCGAACCATGGAATCAAGTCTTGTAAGGCAGCCAATACATGCTCATCGGGGAAAGTATCATCACTATCAACCTTATCCCCTAACTGTCTCATAGCTTCATCTTTTAGACGGGACGAGTAATCGACAACTTGATTTTTGGTCCCTTTTCTATACCTCACCTCAAATTCAAATTCTTGTAGAAGTAATGCTCAACAAATCAACCTCGGTTTCGCATCCTTCTTTGCTATCAAATATATCAATGCTAAATGGTCAGTATGCACTATAACTCTAGTACCTAGCAAATAGGAGCGAAAATTTTCAAAAGCAAAGACTACTGCAAGGAGTTCTTGCTCAGTCACTGTGTAGTTCTTCTGGGCTTCATTTAGGGCTTTACTAGCATAGTAAATGGGGTGAAAGATTTTGTTCCTTCTTTGTCCCAATACCACACCAAGAACAACCCCACTAGTATCACACATCGCTTCAAATGGAATGTTCCAATTCGGAGAAATAATGATAGGTACAGACACCAATTTCTCTTTTAGCTCACCCAATGCTTTAAGACAGGATTCATCAAAATAAAATTTACAGTCTTTCTCTAGCAGTTTGCACAACAAATGTGCAATTTTTGAAAAATCATTGTTGAATCTCTGGTAAAAACCTGCATGCCCAAGAAAGCTTGTCACACAGTTTACAGAGATACATGGGGGAAGTATCTCTATTACATCAAAATTATCTCGATCAATCTCTATGCTCTTTTCTGAAATGCGATGACCCAAAACAATACCTTCTTTTACCATGAAGTGGCCTTTTTTTCCAATTTAGTACTAAATTGCAGTCTTCGCATCTCTTAATAACCTCAGATAAACGGATCAGACACCGTTCGAATGATTCACCAACCACAGAAAAATCATTCATAAAAACTTCAATAGTATCTTGCACTATGTCAGAGAATATCAACATCATACATCTCTGATATGTGGAGGGCGCATTGCACAACCCAAACGACATTCTCTTGAACGCAAAGGTCCCACATGGACAAGTAAAAGTGGTTTTCTCTTGATCTTCTGGTGTAATAGAAATCTAAATATACCCATAATATCCATCAAGAAAACTGTACCACCCTTAGTCTATCCAATATCTGATCCATGAAGGGCATAGGAAAATGGTCTTTTTCGGTCCATGCATTTAATTTAAATTAATCCATACACACCCTCCATCAAGTAACTGGCCTCATTAGAACAAGTTCATTTTTCTCATTGGGGACCATATTCATTCCCCCTTTCTTAGGTACACACTGAACAGGGCATACCCAACTACTATAGGTAATCGGATATATTACTCCGGCATCCAACCATTTAATGATTTTCTTCTTCACGACCTCTTGCATAGGTGGATTTAAGCGTCTGTGGTGCTCAATACTTGGCTTATGATCGGTCATGAGTTGGATTTTATGAGAACAAATACCAGGATGGATCCCAATAATGTCTGCAATAGTCCACCCAATAGCTCTTTTGAACCTTTTTAGCACTTACACCAACCTCTCAACTTTTTGTTCATTCAGGTTTGATGCAATGAATAACGGCAAAGTGTCACCATTTCCTACGAATTCATACATGAGATGAGGTGGGAGAGCTTTTTGTTCTAACTTTGGAGCCTCCTGTATAGATGGTTTCCCGGGTGGAGACTCGCGATTCTTCATGTCTAACTCATATTTCTTCGGTTTAAACCGAACGTCACCACGATAAAGAGCCGCGACTAATGACCCATTCTATTCAATGCAATCATTATCAAAATTCATTATCACTGTCGCTAATACTTCTACACCTAGACGTTCTTCTATTTGTCTCTCGGATGACTTACCAATTTTTTAGAATATAGTAGATACCAAGTGGAGCTCACCACTCTGCCTGATGGACCTACAAATAATGAAGATCACTTCTTCATTGTTCAACTGAAATTTCATCTGCCCCTCTTCCATATCAACTAAGGCTCTACCCGTAGAAAAGAATGACCTTTAAAGAATAATAGGCACTTCAAAATCGACATCACAATCAAGAATAACTAAATCTGCTGGAAATATGAACGACTCCACTTATACTAGCACATTGAGGAGTATACCTATAGGCGTTTTTACTGTTCGATCGGCCATCAGTAGTCGCATTACAGTGGGCTTTGGATCACCCAAACCCAACTTATTATAAATTGAGAGGGGCATGATATTTATGCTTGCCGCCAGATAAGATAATGCTTTCACAAAATGCAATAACCCGATTGTACAAGGAATAGTGAACGTACCCACATCTTATTTCTTTTGTACTAGAGATCTTGTAGCAATAGCACTACAATGCTGCATTCTATCATCATCCTCAAAAGTGACCGATCTTTTCTTTGTAACCAGATCTTTCATAAACTTGGCATAACCGGGCATTTGTTCTAGAGCTTCTACCAAAGGGACATTGACATAAAGCTGCTTCAACATTGTTATAAAACACCGATATTTACCATCCTCGGTCTTTTTCACTAATATTTGAGGAAAGGGGGTGGTGGTCTAGGCATGGGAGTTACCTTTTTAGGCACTTCAGCATCATTTTCAGTGTTATCTTCTACTTCACCACTAACCTCTACCACTTTATCATTATCTTTTATCACCTTTAACTCATTAGACGACATAGGTAGGTCAATGGTTTGCTTACCAACCCGAGTAGTGATTGCCATACACTGTTCATCATTTTTAAGATTTTGGACAGTGTTTTTAGGAAGAGTGCCCGGTTGCCGTGTGTTCACAATCGCAGATAATTGGGCCATTTGCAACTCAAGCTGCTTAATCGATATTGCACATGTATCGACTTTCTGCCCAATACCCGCTAAATAACTTATTAACTCTTTAGTGTGCTCATCACTAGCATCGAACCTCCTCATCATTTTGTGTAACATATCCTGAACTCACGCCATACTACATCCACCATCCCTAGGAGCAACTTAACAATACTTATCGTCTTTTTAATAATGGTAGCATTTTTCTATTAATGGGTTTTAAATTTGCAGGCACATCACAAGGAAATTCAGCAGAAAACTACTCCACAGCAGCCACTGACGGATACATCGAAGGACCGTTGCGCATGCAACGGACCGTTGTATGCATCCGTCACACCAGGTACGTTTTTGTGTCATTTTGAAATTTGGGCACACACGACGGAACCTACGATGGGTCTTCACAAATGCGATGGACCGTCGTCGGGGAACCATCGCGTGATTAATGAATTCTACCCGACCCGACCCGGCTGGACCCTTTTCAAAATCTGACCATTTATATTCCCCACCCCTCCATATTTCACCCCACTACTTCCTTATTCCTTTCATCTCCCCTCTCTTTCGAACTTTCACATTTCCCCCCACTGATCATTGCCCCCAAAATGCTCCTAAGCCTTATAATTATCATCTACTAGTCGGTGCTGTTATTGTCGGTGTCTACCTTGCCAACTGAATCATTCTCCATTTGTCTTTTTCTCCATTTACAAGGTATGTGTCTCTAAATTTATACTCATTTATCTTGGATTTTGGTTTAGTAGTTAGTATTAGCTTAGTTCTTAGTCGTATATTGTTTCCTTTATATGATTATGTCTAAACCTAGGCTCAAAATGTTCGAATTTGCCATGTTGATAACCCTAGGCATAGGTGATTTTGCATTGGTATCTAACTAGGTAGTTGGGATAGACACATATCGGTCCACAACACCACAAGACCATGTGGGTTTATCGGGGATGCATAGGGTACCCCCAGCTCTATCACTGCTACTCAGAACGAGACCCCGATGACGGACCGTCGCACACACGACGACCATCGTAGGGTCCGTTCCAAAAGCCCTAGCACCCTGTCCCAACGACGCTTGTGACGGACCGTTGTCTTCACGACGGTCCGTCCTGCACAACCGTTCTGGTTGTCAGAGACCCTGTTTCTAAGGGTCTCTCAAAATTTTCTAAGTGTCCTACGACGGACCGTCATACACACGACGGTCCGTCCTGCACGACCATCATGATGGTCAGAGACCCCTCTGCTAAGGGTCTCCCAACATTTTCCAAGTGTCCTACGACGGACAGTTACGACAGACCATCGTACCCACGACGGTCCATCCTGCATGACCGTCATGATGGTCAGAGACCCCTCTGATAAGGGCCTTCCAACATTTTCTAAGTGTCCTACGACGGACTCTTACGATGGACCATCATACCAACGATGGTCCATCCTGCTCAACCGTCATGATGGTCAGAGACCCCTCCTTCAGGGTTCTTTATATATACATAGACTAAGTACAACATGACGGACCTCATGACGGTCTGTCATATCCACGACGAGCCGTCATCTGGCCTATCGTGTGATACAGTTTCACTATTACTAACACACTATTTTCAATGTTTTATGTCGTATGGGCTTGCCTGTCTTGTTTGCCACTACTCGTACTAATAGTGATCCTTTGCAGGTACTATCTACTATGGCACTCAGGCAAGACCGCACCTACGCACGCGGGCGATCCAAGTCTGTTGCCCCGTCTGCACGCTTGATCATCGGCTCTGATGATGAGCGGGATCCTAAAAATGTGCCCCCAGGCACTTCCGCACCTTCCCGTGCTGCACGTGCTCCCAGAGCCACACCCAAGACAGTGGCGTCCGGCGTAGTCACTGCCTCCCAGTCTGATGAGGAGCGCACACTGACCCGCACACCCTCTGGTCAGCCACAAATGAGGAAGGAACGTCTGGCTCCTTAGGAGTATTATGGTACGAGGAAGCTTCAGGCTCTGTTGAGGTTCCCTCACCCGCCACTGCTGCAGCGTCGGCCTCGTCTGATGAGGCTCACAGTTCAGACTCTACATTCGGCGCACCAGCCCAGGTCCCTACCCCAGCCTCTGACCAGCCAAATCGGTGGTGTGTCGAAGGCCAGTTTCAAGTTTACTCCGATGCCAAATTCCTGACTGATAAACGAGTAATGACTCAGACACTCACCTTGGAGCGGCGGGTACTTACAGGGAGTCTCCCAACGATGCCGGAGATGCACAACCTATTCACCAGGCATCGCTTAGAGTGGACAGCCCGTCTGTTGGGACGATACAGCGAGGAAATGGTCCTAGAGTTCTACGCATCCTATGTAGCGACTCTCCGATCACAGATCGATAGGCGGGCTACTCTCGCTAAATAGGCCCCACTGGAGCAGGTTCGAGTCCGGGGCGTGCAGGTTGACATTTCCATGCCAGCTATCCACCGGTTCCTATACGACGAGAGTGCAGATGCTACGAGGACCCCCATCACTGCCGAGTTTGACTATCGCTGGCAGATATTAAAGGATGGACAGTTCTTGCGCGAGCCAGCACTGAGAGAGACCACCAAGAGGTGGATGGCCCAGCACCTGTCAGTAGATGGAGAAGGTGCCGATTGGGTCACTGAGCCGAAGGGGGCCATAAGGAAGGCCAACCTCACATTCGTTGCGAAGTTCTTGTGGCTGCTCGTCCGTCACTGCCTTTCCCCCACAGCTTCTGATAACATCGTCACCTGGGATCGAGCAGTGTTGATGGCGGCGATGATAGCCGGATTCGAGGTCGACTTCGCATGGCTTCTCCAGGCAGTCATGCATGAGAGGGCATTCAAGGTCACTACTACCTACCCCTTCCCGTGTATGATTTTTGCCCTTTGCAGGACTGCAGGTGTGCCCATATGGCACATAGATCAGTTGAAGACCCCGTAGGGCACCGTTGACGTCGGCCTCATCAGAGACGAGGCCAATGAGTTGGCCCCATGTCGAGGGCCCCGTCCAGAGCTGCAACCACTTGCTGATGATCTTGCGGATACGGTGGCCCAGGACCGCGCAGCTACACAGGCGTCCACTGACACTACCCCGGTCGAGTCTATCCGAGGTAGTAGCCCAGCCCCGAGCTCCTCTCGCACAGACCCTCTACCGTTACTGGTCCCGCTCGCTAGGGTCCAAAAACTGGAGGCACAAATGACCACTCTTCTGCATCATATCTAGCTGTGGATGCAGAAGTCGATCACTGAGTCTGAAGCGCGTCTAGAGAAAAAGATGCAACAGTTTACCGAGCAGAAGATTGCTGAGGTTAACCAGCGCCTAGATGCCTTTGAGTTGAGAGTGTTAGCTCGATCAGCCCCTTCGGTAGATGTGTCGACTCTTCAGGCTGCAGTCAACAGTCTTCGTGTAGACATCGACACGATACTGGTGAGGGTGCCGGATTCTGAGTCCCCTTCTTTCGAGCCTGTTGAGGACACAATATTGGCGGCCCTGTTTACTACTTCTGAAATTCAACTACCTTCCCCTCGAGAGAGTGCCAAGAGGCGTAGGGGTCGAGCAGAGGATGAGGCGCGAGCAAGGAAGAAGGAGCGCCGAGAGATGGTGGCTGCGAGGAGAGCCTCACTTGCTGAGACGGAGGCACACCAAATCAGAGCATCGCAGATAGTGGCTGGGGCGTCTAGCTCCCGCACTGTAGAGACAGTGGGAGGCACTACAAATGGTGCGGGTGTTGCTGAGGACACCACTGAGGGTGTCCAGATTGTAGAGGATGTGGGTTCCGGGGAACCGGACCCACCAGCTTGTTGAATCGACGGCGCTTTGCGCCAAAGGTTTGCTTCACCTACCACTCTAATATTTAGATTTTTGTATGCATTGGGGACAATTGCATGCTTTTTTTTGTTGGGAGTGGGGTAAATGGAAAGTGAGTGTTAGGGTGAAGTCTGAGTAGCCCAACTCACTATCCTCTTTTGGGGTTTTCTTGCCTGTGTTCTTTTTCCCCGAAAGAGTGATTAGTTTTTCTGTTGAACCGGCACGTTATATCTTTTGTACATAGTTTAACTCTGAAGCATGATGGCTAAAATGATATCCTGATAAAACTGGAAAATGTTGCATGACTAGGCGTAGTAACTGATAATTGTGTGGCTCTAAACATGAAATAGAGTTACACCATTGCATTACCCTAAATCTTCAAGTCGAACTAGGTGTCTGATAATCTGGTATAGTGATGAGATGTCAAGTAAGTGTGAGGAAATTTGAATAGTCCACTACTGGCACTGAGCTAGAACTTGCGTGGTTAGTCCTGCTAAAAGTAAGCTGTAACAGACAATTAGGAAAGGATCATAGGTCCTTATTCAAGATAGCCCATTTCTAGCCTATATAAAAGAAACCAAATAAAAGTTATCCTTCTTTGATCCAAATAATTTGAGCTTAAAATTAGACCTTTCTTTTTCACCCCAACTGATCTTTTCTGGGAACAATATGTTGGACTTGGTCCCTCATTAGACATGTGCACCTCAGCTTATGCCAAAAGCATAAGTTGAGGGTGGCTAATGCATCAACAACCTTTGTTATGGCCCTGACCCGACTTTGGGTATTGTGTACCTTGACTCATGGCAAAGCCATGAGTTGAGGGTGGCTGTTTTGAGGAATGCTCTAGAAAGTGGGGTTGAAAGAATAAAGAGAGAGAAAGAATAAAAGTAAAGTGTCTCAAGAACTCGTTGAAGTAAAAAAACAAAAAAAAGGGGAAAAGAGTCACTTACATAAATGAAGAAACAAGGGAAAATAGCAAGGTGAAAGAATGGGAGAAACTGGCCGAGAGAAAGTGATAGAAAGTGGAAGGTTTAGCCGATATGTCAAGGACGGCAAAAATTCACTAAAGTATACCTAAATATACCCTACCTGACTCTGAACCTATGTTACAAGCCAAGAAAGTCCTATCGTGATCCTAAGGATTGTATAGCGAACTTAAGGCAGTGAAAATAAGGGCAAGCTTATGGCAATAGGTATGAATTAGTGTGACTTTGTTCTGAGAGCGAGTGTTGAAAAGTAATCCTTATACTCAAACTGAAATCATTGTGTGAAAAATGAGGATTTTGTTTGGAAGTGAGGACACTAGTTGTAATACCAGAATTGTTAGCACCTCGGTGAGAAATTGAAGAGGATAGGTGTTAGTGCATGGTGAGTCTGTGTCATGTTCGAATCCCACAAAATTCAAGCCTAAAAGTGATACACGCATAGATTTGAGGAGATTAATCGGGATTGATAGCCAAATGATTGCAAAGGATAAAACATGAATACTATTGTACAAAGATTGTGTAGTGAGTCATAGTGCGTCACTTGTGGACAAACAACGAATTTAAGTTGAGGGTGTTGATATACCGTGGTTTCACGGTATAATTAATACTTTTCCCTTAAGTTTAGTGTGTCCGAAAGCCTTTGTTGTGCTAATTTTGATATAAGTTTCTCTTTGTTTTGCAGGAAATCTGTCCAGAGCTGAAAGCGGAGATTCTGAGCAAAAAAATGCAGAAGAGACCACCTACGGAGCTTATGACGGTCCGTTGTGCCTGTGACGGTCCGTAGGTGGCAGTGTAGAGAAGCTGCTGAAGGAAGATGGGGAAGTCTGACCATGTGTGGGATTACGAAGTTTGTGACGGTCCGTCCTGCAGGTTCGTCGTGAAGATCAGATAAGTGATCCCAGTACCCAGATTCCAAGAGTTAAAGTATTTTGAAACGAGACCCTCGATGGACCGTTGTTCCTATGACGGTCCGTCATACTTTCCGTCGAGGGGAATGAAGAAAGCAGCAGAAGAAATTGCACCAAGTATGGGACGACGGAGTCCACGACGGTCCATCGCGTGGTCCGTTGACCCAGCCGCGTTTTGGCAGATTTTCAGTTATTAGAATCCTTGTTTAATTAGGTTTTTAATTTTTATAAATAGTTCGAAAAACCTTATTTTTGAGGTTAGACTCTAGGAGATTCGACATCATATTATTAGACTTTGTGTATTAGTGTTTGATTTTCGGAGATTCTTACAAGTGATTTTTGGTGATTAATCAAGCAAATTTTCACACTTTATTCTTTCTCATTGAATTAAGTACATGAATTATTATTGAAAATATTTGAATATTGTGTTTATGGCTATGATCAACTAAACTCCATAACTAGGGTTGTGGGAACCATAGGCAAATAATGAGATAAACCCTAGCTAAAATAACAATTCTAGAATAGTGTCTCGCATGTATTAATAATTCTTTCGCTTAGAAGTCTTTTTAACGGATGATCAACGGTAGAACTCGCCTTAATGCTACTTGCCGGACCAAGGAGGTAGATAATAGGAAAAGAATTATTAACATAGATTTAGTGTATACTATCTAATAGGCTAGTATTGTTTGGTACGAGGTAATAACTTAGTCAAATATCGAATACGATGCTTAATATGAGGTAAAGATATGGGTTAGGAAAGCAACACACGTAGCCAGACCAAGGTGCGGAGTGAGATTTTCTAGATGCCGGACCAAAGATTTAGAAATACATAACTTATCACTTTGCATGCAAGATACTAGGAGAGAATTGTTATAGTTAGAATTATCAAGTTATGAACCTGTGGGGAACACGTAAACCCTAGTTACTTTGATTAATTGATTATAATTCAACTTTCAAAACTGTTAAGTGTCTCTTTCAATTTCGTTAGTTATTTTTACTCATTAGGAAATACAAACCCCCTTTTTATGTTTTTACTTTCTAAGGAAGTCATCAACCGAACAATAGTTATAACAAGTTGAAGTTAAGTCTAAACTATTTTCCTCGTGGGAACGATCCCAACCTCACTAGTTGGGTTATTTACTTGACGCGACCGCTTTACTTCTCATTTGAGAAGTAAGTTTGAGCGTATCAAGAGCTCTTGGCAAACGTTTGGGTCCTCTTCAAGGACACTAAGAGTGATCCTTGGGGAGTCGTACCCATACGTTTCAACCCTAAACAAGACCATCTAGATTCGAGGGTCCCCTCCCATCATTTTAGACTCCAAAAGACACACCAAAACACATACAACACACAAGGACACACTAGCATATAAAAGACTAGTTTTTCAACATCTTGGTCTTTCCTTGACGTTTGACCAAAAAACCTTTCAAACCAGACCTTAGAAGCTACTTCTCATTAATTTATCAAGTTATTAATTCAAGAAACCTATGTTAATCTCTAGTTTATCCTAGTTCATTTTGAGGGTTGTAACATTCTCCTCACTTGGGAACATTCGTCCTCGAATGACACGAACACTGTTTCGACAGGAAAGTACTCCTGTCACATCCTGAGACCAAAGGACAAGTTCGATGGAACAATATCGCTAGCCATATAGTTCGCAAAATCTGCGAACCATGGAATCAAGTCTTGTAAGGCAGCCAATACATGATCATTGGGGAAACTATCATCACTATCAACCTTATCCCCTAACTGTCTCATACCTTCATCTTTTAGACGGGACAAGTAATCGACAACTTGATTTTTGGTCCCTTTTCTATCCCTCACCTCAAATTCAAATTCTTGTAGAAGTAATACCCAACAAATCAACCTCGATTTTGCATCCTTCTTTGCCATCAAATATATCAATGCTAAATGGTCAGTATGCACTATAACTCTAGTACCTAGCAAATAGGAGCGAAAATTTTCAAAAGCAAAGACTACTGCAAGGAGTTCTTGCTCAGTCACTGTGTAGTTCTTCTGTGCTTCATTTAGGGCTTTACTAGCATAGTAAATGGGGTGAAAGATTTTGTTCCTTCTTTGTCCCAATACCACACCAAGAACAACCCCACTAGCATCACACATCGCTTCAAATGGAATGTTCCAATTTGGAGAAATAATGATAGGTACAAACAGCAATTTCTCTTTTAGCTCGCCGAGTGCTTTAAGACAGGATTCATCAAAATAAAATTTACAGTCTTTCTCTAGCAGTTTGCACAACAAATGTGCAATTTTTGAAAAATCATTGTTGAATCTCCGGTAAAAACCTGCATGCCCAAGAAAGATTGTCACACAATTTACAGAGATACGTGGGGAAAGTATCTCTATTACATCGAAATTATCTCGATCAATCTCTATGCCCTTTTCTGAAATGCGATGACCCAAAACAATACCTTCTTTTACCAAGAAGTGGCCTTTTTTCCAATTTAGTACTAAATTGCAGTCTTCGCATCTCTTAATAACATCAGATAAACGGATCAAACACCGCTCGAATGATTCACCAATCACAGAAAAATCATTCATAAAAACTTCATTAGTATCTTGCACTATGTCAGAGAATATCGACATCATACATCTCTGATATGTGGAGGGTGCATTGCACAACCCAAACGACATTCTCTTGAACGCAAAGGTCCCACATGGACAAGTAAAAGTGGTTTTCTCTTGATCTTCTGGTGTAATAGAAATCTCAATATACCCATAATATCGATCAAGAAAACTGTACCACCCTTAGTCTATCCAATATCTGATCCATGAAGGGCATAGGAAAATGGTCTTTTTCGGTCCATGCATTTAATTTAAATTAATCCATACACACCCTCCATCAAGTAACTGGCCTAATTAGAACAAGTTCATTTTTCTCATTGGGGACCACATTCATTCCCCCTTTCTTAGGTACACACTGAACAGGGCATACCCAACTACTATAGGTAATCGGATATATTACTCCGGCATCCAACCATTTAATGATTTTCTTCTTCACGACCTCTTGCATAGGTGGATTTAAGTGTCTCTGGTGCTCAATACTTGGCTTATGATCGGTCATGAGTTGGATTTTATGAGAACAAATACTTGGGTTGATCCCAATAATGTCTGCAATAGTCCACCCAATAGCTCTTTTGAACCTTTTAAGCACTTTCACCAACCTCTCAACTTTTTGTTCATTCAGGTTTGATGCAATGAATAACGGCAAAGTGTCACCATTTCCTACGAATTCATACTTGAGATGAGGTGGGAGAGCTTTTTGTTCTAACTTTGGAGCCTCCTGTATAGATGGTTTCCCGGGTGGAGACTCGCGATTCTTCATGTCTAACTCATATTTCTTCGGTTTAAACCGAACGTCACCACGATCAAGAGCCGCGACTAATGACCCATTATATTCAATGCAATCATTATCAAAATTCATTATCACTATCGCTAATGCTTCTACACCTAGACGTTCTTCTATTTGTGTCTCAGATGACTTACCAATTTTTTAGCATATAGCAGATACCGAGTGGAGCTCACCACTCTGCCTGATGGACCTACAAATATTGAAGATCACTTCTTCATTGTTCAACTGAAATTTCATCTGCCCCTTTTCCATATCAACTAAGGCTCTACCCGTAGAAAAGAATGACCTTTAAAGAATAATAGGCACTTCAAAATCGACATCACAATCAAGAATAACTAAATCTGCTGGAAATATGAATGACTCCACTTATACTAGCACATTGAGGAGTATACCTATAGGCGTTTTTACTGTTCGATCGGCCATCAGTAGTCGCATTACAGTGGGCTTTGGATCACCCAAACCCAACTTATTGTAAATTGAGAGGGGCATGATATTTATGCTTGCCCCAGATAAGATAATGCTTTCACAAAATGCAATAACCCGATTGTACAAGGAATAGTGAACATACCCACATCTTATTTCTTTTGTACTAGAGATCTTGTAGCAATAGCACTACAATGCTGCATTCTATCATCATCCTCAAAAGTGACCGATCTTTTCTTTGTAACCAGATCTTTCATAAACTTGGCATAACCGGGCATTTGTTCTAGAGCTTCTACCAAAGGGACATTGACATAAAGCTGCTTCAACATTGTTATAAAACGCCGATATTTACCATCCTCGGTCTTTTTCACTAATATTTGAGGAAAGGGGGTGGTGGTCTAGGCATGGGAGTTACCCTTTTAGGCACTTCAACATCATTTTCAGTGTTATCTTCTACTTCACCACTAACCTCTACCACTTTATCATTATCTTTTATCACTTTAACTCATTAGACGACATAGGTAGGTCAATGGTTTGCTTACCAACCCGAGTAGTGATTGCCATACACTGTTCATCATTTTTAAGATTTTGGATAGTTCTTCTAGGAAGAGTGCCCGGTTGCCATGTGTTCACAATCGCAGATAATTGGGCCATTTGCAACCCAAGCTGCTTAATCGATATTGCACATGTATCGACTTTCTGCCCAATACCTGCTAAATCACTTATTAACTCTTTAGTGTGCTCATCACTAGTATCGAACCTCCTCATCATTTTGTGTAGCATATCCTCAACTCACGCCATACTACATCCACCATCCCTAGGAGCAACTTAACAATTTTGAGGAGGAACATAGGGCCCATTCCTATCATTTCTGTTGCCATAGTTACCCTTGTTGAAGTTGTTGTCGTAGTTGTAATTTCCATCTCGGACATAATTACCCTCATGGTTATAGTTACCATAGTTTCGACCTTGGTTTACTTGACCTTTGCGCCAATTCTCCTGATTTAAGCCTTGGGCATTCGGTCGGAAACCCCCCGTCTGCTCATTTACCGCATAGGTTTCCTCATCATAATAATATTCATCATTTGGTGGTGGTGGTTTAGACAAGTAGTTCACTGCATTTATCTTTTCAGCACCCCCACTGACATGTTTTAGTACAAACCCAAGCTCAGTTCTTATCTGAGCCATTTCTTCACAAATCTAATCTGTGGTAGGGTTATGTGTGGATTGTACTGCAAAGGTATTTCTTCAAGTATCTGACTTCCTTTTACTCCAAGCTTTATTATTACATGATATTTTCTCTAATTTTTCGGTAATCTCGGCATAAGGACACTCCCCATAACAACCACCCGCTACAGTATCCAATACCACTTTATTATTATCATCCTGTCCCCGATAGAAGTATTCCTTCAGTGACTCATCATCTATGCGGTGATTGCGGACACTTCTCAAAAATTAAGTGAATCTATGTCAAGAACTGCTAATTGACTCTCCTAGTAGTGCCACAAAGTTTTTCACTCTGTCTTTGTGATTTAGTTTCTTGGAGACCGGGTAGTAACGTGCTAAAAAAATCCCTTAGTTGGTTCCAAGTGAAAATTGAGTTATAAGGGAGCTTAGTGAACCAAATAACAGCCTCTCCCGTCAGTGAGAGAGGAAATACTCTTATACCTATTACATCAAAATTTAAATCAGGCCTCCCTGCACAACTTTTACACACTGCCCTTGCCTTTGCTATATGGGCATGTGGGTCTTCATGAGGTAGCCTTGAAAACAAACCTCTAGCAGTGAGCATTTGCCTCAGACTACTAGTTACCACAAAGGTGTAACCTTGTGGTAGAAGGGGAAAGACAAGTGGCCCATCAAAGTCAGCAATATTATAATAACCTCTGTAGTATTCTAGAGGACGTGGAGCGAGATTTTATCCCCTTTGTTGATTTTCACCAGGATCATCGGGTAATAACTGACCATGAGCATCAACTGGAGCTGGGATGTTTTGGTTTGGATCATCATCGTTAATACCCAAGTTTTGATTCATATTGCGTAGTGTACGCTCTAATTCGTAGTCATAAGGAAACAAGGGTTCTCTTCTTTCCGTGTATTTAGCATACAAGGAAGTTAGTTCTGCAAGAATAAAAAACAATAGAGAAGTAGAATCAAGAAAATATTGACTAAACTTTAGTGATAAGTTTAAGTTAATATAAAAGCTACTTTCCCCGGTAGCGGCGCCAAAATTTGATACGCTCAAACTTACTTATGAAATAAGAAGTAAAGCGGTCGTATCAAGTAAAGAACCCAACTAATGAGGTTGGGATCGATCCCACGAGGAAAATAGTTCAGACATAACCTTATTCTATTATTCCTATAATTTAGTCAACTATTTCCCAAGAAACAAAAGACAAAAAAAGGGTTTTTATTCCTAAATTAATGAAAATAATAAACTAAACTAAAGTAAACATCTAAAAGATTCAAATCTCGGAGCTTAATCAATTAATAAAAGTAACTAGGGCTTAAGTGTTCCCCATAGGTTCCTAACTTTATAATTCTAACTATAACAATTCTTTCCTAGTATCTTGAATGTAAAGTGATAAGTTATGTATCTCTAAATCCTTGGTCCGGCATCTAGAAAATTTCACTCCACACCTTGGTTCAACTACGTGTGTTGCTATACTTACCCTTACCTTTACCTCATATTAAGCATTGTATTTGATATTTGACTAAGTTATTACCTCATACCAACCGACACTAGCCTATTAGATAGTGTACACTAAATCTATGTTGATAATTCTTTTCCTATCATCTACCTCCTTGGTTTAGCAAGTAGCATTAAGGCGAGTTCTAATGTTGGCCATCCATTAAAAAGACTTCTAAACAAAAGAATTATCAATACATGAAAGACACTTTTCTAGAATTTCTATTTTAGTTAGATTTTACGTGATTATTCGCCCATGGTTCCCACAACACTAATTATGTAGTTTAGTTACCCATGGTCATAATCACACTATTCATATATTTAATATAAGAATTCATGCACTTACTTTAATGAGAAAGAATAAAATCTAGAAATTCACTTGATTAATCAAAAAAAGCACCAACAATCGATTCCAGAAAAAGTGTATCAATTACTGAAATTAATCCTTCAATACTTGAACAAGAGAACAACAAATTATCAAAAAGTCTAACCCCAAAAACGAGGTTTTTCAAACTATTTATACAAAAAACAAAAACCTAATAAAAGAAGGATTGTAATTACTGAAAAACTGTCAAACGCGTCTTAGTCAAAGGACCTCGTGACAGACTGTAGTGGTCACGATGGGCCGTCATGGTCTCCGTCGTCACATACTTCACAAATTCTTCTTCTGCTTTCTTCATTACCCTCAACGAACAAGTATGAAAGACCGTTCCAAGAACGACGGTCCATCGAAGGTCTGCTTTCCATAATACTTTAACTTCTTGGAATTTTGGTACTGAGACTACTCTCTGATCATTACGAAGAACCAACAAGACGAACCCGCGTGTCTATGACGGTCCGTCATGGACTTCTTTAATCCCACACTAGGTCAAACTTTCCCATCTTCCTTTAGTAGCTTCTCTCCTCACTACGATGCCACCTACGGACCGTCACAAGCTCCGTAGGTGGTGTCTTCTGCATTTCTCGCTCAAAAATTATCGCGTTCATCTCAAGCAAAATTTATAATTTTTGCTCCTACTTAGGCCGAGAGATCCCTCTCTTATGAGTGCAATGATTCATTGTAGTCCCATTCCTACAATGAATAAAGTAAGTAATCCAAAATACTAAAGAAATGATTTGTCTACCCTACTCACAAGTGATTCTTTCCATTCTTTTTAAATTGGGCATGAAGTTTTTATGATCCAATCTTTATTATCTATGCCCATTATTTGCTCATTTGCATAATATAAAGATGTTGAGGAATATATTAATATTCTAATTAATGAGTCCGTGTGTTTTTATCCTTTTATTGGCATAAGACAATAACTTTTAAAACTTCATTCTTATTAAACACTGGTGATTTGATATACTTATGCTTTTGCTTACTTATGTCACTTTGAACTTACATTTCTTCTTCTTTAATCTCATGTTCACTTTGAACATGCTATGCTGACTTAGCATATTCTTTCAAAACTTTTATTGGGATCTTTCTGTGCAATGACTAAGAATGACCTACATTATTACTTAGTCTAAACTCACCCTTTAGTCATCCTATCTTAACTCCCCTCAACTTCCTAGTTCTTTCTTTCTTACTTTCTTAAAGAAATTGTAGCATTGACCAACATAGATCATGTGAGGTAACATGAAATCTAGTGTATTCCCCACACTTAAAAAGAGGTGGTTCACCGGCCAAAGTGATACTAAATACTTCCTAGCTTTCTTAGGTGTATCCACTAGCTAGTAAACTATGCTGACGACATAGTTCAAAGACTTGGAGAATTTGGAGACCATTATCAACCTTGGTGGTAGTCTCATCTCTTGAGACTTACATGTGCCTGCACAAGCTCATTACTAGTCTATTGGTGTTTAGCTAAACTTATCATACTTTACAACTTTTAGAGTTGACTCATACATTATGGAAGCTTGTTTCTTGTATGAGGTATGCTTAGATCAATGGATGACTTGTCATCCCTTTCTATACTTGATGAATGTGAACCTAAATCTTACATTATCATTATGGTGTTAATGAGACTTAACTCACGATTTCTAACACCCTCTTATGTGAGTGTCTTTAACATAATTGTTTTGGTGCAAGTGAGACTTGTCTCACTTCCTTTAACACCACATTCTAGGTAAATTTCATAACTCATAAACTTTTAGTTATGTCATTACTCATGTATCTTGTTCAATGTTATTTGGTCGTCTATTACCATTCTTTATGAAAGTTATAAGGACTTATTCAATGTGCTACTATGTTCACAACTTCATTTAGATAGGGTATGTTCGGATTTGTCCTAATTATTGGCATATACCCTAGGATATGATTTCACTGGGTTACATCTTGTCAAGTTAATCTTTAACATGTATTTGGACTTACATGAACATCATAATTTACATTGGCCATACAAGATTAGTATGATTTAGTCATTGGCCAACTCTATATCATATTTTGGAAATAATATTGCTAGCCAATTTATTGGCATAACCATACTTCCACAAAAGGCTTGTCATGATATTAGCACTAGACAAGTCATTTAACTTCATGTATATACTATAGTAGTCTCATCATATTAAGCAAGCCAACTTTTAACAAATTCATCTTCTTAAACACAATTGGGCATTAAAATATTTCTTATCTCATGTAAATAATAGTTTAATCATATGCATCTAACCTATAAGTCTCATTTCACACAATCAAATCACAGAGACCTACACATAATAATAAGTTAGAACCACATACCAACAAGATTCTCAAGATTTTCATTATATATACTACTACAATCGAAAATACAGAGAACTAAGGAGATGAATATTCGACAATCTCATTGGGAACAACCCTAATTACACTTTTCTTGAATTTAAAACGTTTGAAAAGCCTACTGGGGAAAAGAATTCAAGAGAGAAAACACATACCTTAGTGTAGAATTGAATTTACGAAGATCACCCTGTACTTTGCACGAAAATCTTGAAGAATTGCCTTGAAATTGCCTAAGGAGAATCTAGAGTAATTTTTCTATTTTTCTCACGTTTGTTTACGGTTTTCTTTTTTAGTTGAGGGTTTCTATGGATAAACGTGAGTCTAAGTCTTAGGAACTTAATATTGACTAATTAAACTTACAGTAATTACCTTAATTAAATAAATGAATCAGCTAATTACCAAAATGCCCCTCCTAAATTGAATAAAAATAGGAGAGCATTTAACTTAGCCAAATTCTAAAAATTTCTTAAGGGTTTTGGTTTGACCATGAATTAAAAATTAATTAATTAATTTTCTAATTTTAATAATTAAGTGAACTAGGGTAATTACTAAAGTGCCCCAAAGTCTCTAGGACCATAACCAACCCTCTTTGGACTATCCTAGGTTAGGTACTAGGATGTTTCTTTAGTTAGGTACTCGGCTAGTGTAACCCAGTTAGGTCTTAGGATTTTGGGCACACTAGTTAGTTTATTTTAGTTAGTACTAGGTTAGTTAGATAGTTAGGTAAGTTAGTTAGATCCTATGAATGGTTAGAAAGCTAGGCCCCACATGGCTTGACCCGACGTGCGCCTGCCCCCTAACCGCCCAAACCAAATTTTGTGAGGCTTGGTCATTTGGTCTCTTGGCCAGTACCCTATGTGCTTGGACATGTCCTTGCAGATGTGTTGGTGCACACTTCTTGTCCCAAGGATCCTCACTATGTCCTTTGGCACTGCTTAATCTACATCATCATTCTTAATGATCATGTGCTATGGTACCTAGGCTTGACACTTGGATGCCTCATACCTAATGTGTATAAGCTATGAAATCAAAAAGTTTAGCTTAGGGTCTTAATTGCAGGTACAATTCCTAAACAAGCTTGGATTGGAGCATTTGAACATCAAAGTATATCTTAAGTTACTTGTTAATACATAGAAATTGACTAACACCCTTAAGCCAATATTCTCTAACATGCCCAATATTACTCAATATTGGGCCTTCGGATGCCTATCTACCCCAATAAATATTGTTAAAGCCCACTAGACTCTTCACTAGACAAGTACATTTTCTGGAATATTACAGAAGCCTACTCATGCAATGTCTAGATACCGTCCTATTCCACTACGTAAATGTTGTAGAACATATCAAATACTAGAATAAATCCCACATGATGAGAATAAGCAATAACCCATATAGACCATACTAGCTAGGCATGGAATCCGAAGTCTACCCTACTATGATGGAGGGTGTTTTACTTTCCAAGGGTAGAACCAGGACACATCCCATGTAGGCACATAAGGAATATCAACATCTTTTATGCACTCTAGTCTCATTCTCAAGTAGAGATACTATGAACTATAGTCTCTTTCTCAATTAGAGTTACATCCCATGATAAATTCACTCGTGCTAGCCTTTGTTCTCATAGAGTAAGTTCAATAAAAAGGGAAATATGAAAAGTTACCATCTCTTAGTCATTAACTAGTCATAATGCACGTACCAAATATGGGTCCACTAGGGCTGCCACTTAATAGTCTAGAAGGATAGCTTATTCTTAACCTTCTTTCTATATATAAGGTTCCACATATTAGTCATGCTTATAAGGGCACCATCTTAGGTCTACCAACCCTATACTTCCATTTGACATTCATCCACACACATATAATACAAAGGTCCATAAGCCTAGTAAATCAAGATGTTCATATTCATATTGTACATGTATAATGTATAAGGGACACAAGTCCACCAACACTAGACACACACATCTTCACGTATAACATATCATTATATAAGACACATAGGCATAACCAACATCATCTATAGGTCACCTTATTTGATACTATAATGTCATCAATATAACCATCATAAGACCCACATAGTCAAATAGGAAAAATCATGCATCAACTCTAAGACTACACATACAAAGACATAGTCATAGTATAACATGATCACCTAACATCAATAGAATAACACATACTATCACCTTAATAAAAAAAGATAGATATGATCATACTTCACATAATTCCACTATACAAATAATCATAATATATCAGATAGTTGCCGACGAAGCTATGATCATTATAATACATAACTTAAATTCCTACATCATTCAATAGCCCATAGAAAACTACACTAGAATTCATAAACATTAAGGAAAGATCATAAAATCAAAAATATAGCCAATTTTGAAGAGATTATGTTTTGCATGGGTTCATATAAAATTTAGATTAAAATCATATAATTAACATCAAATCAATCATAAATCAATGATTTTAAACGTTTATGCGAAGACCCATGGCTACTATTCAATTTAGATGATTTCATGGTTTGGATCATATTTGAAATTCATTTGAATTGAATCCTTGAAGAAAGACATCTCTAGGATGAATAACCGTACCTTAATTGTGATTAAAAGCCCACAAGATTGATGGAAAGCTTCAAAACTTCATCAATGGAGAATTTTGGAGAGAAACAATGTAGATATTTTGCTTAGGAGTTGAGGGTTATCATTTGAAGGGTGAATTGGGGTTTAAATAGCTCTAATAACCGCCAACATTTACCCCCTAAATTAACCAAAATATTTCTGAAATTATAGATCCTTTAAAAAAATTCATGCTAAACTTAAATGTCTGGAATTATCGTCGGGAAACAAGTTCGCATCGCGGAACAGTTCCTGCATGATTTTTTAAAATTAAAACTAAAGTGGAGTACGCAATGTGTCTGCGGCACGGAGCTACTTTTTTATATCTTTGTGGACCATATCCACGACACGGACTTGCTCCCACTAAGTGCAAATACTGCTGCCTTGGGCAGCATACTATCCTAATGCTTGGGTCCTCCCTACGACCCTTTAGTCGATCCTCGGGGTGTTCTGCCTAGACGTTTCCACCTTAATTACAATGATATACTTGTTAGGAACCTGTCACATAAATTTTACTTCTAAACAACATAGAAAACTTGACGAAATACACTAAAACACACAAGGTCGTTTCAAGGTAAACCTTTCTAACGTCATGGACGTTCTTGGACGTTTGAACTCCAAACTTCATGAAACATTAGATACTGACTCAAAATACTATTATAAACCATTTTAGGACTTAGTAATCTCATCACCAACATTTTAGGCTCCAATTCCATCTAGATCATTTTGAGGGTGTAACAGTAATGATGCTAGTTCTTGATGGTTTAACCTAGTATGAAGAATCGATCATGGATTGATCCTAATTCCCTAACCCTAGCTTATGAACTAGAATAGAAATGAATTTTATTGATGTAGTTGACCTAGCTATTGTCTTAGTTACTATTGAATGATGTTGTTACACCTATTATTACATGAAATTTGTTGGTTGATGGTAAGACCATGATGATGGATTTTGGAGGAGATTAAGTAAGTCTTTTTTATCCTATACCTTTACATCAATTATGATGACTTATACTTGGTGATGAAGTTAAACTGAAGTATGTCTTGTAATAGGATTAAGGCCATATTCTTCACAAATATAACACATAAACACCACCATCATAAGCTAACCATACCAATCAATACAATTCAATAGCAAATCTACACAATATAGAAGATATTAGGTCAACTTGCCACCTTTTCATGATCAACATCACCATTCCTTAAGATTTTCAATCAATTCACTTCACAAAGGCTATTGCCACCTTTTCATGATCAACATCACCATTCCATAAAATTTTCAATTAATCCAGTTCACAAAGGCTCTTACGAGTAGCCATATACACAATTTTAATCCAATAATCAAACCATATGAATCATCCAACAAGATAAAATATGAATATCATAAAATTAAGGCAGCCTATATACAATTCAATCATGATCTATACATAATTCAATATCCCAATACGATCCACACAGTCTTGATTAATCACCCACATTAGTGCCAAAAATAGGAATTTCTGAAAAATATGGGTTCGTAGGAATACATCAATTATAACATAAAACTTTTATTCAAATCCTTTTATGCAAGAATTCATCGCTAGAAGTAAAAATAGTAGTTCATGTTTTGAGAAAGTCTTAGAAAAGTATTTGGAATTTGACTCCTTAAATGGAAGAGGATTCAAGGATGAAACAACATACCTCTATTGAAGATTATTCATAAAATTGATGAAGAATTAATGGAGAAATTAATCTCTTAGCTTCAAGCTTCAAAGGAGTCTAGAGAGTCTATTTTTGATTTTGGGGTTTTCATTTTGAATAATGAGGTCTAAGTTATGGTCTAGAAATATAAACTAACTTAATATACCATAAAAGACCCAAAATAACCATCCATGACTTAATTAGTACCTTCAATGAATTTCCTAAACTACCCCATGCTTGGCCAAAACACATGCAAAAAATTCAAGGTATCTATCGCCGTCCATATACATGAGATGTCGAGCAGATGACGGGATGTCCTGAAGGACATCGTTTTTGTCAGAGGCTTGTCACTTGAGGGCTTAATTTTCCACACATAAGTGAGGATCCACGCCCCCGATAAACAGGGCATAGATTGAGTGACGAGTTGTCATTGAAAGTTGTGGTTAGGGACTTCTTTGTGCGACTTCATGCAAAAGTTTGGCTCCTCATCAAGGAACCTTATGTTGGTCCTTGGGAAGTTGTGCCTGAATGTTTCAATAGTAAACACGTTCATATAGGTGTTAGGAACCTCTCTTATCAAGTTGGACTCCATGCAACACGTAAAACATGCGAAGGCACACTAGAACATATGCAAGCACACAGGTGACTAATCGTCAAATATCTTGGTCGTTCTTGGAGGTTTCACTTCGAAACTCTTCAAACATCCTCAAACTGACTTCTAACACTTATATTCATCATTTTAAGACCTCATCAATTCATGACACACATGTTAGGCTTCAACCTAGTTCATTTTAAAGGGTGTTATAAGTTCATATTCGTCAATATCATTTAAGTACCAAGTAGGGACATGAAAATCTACAAGAACAAGATACAACATCGTTCATATAGAAAGTCTTCATAGTCTATCTTCATCACATCCCAACATTTAGAGGAAACTTGGTTCCTCTCACATTATCACATACCTTTATACAAGTTTATCTTACCAAAATTTTACAATGTGCCTATATTCGACATAACAACATTATCAACTTTCAATTCACATCATAGAGCCATCAAGATCACAATCAAATAAGAACAAGAAGTAAGGACCTCCACTATAAGTGGGTCAAACCATATGACGGAAATTCAATAAGAACTAGAACAATTAGGCCAACTTATTCTTCATCCAAACCATGATCACACTTTCTTAATTCTCCAAAACTTCTTTATATTTAGGAATTGATATTAATATATGAAGATACAACATAATCTAGACACCATTCTAAAAATATCCAATCACATTCATCAAACCTTCTTTATAAGTCAATTTAAGAGATTCTAACAAAACATGGGTTCTTCAAGTAATTCCATCAAAACCTTTATTCTACAGTGATACATAATATAATGATTTATAAAACGTTTTAACAATGAGCCCATGCATAGAATAGAAACAGGGACAATTGGTCATTGATTCATTTTTGAAAACTTTTGAGTTGGACTCCTTGAATGAGATGTTATTAAAGAATGAAGGATCATCATACCTTATTAGTAGAAAGCCCACGAAAATTGATTGAAATCCCTTCTCCTAGATTGATTTTCATATAGACCTTTAATGGTGTTTTTGAGAGAATAAATTTAGAGGGAAGAGTTAGTTTTTGTTTTATAGTCTATTTAGGTTTTAATTATTTTAATATATTTTAACTACATAAAAACACTAAATAAAACCGACCATGAATTAATTGGAAAATGGTATGAATTTACCAATTGAACCCTCACTTGGCCGAGAAAGCGACAGAATTGTAGGTCTTGACCAACGACCACCATCTACAGACCGTAGGTGGTGTGACGTGTCGTCATCCAGGTCATCGTTTGGTTCAGAGACCTGTCCATGGAATCTAAAGCTCCCTAGGCTACATTATAACCTACGAAGGAGGTTGACGCTCCGTCAAATGACCTATTTCCATAGGTCACCCTATTTTGGCATCTTCAAGGTTGAGCTTAGGGTCCACCTCAAGGACCCCTAGGTTAGTTCTTGGGGGGTCGTCCACAAATTTTTATGCCCTAAACATAATCTTCTACTCACTAGGATAATCTCTCGTCATTGTAGACTACAAAAGACACACAAAAACATATAAAACATGCAAGAGCAGACTAGCAGACAAAAGACTAGTTTGTGAACGTTTTATTTCTCTGTAACGTTTGACTTCAACACAAAAAAACATTCCCTTGGATATTATTTTTATTAATTTAGTAATTTATTAACACAAGAAACTCACGTAAAGCTCGAATTTATGCTAATTCATTTTTAGGGTGTTTCATAAATGATGACAGTGATAGAATGCGTTATATTTTCTCGGTGTTGGAGAATTTGAGTCATTATTTACGAAACACCAATTCTACAATACAAGATGCTAGATTACGCAACAATATTAGAGTGGCGCATTTTATGATAACAAGATATAGTTCTTATTTGTGTGCTATCCAAATCATATAAGTATTTATGATTGCCAAAGCACATTACAGAATATTTTTTTGTGGATGATTCTCCAAAACAAACAATAAACCGATTTATAAATGAGAAAAGTTTCTAAGATGGGCTCCACCTTGTCACTCCACAATCTTCATATTCACTACGTCAAATAGTTAGTCATGATATCAATTATTGGATTAAAAGTGTATGAAAATACTCTTAACAAGGTATAATATTATTCTTTGTTTTGGCTTGAGCTACCTACACAATTTCTCTAAAAATATTCACTACATCAATGAGTTTCTTTCGGTTTTACATATTATCGGTTTGGATTATCAAACTGAAGAACACACATGGATTCTAAATAGAAACTAAATAAATCTAGAAACTTGTTTCTTCATATAATGAACATGACAACCATTTGATAGCAGACACTCTACTAACTAATCTAATATCCCTTCGTGTAAGCCTCTTACATATCTTATGAAGCAATGGTGCATAGCACTGATAGCCAAAGAATTTCCCACAGGTACCGCCTTCATAGTAAAGACAAACATCATTGTAAAAATTTTGATATATGAATACATGTTTGCAAGAAATTTGGCAGCAATTTATTTCCTTAACGTACATCTCTTCTGATTTCATAAGTTTTAAATTTTATTTGAAACACATTAAATTATATATAAAAATAATTAACCTCTTTTTAGAGGAAGAGGATTGTAAAATATATAATAATGAATGTAATGAATTTCGCATCGCTGAAAGACAAGAACTATGTCAAATAAGATTTGGATAATTGTTCTCCTCTTCAACCATCTTTTAAGGTGTAAACTAAGGTCATGTATTAACTCAACATGATGTTAAAGTTAGAACGATTTGATGTAGAACATGATATATATGTGAAAAATTATGAATATTAAATTATGTATTCATAATTTCAAAACGATAAGTACCTTTGAGGGTTGCTACCATGAGAAGTATGAAAATGGCAATAAATTAGTTGTTGTTGAAGAATCCCATCATATTTGTAGAGATAGAAACTAATTGAATTGTGATTTTTTGTGCTATGGATGTATTTATAGAATTATTTATTCATAAGATTCAAAACCTTACTACAATTTCTATTCTAGGGTTCATGTCGTACGCTTAGTAGCGGAGCTAAAATTTTAATTTACGAGATTTAAATTTTGATGCAATAAGTACATGATCTAGTCGAAGGAAGTTTAACTTTTACTATACTTTATGTATATATATATATATACATTAAAAATAATTTAATCTATGTATAAATAATATAATTTTTCTTTCAAATGGGGTTCTTCGTGACCAATTTATCATTATTTTTGTGAATTTTGTACCTGAACTATCAGGTGTCTGTTTGTATTACTTATTTGAACTATATCATCACTTATTTATAAAAATGCATGTTGAATTGAAATATTATTAGAACATATGTTATTTTCATACAATCAGGAAAAAAAAGTGTGACAACCTTATTTTTACTCATAAACTTTTACCCACTTGGCATATTTGACTCATTTGTTTCGAGATGTATTTTAATAAATATAATTGAAAATTTATTAGATAGAGAATGGTGTGTCTAATAGTTAAGGCAAACAACTAAAAAGAAAATAATATATCTAATATTATTGATTTACCATTATATCTTACTTCATTAATATGTCATCGCTTAATAGATGTAATTTACTTCATCTACTTGTATTTTATAATTAGGAGAAAAAAGATGGATTAAAAAGACACTCAGTATTTGAACCACAAAATTATTACTCCTAACTCATGTTTAGTAATTCAAGTGATAATCAATACAACTAATTAATTTTATGTAATAATTCAAATTTGTCACAATATGGTTGGAAGCTAGATTTAAATTATTGTCAATAATACCATTTATTTAAAATCAAACCCACCGGTGGTCCCCTAATGTTTGAACCAAGTTCCACATAGACACCTCAATTAGGTGATGTTCATTTAGACACCTTATATAGGGTCCCACTGTGTCATTTTGGTACTTTTTTCATAATAAGCTAAAAACTGAAGGAGAGTGTAATACAATCGTTAATGACGTGGTAACAAATCAATTAGATGATTACATTTGAAGTATGAAGATAAAAATATTTCTAAAGTTAATTTATCAAATAAAATAAAAATATTACTCCAAGAAAAATCAATTTAATCTCCTTCTCCCCCCTGCTCACCCTCCCCCTTCTCGAAGGTGGTTGTCTTCAATACTACACCCAAGAATTTTTTTTTATTTTTGCTATGAACTTTTTAAAATTTTTCAGATCTTTTTTTTGTCTCTCCTTTAAGGTTTTTTTGGGAAGAAAACAGTAGAGGATGAAAGAAAGAAAATAAATATGAAACATGAGTGTTAGTATTAATTTTCCCGATAAAATGGTTGATGTAGGTGGTTGTAAATTTAGAAAACTAATACCATGAATAAGAAAAAAAAGACTTGAAAAAGGTTTTTTTTAAAAAAATCACATCGATTGAAGGAGTAAAGCTTCAAAAAATTGTAGGAGGTTGTAACTTAAAAATTGGAGAAGAAGAAGAGAAAAAAATTGTTAAATTGAGTCTTCACGCTCTATTGTTGAGTTTATCACAGTCACTATGACATGTACACAAAACATATCAAAATGACAAATGGGACCCAACATGAGGAATTTTAAATGATCATCACCCAGTTGAGGTGTCTATGTGAAACATAGTTCAATTTTGGGGGGGCCACCGACAGGTGTCCGTTATAACATTAACAAACACTTGTAATTTTCCCTAGTTCATGTAACAAATTGATTCCGTATTTATAGAAAAGTCAATAAAGAAATAATTGGGACCAGAAAATCTTTCATAATAACTTGGAATTACCGAACCTACTCCATATTTGGAAGAAATTGGAGTTATTAAGGTGTATGGAAAAAATCTAGTAATAAATAAGAGATCTTATTGTGAATTTTATTATATGAGTGGAAAGATATGACAATAAACAACCCTTACAACTTTACATGATAAAATTTGGACAAATAGAACTCTTGGAAAAGATATTTTCATAAATGGCAACATTTGGCCACCGTCGGGGCCGTAAGAGCGGGATTTTGGCCATTGCAATGGGATGGGTCTGCATGAGTGGGACAGATGCATTTTAAAGTTACTTATAACCCTTAAGACGATCCTATTTTGTATTTTTTGACTTTTAGGACTAAGTAGGTCACCCAGACTAGTTTCTAAATTTTTTTTTCCATTTTTATGCTATAGGTAAGGTTTTAACTCCCTGAATCTTTTTTCGATGTATAGAAATTATTTTATTGGATATTATCGATGGAGAAGGGTTTTGATCTATGAATTATGGTGGAAAAAGAGCTATTTTGTATTATGATCTTGGGTTGGTCTAGGGTTATTGAGTTTGTTATGATCTGAAAAATTAGACATTTGATTGTTTGTCCTTGCATATATTTATTGTTTTCGACCTAGAACAAGATGAAAGAATCCAAAAAGGGAAGATTCAAGTGCCTTAGGGGATTAAATCTTCTATTCAAGGTAGGTGATTGTTGTGATTTCATGTTGGTCTGAGATATTTTTGTTATTGCTTCATTATAATACACCAATGTGTGTTATTGGGATAATATTGACACATTTCGGCATACTAATTGGGATCAGTTGCCACGTTTTGACATAAAACTTGGATTAGATTGTCATATGTCGGCATGCTAACTGGGATCGATTGCCATGTTCCATTATAAAATTTGGATCGGATTGCCACGTTTCGGCATACTGATAGTTTTACTATGCGTTCCCTTAGAGGAAAAACTACTTGTGCTAATTGTACTCATTGTTTACGGACTATGACTTATGACTTTATAAAGATTTCTACTTAGTGTTAATGACTGAATGAAACTTCATTCATGTATTGCATAAGTACTCTTTAATAGTTTTTGCGGTTTGGTTCTCTTATGCTATGAAAATTGTGTAAGTCAATGTCATTGATATTTGTATGTTACGTGGTTATAATGTTGTAATTGCTCGTTACATAAACTAGTGTGAAAGTTGTGTGATCCTACTAGTACACGGTGGTTGTATACTGATTTGGCACTTGCTCTTATCTTTGTTGATTACAACGCATCTTCACATTACTGTTGACAAACCTCGACTAGGAGGTGATCACTTCGAATTAAAGTGTGAGCTAGTTTTTCCAACAATTGCCCTGAGTTTCCTATGTTTAAGTCCACTCTTTCTGGATTCAAACTAATGGTTAAGTTGTTATTAGTTTCGGGGTTGTACCCCTTGTTCTTAGAGTTGTCATTGTTAGAGTTCTGTTACATTGACTTTCATATTTTAGGCATATTTTCCATAACTTGCATCCGTACCATAAATACCTTTGTTCTAGAGTAATTGTTTTAGTTTGAATGTAGTAGTTGTTCTCTCACCAAAGGGCTAGGGTTCGTGCCAATCACGAAGGTTTGGGTAGTGACAAGTTGGTATAATACCCTAAGATTATTGATCTCATTGTAGCAAAACAACTCTAGTAGAGTCTTGTAGAATGGAACATTGACATCTACACATTTCTTCGAGAGGCTATAGAACTTAAGGAAATACGCACTTCTTCTACTTTTTTGTTCTTAGAAGTCCTAAATTCCTTTATAGTCACATTCTCCACTTTATGAGCATTAGGAACTTTAAGAGGGAATTGATTCCCTTGGGGAGGAAACTCTTGATTCTCAATGTCATCTCCTTTTGTTCTACCATTATCCCTAGTGTTAGCCATAACCTGGACAAAATCGTAGGGAAAAATTATCAGAAGAGCTTACTCAAGCCAAACTTTATGGCACGACTTCAAAAATGAAGAAGTTGAACTTTTCTAAGCATCCCGTAGCCTCGTACTCATAGATATGTCACGACTCACACCGATGAATAAGACTCCAATAGACGTGGTTTTGAGACATCCTAAGACCATTTAATAACTTTATGTTATGATATCAAGTTAGTCATGATCCAAAGTACACCTTAGAAGATAAGGCATCCCTCGAATCAAAACATGGCATACTTGACCACTCAGAGGTCTTGTACAAGTCCTTAAATATCATTTGTTGCGTATATACAAAAATAGTGCGGAAATAAAACTTATTCATCAGAACATAATGCTAAATCTTTTCATAGAAATTCTGAAACATGTCTCAGAAACCATCTATGACATCATGAATATAATATTCTTGGATCACAACCCATAAAAGTCTAAGCATAGAAAAGAATATAAAAGACATCACAGTGGTGGTGTCCTCGGATGTTTTTAGGACTTACCAATCTTCACTTTTTGAAAGCCTTGGAAACTTTACCCTTCAAGGCCACTCAATTGTAAGACCCCAAAAATGACTTAGGTAAAGCTAGAGCATAAAAAGGTTGTTGTGATGGTCTAAGGTCCTAAAATGGTTTATCATGTAGGTTTGAGGCAGTGTCTAAGATTTTAGGTGCATTAAAAGTCAAATGTCAAGGGACGACCTAGACGTTCGACGACTAAGTGACCAATGTGCCTCATTATGTGCTTTTATGTGCTTATATGTGATTCATGATTTTATAATGCCATTATATGACTTATTATAATTTTATAGGCAGTGTGTCAAGTTTCGTGAAGTTTGGAGGTCAAACGTCCACGAACGTCCATGAATTTCAAAAAGTTTGCCTTGAAATTACCATGTGTGTCTATGCATTTTTTGTCGAGTTTTCCGTGTTCGTTTTGGATGAAACTCATGTGGTAGGTTGTAAAATTGTATGCGATCATATTTGGGTTTGAAACGTTCGGGTATGACTCCACATAGGACCCACAAAGAGGCCCTAAGTGAGGACCCCAACTTGGAGCTCAACACTACCAGGCAGTGCCAATCCACTACCCAAACGATGGATAGTCGACTAGGCGACGGCTCGTCAATGGGTGGTGTCAATGGAGTCTGAAAGTTAGAAGGTTGAGGAGCAGCAGGCGCAAACCACGAGACCCCATCGACAGGGTGTTCTCTCACCTACAGACTGTTGATAGTGCGACATTGTTGTTGTTGTCTTGCGTGTAGTCCACTGTAAGTTCAAGGGGTGAATTTGTAAATTCACCCCACGCCCCAATAAGACTTTGGACGGTTGTTTTGAGTGTATAGGGGTATTTTAAGAGTATATAATACATTAAATTCTCATTATAACCGTAACACCTAAGTCAAAACACATTCCATCCCAAAGTTACTTCAAAAACCTTCATGAGAGTTCAAGGTGAAGATAGATCTAGAATATGGTTCATCAATGGATTTTCTTCTTCTAATAAGGTATGGGAGTTATTCATCTAAGGATTTCTATCACCTTATATCCAATTTAAAATATGATTTCCAATGATTTAAAAAAAATGAAAAGTCCAATTTCTACTCTAAGTATTGGGTTCTTGCATGAAAGGTTTTCAAACGTTAATATATGATGTTATTGATGTTTGATTTTGTTTTTCGATCAAATTATCCATGAACCCTTGACCTTCACAAATCTCCCAATTTGACAAAAATATGGGTTAGGTTATCATGCTTTGATATTGATGAATTCATGTGTAGATTGTTATGGTCTTTTGATTCATGTATGTATTAGGATTAAATAGTTTATAGGCTTTTTGAATTTGATGAATTTAGTATTGTATATTCTCAGATCTATTGAATATTAAGATTATTGACTTGATATTGACTTAATGTTTATGAATTCTAGTGAAGTTTTCTATGGGCTATAGAATAAGTAAGGATTGTATACAATTTATGTCTAATTGCTCTTAGATTGATAAATGTATATTTAATTGACTTATATTCATTGAGTATTATGATTTATGTATTGAATTGATGTTCATGGCTATGGGTAAGGGCCTTATGGTATCGAATGGATGAATTTGCTTTGGATTCGAAGTGGTAAGATACAGAGGGGGTATGCTACTCTAATTCCTATTATTATATATTAATTAGACTTCAATTATGTCATGATTTGTATGGTCCACTTATGGTGGTGCTGCTGCTATGTGAATTGATGTGGCCTTATCGGCGTTACATTATTCAATTTGATGATCACGGCCTTGTCGGCACTACTTGAAGTATTATGATGATTTGTGTAGTTGATTTATGGGAAGTATGAGCATTATTATCTATATGTGAAGTAATGTGAAAGTATCTGTGCTTTCTATGTATGTTAGAAAATCATGTAGACCATGACTATGTGCTTGTATGTGTAGGCTTAGGATTGTTGCATGGCTATTCCTACTTGACTCTATGAGTATATAATGGTTATATTGATGATTATATGGTAGTGTATAGGATGACTTAATAATGATATTGGTTATTTCTATGTGACTTAAGAATGACATGTAATATGTCTTGAGTAAAGTATGTGGTGTCTTGTCTTGCTTGACTTGTATACCTTGATGTATGTATGTATGTAAGTGAATATAGGATGTCCTCACTTAGTATGCTAAATCCGCTCAGTCTTGAATGTATGAATGATATGTGACCTTGAATGATATTAAGAGGGTCTTTATGTGAAACCTTGAACCTAGTGGTAAGGTTATGAATGTTGAAGTCGAAAGTTCTAATGGTATCCTTCAAGTAAAGGAATGATGGAAGTAAGGTTGATTGGCTGGAATGACATCATATTAAACCTTAGGAAAGTCATCATGAGATTCTTGTCACTATTGGAAGATATCCCTAAGAGGACCTCTTTGGTAGGGTAAATGTGATTCGGTTTTGGACTAGATATGGAACACGCTTGTATGAACTTCTTAATGTGAATTACTCTTTTAGAACGAAGGCCCGCACCAAGTGAGTATGGTAAGGGAAGTATTTTTAGTTAAGAATGATACTAGATTACAAAGCATGCCCTTCATATTCCTTAATCGTGTGGCTACATGGGATGTGTCCAAGTTATACTATTGGCAAGTAGAACACCCTCATCGGAGTAGGATAGTAATCCGGATCCTATGCTTTGCTACCATGGTCTATGTCGATTATTGCCTATTCTCATCATATGGGATACTTACTAGCATTAGACAACTTCTATGAATTTAGTTAAGGGTTTTCTAGTTAAGGCATGAAGGGAGAATAGGAATGGTCACTTTTTATATTACCTAGATAAGTCTTAGGAGTGACTCTAGTTATGGAAAATGATTGTTTATGTGGACATGATTCAAACTTAGGAAGTATTATGGATTATTTAGGTAGTCTTTAAGAGTTCAATCATGGACGTTATCTTCTTGATCAACTTAGGTAAGTCTCTGGATAGCCTTTGATGAGGAAATGTCATATTATCTATATATTGATATGTTTGATGTCTTGTAAGTGTGTAGGTGACTCATTATAAGTAGTCTTGAGGATTATTGAGGCATGCTTAGGGAGGTTGTATGGGCGGTCTGTCTTTGTGTTGCTTAAGTGAGTCTTAGGATAGCTTCCAATGGAATGATTACATACTAGAAGATGTCTAAGGTGAAGATAAGCAAGTTCACTATACAGTTAAGGAATTCACTGTAACAACGAGTTAAGGTTACTGGAAAGTGACTTTAAAAATTATGATATTTGGTTTATATGTTATCTTATGTGTTTCTAAGTTGTTAAATTTTGTTATTATACTTATAGTTATATGCTTTAATCGAAATTCATGAAATGTATGTTATTTACTAAATATCCCTTTTTCATGGTTTTGCATGGCTTCCATACTTAGTACATTTATTGTGCTAACCCCTTCTTTTCCCTTTTTGACTAAAGTGTAGAGCATTGGAAGTAGTGATGTGCCATGGAGGGTGAATAGGTTTCTAATGATTAAAGATGAAGTATTGGTGAGTCCGCATCAATTCAAGGACAATATCCATATGTTTTTTATGTCATAGTCTTTATTTTATTGTCTTCTATGGAATTAGTCCCAAGTGCTGTATACTCTTAAATTTAGATAACTCAAATAGATATTTAAAGATTTAATGTTTTAAATGAAAGTCTTCCGCTTGTGTAATGTTTATGAAAGAGTTCTTCGTGTGTTAAGAAAGTTTTAAATTCTTACCTATTTTAGTATGTTCATTAAGCAATGAATGATACGAGAGGCTTAGATAAGACTTCTTGATGTCCCAATTGCGGTGTGACAACACAAGGATGCTATAAATTCTAGGGTGTACTTGCAGGCCGTGACAAGCTTTGTATCAGAGCATTAGGTTTAGGGAGTTTCTTAGTTGTCTCATGAACCACATCTAGTAGAGTCTTGTTTATAACGTGAAGCACGCCACATTATAAATAGGAGGCTATTGGTTCTAGAACAGTTTTACTTCTTCATTTATCTAATCGTGCCTAAGAGCTTTGTATATGGTGTCTTTCCCTTGTTTCCCTTATGTGTTGGTCCCTTGAGGGTGACTTTATGGAGTTTGGGCTGAGGGGGATAAAATATGAGATGTGACTTGTTAGATGAGGTGTGATAGAATGTGGTTTTTACCTTAGATTGGCTTGGTTACCTTCGAAGGGTAGTGTAGTTGGAAAGAATGATGAGGTATATTGTTTGAAATGTTAAGGAGTGGTTGTTTAGATAATCTTAATTTTTGTAAGGCCCCAATCATAGGAAGGAAGGTGATGAGATTTGAAGGAGTAATGGTGAGTTCTCCTAGTAAGGGGGATGTAGTTGTTAGATGATGAGACCTTTGACAGTCTTTAGTTTTTACGAGGTAGACCCTTGTAAGTAAGTATTAGTAAGGTTTAAGGAGCCTTAAGGGAATTCCTTGTAGTGATGCTATGTTGTTCTAACGGATTTCTCCTAAGTGGGGGAGTATGGTGAAAAGTATCGTTGTTGGGAATGAAGTGCCCTTACCTTTTCTTTATATGTTTATCAAGCATAAAACAAAGAGTTCTTTGTAAATTGAATTTGTAGGAGTCTTTTGTTGAAGGTGAGTTCCAAATATTCTCCTTATGATATGCATGTTTTGATTGAAGTTTTGTTGAATGAGAAAATGAGTTTTCATGCATGGTATATTCCTCATGGTTCATGTGCATCTAGTGTAGGTCGCTAATTGTTTCATATATTTGAATGTTGAGCATGTATAAATGGTATATGAGATTAATTTGTAGAGAATTTGTAACGAATTTCTTAAGTGTTGCATTGTCAGATTGTGAAACACATTTACTGTAAGGTTGCCAGGGATTTTCGCTCACTGTAACATTTTACAAAAATTGACTAATTCGTTCTTTGCTAAAAAATTGTTTTAATGTACTTAGAATTAATGTATATGAGTATGATAATGAATATAAAATGAGTTTTTGCTATTTGGAATGAAGCATATGAGTTTTGTAGCATAATGAGTTATAGAGTGCCTTCTAGTTTCTTGTTGGGTCGTAAATCCCTTGATTTTGTGAAATCGATGTTTCATTCTTGATTATGTGCTATATGATTTGGTCATGAGTTGATAATTGAATCTCTATACTTGGAATTGTTCGGAGAGTGACAAGTGTCATTAAAGGATGAATGTTGTACAAGTGGGGTAGAATGTAAGATCCCGAAATGACTTAGGTAAAGTTAGAGTCTAAAAAGCTTGTATTGATGGTCTAAGGTCCTAAATGGTTTATAATGTGGGTTTCATTAAGTGTCTAAGAATTTAGGTGCATTGTAAGTCAAACACCAAAGGACGAACAAGACGTTTGACGACTAAGTGACCTATGTGTTTCATATGTTGTTTTATGTGTTTATATGTGATTCATGATGTTATAACATCATTATAAGAGTTAATATAGTGTTATAGGTAGTGTGTCAGGTTTCGTGAAGTTTGGAGGTCAAACATCCAAGAATATCTATGACGTTCCAAAGGTTTGCCTTAAAACGACCTTGTGTGTCTATTGATGTTTCGTCGAGTTTTACTTGGTTAAATTTTAGATGAAAATCATGTGGTAGGTCCTAAACTCGTATGTGATCATATATGGGTTGGAAAATTTTGGGTACGAGCCCACATAAGACCCACAAAGAGGCCCTAAAGGAGGACACCAAATTGGATCTCAACACTGCCAGGCAATGCCGATCGACGATCCAAATGACGGCCAGTCGACTATGCGACGACCCGTCGATGGGTGGCGTTGATGTAACATGAAATGTTGAAGCTTGAGGAGAAGTAGGATAAACCACGATACCCCATCAATGGGGCGTGGTCTCGCTCACGGACCATCGATGGTGTGGCGTCGATGGTGCTGTCCTGCATGTAGTCCACTGTATGTTCAAGGGGTGAATTTACAATTCACCCCCATGCCCCGATAATACTTTGGACGGTTTTTTTAGTGTTTATGGCTATTTTAATAGTATATAAGTCATTAAAATCTCATTATAAACCTAACACCTAAATCAAAACACATTCCCTCCCAAAGATTCTTCAAACCCTCCATGAGAGTTGAAGGTGAAGATGGAGCTTTAAGATGTTTCTTCAATGGCTTTTATTCTTCAGTTTTCGTTGGGTTCTTCTTGTAAGGTATGTGAGTTATTTATCTTAGGATTGCTATCACCTTAGAGCCAATTTCAAAGATGATTTCCAAAGATCTCAAAAAGATTAAAAGTCCAATTTCTACTCCGAGTCTTGGGTTTTTGCATGAAAGGTTTTCAAACATTATGATATGATGTGATTGATGTTTAATTTATCTTTTCCAATGAAATTCTCCATGAACCATTGACATTCACAAATCTCTCAATTTGAAAAAAATATGGGTTATCTGATCATGCTTTCATATTGATGAATTCATGTATAGATTGTTATGGGTTTTTGATTCATGTATGGACTAGGATTAATTGGTTTATAGGATGTTTCAATTTGATCAATAAAGTATTGTATATTCTCAGATCTACTGAATGTTAAGCTTATTGAATAGATATTGACTTAATGCTTATGAATTCTAGTGTAGTTTTCTAAGGGCTATTGCATTAAGTAAGGATTGCATTCAATTAATGTCTAATTGGTCTTAGATTGATAAATATATATTGAATTGGTTTATATTCATTGAGTATTATAATTTATGTATTGAATTGATGTCCTTGGTGATGGGTAAAGGATTTATGGTATCGAATTGGATGAATAAGTTATGGATTTGAAGTGGTAAGATGGAATTATACTTCAATTATGTTGTGATTTGTATGATCCCCTTATGGTGGCAGTGCTATATGAATTGATTTTTCCTTGTCGGCATTACTTTATGAAATATGATGATCACGGCCTTGTCGGCAAAAATTGAAGTATTTTGATGATTTGTGTAGTTGATTAATGTGATGTATGAGCATATCTATCTACATGTTAAGTAATATGAAAGTATGTGTGCTTTCTATGTATGTTAGGAAATCATTAATATCATGACTATGTGCTTGTATGTGTAGTCATAGGGTTGATGCGTTGCTGTTCCTACTTGACTATATGAGTCTATAATGGTTATATTGATGATGATATTTTAGTGTATAGGATGACTTAAAGAGTATAATGGTTATTCCTAAGTGACTTAAGAATGACATGTAATTTGTGTTAAAATGAATTATGTAAGTCTTGTCTTGGTTGACTTGTATCCCTTGCTTGATGTATGGATGAAAGTAAATATGTCATGTCCTGACTTAGGATTGTAAATCCTTTTAGTCTTTAATGTATGAATGATATGTGACCTTGAATGATTTTAAGAGGGTATTAATGTAAAACCTTGAGCCTAGTGGTAAGTAAAGGAATGATGGAAGTAAAGGAATGATGGATATAGGTTGATTGGATGGAACGACATCATATCAAACGTTAGGAAATTCATCATGATCTTCTTGTCGCCATTGAAAGGTAGCCCTAAGAGGACCTCTTTGGTAGGGTAAATGTGATTGGGTTATGAACTAGATATGAAACCGATTGTTTGAACCATTAATGTGATTTACTCTATGAGAACAAAGGATAGCATCGAATGAGTATGGTAGGAGAAGTATTTCTAGTTAAGAATGACACTATATTACAAAGAATGCCCTCCATTTTCCTTAACCATATGTCTACATGGGATGTGTCCAAGTTATACCACTGGCAAGTAGAACACCCTCATCGGAGTAGGATAGAACAACGGATTACATGCTTTGCTACCATGGTCTGTCTCAGTTATTGCCTATTCTCATCATATGGATACTTACTAGAATTAGAGAAGTTCTATAAAGTGTAGGTGGTGGTATGAGACGCTATCTAGACATTTCACAATAGGCTTTGAAGGTGTTAATTGGAGTCCCTAAGTTTTATCCAAGACCATAACTTGACTGTCTTTTATGTGATGAATGAGTCTTAAATGAACTAATGAATGTAATGACTTAAATTTATAGAGTATGTTAAAATGAATAAGTACTTATCTATAGTGGTTAACAGTTGTCTACTTAAGGCATGACTGGGGCATAGGAATGATCACTTCTATCTTACAAAGATAAGCCTTAAGAATGATCTAATTACGGAAGATGATTGTTTATATGGACATGATCCAAATATAAGAAGTCTTAAGGATTATTTAGGCAATTTTGAAGAGGTTAATCATGGACGTTATCTTCTTGGCCTACTCAAGAAAGTCTTTTAATAGCCTTTGATGAGGAAATGTCATATTACCTATATGTTGATACGTTTGATGTCTTGTATTTGTGTAGGTGACTCATTATAAGTAGTCTTGAGGATTATTTGGATATGTTTAGAGAGGTTGTATGGACCTTCTCTCTTTGTGTTGGTTAAGTGAGTCTTATGATAGTTATAAGTGGGATGATTACATACTATAATATGTCTAAGGTGAAGATACGCAACTTCATTGTACAGTGAAGGAATTCACTATAACAGTGAGTTGAGGTTCCTGTAAAGTAACTTAAAAAATTATGATATTTTGTTTGAATGTTATATTATGTGTTTCTAAGTCGTTAAATTTTATTCTTATGCTTCTAGCATGATGTTTTAATCGAAATTCATGAAAAGCATGTAATTTACTAAATGTCCCTTCTTTGTGGTTTTTGCATGGCTTTCATACTTAGTACATTTAATGTGCTAACCCCTCCTTTTCCCTTTTTGACAAAAGTTTAGGGAATTGTAAGTATTTATGTGCCAGAGAGGATAGATAGGTTTCTAAGGGTTGAAGATGAATTATTGGTGAATCCTCATCGAATAGAGGATAATATCCATGTGTCCCTTATGTCATAGTCTTTATTTTATTGTCTTGTATGGGATTAGTCCCAAGTTTTGTATACTCTAAACTTTATATGGTTCAAGTAGATGTTGTAAAGATTTAATGTTTTAAATGAAAGTCTTCCTCTTGTTTAATGTTTATGAAAGAGTTCTTCGTGTGTGAAGTAAGTTATAAATTCTTACCTATTTTAGTATGTTCATTATGTAATGAATGTTACGAGAGTCTTAGATGAGACTTCTTGAAGTCTCGCTTGTCGTGTGACGACACAATGACACTCTAACTTCTATGGTGTACTTGCGGGTCATGACATCAATCTCCTCAAGACCCTACATTAGATTAGAATGAACTCAAAATATGCGTTAGTACAAAATGTACCAAGTATGGAAACTATAATACCACACATTAGATATCTCAAAGGGTCAGTCAATACTAGACATAGTCATGAGAGATAAAATCAAAAACATCAAATGAATATCATAAACATTATGAAGCATCCTAAAACATAAAAGAGTTCATACTTAACTTATTTTCCTCCTTACTCAAATGAACTACATCACAAGGCACCTCCAAGTATACTTATGCAAGACTAAGGTAGCATCCCATACTACTATGAAAGCTAAGTACATCCCTTAGGTCATTCTTTATCATAATACACTATCATAATTAAGACTTAGATTCATCATATCATATGAGATGTATGCCCCTTGGTCACCTCAAATCACACTTGTGTAGTGCATGTGAACCATCCCATTCTACCTCATATAGTTAGCATATCTTGAAATAACCCTATTCTCTTACATTTTAGGTTAGGATTCTCTAGTATACCTTTTTCATATTGACAAGTAACTATCATCTTAAGTCAACCATGTCATAAAAAGCAGCCATAGCCACTACCTAAGCTAAACATACATATCATATAGTGGACATGTCATAGGTAGCTTCAAGTTATACTTTTTCCATGTATGGATAGAATCCCATATTACCATCAACACTAAGTACTTATCTAGACTAACTTAATCCAAGCTAACTAAGGAAGGAAACACCCATATTAACCATCATGCAACCAATTATGTAGATGCAAGTTAATCACAGGGGAGCATGAATCTTCAACCTTAAGCAATCATGAGAAACTAATCCCAATCTATTTCATGAAATACACCTTACATGCAAATCAATCTAACAATAGGAGAGTATAGGCATTTCCCCTAAAGCTAACATCAAATAATTTTGGCAAAACCAAGTGAAGCTATCATGATCAAGCATCTTAGTAATTAAAGACCAAGCTAAACATGAGAGAGTTTAATTCCTCCATCCCAAGCTATCATGAGATTCATCACCTCAAGCTACCATGAGTAATTCAACCCAAGATTCCATGAGATTCAAAATCTCAAGCTACCATGAGTATTTGAACTCAATCTTCCTTGAGATTCACTATTTCAAGCTACCCTCGAGATCTACCATCTGAAGCTATCATGAGACCTATCATCTCAAGCTATCATGAGATTCACATCTAAAGTTATCATGCCTTACTCTTATCTTACCAGGTCTATTACACATGAAGTGATTAGACATTCCATTTTAAAGCTAATACAATTCATCAAGTATTGATTCATTTTATGTTTTTAGATCAACATAGAATTCATATATGACAAAGAACTTTCTTGTCATATCATGTTCATATCTAGGTGTAGAAGAGAAAGAACCCATTAATCCCTTGATAATGAGTACCCCCAAAGCCCTAGCATCATAGGCATAACAACCCATAATCAATTATTACCTTCAATTCATTAAGGTATATGTTAAATTACATACTTACTTTATTCAATTAGGTCATTATAAGAGAAGTCTAGACATACATGATCATATTGGTTCAATTCCATCTTTACAAGTCAAAACCAATACAGATCAATTAAGCCTGGTTAAATTCATATCTAGGTGATTCAATCATGATCAAATAGTATATAATACAATTGAATTAATAAAATCAACTTAGAACCTTTATCTTGCCTCTAATGGCCTAAAATCACCTTGATCACCTTCAACATCAATTATTATAATTCACCATGAAAAACTCATGAAAACATCACATAATCATCAGATGAATACAATTGAGTGTGACTCAGTGGGTTGGGATCACTATCAAGCCTTACCCACAATGCAATCACAACCCATCCTAGATTGGGGTATTATTGATTAACAATTAAGGGATAACTAGGTGACTTCATGGATGGAAGAATCCATGGATGAATCATCTTCACATACCTTAGATTAGAGCCTTATACCCATCTTCAAACCTTGGTGAATTTCATCCAAAGAGAAGCCCCCATTATCTCTTCTTCTTCAATGGTGTTCTTTAGGGAGTTTTGGAGAGGGAGACGTTTTTATTTTTAAGTCCTCAATGTGGAGCTTCTCCCACATGATTTTTCATCAAGAAACAAGTCTACGACGTGGAGTTTCTTCCACATGATTTTTGAAAACAATTTCCGATAGAGTAGAGTTTGCGTTGTGGCCTGCAACATGGACAAAAGATTTTCCCACCGTGAACAAATTTTGTGGCGCGGAATGGTTTCTCTATAGTGTATTTTTCTGCTGCCTTGGACAACTTGCTTGCTCAAAGTTGGGTCCTCCTCAAGGACCCCAAAGTCAGTCCTCGGGGAGTCGTTCCCTTACTTTTCCACCCTAAATACAATCTTCTATATAATAGGAACCTCTCATATCAATTTGAGCTCAAATATTAACTAAAACCTCATGAAATACACTAAGGCACACTAACACATCTTAAGGCTAAGCTTTCGAACGTCTTGCACGTTCTTTTGCATCGGACCTCCAAACTATTCCAAACTTTAGATACTTCCTCTTAACATTATAATTAGTAATTTTAAGGCCTTATAAGCTCGTGACACACATGTTAGGATCTATTTTGACCTAATTCATTTTGGGGTCCTTACAACAACATTTGCCAAATCATTGTCACTCGGGGTAGGCAACTTAATACTTCATTTGGTAAGAAGAAGGACCAAGTTAACATTTCATCCAAAGGTGTTGGAATACGGAGATACCAATAAGTTCAAGAGGAAATACCTTCCACAAATGCTTAATTTATGACGGTTCCCCGGCGTTGGATTGATTATTTTTATCCTTTTTTCCCTTATTTTTTAATCATATTTGAAATTATTCTTAAAAGTTGTACTAAGTGTTTTGGGAGACAGTGAAATATTGTCAAATGGCGAAATACATCTTTCTGATCGATAGGTAAACCCTTGGCATAAAAGGGTCATATATTTGTTTAGGACACGCAATAATTGCTTGTATGTTATGTGATGTATATAATTGAGTTTGTCTTCAATCAAAATAGTGCTCATGTGTTCAATTGATTATTTGTATGAACACGAATTAAAACTTTTACCTTTTGAGTTTCTTTATCTATGTAAGAATCTAGAAGCAATTGTCGTCCGAAGTTGCGTAAGATACAAGGCTCACAAAATTTGAATCTTTCTATTTAACAAGACATCAATCTCATGTCAAAAGACAAATCAATGGAGTCCTCAATTATGAATGTTCATTTCCTTATTTTATTTGTCATTTATTACTATGTACTTGCTTTCACACATTTATTATATTTTTGTACAAAAACCATACCCAACAAAAGTCGGGGATGGTCATAACAAACCATTGCATTCATGAATAATTTGGAGAAGAAACAATTCAAAGAGACATTCGAAAAAATACAACAGCAAGTGGTCACTGCGAAAAAAAACTGATATGCCATATTTAACAGATAGTACAAAGGTCGACAGTTAAAAGGATACAATGAACTTCTCCTGGTTTATCTAATTTTTAAAATTATTTGTACCATATCTGAATTACTACGCATACCTGATTCTAAATTTAATGAAATACTTAGGAAATCCTTCTTGGACTCGATATCCTTTTTTTCATAATAAAAAAATTAATTTGTGCATATTTTCAAAGACATATTTGCACGAACTACGCATACCTAATTCTCCTTTTAATGAGATATGTAGGTACTCCTTCTTGGGTTCGATATCTATTTCTCAAAAGTAAAACGAAATAATTATTGAATAATATTGTGTACATATTTTCATAACCTTATTTGAACAAACTACGCAAGTTATGTTTTAAAATGTGTATATATCATAAGAGTCATGTCTTCAACTTAGTTTGAACCATTGTATTTAGGAGCATGTAAAAATAATCGATATGATGGAGAGGATAGATTATTTGGTACCTCTCATTTGTACTTTCGTGATGCTTGAAAGTTATGTTTTAAATATTCAAGATAAGAATAAATTCAACCTCATGGTTTCATGTTCATTGTGTGGTGATCTTTTAAATTAAAATTGAATCGCATTGCACTATTGATCTAGAACATGACTTGAATGTTATCGAGGAAAAATTCTGAGTAATGTTTGGTCCGGGAGAGGATTGTAGGCCTTCTTTGACCCGATTTATCCTTTCAAAACCTACCCAATTACATTGATCCCTAGTATTCCCCACTTTGATCCTGAAGCCTTGCTTTGGACAACCACATTTTACCATTTTCATATTAAGCGCTTACATGCACTATCCGTCTCTTGTCCCAACCTTCTTGAGTGCACCAATAGTGTACAAATTATAAGAGATGATCTATGTTTGAAATTTCAAAGACAAAAGATATTGAATTTCCCAAAATCAAGGAAGCAAACAACTTCTGTAGAAAGAAAGAGATAAAAATAAATAAAAAGCGTGGAAGAAATAAATAAAGAAAAGAACACCCCTACAAAGTTAATGAAAGATGGAAAAAAAATTCTCCAACAAAAGAGAAGAAAAAAAAATCAAAAGGCATGATTGAAATAAAATAAAAGCTCCAAAAAGAAAGGACTCAAAAAACATGTATAAACAAAGGGGTTTAAATAAAAAAAGAAAAACTCCATAAATGAGAATTCAGAAGAAGTCCAATAATGGGGGACAATGTCGAAGATCTAACACCAAAGGTGTATCAGTCGTCAAAACTATAAATTCAATATGCCTCTTAAGGAGGAATTAAGTTACTCTTATTCCAAATAAATATATAACCACTCCTTATCCTATGTGACGAGCCAATGACAAACCCTACATGATCTCATTCCAAATGTTCTCACATTAGTGGAGATTAACATAAAGGCCAAGCATATGACATCATAGTTGTATGCATTGACTATTCTTGTTAGTGTGAGCGCACTTCCAAAAATTCCTAAAATCAAACACTTCATATATATATGAAATAGGACTTTTGTTTATTGTGAGGGGATGTGAAAACTAAGAATTGGTACAATTAAAAAAAATTTCAAGAAAGATGAACGAAACTTGTTGATCATTAAGTATGTTTGAGATATCAGTTGAAGCTGTACGAATTAGCTTGAATAAGATCTTTGTTAGAAAAAGAGAAAAATAAAAGAAGGAGAGCTTTACCTGTAATCCTAACAATTAGTACCAATTGTAGTCAAGATTTGACTGTCTACATATTCTTTATTTTCATAAAAAAGAAGTGTGCAAGCACCCACTCTTTAATATTTTTGAAAGCATTTTTAGAGTCTTTCCATTAAAAAAGAAGAAGAAGAATTTGTCTTTCCTTTTCGGGTTACACATTGTAAAAAAGTGTCATTACGTTAACTTTGAATTTGTGAGAGTCCTAATTTATTTCATTGGGTTGATTGTCCTAAAAATGTGACATGACTTTTCTCTTTAAGGTTTGAAAATGACAAGCAATATAATTTTCCTATCATCATGTTCATATTATACATATTCTACTAATGATCTTATCTTAGGTTCTTTGCAGCATTCATGATCTACAGTACTGAAACTATATTTGACCTGATTCCTGGCATAAAATGATATGTAGGCGCAACGAGGGCTCAGTCGTACACCCAGTTTGATTTTTCTTTCCCCTTATGATAAATAGTGGGGCAAATTTTTTTAGAATATCTCCATATTCACATTAAAGATGTTATCTCCAGCAATTCAAGATTGGAACATTTTAAGATTTGCCAAAAGTTCTAACTGGGAATGAATTTTTGCGGAACAGCTAAAAAAATTCTTACAATTTGTGTCAGAAGCTTGATAGTCACATTCAAGTGATCCATCATCGTTTGAAGTTAAATGTCAACTTTCTAATCTCAAGCATTGGCATGGAAAGAAAACAACTCCTCATACAAATCCCCAATAAGACATGAGTCACAATAAACTCAAAATCGTAAAGAGTAAATTGTTTATTTCTCATATGTGTCAAAGTTACAAGACTTTTGTACATTCTCTTTTAAAGAATATTTTCTCATGTTTCTTGACTAATTAGCTAGCTAAGGAGACATTGTGTCTACTAATTGTTTCTTTTAATATATAGGAACAGGTTAAAGAATTCAGAAGATGACAATTTCAAATATTCAAACGATGACACTTGCACGATAATTATCGAGCCATCCATCTCGTTACAATTGCACAATCACGAGCCATCCACCTCATTCTAGTAGAATTTTTCATTTTTCGAGAGGATCAATGCATTTTTCATTTTTCCATGAGGGAAATTGCATTATCATTCAGTGAAAAGGTCATTGCATTTAAGTTGAATCTAGTCGGAGGTGAAGGATGTACACCCTATCTATTCAACATTAAATTCGGTGGAAACATCCGTTGAAAGATATTTGCATTTATGTCGCATCTATTCGGAGGTTAAAGATGTGCACCTCATGTATTCGCCTTCAAGTCAGTGGAAATTGCATTGAAAGATATTTGCATTTAAGTCAAATCTATTCGAAGGTAAGATGTGCACCTTATCTATTTGCGTTTAAGTCGGTAGAAACTTGCATTCGAAGATATTGGAATTTAAGTTGAATATATACGGAGGTGATGAATGTTCACCCTATATATTCCATGATCAGGTCGGAGGGGACTTTCGTTGTAAGAATTTTCATTAATCATATTGATGGACATACATTCATCTTTTATCGATGAAACATTTTTCATCCGTCCTACCAATGGACATACATTCATCTTCTATCGGCTAAAAATTTACATTTGTCCTACTGATGGACATACATGCATCTCCTATCAATGAATTATTTTCATCGTTCTACCGATGGGCATACACTAAAAATCCTATCGGTGGATATACTTTTTCTATTCGTCTATTGATGGACATGCATTCAAAATCATAATAATAGATCATCTTGTTTAATCTTTCTACCAATGAACATACATTCGAAATCCTACCGATGAATGTTCTTTTTTTTGTTCGTCCTAACGATGGACATATATTCAAAATCTTACCGATTATTATCTTTGTTTCCTTTTTTCTATCAATGGACATATATTCAAAATATGACTGATGGATCATCTTTTTTCATTCATCCTACCGATGAATATACATTCAAATCATATCAAGTGATCAACATCTTCTTTCGCCCTATCGATGGACGCGCATTTATATCCTACCAATGTGTCATCTTCTTTGTCGTATTGTAAGAGATGCTACCTTTTTTCCTATAGTTTTGTCTCTACTGATGAGTTTCATCTTTGTTTTTTCAAGAGCATTCAATAGGATGCATTCTCATTTGATACACAGATGCGGATTACTTCAACATGGACGCAACACAACATGAAACTTTTTGGAGGGAAGCTCGTGATTGACTTCCACCACATTCCAACCACACGTTTATATAAAGGTCATGCGTTCGGAAAAAATCGAGTTTGTCAATTTTTACTATCCTTGATTTCTTTTATCAATCATATCCAACAAAAGGGAAAGTTGTTGACACCTAATCTTGGCTTAACATTTTAAAAATTTGTAAATTTTTTCTATCTATTTAATAGTTCAAGCTTAATTTTTTATAATTTTAAATAATTTATTGATAACTATCATTATTTATCAAAATTTAGGATTTTTTATCAGTAAATTTTTAAGATTGAATTTTACATATCATTAGTTACGTTCATTTTATTATTTTAATATTATTTTATTTGTTACATTTGTTAATACTCATGTTGATATTTTGCACAGTGTAGAAATTCATTCAAATACGAATAAATTTGCATACAGAGTTGATCGATAATTTTGGACCACAAACCCAAACCAACTAAATTTAAGACCATTACATAATTATTTTTCAATTTAAGTTTTCCTAGGTCAAGAAATAATTTACTGAATAAATTTTAGGGGTTAATTTGTAGATTTCTACGCTTCAAAATGTATTCCTTTGTAATTTTTTATTTCTTTGGTGACAAATTCAGAGGAGTTCACCAAAGTTCCGCAGGAATATTGTGAGTCCAAAATATCCCGTTGTTATTCACTGAACCTCTTCAAGAAAGAACCCAAACTCATCACCTCCGAGATCGGCCAAATCAACCCTATTTTTCTCTTGCCCTCCTACCAACAACCCTCCACCTCACCGATGACCACCATCAAAACCCAAACATTGCTGTTCTATAACAGCTACCAAAAGAACAGCCCCGAGCGCCTATTCTTTAGACAACAATAAACCACATCATACCACTGGAAAACGTCCTAACTCCCACCAGAAACAACCCCATTTTTCCAGCAACTATTACACCAAACCGCATTTCCTGTCAGCTTTTAATCGAAAGCAAATAGCCTCGAACATAACCAATATCTTCCACCTAGATACCCCCTGTTTCCCTCTCCTTTACCATACTAAAACCCCCACTCATTTTCATTTTTTTCCAGAAAACTAAAATAACAACTAGATAACCACCAAGCTCCGGCAATGAGCAACAACCACCACCTCTGCCTCCTTTCCCCTTTTCCTTTTACAATTTTTTATTTATTTCGTAGGGGAACAACTCCTTATCCTGCAAAGAAACAACAGGAAGCAGCTCCCAAACCCCAACCACCGCCAGCTCCAGCGAACCCCCAACGAAACAACCTCTAACATTGCCAGAAAAAATAACACTCTGGTAACCCTCACTTATTTTCACTATTTATTTATGTTTTTACACTCCTTGTTATTATTTTTTAAATTATTGGGTTATTTTTTTTAAAGGGTTTAGATTTTATTTTATATGTCTTAGTTTCATATTGTTATGATTCTTGTTTTTGTTTACAAATTATGCTTTATTTCTATGATTATTGTTTCCATTGTTTATAACTGTTATTTTGTTTTACTTTTAATCCAGCCATTTAGATTTTATCTTAGACTATGCTGTTTGTATTTATTTTATTATTTTGATCTCCACATTTCAATTACATATATTGCTCAAGGTTTTATTTTTTTATTGTATTTTTTTGGTAAATAATATCACTCATTTTGTTTAATTTTTTAGCAGTCATGAATTTTTAATAGTCCATTTTTTTTGTTTCATATGTTTGATGTTTTTATGTTTAATTGCTTTAATATGTGGCTTAATGTTTGGTTTTTGTTGTTTCCCTGGTGCATTTATGACGTCTATGGTTGTTTATAATAATTTCATCTTTCCTGCCACATAGTTTTACATAATTCTACGTTTGTATTCATGCATTGGTTTATTTTTATTAGTGTTGATGGTAAACTGATTTTTGTTATATGTTGGCTATTTTCTACTATTCATGTTTATCTAGCTTATTATTTTATTGTTTGTTTCATTTAACAGTCATTATTAATCTCATAGAAATTTTTATCTAAGTCATAGTTGGCCAATGAGAAAATTGCTTCGTCGGTTTTGGAGGGCTTCCCATTGTAAAAGATAGAATTTAAGTTTAAGTGTATATATTGAGTTAAAAAAATAGTCTGATGAAGAAATTACCGTCGATTTCCAAGGTCTTTCCATTGTAAAATATGGAAATTTAATTTAAGTTTATGTATTCCGTTCAAAAAACATTTCGATGAAGAAATTACCATCAATTTTCAAGGTCTCCCATACATAGAAGACATATTTTTATTTTAAGTTATTATTTATTTTATTATTCTTATTCATATTTATTTAGTACTAATGTTTTTAATAAGTGTCTTTACAAGTATAGGAAGATGCTTTTCGTTTGAATTATTTGAATAAAGTTAAAATCATATAGTTTATTTATTATTGTATCTATATATTTGATATTAGAAAAAATTTAGATTGTGTTTTATATTATTGTTTTATTTTATCACGTGAGTATATTGCATGCTGATCATATTTGTATATTGTTTATCTCCTCAATTTGAGAAAAATGAATTTATTCCACACCCATAGTTGTGGATTTCAAAGGATGCCTAATATCTTTCCTTAGAAATCACTTGAACTCCTTACCTATTATATAATTGCTTCATAGATCACCTTTAATTGGTTTCCTAAGTTTTCCTAAAATTAGGTGGTGAATCTGTTTAAATTCATTTATCTTAAAAAACTTTTAAAATTGACCTTATTGATGATTTTTTGATTAACGGCAACGTTTCTTCTTATATGAATGAATAGGGATGTAAATAAGTGTTATAGAGGGTAGATGCCACTATGCCGAGTCCAAAGCGATTGAAGGCTGTTAATTAAACATATAAGCTAATGATGATAGATAAGGGGTTTGTGTTAGTGCTTGAATTTATAATTCAGTTTTTTCATTATACAACTACAGTCGTGGTGATATATTTTTCCAAAGAAAAATTTTGCAAGGTGTGGAATGGTCACCTGTATCAAGTATTGAGTATTTGAAATGACTTACACTTTATTTTAGTTTGTAAGGTTTATCACTTTTGATCGTTAAGGTATTTGAGGATGGTTTTATTTCTAAAGTAGTTGGTTTAAAATAACAATGATCAGAGTATTTATCATTGTTTTTGGTATTAAGTGTGTTGGATTGTATCAAAGGATGTCAAATGTATGTTGAGTCAAGTGAATGGAAAAGTCTGGTATGCAGAGGAAAACCTTTTGTGTTATTCGATAAATTTTTATGTGATCATGTGTTTCGTTTTGTACATGATCTGAAGCCTTATGAAATAACTATGGTCACACGTGTTTTTATTTATTGGGTGGATCTCTAGTGGTGGATAAAGTGTATCGATACTACGATGTTCACTTGAATGCGTGTGATAATTGGTATTTATTGGTTATTTAGATGACTTATGTGGTGATGTCTTGGAGTTGTTAAAATATTTTAGAAGTTGTACATGAACCACCATTCTTGTGAGAGTTTATAGAAGAGCTAACACGCATAGATATGCTTGTGTGAGAATCTTGAATTTCATCTTGTCGTCAAGGCTATGTATCGTTATGTATGGTTGAATCTAAGGATCATTGAATCAAGTTATGTTGCTCTTAAGTGGTACTCAGCAATTACTAAATCTAGCATTTTGATAGTATCGTTGGATGGTTTGTATAGTTGGACAACTCTCAAGGAGTATCGTATTCTAAATATTAAAATTTGTGTAACTTAAGCTTATGAAAATTTATATTGTGAGATGGAGATGTTGATAAGAACTATGATTGTTTGGGTAACATGAGCCTGTGTTGGTGGGTGTAGGTTCACTTATTGTTGTGAAGAGTTTTGATTTTGTATGTTATAATGGTTATGTGAGAAAGTATTAGTCCTTATGATTCTGTAAAGATCCTTGATAAAATGTGGCAGACATGTGAACGATCAACTTTGGTGGTTGTTGGGATTCGTTTTTAACTCATTATTTAAGTTAGATAGAATAATATGTATCACTCGAGTTTTGAGATGACTTCATTGATGCATGATAAGAAAAAATGTGTAGCTATTAAATTTGTTGTCTTGAGGTTGGAAAAGTAAAACCCTTAGGAGGTTATGAGATTTGTAAGAATGGCATGCGAGACAAGTACCCCTAGTAACTAAAAATTTTAGATTCTACTCCATCTTTTTTTTTTACCCAAGTCATTCCTAATTGATAACTCAGGGACGAGTGATGGATAAATTGGTATATATGGCATCAATCTGATTCCATCATTATGGAAAGGTAATAAATAAAGAATTGGGACCAGAAACGCTTTCATAGTAACTTGGAATGACCTAAACTAGTCCAGATTTGGAATAAATAAGAGTCATTAAAATATTATAATGAATAAAATGTCTAATTATGAATTTTATTATATGAGTAGAAATATAAAACAATAATGAACTTGTACCAATTTACAAAATTGAATTTGGACGAGTAGAACTCTCGGAAATGATATTTTTGTGAAGGGCACATTCAGCCTCCAACAGGGCCGCTAGTGAGGGATTTTGGCCACTAGAACGGGATTTTTACCGCTGGAGTGCGATGAGTCTACTGGAGTGGGACAAACATGTTTTGAAGTCACTTATATACCCCTAGTCGATCCTATTTGTTAATTTTCTGACTTTTGGGACTAAGGAGGCGACCCCAAACGAGTTCTTAACAGTTTCTAACCATTTTTTGAAGCCAATGGTAAGGTTTTTACTAACTAAACCCATTTTTCTATCTTTAAAGCCTATTTTTTGGGTTATTATCGATGGGAAAGGGTTTTGATATTAGAATTATGGTGGAAAAAGCCCTAATATGGGTATTATGATCTTGGATTATTCTAATTATTGAGTTTGTTTTAATCCGAATAATTAGAGCTTTGGTTGTTGATACTTGCATATATTAATCATTGTAGACCTAGAAAAAGCGAAATAAATTCCGAAGGCGAAGATTCAAGTGCCTTAGGGGATTCAATGTAAGATTCTAGGTAGGGGATTCAATATAGGATTTGTAACGACCTATTTAGTCGTTTTGAGCAGCAGACTTCAATTCTGGAAAAACAGGCTGAGGCGACGGACCCCACGACGGACCATCATGCGCACGACAGACCATCGCAGGGTCTCGTTTCAAAACACTTAGAAAATCTGAAATTGGGTACTGAAAATCGACTCTCTGAACTTCGTAACGGAATGGCAGGATGGACCGTCACAGGCGTGACGGACCGTCACAGATTATTCAGTGGAAATTGAGTCTCTGACCCTTGCGACGACCTGCAGGACGGACCGTCGCAAGCGCGATGGCCCGTCACAGCTTGCGCAATCCCAGTCTGGGTCGGATTTCTTGATACATTTTAAGGGACGTTTTTGACTATTCTTGCCTTAATTATAAAGTTAGTGGGTTAATGTTAATAAGTCTAATTACTTGGGGGTTAAAAGAGGTAACCTTAAGTTAATTCGTGGGTTATTATTGCCATCTTTTATTCTTAATTATATACTAATTAGGGTAAAAGAAAGAGGGTTTGAATAAGAAAACAGAAAGAACAAGAAGGGAGAGGGAGAACCGATCGAGAGAAGAGGAAAGCGCCAAGCTTTGAGGATTAGCTTGTTGATCACAATTCTTAGGTGGAGGTAGGTTATGGGTTTCATGCTTTCACAGTAAACTCTTAATAGAGAATGATATGTATTGGTAGTATTGTAAAACCCTGCTATGTGCTTAATTGTATGCATGCATGAACGTGATTATATAATTGTGATTATATTAAGCATAATGAAGCTATTGAATCCCAAATCTTGATAAAAACCTAATCTCTTGTTAATGATGATGCCTTGATATAAAAGAAGGCTTGATGAACTAAAGTAATGAGATTGATGATGCCTTGGTGAGAAAGAAGGCTTGATGAATTGATGGAAGGAGATTAGGGGATCGGGTGTCACGAACCGACACGTAGAATTAGGGGATCGGGTGTCACGAACCGACACGTAGAATTAGGGGATCGGGTGTCACGAACCGAAATGTAGTATTAGGGGATCGGGTGCCACGAATCGACACGTAGTATTAGGGGATCGGGTGTCACGAACCGACACGTAGTATTAGGGGATCGGGTGTCACGAACCGACACGTAGATTTAGGGGATTGGGTGTCACGAACCGACACATAGATTTAGGGGATCGGGTGTCACGAACTGACACATAGATTTAGGGGATCGGAGTGTCACGTACCGACATAAGAGGATTAATGAATATTGAGGGAGCGGAGTGTCACGTACCGACACAAGAGAAATAAAGATAATGAATCTTGAAAGATGTTAATATACTCAATCTAATGAACATGATTCCCAAATGAGTATGGTATCCAGGCTTGAGTCCTCATGTGTGAACTTGACGGTAATTGTTAATGATATTGTATTTGTTGTTGCTACATGTTGAGTATCATAGTTGATTTTATGATATTACTCGGTATATATTGATTTCTATTTTGAGTTGGCCGATGATATCTACTCAGTACCCGTGTTTTGTACTGACCCCTACTTTTATGTTCTCTTCTTGTTTATTTGTGGAGTGCAGCAAACGTGCCATCGTCTTCAACTCAACAGTAATTCAAGCCAGTCTTACTACATCGGAAATTCAGGGTGAGCTAATGCTTCTAGCTTGGACTGGATCTTCTTCTTCAAGTCTTGATGCCTTGAACTTCCGGCATGGACTAGCTTCTTATGTATTTTTAGCTTCTTAGAATACTCTTAGTTTAGTAATTTGATTATAGATGTTCTTGTGATGATGACTTCCAGATTTTGGGAATAATAATAGTTATTGATTTTATGAATGAGTTTAAGTCTTCCGCATTACTTTATGTTGATATTACCTTGAAATGTTAAGGTTTAGATTGGTTGGTTCGCTCACATAGGAGGGTAAGTGTGGGTGCCAGTCGCGGCCCGGATTTGGGTCGTGACAAACTTGGTATCAGAGCATTAGGTTCGTTGGTCTCATCACACAAGAACAGGTCTAGTAGAGTCTTAAGGAACGGTAGGGGGACGCCTTTACTTTTCCTTGAGAGGCTATAAGACTTTAGGAAAATTTCACTCTTTCATTCTTTCTTTCGTGCTACTACTTGAGTCCAATTGGTATCTAGGCGATATGAATTGGTATCTGACCATCTTCACTCTCTTTCGCAGATGGTTAGAACTAGAGCAACGACTACGCCAGCATCAACATCAGCACCGGCGGGACAGGGTGCGACTGAGCCAGTCACTGGGGCTGTAGCTCGAGGAAGAGCAGCGGCAAGAGGCCTTGGTAGAGGTCGAGGGAGGACGTTCTCTAGGGGAAGAGGACGAACACCTAGTCCATCTGATACTAGGGCAGTGACTCCTCCACCGACTGAGGAGGTAATAAGAGAAGGGAGGATGGGGAAAATGAACAAGTGCAGAATGAGGAAATGCCACCCCACCCTACCCCAGAGATGATCAATCAGGTTCTGGCTTATCTTAGCGGGTTATCTGATAAGGGCCAGACACCCCCAGTGTTTTCTGCACCAGCACCTCAGGCTCCAGAAGTACAACATGCAGCCACTATGGCTCCTCGTATGGAGGCCTCATTGGACATAGGCACATTTCCACGTCTGACTACTGGGCCTATAATGACAAATGATCAGCATAAACTTTTCTGTAAGTTCTTGAAATTGAAACCTCCGATCTTGAAGGGTGCTGAATCGGAGGATGCTTATGATTTCTGGTTGACTGTCACGAGCTACTACACAAGATGGGTATAGTAGAACGGTTTGGTGTGGAGTTTGTGACTTATCAGTTTCAAGGGAACTCCAAAATGTGGTGGCGGTCACATATTGAGTGTCAACCAACAGAGGCACCACCTATTACTTGGGCCTCATTCTCTAGCTTGTTTATGGAGAAGTATATCCCCCGATCCTTGAGGGATAGAAAAAGGGATGAGTTCTTGATCCTAGAGCAAGGTAGGATGTCGGTCAATGCATATGAGGATAAGTTTCGTGCATTATCCCGGTATGCCACCCAACTGTGTTTTAGTCCACAAGAGCGAATTCGCCGGTTTTTGAAGGGGTTGAGGTCAGAATTGCAGATTTCGGCCTTACAGATAGCGGCAACGGCAAAATCCTTCCAAGAGGTGGTAGACTTTGTGATAGAAGTGGAAGGAGTGAAGCCAGACGACTTCACTACGACGTCGACATCAAAAAGGTTTCAAAAGAGAGGTGAGTTTAATGGTACTTACTCTAGAGGACAGGGTTCCGGTTACTCAGTTCGACCAATTCAGTCTTCGCTAAAGACTGTAGTTGGGGGTCCACCTCATACTGGTCAACACTTCTCTGAGAGGCCTATGCTTGACTCTAGAGAGTGTTATGGATGTGGGGAGACTGGACATATTAGGAGGAATTGTCCCAAACAGAGTTATAGACCCCCAATGGCTAGAGGTAGAGGTGGTCATGGTAGAGGCCGTTATTCTGGAGGACGTGGTGGTCACCAAAACGGCCGAGGTGATGGGCAAACTGGAGCCACTACATCACAACATGGTAGGGGCAACGGACAGACGAACGATAGGGCCCATTGTTACGCTTTCCCTGGGCGGTCTGAAGCGGAGGCATCTGATGCTGTCATCACAGGTAATCTTTTGGTTTGTGATTGCATGGCTTCTGTATTGTTTGATCCTGGATCCACATTTTCTTATGTATCTTCCTCATTTGCTAATGGTCTAACTTTACATTGTGAATTACTTGATATGCCTATTCGTGTTTCTACTCCGGTGGGTGAGTCTATGGTAGTTGAAAAGGTGTATAGGTCTTGTTTGGTGAACTTTGTGGGGAGCAACACTTATGCAGATTTGGTTATCTTAGAAATGGATGATTTTGATGTAATTCTGGGTATGACTTGGCTTTCTCCGCAATTTGCAATTTTGGATTGTAATGCTAAAACGGTGACGTTAGCCAAGCCTGGGACAGATCCGTTAGTTTGAGAGGGTGACTACACTTCCAATCCAGTGCGTATCATCTCCTTTCTTCGTGCTAAGAAAATGGTTAGTAAAGGGTGTTTAGCTTTCTTGGCACATCTCAAGGATGACACTACCCAAGTACCTTCGATTGAGTCGGTTTCGGTGGTCCGTGAGTTTTTGGATGTGTTCCCTGCAGATCTTCCTGGTATGCCACCAGATAGGGATATTGATTTCTATATTGACCTTGAACCGGGTACTCGCCCCATTTCGATACCCCCTTATAGAATGGCTCCAACGGAGTTAAGAGAGTTAAAAGCCCAACTTCAAGAGTTGTTAAACAAAGGCTTTATTAGACCAAGTGCATCTCCTTGGGGTGCTCCGGTTTTGTTTGTAAAGAAGAAGGATGGGCATTACGAATTTGTAGTGATGTCTTTTGGTCTTACGAATGCCCCTGCTGCGTTCATGAGCTTGATGAACGGGATTTTTAAGCCATATTTGGACCTCTTCGTGATCGTATTTATTGATGATATATTGGTATACTTAAAGAGCAAGAAGGAACATGAAGAGCATTTGAGAATGGTATTGGTAATGTTGAGGGAGAAAAAGCTTTATGCCAAGTTCTCTAACTGTGAGTTTTGGCTATATGCAGTGTCCTTCTTGGGGCACGTGGTTTCTAAAGAAGGAGTGATGGTGGATCCTTCTAAGATTGAGACAGTGAAGAATTGGGTAAGACCTACTAATGTGTCAGAAATAAGGAGCTTTGTTGGGTTAGCTAGCTACTACCGCCGATTCGTCAAGGGATTCTCTTCTATTGCTTCCCAACTAACAAACTTGACTAAGCAAAATGTTCCATTTGTATGGTCAGATGAGTGTGAGGAAAGATTTCAGAAGCTCAAGACTTTGTTGACTACCGCACCTATCCTTACCTTGCCAGTAGAGGGTAAGAACTTCATTGTTTATTGTGATGCATCCTATTCTGGTTTGGGTGCAGTACTAATGCAAGAGAAGAGTGTGATTGCTTATGCTTCAAGGCAATTAAAGGTGCATGAACGTAACTATCCGACCCACGATTTGGAATTGGCTGCGGTGGTGTTTGCATTAAAGCAATGGAGACACTATTTATATGGGGTTAAGTGTGAGGTCTACACAGATCATCGTAGCCTTCAGTATGTCTTTACTCAGAAAGATTTGAACTTGAGGCAGAGGAGATGGATGGAACTACTGAAGGACTACGACATCACTATTTTGTATCATCCGGGGAAGGCGAATGTTGTAGCGGATGCTCTAAGTAGAAAGGCGGGAAGCATGGGAAGTCTAGCTCACTTGCAAGCTTCTAGACGCCCACTGGCTAGAGAGGTTCAGACTCTAGCTAATGACTTGATGAGATTAGAAGTAAACGAGAAGGGAGGATTGTTGGCTTCTGTGGAGGCAAGATCTTCCTTTCTTGACAAGATTAAGGGAAGACAGTCTGATGATGAGAAACTGCGCAGAATTCAAGATAAGGTATTGCGAGGAGAGGCTAAGGAAGCACAAATTGATGAGGAATGTGTTTTGAGGATCAAGGGAAGGGTATGCGTACCCCGCTTCGATGATTTGATCAACACTATTCTGACAGAGGCTCATAGTTCAAGGTATACTATACATCTGGGTGCAACCAAGATGTATCGTGACCTAAAGCAACACTTTTGGTGGAGTAGAATGAAGCGTGATATTGTTGACTTTATTGCCAAGTGTCCAAACTGTCAACAAGTAAAGTATGAACACCAGAGGCCCGGAGGAACACTTCAGAGAATGCCCATTCCTGAATGGAAGTGGGAGAGAATTGCAATGGACTTTGTGGTTGGTCTTCCCAAGACATTGGGAAAGTTTGATTCTATTTGGGTAATTGTTGATAGGTTAACTAAGTCTGCTCACTTCATTCCGGTCAAGGTGACTTACAATGCAGAGAAGTTAGCCAAACTTTACATCTCGGAAGTGGTGCGATTGCATGGGGTTCCACTATTCATCATATCAGATAGAGGTACGCAGTTTACTTCTAAGTTTTGGAAAACATTGCATGCGGAATTGGGTACTAGGTTGGACCTTAGTGCTGCGTTCCATCCTCAGACCGATGGTCAGTCTCAGAGAAGGATTCAAGTGTTGGAAGATATGCTTCGTGCATGTGTGATAGAGTTTGGTGGCCATGGGATAGCTTCCTACCCTTAGCGGAGTTCTCATACAATAATAGCTATCACTCAAGCATTGATATGGCTCCATTTGAAGCATTGTATGGTTGGAGATGTAGGCCTCCCATTGGTTGGTTTGATGCGTTCGAGGTTAGACCTTGGGGTACTGATCTTTTGAGAGATTCGATGGAGAAGGTGAAATCTATTCAAGAAAAGCTTCTAGCGGCGCAAAGCAGACAAAAAGAATATGCAGATCGAAAGGTTAGAGACTTAGAGTTCATGGAGGGTGAACAAGTCTTGTTGAAAGTTTCACCAATGAAAGGGGTGATGCGGTTTGGTAAAAGGGGTAAACTAAGTCCAAGGTACATTGGACCATTTGAAATACTTAAGCGAGTAGGGGAGGTGGCTTATGAGTTAGCCTTGCCTCCAGGGCAGTCCGGAGTACATCCGGTATTCCATGTGTCGATGTTGAAAAGATACCATGGGGATTGAAACTACATTATCTGTTGGGATTCAGTTTTGCTTGATGAGAACTTGTCTTATGAGGAGGAGCCTATTGCTATTCTAGATAGAGAAGTTCGCAAGTTGAGGTCAAGAGAGATTGCATCCATCAAGGTGCAATGGAAGAATCGACCGGTTGAAGAAGCCACTTGGGAGAGGGAGGTAGATATGCAAGAAAGATACCCACATCTGTTTACAGATTCAGGTACTCCTTTTCTCCCTTGTTTTCCTTCTTGTGATCGTTCGGGGACGAACGATGGGTAAATTGGTATCTATTGTAACGACCTATTTAGTCGTTTTGAGCAGCAGACTTCAATTCTGGAAAAACAGGCTGAGGCGACGGACCCCACGACAGACCGTCATGGGCACGACGGACCGTCGCAGGGTCTTATTTCAAAACACTTAGAAAATCTGAAATTGGATACTGAAAATCGACTCTCTGAACTTCGTAACGGAATGGCAGGACGGACCGTCAAAGGCGTGACGGGTCGTCACAGATTATTCAGTGGAAATTGAGTCGCTGACCCTTGCGACGACCTGCAGGACGGACCTTCGCAGGCGCGACGGCCTGTCACAGCTTGCGCAATCCCAGTCTGGGTCGGATTTCTTGATATGTTTTAAGGGACGTTTTTGACTATTCTTTCCTTAATTATAAAGTTAGTGGGTTAATGTTAATAAGTCTAATTACTTGGGGGTTAAAAGAGGTAACCTTAAGTTAGTTCGTGGGTTATTATTGCCATCTTTTATTCTTAATTATATACTAATTAGGGTAAAAGAAAGAGGGTTTGAATAAGAAAACAGAAAGAACAAGAAGGGAGAGGGAGAACCGATCGAGAGAAGAGGAAAGTGCCAAGCTTTGAGGATTAGCTTGTTGATCGCAATTCTTCGGTGGAGGTAGGTTATGGGTTTCATGCTTTCATAGTAAACTCTTAATAGAGAATGATATGTATTGGTAGTATTGTAAAACCCTGCTATGTGCTTAATTGTATGCATGCATGAACGTGATTATATAATTGTGATTATATTAAGCATGATGAAGCTATTGAATCCCAAATCTTGATAAAAACCTAATCTCTTGTTAATAATGATGCCTTGATATAAAAGAAGGCTTGATGAACTAAAGTAATGAGATTGATGATGCCTTGGTGAGAAAGAAGGCTTTGATGAATTGATGGAAGGAGATTAGGGGATCGGGTGTCACGAACCGACATGTAGAATTAGGGAATCGGGTGTCACGAACCGACGCGTAGAATTAGGGGATCGGGTGTCACGAACCGACACGTAGTATTAGGGGATCGGGTGCCACGAACCGACACGTAGTATTAGGGGATCGGGTGTCACGAACCGACATGTAGTATTAGGGGATCGGGTGTCACGAACCGACACGTAGATTTAGGGGATTGGGTGTCACGAACTGACACATAGATTTAGGGGATCGGGTGTCACGAACTGACACATAGATTTAGGGGATCGGAGTGTCACGTACCGACACAAGAGGATTAATGAATATTGAGGGAGCAGAGTGTCACGTACCGACACAAGAGGATTAATGAATATTGAGGGAGCAGAGTGTCACGTACCGACACAAGAGAAATAAAGATAATGAATCTTGAAAGATGTTAATATACTCAATCTAATGAACATGATTCCCAAATGAGTATGGTATCGAGGCTTGAGTCCTCATGTGTGAACTTGACGGTAATTGTTAATGATATAGTATTTGTTGTTGCTACATGTTGAGTATCATAGTTGATTTTATGATATTACTCGGTATATATTGATTTCTATTTTGAGTTGGCCGATGATATCTACTCAGTACCCGTGTTTTGTACTGACCCCTACTTTTATGTTCTCTTCTTGTTTATTTATGGAGTGCAGCAAACGTGCCATCGTCTTCAACTGAACAGTAATTCAAGCAAGTCTTACTACATCGGAAATTCAGGGTGAGCTAATGCTTCTAGCTTGGACTGGATCTTCTTCTTCAAGTCTTGATGCCTTGAACTTCCGGCATGGACTAGCTTTTTATGTATTTTTAGCTTCTTAGAATACTCTTAGTTTAGTAATTTGATTATAGATGTTCTTGTGATGATGACTTCCAGATTTTGGGAATAATAATAGTTATTGATTTTATGAATGAGTTTAAGTCTTCCGCATTACTTTATGCTGATATTACCTTGAAATGTTAAGGTTTAGATTGGTTGGTTCGCTCACATAGGAGGGTAAGTGTGGGTGCCAGTCGCGGCCCGGATTTAGGTCGTGACAAGATTCTAGGTAGGTGATTGTTGTGATTTCTTGTTGGTGTGGTATATGTTTGTTATTGCTTCGTTAAAATGCATGTATGTATGAGAATGTTACATTATTTATTACACACTACGTACTGAGTATAAACGAATAATTGTTATGCATGAATTACCTATTGTTGTATGATCCTGATGATGTGATTGTGTATGTGATTGTTATGTGTGATTGGGATCACATTGCCACGTTCCGGCATACTAAATGAGATTGTTTGCCACATTTTGTCATAAAACATAGATCAAATTTCCACTTTATGCTAACTGGGATCGATCGCCACATTCTGGCAAAAAAATTTGACCGAATCGCCACTATCTAGCATGCTCTGGCATAAAAATTGGACCCAATTGCCACATTCTAGCATGCTAATTTTTTGACTTTGGGTTCAGTGAGAGGACCAACTACTAGTGATAATTTTACTCATTTGAACAGACAATGACTTATGACTTTTCAAAGAGTTCTACTTTGTGTAAATGATAGAATAAGATTTCACTCATGCATTGCATGAGTAGACTTTAAGAGTTGTGGTTTAATTTTCTTATGCTATGAACATTGTGTAAGTCAAAGTTGTTGTTATTCGGCATGTTACGTGGTTATAATGTTCTAATTACTTTTTTATGTTACACTAGTGGGATAGTCGTGTGATCTTATCAATACACAGTGATTTTCTACTGATTCAAAACTTGGTCATATTTTTTTTTGAGTATAGGGTATCTTCACGTGAGTGTTGATAGAACTTGCTTAGGAGATGAGTGATCGATTCAAATTCAAGGGTGAACTAGTTCATCATGGATGCCTTGACTTCTCTTTGGTTAAGTCTATTCTTTTGGACAGAGACTATTTGTTAAGTTGTTGTTAGTTTCGGGGTTGTATCCCTTGTTCTTAGAATTATCTTTGTTTGAGTTTTCCTTCATTTTCTTTTAGGTTCTAGGCATATTTTTTCACATTATTTTAGTTTATTGTAACTTGCTTCTATAACTTAAATACCTTGATTCTAGGCTAATTGCTTTAGTGGATAGTTGTACTAGTTCTCCCACTAGAGGAGTAGGGTGGGTGCCAATCACGACGGTTTGCGTCGTGACAATTTATGTAACCCACTTGAATTAAATTCATATTATTTACAAAATATATTCAATAATAATAAAATAATAATAAAACTATAGAGTGAAAATAGGTTGAGATAGTAAATAGAGTATGTAAGTAAATTTAGGGCTGTCAATGAATTTTTTTAAAAAAATCATTTGGCTGAGCAATTAAATTTTAAAGAATCAATTTTATGTTTCTTCTTATAAAACTAAAAATCAAAGACTTATATAAATATATAACGATGCTCAAACAACTAGTTAATACTTAAATTTTAGAAAATAAATCAAAAAGATACAAGAGTATAGCACATATATTTTATATCAAGTTTAAATCATTACTTTGTATAGGATTAAGGACGATGAAAGTGGATATAAGTCAATATATATAATACACGTTTAAATCTCAAATCCAAATTAAATCTTATTATGCTACCCCTGTATTGAAACTCGATCAATTAGTTCGTATAACATATTAAATAACTAGCTAGTTTGTTGTCTTTGTTTCAAGTAATAAATATAATAGATAGTTTGAATATTTCTTTATATTCATTATTTAGATAAAGCATTAAAATGGATTTTTGATATAAAGATAGTAAATATAGTAATTTTCATCTTTCTATTGACGTCAAATCCTAATGTGGTACTAAAACAAGGCTAAATTGCTGGGGTTAAAATCATAATTAGCTCTGATTAAAATTCTATTATATTTTCTATTTAAAATTGATGTGTGATTATACTGTCACAACTAGCAAGATATATTTTCAAATTAAAAATATTTCAAGTTTTTTATATAGTCATGATAAAATGGTGACGATAGTATTAAGTAGTAAACGCACACACGTGACAATTTAGGCATAAAACTCAAAAAATCAGAACACTTTAAATTAAGTGTAATTTTGACCGGTAATTTTTCATATTATCTTTATTCAACAATAAATTAATAAAGTTCGTGATCGATAACAATTTTCGAATGATTGGAGCAAAAAATAAAATGTGATAGTATCTATATTGGTGATTTTCATGTATTTGACCGAAGAAATTTGAATTTTTAATAATTTTCTACATTGAATAAGGATAATTTAGAGTTTCCCCACTTTAACCATGTAAAGCTAAAATATTTGTGACTTACAATATCAAGACCCCAACCCCTTATAAATTCCTAGAGGCTCAAAATTAATATCTATCTTCTTAAAAAAAGATTATAATGAATTGTTATTACAGGAAGTTAGACCGTAAAAACTAATTTTTTTTGTTTATTGTCCAGTGACTAATTCACTATGAAAATGGCATTATCTTAAAATGATAATGGTGATGGGAAGAGCAAAATTTCAACTGAGTTTGAGAAATCGAGACATCATTTGAGGGACATTGATGCTCCGATACATGAGGATAGATTAAAAAGGTAGGGCCAGAATGTTAGTTGTATTTATACGCGAGATTCTTTATTGAAGAGAGAAGATGAACTTGAAACTGAACTTGAGACTAAGTATAACATCTTTTATCATATGTATTTTTGATTAATAATTTATGTTCTTCCTAATAGGAATATTACTAGAATTTACATGTTGTTGGTTGATTGTTCTCGAGAAAATAAGATCTTAATATATGCAAGAGGATAAATTTTATCATCCCGAAATGTGAAATCCTTTACCTTAATGTTGTGTTTGTGTTAATACATATCTACAATTTCATTTTCTTTAATAATTGTCTTCTAATAATAAACCTAACATTTGTGTACAAACTACCGCATTGACATGGTGCCACGTTCACCAAAATTTTATTTTTAGGGTAATTAGGGGTTAATTTTACAGTAATTAAGTAATTGTTTTCTTAATATTTCACGTGGTTCAACCCATAAATATTTTGGTTATATGGATTCATGATGATTTCTTTGTCAAACTTTCAAGGAACTTTCCGCAGGGAGTCGGGGAGTAATACATACAGTTGCATAGAATTGGACATTTAGGTGCCAATTTATAAAAATACACGATTACATGATTTTTATAAAAAACATTAAACTAGAAAAATTGGCAGCGCAAGTCTAAGACATCAATAAATTGAATAAACGACACTCGCGAACTATGTCTATCTATCTATGTAACCTCTAAATTCTATGAGGGATGTTTGGAAGAAACCCTCTATCATCTTAAAAAAACTTAATAAATAAAGGGGTCCTCCGGAAGCAAGGATCCTCACTAAATTACTCCGCAACTCGACTAGATCAACAAAGAGTTGGGGCTGACCCTGTCTCAGCTAAAACTAACTCATTTCACTATAAAGGAGTGATAAAGATGCTATATAAAAAAGAAATTCTAAAACAATATGATTTACGTGATGATATAACGCCTAGCCTACGCTGCCAGAATTGTCTTACATTTTTGTTGGGGTATAGAACCTACTGTTAAGAAGATTCATTAGTCTATGTTAAAAAGCATTAATCAATCATATAAAAATTATTACCCTTTCTATCCATGTTTGCTACATGGATTATGGGGGTTGTGAGTTTTATGAACTCTCCCCCATGTTGGTGCTCAAAACCATTCCTAAAATTTACTAGCTGATACGTTTTGAAAAACATAAAAGAAATTGCACTCAAAACTGCTCATGAAAACTCTTTAGTGATAATTGTTTCCTCTAATATTAAATATAAAAATATTTGCTCTGGAATACTTGGTTCTCATATATCATTTTAAAGAAAATGAACTCAACTTTACCCTTCCTCAAACTCGAATGCTCAATTCTCAATACACATTTAAATGATTTGAGAAAGACTTTTTAACTTACTCGAATAACTCTTAAGACATGACTCATAACTCTACCTTAATTTGAATTATGAATTTAAGATTATGATTAGTGATCGGAAAGATATCGTGGTGATTAAATGAGTTTTAATAGTTAATAATGAGAAAACGTTCAAAAATACTGCCTGGGCTCTAGTTCGCGATGAAGAGATAAATTATAATATTTGGTCACGAAATAATTTTTGAAAAAGTGGATTCCTCTCTTAGTTTGCGACGCGGAGGGGGAAATTTCACACGGGGAATAGGTCCCTTATGTGACACGGACCTAGTACCTTATTTTTTACTCGATATTTCCTTATTAATTTTTCAACACTGATTCACGTAGAATTGAATGGTTTCTTTCACAATCACTTAGATTCGACTACTCAGCTTATGCACATTATAATTTACTCCAAAAGAACTTCACATCATTAACTTTTAAATCAAGAATTGATCAAACCTATCTTAATTTAAAAACTGAAACAACACTTTCACGAAACAAATCAAGAACACAAATTGTTAAATTTAAAGAACAAAAATTCTCCAAAATAACATGATTGACATGTGGGTGAAAGAACTAACACTATCATAAAGTCACATACCTCTAGGAATCAAACCCTCAGCGAAATGACCTTTGATTTTGCAAGAAACTTCATGAACGCTTTGGCTTTTCTTTTCTTTTCTCTTCTTGAATTATTTTCTAAACCCCTAGCGTAAAGTAATATCATTGTAACTGAAACAAGTCAAGTTAGACCCGTAATTAATTATTAAAAATTATTAAATCTTATAGGGTATGAAAAAATCAAAGAACCACTCTTAAATTCTAGCACCTTTCGTTAAACAGATAGTCTGACTTCAAATAGTCATATTTCCCTCATACAAGCTCAAAAATTACCATATCACCTAAATCACCCTGTACTGAAAGTTATGGTTGTTAGTAATTGATCCAAAGCACATACCTAGCATAACTTGCCGAAATTTCCAATTTTTCCCTTTTTCAAAACTGTTCTTTTGTAATTTTCATTCTTTCAAATAACGAGTGTTAGAATATCTCTGCATTGGAAATATTCATCCTCGAATGAGATTATTCTCAGTAGACTAAAGTTGGTAACATCTAACTCCCATCTCAAATACTCAATATGCAAAGTAACACAACATTTCAACTTAATATAAATTCCATGAAAATTATTAGTACTTTAATTTGGAATTTCTCGAATCAAAGAGATGTGGTATCCCTTTTTCATAACCTCCTCAGCTTCCAAAGTAACTTCATGAACAAAGTGATTCCTCCATAAGACATTCACTGATGTTACTTCCTTCATTTTCAAGTGGAGAACCGGGTGATCTAGAATATGAACATGAATCCTCTCATAAGATAAATTATTGTAAATACCATTACCTTTAGTAGTTATTATAAGTTAATGATCACCCATACACTTCTTCAACATAGAAATATGAAATATTGAATGGACCGCTTCTAACTCTTGTGGTTTCTCAAACTCATAAGCCACGTTACCTATCCTCTTGGATATTCTGTAAGAAACCAATATCTCGGGGTCTAAGTTTCTCCTTATTGAAACATTTCATAATGTCCCACTTGGGCGAAACCTTCAAATATACCTAATAATTTACTTCAACGTCCAAGTCTGTGCTTCTAACATTTGTATAGAATTTCGGATGACTTTGCGTTGTTTTCTCCATAGCTTGATAAATCAAGGCTGGTTATATCAACCTAATTTCACCAACCTCAAACCATCCAATAGGATATCTACATCTTCTCCCATAAATAGCCTCATTAGAAACCATCTTTATGCTAGAAAGATACTATTGTTGCAAGCAAACTTTATGAGACGTAAGTAATCATCTCGATCACCGTTGAAATCGAACACAAAAGCCCTCAATATATCCAGTAAATTCTTAAGTGGGTGCTATTCTTTACCATCTATATGAGGATTAAAATAAGTACTAACATTCCTTCGAACCCAAACCCTTCTGGTAAAACTTCCAATTTTGCATGGTAAATTATACACCTCTATCTGAAATAATGGACACCGCAATTCCATTAAGTCGCACTACCTATTTAATATACAACATAGCATAATCTTCGGCTGAAATATGTAGTCTTTATCGACAAGAAATGGACTGATTTAGTTATTCGATCTACAATAACCCAAATCGAATCATGTTGCGTACAAGACCATGGTAAACCTAAAATGAAATCAATATTGACCATCTGCCACTTCCATTCTAGATGATCTATATTCTGAGCAATTACTTTAAAAAATAGAAAACCCAGCAACAAATAGATTGATCGTTCTTATCATATAAGCAACCATCTATGGGGTATGACGCGAAAGTTGGGTGAACTTAATGCTATATTCATGCACACTCATTTATTTTTGCTTAAGGGTGATTAATTATCTTACCTTTGCCTCTCTTAGATCATGAGAAATAAATGCCCCATGGAGTCACTCTCGAACACAACTCAACGCACAATCGGTGCACCATTAGCTCTACCCTTCTTCCTTTGGTCAATCTAGATTCTAGAAACACCTTTCAGTTGTTATGAAACTTGGTCCACTTGCTCAGCATCAACAACATGAATAACCTCAAAAAAATTGTACAAGTATTCCACGCTGTTTTCCTAATCCTTTGTGCCACTTGAACCAATGAAGCTTGGGGGATTCATGATTAAAAACTCAGTGATCCTGGAAGTATCGCCACTTCTTGTCAATCCTTTCTTTGATGTCCAGCTTGGTTGGTCACCAATTAACTCAACATTCAGATAGATTCTTGGAATTCAGCATTCATGAACTCCCTTTGGGGTTTTTCTTCTAATTCATTGAAAACCCTTTAATGCTCAACATTCCACCTAGAAGGATGACCTCAAAGAGCTCTTTGGGGGCATAATCTGAAAGATACACACAAGCACGAATTAGAAAACATCTTTTATAGAGATGAAATCTATCGCATAAATGGAGTATGAAAGAAGTAAGATAGTTCCTAAATGTTGTAGCCTACTTATTATAGATGTGGCATGCTTCAATCCGTTAATTAGAATTCTACAGACACATCTTCATATATACCCTTTGATTCTTGAACTTAGTGCTCTAATACCAAGTTTGTCATGCTCCGAGCCTGCACTGTGGGTACGTGCGACACTTGAGAACCAATGTTGGTCCCAAATAAACCCTTGGTCTTGCTTAACTCTTAGCAGAAAGACTTTACTTAACATAAAATCTACTGAAACGTATCTTAATTGAATTGACTTCATTGATAAACTCTAAATGTTTTAGAAATAAGCATTAGACTAACAAAAATGACAAAGCAAGTTTGAGACATCCATAAATTAAATGGAAAAGACTCATGAACAATATCTATATATCTATGAAGACCCTCAATACTATGAGGGTTGTTGGCACAAGACCCTTTATAATCTTAACAAAACAAAATAGGCGGTCCTCCGAAAGTACGAAAGTTCACCAAATAACTCTAGAAATTCACTAGATCAATGAAGCGATGTATGCTAATCCTTGTTACTAGTATCTACATCATAAAAATGCAGGCCAAATGACTTAGTACATGAAATGTACGAGCATCGATGGGGAAATCTAAAACAAAACAAAAGACTGAACTAGAATTAAAGAAACAACTTACCTCGTCTCAACTAAACTAAACTAGTTCCAATATAAAGTAGTGATAAAGAGGCAATATACAAAAAATAATTATAAAAAAGTAAACAAAAACTCAATGCATTTAAAAATAGGATGCAACTTAGTTTGTATATATAAATATACAAAATAAGTCTATGGGAGATTCTCTAACCGACAACCATCACTATGATCTATGTGATGATAAAATGTCTAGCCCATGTTTCCGTAGTTGTCCTATACTTTTCTAGGGTATCTGTCCAACTTCTAAGTGGATTCACTAGTCTATCCTAACATGTATTGAGAAATCATCTAAAATGTATTACCCTTTATACCCATGTTTGCTACATGGTTAGAAGGGTCATAAGTTGTATGAACTTTAACCCATATCGGTACTTAATACTGCTACCAAAATAATACAAGCTCATATATTATTAATAGCATAACTCCTTCTCTGATTTGAGATTATTACTCAATAACCATTCTCTTAAAAGCAACAATACTCATAACTACTCATGAAAAGTTTTGGAAATTCGTGTTTTTTCTCATCTTAAATGTAAAACTATTTGCTCTTGGGAATAATTAGTTCTAGTATATCATTTTATTGAAAATGAAATTAATTTTACGTTTTCTCAAATAAGAATCTTCAAGTCATAAAAAAGTTTAAAGGATTTGTAAAAGACTATGTAAAGTGACTTGAAGAACTCTCAAAACTTGACTATTAAATCTACCTTGAATTTGAATGATGAATTGAAGGTTATCATTTGTGATAGGAAGTATATGGTTATAACTAAATGAGTTTTATATAGTCAATAATGAGAAATAGTTTAAAAGTACTGACTAGGATCAAGTTTGTGACACAAAAATGAATTGTTACATTTTGTGTTGAAGTAATTTTTTAAACAGGGAATCCATGTTCTCTCCGGATGCGGAGAGGGAAATTTTACTCAAGGGGAACAAGGGCATTATGTGGAGAGGGAAATTTCATTATAAGGAACTGGTTTGTGTTGTGGATGTGATCTCTTATTTACTGCCTGATCTTTTACTACTTATTATTCGACTCTAATTGGCCTAGAATCGAATGGTTCCTTCCCAATCACATAGATTAGAATACTCAACTTATGTTCACAATAATATACTCCAATCCACCATAAATTCACTAAATTTTATCTTAAAAATTCATCAAACAAGTCAAAATTTAAGAACAGATAAAAAAGTTGAAGAAAATAAATCAAGAACTCAACATCTTAAACGTCAAGAACGAAGCGTTCTAATGTAACAAGATTGACGTGTGGTTGAAAAAGCTCAACACCATAACAAACTCAATTTTCACGACCAAGGGTACCTTGTAGATGTACAAGGCACATACAACCCTGAAAGTCTCCATATAAGCCACTTAGCATATCACAACATAAACGTAGAAAAATAAAGAGCAAAAAAAACATTTCAAGTCTTAAAATATTTTCATAAATGAAAGCAGGAGTCTAAGCTTCGCTAAATGTGGCCATTTGTTACAATACTAGAATTGGATAGAGCCTAGCCCCTAAACTCTAAATTCTAAAAATATGTAAACCCTATACCTAAAAACATTAAAAAATTAAACCCATAAACCATAAACCCTAAAAAACACTTAACCCACAAAAAACCCCCAAAATCCCTTAAACTAAAAAGCTCTAAGGTCTAAACCCTATAAAGCAATAAATCGTATATACTAAACCCCAAAAAAACCATAAGCTATAAACCCTTAACCCATAAAACCAAAATAATCTTAACCAAAAAAAATCCAAAGCCCTAAACCCTGTAAACCTACATAAAATCCCTAATCTAAAACCCTAAAATGATCCCCAAAACCATTCAAAACCACTACAAAACGCTAAGATTTAAACCCTATATCTAAAATCTAGCAAAAAATCCTAAGCCCTAAACCGTAAAAAACCCTAAAAATATTTAACGTTTAATAACCCTAAAAACCCTAAGCCCCTAAACATAAACACTCTGAACTCTAAACCCTATAAATCCATATATCGTGTATGCTAAACACGCACAAAAAAATCCTAAACCTATAAAATCCTAAAAACCTTAACTAAATAAATCCAACCTATAAAAACCCTAAAAACCATAACTAAATACACCCAAAGCCCTAAACCCTAAAAACAATATTTAACTCTTAACCTAAAACCCTAAATCTAAATTAATCCTAAGCACTAAACAATAAACTCTAAACCCTGAACCCTAACCTAAAACCCAAGATTCCAAATATAAGACCCTACAAAAACCTGAATCCTAAACCTTAAGAAACCCTAAAAACCATTAAAAAAACATAAAAAACTCTAAGATCTAAACTCTGAATTCTATAAATGCGTTAACCTTAAACCTAAAAATCTAAAAAAAACAACCTAAGCCTTTAACCCAAAAAAACCATGAGAAGCAGTTTACTTTTTAAATCCCATAAACCCTAAACTAAATGATTCTACGCTCTAAACCGTATATACCCCTAAACCGTATATATACATTCCTAAAAAGCATAAAGAAATCCAATTCCCTAAACCTTAAATCTAAAAAACTGTAAAAATCCTTAAACTATAAAATCTCAACCATAAATCTTAAAAAATCTAGATACAACCCTTAACATGAAAACTGAAACATAATAACCCTAAGTCCTAAATTTCGCTAATCCCTAAATCCTAACCTAAAACCCTGAGAAATCCTAAAAACTAAACCTTAAGAAAACCCTAATCGTATTAACAATAAAATAAACTAGTACACTATTTAAAAGCCCTATAAAACATAAGATCTAAACCATGTATCCTAAAAATCCATAAATTTAATTTTAACACACACAAAAAACCCTAAGCCCTTACGCTAAACCTTGAGAACCCTAAGAGACACTTAACCATTTAAAACCTTAAATTCCAAATGCCAGTAAACCCAAAAAACTCTAACCTCTAAACCCTATAAATCCCTATATCCTATATGCTAAATCCTAAGAACCTAGATAATATCAATAACCTAAATCCTTTAATCTTAGAAAACCCTAATACCTTAACCTTAAACGCTAATGTAAAACCCTATATTCAAAACCTAGAATGCTAAGTAAACCTAAACCCTAAACCTTAACAAACCCAAAATCCTATAAACCCTAAAATAAAACCTAAAAACATAAATACCATTTAAAACCCCTACAAAATCCTAATCACTAAACCACAAATCAAAAAAAATTATTGTAAACCTCAACCTAAACAACACAAATAATGCCAAGCCCTAACCCCTCATATCTAAAAAAAATAATATATGAACCCTATAAAGACATAAATCGTATATACCAAACCCAGAAAACAAAAAAAAATAAAACCCTAAGTCCTTAATCTAACCTTAAATCGTTAATTCTAAACCTAAACCTGAAGTGACCTAAAATCTTAGAAACACTAAATGTTTTATACCCTAAAATAAACCTTAAAACCCATTTAAAACCCCTATGAAACTGGTAGCTATAAACCCTAAATCCTTAAAATCAACAAGCCTTAACCTTAAAAACACAAAAAAAACATTAAGAATTAAACCCTAAAGCCTTAAAACTCTTAGACCTTAAAAACCCTGGAATCCCTAATTGTATAAACTTCTAAGATCATAACCATATAAATACCTTAATCGCATACGCTAAAACATACAAACACAAAGGCCTATACTTTACAAGCATAGATAAAACCCTTGACCAAAAAGAATAAACCAAAAAAAAAACCTTTCCCCTAAACCCTAACATAAAACCCTATATCATATAAACCTAAACCCCATTTAAAACCCCTACAAAACCCTATGCTCTAAACCGTATCTTCTAAAAATTCATAAACTAAAAATCTAAAATACACAAAAAATCCAAAGAAATAATTAAATCTTAAAATCCCCCAAAAAAGCCAAAAGAAATCCTAAACCACACAAAAATCTCTATGCTCTAAACCCCATAAAGCCGTAGAATGTATATGCTAAATCTTAAAAATGACAAAAAAAAAACCTAAAACCTAATACCAAACTATAAAACCCTCAAAATTCTTAACCTGAAATTCCAAAATCCCTAAACCTTAAAAACCTAGATTAATCCCTTAACCTAAAAAACACTAAGCCCTAAATCCTAAACCTTAAACCCTAATATAAACATCTAGAACCAAAACCTTTAACCGTAAGAAAGCCTAAACCGTAAACCTTAAGAAACCCTAAAACTATTTAGTACCCATATAAAATCCTATGCTCTAAACCCTAAATCCTAAAATCCATAAATCCTAAACCTAAAAACCAAAACGGAAAACTTTGAGCCCTAAACTCTAAACCCTGAAAAACCCTAAGAAACACTTCACCATTAAACCCATAAACAACCCGAAAAAAACCTTAAACAGAAAAAACTATAAGATCTTATCCCTATAAATCCCTAAATCATATATGAAAAAGCCTCAAAACACAAAAAACCATAATCCCTAAACTCAATATTTATAAAACCCATACAAACTGAAAAACCCCTAATCTGAAAAAAAAAATACATGCTCTAAAACCTTATAAAGCCCTAAATTGTTTATGCTAAACCCAAAAAATACAAAAAAATCCTTATGCCGTAAACCCTTAACCTATAAAACCCTAAAAAACATTAACCTAAAAAACCCAAATCCTTAAACCATAACCTCCTAGAAAAAACCCTTAGCCTAAAATCTTGAACCTAAAAAACACTAATCCTTAATTAGAAAACCCTAACCAAAAACCCTAAGACCTAAACATAAAATCTTAATAAACACTAAGCCTTTAACCTTAAAAATACCTAAATCATATACATATCCTAAACCCTAAAACCCATTTGAACTCCAACAAAAACCCTAAGCTATAAAGCCTTTAAATCTGTAAACCCAAAACCAAAAAAACCACACACAAAAAAAACCAATCACGTAGACCTAAACCCTAAAAGACCCTAATACACACTTACCACTTAAATCTTTAAAACCAAAAATACTCCTAAACCTAAAAAAAACTCTAAACCGTATAAATCCTGAAACTATATATGACAAACCCTAGAAAATAATAAAAATACTCTCTCACCTAAATCCTATACCTACAAAACCCTAAAAAAGCCAAAGCCCTAAACCATAAAAAGCTAGATAAAACCCTTGACATAAAACTCTAAACCCTTAATTCTAAATCTAAAACCCTAAGAAACACTTAACTCTTACAAACCCAAAACCCCTACATATAAGAACTTTAAGATCTAAACCCTATAAAGCCCTAATTCATATATCTTAAACTCTAAACAACACCAAAAAAACACTAAGCACTAAATCCTAAAACCCTAAAAACCTAAACAAAAAAACCCAATGCCTTCAACCCTAAAACCTATGTAAAACCCTTAACCTAAATCCCTAAACCTAAAAATAATATAAACCCCAAACCCTAACCTAAAACCCTAAATTGGAAACCTAAGACCCTATAAATCCTAAACCCTAGATCCAAAAACCCTAAGAAACATTTACCCTTAAACCCTCTAAAATACCTAAAAAGTGCTAATTCTAAAAACTCTGAGCTTTAAACCTTATAAATACCTAAATGGTGTAAGATAAAATCTAAAAACATACGAATAAACCAAAAACTCTATACCCTTGATGAGTCCCAAAGTTGGACTCATGCAAGACCTTATTTTAATGCAAATAGTGTCCTAAATGATATATTTTATATCGATACCCGATAAAAACTAATAACTTTCTGGTATTTCAGGATCTGGTAGGAGTACAATCACTTAGAAGAAAAATTAAAGAAATGAGTTGACGATGCAAAGCGCGTATCCCCAGAAACACTTGGAGATAAGCCGTATAGTAGAGCTCTGCCTTCTTCTATAGCAAGTGAACCCTGAAGGAAGTAGATCTAAAGGTGAAGAAAAGGAGAAGTCGGTGCTTCGCTGAATAATTTCTCTAAGAAGAAATATTCCACCCAACATTATAGAACGCATGGACAGACAAGTAGGGCATAAACGGGGACAAACAAGAGAAAGAGCAATCCCCGAATCACTTGGTGATTCATTACTAAAGAGACCGAATGGATCCACCAGTACTAAATCTAAATCCCATAAATACTAAACTCTTTTACTATTTAGAATAGATATTTTGAGGTGATTTTAGGGTGTGAAACACTAGACACTTAATATTTTTATTTTAGAAACTTTGTTCTCAAGTTTTCTCCTATGTTGAAAAATTGTCTTCAGGATGCTTGAAGAAACAAGTTGTTCTTCCAATCATGGAAGCGGGTCTTCTCTATTTACCTTCCTTTGCCATTTCAAAGGTTTAATATGCTATACACATTTGATTGCCCGAGAGGGAGGTCACAAAACCATGACCTCTAGACTGATGATCCATGAAGTGGGTCGACAGCCCGAGTGGGTAAGACCTAATCCCATATACAAGCAGCCTTTAACAAAAAGTCAGGATGTGGATAAGGCGTAAGCTTATTAGTATAAATGAGTGGGTGTCTTAGAGGAACCCATTTGTTATGGGGTAAGTCGCCCGAGAGGGAATTTACTTTCACTTAAAGGATAGCCTAGTCATCATTGTCTTGCAAATTTAACTATCAAAAGCATGTACCCATTATTTTGTGTCAACATGTATTGCGGTCACACCTAATGAACTCTCTCCCATACTTGTTTTGTCCTTTAATGTTGCTATTTTACTACTTATGATAAAACCTCTTCTTTAAAATCAGTGCAATTGTAAACGCAAGTATATTCCTCCCGATGCGAGGAAAAGTTCTGTAGTAAATGAGAAAAGTCGTGTTGAGGATACACTTCAGATCATTCTCCAAAAGATCACCCGCTAAGAACGAGTGTTGGACGAAATGAGCATGAGCATTGAAGTGTTAAATACGCTAATCAAATCTAATGCTAGATCAATTCAGCACACAATGTCATTCATAATGTTTTCCATGCCTCAGGTCCACCTAAGCGGCAAATTTTTGTTACCTAGTGACTCTAGGCATAACTCCAACTTCATTGAGTGAGGTAGGATCTATGTGAAGCCACAACGTTCTGTAAGGTAATTCGTTGGAGGCAACCCTAGGTCATAACTTAGAATTTACTCTTATAAATAATGATGTGTTATTGTTTCATGAATAAATGAGGAAAGTATAGAAATTTACAAGTTGGCGAGAAGAGGGTCCGTTTGGCAAGATACAAAGCAAGTCGGCGGGCCTAGATAAATTTTGTCGTTTGGCAGAATGCAAGAGTATTGCAGAGCCTGTAAAACTCGGCGAACTCAAAAAATAGATTGGCATCGCCAACTTATTTGGAAATCTCGATGCAAACTGCTGATATTGCCCTAGAAAATGAAGATTTCAAAGAAAAGGCAAGATAAAAGATGTCTCATCGAATCGCTGAGTGGTTTGACGAGAGCAATAAACATCGCAAAATGGACTAGAACTGAATGGTTCTATAAGGGAAAAAGGTCAAATTTTTGAAACTCTCACTTTCCCTCATTTAAAAATCTCTGAAAATCACACCAAAGGTATTATTTTATTAGATTTTTGTCGATAGTTAGTATTTTAGTTCGATAATAGTGCTTTGGGTTGGATTACTTTGCTCCCTAGAATTATAAATGTTATTTGATCAGCATAAAAGGTTAGTCTCTAAAACCCCGATCTTAATTTTGATGATTTTGTACTCATTTGCAAGTACAGTATTTGGATGATTTTGTGTTGAGACCTTCTAATAGAAATAAATAGCTTAAATACTAATTTTAAATTGTAAAAATCCTAATATGCCTACAAAAATTGAATATTTAATTGTAGTTTAATGGTCAAAATTTTGCAAGAGAGGCAGAAGTTCGAGTAATTTAGAGTTATGGGAAATAGGATTATACAAAAATTTCATATTTGCATGCCGAGATTATAGGTGTAATAATTGAAAGGGTGAATTTTGGGATAAAATTCAAATACATAAATGTTTAGTTATTCGGCGGAGTGCCTTGAGTTCGCCGAATCACTCGGTGGTTTGCCTAATGGTAATAGATCACCCAAAGAATGTTTATTTTCCCGCCCTTATTGTATAACTCGATGGACAGTCTCGCCTTAGGCAAAACTGATCTACGATACGCTGAATGGAACATTCCACCGCAAAAATTTGTATGCGACCATTTTTGTAGTAATTCTTCAAGCATTTAAAATCAACTACTATTATGACTATAAATATATTATTCCATATATGGTACACACAAGCAAAAACACCCAATTACCACGGAGAAAAACATCAAGTATACCAATCAAAGAGGGAGAGTCAAATCCTCTGAGAAGAGGAGGTGAGGAGCTACAATGAGACGAGGGTAAGAGATAAATATATCATTAGTAAAAACAAGACTCCAATAATTGGAGCTGAGCAAAGTGAGTCAAAAGATGACCTACCGCTCGTTCAAAAGAAGAATAGGCTAAGAAATATGCCCTACACTTCAGCTAGCAGGGATTCTCCAGATGCTGCCTTCCAAATCATAGCAGCCTCAACCAGCACAAACTCCTCCAGTGTCCCCCGAATATGTGCTAGACCATCCACCACAACTATTGCACAGACTAAAGGGTGATGGGGAGCGAACCATTATGGAGGAGAAGCTCTTATCAATAGAGATCCTGCCATAAAAATATCAAGATATCTAGAAACACTACAGTTTCATGGGTTCGAGCTATTCAAGAAACCCCAAGTCTCATATGTTCCCTCATGGGTTAGGGAATTTTACGCAGCATATGGATCATGGGTGCCTAGAAATAATATGCCGGTAATTGAGTTCAAGCCAGTGATATCTGTCACTATCAAAGGCATAGAGGTAGAATTCCATATCGAACATATTAACGTTGTGATGGAAAGGGCACTACATTATGAACATCTTTATGAGGGATTACCCAAGGCCTCATCATTAGACGACTTTAAAGAGTTGTTGGCTCCACTAATTTTTTTAAAATATCAAGAAATGGATCAGGGTTAGACCTCCTATCGAAAAGAGAGACCTGAACATTGTTGCTAGGTTCTAGTTTGGCTTTATCAATAGAAATCTTTGTCGAAATGAGTTTGTCCTACGCCTACCCAAAACATCATATCTTGGTTATATCATTCACATGAGGACTATAGATCTTGGATTGGTGACATCACAAGAGATGGAAATGAGCCAGACAAAAGCAGACTTCCCTATCGTTTCATATATTGATTATTGAATTGTGAAGACGTACTAATGTGACTATGGACACTATGAGGGACTTCAAAGTCATCCTATCTTCTTCCACTAACATCCTGTGTATTCAGGCCGAGTACACCCATTAGGAAGCTGACAGGAAAGGAGTAGCCCTAACTGGCACCACTTGTGAAATTTATATTAACCTGTTATTTATGGAAGCTGTTGCACCTAATCCAACCTCTATACCCACAGGTAGCCATGCTCCTTATTCCTCTTTAGATGATCCAGGTTCTTCCACATCCGGCGAGCAATCCAAATCAGTCAAGGGATGATCTTGAAGATGGGGCATCTAGCAAAATCAGTTGAGATCAAGTCATCTAAGATGGAGCTTTCAATTCCAGAGATGATCGAGAGAGCAATAGCTGTAGCAGTTACCCGAATTCAAGACACAATCCATGCATTATCCTTGAGAGTTACGACATGCAAAACAAGGGAGAAGTGGCCATATGAGCTCTCAGCATTACAAGCCAATATCGTAAAGTTGCGGACGATGTAGATTATTTGAAGTCAGATAGATACAATTACTTGATGAGAACCATAGTGGGAAAGTATTAAAATGAGGATGTCGAATATACATATGTTGAGAATGATGAAGTAATAGAAATAACACGGGAGGAGTTTACAACAGCAAAAGAAGAGCATTACATCTTTGGAAACCTATCAGATATGGGAGGTACAATGGTACAACAGGCGATCCATACATCACATGCTGGAACAACTACTATGTGACTTGACAATACCACAAATGATGTGAGCATTCCTGGAACAGAGATGAAGAAGATGCATAAACATGATCTCTTTTTAACTTTCTCTATTTTGTTTATATTAATTAAAATCTTTGATATCATCATTACTTGCATTTGTGGGAAAACGCTTGTTTATAGTGGAGTAAGATGAGACCTAACTTTGTTTCGTTCTAATGAATATTTATGTGTTTTGATATAAGTTTGGGTTGTTTGTTCAGTTTGAGTTTTAAACTTGTCTTCCCGAAAGTTTGAGCTTATGGCTCTCTTTTGGGTCTTAATTTCAGAATAATTTTGACCCTTTCAAAAAATTATTACTTTTGTAAATTTTGCAACGTTTTGTATTGAAATTGGCTGTTCTTGCACAACTTTAAGACTTAGTTTTGATCAATACATATGACTTGAAAAGTGCTCTCAATCAAAGAAACATAAATGTGCGAATACAACGAGAACAAATGAAGTTACATAGGGAATATGTGAACTCTTTGCAACTCGTTGTGATTAGACAATTATAAAATTGATTCTTTTGCAATGACCATTGAACACTAGCGAAAGTGATTTGACTTAACTGTTACTGCCTTTTGTAATGAGCTTACCTTGAACCTTGCATGAATAAAACTAGAATTTGCTCGGTTAGTGTTATTCAATTAAAAAGGTATCCTCTTGAAATTGTCTTAGGCAATTCTTCTGTCATATCTCGAGAGTAAACCCTAGAAGATATGACACTCTCAAAGTGCACATGGCGTACTTGACCTCTTAGAGGTCTTGTACAATCCCTTGACATCATTCATTGCATAACATGTAGGAAGAGTAGTGCAAAATTTATACTTTTCACATGAAATATCTAAAAAACAGATTTCATGTTAAAATCAGAGAAAAATACTAAGTCTCATTAAATGCCAATCTTAGACTCAAGAATACTTGGACACGGCCCCTAAAATACAAAATATAGGAATTTAGTCAATTAAAATACTTTTAAGTAAAAGAAGTCTAAAGATAGCATGCCCTCGAGTCAAGTGAGGACATACTTCAACTTTTCTTGAACAGTTACTAGATTCCAAATTTGCTTCAAGACACCTCTCACCTGCTAGCCACACCTTCAGAGATAGACAAAGTATGGAATTAGTACAATGTATGTACCTTGCATAAAATTATGAGAAACGGACATTTATGAGAAACATGCTCTTTTTGAGTAAAAAATCATATTAAAAGTATAAGAATAACATTGAAATACCAAACATCACATTTAGAACACATTCCAAGACATATGTAATTTATATCAAATAATAAAATCTTACAGTGAACTTCTTTGTAACTTAAAAGAAACTCACACATCACAGTGTAGCATCAATAGTACATCCAAACCACATAAACATGATATCCTCCAACTAAAGGTGATTCTAAGGCTCTCTTTGGTGAGTAATGAAGTGATCGCCCATACAATTCCTTCAAGCACACCTAAGAGATCCTTTAGACTACCTAGGATAAGATAATTTTTACTTGAAACAATAATATATATATATATATATATATATATATAATGGAATAAGAGAACGCCCATACACCCTCTCCAAGCTTACCTAACTAATCCTTATGGCTACATAAGCTTAGATCATGTCTACTTTATCAATCTACTTTCCTATCTAGAGTCATTCTTAAGACTTCCTTAAGAAAGACATGAAGATACCATTCCTATGTCCCCTTCGCACCTTTATTAAGTAACCCTTAAACTACCCTAGGTAAGTACTTATTAATTAACATGCTTTCTAACTCAAGTCATTATCTTCATTAGTTCACTGAAGATACATTCAATATAAAAGGATATTCAAGTAATGGTCGTGGAGAAGACCTAGGGACTTACTCAGTGACATCTACAATGCCTAATCTTTTAATGTTTAGATAGTGTCTCATACCACCACCTAAACTTTATAGTTATTCTACATCACTAGTGGGTATCCCATATGATGAAAGTAGGATATAACTGACACAAACCATGGTAGCTAAGCATGGAATCTGGAGTTAACCCTACTCCGATAAAGGGTGTTCTACTTGACAAAGGTAGAACTAGGATACAACCAATATAGGCACATGGTTACGAAATATGAAGGGTTTCTTTGTTCTCTAATGTAACCTTATATAGAGAAACTCGCCAAACCATACTCACTCACTGCTAGCATTTGTTCTCATAGAGTATTTCAATAAAGGAGTACATCAAGAGGTTCCATATCTTTGTTCACAACCCAATCATATTACACCTTACTAAAGAGGGTCCATTAGGGCTACCTATAATGTCTAAGAGGATAAGTCAATGACTTTCCTAAATATTAGTTCATGTCTTTCAATCCAACAAACCCTAATTCCACCACTCACACAAGAAGGATAACATTACAGTTTTGACATCAAGGATATCATAAACTTCCAACTAGGTTGAAGGTTAAAATAAAGAACTATCTTAACAGTGTTCAAGGTCACATGTCAATCCCACATCCAAGACTCAGAAGATTTATCATAATAAGTCAAGAAGTCATAGTCACCTTCTACATGTATGAAGTAAGGGACACAAACCTACTAAAACAATACAGACACATACTTCAAATATAACATAACATTCAAGAAGCACAAAGACATAACAAATATCATCAATAGGTAACCCTATACACTAATACGTAATCATCAATATATGTATCACAAGTAAAACATAATCTATCAAGAAACATCATACCTCAAAATCAAGTAATCCACATAATGAGTAAACTATAGACTACTAGAGACACACATCATCAACTAGAAGAACTCATGCTTTGACTCCACATAAACACATAAGTAATCATGACCTTCAGAAAATTCACATAATAGAGTTATTACATTATAAAACCATAATACATAAAGTAGTTCTTATGATGCCACATTGATTCAATATTCATTAAATAACATCGACAAGGCCACATAATTAAAAAGTATAGCACATAATCACCGCCACCATAAGTGGACCATACCAAACATCATTATCAACTAAGGCCTATACTAACATATATGAGTAAATTTAGGTCAAAATACTATTAATCCAACGTCACAACTTCAATCAAAGGCAATTCCTCCAAGACAATATTCATAGGCTCTTACCAATAGCCATTGTTTAGATTTCAACCCAACAATTACAATATTCAATGAATCAAAGATAATACAACCTGAATTTATAAATTTAGGAAAGCGTACTAACAATTATAGCATGATTTATTCATAATTCAATAACCCCAATCAAACTACACTAGAATTTAATAGCACTAAGACATAATCAAATCACCCACAAGTAGTAAAATCTAGGGTAGCATGAATTTCATGTTTTCATAGTGTTTTTAGGTTGAATCATTAAATTAAAATCAATTCAGTCAATATACAATGATTCAAAATGTTTTATGCAAGAATCCATGGCTAGATATTGACATAAGACAAGTTCATCATTGAAAGACTTTCGAAATAAATTTGAACATTGATTCCTTGAAGAAAAGAGATTCAAAAATGAAGAACCATACATCAATGATTCTAGAGAATAAGTTTTATCATGAATTGATGAAGAAATTAGGAAAAATCTTCAATCCATGCTCTATCTTGAGTATTGGCTCCAAATAGAGAGTTTCTTAGAGATTTTAGATTTTTATTTGGACTAATGAATTCATCTAGGTGTTTAGGACTTATAAACCCACATGAAATACCTAAAACACACCTAGTAAAACTATCATATATTTATTTGGACGTGTGTTGAATTTCCCAATTCATCCCTACACTTAAAAGTGAGCCTGCGCAAAATGTACACACCATCGACGGTTGGCCATTAATGGGATGTAGGTCCATGGATGGGCCGTCCATGTAGGACCTCAACGAATTAAGAGAATTCCCTTGGGAGCATAAGATTCTAGTCTAATTCCTGACCTACTCTTCCCGCCTATGGGGCATCGATCAACCTAGTGAGCCTCGATGACATCCGTAGGTGAAGCTGGTTTTGAGAGTCTTGGCTCATAAGTTAGGTCCTTCCTCAAGGACCCTTGGCTGGTTCTTAGGTAGTTTTTCCTAGACATTTACAAATAAAATATGATTATACACGTCATGTACCTCGGACACAATTTCCATCCAAAATGAACATGTAAAACTTGACGAAACATACTAAGACACACAAGCACGTTTGAAATCAATCCTTTCAAACGTCATGGACGTTTGACCTCAAAACTTCACAAAAATTTAAACACTGCCTCATAACCTTATTATAACCCATTTTAAGACTTCAAAATATCAAGGCACAAGTGTTAGGATCTAGTCCCGCCAAAGTCATTTTAGAGGTGTTACATCTTCGGAGTTGTAAAACCTCTAAAATGACTAAGGGAAAGTAGATCCTAAAACGTGTTTAATAAATTTTGAAGGTCCTAAAATTTTTTGTTATGATGTTTTGAGGCAGTGTTTAATGTTTGGTGACTTTTGGAGGTCAAACGTCAAAAACGGTCTACGACGTTCGAATGATTTTCCTCGAGACATGCTTGTGTGTTTAGGTGTGCCTTTTGCATGTTTTATGTATTTTTTTTGGTTAAAATTTATGTGAAAGGTCCTAATATGTATACAAGTGTATTTATGTTGGAAACGTCCAGGCACAACTCCCTAAGGACGCACTTAAGGGTTCTTGTGGAGGACCCATTCTCTGAGCAAAAGCTGTCAAAACCAGCCCAACAAACGAGAGGTGATCGATGCCTGGTAAGTCAGTCCCCACCCCATAAATAGAGGTCATAGGTTGACATTTAACTTACGGAGATGAAGCTCAAAAATATTGAGTCTTTGAACCAATCGATGAATTGCTAGTACGAATCGTCAATGGATCTACGAGGCATAGCTTGATGGCATCGATTGAGACCTTCAAAATTTTATACAGGGTCTCGCCCAAGCCTTGGACATATTAGGTATTTCACCTAGCTTCATAAAAATAGTTTTGGCATTTTATTATGGTTATTATGGATATTTTAAGTAGTTTTCGTAACACTCCAAAAATCCAAGACCTAATTTAGAGCCTAGAACAAGTGTCTAGGGGTTTTGATAAAATTTTAAGACATAAAATGGTGTTTATAAGTCATTCGAGGAGTTTTAGATCAAAGAGGTCAAAGAACATCCATGACATTCGGAAACTAGCTAATTGAACTAGTTGAGGTCTCTATGTTTAGTGAAAGTTTGAAAGGATCATATGAAGTCCAAAACATATAAAAATAATTTAAATAGGTAGAATGTAGTAAAAAGGGTCAAAACGACCAGTAATGATGCCCCAAGGACCACCCGAAGGGTCCTTGAGGAGGATCCCAACATGGGTAGGCAAGCTGCCAAAGTAGCCAGCACAAATCAAGAATGAAAGGGCTGCTGCAACACTCACAACCCGAATGAGTTCCACTGCCTCAATTCTTTTTTCAAACGTAAAATTGGGAATTAGCCTCGTGATGCAGAGCCACTTTCAAGATTCCTAAAAGTAGTATTCTAAACATTTTGAGTTAAAAAAAGACCCATTTATGTGAGGGGAATGTTGGGTAGTTTAGAGGGTGATTATATATAGCCTAAAGGTAAGGTTTACGTCATTTTTCTCTCACCTAAACCAAATTCCAAAAACAAACCCAAAAGCTCTCATCTCTCTCTACTTTCTGTTTCCCCAAATCCTCCATTGATGAAGGAAGAAAGCTTGAGGAAAAAGGTCAATTTCTCAAGGATTTTACTCCAATTTCGTGGATTAATCATCATTAAGGTATGTTTTCTTCACTCTTGGGAATCATTTCCGCAATTGGTCCTTTCAAAGTTGATTGCTAAATCACCCAATAACAATTGTTTTCCAATTCTAATGGGTTATCTTCTAAACTTCAAATCAATGATTGATCTTGATTAATTGTGATTACCTATGACTAATTGATTATAGATTGTTGGTTAATTGATTTTAGGTGATGGAACTTCATGAATATCATGTCCCTTCCCAAATTTCCTTAAATCTTAGTCTTGATTGTAAAATTGATGGAAATTGAAGTATAAATTCATCATTAGACTTGTTTTTACCTATTCTAATTCATGTATGGGTGACTAGGGTATTGTATTGTTGGGATTGTTCAAATTCTTGATGAATTCATGATGAACCCTATGTTCCCTAACCCTAGGTTATGAACTGACGTTAATTGAATAATGATGATACAATTGACCCAGTTCTTGTGTTAATTACTATTGAATGATGTTACTACACCTATTGTTCGATGTAATTGGTTGGTTGATGGTAAGGCCATGGTGATGGATATTGGAGGAGATTGAGTAAGTCTTTATGATCCTAACCTTTACTTCAATTATGATGGCTGGTGATTTATGATGTAGTTCAATTGAAGCATGACTTGTGAATAGAGTAAATAGGTGTTTGTGTGATGTAAAATTGAAATGTCTTTACTATACATTTAATATTAAATGATATAAGGTTGGTTATGAATGACCTATGTGCATTATTATGACATGATGATGATGTTATGCTAATATCACCTATGAGAGTTGCCATGAAAGTATATTCTCATGCAATTCCTAATGAGCTATTGACAATGATAAACTATTCTTATGATTTATAAAGAAAGACATTTCAAAAGAGACTCTAGCTTACCACCGAGTGATCTTGTAGATGAGAGGTGACACCTTCCTATGGAGGAAAGGCAGGTTTCAGCATAGTCCTCACGCGGTGGATAGACTCATAGTCTAAAAAGGACATAGAGTGATGTTTCAATGAAATACCACAATATCAATAAACTATGTTTCCACAGTAGGAATACTAGCTAGTGGGTACACCTAGATGCTATATTCATGTTTGGTTATAATTTTGTCGGTAGACTACCTTCTAACCGTGTAAGGTTTTACAACACCAGATTCTACACTTAGCTGTTGTAATATATATGTTGGTTAAGGGAAGTGTTCCCAAAAGTAAAATGAAGTAATGAACTATACATTAACTAGGGTGACTTGAGAGGTTTGACTTAGCCTAGGTAGGGGTATGGGATTCTACTTATGCCTTTCACTAGTTAGCCTTGAGGGAACCCGTAAGAGGTTGTTCTTGTGTTCTTGTAATGTGTATGCTATGAATATGATGACTTTACATATTGATGATCCTATGTGTTGTTAGTTTAATATATGAACATGTTACTGGTCTATATTGCTAAATGTGATGATGACTACTATTGACACTACCTTATATTGAAAGGACGTTGCTTATGATCCTTTGTTTAGTTTACTTGATTAATTAAGTTTATGGTGTCTTTACTTGGTCGTTGCACTTATACGCTTAATGATGGGTTATGGGTAAGGTCCTTGCTTATGTTATGATGTTATAGACTCTTATACATGTTTGTTGATTTTATGACTTGATGTTGGAGTTGTCGATTATGTACTCAATTATGTGGATATACATGTTAACTTGACTATACTCTTTAATGTTAGGATTGTATTGTACATGGTTTAGACTTATGGATTATGTAAGTGTTGACTTATATGTGTTCTGGATTGTGATAAAGCATTTCAAAGTACTTTAGCATAGTTTTGATAAAGTGTCCTCTTTAGCATGATTTCAATTGTTTTATGTTCATATACTCATACTTATTGGAGGTGTGTACAAACCCATCTTTTATGTTTACTATAAAAAATAGTATCTGGCCATTGAACTTATAGAGGGCCTTCCAAGACTACATGTATAATTCCCATGGTTCGGTAGGTCCACACTTTCCGAGGAGGATGCGACTATCTTGCTATTGAATATTATTTAGTCTTAAAGACAATTTAGTTCATTATCTTTATTTGTTGGCTTTGTATATGACTATATGAGGAATTTATTGTAATGAAGTATGGGTTGAACCCAAGATGTTGTATTCGACTTATATGGTTTAATATGACAAGTATTTCAAGACTTCTTATAAATCTACATGGTTTATATTATGTATGTGAAATAAAAGTACAATCGTATGTATTGCTTCCTATACGAGGATTCTATTGTATACTCGCTAATTATTTACTATGTGTATGCGAGAGGTCTAAGTAAACCTCAATGTAGAAGTAGTTACAAAGTTTTAAAGTTTTTACTAATTTAACTTGTGAAATGTAATGACGAATGCTAAGAAGTTAGTATTAGTCCTCTTCGAGGACGATGACACCGATTACTTTTAGGGGGTTCTCCCTCGATGTGATAGTTTTATAAGTTTAGAACCCCGTGTAGTCATTATTAAAAAATGAAACCCCAAACCCAATGAAGAAATCTCTAAAACACCGTTGAAGCTTGAAAGGAGATTGGAGCTTGATTCCTCCATCAACTTTTATCTCAATTTTGTGGCTAAAATCCAATTAAGGTATGGTTTTTCATCCTTGAATCTCTTTTCTTCAAGGATCCATTCTTCAAAGTGATTTCTAAGATCCTTTGAATAGATGAATTTCCCATTTTGTAATCTAGCCATGAGTTCTTGCATAAACGTTTAGAATTAATGATATATGATTGAATTGATGTTAATTTGATGATTATAAACCAAAAAATCTGTTAACCTACACAAATCATGAATTCCTTATTTTGGTCATATTTTGGGTGATTTATTCATGTCTCTGATGTATTGATTTCTTGTGTAGTTTTATTCGCTCTATTGAATTATGTAAGAAACATGTTAGAATTGTATGTATGATGTCCTATGTTGATTAATTTATAGTGTATTATCTTGATTCATTGTATATGATGATTATTTGAGTTCAATTGGTGACTATGATTATTGCTAAGAGCCTTTGTGGTTTGAGTTGGTTTAATTGACTATGGATTGAAGTTGTTTAGATTGGATTGGTTGGACGTTGACCAAACCTTCTATATATTATGTAGTATAGGTCTTTAATTGTGACGTTTGATACGGTCCACTTATGGTGGAGGTGTTTATGTGCTATATTTGTGTATAATGTGGCCTTGTCGGCATTACATTATGAATTATGAATAATGTGGCGTCGTCATAACTTTATGAATTATTATATTATAATGTTATAACTTAGATATGTGATCATTATGAAGGTCTATATGACTTATGTGTATATGTGAAGCTATGTGTAAATGTGAAGTCAAAGCATGTGTTCTTCTAAGGGATCATAAGTGATCATGATAGGCTATAATGATGCCTTATGTGTGTATACTTGCAGTTGAAGTGCGAAGTCGACTATATAAGATTTGTGCTGGATTATATTAATGTTTCTATAGGAATGTGCAGGGTGATCTTTAATGTTCTTAGTTTTCCATATATGCTACTTGAATGATATTGTACATGTGTTAAGATGTTAATGAAGTGTGTCTTGTTTTGGTAGACCTGTGTCCCTTATTTGATACATGAAGAATGTGAATATGAATCCCTGACTTAGTAGGCTAAAGAACCTTTGTCAGGAAAGTATATGTATGATTAGAGTATGATCTTGAATCTAGTTATGAAGGTCATTTACGTGGAAACTTTTAGTAAGAAGGTTAGGATATCCTTGAAGTTGAAAGTCGTTAAGGTATCCTTCTAGTGTGAATGATGGACTTAGGGGTGGTTGTCTTGAAAATCCTTAGGAAAGTTATTGAGCTATCCTTGTGGATACACTTTGGCAAGGTGTGTTATTATTGGGTTATGACAAAGATATGTTACCTCTTCACATGATCCTTTATTGAATTATTCTAAGAGAATAAAGGTTAGAACTTAGAGAATATGTTTTTGGAGTGAATCTTCTTTAGATGCGACTAAAGTACAAAAAACCCCTTGATATAACTTAACCATATGACTTCATGGGATTTGTCCAAGTTCTACCATTAGCAAGTAGAACACCCACCATCAAAGTAGGGAAGACTCCAGATTCCATGCCTAGCTACTACTGTCTATGTCGGTTATTGCCTATTCTTATTATGTGGGATATATGCTAGTGTCAGAGAAGTACTACAAAATTTAGGTAGTTGAATGGGATGCTCTCTAGACATTGCTCTAGTAGGCTTTGAAGATGTTAGTATGTAGGTTCACTAGGTCTTCTCCAAGACGATTATGTGAAAGTCCTTAATTGTTCAATGTCTCCTAAATGACTCAATGAACATAGTGACAATGTTAAATTCATGTAAATGGGAATCTACTTATCTATAGTAGCTTTGAGGATTGCTTAGGCAGGATTTGAGAGGGCGTATGTGTTGTCTCTTCTTGTCTTACTTAGGGGAGTCTTAAAGAAACGTTAGGTTGGGCTTTAATTTAATATAGTGAATAACCTTATCCTAGTAATATTTAAGAATCTCTTAGGTGTGTGTGAATTAGTTCTATAGGAGGCTGCTTCATGTCTCTCTCATGTGAGCCTAAGAAGGACCTTTAGTAGGAGAGTCTCATGCTTGTATGATTTGAAGTGAGGATATGCTATACGTGTTTTGTTGACTTGTAAATGAATCTTATATTTGTCTTATGAAGTTTTTCTCAAAAAGAGCATGTTTTACACAAATGTCCTTTTATCATGATTTGTTGCATTACACCATACTTAGTGCATTCTAATGTACTAATTCTATTTATTGTTACTATCTCCAATGGTGTAGGTGACATTTGAGAGGAGTCTTTAAAGTGGAAGCTTGTACTAGTGTTCATTCAAGCAAATTTTGGGTATTTCCTCAATAGATTCAAGGACATCATTATGTTTTGTTTTCATATTGAGAGTATTGTAATAGACTTAGATTTTTCTATATGTTGAAGTATGGGCCTTGTCCCAAGATTTTTGTATTTCTATGATGGCAACATTGAGACTTAGCCTGTCCTTATGATTTTCTATAAAGAGATGTTTTGAAGTATTAATATTTCGTGTAAAAAGTTTTAATTCCTTAATACTTTTCGTACATATATGCAATGAATGATGTCAAACATCTTGTACAAGACCTCCGAAAGGCAAAGCACACCGTGCCTCGATTCAAAGGAATTCCATTTCATCTAGAGCATGTTCTCAGGTTGTGAAAATGTTGGTATCAGAGAAAAGGTTTTGAAGTACTCTTAAGGAATCCGAAGTCTCATTAAATCCACGTCTGGTAAAGTCATGTTCATCAGTGTGAGTCGCGACACATCTATGAGCGAGAGGCTATAATAAGATAGAGTTTCACTTTCTTCATAAATCTTGTATCGTTCCATAGAGTTGAGGTTATAAGTGTCAATTCCTAATCTCTCCTGTAGTGATTATAGAAGATGACTACTAGAAGAATGGTCGCAAGAAGGTTAGGAGAAGAAGGTGTGCAAGAGGGAATTCCCCAATGTGGATTGGATCCATAAGGAGTTCACCATCCCAAAGGTGTCTAAGTTCCTCCCCATAGCGATCAAGTCCCTATTGGAGGTGAAGTTAATGAGGTTCTGGTGGCTCCCCTATAGATGACTAATGAGTAAATTAGAGAGGTCCGATTTGATTTATCCTGGGCCATAACGACTCATGTGAATACGAGTTTTGTCCTAGAGTTAATGCTATAGTGAGTACCTTGACCCCTATATTAAGAGATTTTGTGAGATTGAATCCTCCTATCTTTCTTGTCTATAAAGTGGGAGAGAATCCCCAAGAGTTTCTAAATGGTGTGAAAAAGGTGTTCAATACTATGGGGGTTACTTTTATGGAGAAGGACGAGTTGTCTATATACCGATTTAAATAAGTTTCTCAAGTATGGGACACCCAATGGAAAGGTAATGGGCCAATTGAGTCGGGTCCTATATAGTGGGAAGAGTTTAATCAGGCTTTCAAAAGAAAGTACTTTCCCCATGAGAGGAAGGAGGTAAAGGTTGAGGAGTATATTAACCTTAGACAAGATAAAATGAGTGTTGAAGAGTATTCTTTAAAGTTCACCTTAGTGTCTGGGTATGCTCCATCCTTGGTGTCTAACTCGAGAGATGGGATGAGTAGGTTTTTCAGTATTGCTGCCGACCTTGTGAAAGAAGAGTATCATATGACCATTCTCCATAATGATATGAACTTTTATAGACTTATAGTGTATGCACAATTCATTTAGGAGTCCAACCTTAGTAGGATCTCTAGAAACTTGAAGTGGGGTAGAGTTGATGAGCAAAACCAACCTATGTTCAAGAAGAGGGCTCCGAACCATGATGGACCTAGTTCTCCTAAGGTCAAGGTTGAAGGTGGTAGTTGTTCTCAAGGTGATAATACTACTTATTTTACTTTTGGGAAGAAGCACTTTGGGAAATGTCTAGCCGATATCGAAGGATGAATTGTTTGTTGTATGGATGGTCATAAGGTGATGGATTGTCCTACTATGGAAGGTAAGGGAAGTGGGTCCAAGGAAGCTACTCCAAGTGTTCTGAAAGTGGTTCTTAAAAAAGGACTCATTTTTATGTTCTTCAAGCTAAGGGAGCAAATTCGAGTGATAATGCTGGTAAGTTATATGTTTCTCCCTTTAGTAGTAATGGGTTCCTTCTAAGTGGGGAGTATGGTGAGTAGTAGAGTTGTGAATTTTGTGCAAAAATGAATTTCGGTGGAAAAATGTTCTTTGGCTTGATTTTCACCTATTTGTGTATTTGGTATATTGTTACCTTAATTGAAATGCTATTGAGCAAGTTGAAGTGTTTTGAAATGAGTTTTCGCATAAGTGACTCTTTATGTGTTGTTGAGACAAAAGTTCCTCATGACGTGATTTTGAGCTCTTATATGTTGTAATGGATAAATTGAGTTGATATTAGTAAATTTCATGTTGCTATGTTGATTTGATTGTAAATCATATTGATTATGTATGTTGTTTGTTCGGCTGCTAGCATTGAGTCTACCCTTTCCCTTAAAAAGATTTTAGTGTCATTCAGGTATGAATGCTCCTAAAGGGTGGGCGGGGAGATAATGTAACACTCCGAATATCTAAACCTAATATAGAGATACACATAATTTTCTATGGTTTATAACTCTGTTTTAAGTCAATAAAGATGTATATAATTCATTTACGATATTTTAAAGGCAAAACGTCAAGGAACGTCCATGACGTTCGTAGAGTAGTGCAAGAGGTGCTACTGTTCCTTAGCCTATTTCATGAGGTTTTTAGAGTCGAAAATTGATGAGATTTCATGTAAGGGTATCAAACATGTACTTTAGGGTTGAAACGTCTGGGTACGAGTCCCCAAATACCACCCTAAGGGTCCTCGAGGAAGATCCTTCAATTTTAGCCAAAAAAATTGTCACAAGACAATGTCCACCTACAATTGCAGGCAAGGAGGCATAGGTAAATAGGCAAGGCATCGATGCCTCCATCGATGGACACTTAGCCAGTTTCAGGAAGTGGCAAAAAGCTCATCTCTCTGAGCAAAATGAGGGTTTTAAAGAAAGGTTGGGGGTGAGGCCGTCAACTAACCTATGGACTGTAGGGCGGGGTCTCGTAGGTCAGGCCTGCACTTAAGTTTAAAAAGGGTCATTTAATTATGTTAGTAAGTTAGGGTTTTAATTACTTATCACTGGGTTAATAATTAGGTTAGTTAATTATCTATATAACCTACCCTAAGCATTAACACAACTAAAAACCCCAAAATTTCCAAATCCAAATTGCTCATCCTTCTCTCTACTTTCTTTCTCCCAAGGAAACTCCATAGAAGACCAAGGTCTGAGGGTTCTAAGTCAGAAATAATGTTAATTTTCACCATAAATATTCCAAGATAAAAAAGGTATGGGAACTCTTCAATTTTGGGATTCTTTTCCCCAAAGGGTTCTTCCAAAATTTATTTCAAAAAGTTCATTTTCATATAAGTTTCTTTCAATTTCGAGATAGGTCTTTTAAATTGTTTTCTTATTGATTCCTATTTTGTTATTAAGGTTATATTTTGATGTATTGTTGTTTAATTATGATATTTCTTTATGCTAAAACTAGCATTGTTGTATATGTGATGAATTGACCCCAATTCCCTAACCCTAGGTTATATACTAGTAATAGAATTGCATTGTATTCATGTAGTTGACCTAGATATTTTGTTAATACTATTGAATAATGATATTACACATATTATTGGATGAAGTTGGTTGGTTGATGGTAAGACCATGGATTATGGCTTGTGAATGAGATTGACCATGTCTTTGTGATCTCAAACCTTCACTTTAATTATGATGGCTTGTACATGGTTATGAAGTTCAATTGAAGTATATCTTGTTGTTGGATTAAGAAGGTATTTTTATGATTATGCGATTGAAATGTCTTAGTTATGTGGCTTGTGATATTATGATTAAAGATATAATGGTATAAGGTTGGTTTTGAAGTACCTATGTGCCTTACTATGATATGATAATGTAAATGTGGTAAACTTATATGTAAGGATTGTACTGAAAGGTTTTCTCATGCAATTCCTATTGACATAAAGACTATGACTACACAAGGAGTTATTCTACTATGACCCAAATTATGTTATGATTGTTAAAAGGGAATCTAGCTTAGCGCCTAGTGAACTAGTAGAGAGGAGTATCCATTCCCAAGTAGAAAAGGTAGGTTCACTAATGTACTCATAAGATTGTGAATACAATGCGAAGGGCATAAACAAGGTCTCAAACATATCTCCTAGTTCTTGAACTATATTTCCCCCATAGGAATACTAGTTAGTGGATCACACTAGATGCTATGTTCATGTCTTCGTACTACCTTTGCAAGTAGTCCACCTTCTTTCAGTGTAAGGTTTCATGACACCGGCTTCCACATTAGCACATGTGGTATATGTTGGTTAAGGCCTGTGTTCATGAAAGTAAATTAACTAATAAAGTGATGTCTAACTAAGATGACTTAAAGGGTTTTCACTTAGTCAAGAAAGTTGTATGAGACTCTACAAAATATTTCTCTAGTTGGCCTTGGGGGAAGTGTTAGAAGGATGTTCTTATGTTTGTATGATCTTATAAAAACAATGATATACATGTGCTGACTTTACATGAGGAGGATACTATATGATGTATTTTCATGTATGAACGTTCTTTTTGATCGATATTGCTAAACATGATGACTACTCTTTGTACTGTGTTATGTGATATTACGAATTGCTTATGATCTTTTATTTGGTTTACTTCGTTGAGTAAGTTCATGGGGCTTTACTTGGTCATTGCACTTGTACATTTAATGGTGGGTTATGAGTAAGGGTCTTTTATATGTAGTAATGTAATGAACACTTATACATGCTTTGTTATTATAACATGATGTTGGAGTCACTTTGCTATGGTTCTAATATGCTATACACATATTATTTAACTATACTTGATGCTTGTTGGTATTGTGTTGGATATGCTACTGGTTCAATAAATAAATGTATACATATGTTCTTGATTGTGCATAAGGCTTTTCAAAGTAGCTTGGCATGGTTTTGAACAAATGTTCATTATTTCTATATTGTGTTTGCATATGTTTCCATGCCTAGTACAAGTGATGTAATAATCCCTATTTCTCTTTTTTTCCTAAACATATTAGATTTTGGTCGTTGAAGGGTTCGTGACCAATTTGCAAGGAAGTCTTGGATCATCTATCAAAGTGAGGGTATGTCTTCAAGATCATACGATGATGCCTTTTTTCATTCTACATACGTGACTTGCTATAGTCTAAAGACATTCATTTTACCCATATTGTTCAAGATAGTATAGTAAAACCTAAGTGGCAATTATACATTTGTGTAAGGGTTATGCCCGGATTGTTCTATGCCGACATAGATGGTTTTATATGAGATAAGGGCTATACACAAATTGGTTTATTTCGACTTAGATGGTTTTATATGAGACACCTCCATTAGAGTCTATATCGTGCATATTTTATATGTTAAATTAACGTAAAAACCTATGTAAGCTTCCTAAGTGACGAGTCTATGTAAACTTCCTATGTATATACTATTTATAAGCAAGAGATCAATGTTAACCTCATGATGTAGATGTAGATGAAAAGTTTTAAATTTTCTACACTTTTTAAACTATGAAATGTAATGAAGAATGCTAACAAGCTAGTCTTAGTCCTCTCTGAGGACAATGATGCCAGTTACGTCTAGGGGGTGCTCCCTGGATGTGACACTCTTCATATGCTCTTTATTGAATTACTCTATCAGTTTAAAGGCTAGCACCGAGAGAATATTCTTGTGGAGTGACTCTTCTTTAAATGAGACTAGAGTACAACGAAACTCTTGATATTCCTTAACCATGTGCCTAAAGGTGATGTGTCCTAGTTCTTCCATTGGAAAGTAGAACACCCTTAATCGGAGTAGGGAAGAGTTTAGATTCCATGCCTATCTACAATTTTTAGTGTCAGCTATTGCCTATTGTCATCATCTACTATACCACTAGCAAAGGCTAGCACAAAGTGAGTATGCTTTAGACCATAGTAGTAGGCATGGAATCTGAAGTCTTCCCTAGTTTGATGGAGGGGGATCTAGTTGACAATGTTTGAACTTTAACACATCCCATGTAGGCACATGGTTGAGGAATATGAAGGGTTTATTTGTACTCTATCCTCATTCTTAACTACCCTAGCAATACGCGCTCTGTGCTAGCATTTGTTCTCATAGAGTATTTCAATGAAGAAATACATGAAGAAATTCCATATAAAGTTCACAACCAAATCATAACACCTTACAAAAGCGCTCCCCTAGGGTTTCCTTACAATGGAGAAGAGGTTAGCTTAATAATTTTCCTAAGAATGATTTCCTGCGTTTCCAGCCAACGTTTCCTTTATCCACCATTCACACAAGAATGATACAATTACGACTTTCGACTTCAAGGATATCAAAACTTTCTTTACCAAAAGGTTTCACATAATGACCTTCTTTACATAGTTCAAGGTCTCACATACAATACAAGGGTGCACTAAAATTACCTAGTCAAGAGATCACATATTCACATATTATTCATGCATCAAGAAGAGGTATGTAGTCTACCTAAATAAGACACATCAATACTTCAACTTATCACATATAACATATCTTTGAAGTCTCACATAAGAGAAACCGAGTAAAATTTAGGTCACCCTATACACTACTATAGGATCGTCAACATAACCATCACAAGACTCATATAGCCAATTAGGAAGAATCATGCACCAATCCTAAGACTACACACATAATGATATAGTAATAGTCTAACATGATCACTTAATGTCAATAGAAAAACACATACTTTCACATTAATCACATATAGATAGATAGAGTCATACTTCACATAAATCAACTACACAAACCATCATAATATACCAAGTAATACTAACAAATCCACGATACTCATTATACACAAAGTATAGCCAACGAGGCCACATAATTCACAATTATAACACCTACCACCTCCACCATAAGTGGACGATACCAATCACAACATAATTCAAGACCTAATTTACATAGATAAATAAAATTAGGACAACGTACAACCAATCCATTCTAACCATTTCAATCCATAGCTAAATCATCCAATACATTACCAAGAGACCTTTATCCATGACAATGATCATCAATTCAATACAACAATTATAATACTCAATGAATATAAATAAATTCAATATAGATAAATCATTCTAATACAACATATACATAAATCCAATACAAATCTTACATAATTCAATAGCCCATAGAAAACTATAAAATTCATAAGCATAGAGGAATGATCATAACACCCATAATATAGCCAATTTGAAGAATTTATGTTTTTCATGTCTTAATGAACATTTAAGGTTAAAATCATTAAACTAAAACCAATTCAATCAATATTAAATGAATTAAACGTTTTATTCAAGAGCCCATGGCCAGATCAATATTAAATGATTCAAAATGTTTTATACCGATTCAACCTTACATTAACAGTAAGCTGCACAAGAAAATAGACCCATCGACTCCTGCCAACGACGGGGCGTAGGTCTAATGACGGGCCATCCTGGCTGGTGTTGGTTTGGATAAGAGACCTATATTTGGGACATTAAGATCCCTATGCTATGTCTTGAACAATTCCCTCCATCAAAGGGGGATTGACCAACCTACTGGCCGTCGATTGCCTCAATCATTTGGAGCTGGTCTAGACAACCTTACGCTCTTGTGAATGGTCCTTCCTTAAGCACCCTTGGTTGGTCGTTGGGGACTTTTTCCCAAATGTTTCAAACTCGAATATGATTGTAAAAACTTAGGACCTCTCATATCAATTTCATCCAAAATGAACACATAAAACTCGACGAAACATGCTAAGACACAGAAGGTCAATTCAAGGCAAATCTTTCGAACGTCATGGACATTCTTAAATGTTTGACCACCAAACCTCATGAAACTTACACAACGCCTATAAACACTATTATACTCATATAAGTACATCATAAGATAATGAAACACACATAAATACATAAAAATACATAAGGCATATAGGTGACTACTCATCCAACTTCTTGGTCATCTCTTGATATTTGACTTCCAATTCACCTAAATCATTTGACACTACCTCATTACAATATAATAAACCATTTTAGGAAAGTATACAACCATGACAAACATGTTAGCATTTAGTTTGATGTAAGTCCCTTTAGAGGTGTCACGCCATGCATTTAATCACAACAAGTAGAGAACGCTAGAATATCATGCATAAGGACAGAAACATAATTGTGAATCTTATTGAAATTAGATAGAGTATAAAGAAGCCCTTGATATTCCTTAACCATGTACCTACATGGTATGTGTCCCAGTTCTACCATTGGCAAGTAGAACACCTTGCATGGGAGTAGGGAAGCTACGGATTCCATGCCTAGCTAGTATGGTCTATGTCGTTTATTGCCTATTCCTAGCATGTGGGATATATTATAGTATTTGAAAGGTTATACAAGTTTAGGTAGTGGAATGGGACACAATCTAGACATTGTACGAGTAATCTTTGAAGATGCTAGTGTGTAGGTTCCCTAGGTCTTCTCCAACACCATTATGTGAAAGTCCTTAATTGTTGAATGTATCCTAGAAGACTTAATGAACATAGTGATTTAAGTTGTATGCATTCTAATGAAAAGGATACTTATCTAGAGTATATTTAAGGATTTCTTAGGTATGCTTGTAGAGGTTGTGTGGACCGTCTCTTCATGTCTTACTTAGGTGAGTCTTGGACAAATTCTAGGTAGGGAGTTAAATTTATGTAATGGGAATAATATTATTTTAGGCATTCTAGATGATAAACTTGGTTTTGTGTGAAGGGGTTGTATGGGTGGTCGCTTTATAACTCATTCAACTGAGACTCAGAGTAACCTTTGGTACAAGGGTCTTATGGTTGTGAGTTTTGAAGTAATCTTGATGCTATATAGTGGAATGTGACTATATGTGCTAATATTGAATTAAAGTGGTCCTTTTATGCTTATCTTATGATGTTTTCTAGAAAAAAAACATGTTTCATACAAATGTCCTTTTATCATGATTTTATGCATTTCACCATACTTAGTGTACTATAATGTACTAATTCCATATTTTTTTTATCTTTAAACGTGTAGGTTGAATTTGAGAGGAGTATTTGAAGTGAAGCTTGGATACTAGCATTCCATTCAAGCAAGTATTGGTTTGTCCTCACTAGAATTGAAGACATTACTATGTCCACTTTTCTTGATTAAAAGCATTGCATTCGACTTAGATATTTCTACATCATGGTGTATAGGCCGTGTCCTAGGATATTCGTGTGTCTAACATGACGACTTCAAGATTTAGCCTTTACTTAAGATTTTATATTAAAGAGATATTTTGATGTATTATTATTTCGTGTGAAAAGTTTTAATTGCACACTGCTTTTCATACATGTATGCAATGAATGATGTCAAAGGGCTTGTACAAGATCTTCGGGAGGTCAAGTACGTCGTGCTATGATTTGAGAATAACATATATTCTAGGGTATACTCTCGGGTAGTGACAAAGTTAATGAGAAACCTTCCTAAATCAAGGTCTTGAATAGTAATTGAAAAAAGTTAGGGTCATATAAATATTAATTGAACTAGAACATATTGATTATGATTGATATTGACTTGATAAGTTTTAATTAAACCTTAAAGATGAATTATGGCTAGATACACCTAGTAATTAAGAATGTGATGAGAATTGCTTAAGAAGAAGCCTATTTGTTAAATGTCATTTAATCTATATATGAATAAGGACAGAATGTAGCAAATCATTTGATCTTAGGTTGTAATGTTCAATTTAGATTTATGATTGGAATTAATGAAGTGATATAATCACTTGAACATGGAAAGATCGTCAAGGACATCCTTCAATGAGAGAAAAAACAAGGTATAACAAGTAAACCTTGGAGTTTATACTTGACTACAAGTTGATATGCAACAAACAAGAAGTTTCTTACAAGATAGGTTTCCGACTCCAAGAAAATAGAAGAGTCGCACCTAGTAGATGTGAGAACTATCCCAGTTTATGGGGGAAGTCTTACATAGTAGAGTGTAGGTGTTACGACCTAAATTACCCCTTAGGCGTAACTAGCGTCGTCGTCCTCAAAGAGGACTAATAAAAGTCCTTAGCATACATCATAGCATATTATAGGTCAAAATACGGAAAAATTTTAAACTTTACATATGGAGTTTACATAGACTCCTCACATACGAAGTGTACATATAATTTTCTTTTAGCATAAAAAATCATATAGAAGTCTAAAGTCTCAACTTCCATACAAACCATCTACAAGATTATGAATCACAATAGTTTGGGCATAGCCTTTAGTCTATCACAATATGCCATATAGTCTACAATTAAGTTTTAACATAAGAATGGAATAATTGTCTCAAACCATAGGCAAAACTAATAAGGCTTGATGAGTGACTTTATCCTCAGAACTCATGAGGACTCACCAGTTGAATTAGGAAAGAGTCAAGTATTCTTCTTTAATGACCACAAATCCACTGAATTGCCCGAACCTAAAATGTTGGATAAAAAGTGAGAAAATATGTGTTAGTACAAACCACATGTACTAAGTATTGATCCTATGCACAAAAATCATCAAAATGCATGAGAATAGGATAATTTAGTAAAAATCATGCTTTCTATAAATTCAACTCAACATGCATATATAATAAGCATAATAAGTAAATTCAACATAATAACAACCCAACATGTAGAACAACAAAGCAATACTTTTACAATGCCAAAGATCGAAACCCATAATCATATCCAAGGCTAAGTATCACATTAAGCAACCCACTTCATACTTATAACATATTCTCTTAAATTCATCATAACATGATTAATACGTGAATACTACTCATAGATATAAACATAATAATAATCATAGTCATAATAATAAAAGAACACTACTAGAACCATCCCTTAGGATCCCACATGTGGAATGAGTGACTGAAGTCCTATACCCTGCCTAACCCTATGTAGGGTCCTTCAAGACAACCCTAATAAGTGTTCACCTACTTAACATGTTCATTTACTTTTATATATGGGAAAGAAGTTCAATAAACAACATGATACCATGTGATATATATGGAATCCGCTGTTCTACTCCCATAACGAGAAGATAGGGTTAACATTTGTCTAAGGTGTAACCATTTGTATGTAGTTATATCGGTGAATCCAGTAAGTTAGAGTCGTATGTGAGCACACAGTTAAGGTTCAAGGAGATTGTATATATAAACCTTGACTTATTAACGTGTGGTTTTCCATCTCATGAAACAACTCATAATTCTTGAATCCGAAGTTACTAACAAAAGGAACCCATGTGGGAGGCCGGACTTAGTAACGTGAGATCTCCAACTCATAAACATGCCCTTTTGGTGCTAAGCAGTTATTCTCTTTACTAATCATATTATCTCATCATACATGTTCAAATTTGTCCCATCTAGACCGCTATGTAAACATCTGATCATATATCGCTCATAGGTAATCACAAGTGAGAGCAATCCTTTCACTTTAAACACCATTTCACAAGTGAGTAAACCTTTCACTTATCACTTTATTGTAATCATAAGAACTACTTTCAACCATATAATAATTGCATCATAATATATATACATATCTCATGTCTAATTTAATGTTTTAGGGTTAGGGATGAAGAATACTTAACATCAACATCACAACCACACATTAGATTAGAAATATTTCTATCTAATTAACTAATAATTTGTAATTCAATCAAAGAAGAACCAATCAACATATCTAATTGCCCTTCCAAGAACCTTCATACTTCCATTACCAAGTATACATAACCAATTACATATACATGGTTAAATAAGGAAGAAATTACATAATTAGAAATAATGTAGTCAATCTACATATTCCTAATCTTCACATTTTGCAATATCTATTAATGATTTTTATGAAATATGGGAAAGGATAAGGTGTAGGGAATTATCATAGGAAATAATCAATTAACCATCAATATATACTTAATCCACATTAATTCATCATAATTAATCACAATTGATTCATACTTTTTATTTTCAAAGAAGATCCACGTGTAGAAGAAAACCTAGATTTTGAAGGATTTAGAAATCATCTTTTCGAGAGACCTCTTGGGGAAAAGGATCCCAAATGTGAAACAAACCATACCTTAAAGATGATCCACCACAAAATTAAGAAGAAACTTAGGGGATTTTATCTTCTTCTCCAAGCTTCAAAGTTTCTTCAATGGGGGATGAGTAAACATAGAATGTAAAGAGAAGGGAGAGCTTTTGGAATTTCTTTTGGTGTTTTAATTTGAGTGAGAGATTGTGAAGGAAAAGTGATAAAAAATAAATACATAACCCTCCCCTAAAATACCCAAGAGAACCCCTCAGTAAAGTTGACCATTTAATGAAGTCAAACTTGGATTAAAATTTCAGATTTTTTGGTTGGGGAACAAGTCCGCATCGAAGTGGTTTTCACGCAAGATTTTCAAAGATAATTTTTAGAACAGAAGAGTCTACGATGTATCTATGCTGCAGATAAAACTTTTGTCTTTTGGTGTGCAAAGTCTGCGAGGCGTACTTGCTGCCTCTTGGCAGCTTGCTTGGTCTAAAGTGGGTCCCTTTGTAGACCCCTCGTGCGATCCTTGGGGTTTTGGTCATTGATGTTTTAACCCTATACACATTATTTTAGATATTTAAAGCCTTTTTATAAGTTTTAGACTTCATACAACACTTCTAAACCTTCCCGAAACTTCTGGACGTTCACTAGTGCAGTTTCTTTAGTTTCTGGACGTCACGGTCATTTGTTAGTGTTTTGGTTCTCACACTACTTAGACAAGTTTTGTTACACTTATTTAGTTCTAAAATGATCATTAGTCATTTTGTGAATCTCTAGTCTAGGTCATAGAAGTTACGAGATGTGTCAATACTCCCCCCCCCCTTAGGAACATTCATCCCCGAATGATGCCTTTCGACCTCTATCGGAACAAGAGACTCAAGAATAGCAGTCCAAACAGCAAAAAGTATATAAAAAATGATTCACATTTCATTGGAGAAATTCTCCACTGTTTTCAACATATTATCATAGAATTAACACATGCGAACTAAATCAACAACATTATATATAAGAGCTCAACTTTTTCATCATATAAGGAGGAACTACCTTCTCCATTTAACTATGAGATCTTTTGAAAATCAAAAGTTTTACATAATGATTTCTTATCAAAACAACATCAAGCATGTTCGATACAATTTTCTTGAATACATATAGCACAACACATACTTAAGTGAAAGTTAATCATAAGAAACATGTTCCAAAAAACTTAACTCAAGCATGAATTTCTAAATCAATATGCACACATTAGAAAAAACAAGATAATTCCATTATTTTTCATATTAATCATATAAAGAATTACTAGCCTGAGCCTTGGCTAAGAGTTAGAGGGAAAACGGTGAGGATAGTGGGACTTCGTATCGGCCTGCGCCTCCCATGTAGTTCCCTCAACAAAGTGGTTCCTCAATAGAACTATTATAGAGAAAAACTCCTTATTCCTCAATTTTATTGCTTGATGGTCAAAGATCTCAACCAGGACCTCTTCATAAGAAAGACCCCCTTTTACCCCTAACCCTTCTAGAGGATAAATGGAAACCGGGTCCCAAATAAACTTTTTGAGCATGGGAAAATAGAAAACCCGGTGAATCGTGCCTAACTCATTGGGACATTTATAGTCATAGGCCACACTCCTGACCCTTTTAAAAAATTTATACAGCCCCACATACCGGTGAATAAGTTTCACCTTCATTCTGAACCTCATCACCTCTTTCACGGGTGAAATTTTCAAAAAGACCCAATCTTCTACATCAGATTCAATGTCCTTCTTTCTATTGTTGGCATAAGATTTTTTTCCGACTTTGAGAAGTTTTTAGCCTATACCTTATAACGCAAGCCTTCTCGAGGGATTCATAAATTAAATCGTGATCAAGTAGAGAAAACTCACATGCCTCATGCCACCTAACTGGGAATCTACACCTCCTCCTATAAAGTGCCTTGAATGGTGCCATAGAGATAGTCGAATGGTAGCTATTGTTGTAGGAGAATTCTATCAAAGGTGGTTGGTCATCCCAATTTCCCTTAATGTCTATGACACATATCCTAAACATATCTTCAAGAGTTCGAATAGTGCGTTCCACTTGACCATCCATCTTGGGATGAAAAGTGGTACTAAGCTTCACCTTCGTACCAACCCCACTTTGAAAAGCTTTACAAAAATGGGAGGTAAATTAAGTGTCTCTATCCAAAATAATGGATAAAGGGAATCCATGTATTTTCACTATTTCTTTGAGGTACAATTTCTTATATGCCTCCTCAAATAAGTGACTATGATAGGAAGAAAATGTGCCGACTTGGTCTATCTATCAAGAATGACCCATATCTAGTCGTGTTTCCTTCGGATACGAGGCAGCCCAACTACGAAGTCCACATTAATATCCTCCCACTTCCATATGGGAATATCAATATTTAGAGTTAAGAAACCCAACCTTATGGTGTTCCGTTTTTACTTTTTGACAATTCAGACACTTAATAATAAAATTCACTATGTACTTTTTCATACCATTCCACCAATAAATTTCTCGTAAGTCATGGTATATCTTTGTGGCACCCATATCATAGTCCTTTAAAACTTCTTTAAAAGTTCTAACCATTATCTTGTTCATAGGTTCAAATATTTTTGAGTAAACATGTATTGTAAACTCTTGTGATCGGTGAATACATCAACATGTACCCCATAGGAATAATGTCTCCAAATTTTCAATGTAAATACCACGGAAGCAAGATCAAGGTCATGAGTTGGGTAATTATTATTATGTGACTTGAGTTGTCTAGAGGAATACACTATGAATTTCCCATATTATATGAGCAAACATCCTAGACCCACTCTGGAGGCATCACAATAAACCACAAACCTTTCGGCCACCAGTAGAGTTAATATCGGAGCGGAGGTGAGTCTATCTTCAAATAATTAGAAACACTTTTCACATGATTTCAACCTATCGAATTTGGACTTCTCCATGGTTAAGGCCATCAATGGAGTTGCGATAGACGAGAATCCCTCTACAAACCTCCTATTGTAACCAGCAAACCCTAGAAAACTTTCGATATCGGTAGGACTCAATGGTTTATGACAACTTTTAACCACTTCCATCTTCCTTGGATCAACCTCTACCCCTTCACTAGAGACAATGTGACCAAGAAAGGAAACCAACCTCAACCTAAACTAATACTTGCTAAACTTAGCAGAAAGTTGGTTATCCTTGAGAACTTGCAAAACTATTATCAAATGTCTCATATGATCATTTTCACTCCTAGAGTATATCAAAAAGTCATAAATGAAAACAATCACAAAAAAATCAACATACTTTCTAAAAACTCGATTCATAAGATCCATGAATGCCGCCGGGGAATTTGTTAGACCAAATGACATCACTAGAATTCAAAGTGATCATATCTTGTTCAAAATACCATTTTTGGATTATCAACCTCCCACACTCTAAGTTGATGATAATCCGACCTCAATTTAATATTTGAAAAGTAACTCCCTCCTTGGAGTTTATCAAACAAGTCATCAATCCTAGGGAGCGGGTACTTATGACTTTGTTTAATTGACGATAGTTAATGCTTATTCTCAATGACCCATCCTTCATCTTAACAAACAATATCAGAACACCCCATGGATATATGCTCGGTTGAATAAATCACTTATCTAACAAATCTTTGAGTTGAGCCATTATCTCCTTCAACATGTCCAAGGCCATCCGATAAAGAGGGATTGCAATAGGTTGTATGGCTGCCAATAAGCCTATGTCGAAGTCCATCTCCCATTCGAGAGGAATTCCGAGAAGGTCATCGGGTAAGACCTCTTGAAATTCCCTCACTACGGGTACCGACTCTATGGAAGGGTCCTCGTATTGAAGATCCCTAACTTTTCCTATGTGGTACAGACAACCATCAAAAATTAATTTGCAAGTTTTTAGACATGAGATGAGCTTACCCCTAGGATTTGAGTTTCCTCCCTTCAATTCAAAAATGAGTTCATTTGGGAATTGAACTTTCACTATCCTCATCCTGAAATCAATAGAGGTAAAGCAAGCATGCTACCAATCCATAACCAATATAACATTAAAATCTAGCATATCAAGTTCTATCAAGTAAACTTATGTAACACTTTTGAGCGAGTAATTGGGACAACCTTTAAAGACTCTATTAACCACCACGGAATCACCCATCGGGGTATCCTCTTATAAGTCGAGTAGTTTTTCAAATTTCATGGCTACAAGGCAGGTCACAAATGACAAAGTAGCTCTCATATCGAACAAAGCATAAACATTAAATGAAAATAATTTTAACATACTGGTGACCATGTCCGGTAAGCTCTCTTGATCACTTCAGGATTTGAGAGTTTAAAAGCGATTCTTCTTAGGAGCATCCAGATTTAGGGAAGTTTCTTTAGCTTGAGCATTTTCCCTTCCTTGAGTCTTCATAATAGGGAAATCTCTCTTCATGTGACCGCTCTTTCCACAACCACAACAATTACCCGTGCCAACAATGAACTTACACATCATGTTGTCTACCACATTTTGAACAAAGAGGCTTCCCTAAATAACAACCACCATCTTTCCCCTCTTGGGGCTTAGGAGTAGACACATTACTTTTGTTGACCCTTGGAGAATTAGGAGGGCCTGTCACATCCGGGGAGCACCCCCTAGATGTAAGCGGCGATGACATTCTTTTTGAGGACTAAGACTAGCATGTTATCTTACATCATTATATTCATAAGTCAAAAATGCGGAAAATTATAAAAAAAATAATTATTTCTACATTGTGGTTTACATAGACCTCTACATACACATAATATATATATATATATATTGAGTATACATAGACCCTTGATATAGAAATATTATACAATCTTCTACTTTTATTGCACATAGATATATAAAATATAACATAGTCCCAAATGGATGAATGAGAATTCCAAGTCTTCCTTCAAAGTCATCTCAAAGCCCTTCAATGACCAGAAACTATATGAAGTATGAGACCATATGCACACATATCATGAAATCATGCTTAAAAGGGACATTTCATTTGAGTATACAATTTACTTTGAAAAGCCTTATGCATAATAAAGAAAACCATACCAATCATCAAGACATATTCCTTAAGTCAAAAACATGTACATTTCAACACCAACCATACTATATTTAGGAAAGTCGACATTCATATTATATAATTGAACACATAGTCAAGGCAAATCTATCATCAAGTTATAATAGTCATAAGCATGAATAAGAGTTCATTTCAACATAACCAAAGTAATAAATTAACCATGAACCCTCATTAAGTCAACAAGTGCAATGACCAAGGAAATCCCCATAACCTTACTCAATCAAGTAAACTCAATAAGAACAATGACTAATATCCAACTTCACATAACATGTCATATAGGAGTACGTTTTATCATACTTTAGTAACAGAGACCAACACAATTTAAAAAGTTTTTCAACATCATAAGACACCATCAATGTTCAAGATCATCTTATACATATCATGTACCATTTATAAGCGTACACATATATAAGAACATCCTCCTAAGACTACCCTCAAGGCTAACTAGTGCAATGTATAGGTAGAGTCACATACCCCTACCTTGACTAAGATAAAACCTTAGGTTATCCTAGTTAGAGTTAATTCCTCTAATTCATTTTAACTTTTTGGAACATCTTGTGTTAACTGACATATACCACACGAGCTAATGTGGACTTCGGTGTCATAAAAACCTAGACCTAATGAAGGTGGACTTATTGCCAAGGTAGTACCAAAACATGAACGTAAGAACTAGATGGATCCATTAGCTAGTATTAATTTGGTGACAACATAGTTCATGAACTAGGAGATGTAGTTGGGACCCTTTTTATGCTACATGCATTATGGTCTCCAGTCTGAAGATTACATTAGTGGTCCTACCTTCCCTATGTTGTAAGGGACACTCCTCACTCTAGTTCACTCTTTCTAACCTAGAGTTCCTATTAATGTATTTAAAGTACTTATTATTCATCATACCTTAATGTAGGTCCTGGGGTTTATCTCTTGTAAAAGCATCATCATCATAGATCAATAAGAATTTAATGAGTATAGTCATTTCAATATAATTCATATAAGTGATGTTAGCACATTTAAATAATCACATCATAATAAGGCACATACATCTTAGCCAACACCCTACAAACCATAGTAAAGACATTTCAATTTAGCATCATACCAACCCTATCAATCCTGATACAAGATTTACTTCAATGCAACATCATTACTTAATCTCAAGTAATGACAATTGAAGTTAAGAATAGGGATCACAAGACTTACCAAGTATCCTTCATAATTCATCATCAATGTATTAACATCAACCCTTAACTCAACCCAATAAGGATTAATATAAATGTATATCAATAACCAACATGATAACAAAGCCAATTGAATCACTATATCACAATACATCACTAGTTCATAGCCTAAGATAAGATAATTAGGTCAAAATCATAATCTAGATCAATTAATCAAGAACTAGCAATATTGAACTGTAATTAATCTTATTATAGTCATAATTGATACAATAATATCATCTAGTAGTAATTTAACCAATAACCATTTCAATTGAACTAACATTACACAATCCATATGAAGATCACAACCTAGGTTTAAGGGGTAAAGCTCATCTTCTACAAACTAGACAATCCATCTCGGAATAACATAATTGAGTTATAATACATGTTAATATATTCATAATATACATAAGAAATCATAAACAAAGTAATTCACAATTTAATTTCTAGATTGGAAAAGACCAACTTGAATTTCATACTTTTGAAATCAAATTGATGGAACCCTTTGGGGAAATAAGTCTCAAAGGTGAAAGAAATTCCATACCTTGTTCGTTGAAGAAGATTATTGAATAAAATTTGGTTATTGGGGCCCTATAACCCACCCTGACCTTGAATTCTATGGAGTTCTTCAACTTGAGAGAGAAAGAAGAGAGAGGGAAGAGAGTTTGGGTTTGTGAATTATGAGAGCTTAGGTTGGTCTAATTAGGTTAGGGATTTTATATTTGTTGGTAATTAGTTTAACTATACATCCTCTAACCCTCAATTAACCTACTAAATAATGAAACTAATTAAATAAATTAGTTAAAAACGTACAGCGAAATCACACCCTTAGAGAGGACTCCCCGTGCACACCCTGTTTGTCAATCAACGGACCAAGGACCAACCGTCCTATTGGTCCTTGTTGAGTTCAGAGACTGTGAAAAACTTGACTCTAATGTATTTGGTTAAGTTTTCATCGACGGTTGCTATCGAAGCCCCGTCTATTGATACACATTTCCTCGATTTGAACTCGTTTGTGCACACTGCCTCTTGGTATCTTCTTCCCGAAAAGCAAGGTTCCTCCTTTAGGGTCCTTTGTTGGTCCTTGTGGGATGTTGCCGGAACGTTTCAACTATGAACTATCTCTAATGCATTTTATACACCCTTCCACAAAAATTAATCAATTTTCAACTCCGAAACTCAAATAGGCTAAGACACACTAGTACCTCTTTGAACTAGTTTACGGATGTCATCGACATTTTTGACGTGTTGATTCATAAACATCCTCAATGTCTTATATTCATTAAAATATGCCTTAAAATAGTGCCTAAACTTTTTGACAGTAATGTTAAGCTTTAGAACATGTCTTAGATATTAAAAGTGTTACATTATCCCCCCCCCCAATTTGGAATATTCATCCCTGAATAACACTAGAACTTTTGAAAGGAAGGAATAGACTCAAGACTAGAAGCCCAACCAACGAACAATACATGACAACATGAGTTGAAACATCAATCATAATATTTTCACATAGAAATTCAAAACTTTAATTACCACTTATAAGTCTCAAACATCCTCAGAATTTGCTTCTCATAACAACAACATGAGCTCAACATCCCATATATGAGTCAAATATGCCAAAACTAAGCTTACCAATATCCTCAATATGATTTCATAGAGACTAACCATATCAAAGTGCATAACATAACTCAAAACAAGAAAAATTACAAATTTTCAAGTCAATATGCACAATTTCAATATAACTTCACTGTAATGACAAAAAAATGCACATTTTTTCAAATCTTCATAAAAAATAAAAGCAACTTCAGTTTTAGTTATTATTTTCATTATTAATAGATATGAGTAACCTTAGTTATTAAATAGATGAGGGAAACGGGACATCATATAGGCCTTAGTCTCCCATGGTGCACCCTCAACCAGGTAATTCTTCCATAACACATTTACAGAAGCCACCTCTTTGTTCCTCAACTTCTCTACTTTGCTATCAAGGATTTGAATCGGAACCTACTCATAGGAGAGGTTATCCTTCACAACTAGACCCTCAACAGGGAGAATGGACTAGGAATCACGGATACACTTCTTAAGCATAGAAACATGGAAAACCGGATGAACGAAGCCAATTCACTTGGGAGTTTCAAATCATATTCAACCTTACCAACCCTTTGAAAGATTTCATAGAGGCCCACATAACGAGGCTTCAACATCCCTTTCTTTCCAAATATAACCACCCCTTCCAGAAATGAAATTTTCAAATACACTATATCACCTTCTTCAAACTCTAAATCCATTCTCTTATGATCGGCATAAGAATTTTGCCTACTATAGGCTGCTTGCAACTGGTTCCGTATGATATAAAATTTCTAAAAAGTCTTATAATCAAACTGAGACGCAAAAGTGAAGGCTAACCAACTTCAAACCATCATATTGGAGATCTACATCTCCTATCATACAAGGCTTCATAAGGAGCCATAGATATAGGTGAATGGTAGCTATTATTGTAAGAAAACTCCACCAAAGGAAAATGATTATCCCAATTCCCCTTAAAATCAATGATACAGTACCTAAGCATGTCGTAAAGGGTTTGAATAGTACGCTCCGCATGACCATCCGTTTGAGGATGAAAACGGTTCTTAAGTTCACCTTAGTACCCAACCCTTCTTTGAATAACCTCTAAAACCTAGATATGAATTATGCACCCCTATCCGATATGATGGATGGAGAAATACCATGGGGATAAACAATATCATCTATGAAGACCTTTTATAATCCTCTGCCTAGTAAGTAGACTTGAAAAGAATGAAATGAGCAGATTTGGTAAACCTATCCACAACCACCCATATAGAGTCATACTGCTTTTGTTTCCGAGGAAAACCTACAACAAAATCAATATTGATGTCTTCCCACTTCCAAGTAGGAACTTGGTTTTGTTGAAGTAAAACACCCCACTTTTGGTGTTCGACTTTTACTTGTTTGCAATTTCGACACTTTGCAATAAACTCAGCTATGTCCTTTTTTAAAACTTTATTACCACAACACTTCCCTAAGGTCATGGTACATCTTTGTCGAACCAGGATGAATGAAGTAATGGAATCCATGAGATTCCTCAAACCATCTACATTGGGAACATAAAATATTCCTTCATACCTCAAGAAACCATCCCCCCAAGGATAATGACTCATTAAACTTGCTAAGAACCAATTCCTTCACATCCATCAATGGTTGATCAAGGTGTTCTTTGGGTTTCACCTAAACCACCAAAGATTACTCGGAGTTATGATGGACCATAAAACTACCATTCAGAGAATCTTCTAACCTATCACCTAATGTAGCAAAGATATGAACATCATTCACTAGGTGTCTCTTGGCTTTCTATATATGAGACACAATCATACGACTTAGAGCATTCGCAACCACATTGGCCTTTCCGGGGTGATAGAGAATACTCATGTAGTAATCTTTTTATAATTCCAACCATCTTCTTTGTCAGATATTCAAATCATTTTGAGTAAACACATATTGGACACTCTTGTGGTTGGTATATACATCAACATGAACCCCATACAAGTAATGCATTCATATTTTAAAGATAAATACCATGACCGCTAACTCAAGATCATGAGTTGGATAGTTCCTCTCATGCAACTTAAGTCTTCTAGAGGCATAGACTATTAGTTTCCCATGTTACATAAGCACACACCTTAACCCACTAAGGATGCATTACGATATACAACGAAGCCTTTTCAACCCTCCACTAATGTCAACATCGGAGCAGAAGTAAGTCTATCTTACAATATTTGCAAGATTGTCTCACATTCCTACGACCAATAAAATTTGTTACTCTTTTAGCTAAAAGTAGTCAAGGGAGTGCAATAGATGCAAAACGATCCACAAACCTCCGATAATAACCCTCTAGACCCAAGAAACTCATAATGTCGGTTGGAGTCAATAGTTTAGGCCAATTTTCACCGCCTCGGTTTTCCTTAGATCAACCTCTACACCCTTACTAGAGATGATATTACCATTAAACACCATCGAACTCCACCAATACTCTCATTTGCTATACTTGGTAAATAATTTGTTCTTCTTAAGAACTTGTAACACTACCCTCAAATCGTTCATGTATTTAACCTTATTTTTCGAATATACCAAGATGTCGTCAAGTGAAGACAATGACAAATGAATATAGGTAACTTAAAAACACCCTATTCACGAAATCTATAAATGCCGTCGGAGCATTAGTGACACCAAAGGACATTACGAAGAACTGATACCGACCATATCTAGTACAAAATATCATTTATAGTATATCCTCATCTCTCACCCTAAGTTTGTGATACCCCGATCTCAAGTCATTGTTAGAAAAGTAGCTTGCGCCTTGGTGTTGATCCAATAAGTCGTCAAACCTAGGGAAAGGATACCTATTCTTAATAGTGACTTTATTGAGTAGACGATAATCGATTCAAATTTTAAGAACCCATTCTTCTTCTTCACAAATAAAACAGGAGCACCCCATGGAGAAATAATAGCCCTAATAAAGCCTTTGCCTATTAAATCTTTTGGTTGAGACTTTAACTCTTTCAATTCGACCGTACCCATCAAAAAGGAAGAAATGAAATGTTATTTGTATCCGGTAACAAGTCGATACAAAAATCAATTTTCTATTCGAGAGGAATACCGTAAAGATCATTAGGAAAGACCTCTAGAAATTCACTCACTAAAGAGACCGACTCAATGGGAGGAATTTTTGAGTCTGAATCTTGGACTGTTACTATGTGGTATAAAAACCCTTTAGAGATCATCTTGCATGCATTTAAAGAAGATACGATACAACCTCTAGAAATAGAATCCCCCCCTTCTACTATAACACGAACTCATTTGGAATGTTAAACTTCACCACCCTTGTTCAACAATCTATAAAGCCAAATCAAGCATGCAACCAATCCATACCCAATATGACATCAATATAAAACATATCAAGTTCTACTAGTTCAACATAAATAACTCTATTGGGCAACATTATAGGACAATTTCTATATATTCTTTTTGCAACAACATACTCACCAATCAGGGTAGACACCATAAAAGGTTCATTCAAGATATCGGGCAAAATGTAAAACTTTATAGCTACTAGAGGAGTAACAAATGATATGGTAGCACTGGGATAAAGTAAAGCATATATATCAACAGAGAAGACTTTAAATATACTGGTTACCACATCGGGGGAAGTCTCTTTATCACCCCTAAGGCGGAGAGCATAAAAGTGATTCTTCTTTGAAGCATCATTAGAAAAACTTTCTTTCCCACTCTCTATGTCTTGGACTTCCAAATTTGGGAAATCTCGAACATCATGCCCACTTTTACCACAAAAAAAAATAATTATTCTTTACCTTAAGAAAATCACCATAATGCTTCTTGCCAAATCTTCAACAAGTTGGCTTCTTGGTTTGTGATTTGGCACACCTTCCCTTTTGAGGATTAGGGTTAGACAACCTATAATCCCTAGCCTTAGGGAACTTGGAAGGAACTTTATAAGAAACCCTCTTCTTGAACCTAGGCTTGTCTTGGATATCAATCCTACCTTTTGAAGAACCACTATCATAAGATATTGCTCTCTTGGCATCTCTACTCTTTCTATTAGCCCTTGCCTCTTCCATTTGTTGACCGTGAACCATGAGAAGAGAAATTTTCATATTGTCATGTAGCATACACGAATGACAGTATTCATACAAGTCATCTGACACTATTGTCACAAAGCGGTTCATTTCATCCCTAACATCAAAAAATAAAGAAGGACCATATTTTAAAAATTAGGGAATTTCAAGGAGTATTCAAGCACACTAACTCCTTTATGAAGGTTGATGAACTCCACAACTTAAGCTTCCCACTTCTTCCTAAGAAAGAATTTATCAAGAAAAGACTTCTAGAACACCTCCCAAATCACGAGTTCACCTCTCAAAGGCCTATTGTCCCTCTATTGGACGTATCATGCTTGGGCCACATCCTTGAGTTGGTAAGTGGATTGTATGAGCTTCTCACTAGTAGTCAATCCCATATCATAAAGGATCGTGTAGTTTTAATCTATCAACTCTTGGGATCTTCATCAACCTTGGAACCATATAAAGTAGGGGGATTCATCCTAGTGAAATCCGTTAAATGGGAGGTCATAGTACCAACAAGTTGGTTGGCTTGGGGTTCAACCTCCCAAATAGCTTGAGCTGTCATGGCTTGAAGTTGAGTAGTGACGACATATTCTGGAGTAGTAATGGCTTGGGACATGTGAACAAGAGCCGTCATTATCTCACTATCCATCAAAGGAGGAGGATTGACTGGGGCTTAATCATCATTGACATCTTCTTTAAGAGGAGGAACTTGATTGTTTCGGGGAGGAGCTCCTGCACTGACAATCTCTTTTTCAAGTCTTCGTGCAGCGTTCTTTCGAGAATCTATTTTCTATAATCACAATAAATGGAATAATCACAATATATACTAAAATGACGCGGATTCGAAACTCTAGAGTCACGATATTGGACTTCCAAGAAAGTGAGAGTTTCCGAAGCATCGCATAGGTTCTTATTCATAAGTGTGGCGCACTTCACAATTATTAATACGAATATACATAGATGTGATTGAGAGAAAGATCTACTCAAAGATATTGAACGTCATTCTCTGATACCAAGTTTGTCACAGCCGGGGAGCACCCCCAGACCTAACCGGTGTTGTTGTCCTCTTTGAGGACTAAGAATATCCTCGTAGCTTACATCATTACATTCATATGTCAAAAATACTGAAAATTATAACTTTTTAATACTTCAACATTGAGATTTACTTACACCTCTACATACACATATATTTATATTGAGTGTAGATAGACACTTCATATAGGAAGATTACATAATCTTATACTATTATTGCTCATAGATATATAAAATATACATAGTCTCAAATGAATGTCTCATCTTATAACAGTCTAAAAAAAGTATAACAACTTGGGCCTAGCCCATATATCAATGTAATAAAGCCACATATATTTTATACAATGTTTAGTACTCAAATTAAAAAGGAAAGACCGTAAGAGTGTTAAAAGTAGAACAACTTCATAAGCTTTATATTAGCATTGCCCTCGAAAAATGAGGACCTACCCAACGTGGATGAATGATATTTCCAAGTCTTCTTTCAAAGTCGTCTCAAAGTTCTTCAACAACCGGAACCTAAAGTAATGGTAGAGAAGGGAGAAAACAGGGTTAGTACACCACTTGTACTAAGTTAAGACTATATTCACACATATCATGATATCACACTAAAAAGGGACATTTCATTTTAAGTATGCATTTTATTTTGAAAAGCCTTATGCATAATCAACAAAACCATACCATCATCAAGACATATTCATTAAGAAAAATGGATGTACATTTCAAAACCAACAACACAAAATTTAGGCAAGTCTACATGCATATCACGTAATTGAACATATAGTCAAGGCAAATCTATATTAAAGTTATCATTGTGATAAGCATGAGAAGAGTTCATTTAAAAATAACCAAAGCAAGACAATTACGCATGAACCCTCATTAAGTTAACAAGTACAATGACCAAGAAAAGCTCCATAACCTTACTCAATCAAGTAAACTCAATAAGAACTATAAGTAACATCCAACTTCACATAACATATCCTATAGGAGTACATATTATCATATTTTAGATACAGAGACCAACACATGATCATAAGTTAATTAAACATCATAAGACACCATCAATGTGCAAGATCATCATATACATATAATGTACCATTAAAAAAATATACGTATATAAGAACATCTCCTAAGACTTCCCTCAAGGCTAACTAGTGAAATTTTTAGGTAGATTCCAATACCTATTCCTAGACTAAGCTAAACCCCTTAGGTTATCCTCATTAGAGTTCATTCCTTTGATTAATTTTACCTTTTGGGAACATCTTGCCTTAACTTACATAAATCACATGAGATAATTTTGAATCCAAGGTCATGGAACCCTACACGGAAGGAAGGCGGACAACTTGCTAAGGTAGTGGCAAAACATGAACATAGCAACTATGTGGATTTCACTAGCTAATATTCCTATGGGGGCAACATAGTTCAATGACTAGGATCTATAGTAGGGACACTCTTTATGCTACATTCATTATGGTCTCCAATCTCAATAGTACATTAGTGATCGTACCTTCCCTATATGGGAAAGGACATTTCTCACTCTAGCTCACTCAATGCTAAGCTAGACTCCATTTTGAAATATCTTTAATGTCTTTATTAATCATCATTGCTTAATTTAGGTCATAGGATCTATCCCTTGTATAATCATCATCATCATAAATCAATAAAAAAATTCATGAGTATAATTCTTTCATTACAATTCATATAAGTGAGTTTAGCACATTTATATAATCAGATCATACAAAGCCACATTGGTAAGTTATCACCATTCCTCTATCATATATATCTTAGACAACGCCTCACAAACCGTAGTAAAGATATTTTAATTCAACATCATAATCAATCCTCATGTAAGATATACATCAATGAAACATCATTACGTAATCTCAAGTAACCACAATTGAAGTAAGGAATAGGGATTACAAGACTAACAAAGTCTCCTTCATAATTCATGATCAAGGTCTTACCATCGACCCTTAACTAATACCAATAAGGGTTAATACCATTATACATTGATAACAAACATGACAACAAAGCCAATTGAATCACTATATAACCATCACTAGCTTATAACTTTATATAAGAGAATTTGGTCAAAGGTATAATAAAGATGAATTAATCAAGAACTAGCATGATAGGAAAATAATTCATCCTAATCTATTAATAATTGATTCAATAAAATCATCTAGTAGTAATTCAATCAATAACCAATTGAACTAACATCACATAATTTATATCAAGATCACAACCAAGGTTCAGGGGTAGAGCTCATTTTCTACAAACTAGACCAATCCATCAAGGAATAAAATAATTGAGTTATAATGTTAATGTATTCATAATATCCATAATAAATTATAAAAAAAGTAATTCACAAGGTCAATTTCGAGATTGCAAGAGACCCACTTGAATTTCATACATTTGAAATCAAGTTGATGGAACCCTTTCGGGAAAGATGTCCCAAAGGTGAAAATAATTGTATAACTTGTTGTTTTATGAAGAGTTATGAAGAAACTTTGGTGATTGGAGCCTTAGAACCATCCTTCACCTTGATTGTTATAAATTTCTTCAACTTGAGAGCGAAAGAAGAGAGAAGGAAGACGGTTTGGGTTTGTGAATTATGAGAACTTAGGTTGGTGTAATAATGTTAGGACCTTTATATAGGTTTTTATTAACTTAATTATATTCCTTGAACCTTTATTAACATCCTAACTAAAAAAACAAATTGAATTAATTAATTAAGAACGTGTAGCAAAATCACACCCTCAAAGACGACTCCCTGTCCATGCCCCGTAAGACAATCTACGTACAAAGGGCAAACAATCATGATCGTCCATCATTAAGTTCAAAGACTGTGTAAAACAGGACACTCATGGATTTGTCTAAGTGTTCATCGATGAGTCGTCGATTGGCACTCGTTTGTAAACACTACCTTTTGACAGCTTCTTGCCAAAATGCAAGGGCCCTTGGTTGTTCATTGGAGAGTTGTGCCCGGTTTTTTGACTATGAACTAAATATTATACGTTTTAGACACCTTTCAACAAAAAATAAAAAATTTCTGACTACGAAAATCTATTCAAATAATCTAAGGCAAACTAGTAACTCAATGAACTAGTTTCCGGACGTTCTTTGATGTTTTGATTTACAAACCTCCAAAATTACTTAAATTCATTAATATAGACCTTAAAAAGTGTCTAAATATTTTTAAACTTATGTTAGACTCTAGAACACATCTTAGAATTTCGATAAGATGACCTTTGTTGGAAAACCTCTTTTTGAACCCTGGTTTGTCTTGAACCTTAAAACTATTCTTAGAAGAATTCCCCTGTTCGGTTCTCACATTCTTCAACTCTCCACAAACTTGCTTAAGCTTTTTCTCCTCAATTTGTTCGGCATGAACCATGGGATGAGAGTTGTCCATGCTAGAGATCTATATAGCCAACCTATATTCATTAACCAGAAGATCGGATATCTTCATGATAAATTTGTTCATCTTGGACCTTGAATCCCCAAACACAATAGGACTATTATTTGATAGTTGAGTGAACTTGAGGCTATGCTCCTTCACGGTCATACCCTCTTGAAGAAGGTTGATGAATTCTTTCATTTTCCTCTCCTAAAGTTCCAAGGAAAAGAACCTATCAAGGAATGCCATTTTGAAAGCTCCCTAACTAATTGGACCTTCAATAACTCGCCTATCATCCTTCAAAACCTCATACCACACTTGATCTACATCTTTAAGTTCGTAGCCGGCTAGTTCCGCCTTTTCTTGAGAAAAACACCCATAGCATCAATAACTTTGAACACTTCATCAATGAACCCTTGTGGGTCCTCCTCCTCCATAGAACCATAGAAAGTAGAGGGATTCATACATGTGAAATACCTAATCCTTGAAGCGGTGGTGATAACATTCGGGTTCACCGACACCCTTGCACCCCTATCACCTTGGGTAGCCCATGTTAATGTCAAGATATGAATGACCGACGTTATCTTATCATTAGTCATAGTCCCTTCTCCAATCGGAACTTGAGGGTTTTGAGGAGCTTGAGAGGGTACCACCTTATTCACCGTCGAGCGTTGTTCCTTCTTGTATTCATTTCTTATAAGCACAAGAAAGAGATTAGAAGAAAAGGACTAAATAGAGATAAGACTTTTAGGCATGACTAAGGAATAACAAGAGAGTGAAATTTCGTAAGCATCACCTAGTCTCTCATTCATATGTGTGGTGCGCTTCATAATTATGAATAAGACCCTATGTGGTTTAGTGAGACGTCAACCCTAAGATTACTCAACCTCATGCTCTAATACTGAGTTTGATACGACCCAATGTACCCCTCAGGGACAACCCACATCGTCCTCCTCTAAAAGGACTAAGACAAGCCTTTATCATACATCATAACACATTAGAGGTCAAAAATGTTGAAAACATTTCTATTTTACATATGGAGTTCGAATAGACTTCTCACATACAAAGTGTACATAGACTTCTCTTTTAGCATAATAAATAATATATATTTCTAAAGTCTCATATCATATATAAATTATCTACAAGATTATGAATTATAATAGTTTGGGCATAGATCTTAGTCTATTACAATATGTCATATAGGCTACAATGAAGTCTCAACATGAACTCACCATATACAATATGTCATATAGGCTACAATATGTCATATAAGCAACCCACTTCATACTTACAACATATTTTCTTGAACTCACCATAATATGATTAATGCATGAATACAACTCATAACTTGTCAACATAATTATAATCATAGTAATAATCATAAAAGAGCATTACTAGAACCATTCCGCAGGATCCCACATGTGCAATGAGTGAGAGAAGTCCCATATCCTCCCTCACCCTATGTAGTGTCTTTCAAGACAACCCTGATAAGAGTTCACCTACTTATGATGTTCATTTACTTTTACATTAGGTATATAAGTTCAATAACCGACTTGAGACCATGTGAACTACATGGAATCAAATGTTCTACTCCCACTCATAAAAGATAAGGTTAACACTTTCCTAAGGTGTAACCATTCGTACGTAGCTATCTAGGTGGATCCACTAAGCTAGAGTCCTATATGGGCACATAGTTAAGGGTAAAAGAGATTGTTTATATAAACCTTGACTTACTAACATGGAGATTTTCATCTCATGAGACAACACATGATTCAGGAATCCGGAGTTACTAACATTAGGAACCCATATGGGAGGCCGGACTTACTAATGTTAGACCTCATTCTCATATACATGCCCTTTCGATGATAAGCAATTATTCCCTTGTGTATTCATATTATTTTATCATACAAGTTCACAATAGTGTCTTCTATACCCCTATGTTAACATCTTTTCATATATGGCTCATAGGTCATCATGACAAGTGAGAACAATCATTTCACATTAGACACCACGTAACAAGTGAGTAAACCTTGCACTTAACACTTTGTTTTATTCATAAGAACTACTTTAAATCATACTATAATTGTATCATAACATGTACACATAGCTCATGTCTAATTCAATGTCTTAGTGTTAGGCATGAGAAATACTTAGCATCAACATCACAACCACACATTATACTCAGAAACATTACTATCTAAGTAATTTACAATTCGTAATTGAATTCAATAACAACAAATGAGCATACCTCATTGCCCTTCTAAGAACCTTCATACTTCCATTACCAAGAATACAAAACCAATTACATATCCAAGGTAAATTTAAGAAGCTATTACATAATTAACAATAATGTTGTCAATCTACATATTCCTAATCTTCACAATTCACCATATCTATTCATGTTTTCATGAACTTAGGGAAAGGACAAGGTCAAGGGAATTATCATAGAAAATCATCAATTGACCATCAATATATACCTAAACCGCATTAGTTCATCATAATTAACTATAGTTAATTCATAATTTTAGTTTTTCAAAGAAGACCGATGTGTAGAAGATTACCTAGATTTTGGCGGATTTAGAAATCTTCTTGTGGAGGGACCTCTTTGAGAAAAGGATCACAAGAGTGAAAGAAATCATAACTTATAAATGAATAACCATGAAATTGAGTAGAAAGTGGAGTGATTTGATCTTCTTGTCCATACTTCAATGCTTCTTAAATGGGGGATGAGTATAGAGAGAACGGAGAGCTTTTGGGATATATTTTGGTGTTTTGATTAGAGTGAGAGATTATGAGGGAAAAGTGGTGAAAAATAAATGTATAAACCTCCCGTAAAATACCAAAAAAAAATCCACACTTAAGTTTACCATTTAATGAAGTCAAACTCGGATTCAAATTTCTGATTTTTCATTGTGGAATGAGTCCACATTGCAGCACTGTTCCCACAAGATTTTCAAATGTAATTTTTTTAAACAGAAGAGATTGTGATGTGTCTGCGTTAAAGAGAAAGCTTTTTGATTTGGGTGTTCCAAGTTCGCGATGCGGACTTGCTCCCTGTAAGTACAAAATCTTCTGTCTCTTGGAAATGTGCTTGGTAAAAAGTGAGGTCCCTTTGTGGACAACCCGGGTGATCCTTGTGGGGTCATACCTGGAAGTTTTGACCATATGTACATTATTTTACCTATGAAAGCCTTTTTAAAAGTTTTAGACTTCATATAACACTCCCAAACGTTCCTAAAACTTAAGGACATTCACTAGTTCAAATTCACTAGATTTATGACATTATGGTCGTTTCTTTGAGTTTTGGTTCTAAAAGTTCTTAGACAAGTTTTGTTACACTTATTTAGGTCTAAACTCATAATTAGTCATTCTTTGAAGCTCTAGTCTTGGTCATAGAATTTTTGGGATGTGTCAGCGCATTTTCCCAAAGTTAGGTCTAATCAGATGAGATCCTTCATATATTTGAGTTAAGGTTTCCTAGAAGAGATATACATATCCTAGGGACCAAAACATTATTTAGAAGCATCTCATACGGTCCAAAGCATAAGGGACTAAGACTGACTAAATGAAGTAACTCATAGAGTTCAAGATGTGAGGGTGAACTTAGGCATACCAATGGTGGTATCTCACAGTTCTCATCAATATATATGGACTTAGACATACTATATCATATATAGATCCTTACATGTTAGATTCAGAAGTTTGGGATACAAACTGTGATTGAAATAATTGTTGCATAGTATCAACATTGTGTAGAAAGGTGCACTGTTATTCATACCATTTCTCATCAGTTGAGGACAAAAAATGGTTCTATGTTTAGGGTGTTGATGTAATGCAAAATCTTGGAACATTTGATGATTGTAAAGTAAGGAATTATACAATAATTGACTGTGTTTTGTATGGTTTAATGTGTTTGTTTAAAGTGTAGCAAAATCCTGGCATATGTAGAAAAGTGTGAAAAGAAGCTAATTGATAATGATTAAGTGAAGATCACCGACCGTGCCTGTCTTAGCGGTTCGTGGTTGAGCCCATGGAACTGAACCAGTGTGATGGACTAAAGGGGAGATGAATATGAAAAGAACAAGTAAAGACCACGACCAATTCACGGATCATGGTCCTCTCTACGGTCCGTCGTGCATGTCGTGGTGAACATTCCAATGAGTAGTCCTAAATACACAAGATTTGGAAAACTTCCAAATGAATACCACAGATGTTTTCACGGGATGTCTTTGACATACTGCGGTACACGTCATGGTTAAACTTAAAGTGAGTAGTGTTGAAGACCCAAATTTTGTGAAATTTTAAAATAAGACCATGCATGTCTTCACGGGGCATGGTCCAGCTCGTGATACAGATTCCAGTGTTTACATCTGAAGAGATACTTGTTGGATGCTCCAAAAGAAGACCACAAAGGGATTCATGGACCGTGAAGCCCTTTAAGGGTCATGATCATTGATGTGAAAAGGACCAATAGTTCAGTCTTAGTTCATTAGGACTCCTATTAAATATTTTATTAGGAATTATTAGGTCATTTTTTGGACATTATTGTTGATCTTTTTTTTTTTTGCGACTAGGGATACTATATCAAGATTTGTTTTTCAAACTTTTGAGTTCTTCGATTGTTTTTATCATTTTATCTTCATACGTGATTCTTAGAATTTTTTGATCCTTTATTAATGTTCTTTTACGCGAATACATGAGCAACTAAATACCATGAGTGGGGTTGTGGGATATATGACGAACATTTAATAAAAATTGTGTAAACAAGTAAAAGGTGATATTTGCTTACAATCTTTTGTTATAGCATTCGATAACATTTTAGTCTATTGAGTGCACAGTTTAGACCAACATGTATTTGTTCTTTGTTAACGAAAAAACATCAATTAGGAAAAAGCTTAACTAAGTTAATGAATTGGTGTTAGAGTTGGAGTTCGAGAGAAGAGATCTTTAACTTCATTTAAATGTTAGTGATATTTAATGTTGTTAAACTTAGAGGTCGAGAGTACAAAAGTGATCATTATCTCATTAGGATAAGAAGCGTTATATAAATTCAACTCGCAAAGGTTAAATAAAAATTGTGTTGAATGATACTCAAATTATAGAAGACAAACTTGGTTTCTCAATGTAAACTGAATCAACTCTACAACAAGATCATGTTCTAATTGTGAATCTGAAGTTTTACAGTAAGCATTGGTAATTAGATTATTTCTACTAACCTAATTTTAATTTAAGTTATTATTTGCTTTGGAGATCACAACCATATATTAATAAACACGATAGTGAAACCTTATCTGTAAGGAATTTCACTGTGGGGTCGACCTCAACTCTAATTGAAATCTATAAATTGACAACGACTATTTATACTTTTTATATCACATCTGTGAATACCCCCTAGAAGTAACTGGCATTGTTGTCCTCTTTGAGGACGAAGACTAGCCTCTTTACTTATATCATTACATTCATAGGTCAGATTTAGCAGAAAATTTAAAACATTTCATTACATCTCTCTCTCTCTCTCAATATATATATATATAGACCCTTCGTATAAGAAGATTACTTAGTTTCTAATTTTATTGCACATAAGTATATAAAATATAACATTGTCCTAATAGTTCTCTCATCTCATAACCATCTAATAACAATGTAAGAACTTGGGCATAACCCATATATCAAAGTAAAAATGCCTCACATGGGCTATACAATGTTTCATACTAAATGGAAAATAAAGTAACATAGAAGTCTTAAACTCAAAACAACTCCCTTAACTAGATAGACGCATCACCCTCGAAAAGTGAGGACTTACCCTACTTGGATGATCAAGAGATCCAAGTATTCTTCAAGTCGTCTTCAAAAGCACTTCAACAGCCAGAACCTAAAATTTTGGGGAAAAGGATGATATGGGGTTAGTACATTACTTGTACTAAGTATGAGACCATATGCTCAACATACTTTAAAATCATGCTAAGTAAAGGGACATTTCATAAAGATATGCAATTTACTTAGAAAACACTTATGTATATTCAACAAGACCATACCAACCAGAAGGATATGTTCATTAAGTCATAGGCATGTACATCACAAGAACAAAAACATCGCATATACATCACAAGAACAAAAACATCAAGTCTAGTCAAGTCAACATGCATAAAATATAGTTGAATACATAGCCACGAATCTCCATCATCAATTCCAATAGTAACAACCATGAATAAGCATACCTTTCAACATGACTAAAGCAAGACAATTACCCATGAACCCCTATCAAGTCAATAAGTGCAATTACAAAGCAATGCCCCATAAACTTACTCAATCAAGCAACCCAACGAGAATCATGATTAACGTCTTGCTTTACATATCATAAAATTTAAGATTACATAACATCATACTTTAACAATATATACCATCATATATTCATAATTGACACCAATTAACATATAGTATCAACGATGTGCAAGTTTATCATATACATGTCATATAGTATTATAATCATTTTAATACATAAGAACATACTCCTACTACTCCCTTCAAGGCTAACTTGTAAAATGTTTAGGTAGTATCCCATACCCCTACCTAACTAAGCTAAACCCTTTAGGTCATCTTAGTTGGAGTTGAATCCTTTAGTTCATTTTACCTTTTGGGAACATCTTTCCCTAATCGACATATACCACATGAGATAATGTGGAATCCGGTGTCATGGAGCACTACACCAAAAGAAGGAGGACTACTTGCCAAGGTAGTATCAAACCATGAACATAGCAACTACGTGGATCCACTAGCTAGTATTCCTATGGGAGCAACATAGTTCAAGAAGTAGGAGATATAGTTAGGACCCTCTTTATGCAACATGGATTGTAGTATCCAATCTCAAGAGTACATTACGGATCCTACCATCCCTAAGTGGGAAGGGACACTCCTCACTCTAGTTCACTCGGTGCTAAAATAGATTCCCTTTTTGAAATATCATTTATGTCTTTATTAATCATCATAGATTATTATAGGTCATAGGGTCTAACCTTTATACAACATCATAATCATATCTCAATAAGAATTACATGTGTATTGTTCTTTCATTATAATTCATATAGGTAAGGTTAGCACATTAACATTTTAAAATCACGATAAGGTATATTGGTATATCATTCACCATCCTTATAACATTTACATCTTAAGACAATACCTCACACATCATAGTCAACACATTTCAATTAAACATCATACCATCCTAATAAACCTAAGACAAGGCATACTCCAATACAACATCATGAATTAATCAGAATTAACCATTATTTCAAGTAAAAGATAGGGTTCATAAGATTTACCATGTCTCCGTAGTTCATCATCAAGATCATACAAAAAACCCTCAATTCAACACAACTTGGTTATACATCATCATAAGTCAATAAAAACATGATAAAAAGGCTAGAATAATCACTATATTACAATTCAATACTAGATCATTGTTTAAGACAAGATACTTAGGTCAATTCACAATATACCTCATAACCTAGATCATCTTCTCAAGAACTATCATGAAAGACTACAAATAACCATAATTAATTCATTATTAGTGTAACAACATTATCTAGTAGTAATTCAACCAATTACAAAACAAATTGACCCAATACAACCTAATTTTTATCGAGATTAAAACATAGGATTAAGGGGTAAAGGTCATCTTCCACAAACTAGAACAAACCATAAATATACATCATAATTAGGCTGCAATACATGTTAATATATTAATATTATTTAAAACAAAATCATAAAAAATCAATGCAAAATATCAATTTCGTATTGGATGAAAACCCACTTGAAAACTCAACTTTGGAAATCAATTTGATGGAACCCTTTGAAGAAAGAGGTGTCAAAGGTTAATTAAATCCCATACATTACTAATTTAGGATGATTTATGGTTAAAATTTATTATTTTAAGCCCTTAAACCTTCCCCTATCTTGGTCTCCAATGGTGTTCTTCACTAGGGAGAGAAAGAACGGAGAAGAAAGTGAGTTTTGTTTTGTGAGTTATGATTAGTCTAATGGGGTTGGTGTCTTTATATGGGTTGTTAATTAACTTAATTAGTATTACCTAAACCCATAAATTATCACCTAACCACTTAATTAATTACTTTGAACAAGTCAAAAAACGTACAGAAAATTACAATGACCACAGACGACACCACGATTGACGGATCGTGGGTCAATCAACGACCATTGTGCCCCTTTGTGCTGCACATCCATCGTCTTTGAAAGATACTATGAAAATGAGGCCCTCCATTGATTTGTATAAGTGTTGGTCGATGGATGGAATCGACTCCCCGTCGATCAACACATGCCCCATCCATTCCCTTTTGTGGGTACACACTGTCATTGGCAGATTCTTGATCCCAAACACAAGGGTCCTCTTTAATGGCCGTTAATTGGTCCTTGGGGTGTTGTAAGCGTACGTTTCGACCATGAATAAAATTAAAAACATGTTAGATACCTTTCCACAAATTTTCATCATTTCCCGACTTCAAGAAGGTAGTTAAATAGGCTAAGTCACGCTTGTACCTCCTTGAACTAGTTTCCGAACATCATGGACGTTCTTTGATGTTTTAATTTCTAGACTTCCTAACTGAATTATATCCATTAAAATGGACCTTAAAACAGTATGTAGACTTGATAACACTTATTTTAGGATCTTGAACACATTTTGGATTTTCAAAGTGTTACATTATCCCCACCCATTTTGGATTTTCAAAGTGTTATATTATCCCCGCCTTAGGAACATTCGTCCCCGAATGGCACTAAAATTCCTTTGAAGGGAGGATTAGACTCAAGACTAACAACTCAACCAACAATAGTAAATAACACATCAACCATATCACTTACACAAGGAAATTAAAAACTTCAATCACCACACATAAGGCTCAACATTACATTATGAGAAACATCCTTTTCACAACTACAAGAGCTTAACATAGCATTTATGAGTCAATTATGCAAAATTTCAATTTACCAACATGATACTTGTCATTTAATAAAGACTCTCCATGTAAAAATTCACAACATGATTGAAAAAAGAAAAATTGCAAATTTCTCAAGTCAATATGCACATTCACTGTAATTCATTGTAACTATATAAAAAATGCACATTTCTGTAAAACTTCACTAATAATCAAAGCAACTTTATTAATTATTATTTTAATTATTAGTAAGAACTCCTAATCTTTTTTATCAAATAGATGAGAGTAAAAGGACTTCATGTCGGCCACAGCCTCTCATGTTGCACCCTTAACTAGGTGATTCTTCCATAACACCTTTACGGAAGACACTTCCTTATTCCTCAATTTCATTACTTTCCTATCAAGGATTTGAAACAGAAATTCCTCGTAAGAGAGGTTATCTTCTACACCAAGATCCTCAATAGGAAGAATAGATTCGGGGTCACCGATACACTTTTTAACCATAGAAACATGGAAAATTTGATTAACCGAAGCCAATTCACTAGGAAATTTCAATTTAATGGTAACTTTACTAATCCTTTGAAGGATTTCATAGGGACCCGCATAAGAAGGACTCAACCTCCCTTTCTTGCAAAATTTAATTACCCTTTTCATGGGAGAAATTTTCAAATACACCTTATCACCTGTATAAAACTCTAAATCCCTTCTGCTATGATCAACGTAAGACTTTTGCTGACTATAGGCCGTTTGCAAGCGATTCGTTATGATATGAACTTTCTTCAACGTAGTATAAATTAAATTGGGAAAAAAAAGTAAAGGTTCACCTACTTCAAACCATCAAATAGGATACCTACACCACCTACCAGATAAGTCTTCATAAGGATCTATGGATATGGATGAATTTAAACTATAATTATAGGCAAACTCCACCGAAGGCAAATGCTTATCTCATTTCCCTTGAAATCCATAATACAAGATATAAGCATATATCTTCAACAGTTTGAATAGTATGCTCCGTTTAAATATCTGTTTGGGGATAAAAAAAATGGTACTTAACTTTATCTTAGCATCCTGTTTGGACGTGAAAAATGGTACTTAACTTTACCTTATTACCCAACCCTTCTTGGAATCACCTCCAAACCCTAGATGTGAATTGTGAACTCCGATCCAATATGATGGATAATGTAATACCATGGCGGCATACAATCTCATCTATGAAGATCCTTACATTATCTTCTGCAAAATAAGTAGACTTGACGGCAATAAAGTGACTGGACTTGGTTAACCTATCACAATCGCCTATATTGAGTCATATTGCTTTTGTGTCCGAGGCAAACCTATAACAAAATCCATATTGATGTCTTCTCACTTCCAAGTTGGAACATGGATTTCTTGTGGAAAGCCACCCGGATTTTGATGCTTGGCTTTCATTTGTTGGCAATTTGGACACTTAGCAACAAACTCATCTATGTCCTTTTTCAAACCTTTCCCCCGAAATACTTCCCTAAGGTGATGGTACATTTTTGTAAAACCTTGATTAATAGAGTAATGAGACCCATGGTCTTCCTTAAGGATATGATTCTTCAACCCATATATATTTTCAATAAAGTAAACACCGCCACCATAAGTGAACCATACAACACAATGTCATACAAGGCTTCATCAACTATCAATACTATAGGAATGTAGAGAGGAAAATCCATTCTTACCACTTTCATACCCTTTGATAATCCTTGATAAATATATTTTTTTGATCAACCATTTATGCAAAGGAAGTATATAAATATGCTTTAATTATAAGAGAAGCAAGGCATAAGACACTACAAGAGCAAGCTACAAACTAGTACAATACATCACCAATATACTAGAAAGTAGAAGGACATAGATCTTTAACCAAATTCACCTGCATTTATCATCAATATACCTTATAAGTCAGTATCTAAATATACACTTAAGATAAGGAAATCATACTTAAATTACTACAAGATCAAGATACCAACACAGACACTAAACTATCAATTCAATAGAGAGTAAATAAAATAGGCAATCCTACTAATTCCCTAAAGCCTTGATCATCACTTATATTTTAACAATAATTTAAATGTTTTGAAATATCTAATGATATCATTACTTAATAGGAATCATGCTTCATAAAACTTAAAATCGAGATTCCATCACATATAGAGCATTATCAATCAGTAGACATTAATACCAACCTTCTTTACTGTAATCATACAAGATTCATATGCATAATTCAACCATGATATTAACCCAAGGATGTAGTTACAATCATCTTAACATGATCAAATTCCACATTCATCCATTATAATATCAATGTTACAATGAACACATAGAGACATAGGCTAGCTTATTCTAATCTTCATATATTGATCCACATGGATCGTTCATCAACAATTCACCATCATTTTACATAGTAAGAAATATACATAAGCAATTCAACGTAATAGAGTCATAAATCAACCAATAACAATCAACGATCACAATACCCATGCATAGGCTAAATCGAGTTTGGGAAGGGACATGGTTTCACAATGAAATTGGACACGTTAAAAACAATACACTATCACTGATCATCATTAAGCCTTTGAAAACATTTTTGAGAAAGAACCCATGGCTAGATTGAAGAAGATGAAGTTTGATCATGAAATCTCTTTGAAAACTTTGAGATTAACATTCTAGATGGAAGGATAACTAGAGATGAAGGATCATCATGCCTTAATATATATCAAAAACTCCAAAACATTATGAATAATCCATGTAAATACAATATCCAAGATGTTCATGTGCTTCACCTTCAATGGCCATTTCTAGAGAGAATTGGTTTTTGAGGGAAAGTCTAATATGTGTGAATTGGATTCGGAATACGTTTATCAAGTTTTTGATCACTTAAATATAAACAAATATAACCAAATAAACCATGTATGGTCAGGATAGCTCACATTCACCCCTTAAGTGGAACAGTACGTATGAGCCTGTACATAGCATGTACCAACTGCCACAATTGGCACCAATATGTCTATAAAGGGACCGTCTATGGATTCCAACGATTGGGTCTTGGGCTGTTCTTTGGTTGAGCCTTATCCTAGAATAAGTGTATATCTATGCCTCCCCATCGACAGGGCGTCATTCCACTAATGGGACGTTGTTTGGTTTAGTCGATTGACACTGCCAAAGCAGTGTCTCAACAGCCTTTGGGTCTTTCTTGTGCACTTATTGGTGGGCCCTTGGGGAGTGTTACCCTGAAACATCAAAGTGAATATACATCTTAATATGTTCAAGATATTTTACACAAGTTTAACCCAAAATTAAATGTAAAAAACTTCCAAACATTCAAGACACACTAAAGGCACGAAAAACATCAAGGGCTAAGTTTCGTACATTTTAGATGTTCTTGGACCTTTGACTTCTAAATTTAATTAAAATCCATAAATATACTATAATAATCACAATTACTCATTTTAAAACTTCATAAGACTATTAAATACACATAAGAACATAAAAACACATAAGGCCCCCTTAGGTGACTAGTCATTGAACATCACGGTTCCCCCTTGATGCTTGACTTCCAAATGACTTCAAATAATACCAAGAATACTTTAAACACTTAACTTAAATATTGACAATCTTTTATACATATTTGTCAGTCTATACATCGTAAATCCTTTTTGGGGTCTTAGACATACTGGACCAATCCTTGGGATTGTGATTGAACTTACTCTATGAGAACATGCCTAGCACCAAGAGAATATGCTTGGGAAGGGGATCTACTTGATTTTATAATAGAGTTAAAAGAACCTTTTGAAACATGTGCCTACATGGGATGTGTCCTAGTTCTACCCTTGGCAAGTCGAACATCCTCCATTGGAGTAGGGTAGATTCCGAATTCCAGGCCTAGCTAGTATGGTCTATGTCGGTTAATGGTTATTCTCATCACGTGGGATGCATTTTAGTAATAAAGATGTTATAAAAAGTGTAGGTAGTGGAATGGGATTCTATCTATACATTGCACGATTAGTCTTTGAAGATGCTAGGATGAGGGTTCTGTAGGTAGTGGAATGAGATTTAAGGATTGAGATTTAAGGATTGCATATGTAGGCTTGAAGAAAGTGTATGGGTTGTCTCTTCACGTCTTCCTTAGGTGAGTCTTAGAGTAACATTAGGTAGGGGGTTTAATGATGAAAAGTGAATAATATTATCCTATGTAGTCTTAAAGATTATTTAAGTGTTCTTGAAGGGGTGTATGGGCGGTCTCCTCTTTTCTTACTTAAGTAAGTCTTATGATAACTTTTTGTATGAGGGTTATGTCCTTACATGGTTCGAAGTGATGTTAACTCTATAATGTTTATTATTTGGTATACGTATTACATGTGTCTACGTTGACTTTTAAGTGATTCTTATGCTTGTTTTATGAGGTTTTCTCCAAAAGAGCATAAAATCATATTATTAGTCAAATGTCCTTTTAGCATGATTTTTGATTGCACGTCAGCATAGTAAGTGCATTCTTATGTAATAATTCCATATATTATCTGATATCTAAAGGTGTTGGTTGAAAGTGAGTAGTAATTTCAAGAAAGTTTTGGTATGTCCTCAATTGATTAGAGGACATAGTCATATTTAACTTTTCTTTTTATGAGACATTGTACTAGACTTTAATATGTTCTAAAATTTTAATGTATGGGTTGTTACCCAAGATATTTGTGTGTCTAATATGGCTACGAATAGACTTAGCATTACCTATAATTTTCTCTTGCAGAGATTTTGAACTATTATTCATTTGTTGTGAAATTTTTTAATTCCACACTACTTTTCATATAAACATATGCGCTGAATGATGTCTAAGAGCTTGTGCAAAACCTCCGAGATCTCGAGTATGCCGTGTGGAAACTAGAAGGATTTCGTATCCTCTAGAGTGTAGTTTGGGTCATGAAAAGCTTTATGCCAGAGCATAGGTTATCAAGTAGTATCTAGGAATCAAAAGTCTCTTCAAAGCTACGTTTATTATAGTCTTGTTCTTTTGTGTGAGTCGCGACATATCTATGAGAGAGAGACTATGAGACGATAGAGTTTCACTTTCTTCATCACTCTTGTGGAGTTCCACAGATTTGAGTTTATAAGTGTCTATTCCTAATATATTTTCTTGAAATTATAAGATATAACTACTAAAAAAATTGCCGCAAGAATATTTGAGTAGGAAAGGGTGAATGAGGAAGTTCCTCCCTAAGTGTCAAGACCCTCAAAATGAACTAAGTCTTCTAGATCCTCACATGTGACTAAAAAGGATATTAACATGTTAATGAATTTTAACAGATTGTATAGTATATTTGATGTAGTTTGAGGTCATACATCAAAGAAAATTCAAACGACAAAGAACGACCAAGACGTTCGAAAGTTGGTCTTTAGATGTACTAGTGTGTTCTAGTGTCCCTTTGTAAGTTTTATGTGTTGTTTGGGGTCTAAATTATAGGTAAGGATCTAAATTTTAAATGTATGTATTTAGTTTTGAAACATCCGGCAATGACTCACCAAGGACCACCCAAAGGGTCCTTGAGGAGGACCTAAAGTCTTGCCAAGGACTACCTTGGAATGTTCAACTGAGCTGAAGAAGTCAACTCCCCATCGACTCGGGGTGTTTCTCACATTTAGATGTGTGACATCAACCCAAAAATAGTAGCCTCAGTCACCATAGATGGACATGCAGTGTGTCGTCATCGTTCCAACTACGGTCTGTCACTCTATACCTCGATAGGAGCCTGCAATTCTGTCTTGACACGTTGCCATGCTACAGATGAATGAGGAAATTCACCCCACGTCCTGATTAAAACAAGGATGGTTATTTTAGGTATCTTTGGGTATTTTAATTCACTTTATAACCCTAAACTCTAATTTAGAATTTAAATCTTCCAAATCAGACCTTCTTTCCCACATATGAAACCCCTAAACCTCCGTTAAAGACAAAACTCAAGAACAGGCTTTGGAGGTGGATTCTGCGTGCATTCTTGTCCAAATTTCGTGGCTTGTCTTGTATAAGGTATGATAATAATTCATCCTTATATAATCTTCCATCTAAGGAGTTCTTTCAATGTTTTTTCAAACATGATTCTTAAGTAAAAAAACATATCATTCGATCTAGCCATGGGTTCATTGTTAAAAAGTTACTTCAAAAGCATTATAATAGTGAATATATGATTAATATGTGGTTTAAACATAATATACAATACAATTCAGTGATGATGCCATGATTTCTTTAATCCTTCAAATTAGCCTTCGATATGGGTCTTGTGATCTTGATTTGATAATGACCCAATTATTATTTTATTATAGTGTTTTATTTATTCCTAATGTTATATATCTTAATTAATATGGAATTATTTTGAATTGATCAATAATTATCATAGCTTGGAGAGTTGGTAAGTTGACATATTTCCTATAAGTAAATTTAAAAGTATATGGAATTGTGATGCTTGGTATGGTCTACTTATGATGGCGGTGTTTAATTCTTGTACATCTTTATGTGTTGTGATCATGACCTTGAAGGAATTAGAATCAATATTAATTGATATGATTATTTCATGTTTATGAAGTTGATGGGTGTAACCCTTTATTCTAGGATCATGTCTAAGTGAATTGATGTTATGTGAACTTAAATTTATAGTCTTCCACACTAGTTGCATGATCTGGTTGTGTTGATGATGTTGTTTATATGTGGATGATCATGTTACGGTTATGTGAGGTGTATATGGATAATGATGATGAATACTCTTATAGCTTGACCTCTACCTAAGTGTCTTGTATTCTAATATTGAATATGTTTTTTCCTCATATGATGTAATGTGAGTGTCGGTATTATATATTCCTTGATACTCTAGATGTCTTTGATTTAATACTTGAGGAATGTTGTACATGTGTTGTGATCTTTAGATGGTGTCTTCCTCAATGCTTTGTTATATCCATTATGTAATCATGTTGACTAATGTACACACACACTTCATGCATTTCTATGAGTAGGATAGATTCATGATTACTAAGGAAAGGATACTTATCCTATGCATCATTACCTATTACTATTCATGTAAGTATATGATTATTGAAGTATTAAAATTTGTGCCCAGAGGTGTTTATGTAAAGATAGATATCACATATATGCACACATACTTGCATGAATGGTAGACTTATGTGAAAGAACATTCTCACATGAAGTAGGTCATATTATTAATGTACAATCTCATATTATAAATCTTTGAGCTATATGATGTATTAAGTAGCAAGCTCCGAAAGCCTTCTTTATAAACTAAATTACTAAAGGATTGAATACGTTTGAAAAGGTAGTTTGAACTTAGCATCGACGGAACATGAAAATAAGAATGGGAGCTTCACATTTAGTACGTCCAGCATCCCACAATAAAACCTTCACGTTTAGGAAGTCCGGGTTCCCAACATAGATGTTGTCTCATGAGATCGAAACCTACATGTCTAGCAAGTCAAGGTCTCTAGTAGCAATCTCCATGTTTCATAGCTACGTCTCCCTTTACGTTTTAGGTTAGTGGATCAACTAGAATAGATATTATGTATTAAGGTACTACCTTGGCAAGTAGTAACCTGTAACGACCCACAAGTACACCTTAGAAGTTAAAGCATCCTTGTATAGACACACGGAAAATGAGAATTCAAGAAGTCTCATCTAAGCCACTGTATCATTCATTGCATAATAAAAATTATAAAATGAGAAAGAATTTAAAATATTATTCACACACGAAGAACTCTTTCTATAATCATTACACAAGCGGAAGACATTCATTTAAAACATTAAACCATTACAACATCTCCTTCAACAATCTAAACATTGGAGTATACAATACATAAGACTAAGCAGATACAAGACATAATATAAAGACTAAGACATAAGGGAACATGTGGATATTATCCTCAAATCGATGAGGACACACAAATACTTCATCTTCAACCCTTGGAAATCTTTTCATAATTCATGGCACATCAAGACTTCCAACTACCTTCACTTTAGTCAAAACGGGAAAAGAAAGGGGTTAGTACATTAGATTCACTAAGTAGAAGACATGCAAAGACAATGAAAAAGGGACATTTTCTAAATAAGATGCTTTTCATGAATTTTAATTAAAACATCATACTATAAGAATAAGAACAACATTTAACAACTTAGAAACACATAATAAATCATTTAGGCAATTATTCTTTTTTTAGGAAAACATCATAGTGAACTACTTTACATTGAAGTTCTTCACTGTTAGAGTGAAGTTCTTCACTGTTACACTGAGGTTCCTTGGATTCACAATACACACCTTTTAGCATATAATCCCCTCACTAAGAGCTATCCTGATACTCCCTTATGTAAGACAGAGAGAGACCGCCCATACACCCTCTCTAGGCACAACTAAATGATCCATAAAACAATCCATAATAAGATATACACACTTAAAGATATATCACTAACATGAACATGAGATCCTCCTACGAAAGGTGATTCTAAGGTTCACTTGAGTGAGTTCTGAAGCGACCGCCCATATAATCCCTTTCACATACACATAAGAGATCTTATACACTACCTAAGATAGAATCATTATCACTTAATACATCAAAACATAAATAATATGACATTCTCCTACAAAAGGCTATCAAAAGACTTACTCAAGAAAATCAAGAAGATAACATATATGATTGGCCTCTTCAAGATTACCTAAGTAATCTTTGATAATACCCAAGTTCGGATCATGTCTACACAATCAACCATCTTCCCTAAATAGAGTCATTCTTAAAACTTATCTGGGTAACATAAGAAGTGACCATTCATATGACCCCTTCGCACCTTAACTAGACAACCCTTAACTACTCTAGATAAGTACTTATTCATTTAACATAATTTCTTAACATAAATAATTACATTCATTTGTTCATTCATAGAAATCTACACCATAATTCATCAAAATTAGATCAATATCAAGTAACTCATAACTTAGTCAAAAACAAGGGTTCATCCAATTCATGGGTTCATAGGTAATTTAGGTTAAAGTCATAAATACAATAAATATTTAATCCATAATAAACATTTAAAAACAATTAATGGAAGAACCTATGGTAGAATCATGGAATTGGACAATTCAACTATGAAAACTTTAGTAAACTTCTTGAGAGTTAGTCTCCTTGATGAAAAGAGTTTCAAGGATTAAAATTCATACCTTTATGAAGCTATTCTTCACTTTGATGAATAATATCCACTCAATTTGTCAATCGAATCCCTTCCTTTAGTTTCGACTCCCAATGGGGGTCTAGAGAGAATTCTAAGAGATTTGGGTTTTTTATTCAAAAATGAAATCTTCTAACTGTTAAACACTTATATATACATTTAAAATACCCAAAATACCATTAATGAACCTCCAATACTCTTATTTGGAAGTGGTGTGAAATTACAAGTACATCTCACTTAACAGTGAAGCTCCACGTAGAACACAACCCATGACGGTTGGCAGTCGACGGACCTTTTGTCAACAAACGGGTCATCCTTTTCTTCCGTCATTGAGTTCAGAGACTCAAAACGGGTCTCTTACCTCCTAATACCAAGTCTCCATCAAATTCACCCATTGTCGAGGCGTCGATTGGCCCACGAGTCGTCGATTGCCTCTATCATTTGGGGCTGCCTTGGACAGTCTTGGCACCCCTTGTTGATCCTTCCTCAAGGACCCCGGGATGGTCCTTAGGGATGTTTTTCCGAATGTTTCCAACCCAAAAATGATATTATATGATTTTATAACCTCTCAGGTGAATTTCACCCAAAGCAAACACATAAAACTCAAAAAAACATGTGACACACGAGGTCATTTCAAGGCACATCTTTCGAATGTCATGGATGTTCTTGGATGTTTGACCTCCAAACTTCACGAAACTCAATAAAATTACTAAATATGATATAATAACTCGTTTCATAACCTTATAACATCTTTAGTAACAGATAGACACATAGAACCACATATGAGGCACATAGGCGACTTAATCATCGAACGTCTTAGTCGTTCCTTGATGTTTAACTTCCAATGCACCTAAAATCTTAGACACTGCCTCCTTGACACATAATAAACATTAGGACCTTATATCGTCATTACCAACATGTTAGTCTCTAGTTCACCTAAGTCATTTTCGAGGTCTTACAATTTATGTTGTTTTGCTTCAATATTCATGAATGTTATAATTAATTGGCATGAAAGTGTAATATACTAAAATATAACTTTTTGCATGTTTTTCATATGTCATACTTATTACATTGTTTTTACTAACCCCATACTTTTCTATACTCTATAAGTATAGGTTCGGAAGCAAAGGTTGAAGTTTCAGAAGGCAAAGCTTGGGAAAGAATCTCTCAAGACAAAGTATGTCCTCATATATTCGAGGGCATAGTTATTCATTCTTTAGTTTTGCATAATTTTATTATTTATTACTTTCAAATGTAAAGGTGCGTGTCCCTGTGATTTTTATGTCGTGTCTTTAAGTTTTCTTATGACGATAAGACTCTCTAGTATTTACAAAAGAATATTTTTATATTATATATCGTGAAAAATTTTAAGTCCTCACTACTTTTCATGTCTTTTGAAATTAATTATAGTTAAAGGGCTTGTACAATACCCCAAAGGGTCAAGAACGCCTCTTTCTGATCCAAAGGTTCTCCCTAACTTCTAAGGGGTACTTGCGGGTTGTGACAGACTTGGTATCAGAGAATAAGGTTATGGAAATAGTTTAGGGTCTAAAATTCTCACAAGCCACGTCTAGTAAAGTCTTGTTTATTGGTGTGAGTTGTGAAACATCCATGGACGAGAGGCTATAGGACGATAGAGTTTCACTTTCTTCATTATTCTTGTATTGTTCCATAAAAGTTAACTCCATAAGATCTCTCTCTTATTCTCATTTGTCCAGTGGTTTTCTAGGTGTTATTTCTTAGAAAGGGATATTTTTATAAGTTTGAGGGGGAGAAAAGGTGAGTTTTGATGTTGTGATGGTTTTGTGGCTAGAAGAATAAAAGTGAAGGTTAGTTTTGAGAATTGTGATGTGAAGCCATTTATGGTTGTGTGTGACTTATAAAGTTGCGAGTATTGTGATATGAAATTGTATGGTGATGTAGTTATAAGCACGGTAAGGGTTAGAATGGTTGAATGAAGTCATTTTTGTGGAAAATGAGATATCTTATAGTTGTGTACAATGATAGTAGATGAAATATGATGTAAATATGGAGAGTGTTAAAAGATGTGATAACATTGTAAGAAATAAGGAGTTATCATTTCATGAGGTTGAGCAATGAGGTGCCTAAGAGTTGAATGAGGTGATGTTTAAGAAAGTTTTTCTAGGCTTGAATTATAGGAGGAGAGTTTTATGCTTGACTAGTAGAGTTGATGTTTAGTCCTGATGATCATGAGTTCATAGTAGTATGAGTTCCTATATAGTTAGAAGCATAAAGGGACTTTGAAGTATGAGTCCTTGAAGCTTGATTTACCTTAAGAGGGGAAGAATGAGTTGAGTAGAAAGGTAGTTTATATCCTCATCTTTCCTTTTTGTTCTCATTAAAGTTTGAGACCAAATCCTTCATAGTTTGGTAATGATTAAGAGTCTTGCATAATGGTATGAGTTGCAGTTCTCCTTATGTTATGAGTTTCTTGATGGCAAAATGTTTGGTAGGCTCTTGAAGTTATCATGATGGCATGGGAAAGATTGGTAGTCAGCCTATATTATCTTGCTAAGGTGTAGCTAATGATAGTTCTAAAATCCTTCAAGATTATATTGAATATGAAGTGTATGAATGAGTTATCATATATTATATATGAATTTAGATGACTTAAGGTCGAATGTTAAAGAAGTAAGTTAAATCTAGGTTTTGCATAATGAATGTTAATTAGAATTGCATGTAGTGTACTTAGTCCAAGAGAATCCTCAAGGGTCACTAAGTGGGAGTGGAAGTATTGGATGCTACTCTCACATTGCACTTAGTTTAACTTACCAAGTATGTTTTTAGTAAGTTATTATTGCCTTGTATTTCATATTGTCATGCCTTCTTGTTAAGTTGCTTTATATATGCATTGTTGAAATTTTAACCATATGACATAGTGAAGTTTTCAGTTCACTGTAAATGAGTTCAAATTTTGATAAATTCCTTTTTTTCATGGATGATGGTTTCAATTTGTATGAAAATGATGTGTATAAGTATGTTTATTGTTGGAGAAGGTAGTTCATCCATAAGTGAACAAATAAAAGTTAGATTGAATTGGTGAAGTTTTTCAAAGGTGCCTATGTTATAGTGATGCTCACTGTGAAAATCTTCATTTTTGAAAAAAAAATTGCTTTGTCTTGAATTTTAATAACAATGTGTGTTAAAGTGATGTATATGAGCATTTTTAATTTTGGAGAAGGTAGTTACTCCATGAGTGAAGAATGATAGTGGATTTTAAAATGTCTGTTCTTACAAAGTGCTTGTGTAGCAAAGTGTTTGGAAGTCTAAAAGTGTGCTCCTTGTTATTCTTTGCCTTGCATATTATTTTCTGATCATGATTGTAATGTGTTATGTGCTTCTAAGTGAGTCCTTAGTTGTCTTAAAGTTTTAGTGTCATTCGAGGACGAATGTTATTCCAAGTGGGGGAGAATGTAACACCCTAAAACGAACTAAGGTGAACTAGAGCTTCGTGATTGTTTATAGATTTAACTAGGTGTTAAATGGAGTTATATTAGTGTGCTTAGTCAGTGTGTCAAACGTCCAAGAACGTCCATGACATTTGGAAGATATGCCTTAGAGAGTGGTTGTGTGTTTTCATGTATTTGAGTGAATTTTACGTGTTTGTTTTGCTTGAAATTGGTTTGAGATGTTCCTAAGACCTAGACCACTATGATTAGGGATTTCACTTCTAGGTACGATCCCACCTAGGACCAACAAGGGGCCCTAGAGAAGGGCCCAAGACTAGGACCCAAGATTGCCTTTGCAGTGTCCACTTACGAGGCCAAACGACGGCCAGTTGTCAAACCAACGGCCAGTCGAATGGACCTTCAAGACATATCATGAATGAAGCTAAATCTTAACTAACGACCCTCCACCAACGGGCCGTCATGGACAAATAGTCCGTTAGTTGGAGCCGTCTATGAGGACTGCCCAAAGCTTTCACGTTTTGCATCTTTGGCTTGGGTGTTTTTTAAATTCACCCCAAGTATTTTATGAACCTAGGATGATATTTTTAGGGTTATTAGGTATATTAAATTGTTTCAAATCCTAGTACCTAATTTTAAACTCCATTTCCTACAACCCAAAACCCTCTCTCTTAAAAGACTCACTCAAGTCACCATGGAAGCTAGATCTTAAGAAGGTCTAGAAGAAATGTTAATGGTAAAGTTCTTCATATGGGGTTTCTTATATGTGAGGTATTCTAGTCATCCTTGAACTCTCTTCCATTCAAGGATTCCTTTCAAATAGATTTTCAAAAAGGGGTTTTAACCTTAACTTCTTCTATCTTTAACTCTAAATATGAGTCTTTCATGAAAATATTTTAAATGATTCGAATATGATGTGTCTAATGTTAGTTTGTTATTTTAATGCTAAAACTTCAGGGACATCATGTTAATGATTTTTATCAAATTTTTTTTAAGAAATGGGTTAAATGAGCTTGGTTTTGTAGTCTTTGAGCTTTGTTTACTTATGTTGTTATTGATGTTTAGCTACTTCCCAAAGTGCTAAATTATGATGAATTGTTGAGTAAAATGTTATAGGTAATGGAAACTTAGATTGAAGGGTAAGTTGGTTATCTTATTTATCTTTGATCATGAAATGCTCTTGAGTGGTATGGTCCACCTTTGGTGGTGATGTTTATGAAGCTAATTGTGAATTGTGAAGGAGGACTTAAAGGCATGTTATGAGAAGTAAGATAATAATGATGCTTTTCTTGATAAATGTGCTTTATGAAGCTTAGTATGTGGTGTAGGCTAGAAATTATACCTAAATGAGTTATATGATTATATGAAGTATGTTAAAGTGGGAGATGTGATGAATGAAGGTCTAAGCATGTATAGGATCAAATGTTAATGAAATGTTGCTTATGTTCAAGGTGTGTTCACATGTACACACACTCACACTTGAATGAATGAATGAATCTATGTTAAGTAAAAGGGGGAATTTGGGGGGTAAACTTTTCGTGAGTTGAGAAGAAGTGTTCAGTAGCAACCTCACTATTCCCAAGAGATTTCTAACGTAGGTTGGAAGATTGATACCCTTCGTGATTTGAGATGTGGTGTCAAAAAGTTATCCTTGACCTTTAGTAATGAATTTTGAGAATCCATAGGGAGTTACGCTTAGCACCGAGAGGATATGAAAAACGGGTGGCTACACTTCGTGAATTGAGAAGTTTTACTCCAATGTACATCTTGAGATAAGTACTCCTTGTGAGAAGAGAGTGAGTTACTTAGTATCAATATCGCCTTAACTATGCTCCTGCATAGGTGTAACTATTGGGAAAGCCACGTAAAATCTAAGAGAAAAGACCTCACTCTAGGCAAGTGGGGGACCCTTCTCTGATAAGGGAAGTATCGGGATTCCTTGTCTAGCTCTAACGGTCTATGTAGTTTAAGCTAACACCCACGAAAGTAATGAAAGTACTAAGTCTTCTAAAAGAGTGGACAACTCAGGGTAGGTAGTGTAATGGGACGCTATTTATCCATTGTACTAGGTAGGCATTCCGAAAGGGAATTTTGGTGAGTCTTATATGAATCGAATGAACAAAGTCTTCTAAAAGAACGTACTACTTAGGGTAGGTGGTGGTACATGACGCTATCTATCCATTTCACTAAGTGGACCTTCCGAAAGGGGAATCTTGGTACTAAGCCTTCTAAAAGAGTGTACTACTTAGGGTAGGTGGTGGAATGGGACGTCATCTACTCATTGCACTAAGTAGGCATTCGGAAAGGGAAGTCTTGCTGAGTTGTTTGAGTGTTCTTCTAATGTGTTTTCATTGAGTGGGGGTTTGTTCTCTTGAGGCGAGTAGGCCTAAAAGGGGTAGTCTTGGGGATCACCTAGGTATGTATCGAAGGAGGCATATGGGAGTTTTCTTCATGTCTTACCTTGGTGAGTCTTAGTAAAACTTAGGGAAACTCCAACAGAAATGAGTTCACTTCCTCTTTGCTTGACCTTGGAATTTCACTATTTTGGGATTAAAGTAGTTCACTGTAATGTCAAAGATGGTTCACTGAAATTTCGGAAAGCTTACTGTAAATGATCCTTTTTGTGAAAATCTTAGAAATCCTTCTCTAATTATTAAATTATTGTTCTCGTGTTTTTTACTTCTATATTCATGAACGTTTTACTTAATTGGCATGAAAGTGTATTTATACTAAAATGTCCCTTTTTGCATGTTTTTTGCATATGCCATACATAGTACGTTATTTGTACTAAACCCATTCTTTTTTATACATCTATATAGTACGTTATTTGTAATAAACCCATTCTTTTTTATACATCTATAAGTATAGTTTTGGAAGCAAGGTTGAATTTTACAAAGAAAAGATTGGGAAAGATTCTCTCAAGACAAAATATGTCCTCATATATTCGAGGGCATAGTACTTAATTCTTTTAGTTTTGTATAAGTTCTTATTATGTATTACTTTCAAATGTATAGGGGCGTGTTCCTATGATTTTTATGTCATGTATTTAAGTTTTCTTGTGAGGATGAGACTTTCTTAGTATTTATAAAATATTCCTTTTTATATTAAATGTCGTGAAAAGTTTTAATTTTGCGTTACTTTTCATGTCTTATGCAATGAATGATAGTTATAGGCTTGTACAAGTCCCCAATAGGTCAAGTACACCTTGTACCGATCCAAGGGTTCTCCCTAACTTCTAGGGGTTAGTTGCGGTTCGTGACTAATAAAACTTGGAAAATCAGTTCTGTTTCTTGGATCTTCAAAGCTTCATCAATAGAGGCATTTATAAAGAAGGAAAGGAGAGGTTTTGTTTTGAGATGAGGGTTTAGCTTTGATTGGACTTTAGGGTCTTAAAGAGACTCAATAACCATCAATAAGCCATCCCCAATTTACCCAAGAGAGTCCTACACTTAATGGACATTTTAACCAATTCAAATTTGACTTCAAACTGATGCGACCAAATCTGGAGGTCATTGAGCGTCGCGGAGGCATTTTCAATTGTTGGTTCTGAAAAATTTTGAGACAGAATAATTTTTGATGTCCCCGCTTCATAGGGTAAAAAATTCCCTTCTCGGTGCTGGCTGCGCGACATACAGCCACTGCCGATTCTTGGCTGGCGCAGCAGCTTGCTTGGCCCATGGTTTGTTCCTCTTTGGGGACCATTAGGCTTGTTCCCAAGGCGCCACTCATTAAAGCTTCGACTCTTTACATGCCATTCTAAGTATAGTAACCATAGATACACAATTTCACCCTCAAACCATACCCAAAACTCCACTACAAAACACTACGACGCACAAGTTCAACTTCGACTAGTTTTCGAACATCTTGGACGTTTTACTTCCAAACCCTTCAAAACTCCTCATACTATCTTATAAAATTATTATTAATCATTTTAGTACATTATAACTTCATGAAACATATGTCATTATCTAGTTTAACCTAGCTTGTTTTAGAGGTGTTACACAACCCCTCACACTGAAAGGAGGCATCCCACTTGCCAAGGTAGGACATCATTATTATCATAGCATCTAGGTGGATCCATAAGCTAGGTTTTCTACGGGGTTATATAGTTAAGGAACTAGCAGGTTGTAACTAGAAACCCTATTTATTCTAATTCGCATTGTAGTTTCCACCTCATAATAATATAAGGGGAAGGTTCCTCGTGAAGAGACCCCTCTCACTGTCAAGTTTAGTAAGTGTTACGATGAATTACCTTTTTGAAGTATCTTTAAGTCTTTCTTAAAATATATTCATAACATAGGTGTTAGGACTTTAACCCTTTTTATATCATGTTCATAGATCATAGGTTCTAGGATGAGAAACTCATTTCATCACAAACCCAATATCATGTGAGAAAATCGCATCATAGTAAAACTATATGACGTACATAAAAATTACCTTAAATCCCTCATAATAGTACACCAATCATAATATGACAACCATAACATTCATAGAATGATCATATATTCAAAACTTCAACATTCATACTTCAATTGATAAACATCGCCAAGGGTAGACCAACATTATGACAATTAAGTTTTGATGACCTTGAAGGTATTACCAATAGCCTCCAAGAAACCTATTCAAGACTTTACCCCCGTAGATGATATTTAAACAACAATTTGAACATCATCATCATTATATAATATGAAATTATAAAAGAACACATTCAATAACATAACCCTTAGTCATTAATCAACCTAATTCATACGTTAGGGGTAGGAGAAAAGGGACATTCATGGGTATTTTAAGGAATTAGTAAAAGCCTAAGGTAAAAAATCAGATCACTGATAAACCTTCATAATTCATTACTATTGATCGAATCAATACCAAATTAATCAAGTTTAAAGGAAGACCCACGAAGTTGAATTAAAAACTAGGTCTTTAAAGAACATTGAAATCTAATTTTGAAGAACCTCTTGGGGAAAGGAGTACTAATAATGAATAACCTCCATATCTTATCAATAATTTGAAATTTGTGATGGAAATCCTTTTTCTTTAATCCCTAGATAAAGCCTTATCTTCTTCTTTAATAGGGGTGTTGGGTTGAGAAAGAAAATTCTTGAGAGAAGTGAGAGTCTTTGGGGTTTTTGGATTTTTAAGTGTGAAGGCTTGTTTAATGAGTTAAAATCCCTTAATATATCTAAAATAACTAAATTATACCAACCCTAAATTTAAATGTCCAAGGGTGGAATTTATCACCCTTGGCTTGGCCATGTGTTTTACTAGTGTGCAAGCCCAAAACGACGCCCATGGTTGACGGTCCATCAATCCATGAGAGGACCATCCTGGATGTCCGTAATTTGTATCAGAGAGTGTCTAAAATGGAGACAAGGTTCCATAATTCTAAGTATGGACTCACAACCTCATTGACGGGGCATCATTTGCACTCGTCAAGTGCATGCTGTCTTGGACAACTTTTGGGTGAAATGATTGGTTTCTGCTCGAGGGCCCTTAGGTTGGTCCTTGGAGATTTGTACTCGGACTTTTTGACCCTAAAAATGCACTAATGTTTACTATAATATTTTTTACAAGGTTTGACCTTCATACGACTCTTCAAACCCCTTCTAATACCTAAAGGCACACTAGGACACTTACACTCATCTCCGGACGTCATGGTCATTTATTGATGTTTAGGCTATAGTACTTCCATATCAATTTAATAAATTTTCTTAGGTATGGAAACAAAATTTTAGAATTATTCCTTAGTTTAGGATCTACCCTAGGTCCTTGGATTTCTGAGATATAACAATCGAAGTATAATATGAATGTGAAGTATGTTGTGTGTGGATTATGATGAATGTAGTATGACCATTTTTAGAAGACAATGTGATGAATGATTATTGTAATACTTCGAAAGTGACTTAGGTGAAGATATATCATAACATGTTTTAGATGAGGGTCTAAGGTCCTAAAATGGTCTATAATGTTGTATTGAGGCAGTGTCTAGAGTTTTAGATGATTTGGAAGTGAAACGTCAAGGGACGACTAAGACGTTCGACAACTAAGTCACTTATGTGCCTCATGTGTGGTTATGTGCCTATATGTGTTTTTGATGAGTTAATGAAGTAATTATAAGAGTTATTATAGTGTTTTTATGCAGTGTTTCATGTTTCATGAAGTTTGGAGGTAAACGTCCAAGAACGCCTATGACGTTTGAAAGGTTTGCCTTGAAACAACCTTGTGTGTCTTACCATGTTCTCTCGAGTTCTACATGTTCGTTTTGGATAAAATTTATGTGGGGAAGTACTTATATCATATACGAGAATATTGAGATTGTAAACGTCTGGGCAAACATCCCCAAGGACCTACCAAGGGTCCTTGAGGAAGGACCCTTCACAAGTTCCCAAACTGCCAAAACCAGCCCAACCTACGGATGGCAATAGACGACCAGTAGGTCAGTCGACGCCCCATAGGTGAAGGAAGTTGGTTTACACTTAGGCGTGGGAGGAGTCCATTCCAAATACCAGCCTCAGTCCTAAACCACGGACCAACAGGACGATCGGTTGGTTGGGAAACAGCCAGTAGATTAGCAAGTCGTATGTGAGGTTGGTCCTTCGCAGTTCACTGTAAGTTCAAGGAGTGAATTTGTAAATTCACCCCACATCCAAATAAGACTTATGGATGTTACTTAGGGGTAATTTGGGTATTTTAAACATGTTTATAAGCCTTAAGCACTTAGGAGATTCATTCTTCAAAATAAAAACCCAAAATCTCTAAGAAATTCTCTATAACTCCATTGAAGTCAAAATTCAACGAAGAGATTGAATTGGATAATTCAGTGGATATTCTTCATCAATTTAGTGGATTAACATAATTTAGGTATGGTTTTTTTATCCTGGAAACTCTATTCATCAAGGATCCCAACATTCAAAAAGTTTTCTAAAGTTTTCAAAGATGAACTTGTCCAACTTCATGATCTATCCATGGGTTCTTGCATTTAAGATTTTGAAAAATTGAATATTGATTAAATTGTTGTTAATTAGATGATTTCAACTCAATTAACCTATGAACTCATACAGTTGATGAACCCTCGTTTTTGACTACTTTATAGGTTAAGTGATTTGGACTTAATGCTTATCAATTTTAGTATAGTTTTCTATGGGAAATTGAATGATGTAAGAGTTGTATTCAATTGATGTCTAATTGGTCTTATTTTGATAAGTCTATATTAAATTTACTTATATTCATTGAGAATTATCATTTATGTATTGAATTACAGTTCATGGCCAAGGTTAAGGGCATTATGGTATTGAATTTGATTGTATAGCCATGGATTGAAGTGGTGAGAATAGATTTGTGATACGCTTCCCTAATTCTCTTTATTTAATGTTAATTAGACCTCAATTATGATGTGATTGGTATGATCCAGTTATGGTGGCGGTGTTCTTTCAATTGATGTGTCCTTGTCGGCGTTACTTTATGTAATATGATAATCATGGCCTTGTCGACACTACTTGAAGTACTATGATAGTATACTTGAGAATGAGACTAGAGTACATAAAAGATCTATATATTCCTTAACCATGTGCCTAGTTCTACCCTTGGAAAGTAGAACACACTCATCGAAGTAGGTTAGATCTCTGGATTCCATGTTTAGCTATAATGTTCTATGTCAATTATTGCCTATTCTCATCATGTGATATACCTACTAGCATTATAGAAGTTCTATGAATTTTAGGTGGTGGTATGACTCTATCTAGACATTGGACAATAGGCTTTCAAGTTGTTAGTTACAGTACCTAGGTCTTGTCCAAGACCATTACTTGAATGTCCTTATGTGATGAATTAGTCTTAAATGAAATGATGAATTTAATGATTTAAATCAAGAAGCAATCTTAAATGAATACGTACTTGTCTAGGTAGTTAAGGGTTGTCTAGTTAAGGTGTGAAGGGGCATAGGAAGGGTCACTACGTATCTTACTGAGATAAATCATAAGAATGACTCTAGTTAGGGAAGTTGGTTGACTATGTAGGAATGATACAAACCTAAATAGTCTTAAGGATTACTTAGGCAATCAAGAAGAGGTCAATCATGGATGTTATCTTCTTGATTTACTTATGTCCTTTGATAGCCTTTGGAAGGGAGAATGTCATATTATATGTATGTTGGTGTATTAAATGAGAATGTTATTATCCTAGGTAATCTATATGATCTCTTATGTGTGTGTGTCAGTATTGTATGGATAGTCGCTTCACAACTCAATCAAGTGCGACTTAGAATCACCTTTGGTAGGAGAATCTCATGTTCATATGTTTGGTGTCCTGTAATTGTGTGTTGATATCATTATAGGTGGTCTTAAGGATAATTTAGGTGTGTATAGAGAGGGTTTATGGGCGGCATCTTTTTGTCTTACTTAAGTGAGGAAATTGCATGCTAGGAAGATGTTACTGTGAAGTAAGAAAATTCACTGTAACATTGGAAATTAGTCCCTGTAAAGTGACCTAAGTTTACTATGATATTTCTAAAAATGTTCTAAATTGCTTAAAGTGAATTTTCATGTGGTTGTAAGGTGTTAAATGATGTTCTTATGATTATATTATGATATTTAAGTCAAATGATGCATATTTTTAATAAATGTACGTTTTCTTGATTTTTATGCATTATGCCATACTTAGTACATGTGGTTGTACTAATTCCATGCTTTTATCTATCTCTAAAGTGATTCATAGGTGAATGTGCTTTTGGAGAACTAAGCTTGGACAAAGAAGATTGTTCAAGAAAGTTGAAGTATGTCCTCATTTGACTTGAGGGCATATATTTCTTTTATTTCCTTTCAAAGTATTGTAATAGACGTAGTAGTACTTACTTCAATTGTGTATGGGCCGTGTCCCAAAGTACTCTTGTGTCTAAGATTTGATGAAATGAGAATTAGTATTTCCAATGAGTTTTATATGAGAGATATTTTATAGAGTTATAGAATGTTTATGAATAGTTATAATTCCACACTACTTTTCATGTGTTTATATGCAATGAATGATATGGAAGGGATTGTATAAGACCTATGAGAGGTCTAGTACACCGGTTGCACTCCTAGAGTGCCATATGTTCTAGGGTGTGGTCTCAGGATGTGACAATGATGGTCATGTGAAACAATTTTCTCACATATACAGGCACATGAATGAATAAACGAAGCTAATTAAAATGTAATGAATGTGGGTCTATTGAAAGGTTTTCTCAATAGAACTCGAATGAATGAATGGAGGAATTTAACGTGGCCACTATTCGTGAGTGGAGTTGTAGTGTCTATAACAATATCAATATTCCTATGATCTTTACAATGAATGAATGATAGGTTGGGATGAGTATTCTTTCCGTGAGTAGAGGTAGAGTACCTAGCAGAAATCCCTTAGCCTATATCTAATGAATATAATGAAAGTCTAAAATTTCATGGGGATTAATGCTTAGCACCGAGAGGATTTGAAAAGGGGTTAATACTCTCCATGAATAGAAGTGTAGTGTAAAAAAATCAACCTCTTGAGATGGCTACTCTCTGTGAGTTTAGGTGTAGTGCCTAGCAGTAATCTTCTCAACCCTTAACTATGTGCCTGCTTAGGACTAGCTAGTGGTATTCCACGTAAAGGCCAAAAGAATGACCCTACCTTCGACAAGTGAGGATCCTTAATCCTGTAGGGGTTAATCCCGGGATTCCATTTTAAGCTCCCATGGTCTAAGTTTGTTAAATCTTTCCCCGATAAAAGAATATAATGAAGTACGTATTACTAAGGGTTTACTACTTAGGTTAGGTGGTGGAATGGGACACCATCTATTCATTGCACAAGTAGGCATTTCAAGGGATTCTTGGTGTATCCTTATAATGTTAATGAATGAATTGGTAAACTATATGGTGTTAATGAAGTAAGTTGACTTTATGTATAATGTTAATGAAGTATGTTTGTCTTATGTTTTCACATCCGGGTTTACCCCCTAGACATAACCGGCATCGTTGTCCTCTTTGAGGACTAACACTTACATTCATAGGTCAAATTTTGGCGAACTTTTCATTACTTCTACTTGGAGGTTTTTATAGACCTCTACTTACACATAATATATATATATATATATATATGTATATATATATATATATATATGTATATATATATATACATATATATATATATATATATATCGAGTTTACATAGACCCTTCATATTGGAATATTAGTTAGTCTTCTACTGTTTCACGTAACTATATAAAGATAACATAAACATAATAGTCATAATAGTTGTCTCATCTCATAACCATCTAATAAGAGTGTAAGAACTTTGATATAACCCTTACATCAAAGTAAAAATGCCTCACATGGGCTATACAATGTTTCATACTAAATAGAAAGAAAGAATCATAGAACTCTTTAACAAAAAGCAACTCCATAAGCTAGATAGTGGCATTGCCCTTGGAAATTGAGCACCTACCCTACTTGGATAAATAAGATATCCAAGCCTTCTTTAAGTTGTCTTCAAAGTACTTCAATGAACAGATCTAAAATGTTGGGGAAAAGGAAGAAATGGTGTAAGTACTTTACTTGTACTAACTATGAGGCCATATGCATACATACTATGAAAACATGATAAGAAAAAGGACATTTCATAAAGATATGCAATTTACTTTGAAATCACTTATGCATATTCAACAAGACCATACCAATCCATAAGACATATTCATTAAGTCATAAGCATGTACATTACCAAAGAAACATCATCAAGTCTAGTCAAGTCTACATGCATAGCATATAATTAGATACATATTCAAGTAACTCTATCATCAAGTCATATTAGCCATAAGCATGAAGAAGAGTACATTTCATTAGGGAAAATGCACAAGTACCCCCTCAACCTATGTCAAAAATCCTAGAGACACACTTATATTATACTAAGGTCCTATTACCCCCCTAAATTATTGTATGACTAATTTTCTACCCCTTTTCATTCTACGTGGCACTAGCTTGAAAAAAAAAGGCAACCAGCATTGGGCCCACAAGATAGTGCCACGTAGGCCGAAAAGCGGTAGAAAATTATTAATAAAATAAGTTCAGGAGGGTAATAGGAACTTAGTAGACAATTACCCATGAACCCCCATCAATTGAACAAGTTCAATGACCAATTAAAGCCCCCTAACCTTACTCAGTCAAGTAACCCGACAAGAATCATGACTAACATGCTACTTCACATAACATGGAATTTACGTATACATATCATCTTACTTTAACAATATAAATCAACACATATTTATAAGTGAACTAATCAACATATAGTATCAACAAGTTCATCATATACGTGCCATATAGCATTATAATTATAATCATATATAAGAATATCCTACTAAGACTTCCCCTCAAGGCTAACTAGTACAATGCTTAGGTGGAATCTCATATCCCTACCTAGAATAAGCTATACCCCTAAGGTCATCTTAGTTAGATTTCAATCCCTTAGTTTATTTTACCTTTTGGAAACATCTTTCCCTAACCGACATAGACTACATGACCTAGTGTGGAATCCGGTGTCATAAAACCCTACACCGAAAGAGGCGGACTATTTTCCAAGGTAATACCAAAACATGACACATAGAAACTACGTGGATCCACTAGCTAGTATTCCTATGGGGGCAACATAGTTCAAGAACTAGGAGATATAGTTTGGACCCTCTTTATGCTACATGTATTGTACTCTCCAATGTCAAGAGTACATTAGTAATCCTACCTTCCCTATGTAGGAAAGGACACTTCTCACTCTAGATCACTTGGTGCTAAGCTAGAGTCCCTTTTTAAAATGTATTATAGGCTTTATTATCAATCAAAAATTAGTTTAGGTCATATGGTCTACCTTTTGTATAATCATAATCATTAATAGGTCAATAAGAATTGCTTGATTATAAATCCTTTCATTACAATTCATGTAACTGAGGTTAGCACATTAACATATTCATATCATGATAAGGCACATTGGTAAATCATCCACACTCCTTATAACATTTACATATTAAGACAACACCTCACAATCATAATCAATACATTTCAATTCAACATCATTTTACCCTATCAATCCTAATGCAAAGCATACTCCAATACAGCATCATGACTTAATCACAATTAACCACAAATAGAAGTAAAGGATAGAGATCATAAGATTTACCAAGTCTCCTTCATTATTCATTATTAAGGTCTTACCATAAACCCTCAATTCAACCCGATTTGGGTATACATCATCGTAAGTCAATAATCAACAATACACTTTATAACCTAGATCATCTTCTCAAGAACTAGCATAAAAGACTACCAATCACCATAATTTTGTTCATAATTAGTGTAACAAAGTCATATAGTAGTAATTCAACCAATAACCAAGTTAATTGAACCAAATACAACCTATTTCATATCAAGATCAAACCCTTGATTAAGGGCTAAAAGGACCATCTTCTACAAACTAGACCAAACCATCAAGATATATCATAATTAATCTAGGATACATGTTAATATACTCATAATATCCAAAATAAATCATAAATAAATAAATTTATAATATAATTTTCGAGATTGAAAAAGACCCACATAAAAACTCAACTTTTGAAAATACTTTGAAGAAACCCTTTGAGGAGAGAGGTCTCAAAGGTGAATTATATATTATACATCAATGGTTGATGAATAATTGATGGTGAAATATTTCCTTTACATCCCCCGAATCCCTCCCCTAGCTTTTCTTCAAAAGTTTTTTCCAATAAAGAGAGAAAGAAGAAAGAAGGAAGAGAGTTTTGTTTTGAGAGTTGTCATTAGACTAACGGGGTTGGGGTATTTATATGGGAGTTATTTAAGTTAATTAGACTTCCCTTAATCCCTAAATAACCACTAAAACTCTTAATTAATTAGTTAAAACGTGCAAGAAAATTAGACCTTGACAGACGACACCTCGACCAACGGTCCATCTATGAGTCGACGATTGGTCCCTCTTCTGTGCTGCACACTTGTCAATTTGGTCAGAGACTGTGTAGGTGAGGTCCTCCAACAAATTTTCTAAGTGTTAGTTGACGGTTTGCATCAACTCCTCGTCGATCCACACATGTTTGGTTTGTGGCCTATTGCGGGTGCACATTGGTTTGTCATTGGGGAGTCATACCCGGACGTTTCAACTATGAATCAACTTAAACCCATGTTAGACACCCTTCCACCAATCTTTATCAATTGCCGACTCCTAAAATCTAGTCAAATAGGCTAAGGCACGCTAGTACCTCCTTGAACTAGTTTTCGGACGTTCTTGGACGTTTTGGTTCCTAGACTTCCTAAATGACTTATATTCATATAAATGGACCTTAAAACAGTGTATAAACCTTATGAAACTTATGTTAGTCTCTAGAACACATCTTGGATTTTTGAAGTGTTACATTATCCCCCTCCCGCTTAGGAACATTCGTCCCCGAATGATACTAAAAATCTTTAAAAGGAAGGAATAGACTCAAGACTAGCAGCCCAACCAACAACAGTACATAAAACATCAATCATATCCCTTAAACAAGGCAATTCAAAATTTCAATTACCACACATAAGGCTCAACATTACATTATGAGGAATATCCTTCTCACAATAACAAGAGCTCAAGATAGCATTTATGAGTCATTTATGTCAAAGTTCAACTTATCAACATACTATATATTATTCCATAAGACTCACCATATCAAAATGCACGACATAACTCTAAACAAGCCAAAGAGCAAAATTTCATGTCCAAATGCATAGTTTCACAATGATTAACTGTAGCAATATCAAAAATGCATCTTTTGCCAGACTTCACAAAAAATAAATCAACTTCAATTTTAGTAATTAGTTACATTATCAGTAAAAACTAATAATCTTAGTTATAAAATAGATGAGGGTAACGGGACTTCATGTCGGCCTTGGCCTCCCATGTTGGACCCTCAATAAGGTGATTCTTTCATAACACCTTTACGTAAGCCACCTCTTTATTCCTTAACTTCTTGACTTGCCTATCAAGAATTTGAACCAGAACTTCCTCATAAGAGAGGTTATCTTTAACACCAAGATCCTCAATAGGAAGAATAGACTCGGGATCACCGATATACTTATTAAGCAAGGAAACATGGAAAACCATATGAACCAAAGCCAATTCACTAGGAACTTTCAATTCATAGGCAAACACCAACCATTTGCAAGATTTCGTATGGACCGATATAACGAGGACTTAACTTCCCTTTCTTGCAAAATCTAACCACCCCTTTCATATGTGAAATTTTAAAATACACCTTCTCACCTTCTTCAAACACCAAATTCCTTCTCATATGATCGGCGTAAGCCTTTTGCCGACTATAGGCCGGTTGCAATCGGTTCCTTATGATATGAACTTTCTCCAAAGTCTTAAAAATCAAATCAGGACCAAGAAGCGAAGGCTCACCCACTTCAAACCATCAAATAGGAGACCTACACCTCCTACCATACAAGGATTCATAGGGAGCCATGGAGATGGATGAATGAAAACTATTATTATAAGCAAACTCCACCAAAGGAAAATGCTTATCCCAATTTCCCTTGAAATCAATAATACAAGCCCTAATCATATCCTCAAGGGTTTTAATAGTATGTTGTGCTTGACCATCCTTTTGGGGATGAAAAGTGGTACTTAACTTCACCTTAGTACCCAACCCTTATTGGAATAACCTCCAACACCTAGATGTGAATTGTGCACACGATACTATATGATGGATAATAGAATACCTTACAACACACAATCTCATCTATGAAGATCCTAGCATAATCTTCCGCCGAATAAGTATACTTGACGAGAATAAAGTGAGCGGACTTGGTCAACCTATCAACAACCACCCATATTAAGTCATATTGCCTTTGAGTCCGAGGTAAACCCACTACAAAATCCATATTCATGTCTTCCAACTTCCAAGTAGGAACTTGGATTTCTTGTAGTAAGCCACTCGGCTTTTGATGTTCGGATTTCACTTGTTGGAAATTTGGACAATTAGAAACAAACTCCATTATGTCCTTCTTCAAACCTTCCCACCAAAATAAATCCTTAAGGTCATGGTACACTTTAGTCGAATAAAAAAATCTTCCTTGGCACCTCAAAACACCATCCCCGAAAGGAGAATGCCTGATTAATCTTGCCAAGGACCGAAGCCTTCAACTCTATCAATTGATTTATCAAGGTGTTGTTTGGACTTCACCTCAACTACCAATGATGACTCGGAGTTATGATGGACCATGAAACCACCATTCAGAGAATCTTCCAACCTCACACCCAACCTAGCCAATCTACGAAAATCCTTCACTAGGTCTTTCTTGGCTTCATCTATGTGAGACACACTATCCATATTCATACGACTTAGAGAATCCGCAACCACATTGGCCTTGCCGGGGTGATAGAGGATACTCATGTCGTAATCTTTCAACAATTCTAACCACCTTCTTTGTCAGAGATTCAACTTCTTTTAGGTAAACACATATTATAGACTCTTATGGTCGGTATACACATCAACATGGACACTATACAAGTAATGCCTTCATATTTTCAAAGAAAATATGACGGCCGCTAACTCAAGGTCGTGAGTTGGATAGTTTCTCCCATGCACCTTAATTTGCCTAGAAGCATAAGCTATCACCTCACCATTCTGCATAAACATACACCCTAAACACACTCAGGATGCATCACAATACACAACAAAACCCTTTGTAACCTCCATTAAAGTCAACATCAGAGCGGAAGTAAGCCTATCTTTCAACATTTGAAAACTTCTCTCACATTGTTCGACCACTCAAATTTCTTACACTTTTTGGTCAAAGTATTCAAAGGAGATGCAATGGATGCAAAACCATCCACAAACCTCCGATAATAACCCAAGAAACTCCTAATGTCGGTTGGAGTCAATGGTCTAGGACAATTTTTCACCGCCTCAATTTTTCTTGGATCTACCTCAACTCCGTCACTAAAGATTATTTGACTAAGAAATGTTATCGACCTCAACCAAAACTCACATTTGCTATACTTGGAGAACAATTTATGATCCTTAAGTACTTGTAACACCACCCCTAAATGGTTCATGTGATCAACCTCATTTTTCAAATATACCAAGATGTCGTTAATGAAGACAATGAATATCTTATAGTTGTGTACAATGATAGTAGATGAAATATGATGTAAATATGGAGAGTGTTAAAAGATGTGATAACATTGTAAGAAATAAGGAGTTATCATTTCATGAGGTTGAGCAATGAGGTGCCTAAGAGTTGAATGAGGTGATGTTTAAGAAAGTTTTTCTAGGCTTGAATTATAGGAGGAGAGTTTTATGCTTGACTAGTAGAGTTGATGTTTAGTCCTGATGATCATGAGTTCATAGTAGTATGAGTTCCTATATAGTTAGAAGCATAAAGGGACTTTGAAGTATGAGTCCTTGAAGCTTGATTTACCTTAAGAGGGGAAGAATGAGTTGAGTAGAAAGGTAGTTTATATCCTCATCTTTCCTTTTTGTTCTTATTAAAGTTTGAGACCAAATCCTTCATAGTTTGGTAATGATTAAGAGTCTTGCATAATGGTATGAGTTGCAGTTCTCCTTATGTTATGAGTTTCTTGATGGAAAAATGTTTGGTAGGCTCTTGAAGTTATCATGATGGCATGGGAAAGATTGGTAGTCAGCCTATATTATCTTGCTAAGGTGTAGCTAATGATAGTTCTAAAATCCTTCAAGATTATATTGAATATGAAGTGTATGAATGAGTTATCATATATTATATATGAATTTAGATGACATAAGGTCGAATGTTAAAGAAGTAAGTTAAATCTAGGTTTTGCATAATGAATGTTAATTAGAATTGCATGTAGTGTACTTAGTCCAAGAGAATCCTCAAGGGTCACTAAGTGGGAGTGGAAGTATTGGATGCTACTCTCACATTGCACTTAGTTTAACTTACCAAGTATGTTTTTAGTAAGTTATTATTGCCTTGTATTTCATATTGTCATGCCTTCTTGTTAAGTTGCTTTATATATGCATTGTTGAAATTTTAACCATATGACATAGTGAAGTTTTCAGTTCACTGTAAATGAGTTCAAATTTTGATAAATTCCTTTTTTTCATGGATGATGGTTTCAATTTGTATGAAAATGATGTGTATAAGTATGTTTATTGTTGGAGAAGGTAGTTCATCCATAAGTGAACAAATAAAAGTTAGATTGAATTGGTGAAGTTTTTCAAAGGTGCCTATGTTATAGTGATGCTCACTGTGAAAATCTTCATTTTTGAAAAAAAAATTGCTTTGTCTTGAATTTTAATAACAATGTGTGTTAAAGTGATGTATATGAGCATTTTTAATTTTGGAGAAGGTAGTTACTCCATGAGTGAAGAATGATAGTGGATTTTAAAATGTCTGTTCTTACAAAGTGCTTGTGTAGCAAAGTGTTTGGAAGTCTAAAAGTGTGCTCCTTGTTATTCTTTGCCTTGCATATTATTTTCTGATCATGATTGTAATGTGTTATGTGCTTCTAAGTGAGTCCTTAGTTGTCTTAAAGTTTTAGTGTCATTCGAGGACGAATGTTATTCCAAGTGGGGGAGAATGTAACACCCTAAAACGAACTAAGGTGAACTAGAGCTTCGTGATTGTTTATAGATTTAACTAGGTGTTAAATGGAGTTATATTAGTGTGCTTAGTCAGTGTGTCAAACGTCCAAGAACGTCCATGACATTTGGAAGATATGCCTTAGAGAGTGGTTGTGTGTTTTCATGTATTTGAGTGAATTTTACGTGTTTGTTTTGCTTGAAATTGGTTTGAGATGTTCCTAAGACCTAGACCACTATGATTAGGGATTTCACTTCTAGGTACGATCCCACCTAGGACCAACAAGGGGCCCTAGAGAAGGGCCCAAGACTAGGACCCAAGATTGCCTTTGCAGTGTCCACTTACGAGGCCAAACGACGGCCAGTTGTCAAACCAACGGCCAGTCGAATGGACCTTCAAGACATATCATGAATGAAGCTAAATCTTAACTAACGACCCTCCACCAACGGGCCGTCATGGACAAATAGTCCGTTAGTTGGAGCCGTCTATGAGGACTGCCCAAAGCTTTCACGTTTTGCAGCTTTGGCTTGGGTGTTTTTTAAATTCACCCCAAGTATTTTATGAACCTAGGATGATATTTTTAGGGTTATTAGGTATATTAAATTGTTTCAAATCCTAGTACCTAATTTTAAACTCCATTTCCTACAACCCAAAACCCTCTCTCTTAAAAGACTCACTCAAGTCACCATGGAAGCTAGATCTTAAGAAGGTCTAGAAGAAATGTTAATGGTAAAGTTCTTCATATGGGGTTTCTTATATGTGAGGTATTCTAGTCATCCTTGAACTCTCTTCCATTCAAGGATTCCTTTCAAATAGATTTTCAAAAAGGGGTTTTAACCTTAACTTCTTCTATCTTTAACTCTAAATATGAGTCTTTCATGAAAATATTTTAAATGATTCGAATATGATGTGTCTAATGTTAGTTTGTTATTTTAATGCTAAAACTTCAGGGACATCATGTTAATGATTTTTATCAAATTTTTTTTAAGAAATGGGTTAAATGAGCTTGGTTTTGTAGTCTTTGAGCTTTGTTTACTTATGTTGTTATTGATGTTTAGCTACTTCCCAAAGTGCTAAATTATGATGAATTGTTGAGTAAAATGTTATAGGTAATGGAAACTTAGATTGAAGGGTAAGTTGGTTATCTTATTTATCTTTGATCATGAAATGCTCTTGAGTGGTATGGTCCACCTTTGGTGGTGATGTTTATGAAGCTAATTGTGAATTGTGAAGGAGGACTTAAAGGCATGTTATGAGAAGTAAGATAATAATGATGCTTTTCTTGATAAATGTGCTTTATGAAGCTTAGTATGTGGTGTAGGCTAGAAATTATACCTAAATGAGTTATATGATTATATGAAGTATGTTAAAGTGGGAGATGTGATGAATGAAGGTCTAAGCATGTATAGGATCAAATGTTAATGAAATGTTGCTTATGTTCAAGGTGTGTTCACATGTACACACACTCACACTTGAATGAATGAATGAATCTATGTTAAGTAAAAGGGGGAATTTGGGGGGTAAACTTTTCGTGAGTTGAGAAGAAGTGTTCAGTAGCAACCTCACTATTCCCAAGAGATTTCTAACGTAGGTTGGAAGATTGATACCCTTCGTGATTTGAGATGTGGTGTCAAAAAGTTATCCTTGACCTTTAGTAATGAATTTTGAGAATCCATAGGGAGTTACGCTTAGCACCGAGAGGATATGAAAAACGGGTGGCTACACTTCGTGAATTGAGAAGTTTTACTCCAATGTACATCTTGAGATAAGTACTCCTTGTGAGAAGAGAGTGAGTTACTTAGTATCAATATCGCCTTAACTATGCTCCTGCATAGGTGTAACTATTGGGAAAGCCACGTAAAATCTAAGAGAAAAGACCTCACTCTAGGCAAGTGGGGGACCCTTCTCTGATAAGGGAAGTATCGGGATTCCTTGTCTAGCTCTAACGGTCTATGTAGTTTAAGCTAACACCCACGAAAGTAATGAAAGTACTAAGTCTTCTAAAAGAGTGGACAACTCAGGGTAGGTAGTGTAATGGGACGCTATTTATCCATTGTACTAGGTAGGCATTCCGAAAGGGAATTTTGGTGAGTCTTATATGAATCGAATGAACAAAGTCTTCTAAAAGAACGTACTACTTAGGGTAGGTGGTGGTACATGACGCTATCTATCCATTTCACTAAGTGGACCTTCCGAAAGGGGAATCTTGGTACTAAGCCTTCTAAAAGAGTGTACTACTTAGGGTAGGTGGTGGAATGGGACGTCATCTACTCATTGCACTAAGTAGGCATTCGGAAAGGGAAGTCTTGCTGAGTTGTTTGAGTGTTCTTCTAATGTGTTTTCATTGAGTGGGGGTTTGTTCTCTTGAGGCGAGTAGGCCTAAAAGGGGTAGTCTTGGGGATCACCTAGGTATGTATCGAAGGAGGCATATGGGAGTTTTCTTCATGTCTTACCTTGGTGAGTCTTAGTAAAACTTAGGGAAACTCCAACAGAAATGAGTTCACTTCCTCTTTGCTTGACCTTGGAATTTCACTATTTTGGGATTAAAGTAGTTCACTGTAATGTCAAAGATGGTTCACTGAAATTTCGGAAAGCTTACTGTAAATGATCCTTTTTGTGAAAATCTTAGAAATCCTTCTCTAATTATTAAATTATTGTTCTCGTGTTTTTTACTTCTATATTCATGAACGTTTTACTTAATTGGCATGAAAGTGTATTTATACTAAAATGTCCCTTTTTGCATGTTTTTTGCATATGCCATACATAGTACGTTATTTGTACTAAACCCATTCTTTTTTATACATCTATATAGTACGTTATTTGTAATAAACCCATTCTTTTTTATACATCTATAAGTATAGTTTTGGAAGCAAGGTTGAATTTTACAAAGAAAAGATTGGGAAAGATTCTCTCAAGACAAAATATGTCCTCATATATTCGAGGGCATAGTACTTAATTCTTTTAGTTTTGTATAAGTTCTTATTATGTATTACTTTCAAATGTATAGGGGCGTGTTCCTATGATTTTTATGTCATGTATTTAAGTTTTCTTGTGAGGATGAGACTTTCTTAGTATTTATAAAATATTCCTTTTTATATTAAATGTCGTGAAAAGTTTTAATTTTGCGTTACTTTTCATGTCTTATGCAATGAATGATAGTTATAGGCTTGTACAAGTCCCCAATAGGTCAAGTACACCTTGTACCGATCCAAGGGTTCTCCCTAACTTCTAGGGGTTAGTTGCGGTTCGTGACTAATAAAACTTGGAAAATCAGTTCTGTTTCTTGGATCTTCAAAGCTTCATCAATAGAGGCATTTATAAAGAAGGAAAGGAGAGGTTTTGTTTTGAGATGAGGGTTTAGCTTTGATTGGACTTTAGGGTCTTAAAGAGACTCAATAACCATCAATAAGCCATCCCCAATTTACCCAAGAGAGTCCTACACTTAATGGACATTTTAACCAATTCAAATTTGACTTCAAACTGATGCGACCAAATCTGGAGGTCATTGAGCGTCGCGGAGGCATTTTCAATTGTTGGTTCTGAAAAATTTTGAGACAGAATAATTTTTGATGTCCCCGCTTCATAGGGTAAAAAATTCCCTTCTCGGTGCTGGCTGCGCGACATACAGCCACTGCCGATTCTTGGCTGGCGCAGCAGCTTGCTTGGCCCATGGTTTGTTCCTCTTTGGGGACCATTAGGCTTGTTCCCAAGGCGCCACTCATTAAAGCTTCGACTCTTTACATGCCATTCTAAGTATAGTAACCATAGATACACAATTTCACCCTCAAACCATACCCAAAACTCCACTACAAAACACTACGACGCACAAGTTCAACTTCGACTAGTTTTCGAACATCTTGGACGTTTTACTTCCAAACCCTTCAAAACTCCTCATACTATCTTATAAAATTATTATTAATCATTTTAGTACATTATAACTTCATGAAACATATGTCATTATCTAGTTTAACCTAGCTTGTTTTAGAGGTGTTACACAACCCCTCACACTGAAAGGAGGCATCCCACTTGCCAAGGTAGGACATCATTATTATCATAGCATCTAGGTGGATCCATAAGCTAGGTTTTCTACGGGGTTATATAGTTAAGGAACTAGCAGGTTGTAACTAGAAACCCTATTTATTCTAATTCGCATTGTAGTTTCCACCTCATAATAATATAAGGGGAAGGTTCCTCGTGAAGAGACCCCTCTCACTGTCAAGTTTAGTAAGTGTTACGATGAATTACCTTTTTGAAGTATCTTTAAGTCTTTCTTAAAATATATTCATAACATAGGTGTTAGGACTTTAACCCTTTTTATATCATGTTCATAGATCATAGGTTCTAGGATGAGAAACTCATTTCATCACAAACCCAATATCATGTGAGAAAATCGCATCATAGTAAAACTATATGACGTACATAAAAATTACCTTAAATCCCTCATAATAGTACACCAATCATAATATGACAACCATAACATTCATAGAATGATCATATATTCAAAACTTCAACATTCATACTTCAATTGATAAACATCGCCAAGGGTAGACCAACATTATGACAATTAAGTTTTGATGACCTTGAAGGTATTACCAATAGCCTCCAAGAAACCTATTCAAGACTTTACCCCCGTAGATGATATTTAAACAACAATTTGAACATCATCATCATTATATAATATGAAATTATAAAAGAACACATTCAATAACATAACCCTTAGTCATTAATCAACCTAATTCATACGTTAGGGGTAGGAGAAAAGGGACATTCATGGGTATTTTAAGGAATTAGTAAAAGCCTAAGGTAAAAAATCAGATCACTGATAAACCTTCATAATTCATTACTATTGATCGAATCAATACCAAATTAATCAAGTTTAAAGGAAGACCCACGAAGTTGAATTAAAAACTAGGTCTTTAAAGAACATTGAAATCTAATTTTGAAGAACCTCTTGGGGAAAGGAGTACTAATAATGAATAACCTCCATATCTTATCAATAATTTGAAATTTGTGATGGAAATCCTTTTTCTTTAATCCCTAGATAAAGCCTTATCTTCTTCTTTAATAGGGGTGTTGGGTTGAGAAAGAAAATTCTTGAGAGAAGTGAGAGTCTTTGGGGTTTTTGGATTTTTAAGTGTGAAGGCTTGTTTAATGAGTTAAAATCCCTTAATATATCTAAAATAACTAAATTATACCAACCCTAAATTTAAATGTCCAAGGGTGGAATTTATCACCCTTGGCTTGGCCATGTGTTTTACTAGTGTGCAGGCCCAAAACGACGCCCATGGTTGACGGTCCATCAATCCATGAGAGGACCGTCCTGGATGTCCGTAATTTGTATCAGAGAGTGTCTAAAATGGAGACAAGGTTCCATAATTCTAAGTATGGACTCACAACCTCATTGACGGGGCATCATTTGCACTCGTCAAGTGCATGCTGTCTTGGACAACTTTTGGGTGAAATGATTGGTTTCTGCTCGAGGGCCCTTAGGTTGGTCCTTGGAGATTTGTACTCGGACTTTTTGACCCTAAAAATGCACTAATGTTTACTATAATATTTTTTACAAGGTTTGACCTTCATACGACTCTTCAAACCCCTTCTAATACCTAAAGGCACACTAGGACACTTACACTCATCTCCGGACGTCATGGTCATTTATTGATGTTTAGGCTATAGTACTTCCATATCAATTTAATAAATTTTCTTAGGTATGGAAACAAAATTTTAGAATTATTCCTTAGTTTAGGATCTACCCTAGGTCCTTGGATTTCTGAGATATAACAATCGAAGTATAATATGAATGTGAAGTATGTTGTGTGTGGATTATGATGAATGTAGTATGACCATTTTTAGAAGACAATGTGATGAATGATTATTGTAATACTTCGAAAGTGACTTAGGTGAAGATATATCATAACATGTTTTAGATGAGGGTCTAAGGTCCTAAAATGGTCTATAATGTTGTATTGAGGCAGTGTCTAGAGTTTTAGATGATTTGGAAGTGAAACGTCAAGGGACGACTAAGACGTTCGACAACTAAGTCACTTATGTGCCTCATGTGTGGTTATGTGCCTATATGTGTTTTTGATGAGTTAATGAAGTAATTATAAGAGTTATTATAGTGTTTTTATGCAGTGTTTCATGTTTCATGAAGTTTGGAGGTAAACGTCCAAGAACGCCTATGACGTTTGAAAGGTTTGCCTTGAAACAACCTTGTGTGTCTTACCATGTTCTCTCGAGTTCTACATGTTCGTTTTGGATAAAATTTATGTGGGGAAGTACTTATATCATATACGAGAATATTGAGATTGTAAACGTCTGGGCAAACATCCCCAAGGACCTACCAAGGGTCCTTGAGGAAGGACCCTTCACAAGTTCCCAAACTGCCAAAACCAGCCCAACCTACGGATGGCAATAGACGACCAGTAGGTCAGTCGACGCCCCGTAGGTGAAGGAAGTTGGTTTACACTTAGGCGTGGGAGGAGTCCATTCCAAATACCAGCCTCAGTCCTAAACCACGGACCAACAGGACGATCGGTTGGTTGGGAAACAGCTAGTAGATTAGCAAGTCGTATGTGAGGTTGGTCCTTCGCAGTTCACTGTAAGTTCAAGGAGTGAATTTGTAAATTCACCCCACATCCAAATAAGACTTGTGGATGTTACTTAGGGGTAATTTGGGTATTTTAAACATGTTTATAAGCCTTAAGCACTTAGGAGATTCATTCTTCAAAATAAAAACCCAAAATCTCTAAGAAATTCTCTATAACTCCATTGAAGTCAAAATTCAACGAAGAGATTGAATTGGATAATTCAGTGGATATTCTTCATCAATTTAGTGGATTAACATAATTTAGGTATGGTTTTTTTATCCTGGAAACTCTATTCATCAAGGATCCCAACATTCAAAAAGTTTTCTAAAGTTTTCAAAGATGAACTTGTCCAACTTCATGATCTATCCATGGGTTCTTGCATTTAAGATTTTGAAAAATTGAATATTGATTAAATTGTTGTTAATTAGATGATTTCAACTCAATTAACCTATGAACTCATACAGTTGATGAACCCTCGTTTTTGACTACTTTATAGGTTAAGTGATTTGGACTTAATGCTTATCAATTTTAGTATAGTTTTCTATGGGAAATTGAATGATGTAAGAGTTGTATTCAATTGATGTCTAATTGGTCTTATTTTGATAAGTCTATATTAAATTTACTTATATTCATTGAGAATTATCATTTATGTATTGAATTACAGTTCATGGCCAAGGTTAAGGGCATTATGGTATTGAATTTGATTGTATAGCCATGGATTGAAGTGGTGAGAATAGATTTGTGATACGCTTCCCTAATTCTCTTTATTTAATGTTAATTAGACCTCAATTATGATGTGATTGGTATGATCCAGTTATGGTGGCGGTGTTCTTTCAATTGATGTGTCCTTGTCGGCGTTACTTTATGTAATATGATAATCATGGCCTTGTCGACACTACTTGAAGTACTATGATAGTATACTTGAGAATGAGACTAGAGTACATAAAAGATCTATATATTCCTTAACCATGTGCCTAGTTCTACCCTTGGAAAGTAGAACACACTCATCGAAGTAGGTTAGATCTCTGGATTCCATGTTTAGCTATAATGTTCTATGTCAATTATTGCCTATTCTCATCATGTGATATACCTACTAGCATTATAGAAGTTCTATGAATTTTAGGTGGTGGTATGACTCTATCTAGACATTGGACAATAGGCTTTCAAGTTGTTAGTTACAGTACCTAGGTCTTGTCCAAGACCATTACTTGAATGTCCTTATGTGATGAATTAGTCTTAAATGAAATGATGAATTTAATGATTTAAATCAAGAAGCAATCTTAAATGAATACGTACTTGTCTAGGTAGTTAAGGGTTGTCTAGTTAAGGTGTGAAGGGGCATAGGAAGGGTCACTACGTATCTTACTGAGATAAATCATAAGAATGACTCTAGTTAGGGAAGTTGGTTGACTATGTAGGAATGATACAAACCTAAATAGTCTTAAGGATTACTTAGGCAATCAAGAAGAGGTCAATCATGGATGTTATCTTCTTGATTTACTTATGTCCTTTGATAGCCTTTGGAAGGGAGAATGTCATATTATATGTATGTTGGTGTATTAAATGAGAATGTTATTATCCTAGGTAATCTATATGATCTCTTATGTGTGTGTGTCAGTATTGTATGGATAGTCGCTTCACAACTCAATCAAGTGCGACTTAGAATCACCTTTGGTAGGAGAATCTCATGTTCATATGTTTGGTGTCCTGTAATTGTGTGTTGATATCATTATAGGTGGTCTTAAGGATAATTTAGGTGTGTATAGAGATGGTTTATGGGCGGCATCTTTTTGTCTTACTTAAGTGAGGAAATTGCATGCTAGGAAGATGTTACTGTGAAGTAAGAAAATTCACTGTAACATTGGAAATTAGTCCCTGTAAAGTGACCTAAGTTTACTATGATATTTCTAAAAATGTTCTAAATTGCTTAAAGTGAATTTTCATGTGGTTGTAAGGTGTTAAATGATGTTCTTATGATTATATTATGATATTTAAGTCAAATGATGCATATTTTTAATAAATGTACGTTTTCTTGATTTTTATGCATTATGCCATACTTAGTACATGTGGTTGTACTAATTCCATGCTTTTATCTATCTCTAAAGTGATTCATAGGTGAATGTGCTTTTGGAGAACTAAGCTTGGACAAAGAAGATTGTTCAAGAAAGTTGAAGTATGTCCTCATTTGACTTGAGGGCATATATTTCTTTTATTTCCTTTCAAAGTATTGTAATAGACGTAGTAGTACTTACTTCAATTGTGTATGGGCCGTGTCCCAAAGTACTCTTGTGTCTAAGATTTGATGAAATGAGAATTAGTATTTCCAATGAGTTTTATATGAGAGATATTTTATAGAGTTATAGAATGTTTATGAATAGTTATAATTCCACACTACTTTTCATGTGTTTATATGCAATTAATGATATGGAAGGGATTGTATAAGACCTATGAGAGGTCTAGTACACCGGTTGCACTCCTAGAGTGCCATATGTTCTAGGGTGTGGTCTCAGGATGTGACAATGATGGTCATGTGAAACAATTTTCTCACATATACAGGCACATGAATGAATAAACGAAGCTAATTAAAATGTAATGAATGTGGGTCTATTGAAAGGTTTTCTCAATAGAACTCGAATGAATGAATGGAGGAATTTAACGTGGCCACTATTCGTGAGTGGAGTTGTAGTGTCTATAACAATATCAATATTCCTATGATCTTTACAATGAATGAATGATAGGTTGGGATGAGTATTCTTTCCGTGAGTAGAGGTAGAGTACCTAGCAGAAATCCCTTAGCCTATATCTAATGAATATAATGAAAGTCTAAAATTTCATGGGGATTAATGCTTAGCACCGAGAGGATTTGAAAAGGGGTTAATACTCTCCATGAATAGAAGTGTAGTGTAAAAAAATCAACCTCTTGAGATGGCTACTCTCTGTGAGTTTAGGTGTAGTGCCTAGCAGTAATCTTCTCAACCCTTAACTATGTGCCTGCTTAGGACTAGCTAGTGGTATTCCACGTAAAGGCCAAAAGAATGACCCTACCTTCGACAAGTGAGGATCCTTAATCCTGTAGGGGTTAATCCCGGGATTCCATTTTAAGCTCCCATGGTCTAAGTTTGTTAAATCTTTCCCCGATAAAAGAATATAATGAAGTACGTATTACTAAGGGTTTACTACTTAGGTTAGGTGGTGGAATGGGACACCATCTATTCATTGCACAAGTAGGCATTTCGAGGGATTCTTGGTGTATCCTTATAATGTTAATGAATGAATTGGTAAACTATATGGTGTTAATGAAGTAAGTTGACTTTATGTATAATGTTAATGAAGTATGTTTGTCTTATGTTTTCACATCCGGGTTTACCCCCTAGACATAACCGGCATCGTTGTCCTCTTTGAGGACTAACACTTACATTCATAGGTCAAATTTTGGCGAACTTTTCATTACTTCTACTTGGAGGTTTTTATAGACCTCTACTTACACATAATATATATATATATATATATATATATATGTATATATATATATATATATATGTATATATATATATACATATATATATATATATATATATCGAGTTTACATAGACCCTTCATATTGGAATATTAGTTAGTCTTCTACTGTTTCACGTAACTATATAAAGATAACATAAACATAATAGTCATAATAGTTGTCTCATCTCATAACCATCTAATAAGAGTGTAAGAACTTTGATATAACCATTACATCAAAGTAAAAATGCCTCACATGGGCTATACAATGTTTCATACTAAATAGAAAGAAAGAATCATAGAACTCTTTAACAAAAAGCAACTCCATAAGCTAGATAGTGGCATTGCCCTTGGAAATTGAGCACCTACCCTACTTGGATAAATAAGATATCCAAGCCTTCTTTAAGTTGTCTTCAAAGTACTTCAATGAACAGATCTAAAATGTTGGGGAAAAGGAAGAAATGGTGTAAGTACTTTACTTGTACTAACTATGAGGCCATATGCATACATACTATGAAAACATGATAAGAAAAAGGACATTTCATAAAGATATGCAATTTACTTTGAAATCACTTATGCATATTCAACAAGACCATACCAATCCATAAGACATATTCATTAAGTCATAAGCATGTACATTACCAAAGAAACATCATCAAGTCTAGTCAAGTCTACATGCATAGCATATAATTAGATACATATTCAAGTAACTCTATCATCAAGTCATATTAGCCATAAGCATGAAGAAGAGTACATTTCATTAGGGAAAATGCACAAGTACCCCCTCAACCTATGTCAAAAATCCTAGAGACACACTTATATTATACTAAGGTCCTATTACCCCCCTAAATTATTGTATGACTAATTTTCTACCCCTTTTCATTCTACGTGGCACTAGCTTGAAAAAAAAAGGCAACCAGCATTGGGCCCACAAGATAGTGCCACGTAGGCCGAAAAGCGGTAGAAAATTATTAATAAAATAAGTTTAGGAGGGTAATAGGAACTTAGTAGACAATTACCCATGAACCCCCATCAATTGAACAAGTTCAATGACCAATTAAAGCCCCCTAACCTTACTCAGTCAAGTAACCCGACAAGAATCATGACTAACATGCTACTTCACATAACATGGAATTTACGTATACATATCATCTTACTTTAACAATATAAATCAACACATATTTATAAGTGAACTAATCAACATATAGTATCAACAAGTTCATCATATACGTGCCATATAGCATTATAATTATAATCATATATAAGAATATCCTACTAAGACTTCCCCTCAAGGCTAACTAGTACAATGCTTAGGTGGAATCTCATATCCCTACCTAGAATAAGCTATACCCCTAAGGTCATCTTAGTTAGATTTCAATCCCTTAGTTTATTTTACCTTTTGGAAACATCTTTCCCTAACCGACATAGACTACATGACCTAGTGTGGAATCCGGTGTCATAAAACCCTACACCGAAAGAGGCGGACTATTTTCCAAGGTAATACCAAAACATGACACATAGAAACTACGTGGATCCACTAGCTAGTATTCCTATGGGGGCAACATAGTTCAAGAACTAGGAGATATAGTTTGGACCCTCTTTATGCTACATGTATTGTACTCTCCAATGTCAAGAGTACATTAGTAATCCTACCTTCCCTATGTAGGAAAGGACACTTCTCACTCTAGATCACTTGGTGCTAAGCTAGAGTCCCTTTTTAAAATGTATTATAGGCTTTATTATCAATCAAAAATTAGTTTAGGTCATATGGTCTACCTTTTGTATAATCATAATCATTAATAGGTCAATAAGAATTGCTTGATTATAAATCCTTTCATTACAATTCATGTAACTGAGGTTAGCACATTAACATATTCATATCATGATAAGGCACATTGGTAAATCATCCACACTCCTTATAACATTTACATATTAAGACAACACCTCACAATCATAATCAATACATTTCAATTCAACATCATTTTACCCTATCAATCCTAATGCAAAGCATACTCCAATACAGCATCATGACTTAATCACAATTAACCACAAATAGAAGTAAAGGATAGAGATCATAAGATTTACCAAGTCTCCTTCATTATTCATTATTAAGGTCTTACCATAAACCCTCAATTCAACCCGATTTGGGTATACATCATCGTAAGTCAATAATCAACAATACACTTTATAACCTAGATCATCTTCTCAAGAACTAGCATAAAAGACTACCAATCACCATAATTTTGTTCATAATTAGTGTAACAAAGTCATATAGTAGTAATTCAACCAATAACCAAGTTAATTGAACCAAATACAACCTATTTCATATCAAGATCAAACCCTTGATTAAGGGCTAAAAGGACCATCTTCTACAAACTAGACCAAACCATCAAGATATATCATAATTAATCTAGGATACATGTTAATATACTCATAATATCCAAAATAAATCATAAATAAATAAATTTATAATATAATTTTCGAGATTGAAAAAGACCCACATAAAAACTCAACTTTTGAAAATACTTTGAAGAAACCCTTTGAGGAGAGAGGTCTCAAAGGTGAATTATATATTATACATCAATGGTTGATGAATAATTGATGGTGAAATATTTCCTTTACATCCCCCGAATCCCTCCCCTAGCTTTTCTTCAAAAGTTTTTTCCAATAAAGAGAGAAAGAAGAAAGAAGGAAGAGAGTTTTGTTTTGAGAGTTGTCATTAGACTAACGGGGTTGGGGTATTTATATGGGAGTTATTTAAGTTAATTAGACTTCCCTTAATCCCTAAATAACCACTAAAACTCTTAATTAATTAGTTAAAACGTGCAAGAAAATTAGACCTTGACAGACGACACCTCGACCAACGGTCCATCTATGAGTCGACGATTGGTCCCTCTTCTGTGCTGCACACTTGTCAATTTGGTCAGAGACTGTGTAGGTGAGGTCCTCCAACAAATTTTCTAAGTGTTAGTTGACGGTTTGCATCAACTCCTCGTCGATCCACACATGTTTGGTTTGTGGCCTATTGCGGGTGCACATTGGTTTGTCATTGGGGAGTCATACCCGGACGTTTCAACTATGAATCAACTTAAACCCATGTTAGACACCCTTCCACCAATCTTTATCAATTGCCGACTCCTAAAATCTAGTCAAATAGGCTAAGGCACGCTAGTACCTCCTTGAACTAGTTTTCGGACGTTCTTGGACGTTTTGGTTCCTAGACTTCCTAAATGACTTATATTCATATAAATGGACCTTAAAACAGTGTATAAACCTTATGAAACTTATGTTAGTCTCTAGAACACATCTTGGATTTTTGAAGTGTTACATTATCCCCCTCCCGCTTAGGAACATTCGTCCCCGAATGATACTAAAAATCTTTAAAAGGAAGGAATAGACTCAAGACTAGCAGCCCAACCAACAACAGTACATAAAACATCAATCATATCCCTTAAACAAGGCAATTCAAAATTTCAATTACCACACATAAGGCTCAACATTACATTATGAGGAATATCCTTCTCACAATAACAAGAGCTCAAGATAGCATTTATGAGTCATTTATGTCAAAGTTCAACTTATCAACATACTATATATTATTCCATAAGACTCACCATATCAAAATGCACGACATAACTCTAAACAAGCCAAAGAGCAAAATTTCATGTCCAAATGCATAGTTTCACAATGATTAACTGTAGCAATATCAAAAATGCATCTTTTGCCAGACTTCACAAAAAATAAATCAACTTCAATTTTAGTAATTAGTTACATTATCAGTAAAAACTAATAATCTTAGTTATAAAATAGATGAGGGTAACGGGACTTCATGTCGGCCTTGGCCTCCCATGTTGGACCCTCAATAAGGTGATTCTTTCATAACACCTTTACGTAAGCCACCTCTTTATTCCTTAACTTCTTGACTTGCCTATCAAGAATTTGAACCAGAACTTCCTCATAAGAGAGGTTATCTTTAACACCAAGATCCTCAATAGGAAGAATAGACTCGGGATCACCGATATACTTATTAAGCAAGGAAACATGGAAAACCATATGAACCAAAGCCAATTCACTAGGAACTTTCAATTCATAGGCAAACACCAACCATTTCCAAGATTTCGTATGGACCGATATAACGAGGACTTAACTTCCCTTTCTTGCAAAATCTAACCACCCCTTTCATATGTGAAATTTTAAAATACACCTTCTCACCTTCTTCAAACACCAAATTCCTTCTCATATGATCGGCGTAAGCCTTTTGCCGACTATAGGCCGGTTGCAATCGGTTCCTTATGATATGAACTTTCTCCAAAGTCTTAAAAATCAAATCAGGACCAAGAAGCGAAGGCTCACCCACTTCAAACCATCAAATAGGAGACCTACACCTCCTACCATACAAGGATTCATAGGGAGCCATGGAGATGGATGAATGAAAACTATTATTATAAGCAAACTCCACCAAAGGAAAATGCTTATCCCAATTTCCCTTGAAATCAATAATACAAGCCCTAATCATATCCTCAAGGGTTTTAATAGTATGTTGTGCTTGACCATCCTTTTGGGGATGAAAAGTGGTACTTAACTTCACCTTAGTACCCAACCCTTATTGGAATAACCTCCAACACCTAGATGTGAATTGTGCACACGATACTATATGATGGATAATAGAATACCTTACAACACACAATCTCATCTATGAAGATCCTAGCATAATCTTCCGCCGAATAAGTATACTTGACGAGAATAAAGTGAGCGGACTTGGTCAACCTATCAACAACCACCCATATTAAGTCATATTGCCTTTGAGTCCGAGGTAAACCCACTACAAAATCCATATTCATGTCTTCCAACTTCCAAGTAGGAACTTGGATTTCTTGTAGTAAGCCACTCGGCTTTTGATGTTCGGATTTCACTTGTTGGAAATTTGGACAATTAGAAACAAACTCCATTATGTCCTTCTTCAAACCTTCCCACCAAAATAAATCCTTAAGGTCATGGTACACTTTAGTCGAATAAAAAAATCTTCCTTGGCACCTCAAAACACCATCCCCGAAAGGAGAATGCCTGATTAATCTTGCCAAGGACCGAAGCCTTCAACTCTATCAATTGATTTATCAAGGTGTTGTTTGGACTTCACCTCAACTACCAATGATGACTCGGAGTTATGATGGACCATGAAACCACCATTCAGAGAATCTTCCAACCTCACACCCAACCTAGCCAATCTACGAAAATCCTTCACTAGGTCTTTCTTGGCTTCATCTATGTGAGACACACTATCCATATTCATACGACTTAGAGAATCCGCAACCACATTGGCCTTGCCGGGGTGATAGAGGATACTCATGTCGTAATCTTTCAACAATTCTAACCACCTTCTTTGTCAGAGATTCAACTTCTTTTAGGTAAACACATATTATAGACTCTTATGGTCGGTATACACATCAACATGGACACTATACAAGTAATGCCTTCATATTTTCAAAGAAAATATGACGGCCGCTAACTCAAGGTCGTGAGTTGGATAGTTTCTCCCATGCACCTTAATTTGCCTAGAAGCATAAGCTATCACCTCACCATTCTGCATAAACATACACCCTAAACACACTCAGGATGCATCACAATACACAACAAAACCCTTTGTAACCTCCATTAAAGTCAACATCAGAGCGGAAGTAAGCCTATCTTTCAACATTTGAAAACTTCTCTCACATTGTTCGACCACTCAAATTTCTTACACTTTTTGGTCAAAGTATTCAAAGGAGATGCAATGGATGCAAAACCATCCACAAACCTCCGATAATAACCCAAGAAACTCCTAATGTCGGTTGGAGTCAATGGTCTAGGACAATTTTTCACCACCTCAATTTTTCTTGGATCTACCTCAACTCCGTCACTAAAGATTATTTGACTAAGAAATGTTATCGACCTCAACCAAAACTCACATTTGCTATACTTGGAGAAAAATTTATGATCCTTAAGTACTTGTAACACCACCCCTAAATGGTTCATGTGATCAACCTCATTTTTCAAATATACCAAGATGTCGTTAATGAAGACAATGAAAAATGAATCTAGGTAATTTTGAAACACTCTATTCATGAGGTCCATAAGCATCGCCGGGTGTTTTTTAGACCAAAGGACATCACTAAGAACTCATATTGACCATATTTAGTCCGAAATATCGTCGTTGGTATATCCTCACCTCTCACCCTAAGTTGGTGATACCCCGATTTCAAGTCAATCTTAGAAAAGTAGCTTGCCCCTTGGAGTTGATCAAACAAGTTGGCAATCCGAGAGAGAGGATACTTATTCTTGATTGTGACATTATTGAGTTGGGGGTAATCAATACACATTTTTAAAGACCCATCCTTCTTCTTCACAAACAAAATCGGATCACCCCATGGAGATATACTAGGTCTAATGAAGCCTTTGTCTACTAAATCTTTCAGTTGAGACTTCAACTCTTTCGATTTGTTTGGAGCACTCCTATATGGAGTAATTTAAATGGTATTTGTATCCGATAGTAAGTCAATACGAAAATTAATTTCTCATTTGGGAGTCATACGGGGAAGATCATTAGGAAAGACCTCTGTAAATTCACTCACTATGGGGACCTTCTTAGCGGGAGGAGTTTCGGAGTCTAAATCTTGGACTATCACAATATGGTATAGACAACCTCTAGAGATCATTTTGCATGCTTTTAGACAAGATATGATATGACCTCTAGGAATAGGATATCCCCCCTTCCACTCAACGGGTTTATCTGGAATGTTAAATTTCACCCCCCTTGTACTACAATCAATAGAGGCAAAGAAAGCATACAACCAATCCATACCCACAATGACATCAAAATCAAAACATATAAATCTCTTCTAGTTCAACATAAGAAACTCTATTGGGCAACATTATTGGAAAAATTCTGTAAACCCTTTTTGCAACAACCGACTCACCCACCGGGGTAGAAAAAATAAAAGCTTTAGGCAAAACATCGGGCAAAACGTCAAACTATTAGCTACTAGAGGGGGGTAAAAAATGATAAAGTAGTATCGGGGTCAAGTAAGGCATACACATCAATAGAGAAGACTATCAACATACCACTCACCATGTCGGGAGAAGTCTCTTGCTCACCCCTAGAATAGAGAGCATAGAAGCGGTTCTTCTTTGGAGCCTCGGTTGAACCAGTTTCTTGAGATGACCACTACCCTTGACTTGAACCCTCACATTACGGCACTCCCTAACCTTGTGCCCACTTTTAGCACAACCAAAACAATTGTCCATCCCCTTAAGACATAAACCATAGTGCTTCTTGCCACAGTTTCAACAAGTTGGCTTCTTGGTTGGTAAACTAGTACCCTTTCCCTTTTTAGTCTTAGGGTTATACACCCTATCACCACTAGCCTTAGGGAAATTGGAAGTAACTTGATTATAACCCCGGTTCTTAAATCTAGGCTTGTCTTGTATCTCAAGCCTATCTTTGAAGAATCTCCGTCAAAAGATCTTGCCTTCTTAGCATATCTACTCTTCCTCTTAGCCCGTGCCTCTTCCACATGTTTTACAAGCACCATAAGATTAGAAATGTTCATGTTGACATGTAGCATATCCAAATGACACTCCTTTTGCGAATCATCTGACACCCCCGTCACAAAGCGGCTCATTTCATCTCTAGGATTGGAACCAAAGAATGAGCATATTTTGACAATTTAGTAAATTTGAAGGAGTATTCATGAACAATCATACCCCCTTGATAAAGGTCGATGAACTCCACCACTTTAGCTTCCCTCATCTCCCTAGGAAAGAATCGATCAAAAAAACTTTTTAAAGATTTCCCAAGTCACCGGACCACCCTTTAATGGACTATTATTCCTCCATTGGACATACCATGCTTTAACCACATCCTTGAGTTGATAAGTGGATAATTCGTCCTTCTCACTAGTAGATAACCACATAGCCGAGAGTATCTTGTAGACATAATGAAAGAACTCTTGGGGGTCTTCTTCAACCTTGGACCCGTAGAAAGTATGAGGATTCATCTGAGTGAAATTCCGTACACGGGAGGCCATAGTATCAACTTGTTAATGAACTCGGGGTACAACCTCCCGATTAGCTTGGGTTGTCATGGCTTGGTCTTGACCATTGCGTCTTGTACTTGGGTAGTGATGTCTTGGGCCATTTGAAGAAGAGTGGTCCTTATATTCTCATCTTTCAAAGGAGGAGGATTCACCAGGGCTTGGTCATCATTCTCACCTTCTTCAAAAAAAGGAACTTGATCACCACGGAGAGGAGCTCTCGCATTGGCAATCTTCTCTTCAAGCAATCGTGTCGCATTCCTTCGTGTGTTTATTTCCTATAATCAGAACAATAGGATTAGATGCAAAAGCACACAATAAGTATACTCAAACGGCATGATATTAGATTTCTAAGAAAGTGAGAGTTTCCTAGACATCACGTAGGTTCCTAACCATAAGTGTGGCGTACTTCATAATTATGAATACGAACTTACATTGACATGGTTGAGAGAGACATTGACTCAAACATAATTCAAACTTACGCTCTAATACCAGGTTTGTCACATCGGAGTTTACCCCCTAGACGTAACCGGCGTCGTTGTCCTCTTTGAGGACTAAGACTAGCCTCTTAGTTTACATCACTACATTCATATGTCAAATTGAACGGATAATTTAAAATTTTTCATTACTTGTACTTGGAGTATACATAGACCCTTCGTATAGAAAGATTACTTAGTCTTCTACTTTTATTGCACATAAGTATATAAATATAACATAGACATAATAGTCATAATAATTGTCTCATCTCATAACCATCTAATAAGAGTGTAAGAACATGGGCATAACCCATACATCAAAGTAAAAATGTATTACATGGGCTATACAATGTTTCATACTAAATGGAAAGAAAGAACCATAGAATTCTTTAACAAAAAGCAACTCCATAAGATAAATAGTGGCATCGCCCTTGGAAATTAAGTACCTACCCTACTTGGATGAATTAGAGATCCAAGCCTTCTTCAAGTCGTCTTCAAAGCACTTCAACGATCGAAACCTAAGATGTTGGGGAAAAGCAAGAAATGAGGTTAGTACACCACTTGTACTAAGTTTGAGGCCATATGCACACATACTATAAAAACATGCTAAGAAATAGGACATTTCATAAATATATTCAGTTTACTTTGAAATAACTTATGCATATTCAACAAGACCATACCTATCCATAGGACATGTTCATTAAGTCATAAGCATGTACATTACCAAACCAACATCATCTAGTCTACTCAAGTAAACATGCATAGCATATAATTATATACATATTCAAGTAACTCTATCATCAATTCATATTAACTATAAACATGAATAAGAATACATTTCATTATCAACAAATCAATGTCAATTACCCATGAACCCCCATCAAGTAAACAAGTGTAGTGACCAAGTAAAGCTCCATAACCTTACTCAATCAAGTAACCCAACAAGAATCATGGATAACATTTTACTTCACATAACATGGAATTTAGGTATACATATCATTGTACTGTAACAATATAAACCAACACATATCTATAAGTGAATTAATCAACATATACCATCAACAAAGTGCAAGTTCATCATCTACATGTCATATAGAATTATAGGCATAATCATACATAAGAACATCCTTCTAAGACTCCCCTCAAGGGTAACTGGTGCAATGCTTAGGTAGATTCCCATACCCCTACCTAGACTAGGATAGACCGCTTAGGTCATCTTAGTTAGAGTTAAATCCTTTAGGTCATTTTACCTTTTGGGAACATCTTGACCTAATTGACATAGACCACATTAGATAGTGTGGAATCCGGTGTCATAAAACCCTACACCGGATGAAGGAGAACTACTTGCCAAGGTAGTACTAAAACATGAAACATAGCAACTACGTGGATCACTAGGTAGTATTCCTACGGGGGAAACATAGTTCAAGATTTAGGAGATATAGTTCGGACCCTCTTTATGCTACATGCATTGTGGTCTCCAATATCAAGGGTAAATTAGTGATCCTACCTTCCCTATATAGGAAGGGGCACTCCTCACTTTAGTTCACTTAGTGCTAAGCTAGAGTTTCTTTTTGCAATGTCTTTAGGCCTTCACTATCAATCATAACTTAGTTTAGGTCATAAGGTCTACCCCTTGTATAATCATCTTCATCAATATCTCAATAAGAATTGGATGAGTATAAATCCTTACATTACAATTCATATAAGTTAGGTTATCCCATTAACATCTTCATATCATGATAAGGCACATTGGTAAATCATCCACCCTCCTTATAACATTTACATCTTAAGCCAACGCTTCAGAATCATCATCAAGACATTTCAATTCAACATAATACCACATGTATCAATACTATTACAAGGTATACTCCAATATAACATCATGACTGAATCACAATTAACCACAATTTAAAGTAAAGGATAGAGATCATAAGACTTACCAAGTCTCCTTCATAGTTTATCATCAAGGTCATACCATAAACCCTCAATTCAACCCAATTCTGGTATAAATCATTGTAAGTCAATAATAAACATGATATCAAGTCTAGAAGAAACACTACATCATAATTCAATACTAGATCATAGCTTAAGATAAGATACATAAGTCAATTCATAATACACTTTATAACATAGATCATTTTCTCAAGAACTAGCATGAAAGACTACAATTCACCCTAATTTTGTTCATTATAGAGAAACAACATCATTTATTAGTAATTCAACTAATAACCAAGTTAATTGAACCAAATACAACCTAATACATATCAAGATCAAACGATCATCTTCTACAAACTAGACAAAACCATCAAGATGTATCATAATTAAGTTATAATACATGTTAATATTCTTATAATATCCAAAATTAATCATAAACAAATCAATTCATAACATAATTTTTGAGGTTGAGAGAGACCGGCGTGAAAACTCAACTTTTGAAAATACTTTGAAGAAACCTTTTGTGGAAAGAGGTTTTCAAAGGTGAATTACATCTAATAGATCAATGGTTTATGAATAATTTATGGTGAAATATTCCCTTTACATCCCCCAAATCCATCCCCTAGCTTGTCTTCAATGGTGTCTTCCAATAGAGAGAGAAAAAAGAGAGAAGGAACAGAGTTTTATTTTGAGAGTTGTCATTAGACTAATGGGGTTGGGGTCTTTATATGGGGGAATAATTAAGTTAATTAGACTTAAATTTATCCCTAAATAACCACCAAACCTCTTAATTAATTAATTAATTAAGATTAAGTTAAAATCGTGCAATAAAATTAGACCCTCCTAGATTAGACCTCGACCAATGGCCCGTCTACACACTCGTCCGTGCAACACACTCGTCGATTTGGTCAAAGACTATGCAGGTGAGTGCCTCCAACAAATTTTCTAGGTGTCGGTAGACGGTTGGCATCAATGTCCCATCGATCCACACACATTCCGTCTATGACCTTTCGTGAGTGCACACAGCCCAGGTAGTGTTTGTCTCCAATCACAAGGGTCCTCCTCAAGGTCCCTTGCTTTGTTTTTTAGGAGTCGTACGCAGAAATTTTGACTATGAATCAACTTAAACCCATGTTATAAACCTTACACGAATTTTCATCTATTTTTGACTCCTAAAAGCTATTCAAATAGGCTAAGGCATGCTAGTACCTCCTTGAATTAATTTCTGAACGTCATGGACGTTCTTGGACATTTTGATTCCTAGACTTGGTAAATGACTTATATTCATTCAAATGGACCTTAAAATGTGTCTAAACCTTATGAAACTTATATTAGGCTCTAGAACAAATCTTGGATTTTCGAAGTGTTACATATGTATAATGTTAATAAAGGTGTTATGACTTATTGAATGTGATGTGCCTAGTCTAGGATGGTTTCAAAGGTGCATTAAGTGGGAGTTGTAGAATGAGATGATACTTTCACATTGCACTAGTGTGACTTAGAATTATCCTAGGTGATGGTCCTTATGAGATGATTATGATTATCTTGTGTCTATGTCTTATAAATGGATGTGGTTGATTTAAAGGACATAGCATGTGAGTCCATGTTAGGTGGCCTTAGAGTATTGCTTGAGCATGGAAAGTGGAATGTTAAATTATCCACTCATTGCATCAAGTGATGTTAAGAGGCAAAGAAAAGGTTATGATCTATATAAAAATAATGTATATAAATGAATGGATTAGTTTTGTATGTGAGGAGATTGGTTTCTATGCACCGTATATGATGATTCATGAGGATTTTAGTTAATTGACATAATGCGTAGTTTTCAACTAAATTGTCCTCTTTAAAGCATATTTTTGCTTGACTACCATACTTATTGCTTAATTGTACTAACTCCATATTCTTCTCTACTTCTACAAGTGTAGGTGGTGGAAAGTGAGGATCTTAGCATTGAAGCTTGGGACTTAGATTGTTCTCTCAAGACTCTTGGTATGTCCTCATATATTTGAGACATGGATATTATTTCTAGTTTTCTTTCATCAAAGACTTCGTATATATACTAGTATCTTTCTTTAAATGTAAGGGTTGTGACCCTATGAGATTGAGATGTGTCTAAGATTGTTTGTGATAAGACTTAGTTATGTTTACGTTTTATAAAAGAGTTTCCTTATTGACTTTATTGTGAAAAATTTTAAACTCTGCACTGTGTTTCATACTTATATGATAAATGAATGCTAAGAGACTTAAGACCTCTGAGAGGTCAAATACATTGTGTTCCTTCTAGGGTGTACTCCCGGGTCATAGTCACGACCGGTGAGCACCCCTAGACTTAACTAGCATCGTCGTCCTCGGAGAGGACTAAGACTAGCCTCTTAGCATTCGTCGCTACATATCATAGACTAAAAATGCGGGAAAAAAAATTATACACCTTGAGGTTTACATTGACTCTCGCATAATACACATAGATACATATGGAGTTTACTTAGACTCGTTGCATAGGAAGCTTACATAGGATTCTACTTTTAGATAGCATAATCTATATATAAGAATTAGTCTAATACTTTGTGTCATATTGAACCATCTAAAATGAGAAGAACATTCGGGCATATCCCTCTATACAAATTCATAATTGCAATATAGGTCTAACAACAATATCTTCAACAATAGGAGACAAATGAATGTCTTTAGACTATAGAAATACTACTAAGGTGGAGTATGTGGCGCCATACTCAAAACTAAAGGACCTACCAAAACATGGGGTAAAGTCCAAGTTTTCTTGCAATCGACCTTGGTACCTCAATGGACCGAACCAAAATATTGTAAAAACAAAAATATGGGTTAGTACAACCACTTGTACTATGTTTTGGTATATGCACATAGAACATTTGAAAGCATGCATAAAAAGGATCGTTTCTTTAGAAACCATGCCAAGTCATTTAGAAAGCCTTTACTGCACATATAAGAGAACATATACAAGATAAGGACCACAATAAAATAAAACATGTTCATAACAAAAGACAACATCAACATAAAGCCATATCAACATTTCCTATTCAATAGTTCATATCATCATAGTATACAATACCCTTACCGACAATCCTATCCAAGCCTACAAGTGCAATGCTCATATGAAGTCCCATAACCCCCACATAATCAAGTAAACAAGTTAGGAGATCATAATTAATGATTTTCTTCATACAACATATCATCCACATAAGTAGTCATCACCACATATAGCAATTTAGACTAATAACATATTCGTTATCATAGTCAACATCATATAAGAATATCATCATATAAATCAAAATTTCATAATACATGGTATCATAATACATAAGACCATCTCCTAGGACTCCTTTTAGAGTTAACTTGTGCAATGTCTAGGTAAAGTCCCATATCCCTACCTATCCTAAGTGTACCCCTCAAGTCATATGAATCGATGTCCATCTTCAGTTAATCATACATTTTACTTTCGTGAACACTTGCCTTAAATGACATAGACCAAATGAACTAATATGGAATTCGGTGTCATGAAACCCTACATCGAAAGAAGGTTGTCTACTAGCTAAGGTAAAATCCAAACATCAACATAGCGTGTAGGTGGATCCACTAGCTAGTATTCCTATGGGGAAAACATAGTTCAAGAACTAGGAGACATGCTTGAGAGCCTGCTTAGGCCATTGGCATTGTAATCTCTATCTCATAAGTATGATAGTGAACCTACCTTCGCTACTTGGGAAGGGACACTTCTTACTACTAGTTCACTCGATGTTGAGCTAAAGTGCCTTTTTGAAATGTCTTTAAGCTTTTATTAATCATCATAGCTTAGTATAGGTCATAGAGGACTACCCGTTGTATATAATCATCATTAGCTCATTAGGAATTGCATGAGAATTTCCTTTCAATACAACCCTCATATGTGAGATTAACACATTATTATCATCATGTCATAATAAGGCACATAGGTAATTCAGAACCAACCTTATATCATTACATATTAATCATAATATCACAATTCATATAGTCAAGAAATTTCAATTGCAATCATCATACCATTTCCTATATAAACTAATTACAATTAACGCTTCAATAGAACATCAGTATTATGTACAAGTCATCACAATTGAAGTAAGGGTTCAAGATCATATGTCTTACCAATTAACCTTCATAAGCCTCCTTCAATGGTCTTACCATTAATCAACTATATTTATCCATCAACAGGCTTAATAACATTATAAAATAGTAATCTATACAACAACTAGGTCAATAGTATCATCACTATCTCAATAAACATCAATTCATAACCTAGGGTTAGAAGAAAGTATTGATCATGAATTCTTCAACAAATATATACAATCCCGACAATAAATTACTCTAGTTAGTCCAATAATGAAATAGAATAGACAAAAAATAAGTTTAACAATCAATACATTCTTCAATTCCCATCAATTTATAAGTAAGATCCAAGATTCGGAAAATTTGGGGAAGGGACATGATCCACACGAAATTCCCTTAATTAGCATCAATTACTCAAAAATATACACTTAATTAGCCATGGGTAATCACAATTAGTCACAATCAATCATCAATTTCAAATTTAGAAGGAAACCGATTTGTAGAAGAAAACCCTTAGAATTGAATGATTCAGAAATCAACTTTCAAAGGACCCTTGTGGAAAGGAATCCTAAGACTGAATAACCCATTACTTAATGGAGCTTTATCCACATAAATCTGAGTAAAGTCCTAGAGAATTTGGTCTTCTGCTTCAATCTTCTTCCTTCCTTCAATGGAGGATGAATAGATAGATAAAATAGAGAGAGGTGAGAGCTTTTGGGTTTTGATTTAGGGATTTGATTTGAGTGAGTGAATATGAGGTAAAACTTATTTAAAATCAATATGTAGTCCTCCCATGAAATACCCAATAGACCCCTTACTTATGTTGACTCATTAGTGAAGTCAAACTTGGATTCTAAATTTCAGATCTTCGTCGGAGAACAAGTCCGCTCGCGGGAAAATTTTAGATTTTCCAAACAGAAGAGCCCGTTGTGTGTCCGCAACGCAGACCAAGATTTTTGGTCCAAGTGGGACCTAGTGCGAGACGCGAAGATACTTCATTTATGTGTATTTCCGCGCTGCCGTAGGCAGCATGCTTGGCCAAGTTTTGGGGTCCCTTTGTGGACCCCTAGGGCAATCCTTGGGGATCGTACCGAGACGTTTTCACCATATATACATTATTTTACCTATTTAAAGTTATTCTACAAGTTTTATACTTCATAAAACACCTCCAAACCTTCACTAATTCTAAGGACGTTTTACTAGTGCAAGTGCACTAGCTTTCGGACGTCATGGACGTTTCTTGATGTTTTGACTCTAACACTTCCTAACTAGTTTTGTAATACATTCATTTAGGCTTACAATACATTATCCCTCCATTAGGAACATTCGTCCTCGAATGACACTAAAATATTTTATAGGAGGAGGATAGACTCAATACTAGCAGCCCAACCAACAACATGTATATTATGAGTCACAGCTCATAGGAGTACTTCAAAACTCAATCTAATACATATCAACAACATTAAACATAGCAACTCAAGTCACAAAAGATAAGAGCTCAACATTTCATAACACATTATGAGGAACTACCTTCTCAACATCAACATGAGCTCAAAATGACATTAAAGAGTTACAATGCTATTCTTCTCAAGACAATATCAAAAGACCACAAATCTCAAGAAGACAAAACATATATTTCACATTAGTGCAAGTTAACACAAAAAGCCTCGTTCATGAAAATTCGTTTTGACATCAACTTCACAAAAATATGCACATACTTAGCAAACAAGCCAAATTCATGTTATTCATTATTTTATTTTAAGAGGAACTACTAACATCAATAAGGAAAAAGATGAGGGTAGCAGGATTTCATGTCGGTCTCGGCTTCCCATGTTATTCCCTCAACTAGGTAGTTTCTCTAAAGAACTTTTACGGAGTACACCTCTTTCTTCCTCAACTTCTTAACTTGGTGATGTAGAATTTGCATAGGAACCTCTTCATAGTAAAGGTTCTCATCCATACCTAACCCTTGAATAAGAAGAATGGACACGGGATCGCTAATACACTTCTTAAGCACGGAGACATAAAATACCGGATGAACCGAAGCTAGTTATCTAGGTAGTCTCAACTCATATGCAACCTTTCCAACCCGTTAAAAAACCTCATAAGGACCCACATACCGGAGAATTAACATCCCTTTTTTTCAAATCTCATCACACCTTTCATAGATGAAATCTTCAAATACACTGTATCACCTACTTTGAATTCAAGATTTCTTCTTCTATTGTCGGCATAGGATTTTTGCCGACTATAGGTGTTTTTCAACCTATCCCTTATCACCCATACCTTTTATAAAGCATCATAGATTATTTCGGGACCAAGGAGTGAAGAATATACGACCGGAGACCTACATCTCCTACCAAATAGTGATTAAAATGGAGCCATTGAAATACTAGAATTGTAGCTATTATTATAAAAGAACTCAATCAAAGGCAAGTGTTAATCCCAACTTCTTTAGAAATCAATCACACAAGCCCTTAACATGTCTTTTAGGGATTGAATAGTATTCTCCTCTTGACCATCCGTTTTGTGACGCAAAGCGGTGCTAAGCTTCACTTGTGTACCTAACTTTTTTTGGAAAGACCTCCAAAAATGAGAGGTGAATGGAGAACCTCTATCTGATATGATGGACAAAGGAATTGTCACGATCGGGGAGAACCTCTAGAGTTAACATGTTGTACTTGACCTCTTGAAGGTCTTATACAAGCTCATAGTTGTCATTCATCGCATTTTCATAGGTAAATTTAGCGAAAAACTTATAACGTTCACAGCACATCATATGCTAGAACATCACTTCCATAATATATAAATGGGCTAACCCATCGGTGGCCCCTTAAAATTGGAATAAACTTTCACTTAGATACCAGAACCAAGTTTTGTTCATTTTAGACACCTCATGTGAGGCCTTAATGTGTCATTTTACACTTTTTGGTGATAAGGCATAGTGAGTGTGACTCACTCATTAACCGCGCGTCAAACTCTTTTTTAACCAATTTTTATTTCATATTTCCTTCTTCTTCTTCATTTAGTAATCCATAACATACACTTTGTGTAAAAAGGTAAAGAAGAATGGTTTTAGTACAAAAATGCACTAGGTATGGCAACGATGTAAAATCATGCATTTAAAAGGGAAATTTTATTTTGAAACATGCATCATGCCTTTTTGTGAAAAAACATCATAAAACATGATACAATAAGCATTATACCATTCACATACTTATTTTAAACATATACAATAATCATAACATCACATAAGTCTTGTATTGGATTTAACTCACATTTGCATCACTTTACAGTAAGCTCATTTCATGTTACAGTAAGCTTATCCTTTCACAGTAAACTCTCTTTCTTCTTATTCTTTAACTTTCCAAGTAGCCTTATGAGTGATACTTTGTGCAATATATAGATAATGTCCCATTACACTATCCACACTCAAGAATCACCTTAAGGGCACTAGGTTGTCATACACACAACCTTCATTGATCAATACATACATTCCTAGAACAATTCATATAACAACACATATACTTCACATTTAACCCAACATACTTTATGGACCACATAGAAAAACTCATTTCAAGACACCTTCAAGTCAAGACTTCCAATATCATCATAAGAGAAACTAGTCAACATTAGCATATATTGGACTTCACTTCATAAGGACATCATAAGAATTTAGTCATAATCTCATTCTAAGCCTACTAGTGCAATATACATGTGAAGTCCCATAACCTCACACATACTAAGTAAACCTACAAGGAGACCACAAGCCTTAAAATGTACTTTATATACCAACCATGATCCTATAGTCAACTACTTGCATACCAAGTAGGAACTTCATAATATAGACATTATAACCAATATTATGCATATAAGGTAAGGCCACATCATATAGACTCACTTGGACTCGTACAATCCATTTCATCACAAAAAGTAGAGGACACTAAAATGTTATGCATAAGGAACATAAACATAATCACATGTATTAGAACACCTTCGTAGAACTCCCCTCAAGAGCTACTTATGCAATACATAGGTAAAGTCCCATACCCTCTCCTAAACTAAGCAACTTCCCTTAGGTTATCCTAGTCAGTGTCCTTATTTTACTTCCATTATCTATTTTAATTTAGGGAAACTATAGCTTTAACCAACACTAACACTGTAGGTTATAAACATGGAATTTGATGTTGTAGAGCCTTACACCAAGGGAAGGTGATCTACCTTGCCAAAGAAGAACTTTAATATCATGATAGAATATTAGGTGATATCACTTTGTAGATCCTATGGGGCAAGCATAGTTTATGGAATTTTGAAGCATATATGGAAACCATCTTTATCACAAATGGGTCATTGTAGTTATCCACCTCATGAGAATTATGGTGAACGTACCTTTCCACATTGGGAAGGGACACCTCTCAACTTTAAGTTCACTCGGTGCTAAGCTAAGTTCCCTTTCATTGAAAAGATTTTATTATTATTACATTACAAAATTAGGCTATAGAAGATTGACTCCCCATATGCTTAGCTCAGAAGTTATAGATAAGAAAGTCCTTTCATCAACATATATCATGTGAGAAAATTCTTCACATGGACATAACATATTCAAACACCATCTAGTTTAGGATACCCTTGAGAACACCTTTCAAAAGCCCCTCTATTAACTAGACTATAATACATGCATAATATACATGTTTCATGTGTGTGTATACATATATGTGAGCAAACCTTTCACATAAACACCCTTAGACCACACATGTACATATCTCACTTCGTTCATGCATAAGTGTATAGGTGTAACTATATGAGTAATCCTTTCATATAAACATATTTAGACACTAAGAATATTCATACTTCATCATATCATATACTTGACATAATATAATATAAGACATATTCATAGCATGCTCATGCATTCATATTCATGTACATGGATCACAAACCTAGGAACTATTCTATCAAAGCACACATGTACAATGCATAGACAAAGTCCCATACGCTAATTCATACTAGTACACCTATAAAGTCATCCTAGTTTAGGGACACATAATATACTTCATGCACAAAGACTTCAGATGCATAGTAGTATACTTAAGTGCATATGAGAATACTCTTCCATAAGACACCATGAACCTATACTACTTGTAAGCATACATGAGGTGTAAATGTGTGTGAATTGGTCAAAATGATCATACTACGACTATAAACAACACATTGATGCATCCACCTTATTAGGACCACAATTCACATTCAAGCATAGACCACACAACACATAATAGCATAGGAGACGAGACAACTTCAACTTTTACATTGAAGAACCTAACATTAGCGAATCACATATCCATGTAGAGGTACATAGGTAAGGGGTTATTAACCATTATAAATCATCATAGGCAGCACCTAAACCTAACCCTAATAGTCATTCACATGATTATAACAATATCCACACAACCTAGATCATATCTAGAATGGAATACCAGGCATAATCTTCGCATTGGGTGATCATCACCACCACTCATCCAAATTAGAAATTCCTTTGAGTCCATGGTCACATCACATATATATTGACAATAAGGTAAACACTGTCATCATAAGTTGATCATACCACACAATTCCATTCAAGGCCAACTCAACTAGCAATTCTATAGTAAAGTAGAGGAAGTAGGCGATCTTATCAATTAATCAACCTTCGATCACCATTGATCAGTACTCATCTTTCATCAAAAAATTATGTATAGGGAAGTACCTAAATGTATCTTAACATAAAAAAAATCATGCTTCATCTATCCTAGAATTAAGATCACATTATGTACATTGCATTATCAATCTATAGAGGATAAAAGAACATAGATAAATCTTACCATATCTCCCTTGCTTTGATCATCAATGATCAATACTCATAATTCATCAATAATTCAATAGAGGGTAGTAACTAAAGATATCATAACCTCAACGAAATCATACTTTAATTGCCCTATAATTGAGATCATACTAAGTGTTTTACATTAACAATTAATAGAAGATATAAGAACATAGGTCAATCCTTACCAACTCTCCAAGCCTTGATACACATGGATAACTCATCAAAAATTCACCATCAATTTGAGTATAAGACAGTATTAATAGATAATTCAAAATAATAGAATCACAATTCAATTAACATATAACCAAGATAACATACCCATAGCATAAGCTAATTTGAGAATTGGAGGGAACATGGGTTCATCATGAAATTGGATTGAAATTCACTTTACAGTCAGTACATTAACATAAATTCATCATAATCAAGCTTTTGAAAACATTTTGAGAAAGAACCCATGGCTAGATTGAAAAATTGGAGGTTTGATCATGAACTTTCATTGAAAACATTGGAAGAGGCTCCTTAGAAGAAAAGTTGACGAAGGATGAAGGATCACAATAACTAATTTTAGGAGAAAGCCAAGAAATATTCTTTAATAATCCATGGGAATACAATATCCAAGTTGTTCTTGAGCTTCATCTCTAATGTAGGTTTCTAGAGAGGTTTCTTTGGGAGAGGGAAGTCTAATTTTGAATATGAATTGGCTTTTGGGTTTTGATACTTTTAAATAACTTAGTATACCCAAAAATAGCTAACTTAAACTCCTAGGGTTAGGTTAGGACGTGGGGTGAATGGGAAAATGAAATAGTGCGCCTGCACTTAGATTGCAGGCTGCATCGACGGAGAAACCTACCCCCGTAGGCCCATCAAAAGGCCGTTCTACTGGCCGTCATTTAGGTCTGAGGCTTGGAATTGGTTGCTTTTTCTTGGTCACATTGATTCAAGTAAGAGTATTAAGGTTGATACAAAGAAAACAAAAGTGGTTAAAAATTGTCCTAGACCTTTGAATCTAACTGATATTCGAAGTTTCTTCGGTTTAGACGGGCATTATAGAGATTTGTTGATGTTTTTTCATCCATTGATTCTCCTTTGACAACCTTAAACCCGAAAGGATGCTAGTTTGAGTGGTCAGAAGCTTGTGGAAGAGGCTTCCAAGGATTGAAAGATAAGCTTACCTCCACTTCTGTGTTGACTTTACTGGAGGGTACCAAAGCGTTTGTAGAGTATTGTGACGCTTCTAGAGTAGTTTTGGGTTGTCCCTCATGCAACATGGTAAGATTATAGGTTATTCCTCTAGACAACTCAAGGTGCATGAGAAGAATTATCCAACTCATGACCTTAAATTAGCGGTCGTAGTTTTTGCCTTGAAATTAGCATTACTTGTATGAGGTACATGTGGACGTATTCACCAACCACAAGAGCCTTTAATATATTTTCACTCAATAGAAGTTGAATCTATGACAAAGAAGGTGGTTGGAACTTTTTAAGGATTATGACATGAGTGTTCTCTACCACCCCGGCAAGGCCAATTTGGTTGCAGACGCTCTAAGTTGAATGTCAATGGGTAGTGTAGCCTATGTTCCCGACGCTAAGAAAGAGTTAGTGAAAGAGGATTGGCTAGGTTGGGTGTTCGGTTGGAAGATCCTCCAAAAGAAGGGTCTATGGTTCATCCTAACTCCGAATCATCTTTAGTGACGGAGGTGAAGTCTAAGCAACACCTTGATCTTCTATTGATGGAGTTGAAGGAATCAGGTCTTAGTAAGTTCAATGAAGTATTCTCCTAAGGGGGGATGGGGTACTTATGTACAAGGTAGATTGTGTGTACTAGGTGTGGATCGTTCAAGGGACAAATTTTTGAAGGGGCTCATGGTTTCTAATATTCTATTCATCCGGTTTCCACCAAAATGTATCTTGATCTTCAAGAGATCTATTGGGGGGTGGTTTGAAAAGGGATATAGCGGAGTTTGTGGCTAAGTGTTCAAATTGTCAACAAGTTAAGGATGAAAATCAAATACCGGGAGGTTTAACTCAAGTGATGTATGTCCCTACTTGCAAGTGGAAATATATCAATATGGATTTCATAGTGGGTTTGCCTCGAACTCGGAGGCAAAATGATTCAATATGGGTTATTGTTGATAGATTGACAAAATCTGCCCACTTTATCATCGTAAAATCTATTTATTCGGTGGAGGAATATGCTAGGTTGTACCTTTAAGAGATTATGAGTTTGCATGGGATCTATTCATCCATCATCTCAGATAGAGGTGTCCAATTTACTTCTCTTTTTTGGAGGTATTTTCAAAAGCGTCTAGGTACTCAAGTGAAACTTAGCACCGCTTTTCATCCTCAAACAGATGGCCAAGCGATGCGTACCATCCAAACCCTAGAATACATGTTAAGGGATTGTGTTATTGACTTCAAAAGTAATTGGGACGATCAGATATCGTTGATAGAGTTATCCTACAATAATAGCCAGCATTTGAATATCTCCACGACACCATTTGAAGCACTCAATGGTAGGAGATGTAGCTCTCCAGTAGGGTGGTTTGAAGTAGGTGAGTCTTCACTTCTTGGTCCCGAGATAATCTATGAGGCATCGGAAAAGGTTTGGATGATAAGGGATAGGTTTAAAACAGCCTATAATTGGCAAAAATCTTATGCCGACAACATAAGGAAAGACCTTGAGTTTGAAGTAGGTGATTGAGTCTACTTGAAGATTTCACCTATGAAAGAGGTTATGAGATTTGGTAAAAAGAGGATGCTTAGTCCTCGATATGTGGGCCCTTATGAGATATTGAAATGGGTTACGAAAGTTGCTTATGAGTTGAAGTTACCATGAACAAGCCCCGATTCATCCCGTATATCATGTCCCCGTGCATAAGAAATGTATAGGCAACCCGGTAGCCATTCTCCTGATTGAAGGATTAACAGTGAATGAGAACCTTTCTTATGAGGAGGTTCCGGTTGAAATTCTAGATCGTCAAGTCAAGAAGTTGTGAAATAAAGAGGTGGCCTCCATAAAATTCCTAAGGAGAAACCACCTAGTTGAGGGTGCAACATGGTAGGCCGACGCTGTTATGAAGTCCCGTTATCCTCATCTTTTTCCTCTAAATTCTAGCGAAGATTGAGGCTAGTAGTTCCTCTTAAAATAAAATTATGAATAATGTTGAACATGGCTTCCTTTGCTAGTATGTGCATGTCATCGTAAATGTTCATGCTTAAATTAAGTTCTTATGAAAATTGTTCTCATGGATAATTTGCACTTGCATGTAGTATATTATGTGTTTTTTATGAGAGATTGTAGTAAGCATGTTTAATGTTTCTTGAAGAAGTAGTGCATGGTAATTCTTGATGGTTATGTTGAGCTCATGTTGAAATTGATAAGGTAGTTCCTCATTATGTGATATGTAATATTGATCTCTGATATATTGTGAATTTCGAATTGAGTTTCTATGTGTAATGCTATGGTTATGTGTTAAATGGTGTCACATTCGGGGAGCACCCCCTAGATGTAATCGGTGTCGTCGTCCTCAATGAGGACTAAGACTATCCTCCTAACTTACATCATTACATTCATAGGTCAAAAATGCGGAAAATTTAAAACTTTTCTATATGTAGCTTGAGGTTTACATGGACCTCTCGCATACTCATAATATAGTCGTATCGAGTATACATAGACCATTTGTATAGTAAGATTACTTATTCTTCTACTTTTATTGCACAAGATATATAAGATATAACATAGTCTTAAAATTGGATGTCTCATCTCATAACCATCTAAAAGAGAGTATATCAATTGAGCATATCCCATACATCAACGTAATAAAACCACATATAGGCTATACAATGTTTAGTACTCAAATGAAAAGGAAAGAACTGCAAGTCTTATAACTAGAACAACATCAAAAGCTTGATAGTGGCATTGCCCTCGAAAGTGAGGACCTACCCAACTTGGATGAGTGAGAATTCCATGTCTTCCTTCAAAGTCTTCTAAAAAACCCTTCAACGACCGGAACCTAAAATGTTGGGGAAAAGGGAGAAAATGGGGTTAGTACACCACTAGTACTAAGTATGATGTAAGACCCCCAAAATGAGTTAGGGTACCTAGAGCCTAACATATTATTAAAAGATTATAAGGTCCTAAAAAACGGTTTATAATTTTGTATTGAGGCAATGTATAAAGTCCAGGGGGATTTAAGAGTCAAACGTCAAGGGACAAGCAAGACATGCGACGACTAGTCGCCAAAGGGGCCTTAGATGATTATATGTGTTTTTGAGTGTTTTATGAGATTATAAGGTCCTTATATAAGTATAATGATTTTCATAAGAAATTTATGTAATTTCATGAAGTTTAGAGGTCAAACGTCCAAGACGTTCAAAAGATAGGCCTTGAGACATGCATGTGTGTGTCTTGATGGTGCCAAGTATGTTTTGACGTGTTGCGTGTAATTGTTTTGGGTGAAATTGTTGTGGAATGTCCTTGAATTGATAATTTTCATTTTTACGTTTGAAACACTCGGGTACGATTTCCCAAGGGCCCCGGAAAAAGGCCCACAAAAACAATCCAAAGGTTGTCGACAAACTTTCTTGGCAGTGTAAATTGACGAGCTCAACTGACGCCCCGTTGGTGGACTGAAGCCCCTTATATGGGGAGACATCGATGGGAACTTAGCATGAGAAGGTGTGTCCATATGACACGCTCAGACCCAAACGATGGAAGGCACAGGATGGTCGTCAATTGACCAACGCCCCGTCATTGGTGTCCATCGATATAGGCCTACAATATTTGCCATGCACATTGCCTAATTATGGGAAGAATGGGAAATTGACTCCACGTGCTAAACTGAAAATAGGCAGTTTATTAACCTATTATTAAGTATATATAGATGATCTAAAACGTGTATATTCCTTACCCATCCTCAAATCAAAATCAAACCTCCCTCTCCCAAAATATCCTCTCAAAAAACCTCCATTAAAGGTGAAGTTCAAGGTCAACGTGTAGATGGTACTTCCCTGGATTCTTCACCAAATTTTATATGTTTCTTCTAGATAAAGGTATGGTGATCCTTCATCTTTAAGTAACCTTTCACTTGGAGAGTTAATCTCAAAATTTTCAAAGAAAAAATATGATTAAATCTCCTCTTCTTCAATCTAGCCATGGGTTCTTTCTAAAAACATTTTCAAAGCTTTATTCATGATTAATTTATTATAGTTTATTGGTCTTAACGTTATTTTCAATAAAATTGCATGATGAACTCATGTCCCTTCCCAAACTCGATTTAGCTCCTGCATGGGCAATGTATCATGGCTTATTATTGATTGAATTTTGATTCTATTATGTTGAATTGCTTACGTCTACTGTTATTTACGTGTATTGATGATGAAGGATCCATGTGGATCATTTTACGAAGATTTGATATGACTAGCTTAGAACTCCAAGTGTTCACTGTAACATTGCCTTTATGATTATTGAATGTTGAATTCGATTAAGTGAAGATGATAATAGCTACTATCATAGGTTATTTTTATGAGTAAATTGTGGTTATAAACCCTTGATGATCAAATCAACGAAATCTTGATAATAATTTCTCTACATGTTTTAGCCTAAAGGTTGATAATATCATGAACATAATGTGATCTCAAATTAGGGTAGATGAAACATGATTAGTCTTGATTATTATGTCTTTATCTACTTCCCTAGGTTGGTATTTTTGATATATTATGAATGTTAATCATGGTAATCAAAGTAAACAATATTAGTAAGTCATCTATGACTCTCTACTTTCTAGTATATATGTGATGCCTTATAGTATGCTATAGGATGATCTTGTAGCGACTTGTACATGGTTTTTCTCATGATTAAACGTATATTTATCTACTTCCCTATAATGTATTGATGATGAAAAGGGTGTATTGATCAATGATGATCAAAGGTTGATGAATTGGTAAGAATGGCTCTCCCTCTCTACTTTTCTTATAGTATTGATAGTTGATGAAGCCTTGTATGGCATTGTATGGTATGGTCCACTTATGGTGGCGGTGTTTACTTTATTGTCATTATATATGCGTTGACCATGGACTTGAAGGCACATTGATGAATATATGAGTTTGTGGTTATGATGATCATACTATGTAAAGTTTATGCCTACTTTCCTAGTCTAGTTTCGATCTAGGTTGTATGGATATTCCATAAGCATGTGTATATCTATGTTAGAACCATGTGTAGGTGCTGCCATTAATGAAGTGGTAAGGATCAATAACCCCTACCCATGTACCCCTATGTGAATATGTCAATAGCTAAGGTTAGGAGTCTTAAATGTAATGTGAAGATTGTCTTGTCTCCTATGCTTAATTGTGTTGTGTGGCTTGTGATTAATGGTGCATTGTGGTCTTAAGAGGGTCGCTGCCTCAATGTGTTGTTATAGCCATCATGTGATCATGTTAACCAATGTACACACAAACTCACACATTATGCAAGCTTACAATATAGTAAAGGTTCATAGTGTCTAATGAAAGGTTGATCTCATAATTCACTAAATGTCTACTACTATGCACTTAAGGTAAATGTATGTGAAGTATGTTATGTATTCCCTTACTAGGATGACTTTATAGGTGTACTAGTATAGGCAAGGGTTTGGGACCTTGTCTATGCAATGCACATGTGTACCTTGACAGGATAGTTCCTAGGTTTGGTAATCTATGTGTATATGAATGTATGGACATGTTATGAATGTGACTTACATGTTATAATATGAAGTATGTGGTATGATGAAGTATGATAATACCTAGTGTATAAATGTGTTTATTTGAAAGCAAGCATTATATAGTTACATTTGTACACTTATGCATAAATGAAAATAAGTATGAACATGTGTGTCTTTAAATTATTATGTGAAAGATTTGTTCACATATTAGTATACACACACATGTATGAAGATCTAGTCAACAGAGGAGCCATGAAAGGTGTGCTCAATTGTATCCCAAACTAGATAGGTGATTGAATATGATATGTCCATCTGAAAGGTTTTCTCACATGATATAGGTTGATGAAAGGACTTCTCATCTGTAACCTATGAGCTAAGCATATGGGGAGTGAATCTCCTAAATCCTATGTTTCATAAAGTAATGTAATAAAGGCTTTTAATAAATGAAACTTAACTTAGCACCGAGTGGACTTGAAGTAAGGGGTGTCCCTTCCCATTGTAGGAAGGCAGGTCACCATAATACTCATGAGGTGGATAACTACAATGCCTTAATAGGCATAAAGAGGGTTTCCATTAAATGAATAACTATAATACCCCATTTGGCATAAAGAGGGTTTTCACATGTACCTCCAAGTTCCATAACTTATCTTGCAACATAGGGTCTAGCAAGTGATGTCACTTAGTATGCTAGCATGTGTTAATGTTATACCTTGGATCTACAACACCAAATTCTATGTTTAGAGCATCCGCAACCACAACGGCTTGCCGGGATGATATAGAACACTCATGTCATAATCTTTCAACAATTCCATCCACCTTCTTTGTAGGAGATTCAACTCCTTTTGAATAAAACATATATTGGAGACTCTTGTGGTCGGTATACACATGAACATGGATACCATACAAGTAATGCCTCCATATTTTCAAGGCAAATACCGTGTCCGCTAATTGAAGATCATGATTTGGATAGTTTCTATCATGCACCTTAAGTTGTCTAAAGCATAGACCACTTTCCCATGTTGCATAATCACACACCCTAAACCCACTCGGGATGCATCACAATGCACAACACAACCCTTACATTCTGATAAGGTCAACATAGGAGCACATATAAGCCTGTCTTTAAAGATTTGGATGCTTCTCTCACATGCCTCCGACCACTAAAATTTCTTACTCTTTTGGGTCAAAGTAATCAAGGGAGATGCAATGGATGCAAAACCATCCACAAACATCCTATTTAAACCACTAGACCCAAGAAACTCCTTATGTTAGTTGGGGTCAATGGTGTAGGACAATTTTTCACCGCCTCAGTTTTCCTTGGATCAACCTCAACTTCCTCAGTAGAGATGATATGACCAAGTAATGCTACTGACCTTAACAAAAACTCACATTTGCTATACATGGAAAATTATTGATTCTCCTTAAGAACTTGCAACACCACCATCAGATGGTTCATGTAATCACCCTCATTTTTCGAATATACCAAGATGTCTTCAATGAAGACAATGAAAAATGAATCTAGGTAACTTCGAAACACCCTATTCATGAGATCCATAAAGACCATCGGGGCATTTGTGACACAACAAAACATTACTAAGAACTCATAGTGACCATATCTAGTCCGAAATACAGTCTTTGGTATATCCTCACCTCTCACCCTAAGTTGATGATACCCCGATCTCAAGTTAATCTTAGAAAAGTGTAGCCCCTTGGATTTGATCAAATAAGTCGTGAATTCGAGGGAGAGGATACTTGTTCTTAATAGTGAATTTATTGAGTTGGTGATAATCAATGCACATTCTGAGGGACCCATCCTTCTTCTTCACAAATAAGACCGGAGCACCCCATGGAGAAATACTAAGTCTAATGATTCATTTGTCTAGTAAAACTTGGATTTGAGCCTTCAACTCTTTCAATTCAGCCTCAGCCGCCCGATAAGGAGGAATTGCAATGGGATTTGTATCCGGTAAAAACTCGATACCAAAATCAGTTTCCCATTTGGGAGGAATACAAAGAAGATCATTAGGAAAGACCTTCGGAAACTCCCTCACTGCGGGGACCAAATCAAATGGAAGAATTTCGGAGTCTAAATCTTGGAACCTTACTATTTAGTATAAAAACCCTTTAGAGATCATTTTGTATGCATTGAAACAAGAGATTATATGACCTCTAGGAATAGAATTTACCCCCTTCCACTCAAAAATGGGCTCATTTGGAAAATTAAATTTCACCACCCTTATTCTAAAACATATAGAGGAAAAGAAAGCATGCAACCAATCCAAACCCAAAGACATCAAAATCAAGCATATCAAGTTATACTAGTTCAACATAAGAAACTCTATTGGGCAACATTGTAGGAAAATTTCTATATATAACTTTTTGTAACAATCGACTCATCCACCGGGGTAGACACTAAAAAATGTTCGTGTTATATATCCGGAAAAATGTCAAACTTTTTAGATATTAGAGGAGTAAAAAATGATAAGGTAGCACCTGGACCAAGTAAGGCATATACATCAATATAGAATACTTTAAACATATTGATCACCACGTCGGGAGAGTCTCTTACTCACCCCTAGAGCGAAGAGCATAAAAGCAATTCTTCTTTGGAGCCTCATTTGAACCACTTGCTTAAGCCTGACCAATACCCTTGTCTTGACCCCTCGTATAAGGGAAATCCCTACATTTGGGCCCACTTTTACCACAACCAAAACAATTGTCCATTCCCTTAAAACAATCACCATAGTGCTTCTTGCCAAACTTTCCACAAGTTGGCTTCTTGGTTGGTGAACTAGTATCCCTTCCCTTTTTAGGCTTAGAGTTATATACTCTATCAATACCTAGCCTTACGGTACTTGGAAGGAACTTGATTGGACATCCTCTTCTTGAACCTAGGCTTGTCTTGAATCTCAAGCCTACCCTTTTAAGAACCACTATCAAAAGATCTTGCCCTCTTGGCATATTTACTTCTCCTCTTAGCCATTGCCTCTTCCACTTGTTGAGCATGTATCATGACTCGAGAAATATTCATATTGTTATGCAGCATAGCCGAATGACACTCCTTTTGCAAGTCATCCGACACTCCCATCACAAAGCACTTCATTTCATCTCTAGGGTCGGAAACTAAATAAGGAACAAATTTGACAATTGAGTGAATTTCAAAGAGTATTCAAGAACACTCATACCTCCTTGACGAACGTTGATGAACTCTACCACTTTAGTTTCCCACTTCTCCATAGGAAATAATCTACCAAGAAAAACCTTCTTGAACACCTCCCAAGTCACTTGTCCGCCCCTTAACGGTCTATTGTCCCTCTATTGGACATACCAAGTTTGGGCCACATATTTGAGTTGATAAGTGGCTAAAACAGCCTTGTCATTAGTAGACAACCCATAGAATAAAGGATCTTGTAGATTTCATCAATGAACTCTTGGGGGTCTTCCTTAACCTTGGACTCATATAAAGTAGGGGGATTCATCATAGTGAAATCCCTTAAACGGGAGGCCATGGTATCTACTTGTTGATGAGCTGGGGTACAACCTCCCGATTAGCTTGGGCCGTCATGGATTGGGCATTAGTAGTGGAGGCTTGTGATTGGGTAGTAATGGATTGGGAAATTTGGAGAAAATCATCCCATATGTCACCATCCATCAAAAGAGGAGAATTGACCGGATCTTTGTCATCATTCATATATTCCTCAAGAGAAAGAACTTGATCACCATGGTCTTCAAGTCTTCGTGTCGCATTACTTTGAGTACTTATTGCCTATAATCAAAATAAAAAGATTAGAAGCAAAAGAACAAAGAGCTAACACTCCAAAGGCACGATATTGGACTTTCAAGAAAGTGAGAGTTTCCTAAGAATCTCATAGATTCCTATTCATAAGTGTGGAGCGCTTCACAATTATGAATTCAAACCTATATAGACGTGGTTGAGAGAGACATCGAATAAAAGATATTTAACCTCATGATCTGATACCAAGTTTGTCACATCAGGAAATACCCCCTAGACGTAATCGGTGTCGGCGTCCTCTTTGAGGACTAAGACTAGCCTCTTAGCTTACATCATTGCATTCATAGGTCAAATTTAGCGGAAAACTTAAAAGTTTTCATTACATCTACTTGGAGGTTTACATAGACCTCTACATAAACATAGTATATATATATATATATATATATATATATATAGAGAGAGAGAGAGAGAGAGTGTACATAGACCCTTTGTATAGGAAGATTACTTAGTCTTCTACTTTTATTGCACATAAGTATATAAAATATAACACAGTTCTCAAATTAGTCGTCTCATCTCATAACCATCTATCAAGAGTATATCAAATTGGGTCTAGCCCTTACATCAATGAAACAAGATCACATATAGGTCATACAATGTTTACTATCCAAATAAAAAAGAAAGAAACATAAGATTATTAATACTAAAGAAACATCATAGGCTTGATAGTGGTATCGCCTTCGGAAAGTGAGGATTCACCCTACTTGGATGATTAAGAAATCCAAGTCTTCTTCAATGTCGTCTCCAAAAGCCCTTCAACGACCGGAACCTAAAATATTGGGGAAAAAGAAAGAAATGGGGTTAGTACACCACTTGTACTAAGTATGAGACCATATGCATACATATCATTAAAACATGCTAAGAGGGACATTTCATTAACTATGCAATTTTTCTGAAAACCTTAATGCACATTCAACCAAACTATACCTAATCACTTAGGCTTACTCATTAAGTAATAGGCATGTACATCACAAGACAAAAAACATCAAAACTAGTCAATTTAACATGCATATCATGTAATTGGATACATAGTCAAGTAACTCTATCATCAAGTCATAATAAATCACAAGCATGAATAAGAGTGTATTTCATTATAACCAAAGCAAGACAATTACCCATGAACCCCTATCAAGTCAACAAGTGCAATGACCAAGAAAAAACCCATAACCTTACTCAATCAAGTAACTCAACAAGATTCATGAACAACATCCCACTTCACATAACATAACATTTGAGAATACATGGCATCATAATTTAACAATATAGACCAACACATATTCATAAGTTACACCAATCAACATATAGTATCAATAATGTGCAAGTTCACCATATATCTACAATGACAGTTATCACTCTATATCTAGATGGAGCCATTTGAGGCATTGTATGGTACACGGTGTAGATCTCCGATTGGTTAGTTTAATTCGGCGAAGATAGACTCTTTGAATACAAACTTTCCTAGAGATGCTATGGAGCAAGTTCGTATGATTCAATATATATTGTTGACAACTCAGAGTCAACAGAAGATTTATGCAGACCAGAGAGTTAGAGACTTAATGTTTATGAGGGTGATCATGTTTAGCTCGAGTATCACCCATGAAGGGTGTGATGAGGTTCGGAAAGAAGGGCAAGCTTAGCCCTAGATTAATTGGACCTTTTGAGAGTTTTAGCAAAGTGGGACAGGTGGCCTATAAGTTGTATTTGCCACCTAATTTGTCGGCAATTCATCCTATTTTCCATGTCTCTATGCTTCAAAAGTGTATTTTGAATGAATCACATGTACTTTCCCTCAATTCAATGTAGTTGGGTCCAAACATGACATTTGAGGAGGAACATATAGTTATATTGGACAGGCAGGTTCGAAAGCTTCAGACCAAGAAGATTGCTTCGAAAAAGGCATAGTGGAAGCACCGATCAATGAGAGGGACAATGGGAGAAAGAGTCTGACATGCTTGCCAGATATCCTTAGCTTTTTGAAGCTTCTGGTTCTTTCTTTCACCTTCTTTTCAAGGACGAACATGATTTTTAGTGATGGATAATGTAATGACCTGGAAGGTCATTTTTTGAAATTTTGACTAGAGTTAATTAATTGATAAGTAAAGATATATGAATGACTAAGTTGATAGTTAATGGGTTAAAGTGATAATTTATTTAAGACCTTATACTATTAGAACCATGTATTCAAAAAATAAGTCAGTGGATTTTTGTTTGCTTTAATAAACTATTAATTCAGAAGAAAAAAAAGAATAGCAAAAGCAGCGTAGAACGAATATGACGAATCTCTTCAAGTAACAATTAGTAGTGTCAATTAGTTTTAACTTATTTAACTAATTGATTGTGTGATAAAATAGAGTCTCGTATAAATTTGAGATTTGGGTTTAACAGAATAATTAATATTCTCTTCTGATTTAGTGTGTCATCCGTAATTGGGTAAATTTGGAGGTTAGGTGAGGATAAATGAATTGTTGGCATGCGAGAGGGCAAGGTTAGATAATAGAATAAAGATCTTATAATTAAAAAAATATTGGATAGTAATTATGGTATATTGTTGAATGTTTGATAAGGTGGAATGTGAGGCTATTTTGAAAATTTACGGCATGTGGGACAATGATTGTCCATGATGAGTCAATCATTGGATTGAAATAAAGTGGAGAATGGAATAGTTGTTAGTACACATGCTAAGGCAACAAAATAATAGTAACCATTGCGACGCACGATACGATCCTCGAAATGGTTCATCCTCTTATCACATAACACTTATCACAACCATTTCTCATAAACCAGTGCAAATGACATGTGTAAAAAATTAAATGAGAAAATAACCATTTTGATAACAAGACAAAATTCACAACAATGCAATCGTGATAAAACATCAACAAATAGTCCATAAGCCTTTATATAACTCTCGAACATAACACAAAAAATAACACGAATATCATAAGCTAACAAGGATTTAGAAATCCACTTGCCTTAGCCAATCGAATAATCACTCCCGGACTTGAGCTTTTCCCTTTCGTTGAGTTTCCAATTCAATGCAATATAATCAAGTACATATTCACAATAAGATTATAAAACTAAAAACACTCATGTAGCTATAGGCTTAGCCTAGAGCCAAAAGCTTATCCAAATTTATAATTAAGTTCGTAATTCTTGATGCCAATTAACATTTCAACGATTCCAAGTTTCAAGCTTAGGGTTAAACTTCAACTTCTCCAATATCATAAATCAGATGATATTTATACAATTTCTTAACCCAATATTTAATTACCTATCTCAATACATTAAATATTTAATTTATAATATGATACATGAAAAAAGAACCACTAACTATAAAATCTAACCGGTCATGCAAATGAACAACTCACGAAATTCCAACAAATAATCCCTTCCTCACAATAATTGCATAATGCATAAATAATATTCACATCCACCATATTTTCACTTCAAACCTCCCTTTTGTTAAACCCCCAGCAATGTACTCATCGTCACAAGCCAAACTAGTCTTTTATAAATATTTAGAGAATCTCATCGTCACAAGCCAAACTTAAGACACGACATAATACCTTAGGGACACGGCCCTTTACATTTAAAGAGAAACATATAATAAGTCTTTAAATAAGAAACTAAGTAAAGGACTATGCCCTCGAATATACGAGGACATATTTTGTCTTGAGAGAAACTTTCTGAAGCTTCACCTTCTAGTCTTCAACCTTGCTTCCAAAAACCTACACTTATAGAGTATAGAAAAGTATGGGGTTAGTACAAAACAATGTACTAAGTATGATATATGCAAAAACATTCAAAAAGGGATATTTTAGTAAAAGAACATTTCATGTCACTTAAGTAAAATATTCATGATTTAAGAAGTAAAACGACATAAGAAACATCATACAACACTTAATAGAAGAATCTCATAATTTTAGAATTTATAGAACACATTACACTAACATTAAGGACTATTAGAATGAATACATTACAGTCAATGGGATAGTGCAAATCATGTGAACCCTTTTCCTTTTAAGTTTCCCTAACCCAATTTATCCTAAGATTCCCTAAGGTAAGACAAGAAGGGAACGCCCATACACCCCTTTCAAGTAACACAAAAGGGATCCTTAATACCACCAACCATAGGCTACCTCATATGGGAATCAAATCCACACTCTTAACTAAACATATGCCAAACATTCATTCGTACAGACTTCATGCAAGTACCCTTCTCCAATAGTACTTATTGGTCACACTAAATGCAATATGAGAGTAGCATCACATACTACCACTCCCACTTAGTGCTCCTAATGTCTTCCCTTGGATTGAGCACTTTTCAAGAACTTAACTAAAATTATAGTAAACTATACAAAACATTACATGAACTAAAGACTCCAAAGATAGTGAACTTCCAAGGTATTGCCAATGAGGAAGTGAGCTCATTTCTGTAGAAGTTTCCCCACCGAGGTTATCCTTCAATACACACCAAGGGGATCCTTAAGACTACCCACCAAAAGCTTACTCCACCCGAGAAAATAAGTCACCACTCAAATCACATGACATTAAAAGAACACCCAACAAACCACCAAAGACTTCTCTTTTGGAATGCCTACTTAGTGCAATGGATAGATAGCGTCCCATACCACCACTTACCCTAAGTAGTACACTCTTTTAGAAGGTTTGGCACCAAGTCTTCCCTATCCGATGGTCCTACTTAGTGCAATGGATAGATAGCGTTCCATACCACCAACTACACTAAGTAGCAAGTTCTTTTAGAAGACTTAGTTCATTCAATTCTTTTGTGGGGGATAGCTTAACCGACATAGACAATGAGAGCTAGACATGGAATCTCGATATTAACCCCTATCGGATGAGGGATCCTCACTTGCCTAAGGTAAGGTCATTCTCTTAGCTTTTACAAGGCTTGCCCAATAGCTACACCTATGCAGGCGCATAGTCAAGGGATAAGGAGATTGCTACTAAGTAACTCATTCTCTACTAAAGAGGAGTACTCATCTTAAGAAGTACATTGGGATACAACATCTCAACTCACGAAGTGTAACCACCTCTTTTTCATATCGTCTCGGTGCTAGACATAACCCCCACGGATTCTAATACTATAGGTTAAGGATAACCAGTGAACACCACATCTCAACTCACGAAGGGCATTCATCCTCCGACCTATATTAGAAAGCTATTAGGATGTAGTGAGGTTGCTACTAGACACTTCATCTCAACTCACGAAGAGTGTCCACCTCAAAACTGCTCTAGTTACTCAACTTAGCTTTATACATTCATTTAAGTGTTTGTGTGTACTTGTGAGCACATCTTACATATAAACATCATTTCATTTACATTGACTTCCATACATGCTTTAGACCTACATTCATCAATTCACACACTTTACATGCTTCACATAATCATATCCTTCATTTAGGCATAATTTAAGCCAAACATGCAATTCAAGCTTCACAAAACGCAATACAAGACCTATCTTCAATATCAATTCATTTCACATATTCGGCCTTCAAATCCACACTCACTACTAAGTAATATCAAGTTCATCAAGTAAACACCGTCACCAAGAAGGTGGACCATACCACTCAAGAGCAATTTATAATAAGAATTACACAATATAAGCAACTCACTATTTAAACAAGCCATCACCACCCATAATCATTTTCTCAATATATTATCATAATAAGGACCTTAGGGCAGTATCTAAATCATATTGCACAAAAAAACCAAAGCTCAAAGACTACACAACTAAGCTCATTTAACCCATTTCTTAAGCCAACATTTGATGAAAAGATTTAACATGATATCATTGAAGTCTTAACCTTAAAATCATTAAATAACACTAGAAACATCATTATTAAGTCATTTCAAACATTTTCATGCAAGACCCATATATAGAGTTGAAGATAGAAGAAACTAAAAGTTGAAAATCCTTTTTGAAAATCCATTAGAAGGGACTCCTTGAACGGAATAGAGTTCAAGGATGGATACTATACCTCACATTGAAGAAATACCATTGATTTTTTTGAAGAAATGACCACCAACAACCCTCCTAGTTCCTTTTTGACTTTTAGCTTCCATGGTGACTTGAGAGAGTCTTCTAAAGGAGAGGGGTTTTGGATTTTAGGAAATGAAGTCTAAAATTAGGTCTTAGGGTTTGAAACACTTTAATATACCTAATAAACCCTAAAAATATCATCCTAGGGTCCTACAATACTTGGGGTGAATTTACCAAACACCCCAAGACTTCACAGGAAAAGGTAACTTTTGGGGTAGTCTCCATCGACGAACGAACCAATAGACCTTTTGTTAAAGGATGGAACGTTTGTGGGGTCTTGTTGGTTGAGACTTAGCTCCATTTGAAGCCTGGCCAACTGACCTTGCATGTCCAATCGACGCCCATGGTTGAAGGGCCGTTGGTTGACCAACGGACCGTCCCTTGGGTCATCGTTTGGTTGCTGTATTGACAGATTGTTGCCAAGAGGTGGGGTCCTCTTCTAGGGCACCTCGTGGATATAAGGTGGAGTCTTACCCAAACGTTAAACCCATAAACATGGTCGTCTACGTCTTAGGAACATCCCATATCAATTTTGAGCAAAACGAACACGTAAAACTCACTTAAACACATCAAGACACACAAGCGCTATCTAGAGAACACCTTCCGAACGTCATGGACGTTTGACCTCCAAACTTCGCACACTGCCTAAGAACACTAATGTAACTCATTTTAAATTAAAATTCACTCAAGAAACATTCACGAAGCTCTAATTCACCTTAGTTCGTTTTAGGGCATACAAAAGGGTTGATTTCGTGAAACTTCTCAATTTGGATCTTTCTAGATGTGAAGTTGGTCAATTAAATTTCAAATTTGTGTGAAATCCTTGCCAAGTAACACTATGTTTAGATCATTGTTATCCATTGTATTGTATTGTATTGTTACTATACCTATAATGTTTGTTTTGATTGTTTTTAAAATGTATTTTACTGTATTGTTAAATTTCGTTGTTACGTAACAATGGAAACCCCTATTTATGGAACAACCAATTTGGTGTGTTCTCATTGTTACTTAATTTCTTTTTTCAATTATATCTTTACATAATATTTCAAAATATTATTTTACTTTTTATCTTAATTATTTAAATCTAGTCAAACCTCCTACCCTAGAATAATTCAAGATATTTAAGTAAATTTATAAATTACAATACAATATGATACAATCAAACCAAACAATTAAAATGTTACTAAACAACAACTAACAATACAATCTAGCCAAAAATTGTATATATCATACAATACAATAGAGTACACTACAATACAATACATTATGAAACAATAAATAATAATGATCCAAACAAAGTGTAAGTGTTAATATTTGTTTCCTTTACTTTTCATTTACATTTTCCCTATTTTTCATTTTAAAATATTCCAAATATTAAAGAAAAATGGAGATTTTACGGGTTTTTTTTATCGTTGTAGCTTTATGATGTGGCAAAAAAGCACTTCCACACGTGCCTAGTAGAGTGTGTTGTCAATTTCTACGTCAGGTGGACAACAAAAGTGTACGCAATGGAGGAATAAACAAGTTCGGCGTAATAAAAATGGAATATTGTTTACGTGTACATTAAAAAAAAAAGCTTCAAGTTCGGGGGGTAATGAATACTTTTCCCTTTGTATAATTATAAGTGTATAAGACGAAAATATGTGTGTTTGTATTTGTATAAAGAATTTTCCCTCATTTTGTTCAAATACATCAACTTACATTTGTGTTTGTATAAAGTGAGAGAGACAAGGGAGAGTGGCGAGCGAGATTCCCTAGGGAGAGAGGCGAATGTCAAGTGTTTGATATGAATTATAATTAAATGAAAGTGTGGTTGTAACATTTAATTTAAATTAATAATTTGTTATTTTATACAATTTTCTCTAAAATTTAAGGCTTGAGTTAATAAAACTTTTAACAAAATATTATTTATAAATAATCATAAAATTATATACCTAATTCTTGGTTGAGTTTGATTATTTTGGCTGTTTTTTTGAGTAAAATCAGAATGAAACCAAATAGTGTAATTTTTGAAATTTAAAATCAAACCTAACTACACCAAATATCATATTTTAAATTGAATTATGTTTTAACCATAATCAGTCATTAATGTCAACCCAGAACCCATTGAATAATTTTTTAACACTACTCTTCCATCCTTAATCTTGCTCTGTTTGAAGAGAAAAGATGGAGAAAATGAACCAGGCACTGGAGAAGATGAAAATGTTGGTGGGAATGGATGTAGAAGATGAAGAAGTAGCTCCTCAACAAGAATCTTTCATGGATGATTTGAATCGCAACTGCACTTTGTCCACCAAACAGGTAACCCTTATTGGGCCATTTCATTTTCTCTTCAATCCCAACTTTTTTACTTATGGCGAACATACTCTTTACTTGAGCTAAAACGCATACTGCAAATGAATAACAGTTAGTATTTTATAGAATGGGCTGACAGTAAAAGAACCTTTTTACTTACTTCCCGGACTAGGCTATCGTCTCTATATGGAATTAACCCTACTGATTGAATCTTTTGGATAAATGAATCAACTTCTTGCAGTTCCCTTTCAAAGTGATTCTTTCTGTACTGGAAGTTCCATCCTGAATCAATAAATATATCAGCTAAGAGGACTTCCGGATTATAGGTCAATCTGTACAATTTGGGAAATTGATTTTCAGCAAACCTTTACCATCTAATTATCTTCCAACGTCTGATCTTTTTCCCATTGGCTACCCTCAAACATCATACTTGTCGAATCCTTCCAGAGATTGCAAATCTGTCTCTAAACAGCTACTCCATATGGAGTCTTCACTGCTTTAGGTGACCAAAAGCCCTATCTTCCATAAATCACCTCTACCACTGCTTTCCAGGAACCTTATTCCCATCACTTAACCTCCATAGCATAAATATTGCATGTTTTGATAGTGAGCTCTAAGATTTCTAACTCCCAGATCCTTCCTTCTTGTGATCTGTCGCAATGCTCCATTTTACTAAATGAAACTTCCTTCTTTCTGCAGTGCCTTACCATTGGAATCGCCTTCTGATCTTTTTGTTTTTTTTGAAATCGGTAACGTTGAAAATTGCCTTCTGATCGTATCAATATTCTTCTCCACACTAGCTGGCATGGGGATCAGAGACATTAGATAGGTTGCAATTCCATCAAGAACACTATTTATTAATTACCCCAAATGATAGTTACTGTTGTTTCCAAAGAGCCCACTTCTTCCATTTTACCTACTGTATTTGATACAACATGGGATTTGATTGTTTAACCAATTTTTGCATTAAGCATTGATGTGATGTATTCAAATTTTGGATGAAAACCAAAAAGTGAAAACAAATTAGAGGTAGGTAAGTTAGTATGTCAATCAAAAATGTTCATGTGAAATCTTAATATCAAATTGTCTAACATGATGATCTCCTAAGTTGCTCGGACTCAGGTGTGTGTGTGTCCGATACGGGTGCAGATCTACAAGTCGGATCCTTCATGCTCTAATTTTTTAAGATTCGGAGATATGGATTCATGTATGGATACGGGTGGCGGAGATTCTCCTAAAAATAATTAAAATATCAAAAATCGAGTTGTAAAACCTAAATTATAAGATATTATGTGGAGAACTTGAGGAAAATACAGGAAGGAGAATAAAGGAAAAGTAGTGACATAGAAATTTCTATATAAAAGATATTTCATTTTCTTCAATTTTACCTTAGCTTTTATATTGATTACAGTAATCATTATAACTATCTAGACTTTTCCCATCAATTTTGGTCAAAGCACCCATAATTGGTTGACCAAATTGGGCACGGATCCCACACCCCCCTACACCCATGTCGTGTCGACACGGTTGCGGCACCAAAACTTAAGATTCCGAGCAACTTAAATGAGCTCCAGTATAAAGTTGATACGATAGGGCTATGTCAATCTTTACATAGATTAGGATGAGCCTTGTTGAGTGAACTTAAAATGTATGTTATAGTGTCAGTCACATGTATAAATCCCCAAAGAAACATGTTTGTTTTTAAGCTTTAACAGGTGGTTATCTTTGGACAATTTGGGAAACAAGTACTAGTGGTAGTAAAAGAAAAGAAAATAAGGTATAAGACATCTTCATGTCTTCCTCACATGTCATGTTGGACATTGCATTGAAGCACGTTGCATCATTTGAAATCGCAGCATTGTTTTATGATGATGTTTTTCGATTCTTTAAGTAGTTTGAAGGACCTAACCATTTAGTACTCATTAGACATAGCTATATATAGAAAAAACGAAGAATCTTTGTAAGATAGGCGCCAAAGATGAGAGGATTCAGGACAACCTAATTGTCTTGTAAGATATGGAAAATTAATACACCTCACAAGGTGGTTTGTTTCACCTGGTTGGTAGCTAGGGAAGCATTACTATCTCAGGACAATCTAATGAAAAGGGGAAGGCAGTTATGCTCCTGGTTCTTTTTAGTGAGATAAAAACAGACACAACAAACCATCTCTTCCTCCATTGCTGAGTGACAGAAGCTGTGGCAGGTCTTTTGAATTTGAGGGGAATCATCCGGTCCATGCCAAGACACACCTCAGATTTCTGGCATGCTGGAATAGAGAAGGGATACATCAGGTCACAATGAGAGATGGAAGATTGTCCTCGTTTGAATCTGTTGGACAATTTGGAAGGAAAGGAACCAGAGATGCTTCGTAAAGAAGAGCATCCCTTTCCAGAGTTTGAAGTTGAACTGACTTATAAACCTTTATTTTTGGTGTAACCATGTCCTCCCCAAAGAGGTGGAGGCTATTACTCACCTTTTAGATAGTTTAGGAGGGATATAGATGATAAATCTTTTGGTTTTGCTTACTTTATACTCCTGATGTAATTACTACTGAAATGCACCATTGTTGCTGCCTATAAAATGTAAACTTAGAGAGGATTCACAAAGGCTGGATAAAGGGCCTGGATATTCTCAATCCCCTAAGGAACGGACTTGTTAATTAACTTAATTTTATGCAGACGTGTCAATTTAGTGTGTATTGACTTGTGAACGGGATTTTCTCATTATTCTGTTTTCTACATTGCTTTTCCAGATTTCCTCTCTCCTTTTAGTAAGCCTCCTATATGATCAGTAATGGGCTAAAAAGAATCTACTTTTTAATTGAGTATAACATGAAAAATGTTGAAGAAAATATAACACGTGCTTTTAGTGAGATTTAACCAAGAAGAACTAACTATGGTGATCAGTGGAAATGCCCACTGTCCGTTGGTCTATTAAAAATCTGCTTTATTCATCTTAGATTGTGAGGCCTCAGCACATCTATACAGAATTTTCTTGCATAAATTGAATGCACTATGATATATGTAACCAGTAACCAACAATGTTCAACTTTTTTCTTTTCAACAGAGGCTTTATGGTTTCGCTATATGCTTAACAACTGGTATCGCCTGTACTCTCTTGGTGAGTTTGACTTCTCTAATTCCTTTTCTGCTTTCATTTTCATGTCTAGTTTTTTTGGATCTTGGAATGCATTACATTGAGTCAGCGATGCGTAACCTATTGGTTCAACTTTTTTCCAGTCAAAAAGAATTGATTGCTTTATAGGTGACTGCTGGAATGGGCTTTTGTTGTGTTGTAACTTATCTTTATAGGTTCTTGGCTTTCAAACATTACATGCTTGTCGCTTTCAGCTCCTTAGCCAAAACAGTAACTTTTTGAGTGGTTCTGCTACGTTTTGAATTGTGACACAACTCTCAATTGGTGTTGTTATACCTAATGGGCCTACAGAAGATGCTTCACTTTCTTTATATTCTTTCTTCAAAATTATCATAGTTTTTAGTGAGAGTGATAATTAGACGCAAAGAGATGGCTAGATTTAAGACTAGAATATATTGTCATATACCATTTCTTATGTTGTCTGTGGGAGCAGGATGGATTAAATTCTTGGTAGTATTGATCTAAAAGGAAGATATCTGGATTTGGTGCTTTACAAATGTAATACAGGAGACAGGAGTAAAAGGGGACTAGCCTTTTCTTTTCCAACCTCTTCATAGCAATGATGAGGAATTAAGTCCTTGACCAATGTATTTCTTGCTTTGTTGACAAATTATGTTTATTTTGAAAAGTTAATATTTTTCAGTTGAGTCTTTTTGGTCATAATTATTGGAGATATTATGTGCACTACCAATGATTTCTTGTGTACAAATTTGTTCAGAACTAATGGTTAAATTTAACTGGACATTAATCTTAAGGATTTTTTGTTGAATAACATCAGCTTATTAGTTCTTTTGTTCTTCAATGAAGTGTTCACTTGCTAACTTATTTTCTTGGCAGCATAAACTTTTTTCTGTAGTATAATCTTTTTAGTTTTTTAGTATCACTTTTTATAGAATAATCGCACGGTTGACATAAGATCTCATGCATATGTAATTGTTTTCTTTAAGACAGTCAATGCTGGTTTTCTTCAATCCAATCAAGTTTGGAATAACATTTTCTTTTGGGAATTTGCTTGCTCTTGGAAGGTCAGTGATAACATTCTCTGTTTCCATTTGTTTTGTATGATGCATGTTTTGATTTTTGTTGATAATGAAATAAAATTTTATGAAATGAAGGGCGAAAAGTTCATCCTGTGCCAAGATCGAACTTCCCATCAGATTCATAGTTGCATTAATTATAGCTTCCTTGTTTGTAGACTTTGTGGATTCAACACCACCCATGTACAAGAAGTATATCAAAAAGAAGTAAATCCATATAGAAAATGTGAGCTTCTACAAATAACACCCAATGTCTATACGAATAGGAACCTTGTGGGTGCACCATAAAGAGATCAGATTTCTACACCCATGTACAAGAAGTATATCAAAAAGAAGTAAATCCATATAGAAAATGTGAGCTTCTACAAACAACAGCCAATGTCTATAAAAATTGGAATCTTGTGGGTGCACCAAAAAGAGATCAGATTTCAACACCCATGTAAAAGAAGTATATCAAAAAGTAGAAAATCCATATAGAAAATGTGAGCTTCTACAAACAACACCCAATGTTCTTTACAAATAGGAACCCGGGTGCACCAAAAAGAAATCAGATAAGAGGCTATTCTTCAATTATACCACGCCCTTCTATATCCCGTCATTCCCATCAAAAGCTTCCCTATTTTTCTCTGTCCGTACAATCTACATAAGCGCTAGTGGAGCAACATCTAAAGCCCTACATCTTCTCTCTTGTCTTGTACGGATCCAACAAAGCAATGCTTCTTTAACCGTTCCTGACATCACCTCACCAATTGAAGTCCAGACCATCTCAATATTATCCCGCATGATGCATGTTTTGATGCATTAAGGCTTAAGCTTTGTCAATGTTTCCAATTTGTACTACATACTGTTTAAATCTGCAGCTCATAGATCATTTGATAATCACTGCTGTCAGATAACCTTTCTACCATTTGACACAACATGTATGTTGTTTTGATAGTGTAATGAAATATCTTGTTCTCTTTGTAGCCCTAATCCACTATAATACAACTACATACCCAGAAATCTCTTGTTTAATATGGTAGATTATTGTAGTCTTGATAATGGAAGTCTGCTACTCAAATGGTTGTGGAGGTATAGCAAGGAAAGTAAGGAAGTGTGGAAAATGCTTATTAATGCCCATATATGGGAAGAAGGATATATGGAGAACTGTTAATGGGGAGTATGGAATGGCATAAGAAGACTTTTGGAAGACATCTTTCAATTTACTAGACTGGCAAATGGAGAAAACATTAGATTCTGGACAGATTAGTGGGTTGGTGAAAAATGTTTAAAACACAATTTTCTACTTTGTTTAACTTCTCTACTAAAAAGGATGGTAATATTGCTGAATTTCATTCTAACTCTGGTTGACAGCCATGGTTCGGGAGAAATTTGAAAATGATTGTGAGATAGAAGAATTTTGTCAGTTGCTTCAGCAATTGGGATCAGTTTATATTGATCAGAATAAGGTGGATACCTGACCTGTCTGGCAAGTAAAGACGAGATATTCTCAGTCAAGAATTGCAATAGTATGTTGATAAAGCAGCCAGGTCAGTGGGATAGTTCTTGACCTTGGAAGATGGTATGGAAGACACAAGTTTAGATTAGGATATTTTCGACGGATTGCAACTTGGGAGGGGGGGGGGGGGAGGATGCTTAACTCAAAATAACTTGTAGAAAAGAGGTTTTGACCTATGTAGTAGATGCTTCCTGCATGAAGAAGATCAGGAAACAGTTGAGCACCTTTTTCTCCATTGCAGATTTTCTAGAGAATGTTGGGAGTTATTCCTAAATCTCCGTGGTACTAATTCGGTGACGCCTCAGACTGAAAATTTTGCTGGATGTCTGGCAGCAGCAGGTGATACCAATAGAGATAAAGCAGTTATGGAGAACTGGAACTATTCCATTGTGCATCTTATGGACAATATTGCTTGAGAGTAACACAGTGTTATCAAAGGCGAAAAGCGCAAAAAAGCTCTAAGGTCTGTGGGGGCTTTAGGCGCAAAGCGCAAATAAAGCGTAGGCTTTAATGAAACAAGGCGCATAGGGAGAAAAGAACAAAATATATATGTTTAGTCCAAGACTAATAATTATAAACATGAATGACAAATATATGACCAACGAAATTGAATAAAATTATGATAGAGTGAAATATCAATTGTTTAGCTTCAAATTCTTCATAAGAGGCTCATTAGCAAGGAAATGCTTGCCTTGGAGCCTTAATGATAACACTAAAGCGCACATAAAGCGAGACAAAGCGCTCAACACGTTTTGAGCCTCACTTTAGGGCTTAAGGAACAAAGCTTGCTTTGTAGGGCAGAGAATACATTTCTAAAATTATGGATAAACATTTACTAAATTTGTACTTCTGCTGTGAAAAAGCTTAATAGATGGTTTGAAATCAGTATGGGTTTCTTGTATATGATAGGAAGAGGAGTGTAGTAGGCTTCTTTTTGTTTTATGCTGTTTTCGTTTCTTTTCCTATACCATCTTGGTACCATTTAATAGATTCTCTACCTTAACCATAAACAGAAATAAGTAATGAAACAGGTCATTTGACTTAATTCCCGTGCAACCTTTTTGTTAGAAATCCTTTTAGTGAGATATCTGTCTTTTGTGCACTGATCTAACCAAGTGTTTTTTAGATTTGCCTTGGTGTTCTTGGGCTTTTCCTCGGGTGCTGAATTTGTGCTTTATAAGGTCTTGGGAAGATTGATAAACTAGCGTTCTATGATATTTTTCTCATTTCTTGGATAAGTAAATGCTTTACTTTCTCTCTTTTTAATATGATGACACAGAAATTTAGATATTGTTGTATTACTTAATTGATGTTAATTCTACTTGTTTTGGGTTCCTGCAGCTTTACAGCAATTTCGTTTTACCTCTTTCTGTTTATTTTTCTTGCATTGAAGGCCTATATACTTGATAAATGATAAGTGTGAAAAGGATTCACTTAATAATGGTAGTGGCTATAGATCAAGCATGCCGGGAAGTCTTTCCGAGTGAAAATTATGATGCACTCTTTCCCAAGGAAGATGCAAATATGTACTTGTTATGCAAAAATATCATCAAACCTTGCAGAATACCACAAACTTGTTCTTGGCTGTTACTTAGAAAAGTCCTGTTTCCTGATCTTTTAAAAAATAGCTGGAGCACTTTAATTTTCCACCCATTTCATTGCGTTTTTGATGAACAAGGGGTGTTGTTTTGAAGTTCTGTCAGGAAATTATAGTCTTCCAGAGATAACGAGTATGTAGGCCCACAGCATCAATCACTTAACCTTAATGAAATTGACATCATTAGCCTATATGTCAATCGTCATGCAAAGTAACACAGAAGGATGCTAAGTTAGGGACAAAAAAGATAATGTTTTCATTTATTGCTCTTCCTCTGGTGGCACTAGGCGTGAGTGGTTTGACTGTGTAGTTCCTGCTTACTAGCTGGCTAACACAGTGAGTGTTGAAAAATTTCCCCTAATCATCTTCCTTTCATGGTTTGACAGTCTGCTCTTTCTTTTGATGAAGTAAGTAGTTATCATTGAAAAACATCAGGAAGAGGCTACGAGAGCAAAAAGTTAGTAAAGATGGTTAGCTCCATTACAGTAAAGTCTAAACTAAAACCAGGGAGCTAACAAAGTCCAAAAAACTGTCCATACTATTTACAGGGGAGCTATATTACCAACTAAATAAAAGGACTAAACATCTAAACTTAAAGAGAGTGAATTAGTGTTGAAATCCCATCAAAGCATTTGTTATTTCCTTCTTTCCAGATGCACCAAAAAATTGGTGCTGAACTCAATCACCAGATCTTCTTGATTGATTTGTCAACTCTCCAAAAATTCCAGCTTGTCAAAGTATCCTTGATAGTGTGTGGTGTGACCCATTGCAGACCAAAAATAGGCAGAAACAATTTCCAGATATTCTGTTGCAAATGGGCAACGTAGTAAGAGATGACTGATACTCTCCGAGTCCTATAGCCACATATAACATCTGTTGACTATGACAATGTTTTTTCATTTGAGATTGTCCAGGGTAGGAGTTACTCCATTTAGGACAATCCAGGTGAGGCAGGTGACCTTGTGGAAACAATCGACATGACTCTACATCATTTTCTTAGAGCGTTGATTCTCCATTAGAGGTTCTTATTCCTTTATCCTTTAAAAATTGGCTGCGTCTTCTTTGTCTTTGTACTAATTTTCTTGTGTGACAAGATGTTCTTTTGTTTAAGATGGTGGTGTCCGGGCCAATTTGTACGCATCTCGACTATTCTACTAGGTGCTTGCTATCTCCCACCAGCGCATGTAGAGGATAACTCTGCCATCAAAGCTTAAATGGATGAGAAGAAATCACCTAATGTTATTTTGCTAGGCTTCTTACATAAATGTACCATCAACCAATTCTTTTTTCCGACTAAATAGCCACATGTATGTGTAATGTATCTATATTGTATAAATAGTGTATAACCATGCGTATATGATATATAGCTATGTATAAGAGATCATAAAGGGATTGGCGAAGTCAACATATCCTGATGGTTGCTCCATATGCACCTATTGTGCAAGTTCTGTGAAGAAATGCTTTTTTGATGTCTAGCTGGAAAAGGGGGCAATGTTTCATTGCTGCCATAAAGATGAGAAGATGGACAAAAGCCATCTTGGCAACTAGTGAAAAAGTATCTCCATTAGTCAATGCCATAAATTAGATTGTATTCCTTAGCAGCTGTGCCTCACTTTGAGACAATCAATAGCTCCATCTGAACCTACCTTAACTTTGAATACCCAATGATATCCAACAATAGTTTTTCCTTTCAGTAATGAAACAAGCTCCCAAGTACTAAAATCATGCAAAGCAGTCATTTCCTCAATCATAACGTGATGCAAACCTGGATGAAGCAATGCTTCTGTGACAATCTTGGGAACATTGACAGTGGATAAGCTAATAATGAAGGCTTGATATGAAGGTGACAAGCGATGATAATTTAAATGAGTATAAATGGGGGCTTGATTGATAGTAGTTCTAGTACTCGTATGTAGAGCAACGGGAAGATCATCAGATGAGTGGTTGACACCCACTGTCTAGAAAGGCGAGCGCTGGTGAGGCGACGGGTTCTCGCTTATTTAAGGTGAGGCTTGTCGAGATCAAAAAGGCGAGCCAAGTCGAGAGGTGACGTGGAATTGGCGATGCAATAGATGTCATTTTTTTTTTAAGTATGAATTTTAATAATTAAAAAGTCAAATAATCAAATTAGGGTTTTCTTGGAGGTATTTTTTCAAACTTATGTTGCGACGACTTCTTCTCAATTGAAGACTTGAAATCGACTGGAACTAGAGTTGTTGCTGCGATTGGAAACTTGAAGTCGACTGTCACGACTGCTCCTCTCCTCGCGTCTCTTCTCCCTCAAAGTCGAAGGTAACTGCTCATCACACGACTGTCTCGAGTGCTGCTCATTTTTTTTTCTTTTCAGATCTTCTTCTTCTTGAGTTCTCTACTTCTCTTCTTCTTTAGAGTTCTTCTCTTCTTTTTTCCTTTCCTCTATTATTTCACTGCTTACTGTCTTCACTGCTTGCTGTCTATAATTTTATTTTTAAAAATATCTTCTGTAATTATTTATTCATTTTTCTTTTGAATTATTGGGTCTTTAAAGTTCTAAACTTTTAGTATCTACTATTAATTTTTGAATTGAAATATTTGCTAATATATGTTATTGCTATTGAAATTTTGGATATTTATATATGCAATCAAATATTTATAATTTTTGGTATTAATTGGCGCCTTGATTCAAAAAGGTGAGCGCCTTGCCGCTCGCCTCGCCGCATGGCGAGGCAGACCCTTGTCACCTTTCGTCGTCTCTCGCCGTCCAAAATACTGGGTTGACCAAAGCATGAGACATTGTTGGAGTAGGTCATTGTCACCAAGAGTGCTTTGTTTACCTGTATTAGAGTTAGAAATACTTACTGGATTAGCATGTTTAAGGAGGTTGAGGTCGTTGGGAATATACCTTAAGAGACCAAGGTGAAGCGGGGGGTGGATTAGTTGGAACTGGAAGGACTATTGATAGTCTTTTGATTTTCAGTATGAGGAGAAAAATTGGAGAAGACTCGAAAGAGTAACATATGCAGAGGTCAAATACTTATTAGTAGTAGAGGGGTCAAAGCATTTATGTGCTTTTTGTAAGCAATAATAACCGAGAAAGACACATTTAAAAGGCTTGTGCTAAAAATTTATCTTTTCCAGGGGTAAGGTTATTAACAAAACATGTTCAACTAAACACTCTTGGAGGAAGGGGGAATGTATTTTGGTCTGGATAGAAGATTGAATGTGGATTCTTGTACTGCAAAAAGCAAAGAAGGCATATGATTGATTGAATAACAGACAATAACAATGGCATAACCGCAAAAGCGTTTAGGGACATGATTGTGAATAAGCAATGTATGAGCTATTTCAGTTAAATGTTTTTTCTTACACTCAACAAGTCCATTTTGTTGAGGAGTATGTGCACAAGAAGACAAGTGCAACGTGCTCTGAAATGACATAAAAGAAGGGAGTAATAGAGAAATATTCTCTGTATTTATCGTTGATTAACTTCTTTATGGCAATACCAAATTGATTGCAAATTTCATCACAATACTTTTGAAAGATAGAAAATAACTCGTATCCATTTTTTTAAAATTAAAAATAACCATGTGCACATACAATAATCATCAATAAAAGTCACAAAATAATGAAAGACTAAGGAAGAACTGACAAAACTTGGATCCCATATGTCTTAATGAACAATTTCAAACGTAGAGGTGGCCTTATTATTGACGCACTTTGGGAAAAAGGCACGTGTGTGCTTCCCTAACTGACACGACTCACATTCTAACAAATATAAACTAAATGAATCGGGAACCATCTTCTTGCAGTTTCGAGAGACTCAGATGACTTAGTTGATTATGGAGTAATTGAAGTGAAAGCAACATTGAATCACCAAGGTAGATTACAACACATTTTTGATTTTTGGTTAATTTGTTAATGGAAATAAGATTATATGGACATGCTGCTGCAAAAAAAAACTGAGTTTAAAGGTATGGAATGCAGAGGGTGAGCTATACCTATCCCTTCTAGAATAACCTTTGATCGATTAGTCAAAGTAACAATAGAGTGGATAAGCACACGACAGAAAACCACGAAAGATATAATTCAATTATTATAATTATGTGGCTTACTTTAATTCTGTAGAAGGATGTATATATATACACTATAGGATGTCTCTAATACTACAGTAGTATAATCCAAACAGAATTCAATTAGTATAACAATAATAGGACTATCCATACACAGTAGGTTGTCTCTTAGTGGTGCCCGACTTTGATTCGGAATCATATGTATCAATACTCCCCTTGCAAGTGATGGTAGAGGAAACACATTCAGCTTGGATCACATGAACTCAAACTTGGTGGACGAGAGAGGCTTAGTAAAAACATCCGCAATTCGATCCTTGGAGGATAAAAATTGCACAAAGAGATCTTTTGAGCAACCTTGTCACAAACAAAATGAAAATCAATTTCTACGTGCTTTGTCCGAGCATGAAATAATGGATTAAGGGAAAGGTACGTCGCATCAATGTTGTCACACCAAAGAATTGGAGCCTTTGGGAGACAAATGCCTAACTCAGACCAGAGAGATTGGACCCGAGTTAATTTAGCAGTTGCATCGGCAAGAGCTTTGTACTCAGATTCAGTTGGAGGACCTAGAGACAGTGCGTTGTTTCTTCGAGGACCAAGAGACAAGAGCAACACCTAAATAGATTGCATAGCAAATTGTGGATTTGCAATCATCTATGCAGCCTGCCCAATTCGAATCAGTAAAAGCCTGAAGTAGCAAATTAGATGAGCAAGCAATGTGAAAGCGATTATATTGAGTGTGTTGTAAGTAGTGTAGATTCGTTTAACAGTAGCCCAATGATTTTCCGTGGGATTGTGCATGAATTGACATGCTTTGTTAACCACAAATGCAAGGCCCGGGCATGTGAGAGTGACATAGTAATGCACCCGACAACATGGCGATACATAGTTGCATCAGAAAATAGTGGGTTGGTCCTCTCTATCAAGCTTTGTATTCATTGCCGTAGGGGTTACTAAAGGTTTGCACTGTTGCATGCCAGGCTTAGAAAGAAGATTGTTGATATATTGGTGTTGAGAGAGGAAAATACCATCTCGCCCTATAGAAACTTGAACACCAAGAAAGTAGCTTAATGGACCTAAATCACGTATGGAAAATTCGGGCCTGAGCTTAGAAATAATGGAATCCAAAAATGAGGTGTGACTCCCCGTAATTATTATATTATCTACATAGACCAAGATATATATTATTACATCATTTTCTCTGCAAATAATAAACAGTGAAGTGTCTGATTTGGAGGCAGCAAATCCCATATGCTCGAGAAAATGAAGAAGTCGCATATACCAGGCCTTGAGTGTTTGTCTGAGGCTGCAGAGAGACTTCTTCAGGTGACATACGTGGTTAGGATAAAGAGGATGAGTAAAACCTGATAGTTGAGACATGAAAGCTTGCTCTTGAAGCTCCCCATGCACGAAAGCATTTTGGACATCCAATTGGTGTAAACACCAACAATGTGTTGCTGCCATGCAAAGGACGGTGTGAATAGTGGCTGGTTTGATAATCGGACTGAAAGTTTCAGAGTAGTCGTGGCCTTCCAGTTGATGGAATCCTTTGGCGACGAGGCGAGCATTATAACGATCAATATCACAAGTGCAATTTCTTTTAATAGGAAACACCTATTTGCACCCTAGAACATTCATTAATGAATCATAAGGGACCAAGGACCATGTATCATTGCGGAGCAAAGCATCCATTTCGGATGTCATGGCAACTTTCCATTCTTTGTATTTATTTGCTTCAGTGAAACAAGTTGGTTCAAATGTTGGAGGGGATGGTTAGGAGGCGGAAGCTAAATTAGTGGAAGGCTTCATATTACGAAGCTTCATGTGATGAGTTCTTGATGTTTGTGGCTTGGGTGGTAGAGGCGGATTAGGAACAAGATTGTAAATAGAGAAGTCGGCTAATAGAGGTGGTGTAGGCAGGGTCAAGGTCAACGATGAAGGACAAGATTCACTAGGAGAGGTGATGGGTACAGTAGTTTGGTGGAGACCGTGACTAGTACTACAATGTGATGATGAAGAATGAAATGTGTCACGAGGTGCGGGTGCAAATACACTAGGAGGTGTGGGCTGTTGTGGAGGACCAGAATTTGGAGGAATAGCAATAGGGAGAGAAACCGAAGGGTGTGATGAAGTTGGTTGGGATGGGGAAGGGCCAAGGATAGAAGGTTCGGCAAATAAGAATTTACTCTCATCAAATTTGATGTGTCGGGCAGTATAAAATCTTTGAGTGGAGCGATCAAGGCATCTATGGCCCAAGTGGCTGGGACTATATCCTAGGAAGACACATGGCTTGCTTCGAAAATCAAACTTGTGCTTGTTGTAGGGGCGTAAGTACAGATAACACAAGCAACCAAAAGCTTTCAGAAAACCATAGTTGGGTATGGAGTGATGGACGAGTTCATATGGAGAAAGACCATTAGTTGTAGATAAAGGGATTCGATTAATGAGATAGACTGCTGATTCGAATGCAAAATGCCAGTAGCGAGTAGGAGTAGAACTATGAGCAAGAAGACTAAGTCCAGTTTTGACAATATGTCAATGTTTTCGTTCAACCTTACTTTGTTATTCATGGGTATGTGGACATGATATACGATGTGAGATACCAAGATTAGATAAAATAGGCAACATAGAATGAAATTCCCCTCCCGAATCAGATTGTATAAATTTCATTTTAGTGTATTGGACTTGTTCGAAATGGGAAATCCCCAAGTATAACTTGTGCAGTCGTCAACAAAAATTAAAAAATATTTGTGGCCTTGTGAAGAAAGAAGTGGAGTTTGACCCCTAACATCGACATATAATAATTGTAAAATTTAAAAAGTTTTATTGAGACTCAAAGGAAGAGATAATTTGTGTGACTTGCCCAATTGACAATCACTACATACATTATTAAATTTAGAACTATTATAAGGTAAATTATTTTTCCTAAGCATTTGTTAAAGAATTCGTTCATGCAGATGACCGAGATGAAGATGCCAACATGAAGGAGATGCCTTGATGGAATAATGAGCTGACACAGAGGAAGAGGCAGGGTCCATTGGAGGAGATGAATTGAGAGTGTGGAGACCACCACTACTCCGACCGGAAAGAAGAGGCTTCTTGGTATCTAGATCCTTAACAAGAATGTGATATGGGTGAAATTAAAAAAAACATTATTGTCGATAGCAAAACACTGAACAGAAAGAAGAGACTTTGTAATAGTGGGAACATGTAAAATATTCTTAAGGGAAAAAGAGCGAGAGGAGATGTAAGAAGAGATCTACTAGTGTGGTGGATGGGAAGGCCATGGCCGTTGGCGACATGAACTTGATCTAGTCCTTTGTACACTTCAACTTGATGAATATTAGTGAGATCTGGGGTGATGTGATGAGTAGAGCCTGTATCTAGAAACCATTGATTATTGGTGTGTGGGTGGTGGTGGTGCGGTGGATGGATGAGCTAGGTATGCAGTAGCATAGGGTGAGTTGTTGTAGCGTTGATAACAAGTGTTAGCAAGATGATTGCCGCCATTGCAAATTTGGCATCTAGGATGGGAATCATAGGAGTTCCATTGCTAATTGTTATTGGAGAAAGTTCGTTGATGGGAACGTCCACCACGACCACGATATGAAGACCTCTACCTCGATTGTAATTGGGGTTGACATTACCGTCATTTAGAGTACTTTTATCGCTAAGGTTGGTTGTTGATTGGTTAATGGATTCTGAAGGGGTAGAAGATGATAAAGAGAGGGATGAGAAGGAGGAGCCATTGATGAACTCGTGATTTAGCAATAAACTATGAAGTTCTGTGAAAGCAACTGGCTTGGGACGGGCTGATAAGGTAGTAACAATGTCTTTAAATTCTGATTGCAACCCTTTAAAGATATATATATTTTGGTCTGCAAGAATAAGTGGTCGTCCAGCAGCAGAAAGTTAATTTCTGCTTTCTTTTTACTTAAACTTATACCTGAATGTTTAATTATATGTATAAATTTTTCTAATAACCTTATATGTTCATCTTGTGTTCTAGAATATAATAATATATCATCTATGTATACAATACAATTTTCTAACCGGTATGAGTTTGGCCTTGTGTAAGTATTGCGTGAGAGAGAGATCATCTTGTTTTAAGTTCTGTATATGCATATGGAGATTGAGAACCTGTGTATTAGATGGAGAAGATAGAGTGGCTACAAGTGCATCCCAGACCTCCTTCAATGTATTCATTCCAATGATTATTGGAAGTGTTTCTTTGGAGAGGGATGATATAAGAAGACTAAGGATTAATTGATCTTGTTGTATCCATCATCTGTAATTTGGGTTTGGCTTAGCATCAACAGTGTCGCTGATAGTTGACGTTGGGCACAGAGTAGACCCGTCAATCTAACCATGAAGATTTTGGCCACGGAGGAAAGGAATAGTTGTGGGCGCCAAAAAACGTAGTTTTTCGAGGTAAGTGTAATGGAGATAACGTGGTGAACATGGCTAAGAGTTGTGGGTGAAGAAGAAGCGGAGGAGATGGAGGAATTAACTCCTGTCATGGCGTCTGATATCATATAAGACCACGAAAGATATAATTCAATTATTATTATTATGTGGCTTACTTTATTTCTATACAAGGATGTGTATATATACACTATAGGATGTCTCTAATGCTATAGTAGTATAATCCAAATAGGATTCAATTAGTATAACAATAATAGGACTATCCATACTCAGCAGGTTGCGTCTTGGTGGTGCCCGACTTGGGTTCGGAATCATATGTATCAATAAGGGGTAATAAGAGTTGAGAGATAATTTTTGTTTCCATTAATATGGTCAGAAGCGCCAGCAAGAATGCATTGTTCCTGAGATGAAGACTATGCGGCATAAGCAAAGGAGTTACCGGGTTGCATTGTGCAAGCAATTGATGAAGTTGATGACTGTTGCCTTCATGCGTGGTACTGAAGGCAGTCTTATAGTTTGCTCCAGTTAATGTGATAGATTGAGATGATCTATCTCTGTCATCTTTTGGGGAAAATATCGTCTCCATTATAAACCACATTTGTTGCATATCAAAGGGCGGTCATTGTTGCGTGGAGGCATTATTTATCACCGGAAAGATATAGAAACCAGCAGTAGCAGAGTAGAACAAAACTGACAGACGTTTTTTTGTTTGTTTGATTCTGTTTTGTAGAATCTGTTTTTGGAGAAAAAGAAGGAAATTAGAGAAATGTAGGCGCTCTGATATGATGACAAATAAAAAGAAGAGAAGAGAATTTGGGAATTAGTGTCTTGATCATTCTTTCACGCTAGTGGGATTAAATAGTGTTAGAAAGAATGTAAATAAAGGAAGGGAACTAATAAGAGTATTACTAATCTCCTAATTGCCTAATTATAGAGATTGATGATATTGTCACATCTACACTGTCTAATAGGATACCATATTTAACACAATTAATTTGGTACCTAATATAAAGCAGCTGATACAAAATCTAGGTATAGTAGGTGACCTCCCTTCAGTATACCTCGGCATGCCTTTGGAAGCAAAATCAAGGTCCATAGAAATCTGGAATGTAGTTCAGGAAAAGTGTGAGAAGTTGTCAAGGTGGAAATCACAATACTATCCTTAGAAGGCAGACTTACCTTGATAAAATCTGTAATAGTTGCACTACCAACATGTATGATGCCTGTATAATATACCCAGGCAGTTACACAGAGGCTGGATGTAACCAGAAAATGACTTCTTTGCAAGGTAATAAGGAAAGGTTTCCATTTAGTTATATTGAAAAAATATTATCAGAAGGAAAAATCAAAGGGGGTTAGGTATCAAAAAACAAACCTCAAGCATCAGAGTAAAGCTCTCAAGGTGAAGTGATTGTGGAGTTATACCCATCAAAACTAAATATGGGTTTTGGATGAGTGGGTTTCTTAAGAAGTTACCACCCTGTATAGAGTTTGTCTCTGGAGAACCATCAGATTCTACTGCCCTTTCCTGGATAGTAACTGATATAAAGGTATTCAATGTAACAAAACTCTTCGCTGGACAGACAGGTGGATGAGTTCTACTAGCTAAAGGCTTTATTCTCATATATTTTTACCCTGACCCAATAATAGAGAAAGGAAGTGGCTGAGATATGGAATCATCAGGGTTGGGATTTATGACTCAGAAGACCTTTGAATGATTGAGAGGTTTCTGGATTGATTGAATTATACAAGTTTTTGGAGACATTTCAAGGATGAAGAAATGGAGGAGACTGCTTATGGTGGAAGGGACATGGCAAAGGTATGTACAAGGTGAGGGACGGGTATAAGATGTTAAAGCAGATTGAGCCACAAAATACCAACTGGCCATGAAAGCATATTTGGAAAATCTAAGTGTCTCATAAAGTAGCATGTTTAACTTGACTTTTAGCCTATGTGGCTGTTCTTACTCTTGATAATATTGCGAATAGAGGGATATCTGTTTGCTCAAGATGTTTTCATGTGGAAGGGGTGTTAAGATAGTCAGCCACCAGTTTCTAATCCTCTTTAATCTTTTGACTGTCTCGTTCATCTTAATGTTTACATATCCGCAACACTTATCTTGTGAATATGTTAGGCTTTGTCAGCCCAACATTTACCATCATGTGTTTTTTGAGGACTTACATCCTATGATATTTCGCTGTAACCTTCTTTATCAGCCCAACATTTACCATAAGACAATAAATTTGGTGTTGTACTTCTTTGTTTCTTGCAATGGAAAATAGCCAAGAAGCATCTCTGTACGTTAATTCCTCTCACCAAATGCAAACTAAAAACGAACTTCGGGTATTGTAGGCAGGAAAACATTTTTCACAATATTTTGGGATTTATTTTAGAAACACTAGTTCCTTAAATATGAGGACAGTGACTTCTCTAATGGAAGTAGGGATAACAAGTTCATTGTCATCTAATTTTAATTTGGTGTTGGTACTTCTTTGTGTCAAGTATAGCCAGGAAGCATCTCTGTATGTTAATTGCTCCCACCAAACGTCAAGCCAAAAACAAATTTAGGGTGTGGTAGGGAGGAAAACATTTTCCATTTCCCCATGTTCGGAACTATTTTGGATTTTTTATTTCTAAGGAAAACAAGTTCCTTAAAAATGAGGAAAATGACGTCTTCTCATTCTCTGCCCCATCTCACCCCCATAGTGTTTTGCTAGCTCACATATAATAACTCTTGGGATAACTGTTTTTGCGTACTTTCTGTACACAAGAAAATGAGTATAAAGTTTCTAAGAAAATATTTTCTAGAAAACCATTTTTAGTTGTGTACCATACACACTTATTTTCCATTTCCAACTAGGAGTCTCATATATGTTGAGAAGTCAGATACCCTTTCATTATTCCTTTCCACACACAAATCCATGAGTTTCTTAACTTTTTAGTGAACCAATCATTTTCCTTTCGAAGGAGAGGTCTGTTCGATTTTGAAATGTTTCAGACTCTGGCCTTCGTTAAAAGAAGTCACGACCTTCTTCCGTTAATATTTCCTTTCCCGCTACTCCATCACATAGGAAATCTCTAATCTATCTTTTCTCATCTTCTAATGAGAGAATAGAATAGGGAACAAGGATAAGTAGTACGCAAGGAGGCTATAGAGAGTAGACTTGATAATAGGGAATAAGAGAATATATAGCATCCATAACCGGGATTTCTTCCTTTTTTTATACCATTGTGTTTGATTTTCACTTGCTTTTCTTTTTTTGTTGCAGCACAGCGTTCCTCATAGGGCCTAAACGACAAGCGACAATGATGCTTGACCCAGTTCGTATATATGCCACTGCTATTTATATTGCAAGCATTATCATTGCACTGTTTTGTGCTCTATATGTGAGTTACTGTATGAGTCACATTTTTTAGTTTCCTCATTTTGGGTTTTGACGAACTTTTCCATTCTGTGTCTCATCTACATTTTGCTTGTATCAGGTGCGGAACAAGCTACTGACACTCTTGTCAATTATATTGGAGTTTGGTGCACTTATCTGGTATGTCAGAGTCTTGAATAAATTTTTGAGAATTTGAATTAACTAGTATGTTGACAAGTTGTATGTGTAATTTTATTGATGAACATGGTAACTTTATGTGTAGGACGCTGGTAATAATCTCTTATTTATCTAACTTTTGCATTTGGCTCAAACTTAGGGCAGATAGGAGTATTAGGTTAAAATAAGAACTGGATTTGCATCTATTCGAGTTTGTTATCTTTCTAAGATTGTGACATCGTAAATATAATTTCATTATACTTGAAAGTTGATGTTCTTTTGTTGAATTACAGGTATAGTTTGAGTTACGTTCCTTTTGCAAGGTCCATGGTGTCCAAAGTGATGTTGGCTTGCTTTGATACAGAATTCTAGGGTTGTATTACCGTCAGAGAAGAATTACACGTGCAAATATGTAGAGTGTACATTTGACAAGTTGGCACCACGTATTTTAATCACCTTTGGTCAAATGGTGGTGTTTTGTTTCAAATGCGTTCGTTAACTTCTGATGCTATGTAACACCTAAATTTTTACTTCTTCAAAGTAAATGGAAACATTGATTAAATGAGTGGGTGGGTGGGTTGCTATAATAGATGTGTTGTCAATGTTTACATGGGTTAGGATGTGATGAGCAATGAGTTGGTGGTTATTATTTAATGTTTGGTTTTCCCACTATTCGTACTAAAACTTCAGATTTGTGAATGATGTGATTTGGCTCCATTCCTCCCGCCCCCCCCCCCCCCCCCCCTAAATAAATTAACTTGATTTTTAAAAATTGTTGAAATCAAACCAAATCACTTGTGTCTATTTTTCATTGCAACAGTTGTTGATTTTGCTATGTGTAAAATATATGATAATGTGCTTTGAATGGCCTAATTCATGCCATGTGTACCATACAAGACATCATTTAAATAAGAATTAAATCAGCAACTGCCTTCTAATTATGTCCACATAATTTACTTAGATACTTCAATTAGGATTCTAATATATTACACACTTTAATATTAACGAATATTTATCGATTGAATACAAAATGACAAGTAGCTTTTAACATATTGTGTGTAATCCACACACATTTTCTTGAAAAAGTCACTATGTGACACATGGATCCAAATTTTTAATGTTGAAAAATGAAAAATATTTTCAGTCTTTGATAATCTAGAAAATTAAATTGAAAAAAGAAAGAATAAGAAAGAACACTTCTCTTACCTTTTAGACACTTTAATATTAATGATTATTATCTATTGTACACAAAATGAAAAGTAGCTTGTAAAATTTTGTGCACGTAATTCACACATTTTCTTGAAAAAATTGCTAATAGAAAAGCAACAAGTGGCACATGGATCCAAATTTTTAATTTTAAAAAATGAAAAATATTTTCAGCATTTAACAATCTAGAAAAATTAAATTGAAAAAAAGAAGAATATTTCTCTTACTTATTAGACACTTTATGTTATGACCCCAAAATGAAATAAGATAAGCTAGAGCCATACATGAAGTCTAATAACTTAAAAAGGATTAAAATGATGTTTCTAGACCTAATCTAATGCAATTAATTTAGTTTGGTAATTTGGGAAGTGAAGAGTCAAGAAATCACTATGATGCATGGGAACTAGTCTAGTTGAATTAGTTCGTTGTAAGGTTTTGTAGTGGAGTTTTGGAGCGTGGTATGAAGATGAAATTGATTATTAAGGGTTCCTACACATATATGGACATGTTTAGTGTCTAAACATCCGGATACGACCCCCTAAATACAACCCAAGGGGTCCTTGAAGGGGACCCCTAAAACAGTCCCCAAAATTGTCAAATTCGGTGAACAACGGTTGCTATCTACATTCAGTATATCAATCCACGCCTGTAGGTTATGGGCGTGGATGAGGACTTAGTCTAGGAAGGCTTACCTTCAATTATGAGCCCCAACCCCAATGTACGGAGGCACAACACGGCCCGTAGACCCATCCACGATCCGTGGGTGGGAAATCGTAGGTGTTGTCAGCTTGTGGAATGTTAGTTTTTAGATGGTGTTTTGGAGTTTAGTTTGTTGATTGATTAAGGTCTTATGGGGTTGTTTAGTTAGTTAATAACCCTTTTAAGCTAAAAAAATCCCTAAGTTGAACCATGGAATCATTTGGGAACAGGACCCCCAAAACAGTCCCCCTATGCTGCCTTCACAGCTTTGTTTCCTCACCTTTTTAGTGATCTACGGAGCCATTCCACGCCGCGTAGATCAAAGCACGGTCTGTGGATGGACATCGTGAGTTCATACTTAGAAATTTTAGGGGCCTGCAGAATTTGAAGTTTCAGATTCAATCAATGAGACCAAATCACGGACAGTGGATCAATATACTGTCGATATTGATCTAGTCGTGAGTGCTGCCAGATTTCCAAATTTTAGTTTTAAGTTAGGAGTTAGGGGTTGCGTTAGTAGTTAATTAGGGGTTAATGTGGGTTTGTTAATAGGTTATTTAGCCATCTATATAAGCCTAAATAAACCCTAAACTAACCATTCTAACTATATCATCTAAAGACCCAAAACTTTCTTCAAAATCATCTCTCTATAATAGAAGAAGAAGAAGAGAAGAAGCAACGCAGCAACCTAGGTCGAATTCTCCTTGGATTCAAGCTTGGTTATGGAATTGATCAAAGGTATGTGAAACTCCTCCATCCATGGATTCTTCCGTCCATGGAGCACCCCCTAGTTTCCCTTAATTGTGAATCCAAAATACCCCAATATAACTAGGGTTGTGATTGAATTTTGGGTAAGACTTGTTTGTGATCCCAATCCAGTGGATAGCATTCAATTATGTTTATATGATGATTTTATGATGTTTTCATTTGGTTTCCTTGATGAATTCTAGTCTTTGATGATGAAGAGAATCATGGTGATTTAGGCCATTAGAGGCAAGATTTAGGGTTCTAGATTGATCTTCTTAATTCAATTATCTTGAATGCTAATAGATCATAGTTGGATCATCTATATATGAATTGAACAAGACCTTATTTATTAGGACTGACCTTGAATTTATATGTTTGAATTGAACCTTAAAGATGAATTATGGCTAGATTCACCTAGTAATGAAGATTGTTAGGAGAGTTACTTGAGAAGAAGCCTACTACTTGATAGTCCTATAAATGAGGATTGAATGAAGTAAAAAATTATGATCCTAGGTTGTTGTGTTGGCTGTAGATTTAGGAGTTGGTAGATTCACTTGAACATGAAAAGATTGTCAAGGACATCCCTCCATGAGAGATATATGTTGAGCAAGGCTTAACAAGAAAATCTTGGAGTATATGCTTGACTCCAATTGGATATTTCAATGAAAAGGATTGTCATGAAAGGGTCTGGACTCCAAGTAGAAAGAAGATCCACACCTAGTTATTGTGATGACTATCCAAGTTTAAAAGGGAACTCTTACGTAGTAGAGTGTGGGTTTTCCCAAAGTTAGTTCTCATGAGGCGGCAGTCCTTCACGTAGTGGAGTCAAGGTTTCCTAGTAGAGATCTCCATATCCTATGAACTAAGACATGCTTGAGATGCATCCTGGAGTGTTCAAAGCATAGTGAACTAAGACTTACTAAATGAAGTAATTCGTAGTGTACAAAGATGTGTGCATGAACTTAGACATACACCAGAGGGTAGCTCATAGTGTTCATGATTATTGATGGATCAAGACATACCATAAAAAGTATCTCATAGGATCCATGTGAATAAGGAACTTAGACATACTTTAAGAAGTATCTCATAGGGTTCAACCTAGTGATGAACTAAGACGTGCTTGAGATAGAATGCCTCATAGTGTTTTAAAATTAAAGAGAAAAATTAGGTTCCAAAGTAAGAAAAACTAGAAAGAGGACCTACAGGTAATACTTTGCATGAATAGTATTATAGGGTGCTATAAGTGCATTGCACAAAGTATAACCTAGGGTCACTAAAGAGGAGGCTTGAAGATAGATGGGACTACAATTTCCTTTCCTAGTTATAGTTGACTACAAATGAGAGGATCTTGGTAAAGAGAGTTAAAGTTAATTATGAGTCTTAGGAGGGTGACATGTTAAGGATAAATTGAAGATATGCTTAGTGTTTGAGCTAGTATGGGATGCCTCATATGCATTGCACTAGTATTTTTTGAGCTGATCAAAAGGGTATAGTATTCTTATGTATGAAGAATTTAGGTCTTAGTTATGAAGGTGGACTACGATCAAGAATGACCAAAGAGAGGTACTTAGAAAGGTAGTAGAATGGGATGCTACCATGGCCTTGCACAAGTATACTTGGAGGTGGCTTGTGAGGTAGTTCACTTGAATAAAGAGGACAAATAATTAGGATTGTGAGCTTAAGTATGCCGTATGATGATTTACTATGCTTATGATATTCATGTTATGTTATGTTATTATCCTTATGATTATGTTTATTATTGACTAACCCTTGAGATATCTTATGTTTTGTATATTAGCTTTCATACTTGGTACATTTCGTGCTAATGCATATTTTCCTACATTCTATTCCAATGTAGGGTGTTGAGGAGATTGAGTTTCTTGAAGGATAGAGTTCCCACGTTTCCAAGAAGTGAAGATTGGTGAGTCCCTATAACATTCAAGGACAATACCCTTATGTTTCATTTATATCATTTTTAACAACCCAAAAAAGGAATAAGATGAAGACTTAGGGTGTCAAGAATGCTTGGGATTAAACGAAGGTTCAAACGGATTGATACGCGTAGAACTAGACCTAAGAACCCTTTTTACGACCAATTCAGCTAACTTGGGGAGTTAGTTGAGGTTTTAAATGTTGGAACCAACGAAATTAGGCTCGCGAAAATGAAGATTTAATCGAAGGAGTCTTTACCGGACTTAAAAGATGAAATTTTAAGTTTTGAGGGTCCCGGGTTCAAATGGTATTTTCTTGTCCAAGGGTAATACTGTAATTACCCTGAGTAATTAATAAATTAATTAATTTAATTTAATTAAAAGAGAAATTCGGATTGGGGTTTCTCGGAGTGATCCATTTCGCAAATGGGGTGCCAATCAGGTTCGAACCCCACTGGGAACAAGGAATGATGATTTAATCATCATTAAAATCTATTCATTAAGGGTAAAATGGTCCTTTCACATATTAATTAAAATAAATCAGAGTTTGGTATTAATTTAATTAAATCCTATTTTGACTAAGTCTTGAATTTAGTCCCCTAATCCTTATAAGTCTCTCCCTCATGTTCTCAACTCTCTTTCACGTCTCTCAACTCACATTCTCTCACGCTCTGACTAACAAGAAAGCTCAAAAAATGTTTAGTAACAATTGTTCTTCACACTTGAAAAACACACGAAAAGTTTTAAGAAAAGCAAGGTAATCAAAAACTGCAAGGCAAATGGAGGTTGTTCGTCGAGTGGTGTGTACGTTGAGGAGAATTGGGCGTGGTTTAGAGGAGTTTCTGGGCAGCATCTTTACACTTGAAATAAATCAAAAGGCATGGGTTTTTCTCATGGAATTCTTTCTCCAAGATTATTTTCCTTCGAACGATTCTCAAGGTCTTGAAAACTAAGATTATTCCCCTTAGTATGTCCTTGTCCTTAGCTCCCAAACGAATTCGTAGGATGGGTATGTTGTGCTTCTAGATTTAGGCATGAATGATGTATTTATATTAAATATGAACATATTTATGTGAGGTAAATTACGAAAACGATATTCAAAGTGTGATCGAAAAGTTGGTGCGTGTGTGTGTGCACGTGGGTAGTGGCTTTGGCCACTGTTTTTGGGTTGTATAAATCATGCATTTCTTGTGTATTTTATGTTTGCAATGTGTGTACAATGTGATGTTCATTACCATGAAATATAGTGGATTTAAATGACCATCTTTAAAACAACTAAACTTATGAACAATGTGACTAAAAAATGAGTTGAATAATGACAAGAATTTTCCAGATTTGGGTACTCTATAATAAGGTTGAAATCTGGGTTTTAAAAGGGAAAATTAAATTAGTGAGGTCAATGGTAATTGAACCCAAGACCTCACATGTTGAGAGGGCTGAAAAAGAAAGAAAAACGTGAAGGAGCTAAGGGGAATCGAACACCTTAGCTACTGGTTTCGCGAGGCAAAGAAAAAAGAAAATGGGGGCTGGGGGATTCGATCCTAGCTATTGATTTCGCCTCAAAGAAAAAAGAGAATGGGATTGGGGGGAATCGAACTCGCGATCTGTGGGGAGAAGGAGGAGAAAATTAGTTAAAAAAATAAATGGGAGGCGTGGGATTCGAACCCACGACCTCCAAGTATGCGCGAAAGAAAAAAAATAAGGAAAAAGAAAATGCGAGGTGTGAGAATCGAACTCACGACCTCAAGGCTGAAGGAAAAAGCGAAATTAATTAGGAAATAAAGTAAAGCTGTGGGGGTTCAATTCCACAACCTCACTGCCACTCGCCCAATTTAAATAAAATAAAGATAGAGCGGTTGTGGGGGTTCGAACCCACTACCTCATAGCCTCCACAACAAAATTAAAAGAAAAATCAAAGAGGCTATGGGGGTTTGAACCTACAACCTCTTGGTTTGGGAAAAAATAAGTAATGTATTCTTAATGAAAAATAAAAAGAGGTCGTGGGGGTTCGAACCCACAACACATCGGCTAAATTAAGAGTAAAATTTAATCGAAAATCTATCCTTCAATGTTGATGTTGCGATTTAATTTAGAGTTCTAATGTTATGAATATTACAAATAAAATCAATGAAAAGTATAAATGATATCCAAGTGATTCAAGATTCGGGTTCCCTTGCCCAAACTTCTGTATTGACAGATAAGTCATACGTGTGTAAAATATCCAAGAGTAATGCCATCTACTTAAATAAGAAATCAAGATCTTGTCATATATACAAGATATATAATTCTTGTACTACATAATCTTAGGAAAGTAAAAATCACTTAACGAACTATGAATAAAGCCCCATGGCTTGTATGTATAGACGCATAAGTCTAAAATACATTCTAAAGTAAGTGAACCTAAGATGTACGTAATGAAATAATGAACCCTAGAAGCGTTAAGTATGAGTGTAAGATACACTAAATAGACAAGTGCATTGGCATATGATGAGATGAACATTCACGTAGTAAGAGGTGAGTAACTATCAAAAGCAAAGGTGCTAATAATGAAGAATGTGGTGACAACATGATATGAGGTTAATGTATATGATGACAGCAATATCAAATGATCCTAAGTAACTGTTACCAATACGTACTCACCAATGAGAGTGTAAGATAATGAAGAGACCAGTCTCTATGAACACTCTAATGAAAGTATTGAGTTTAACATACTTAATACTAATGATGAGATGAGAAATCATCTAATGAGCTATGCTGTCCTCATACTAGAAGCACACTTCAATGACGTAAGAGTTGATTGTAATGGAACTTTATACTGAGCCCTGATAGTCTAGCTATGAGCGGTGATGCCTTCTTTCAGGAAAGGCGAAGGTTCACATAACTCTCATGAGATAAGACTGCACGGTTTGCCAGGTATGGGTCTCCATACATCTCCTAGTCTTTGAACCTATATTGCAAATAAAGGGATCTGGTAGGGTTAAATTCCCATATACTCTAGCATGTTATTGAGTCACTTTGGCCGGTGATTTCACCTCTTTTCGGTGTGAAGGAGACACTGTATTTCATGATGCTCAAATGATCTATATCAGTTAAAGTTAAAGTTCCTAATGAATGAGTGAGGCCAACCTCAAATGAAGCATATAAAGAAATGAATGATACCGAAGGTGTTAAGACAGGATAATCAAGAGGTGAGCTAGAGTAAGGTAATGACATTAGGTTATTCCTGATAATGGCACAACAAACCCGATGATAGTCTTAAACTACATCCTAGGTATAACTGGTGTTCAGACTAACCTATGAATGAAATGAAATGAAGTACGTATGAATGGATAAAACAGACTCTTTGTTTACTAATTAAGACTCCCTAGTTGAGGTCCCATATGTAGAGCCCTCATTTTGGAAGTCTTAATGTCAAGTCCACGATTTCAAGGTCTCATGGCATATGAATGAATGATATGAAAGAAGCTATGTGTTATATGTTATGTGCTATATGAAGATGTTATGTGTTGTGTGCAATACGATATTTATAATGATGCATGTTACACTCATAACATGACCTTCCTAACTCAATTTGGAAAGTTCACTATTTTTCCTAATCTCAATTGGGAAAGTCTACCGACTTGACTTCCAAAAATCATGTCGTTAGGAAAGAGCAATTCTTTGTCATGCATGTCTTTGGTGTGTGCTTGCATATTCACATACTTATTACAAGTGTGTACTAACCGTATACATCTATACTATTTTAAGTGCAGGCACAGGTGGGAAATAGAGCTACAGGATCATTGTTGCAACTATTCGGACGTCCGCATTCATCCAGAGTTTGGTAGGTCCTCATTCTTATGAGGATGCTACTATTTTATATTCTAGCATAGTTTTAGAGTTGAGCTAGTGGATCATATTCCACTAGCTTTTCTTTCCTGTTTTGATTCAGACTTTGTATTGGTGCCATTTTGGCAATTATACAATTAAGACTTAATGAACTATTTCTTTCAGTTGCTTATCTCTTTAATGTAAGATGATTGATGATGAACGATTATGAAATGTTAAGAATGTTTAGCAAGTATGTTTAAAGAATCTAAAGTTTCAAATTTTCCTCTAAAATTAACCTATGTAAAGTAAGAATGACATAAGTAGGCTTGTTTGCGACCTCTGAGAAGTCAACGACGCCGGTCTTGTCTGGGGTCTAGATTCAAATCGTGACAAAGTTGGTATTAGAGCACTAGGTTAAATTCCAAGAAAAATGAGTTCACATCAACCACATTGAGTAGTTTCTAAGTCATGGTAGTGAAGTGCACCACTATCCTTGATTAGAGATTGCATGATGCGTAGGAAAAGTTTCCCTTCTTTTGATCTTATTGTGCTTTTCCTAATGTATGAGTTCTTGGTGTTATGAGTGTGTCTAACCTCAATCCCTGTTGATTTTTAGAGAATGAACACTTGGAGAACTAAGGATCAGAGGAGGGGAGGAGCAACTGCTAGAGGTAATCAGAATCCACCCCAGGCTCCCGCTGGGTTGATTGATGCTGAGGTGGGGGCATCTCTAGCCCAGATGGCACAAGCCATCGTGATGCATGCTCAGGCTATGACTGCCCAAGTCAACCGGCAGGATTTTCAGAGGGAGAACCCACTGGTTCGAAGCATGGCTGATAGACTGCGAGATTTTGCGAGGATGGATCCTTCTATATTCACAGGGTCTAAGACATTAAAGGATCCTCAAGAGTTTGTAGACGATGTGCCTAAGATTTTGGTGGCTATGGGAGCCACTGATATTGACAAGGCGGAGCTAACTTCCTATCAACTCAAGGATGTTGCACAGATTTGGTGCAAGATGTGGCAAGATAGTCGTGTCTTAGGTGGAGTGCCAGTCACATGGGAGCTGTTCAAGACAACATTTCTGAATAGATTCTTCCCCAGAGAGATGAGGGAGGCCAAGGTTGAAGAGTTCACCAACCTTAAGCAAGGCTCAATGATAGTCAAGGAGTATTCCCTGAAGTTTGTTAAGATATCAAGGTATGTTACTTTCCCTAGTATTTAATAGCAAGAACGAGGAGAATACAAAGCTTCGTTGAAATCATCCAGGTATGCTACTTCCCTAGTTTCTAACAGCAGGGATGAGATGAGGAGGTTCCTCACAGGAATCAATGGAGACTTGAAGAAGGAGTGGCGATCTGCGATGCTCCATAATAACATAGATCTTTCCAGGTTGATGGTGCAAGTCCAGCAGGTAAAGGACAGCCTAAAAAAGAGAGGTGTTCATGATGTTAGGAGGCCTAGGCCTCCAGATCAGGGAGGTCCCTGTCATGGTGGCCACAAAAATAACTTTGGCGTCCGTGAGCAGCCAAAGTTCAAGAAGGGGCAACAGAGTTCTGGGAATTCTAACTTTCAGAGGAGTACAAAACCTAGAGGAGGCAGACCTGAATCCAAGAGGGGCAAAGGAGGTGAATGCAACGTTTTAAGAAGATTTATGTTAAGTGTGGCCGAGCTCACAGTGGAGAGTGCAGACAGGGCACTAATGCCTGCTACAGTTGTGGTGTGAGTGGACACATGGTCAGAAACTGTCTGCACAACAGAGGTCAGGCTGGAGGCAATTCTAAGCGTAGGCCTAACCCACAGAATGCAACAACAGCCGAGCCTCCCAAGCGAAATAGATTCTATGCCCTGAAGGGAAGGGAGGAGCAGGAGAAGTCCGCTGATGTGGTCACAGGTATGCTGCAAGTATTCTCAACTTATGTGTATACTCTACTTGATCAGGGTTTACGCTTTCCTTTGTGACTTCTTTCCCTTACTTTTGAAATAGTACCTGAAGTTCTACATGATACTATAGTGGTTAGTATGCCTTTAGGTGAAAATGTAAGAACGGATAGGGTATACAAGGATTGACCAATAGTTGTAAGTGGTAAGACTATGTGTGCAAACTTGATTGAGTTACCCATGCATGATTTTGATATTATTCTTGGCATGGACTAGCTTCACAGTTGTTATGCTTGCTTGGACTGTCTTAGTAGAGTGGTGATATTTCACTTCCCTGATGAAGAAGAGTTAGTCTGGGAGGGGTACAATTATAGTCATCCTAATCCCTTGATTTCAAATCTTAAGGCCAATAAAATTATGTCCAAGGGGTTACTATGACATCTTGTGAGTGTTAATGATTTAGATCATGACATTTCTTTCATAGACTCAGTGCCTGTAGTGAATGAGTTCCTAGATCTGTTTCCTAAAGATTTGCCCGAAGTCCCTCCCCTTCGAGAGATTGACTTTGGTATTGACTTGGACCCCGATACTAAACCAATCTCGATTCCTCTTTATAGAATGGATCCCGCAGAACTCGAAGACTTGGAGCTGCAGTTAAAAGATCTCACTGATAAGGGTTTCATTCAGCCGAGCATATCCCCGTGGGGCACTCCAGTCTTGTTTATAAAGAAGAAAAATGGGACCCTTAAAATGTGTATCGATTATCGGCAGCTCAACAATGTCAATATAAAGAATAAGTATCCACTCCCCAGAATGGATGATTTGTTTTATCAGCTCCAAGGGTCTAGTTTCTTCTCTAAGATTGATCTTTGTTTAGGGTATCATCAACTTACGGTTAGGGATAGAGATGTCCCAAATAAAGCCTTTCGCACCCGTTATGGTCATTATTAGTTCTTGGTTATGTCATTTGGTTTCATGAATGTACCTTCTGCATTTATGGATCTCATGAACCGAGTTTTCCATGAATACCTTGACTCTTTCATCATAGTATTCATCGATGACATTCTCATCTACTCTAAGACCAAGGAAGATCATGAACAACATTTGAGACTAACCTTGCAGGTACTTAAACATCATAAGTTGTATGCCAAATTCAGCAAGTGTGAATTCTGGCTGAGATCAGTGACCTTCCTAGGTCATGTTGTGTCCGATCAAGGTGTAGAGGTGGACCCCAGGAAAACTGAAGCTGTTAAGAACTGGCCAAAATCTCTTACTCTCACTGACATTCGTAGCTTTTTGGGATTGGCTGGTTACTATAGCAGGTTTGTGGAGGGCTTTTCTTCTATTGCTGCCCCATTGACAACTCTGACTAAGAAGAAATGCAAGTTTGAATAGATGAAGACTTGTGAGAAGAGTTTCCAGGAGCTGAAGGACAGACTCACTTCAGCCCCGGTGCTTACTCTACCTATGTGTGGTGAGAATTACACGGTTTATTGTGATGCTTCTAGGGTTGGTTTGGGTTGTGTTTTTTTGCAGGCTGGTAAGGTAATAGCCTATGCTTCAAGACAACTCAAGGTTCATGAGAAGCATTATCCCACTCATGACTTGGATTTGGCAGTTGTGGTGTTTGAGCTGAAACTGTGGTGACATTATCTATATTGAGTGCACGTGGCTATGTTCACAGACCATAAGAGTCTCCTGTATTTGTTCACATAGAGGGATTTGAATGCACGTCATAGAAGATGGTTGGAGCCGTTGAAGGATTATGACATGAATATGCACTACCATCTAGGTAAGGCTAATGTTGTAGCTGATTCTTTGAGCAGGATAAGAATGGGTTGTACAACCCACGTTGAGGATGAGAAGAAGGAGCTGGTGAGAGAGGTACACAAACTTGCCAGACTGGGTGTGCGATTGGTTGACTCTACTAGTTGGGGTGTTTTAGCTCATCCTAGTTTTGAATCATCCATGGTAGTTGAAGTCAAGAAGGTTCAGCATCTTGATCCTGTGTTGCTGGAGCTGAAGGACTTAGTGTTGTTAAAAATGAACGAGTCTTTCACTTTGGGAGGTGATGGCATACTTAAATACTAGTATAGGCTGTGTGTACCAGATGTTGATGATTTGCGGACCAGGATTGTGGTAGAGGCCCATGGTTCCAAATATTTCATACATCAAGGTTCAACAAAAATGTATCATTATCTTAAGCAGATTTATTGGTGGGATGGAATGAAGAAGGACATTGTAGAATATGTGGCTAAGTGTTCTAATTGTCAGGAGGTTAAGAAAGAGCATCTTAAGCCAGGAGGCCATTAATATGGACTTCGTGGTTGGTATTCGGAGGACTAGGAAGCAACATGACTCTATATGGGTTATTGTGGACAGATTGAATAAGTCTGCCCACTTTATCTCTGTAAAGTCTACTTACAGAGCAGAGGATTATGCGAGACTCTACATTGATGAGATTACGACATGGCATGGGATTCCCTTGTCTATTATTTCAGATAGAGGAGCTTAGTTTACTTTACATTTTTGGAGATCTTTCTAGAGGAGCTTGGGCACGCAGGTGAATCTTAGCACTGCCTTTCACCCTTAAACAGATGGGCAGGAAGAGCGCACCATTCATACATTGGAGGATATGTTGAGAGCTTGTGTAATCGACTTTAGAGGTAACTTAGATGACCATCTGTCTTTGATAGAGTTCTCGTATAATAATAGCTATCACTCCAGCATTGGGATTCCGTTTGAGTCACTTTATGGTAGGAGGTGTAGATCTCCTGTTGGGTGGTTCAAGGTTGGAGAGTCATCTATTTTGGGTCCGGAGATTATTCATGAGGCCTTAGAGAAGGTAAGAGTGATTAGGGATAGGTTGAATACTGCTTATTGTCGGTAGAAGTCATATGTTGATAACAGAAAACGACCCTAAGAGTTTGATGTTGGTGACCAGGTTTACTTGAAAATATCACCTATGAAAGGGGTGATGAAATTTGTTAGAAAAGGGAAGCTGAGTCTGTGGTATGTTGGTCCATATGAGATCCTATAGCGTGTGGGTGAGGTGGCCTATGAGTTAGCATTGCCTGCGAAGCTAGCTTCTGTTCATCAAATCTTTCATGTCTCTATGTTGAAGAAGTGACTAGGTGATCCAACATCAACCCTACCTATTGAACATTTGGGGGTTGGTGAAGACTTGTCTTATGAAGAGGTACCTGTTGAGATTTGAGATAGACATGTCAAGCGGCTGAGGAACAAGGAGATTGCCACAGTGAAGGTATTATGGAGAAACCATCTTGTTGAGGGTGCTACGTGGTAGGCTGAGGCCGACATGAGATCCCTCTACCCTCATCTTTTCAGCTCTTGAGGTTGACTTCCTACTCTTAAGCCTATGTTTCCTTATCTCTCAATATTTTGTTGCTATTGATTGACTATGCATAGTGATTTTATTATGATTCTGACAGGAATTACGATGTGAAGTGCTAGTGTCATTCGGGGAAGAATGTTCCTAAGGGAGGACTAATGTAACGACCCTAATAATTAATAGGATCAAGACTTAGGGTGTCAAGAATGCTTGTGATTAAACCAAGGTTCACATGAATTGATACACGTAGAACCAGACCTTAGAACCATTACTACGACAAATTCAACTAACTTGGGGAGTTATTTGAGCTTGGATTGGTTGGAACCAACCATGTAAGGCTCGCGAAAATGAAGATTTAATCGAAGGAGTCTTTACGGGACTTAAAAGAGGAAATTATAAGTTATGAGGATCCAGGGGTAAAATGGTCTTTTCCATGCCAAGGGTAATATTGTAATTACCCTGAGGAATTAATAAATTAATTAATTAATTTAATTAAAATAGAAATTTGGATTGGGGTGACCCGAAGTTACCCATTTTGCAAATGGGGTGCCACTCGGGTTCGAGCCCCACTAGGAGCAAGGAATTGATGATTTAATCCTCAATTAAAATCTACTTAATAAGGGTAAAATTGTACTTTCACGTATAAATTAACATAAATATGATTTTTGTATTAATTTAATTAAATCCTATTTTGACTAAGTCTTGAATTAGTCTACTAATCTTAATAACTCTCTCCGTCACGTTTCTCAACTCTCTTTCACATCTATCGAATCTCATTCTCTCACGCTCTGACTAACAAGAAAGCTCAAGAACAGTTTAGTAACAATTGTTCTTCACACTTGATAAACACATGAAAAGTTTTAAGAAAAGCAAGGTAATCAAAAACGTCAAAGCAAAGGGAGGTTGTTTGTCGAGTGGTGTGTACGTTGAGGAGAATTGGGCATGGTTTGGAGGAGTTTCTGGGAAGCAGCTTCACACTTTAACAACATCAAAAGTTATGGGTTTTTATCATGAAATTCTTTCTCCAAGAGTATTTTCCTTCAAACGATTCTCAAGGTCTTGAAAACTAAGATTATTCCCCTTTGTATGTCCTTGTCCTTTGCTCCCAAACTAATTCGTAGGATGGGTATGTTGTGCTTCTAGATTTAGTCATGAATGATGTATTTATATTAAATGTGAACATGTTTATGTGAAGTAAATTACGAAAATGATATTCAAAGTGTGATCGAAAAGTTGGTGTGTGTGTGTGTGTACATGTGGGTAGTGGCTTTGGCCACTGTTTTGGGGTTGTATAAATCATGCATTTCTTGTGTATTTTATGTTTGCAATGTGCGTATAATGTGATGTTCATTACCATTAAATATAGTGGATTAAAATAACCATCTTTTAGACAACTAACTTATGAACAATGTGACTAAAAAATGAGTTGAATAATGATAAGAATTTTCCAGATTTGGGTACTCTATAATAAGGTTGAAATCTGGGTTTTAGAAGGGAAAATTAAATAAGTGAGGTCATTGGTAATTGAACCCAAAACCTCACATTTTTAGAGGGCTGAAAATGAAAGAAAAATGTGAAGGAGCTAAGGGGAATTGAATCCCTTAGCTACTGGTTTCGCGAGGCAAAGAAAAAAAAAGGGGGGCTGGGGGATTCGATCCTAGCTATTGATTTTGCCTCAAAGGAAAAAAAAAATGTGACTGGGGGGAATCAAGCTTGCGATCTGTGGGGAGAAGGAGGAGAAAATTAGTTAAACATATAATGGGAGGCGTGGGATTCGAAAACCCACGACCTCCAAGTATGCGCGAAAGAAAACAAAATAAGGACAAAAAAACGCGAGGCGTGGGAACCGACTCACGTCCTCAAGGCTGAATAAAAAAGCAAAATTAATTAGGAAATAAAGTGAAGCTGTGGGGGTTCGATTCCACAACCTCATTGCCTCTCTCCCATTTAAATAAAATAAAGATAGCGAGATTGTAAGGGTTCACCCACCACCTCACAGCCTCCAGATCGAAATTAAAAGAAAAATCAAAGAGGCTGTGGGGATTTGAACCTACAACCTCTTGTTTTAGGTGAAAATAAGTAATGTATTATTAATGAAAAATAAAAAGAGGTTGTGGGGGTTCAAACCCACAATCCCTCGGCTAAATTAAGTGTAAAATTTAATAGAAAATCTTTCCTTCATTGTTAATGTTGCGATTTAATTTAGAGTTCTAATGTTATGAATATTAGAAATAACATCAATGAAAAGTATAAATGATATCCAAGTGATTCAAGATTCGGGTTCCCTTGCCCAAACATCCGTATTGATACATAAGTCAAACGTGAGTAAAATATCCAAGATTAATGCCATCTACTTAAATAAAAAATCAAGATCTTGGCATATATACAAGATACATAATTCTTGTACTACATAATCTTAGGAAAGTAAGAATCACTTAACGAACTATGAATGAAGCCCCATCGCTTGTATGTACAGACACATAAGTCTAACATACATTCTAAAGTAGTGAACCTAAAATGTACGTAATGAAATAATGAACCCTAAGAGCGTTAAGTATGAGTGTAAGATACACTAAATAACCAAGTGCAATGGCATATAATGAGATGAACTATGAAATGATGAAATGAACATTCACGTAATAAGAGGTGAGAAACTATCAAAAGCAAAGGTGCTAATAATGAATAATGTGGTAACAACATGATATGAGTCTAATGTATATGATGAGAGCAATATCAAATGAGCCTAAGTAACTGTTACCAATACGTACTCACCAATGAGAGTGTACTCACCAATGAGAGTGTAACATAATGAAGAGACCAGTCTCTATGAACACTCTAATGAAAGTATTGAGTTTAACACACTTAATAATAATTATGAGATAAGAAATCATCTAATTAGCTATGCTGTCCTCATACTAGAAGCCAACTTCCATGACGTATGAGTTGAATGTAATGGAACTTTATACTGAGCACCGATAGGCTAGCTATGAGCGGTGATGCCTTCTTTTGGGAAGGGCAAAGGTTCACATAAATCAAATGAGATAAGACTGTATGGCTTGCTATGTATGGGTCTCCATACATATCCTAGTCTTTGAACCTATACTGCCAATATATATATCTGGCGGGGTTAAATTCCTATATATGCTAGCATGTTATTGAGTCACTTTTGGCCGGTGCTTCCACCTCTTTTTGATATGGGGGAGACACTGGATTTCATGATTCTCACATGATTTATGTCGGTTAAAGTTAAAGTTCCCAATGAATGAATGAGGCCAGCCTCAAATGAAGCTACAAAGAAATGAATGATACCAAAGGTGTTAGGATAGGATAATCAAGCGGTGAGCTAGCCTCAGGTAATGACATTAGGTTTTTCCTGATCATTGCACAACAAACCCGATAAAAGTCTTAAACTACATCTAAGGTATAGTTGGTGTTCACAGTAGCTTATGAACGAAATGAAATAAAGTACGTATGAATGGATGAAACAGACTCTGTGTTTCCTAATGAAAACTCCCTAGTTGAGGTCCCATATGTTAAGCCCTCAATTTGAAAAGTCTTAATGTCAAGTCCATGATTCCAAGGTCTCATGGCATATGAATGAATGATATGAAAGAAGCTATGTGTTATACGTTATGTGCTATATGAAGATGTTTTGTGTTGTGTGCAATGCGATATCTATAATGATGCATATTACTCTCACGGAATGACCTTCCTAACTCAATTTAGAAAGTTCATTAACTTTCCTTATCTCAATTTTGCAAGTCTATTGACTTGACTTCCAAAATCATGTCGTTAGGGGAGAGACATTCTTTCTCATGTATGTCCTTGGTGTGTGCTTGCATATACCCATACTTAGTACAAGTATGTACTAACCCTGTACGTCTATACTATTTTAGGTGCAGACACAGGTTGGGGATAGAGCTACATGATCATTGTTGTAGCTATCCGGACGTCAGCATTCATCCGGAGTTTGGTAGGCCCTCATGCTTTTGAGGATGCTACTATTTTACATTCTAGTGTAGTTTTACTGTTGAGCCATTTTGGCAACTATACAATTAAGACTTAATGAACTATTTCTTTCAGTTGCTTATCTCTGTAATGTTAGATGGTTGATGATGAACGATTATGAAATGTTAAAATGTTTAGAAAGTATGTTTAAAGAATAAAAATTTTCAAATTTTCCCCTAAAATTAACCTATGTAAAGTAAGGATGACGTAAGTAGGCTTGTTTGTGACCTATAAGAGGTCAACGATGCCGGTCTCCTCTTGGGTCTAGATTCCAGTTGTGACACATTTACTTTGTTTTAGACTTTTGTGGGCTATTTCCAAAGACATTGTTACTATTATATTACATAGATGGTTTTGAGACATATGTTAGAAAGACTTCCATAGCTATGAAAAGATTTTCATTTACGTTGAAAGAAATAATTTTTAATTCCTCTATTTTTGCATGATACTATATAATGAAGCCAAGTGGCTAGTATAAGACCTTCGAGAGGTCAAGTACGCCACATCACAACTAAGGTGTGCTCTCAACTATACTGACTATATATGATTCCTCTAACTGATAAAGATGGAAGTCGGGACATGACCCACGACATCCTGACTAAACTGAAAAGTAAATGAAATCCTTCGAAAATAAGAAGGCACCCCATAGCTAACTGAAAAGCTCTTGTTGATGATTTTGAATGCCTGTGTCTGCATTATAAGAAGATGCAGATCAAATGACTCAATTCGTGGAATGTACGAGCATGTAAGGGAATTATAAGTCATATCATAAGCTTTAAACATGAATAAAAAGGAAACATACTTATAGCTTTTCAAACTCACTCAAATGTATTCAACATAATAATAAGGTACTCAACTCAAATATTAAATACTCAACTTTAAAAATATGATACTTGACTCAGTGAAGAACATATCAACTCAAGATACTCAACTCAAAATACTCAACATAACTGGACTCAATTAAATATAAAACAATTTAAAATCAAGTGCAATATACAAAAAATTGCTCAAAAACATGATGTCAACTCTGTGAGTATGCAAGGATATAATATAACTCTGAAATGTATGTACAAATACAAATAATTGTGTATATAAAAATATACAATCACTTTTGAGTATATAAAAATACAAATATCTCTGTGGGAGTTTCTCTAACCGACAACCATTACTTAAGAGCTATTGTGATGACACATCACTTTACCTCACTCTACCAAGGACCATCCTAAACATTGCTATCAGTATAGGATCTAACTTAACTTAGTGGATCCACTATTCTATTATAAAAATGATTCATCTAAAGAGTATGAACCTAGTCTACCTATCATAGCTACATGGTTTTATGGATAAGAGAGTTATCTGAACTCATGCTAGTCCGCAATTCAATGCTCAATAGTATACTCGCTCTTATGTTTTAAAAAACCATACTTCTTTGTGCTGATTTGAGATTAGTGCTAAAAAACATATCTCAAAAACTATCTAGGAAATCTTAGTTTTCTCTGTTGCTTCATTTAGAAAGCGATTAATCTTTTTTAAAATCTATCCTGAAAGCTCTTTGGAAATATCATTTTCCGTTCTTATTTAAATATGCAAATATTTGTAAACACTTTCAAAATACATAGTCCCCATGTACTTTTTGTAACATTTCGAAAGTTCCATGACTCTGAATAGAGCTTAGTCTATTAAATAATGGTTAAAATTATTTTCCAGAACTATATTAATTTATTAAACTTAATTAGAAAAGGTTACATTCCCTAACAAACAAAGAAAGACCTTGACGTCCGGAAACTAGCTAATTTGAACTAGTAGACGTCCCCATGTTTGGTGATGGTTTGGGTGTGTCAAATGATTTCCAAAACTTATAAAAATACTTTAAATAGGTAAAACATAGTAAAAAGGGTCCAAATTCTAGTAAAGACTCCCCAAGAACAACCCGAAGGGTCCTTGAGGAGGACCCAAACATTGGTGAGCAAGCTGCGACAGCCAAGAATGTGAAGTCCCTTGCGCGTTGTGCAACCATCACTAGCTAGGAGAATTTTTCCTCGCAATGCGAGACCTTCACAAGGATCACTTCCTCAACCCAAATTTAAAAAAAAAAAGAATTGGAATTAGCCCAGCGACACACAACCACTTCCCAGATTCGTCTGCGTCAATTTTTAAGTCAATTTAACTTCACAAAAAGACCCAATTAAGTGAAGGATACTTTACGGGAAGACTTTATAATGGTTCTAGGTCAGTTTTAAACCATCTTCACGCACTCTAAATAATAAATAACAAATCACTCTCATCTCTCTCAAAAACTCTTTCTTTCAACAACCATTGATGAACAAGAAAAGCTTGAGGAAGAAGACGAAGACTTCAAGATTTTCATTCAAAATTCGTGGAATAGTCATCAATAAGGTATGTATTTTTCACTCTTGGGATTCCTTTCCCCAAGAGGTCCTTTCAAAGATGATCTCCAACAATTCTATTCCTAGGGTTTTTACTCTACAAACGGGTTTTCTTCCTAATTTGAGATTTATGAGTAATGATAAAAAACAATGATTTTCTATGTCTAATTAAGTATGTATTGTTGAATAATTTATATGGTATTGTTGGTTTTCGTGTGAAGCATGTTCTCTCCCTAAATAATTGAATTCGATTATGTTATATGATTCATTTAATGTCATGTAATGTTGGGGTTCGAACTATTGCATGAATGAACTCATAAATGAACCCTTCCTCTTAAACCTAACTATGAATTGTCTTGTGTATGACTAGAGTGGTTGGGATTGGTTTTGTTATTGAGTATTTCACTATATTATTGAATGATTGTTATGAATTGAGTGTAAGTTCTTGATGAAGATTCTTGGAAGCAATAGGTAAGTCTTATAAAGTCATAATTGCTCCATTATGTTGATGTTGGCCTATAATGGATGTTGTTATGCAATTGAAGTCTTTATAATGTTTCTATGCATATATGATGGCCTATGAATATAATATATGGAATGTGAGATCATGGTAATGGAATGATAATGCAAGGTTGATGATGCTTCTCTTGTGTTCCTTACAAAATATTACTATGATATGTTAATATCACTAATGAAGGGTTGTGATGTAAGGAATTTCTCATCTTCAACCTAATGAGCTACGATCATGTTTATACAAATATTTACTCTTCTATGGTCTATGATAGGATTGATGATTAATAATAACACAAAAGCAATTTAAAAAGGGACTTTAGCTTATCACTGAGTGAACTAGATATCAGAGGTATCCCTTCCCAAGTTGGAAGGTAGGTTCACAATGACTCTCATGAGATAGAGGTTGTCATGTAATGTGGAACTATGGATCTCTAATATATCTCCTAGTTTTTGAACTATGTTGCCTCCATAGGAATACTAGCTAGTGGATCCACCTAGAATGCTATGTTCATGTTTTAGTTCTACCTTCGCAAGTAGGCCACCTTCTTTCGGGGGGTTTCATGACATCGGATTCCATAATTAGCTCACATTATTTAATTTCGGCTGAGGCGATTGTTCCTTTAAATAAAAATGAAAGACAAGAAAATGGACATCAACCAGGGTGACTTGAGAAGTCTACTTAGTATAGGTAGGGGTATGAGACTCTACCTAGACATTGCACAAGTTGATTCTAAGGGAAGTCGTAGGAGATTGTTCTAATGTAGCTTAATGATATGAAATGCATAAGGCTTATGATATATGATGTTGGCTATGATGATGGACATGTTAGTGGTCTATGATGCTATATGTTGTGATGACTACTTATGATGTAAGTTGTATGAAGTAAAGCATTACTTATTCTATCCTATCTTGTTTACTTGATTATGTAGGGTTATGGGGCTTCACATGATCATTATAGTTGTAGTCTTGGGATGGGATTATTGGTGAGTGTTTTGTATGTTATGTTTATATGAACTATTGAATATGAAAATGTTAATATAATTTATGATGATATGTCTTTATTTATGGTCATGCTTTATGTTGTTGTGATCTTCATCTTGTTTATGTTGTTTTGTATGTGCACTAAAGACTTTCAAATGACTTAGAATGCTTTCTAAAGAAATGGTCCTTTTTTCATGCATGTCCTTAAATGTCTAAGTGTATATACCCATACTTAGTACATGTGGTGTACGAACCCCTTAATTTATATAACTACAAATGTAGGGTACGACCATTGAAGATTAAGAAGGTCGATTGAAGAATCTTGGAACTCTTTCTCCAAGTGTTTGTAGGTCCTCATGTTCGGGGATGCTATCTTTTTGTTATTCTAGCTTATGAAGATCTTGGTAGTTTTAAGAGATACTCTTTATTTTGGATTCTATTGTAGTAAGGCCGATATGTCATATTGACAATGTATTGGCTAAGTCCAACACACGTATTCTTAGATGGTTATTATGTGAGACAATTTTTAGACTATCGTATCTATGTTTATCATATTGCTAAAAGAGAAGCCAAAGTAAGCTTCTATGCCAGAGGTCTATGTGTACCTCAATATATATATATATATATATATTTCTACAGAAGTTTTAAATCTTTTGTGATTTTTAACCAATGATATATTATGAAAAATGCTAAGGGCTTGTTTGAGTCCTCTATGAGGACGACACCGGCGGTCGCGACTGGGCGTGCTCTCCGGTCATGAAAAACTTGATATCATAGCATGAGGTTAAATAACCTAGGGTCAATGTCTCACTAAATCACATTTATATGGTGTATTTTTCATGGTTGTGAAGCGTGCCACAATTATGAATGAGATGCTATGTGATGATTAAGAAAATTATCTTTTCTTGGTAATCCTATGTCGTGCCTCTAAAGTTTTGACACTATGTTTAGCATCTAGTCCCTTTCTTGTGGTTATAGGAGATGAACACAAGAATTACATCCTCTAGAAAAATGGAAGAGGAGGTTGCTAATGCCGGGGATACTCCCCAAGGCAATCGAGTTCCTCCTCAAGAGCAAGTTGCTGCAAATGATCAAGTTTTGGTCAATTCTTCGGCAATAACGGATGGGAACCGAGGGCAGCCCTTCTCCAAATGGCCCAATCTATCACCACTCAAGCCATTATGACACAATCTAACCGGGAGATTCTAATTCGACAGAACCAACATACTAGTATTATGGCTACCTTTGAAAGATTTTATGAGGATTAATCCTCCTATGTTCTTTGGATCCAAGGTTGATGAAGACCCCCGAAGACTTCCTTGATGAAGTTTATAATATTTTATTGCTATGTGGGTGATTACTAGTGAAAAGGCCGAGCTTGATTCCTATAACCTCAACGATGTGGTGTAGACATGGTACAAACAATGAAAGGATAGTAGGGATTTAGGAGGTGGTCCTGTGACTTGGGAGATAGTCAATAGGCCTTTTGTTGATAGATTTTTCCCAAGGGAGCAAAGGAAATATAAGGTAAAGTAGTTTATAAACCTTCATCAAAGAGGTATGAGTGTTAAGGAATACTCCTTAAAGTTCATTAAGCTGTCCAAAAATGCTTCCTCTTTGGTTTCAAATGATAAGGATGAAATGAGTCGTTATGTGATGAGCGTGTCCGAAGAGCTTGAAGAAGAATGTTGTGCACCTATGCTTCATGACAATATATATATTTTTAGGTTAATGGTTCATGCACAAGAAGTAGAATAGAGTTGTCCAAGGAAGAGGCAGGGAAGCTAAGAAGACAAGGTCTTTTGAAGGTGGTTCTTCTAAGAGTAGGCTTGACGTTCAAGACAAGCCTAAGTTCAAGAAGATGTTTTCCAAACCAAGTTCCTTCAAATTTATCCAAGACTCGGAATGAAAGGGTATCTAATCCTAAACCTCAAAAGGGGATAAATGTTGATCCACCAAGAGAAAGAACAACTTGTGGTAAGTGTGGTAACAAACATATGGGTGAATGCCTTGTTGGAACTAATAGTTGCTATGGTTGTGGCAAAGGTGTACATATAGTGAAAATTTTTCCTAATGTGATGAATCAAGTAAAGGGGAATATCCAAGATCAATCAAGTGGTTCTAGCTGCGAAACTCCAAAAAAGAACTGCTTTTATGCACTCAAAGCTAGGGGTGAACAAGAGAGCGCAACCAATGTTGTGACTGGTATGTTACAAGTCCTCTCTATTAATAGTTATGATTTGATTTATCCAAGTTCTACCCTTTATTTTGTTACACCTTTGGTAGCTAGGAAGTTTGATATACTTCCCAATTTTTTGATTGAACCCTTTTCGGTTTTTACACCAGTGGTTGACTCTATAGTTGCAAAAAGTGTCTATAGGAAATGTATGTAATGCTTCCCAATAAAGTGACTCTTGTGGACTTGGTAGAACTTTACATGTTTGATTTTGATACCATATTGGGTATGGATTGGTTTTATTCTTGTTTTGCTTCCATAGACTGTAGAACGGGGGTAGTGAAGTTTCAATTTCCAAATGAACCCATTAGAGAGTGTAAGGGGGGAAATTATATGCCAAGGTGTCAAATCATTTATTTCTTGAAGGCTTGTAACATGATAGCCAAGGTTTGTCTATATTGTGTGGTTAGGGTTAAAGATCTAGAATGTGAAACTCGTTCTGTTGATTAGGTCCATGTAGGTAGGGAATTTGAGGAGGTTTTTCCTGATGGCCTTCCCGGAGTTCCTCGTGAACGAGAAATTGACTTATTAGTGCATACGAACCTCGTTTCAATTCCTCTATATCGTATGGCTCCGACCGAATTTAAAGAGTTGAAGGTCCAACTCAAGGATTTACTAGACAAGGGTTTCAATCAACCTAGTATTTCTCCATGGATTTCAGGTATTTTTTGTGAATAAGAAATGTGGGTACCTTAGGATGTGCATTGATTATCGTTAACTCAATAAGGTCACCATAAAGAACAAATATCCTCTCCCTCAGATTGGTGATCTGTATAACAACCCTCAAATTACTTAGGTTAAAATAGAGCCTAACATGATTTTAACGATAGTATAAGATCCTAATATGTTCTAAAATATGGTATTGAGTCAGTGTATAAAGTTTTAGATGATTTGGAAGTGAAACGTTAAGGGGCAACCAAGACGTTCGACGACTAAGTCATCTATGTGCCTCATATGTGGTTATGTGATTAATTATGTGTTTCATAAATTAATGATGTCATATATGATTTATTATAGTGTATATAAGAAGTGTGTAAAGTTTCTTGAAGTTTGGAGGTCAAACGTCGAAGAACATCAATGACGTTTGAAAGGTATGCCTTGAAACAACCTTGTATGTTATGCATGTTTTGTTGAATTTTATATTTTTGTTTTGGATGAAATTCATGTGAGAGGTACTAAACTTTTATACGAACATATTTATTTTGAAAACATCCATCTAAAAGTCCCCAAGGACCAACCAAGGGTCCTTGAGGAAGGACCCTTCTCAAAAGCCAAGGCATTTAGACAAGGCCCCAAACGACTGAGGCAAACGATGGCTCGTGGGCCAGTCGATGCCTCATCGATAGGTGTCGTGGTTCAAGAATTATACTAGTCATATAAATCTCTTAATGGAAACTCTGTTAACCAAACGATGGGAGGACAGGACGGTCCGTTTGTGGACAAACGGTGGACTGCCAACCGTCGATGGTACTGCTATCCTGCGTGCAATCACTGTTAAGTTAAGGGTGAAGTTGTAATTTTAATCCACTTAAAAATTAGAGGTTTGGATGTTCCTTAAGTGTCATTTGGATATTTTAAACATGAATATTAGTCTTTAACACTTAGAGGATTTCATTCTTCAAAATCAAAACCCTAATTCCCTTAGAAATTCTTTAGAACTCCATTGGAGTCAAAACTCAAGGAAGGGCTTGGATTGGAGATTTGAGTGAAGATTCTTCATCAAATTGGAGGATTATTTTTATTAAGTTATGATTTTTTGTCCTTGAAACTCTATTCATCAAGGAGCCCAACTTTCAAAGAAGTTTTCTAAAGTTTTCAAAGATGAATTGTGCAATTTCATAATCTATCCATGGGTTCTTGCATTAAAGGTTTTAAAGCATTGTATATTGATTGATTTTTTTAATTATATTATTTTAACTCAATTAACCTATGAAATCATGTAATTGATGAACCCTAGTTTTTGACTAATTTATGGGTTAAGCGATTTGGACTTAATGCTTATGAATTCTAGTGTAGTTTCTTATGTGATATTGATTGATGGAAGAATTGTATTAAATTGATATCTAGGTTGTCCTATATTGAAAATTATATATTGAATTGACCTAATATCATTGAATATCATAGTTTATGTATTGTATTATTGGTTATGGACATGGGTAAGGGCCTTATGATATTGAATTGGATAATTTAGCATTGGATTGAAGTGAAGAGTATGGATTGGTGGTACTCTTACCTAATTATATTTATTTTAAGTTAATTAGACTTAAATTATATTGTGATTGGTATGTTACACTTATGGTGGCGGTGTTATGTGCATTACTTGCAGTTGATGTGGCCTTGTCAGGTTACTTTATGTAATATGTTGATCATGGCCTCATCCGTAATACTTGAAGTATTATGATTATTTTTTTAGTCAATTTATGTGAAGCATGAGCATATCAACCTACATGTGAAGTAATGTGAAAGTATGTGTTCTTTCTATGTATGTTAGGAGATCATGTAGACTATGACTATGTGCTTGTAAGTGTAGTCTTAGAGTTGATGCATGATTGTTCCTACATGAATATATGAGTCTATGATGTTGTATTGATGATATTATTGAAATGTATAGGATGACATAAAGATAATAAGGGACATTCCTAAGAGAATAAAAGAATGATATGTTATATGTGATAAAGTAAAGAATGTTGTGTCTTGCTTTGGTAGACTTGTGTCTCTTACTTGATACATGTATGAATGATATGTAAATATGATATGTATTGACTAAGTAGGCTTAGTTCACCCTTTTCATGTATGAATGAATTATATGTGAGACTTAAATGCTGTTAAGAAGGTCATGTACGTGGAACCTTAAACCTAGTTGTAAGGTTATGAATGTTGAAGTCGAAGAGTCGTAATGGTATCATTCATGTAAAGGATTATGGACTTAGTGTTTGGTTGGATGGAAAGGCATTTAAAGGTAGCCCTAGTGTACCTCTTTGGTAGGGTGAATGTGATTGGGTTACGAACTAGATAAGGAACCCTTCATGTGATGCTTTAATGTCAATTACTCTATTAGAACAAAGGCTAGCACCGAGTGATTTCATTATCGGATGTAGCTCTACTTGAGATGGAGGCTAGAGTATAATGTATCTCTACTTGAGAATGAGACTAGAGTGCATAAAAGCCCTTCATATTCGTTAATTGTGTGCTTACATGGGATGTGTCCTAGTTCTACCCTTGGCAAGTAGAATACCCTCATCTGAGTAGGTTAGAACTTCAAATTCCATGTCTAGCTATCATGGTCTACGTCGGTTATTTCCTTTTCTCCTCATATGGGATACCTACTAGCATTAGAGAAGTTCTACGAAGTTTAGGTGGTGGTATGGGACACTATCTAGACATTGCACAATAGGCTTTGAAGGTTTTAGTTAGAGTCCTTAGGTCTTGCTCAAGTAGAGTACAATGTATGTCTACTTGAGAATGATACTAGAGTTTATAAAATCCCTTCATATTCGTTAATTGTGTTCTTACATGGGATGTGTCCTAGTTTTACCCTTGTCAAGTAGAACACCCTCATCGGAGTATGCTAGAACTCCGTATTCCATGTCCATCTATCATGGTCTATGTCAGTTATTTTATATTTTCCTTATATGGGATACCTACTAGCATTAGAGAAGTTCTACAATAGGCTTTGAAGGTGTTAGTTAGAGTCCTTAGGTCTTGTTCAAGATCATTACTTGAATGTTCTTATGTGATGAATGAGTCTTAACTAATGAATGTATTGACTTAAGTTAAGAAAGTATGTTAAATGAATAAGTACTTATCTAGAGTAGTTAAGGGTTGTCTATTTAAGGTGTGAAGGGGGCATATAAATGGTCACTTAGTATCTTACCTAGATAAGTCGTAAGACTGACTCCAGTTAAGGAAGATGATTGATTATGTGGACATGATTTAAGACTTAGGTAGTCTTAATAATTATTTAGGTAATCTTGAAGAGGTCAATCACGGACGTTATCTTCTTGATTTACTTAAGTAAGTCTTTTGATAGCCTTGAGAAGGAGAATGTCATATTATTTATGTGTTGATGTATTAAGTGAGAATGATTCGATCTTAGTTAGTCTATAGAATCTCTTATGTGTGTGTATAAGGAATTGTATGGACGGTTTCTCCACAACTTACTCAAGTGAGACTTAGAATCACCTTTGGTAGAAGGATCTCATGTTCATGTGTTTGTTGTCTTGTTAGTGTGTGTTGATCTCATTATAGCTGGTCTTAAGGATGATTTAGGTGTGCTTAGAGAGGTTGTATGGGAGGTCTCTCTTTGTCTTATTTAAGTGAGTCTTAGGATAGATTTAGTGAGGTAATTTCATGTTATAAAGTGTCTAAGATGAAGCTAAGGACTTCATGTACTGAGAAGGAACTTCACTGTGATAGTGACATAGTTCACTGTAAGATTTTCTAAAGATGTCATACATTGATTATATGTGTTTCTAAGGATTTAAATGTTATTCTTATGATTATATTATGATGTTTTGATGAAAAAAGATGCAATTTCTGATAAATGTATGTTTTCATGATTTTATACATTATGCCATACTTAGTATATGTGCTTGTACTATTTTCATGCTTTTATCTATATCTATAGTGGTTGGTAGGTGAGGAGCATTTAGGAAGCAATACTTGGATCGTAGCATCATTCAAGTTAAGTTGAAGTATGTCCTCATAAGACTCGGGGGCACAAATGTCTTTTATGTCTTTATTGAAGTATTATACTAGACCAAGTATTTCTATATTCGTATTGTATGGGTCGTGTCCCAATGTATTCTTGTGTTTAAGATTTGATGAAATGATACTTAGTATTTCCTATGATTTATAACGGAAGATGTAATTAAAGATGTTCTAACGTATATGAAAAGTTTTAATTCTTCACTACTTTTCATATGTTTATATACGATGAATTATACGAAAGGTCTTGTACAAACCTCCGAGAGGTCAAGTACGCTGGTTGCACTCCGAGAGTGCCATATTTTCTAGGGTGTGGTCTCGGGATGTGGCAATCTATTTGATCAACTCCAAGGTGCTAGATACTTATCCAAGATTGACGTACCAACTTAGGGTGAGAGGAGAAGATGTTCCCAAAGCATCTTCTCGAACTAGATATGGTAACTATGAATTCCTAGTGATGTCTTTGGGAATAACCAATGCTCCAGCGGATTTTATGGACCTAATGAATAGAGTCTTCCGAGGTTATCTCGACTCATTTGTGATCGTTTTCGTGGATGATATTTTGATATACTCCAAGGATGAAGATGAGCACGAGAGTCATTTGAGCTTAGACTTTCAAGTCCTCAAAGAGAACCAACTTTATGCCAAATTTAGCAAGTGTGAATTTTGGTTGAGGGCAGTTGCTTTTTTGGGCCATGTTATCTCTGATGACGGTGTAGAGGTCGATCCGAAGAAGACGGATGCTGTTAGAAATTGGCCTAGACCTTTAACTCCCACCGACATAAGAAGTTTCTTGGGTCTAGTTGGTACTATAGGAGGTTTTTTGAAATGTTTGCATCTATTGCTTCTCCTTTGACAACTTTGACTCAAAAAAAGGTGAAGTTTGAGTGGTCAGAAGCTTGTAAAAAAGGTTTTCAAGAGTTGAAAGATAAGCTTACCTCCGCTCTGGTGTTGACTTTACTGGAGGGTAATGAAGGCTTTGTGGTGTATTGTGATGCTTCCCGAGTGTGTTTTGGGATGTTTCCTTATATAGTTTATGCCTATAGAAAACACAAAGTTCATGAGATGAATTAATCCAACTCGTGACCTTTAGTTAGAAGTCGTAGTCTTGGCCTAAAAAATATGGACATATTACTTGTATGGTGTTCATGTGAATGTGTTTACTTACCATAAAAGTCTTCAATATGTTTTTACACAAAAGAAGTTGAATCCGCAACTCTCACGACTAGGGAGAAGCCTACTTGACCTCTCGGAGGTCTTATAAAAGCCCATAATTATCATTCATTGCATTCTAATAGGTAAATTTAGCGGAAAATTTAAAATTTTTCTTAGCACATCATATGCTAGATTATAACTTCATTCATATACAAAATATCGTAATACATAGTTAAAGACTCTAGTCTCTTTTCTCCCTCATAGACTCGACATTATAAGAGTACATTAGGGACACGAACCTTATAACATAATTCATAAGTACAATATTAAAAGACTTTACAGTAAGCTAGACATTAGGAAATCCTTTGACTAAGGATTCCTTTCCTTGAGATTGGTAATCACATATAAAACTACTCATCATTAAAGACATCCTTTAAGCATCCATAACCTACGCTTGACGAAAAAAGTAGAAAAGAATAGAGTTAGTACAAGAATGCACTAAATAAGGCAACCGTGAAAAAACAAGCATTTAAACGGGACATTTTTCTTGAAACCATGCTTTATGCCTTTTTGACAAATCTTCATAAAACTTTGATAAAATAGTATTTATGCAATTCACATACTACATATAGGCATATACAATGATCATACATCATATAAAATCATACAATGCATTTAAGGAAATTTAGGACCATTTTAGAGTAAGCATCTCCACCTTACAGTAAGCATAATTCCTCTTACAGTGAACTCTTTTCTTCTTAATTCCTTAACCATCCAAGTAACCCTCTAGTGCTACTTTGTGTAATTCATCACCTTAAGGCCACAAAGAAATCATACATACATTATACACAAGCCAACACATACCATCATAGATGTATAGCACACTACAAGACACATTTAAGTCAAGACCATAAAAACATTACAGTGAACTCTATACACTTTGCACATATACTAATTTCACTTCACATAGAACATTATGAGACCTTAATCACAATCTCAATCTAAGTATACTAGTGCAATGTACATGTGAAGCCTCATAACCTCACACATACTTAGTAAACCTATCATGAGACCACAAGCTTTAACATCCAATTCATACATTAACATAGCAAGTGACATCCAAACTAGGCAAGACCTTCAACACATAATCAATAAGACCTACATAGTACATACAAGAAAAGACCACATCACAGAGATCAATTAGGAATCATATCATGCACATCTTCATAACAAGTAGATAAATACTACAAAGTCATGCATAAGGAACATAAACATAGTCACATATATTAACACACTTTCCTAGGACTTCCCTCAAGAGCTACTTGTGAAATGCATAGGTGAAGTCCCATACCCCCACCTACACTAAGAAACTACCCTTAGGTTATCCTAGCTAGGGCCCTTAGTTTACTTCCATTGTCCATTTTTCTTTAGGGAAACTATAGCCTTAACCGACACTAAGACCATGGGTGCTAAATGGAATTTGGTGTTGTAGATCTTTACAACAAGGGAAGGTGCTCTACTTAGCAAAAGTAGAAAAATAACACATGCTAGCATACTAAGGGTAATCACTTCCTAGAACCTATGTAGCAAGCATAGTTATGGAACTTGGAGGTACATGTGGAAACCCTCTTTATGCCAAATGGGTCATTGTAGTTTTCCACTATGGAAACATCACTCTATGCCCTTTGGGATATAAAACTAACCACCTCGTGAGGACTATGGTGACCTACCTACCTCCACTGGAAAAGGATACCCCTCAAGTTCAAGTTCTCTCAGTGCCAAGCTAAGTTCTCCTTTTACTAAAAATCCTTTATTAACATTAATTTATAAAAACATAGGCTTTAAAAGATTAACTTCTTATATGCTTAGCTAATAGGTCACATATGAGAGTTCATCAACCTAAATCATGTGAGAGACCCTTTCATATGGACATAGCAAATTCAAGCACCTATCTAGTTTAGAGTACACTTGAGCACACCTTCAAAGGCCCCTTCATTGATAAGATCATCATACATGTGTGTGTATACTTATATGTGAGCCTTTCACATAATACATTAATGTCACACATGTTCATACATCAATGCGTAAGTGTATTTAGGAGAAATCCTTTCATATAAACACATTAAGACATTATGCACATTCATAACAGAACCATGCATTCATATTCATGTGCATAGAAAACCAAACCTAGGAACTATCTTGTCAAGACACACATGTTCAATGCATAAACAAGGCCCCATATCCTTGCCCATACTAGTATACCTATCAAGTCATCCTAATTATTGATACATCACATACTTTCATAGACATAAGCTTTACATGCATGGTATTAGACATTAGTACATATGAGAATTACCCTTTCATTTAGACACCATGAACCCTTACTACTTTTAGGCATGTATGAAATGTGAGTGTGTGTGTACATTGGTCGACATGATCACAATACGCATTCAAGCATAGATCACACAACACCATTTAGCATAGGAGACAAGCTAACTACAACACTTGCACTCAAGACTCCTAACCATGGCTAATCAGACATTCATGTAGGGGTATATATGTAAGGGACATCAACAGTCTCAACTCATAAATAGAATCACCTAACCCTATCCCAAACATATTTATACACATGTTATACCATAGCCATACAACCTAAATCACTATTAGACTATAAGATTAGGCATGATACTTCACATTGGGTGATCATCACCAACACACATTCATAATCTAATATCCTTCAAGGCCATGATCACTTCACATATATATTTACAATAAAGTAAATATTGCCACCATAAAGTGGACCATACCAGACAATGCCATACAAGGCTTCATCAAGTACCAATTCTATAAGAAAGTAGAAGAAGTAGGAAATCTTACCAACTTCTCAACCTTTGGTCATCATTGACCAATACCCATATTTAATCAAAAATTCATATCAAGGGCAGTATCTAAAGTACAATACACGAATTCATGCATAATCCACTATAAGATCAAGATACTAACATCTACACTACATTATCGATTCACTAGCAAGTAGAGAGATATATATCATTCACCAATTTCCCTTGAATTGATCATCAATAACAATTCATCAAAAATATGCATGTAGGTCAGTAGATAAAGATATAATAATTTACACTAAATCCTACTATAAGTGCCATAAAATTGAGATCACAGTAAGCATGCTACATTAGGAATCCATGGAAGATAAAAAGAACATAGGCTAATCAAACCTTGATCCACATGGATCAGTCATAAGCAATTCATCATCAATATAGAATATAGACATTATATATAATCAATTCAACGCAAAAAACCACCCTTCGATTAACATTGTCACAATATAAAACCATACCCTAGAAGGTAGGACACAATCTTTGATTGTGGCACGGTGTCGTCAAACTTTTAGAGTTCTTAGGCAAAACTTTTTCATATAATTCATTGCATATACATAGTGAAAAGTAGTGTGGAATTAAAAATTTTCATAAAACATAATATAGTCTTCAAAATTTCTTTCATATAAAAGTAATAGGAAATACCAAGTCTCAATCTCATCATCCTAAGACATAGGAATACTTGGGATACAGCCCATACTTCAAAATACGAATATAGAAATACTTAGTCTATCACAATACTTTGAATGAAAACATAAAAGACATATATATGTCCTAGAGTCATGTGAGGACATACATCAACTTCTCTTGAACGATCTTCTAAGTCCAAGTCTTCACTTCTCAAAGCTCCTTATCTACCAAGAACTATATAGATAGATAGATAAACACATGGAGTTAGTACAACCACATGTACTATGTATGGATATATGCATAAAAATCATGAAAATGGACTTTATTGGAAATATGCATCTTTTCATTTAAAATCATATTTTAATGATAATAACATCATAAATCAATTTAGAAACACATATGAAACTTCTAGCATGTCATTTCATAACTTAAAGTCATCCTAAGATTCACTTCAGTCACCCAAAGAGAGACCGCCCATATACCCTCTCTAGATGTGCCTAAAGGACCCTTACGATTACCTATTATGATTCACATGCATACTTACAAAGCAAGCATAAACATCAAGGTAATATTCTTCTATCAAAGGTGAACTCTAAGTCTCACTTGAGTGAGTTATGAAGAGACTGCCCATACAATCCCTTACACACACACTTAAGAGATCCAATAGACTCCCAAAGATAGAATCATGCTCACATAAATCACCAACACATAGATGATATGACATTATCTTCCCAAAGTCTATCAAAAGACATACTTAAGTAAATCAAGAAGATAACGTCTATAGTGACCTCTTCAAGATTACCTAAATAATCCTTAAGACTACCTAAGGCTTAGATCATGTCCACAAAATCCAGCAAATTCCCTAACTAGAGTCATCCTCAACACTTCCAAAGATAAGACATGAAGAGATCATCCCTTATGCCCTCTCCACACTTTAGCAGAGGAATCCTTAAGTCATTAGGTACTCATTTATTTACATACTCCTTAACATAAGTCATAAGTTCATTAGTTCATTAAGACTCATACATCACATAAAGGACATTCAAATAACGGTCTTGAGCAAGACCTAGGAACTCCACATAACACCTTCAAAGTCTATTGTGCAATGTCTAGATAGCGTTCCATACCACCACCTAAACTCCATAACTCCTAAAATGTTAATAGGTATTCCATATGATGAGAATAGGCAATAACCAACATAGACCATGATATCAAGACATGGAATTCGGAGTTCTAGCCTACTTCTGATGAGGTTGTTCTACTTGCCAATGGTAAAACTTGGACACATCCCATGTAGGCACACGATTAAGGAATATGAAGGGCTTCTTTGTATTATAGTCTCATACTTAACTAGAACTATTTTTCCTTGCCATACTCACTTGGGTCTAGCCTTCGTTTTCATAGACATACATTAGGTTCACATAAAAGGTTCCCATGACAAGTTCATAACCCAATCACATTTACCCTGCCAAGGAAGGTCCACTAGGGCTACCTCACAATGGAGACAAGAAACTCATGATAACATTCCTAAGGATTAATAAGATGTCGTTACAGCCAACTAACCTTAAGTCCATCATTTCCTTTACTTTGAAGGATACCATTATGACTTACACTTCAATGAATCTTAACCTCACCCTTAAGTCAAGGTTTGCACATAAGAGACTCTCACAACATCTTCTAAAGTCACATGTCATTCATAAATTCAAGACTAAGAGTTATAACACCCTAAATCAAGACATCTCATATTCATAAATATATATAGATGAAGCAAGAGATACAAGTCAATCAAGACAAGACATCACATACTTCACTTTTATCACATAATACAAGTCATTCTAGAAACACCTATAAAATAACCTAACATCTTCAAGACATCATATATATCATCATAACATCATTAATATACTCCACATAGACTCATAAAGTTAAGTAGGAATAACCAAGACTTAAACTAACACTATAATGATAATGTCAAAGTGATAGTCTAACATGATCACTTAAGGCAACATAAGTAGAAAAATACATATATGACTATATAACTTCACATGTAGATATATAATGTAATCCTTTACATAATCAAACTACACAAATTGCCACATAACCTCAAGTAGTTGCCAATAAGGCCATGCTCATAATATTGCATAAAGAAACGCCGACAAGGCCAAGAAAATTGCAAGTAAGACACATAACGCCGCCACCATAAGTGGATCATACCAATAATAATAGAATCGAAGTGTAATTAATATCAAATTAAAGAAAATCAATAAAAATACCTTCATTCCCTTATTCACACTTCAATTCAATGCTAAATCATTCAATTCAACATCACAAGGCCTTACCCATGGCCATAACCAACAATCAAGCAATAATCATAAAATCTAATAAAATCTCTATTAATTCAGTATAGTTTTAAGAATATAGGATCAATTAGATAAAAATTGAATACAATTCTTATATCATTAGAAAGCCCATAAGAAACTACACAACAATTCAACAATATTAACTTAATATCAAGTAACCCACATCATAGTCAAAAACTAGGGTACATCCAAATTCATGTGTTCATAGGTAATTTAGATTGAAATCATAAGTACAATATAAATTATATCATAATTCAATCTTTAGAAATCTTTTATGCAAGAACCCATGGTAGAATCATGAAATTGGACAATTCACTTTAAGAAAACTTTGAAAAACATGTTCAGAGTTGAGCTCCTTGATGAAACGAGTTTCAAGGATCAAAGTACATACCTCAAGGATGATAATTATTCAATTTGATGAATAATTTAGACACAAAACCCCTCACCAAGATGCCTCCTCAAGCTGGACTTCAATGGAGGTTTTGGGATATTTTTTAAATGTTTTGGGTTTATGACTTTGAAGAATGAAGTCTTCCATGTGATTAACCTTTATATAATTAATTAAAGTACCCAAATAACACTTAATAAACCGTCCATTACATAATTAAGAAGTGGAGTGAATTTACCAATTCACCCCTAACTTGGCAGCAGCACCTGCACAGGAAGGCAGGTCGTGCGACGCCTGCCCTTGACAGGGCGTCACCACCTCGACGGGCCGTCACAGGCCTATGTCGGTGGCAACAGTAGCTATACAAGCTTCCTATATTCACCCTTGGATAATTCCCTGACGACGGGACCCTTTGACTGGGCGTCACAGCTACGACTGGCCGTCGACTGTTCTGTCGTTTGGGGTCTGTCTGGGACTGCCATGCCAACATATTTGGGTCCTTCCTCAAGGACCCTTAGGTGGTCCTTGAGGATAACTTCCCGTATGTTTCCAACCAAAATAAAATTTTATTTAATTTTAAAACCTCTCATAGTAATTTTATCCAAAAAGAACACTTAAAACTCGATGAAACACGCCTAGACGTACATAGTCGACTCAAGGCATATCTTTCGAACGCCTTGGACATTCTTGATGGTTTGACCTCCAAACTTCACGAAACTTTAAGCAATGGATATATATGATATATTAAATCAACTAATAACCTTAAAATACCATGAAACACACATCAAAAAATAGAACCATATATGAGACATTTAGGTGACTTAGTCATCGAACGTCTTAGTCGTCCCTTGACGTTTGACTTCCAACACCTCTAATATTTTAGATACTGCCTACATACTATATCATATGTATTTAGGACCTTATAACATCAATAGGAACATGTTAGGATCTAGTTAACCTAGCTCATCTTCGGTGTCTTACACATAAGATCAACATCACCAAGACCATACATAGGCTAAAACGAGAATTTAAGGGACATGGGTTCATCATGAAATTGGATAGAAATACACTTTATATTCAGTAAATTATCATAATTTTTTTTATGATTAAGCCTGTGAAAACGTTTTGAGAAATAATCCATGACTAGATTGAAGAAGAAGAGATCTGATCATGAACTTGTATTGAAAACATTGAAAGGAACTCTCTAGATGGAAGATTAACTCGAGATGAAGGATCACCATAACTTAATGTAGAAGAATAACTTTAAACTTGGATAATAAACCATGGAAATTCAAGCTCCAAGTTGTTCTTAAGCTTCACCTTCAATGGAGGTTCTAGAGAGAGTTTGTTTTGGGACAGAAATCTATTTTTTTATGAATAAAATCTAGAATGGGGTTGTCAAATTTTTGTCACTTAAATACACCCAAAAATAACCAAATAAATCAACTAGGGTCATGTTATAACGTTGGGTGAATTTTAACTTCACACCTTAATGAAGCAACGTGCAAGTAGTGAAGTTGCAGTCTGCCTCGATGGGCACAGTCGACGAGGCATCATCGAGTTGACGAGCCATCCTGTTGCTCCATCATTTGCGATTGCAACTACTTCATAGGAGTCTAAGCTCACACGTCTAAGTGTTGAGCGATGCCTCCCATCGATAGGGAGTCTATTGAAGGACGAGGCGTCATTTGAGCTCGTCGATTGACACTTCCAAAGCAGTGTCTTGACAGCCTTTGGGTCCTCCTTGAGGGTCTCTTGCAGGTCCCTTGGGGATTCCTACCCATACATTTACAACATAAATATAAACCTTAACAAGTCAAGGAACTTCCACATTATTTTCACCCAAAACAAATACTCACAACACGTCCAAACATTCTAGGAACACTCAAAATACACACATACACATCTCAAGGGCTAACTTTCGAACATCTTAGACGTTTGACCTCTAAACTTCATGAAACTAAACATACTTCCTATAAACATCATTATTAATAATATACTTCATAACACAATGACACACATATAAGCACATGAAAACATCTAGGCCTCTTGGTGACTAGTCGTTGAGAGTCTTGGTCGTCCCTTGACGTTTGACTTCCAAATGACTTCAAATCACCCATGCATACTTAAAAACACTTAGTGAACATTTTAAAAATCTTATTGGCACATGTGAGGCTCTATACACCCTAAATCATTTTGGGGGTCTTACACCGACAAAGAAGATGGTTAAAACTTTTGAAAGATTAAGACATGATTGTCCTTTACCACCCTGACAAGGAAAATTTGGTTGTAGATAATTTGATTCATATGAATATGGGTAGTGTGTCTCATGTCGAAGAAGAGAATAAAGAACTAGTGAAGATGTTCATAGGTTGGCTCGTTTGGGCGTGCGGTTAGAAGATTCTCAAAATAGTGGTTTCATGGTCCATCATAACTCCGAGTCATAATTAGTGGTTTAGGTGAAATATAAGCAACATCTTGATCCTCTATTGATGGAGTTTAAGGAATCGGTAGTTGGTAATCTCAATGAGTCATTCTCCAAGTGGGGATGTTGTTCTTAGTGCCAACAAGTTAAAGACGAGCATCTAAAACCGGGTGGTTTAACCCAAATCATGGATGCTTCTATTTGGAAGTGGGAATACATCAATATGGACTTTTTTGTCTGGTTGCCTCGAACCCGGAGGCAAAATGATTCAATATGGGTTCTTATGGATAGGTTGAGCAAATCTTCCCACTTTATCCTCCATTAAGTCTACATATATGCCCGAAGAGTATGCAAGAATCTGATTAATGAGATTGTAGGTCTTCATGGGATTCGTTTGTCCATTATTTCGGATAGAGGTGCCCAATTTAGTTCTATTTTTTTGGAAAGCTTATCTAAAGGGTTTAGGTACTCAAGTGAAACTTAGAACTATTTTTCATCCTTAGATAGATGGTCAAGAGGAATGTACCATACAAACCCTAGAAGATATGTTAAGAGCCGGTGGTATTTAATTTAGGGAAGTTGGGATGATCACCTACCATTGATTGAGTTCTCCTACAACAATAGCTACCATTCGAGCATCTATACGGCACCTTTTAAAGGTCTTTATGGTAGAAGATCTAGGATACACATTTTAAATATATTTATGGTAGAATATCTAGGTCTCCTGTTGGATGGTTTGAGATTGGTGAGTCTTCATTTATTGGTCCCGAGATTATCTTTTAGGCTATAGAGAATGTTCGAGTCATACAGATAGATTGAAGACATCCTATAGTTGGTAAAAGTCATATACCGACAATATAAGAAGATATCTTAAGTTTGAAATGTAATCATGTCTATTTGAAGATTTCAAAGATGAAGAATGTGATGATATTTGGTAAAAGGGGAAGTTAAGTCCCCGGTATGTTGGTCCTTATGATGTTTTCCAATGGTTCAGAAAGGTTGCCAATGAATTTAAATGACCTAGTGAACTAGCTTCATTTCATCTAGTGTTTCATGTTTCTATACTCAATAAATGCATAAGCGACCCGATGTCTATTCTACCCATTGATCGTTTAGGGTATATGAGAACCTCTCATATGAAGAGGTTATGGTTGACATCTTAGATCGCCAAGTCAAGAAGTTGAGGAACAAAGAGGTTGACTCCATAAAAGTCCTATGGAGGATCCATCTTGTTGAGGGTGCAACATGGGATGACGAAGCCGACATGAAATGCTGCTACCCTCATCTATTTATTCCTTGAGGTTAGACATTCCTCTTAATAAGGCAAAAAATGAATAGATATGAAATTGACTTGTTTCTAAATAGGTGCATGTCTTGGTAGAAGTTTTACCAAATTGAGTTTCAAGAGAATGCCTACATACTCTATTTTGCACTCATATGAAATATGTATGCATGTTCCCTTCTTAAAATTTTGTTGTTGTCTTGAGAAGAAATATAGCATGGTAAGCGTGGGGTTATGAGGCTTCACATGATAATTGCACTTGTAGGCTTGGGATGGTATTATTGGTAAGCGTTTTTTATGTTATGTTGATATGAACAATTGAATATGAAAATGTTAATATGACTTTGTGATGATACGTCTTTGGCTATGATCATGCTTTATGTTGTTGTGATCCTTATCTTGTTTATGGTCTCTTGTATGTGCACTAAAGGCTTTCAAATGACTTAGCATATGGTCCTTTTTCATGCCTATCCTTAAATGTATATGTGCATATACCCATACTTAGTAAATGTGGTTTACTAACCGTTTACTTTATACAACTACAAACGTAGGGTCCGGCCATTGAAGATTAAGAAGGTCGATTGAAGAACTTGGAACTCTTTCTTCAAGTGTTGATAGGTCCTTATGTTAGGGGATATTATCTTTTCATTATTCTAGCTTATGAAGATCTTAGTAATTTTAAGAGATACTCTTTATTTCGTTTTATCATTTAGATTCTATTGTAGTAAATCCTACATGGCATATTGACAATGTATTGGCTAAGTCCAAGACTTGTATTGTTAGATGGTTTTTAGGTGAGACAATTTTTAGACTATCGTATGTTTATCATGTTGCTAAAAGAGAAGCCTAAGTAAGCTTCTATTTGAGCGGTTTATGTATACCTCACAATATATATGTACGGAAGTTTTTGATTTCTGCAATTTTAACCAATGATATGTTATCGAATGCTAAGGGCTTGTCTGAGCCCCCTACGAGAATGACGACGCCGGTAGCGACTTGGGGGTGCTATCCGTTCGTGACACTTTTGAAGAAAAGTACTTCAAACTTTACTCTTCACTTTTTACTGAACTCAAAGCTTAAGTCCTAAAACAAAGTTTAAACATTTGTAAAAGACAACATAAAATATTGTTCATGCCGAAATTATGAGCATGAACTACTCAACTCAAGACCCAATGATACTTCTCATCTCAAGACTGCTCAACTTATAGGGCTCATGAGAAATTATGGGCATGAAAAATTCAACTCAAAGAATTCATGGGTAACATGTAAAAGTACCATTATTAGAAATATAACCTCAAAGGGGATAGGATCTCGATACTCAAGACATAGAACTTGAAGATACTACTCCTCTCAAAGGTACTCAACTTATAAAGTTCATGCAGAATTTATGGGCATGAACGACTCAAATAGAGGGTCTACATAATAACATAGAACTCGTGAATACAACTCTTCTAATTATCATACTTAATTTCTCCAAACATAATTCAAATAGATTGTTTACCTCAAAGTATTCACAATTGAATTCAAAAGTAATCTTGAACTCTACTCTTGACTCTCTCTTGAATGTGAATTATGAATTCAAGAGTTTTTGTTCAGGAAATGGAGGGTCTCATGATGACAAGGTAGACTCATGAATACATTTTATTTATCCTCATACACACTTGCTTGATTCTTGAAACAAGTTTCTAGAAGTTGCATAAGACTCCACAAAAGGACTCAAAGTGACATTCTCAGAATGTTCCAATGAATTCTCAAAATTTTAATCTCAAATCTACCTTGAATATGAATGATTAATTCAAGATTATTTTCATATTAGGAATGATTTTAAGTGTTTAGAAGTAGGTTAGATTAGTTATAATCGAAAAGGAGTGAAGGTGCACTTTAAACAAACACAAACGGAGTAACCAAAGAAAAACGGGATGGGGAAGGCGACCCTGGCGCTATGGGTGGAATGGGGAACCAGCCCCTAAATTTTAGAGGAGGGTTTGGGGTGCTCTGGATGTCACATTACGCCAGGCCCCAACCCAAAAAATTCGATGAATTCCTTCTTTCTTCTCTTACCTAAACTCGCCTAGAATCGAACGGTTTATTCCCTTATCCCTTGGATTCAATTACTTAACATAATTAAACTCCAATATACTTAAAACAACACTCAAATAACTACATTTTATCTCAAGAAATGATCAAGAAATGATCAAGACCCCAACACAAAAAGATTTAGGATGAACTTCAAGAAAACCTATCAAAAACTCATAAAGAACTGTAATCTTTCAACTTAAAGAATAAAATTGCACAGAAAATAATATGATTGGCTTGTGGGATAAAAACCCTAACACTATGGAATATTGCGTACATCATAGTGATCAATAACAATGGCCACAATCCGCAACAAATCTCAAGAATTTCGACGAACGCTTCACTCATTTCGCTTTTCTCTTCTTCTTTTCTCTTCTTGAACTCTCAACTAAAACCCTAGGCGTATGTTAGGATTATTAAACCAAATATTATAGGATTAGTCCCTTAAAATATTACTAAAAACAAATTAATGTTTTTGAATAACGAAAAGACCAAAATAACCCTCACTATTTTTGACTAACTTTTCTTAACTAGACAACCTATCTTCAAAAGATCATATCTCACTCAATCGAACTCGAAACTTAGCAAACTTTGTAGCGTTGAAAAGATAAGTAAAAGATATTTTCTAAGGTATATTGTATCACACCTAACACATCATGTGCTATGAACTATGATCGTTTGAAATTAATCCAAAACTCATACTTAGCTTAACTTGTAAACTTTAAGATTTTTCTATTACCGATTTAATTCTTTTTGGAACTCAAGGTGATACATCTAGTGACATGACATTAATACTTAATAAAATTTTAATTTCTTCATAAAATCTCACTCACTACGATGAACATTCCAAGTCTTAGTTTGAAAATTTTTTTTAGGGTGTTACAACTTGTACATGGGTGTGGTGTTATTTTAGTTTATAAATAAGAGATAAATGTTTGATTTTAAATGAGTTTTTAGTTATTTAATTAATAAATACAAAGTGTCAAGAAAACAAAGACTAATTTATTTTTTATTTTTTCTAAACCATTCACGCGCTCAGCAACAATGAGTTACACTTATTGTGTCATGTTAACATTTTGTGTTTAATAAGTATATGTATTGAACAATTTAAGAGTTCAATAGGTGTTGGTCCTAGTTGGGGTGTCCAAGTAAATTATACGGACAACTTTAATGGGCCGTACATGACTTCAGATATTAAAATTTATATTCATCATATCAGTGGAGGATCCAAGAATTTACGGTTATGAGTGATCACTACTTTTAACTTATATCAATCAAAAGGAGTATTTTCGAGCTAAAATTCATCAACATATACGTTATTTTTTTTCCAAATCAATGCAATAGACAATTAGAATATTTGGATTGGTTTAAGAAAAAAAAGCAGAAACAATATACTTTCATAAACAAATGTAGTTACCAAAAAGGCAAACCAGCAAGATGGAAGACTTTTTTTTGCTTTTGAATTGGAGAATTGAAATAAAGGTGCTAGAACAAATTATTTTTTCCTTCCCTTTTAATTTCCTGATTAGACTGATGAGAATGAAAAATATAATAGACATGAAAGATGATGACCATTTATATTTTTTGGAGATGAATTTACATGATAGACATGAGCATGAACGATTCATGATTTTAAGATTGGTCTTACTTTTTTAGCTGTCAATCATAAAATATAAATGTATAAATTTAACACTTGTCATAAGAAAGATAATTATATTTATATAAGATAGCAAAAAGATCAATAAAAATGAATTAGAATAAAAATTATCTTGCAAAAGAATTTTGATTTAGAAAAATTAGAAATAGGACAATTGGTGAAAAGGGAAAAAAACGTAGAAAAAAAGAAAAAAATTGATTTTTGTTATAAATATATTTGTGTTATAGTGAATGTCTAATTTTGTGGAGTCCTTGTAGGATATGGTTAGGAATCCAACTTGGGGACCAAGTAAGGTTTTCCCTACAAATAAAGGGTTTTCCTTCATTGTAAATAAGATTTGTGAAAGATCAATGAATCTTGAATATAATTCAAGATGAATAAGAAATCTGTCTCTTCTCCCTACTTTAATCGTATTCTAATTTCATATAGTTTCATAGCACATTATCAGCAGGATTGTTCTATTCTTAAAGAATTATGAAGAAGACAAAAAAATGAAAAAGATATATTGCATACCTTATTAAATAAGGTTCTTATATCTTCAAGGTATGATATATATTTATGTTATAATTATTTCTATAATAGATCTGGAGGTACCATCTAAAGTAAGTATTTAAAGAGACTTGTCGACTTTCTATACGTTTAATTTTAACCGACTGGGAAAAGAATTCTTTAATTTATTTTAATAATTAAATAATCACAATTTAGTGAAAGATATATTTTCAATATCTACATGAGATACGTGATCTATTAAACTATATCCATTAACTGCTAGTGTTGATTATAAGAAATCATTACTCTCAGTTTTGTGTGTAATTATATTATATAATCATATTAATGATCATCAAAAGTGATAAAATTTTAATTATTTTCAAAAGCTTGAGGTTGAACCTCATTGTGGGTAAGATAATGAATTTAAGTTATATAGCACCAAAAGAATAAGACGATGAATTTACGTCCAATCGCACCAAGAGGGTAAGATATCAGAAGTCTTGATGCTTTGTGATGAAAGATGTTGGATTCAAGTACCTCATTGATTTATGGCATAAGACGTTGGGTTTGAGTCTCAATGCACCATATTGATGATATTATGATGACTAAGGGAAATAATGAGTTTTTGAAAAAAAAATTAGTCATGAAATATATCTTGTTTAAGCAGATCCATTCCCCAAAGTGAATGTAGCAGTGAATAAATGTCAAAAAGAAGACAATTTATTGAATGATGCACATGAATATGGAATGAGGTACTAAGTTATCAAAATTTGATGTACTTAGATGATTGTGTTCCATTCGTGAAGAATAAGAGCCTTTGATAAATGGTAAAAATACAAATCTATTCTTTAGAGTGAATGAGGTGATAAGCCAACATGCTAGACGTGAATTTTCTTGTACTGCTTGTTAGCAAGGTAAGTTAATTGTGAGACCATCATAAATGAAAGTTGAGATTGAATTATCTGCGTTCTACGAACGTATACAGATATTTGTCGACCTAGTCATCCACCTAGTGGATTGTTTAGATATTTAATGGTCCTAATAAATGTTTCTTCTATATATATGGTCTCATGTGTGCCTATTATTATCTCGCAACTTGATGTTTGCAAAAACGTTGGCACAAATCATATGTTACATGCACAATTTTCTTCAGATTAGTTCATTTAATGATGAGATCACAACTTACCTAAAGGGTGAAGTAATTGAGAAGAAATAATTACTCTTGGATTAATAAGATTGAAATTAATAGTAAATCAAAAATTTACTAAAGCAAAAGGTACATGACGTAATAAATTTGGAGTTTACGAGTACTAATAATTTTATTAGTTGGCATGAATAATTTGATCATCCCAAAGATGTGCATACTGAGTAATGGACATACATTGAAAAAATAGAAGATTCTTCAAGAATTCTTCACGTTGCTTGTTCTCGTGATAAAGTTGATTGGATCAACTAAAGTTCTTACTAAATCACTAAATTATGAAAAGTATAAAAGGTGAATATGGGCCCGTTTACCCATCATGTGATATGATAAAAAGATGCATCAATAAGATAATCACATGTGCGTTTGTCGTCAACTTGCCGTTTGACATTCACAAAATTGTTTGTGCAAAAATATTGAGATAAGAGCACAATTTCAGAATATGTAATCAAGACAATTCATCTTTGATAATATTGATAAATACTCAAGATGTTGTGATATTAAATGTCTGAGATAGTGAAATCATAGCTTCTAGAACAAGTAAATAAGTCAAAAAAATTAGAAATAAATACAGGAGATATGAATAAACCTAGCACATCAGGAGTTAAAACCCAAGATAATAGTCCTAGAAATAGTCCTAAATGGACACCACCAACTTATTATACAGAAAAATTATGAACAATCTGACAGAGCGAATGCAATATGGAATAGCAGATTAAATAAAAAATGGACACCTAAACCAATAACTGAACAATGTAACTTCTTAGATCTAGATTGTGTTACAGATATAAATAAAGCAATATTAATATGGATAGGGAATATATCTAAACAACTGATTGATAATAAAATAACAGCGAGAGAAACGCCGAAATATATAGAAAAACAGTTGTAGGAACAACAAAATTATGGATAGAAAATCTACCCCCAGAAAGTTTAGAAGTACTTAGAAGTGATAAGAAAATGGATGGATCTCCATTAGTATCAAATATAGATATACTAGATAAATATGAATCAGCAATAAGAAATGAATTTGGAGGTATGACCACAGATATAAGAGAACAAAACAGAGAAAAAATAATAAATAGACAACTTATGACAAAATTAGCTATATGTAAAATGTGTTACATAGAAGAATATACATGTGCATTTAAAGAATATTACTACAAAGTAAAATACAACATAAATGAAGCAAGGGAAATAAGACAGCAATATTTCACAAAATTACCAGAACCATTTAGCACAAAGATAATTAAAGATTGGAATGATGAAGGATTAGTAGATACGTTAGGAGCTAGAATAAAATCTTACATCAATGGTTTGTACAACTATGTGAAAATCAGAAAGAAAAATTAAAAATGGAGAAAGTACTAATTAAAAATTTAGCATGTTGTAAAGATAAAACAGCACCACAGTTTGGATGTACAAATAAATATTATAAAAGGCAAAAACCTAGACAATATAAAAATTATAGAAAAACTAAAATCAAGTATAAATATAAAAAACCAAGACAAAGATATTATGTAAAAAATTATAAAATAAAAAGACCATATAGACCAAAAAGAAAAATATCCCAATGTACTTGTTATAATTGCGGAAAGATAGGACATTTAGCTAGAGATTGTAAATTACCTAAAGATCCAAAAAGAAAACAGTTTGCAGAAATAATTATGGATAATGATGAATATATGCAAATAGAATATATAGAAATGAATTAAGTGAAAACGATAGTATATATGAAGTATGAGATATAGAAACTGAAAATGAAGAAGAAAATATCAGTCTAGATAATGATGAAATAGATGAAGAAATATAATGTCTGAAGACGATATAAAAATAATATCTAAAGAAGATTATTAAAATGAAGAATTATCAGAACAAAAAATTATATTTGATAATACAATATTTGAACAAATAAAAGGAAAAAAATTAGAATTGAGTGTTGAAAAAGTACTTGAAATACCTACTATAAGAAATTGGTTTAAAAGATAAAAAGAAGAATACTATGTAGTTAGTCAGAAAATACATATTATAGATTGTAAATACACAAAAGAAAAATCACAAATACCTATACTAAATAAAAGAATAATTAATAAAGAAATACAAGATAAAAGCTAAAACACCAATAAAATATGTACACTTAGGAGGAATAGAAATATTAATAAAAGCTTGCTTTAGAGAAGGAATAGATACACCTATTGAATTATATTTAGCAGATGATAGAATCATACACCCTATAGAAAAAAGCGTAATTAGTGCAGTTAGAGGAAACTTAATATACCAGAAATTTAAATTTATAATAAGTGTCAACTTCTCAGTAGCATTAACAGATAGAAATATAGATAAATCATTAGTATTATATTGGAAAATGTCTGGAATAGAGCTAGCACCAGAAAGTAAGATATTCACAGCAAGATGTAAATACCTATATATATTAACAACAAAACACAAGGTAACAACGAAAAATAAAATTAATAAAATAAAAATAGAAAATCCCTTTGAAAAAATAATCACCATAATAGATAATAATGATTACAGTTATAAAGAAATAGACATAGAAGAAGATTTAGAAATTATAAAAGAAAGATTAAGTACTTCAAGCGTACCAAATACCTTAACAAGAGCTACCTCATCAAGAATGAGTACATCTAAAAGAAACTATGAAATTCCAAAAAATTTAATAGAAGATATAACACCATACCATTATTTTATAACAGGAATAATAGATCAAAGAAGATATCAAATTTTAATAAATACAGGACAAGAAGAAAATTACATAGCAAGAGAATTAGTATTGGAAACGGAAATCATAAAAATAGGACACTTATGCCCTAGACTACCTAGCGAGATAGTAAATACAAATGAAGAAATAATAGAGAAAGAAGTAATTATGGGAGGAATACCTTTAATTATACGATTTAAAATTTACGAAGGAGATCAAAATGTTACATTAGGAATAAAATGGTTAGAAAAAGTTAAACCATACAATATAGAAAATGAACAATTAACAAGAACTTGCCAAAATAAGAAAGTAATTATAAAAAGAACAATATGAATAATGAAAATATATATACTTGCAAAAATTATTGTAGAAGGATATCACAACAGATATTATACCCCTATGATAGATACAGGAGCAGTACCAAACATATGTAAATATAATTGCTTATCAGAAGATAAATGGGAAAAACAAAAAACACCAATGGTAGTAACGGGATTTAATAATGAAGGAAGTATGATTAAATACAGAGCAAAAAATATAAAAATACAAATATGGGATAAAATATTGACAATAGAAGAAATGTACAATTTTGAATTTACAACAAAAGATATGTTATTAGAATGCAATTTTTATATAGATTTTATCCACACATAATAACAAAACACATTGGTGGTTTACTACACCATGCGGAAACAAGATAGGAGCAAAAAGAGTAAATAATAAACAACGAAAACCTATGGAACGGATAAAAGGAAGTGAAAAAATAAACCAAGAAATGGAAAATATAAATAAGAAACAAATAACACAATTAGAAATTATCATATTTACAATAGACAAAGTCAGAATAATCAATGAACAACTAGAACAACTATACAATGACGATCCATTACAAGGATGGGAAAAACATAAGACAAAAGTAAAAATTGAACTAATAGATGAAAATAGTATAATAACACAGAAACCATTAAAATATAACAGACAAAAGTAAAAATTGAACTAATAGATGAAAATAGTATAATAACACAGAAACCATTAAAATATAACTTTGATGATTTAAAAGAATTCAAAATACATATAGATGAACTATTAGAAAATAATTACATACAAGAAAGTAATAGTAAACATACAAGTCCAGCATTTATAGTTATAAAACATAATGAACAAAAAAGAGGTAAAAGTAGAATAGTCATTGTTTATCATAATCTAAATGCTAAAACTAAAACATACAATTATCCAATACCAAATAAAATACTAAAAATAAGACAAGTACAAGGATATAACTATTTTAGTAAATTTGACTGTAAATCAGGATTTTATCATCTAAAACTAGAAGAAGAATCTAAACAGCTAACAACATTCACAGTACCGCAAGGTTTCTATGAATGGAATGTTTTACCGTTTGGATATAAAAATGCACCAGGTAGATATCAACATTTTATGGATAACTATTTTAACCAGTAAGAAAATTGTATTGTATATATAGATGATATATTACTATATTCTAAAACACAAGATGAACATATAAGGTTGTTAGAAAAATTTATACATATAATTAAACACTCAGGTATAAGCTTAAGTAAAAAGAAAGCAGAAATTATGAAACCACAGATAGAATTTCTAGGAATAAAAATAGACAAAAATGGAATAAAAATGCAAACTCATATAGTACAAAAAAATAATCACCCTTGATGAAAATATAGATACAAAAAAGAAATTACAATCCTTTCTAGGATTAGTAAATCAAGTAAGAGAATACATACCAAAATTCGCAGAACATTTAAAACCATTACATAAAAAACTCAAAAAAGATGTTGAATACTATTTCGACAATAAACATAAAGAACATATAAAAAATATTAAAAAATTATGTAAAAAATTACCAAAACTTTACTTTCCTGATGAAAATAAATCATTTACTTATATTGTTGAAACAGATTCAAGTGATCATAGTTACGGAGGAGTTTTAAAATACAAATATGAAAAAGAAAAAATAGAATATCATTGTAGATATTATTCAGGATCCTATACAGAAGCACAAATAAAATGGGAAATAAATAGGAAAGAGTTATTTGCATTATATAAATGTTTATTAGCATTTGAACCATATATTGTTTACAATAAATTTATTGTGAGAACAGATAATACTCAGGTAAAATGGTGGATAACTAAAAAGGTAGAAGATTCAGTTACAACAAAAGAAATAAGGAGACTAGTATTAAACATATTAAATTTTACATTTACAATTGCGGTAATTAAAACTGACAAAAATATGGTTGCAGACTACTTATCAAGACAAAGCTACTCAACTGAGGACAAAAATGAACATACAATTGAAGAGCTATTCAAAGTCATTACTACACTTTGTACCAAAGTGGACAGAATGGATAATGAGATACAAAAGCTACAGACTAATGAAGATAACCTGAAGTCTAAAGCTAATATAAGTCAGCAGCATGACTATAAAAATGCGGAGCATTGTCGATCGGAAGACAGAAAAATTCCAGCGCTACAAAGAGACGTTGAGAAACTACATAAAACTCATAACAATGTTTGTTTAAAAGCAGCTACAGCCAGCACATCTATAGCGGGACAATCTACAAAAAAGGAAGAAACTAAGGTAAAATACACAAATATAAACATGAATAAATTATTTATAAAAACATATACTCCTCAGAATACCCAAAAAGATACATTCGTCCCTCCACAGACAAATACCTATAATGCCAGCCTAGACTCTCAAAAACAAACATACAACTACATCACTAGAACATATATAGAAAATATATACAAAGTACAAACCTTCCTAAACCAAACCCCAAAGCTAAAGATACAAAAAAACCCAATGAGGATTATATAACCCAATATCTACAAGGTTATGATAAGTTAATTGCACAACCCAGAACAAATCCAAATCTAGTAGCAACTTGCTACAACTATGGACTATTGAATACTGTATATACAATAACAAGAGAAGAGATATCTAAGATACCAGAACTATATAAGGCTTTTTTACAGTATAAAAGAGTAACTAAAGGAACTCTATTTTTTATAAAGTTCTACTCAGCTACAGCAGAAATATTATATGATGAAGTCAAGCCAACAATACAAGCTATAAAGATTGGACTAACTAGGGAAATGATAATTTCTGAAATGATAGATACTCAAGAGGAAATACAGAAAGTAGATATTCTAGAGTTCTACGCAAATAAGAGAACTATTGGAATAGCTACCATATTAAATGAGATAACAAATAATTATTTAAACAAAATGCAATATGGAGCTACTATAATAGAGATCAGACAATCATCTACTCAAACTGTAAAGATATCCTAGCAGCAGATATGGAAGATTTAAGACAGTGGATATTAAGTCTGCTAAGACCAGAACAAACACCTACGACAAGAGCAATACGGAAGAATTTCATTTCTTCTAATTTAATGACGAGATATTGCAAGCTAATAGGACAGAAATATCCTGATCATCTATGCTCAAAATGTGAAGGAGAAGATAATTACGTTTCAGACGTACAGTTAGAATAAAAATTTTTTTTGTAATTTTATCTTTATGTCTTTATTAAAGTAGTTTGTCGTGAAGTGTCGGCCAGAAGATATGATGGCTATATGTAAAGTTATGTCGGCCAGTAATAAAGTAAAGGGTCACTAGTTGTTTGTCGTTTTGTGTCGGCCGAATTAATATAGGCCAAGTGTAAAGTTAGTTTCGGCCATTTCTGTTAGCCTAATTTGTAAAAATGTTGTATAAATAGAGGGCTTCTCCCTCAGTAATAAACAAGCTAAAAAAGCTACTTACTCTCCACTCTCTCTCTTATATTTTCATTATTCATTTTGTTCTTTTTATAATTACTTTCTTATTTTGGCAAGTTCTTGTTAATTGTTCATTTTCTATATTGTATGGTTTAACTTTTTCTAACCATTTTATTCCTAATGTAACATTTTGATCTCCTTGGTAAATTTTAAATCGTATAATTAAAGGTATTCCTCCTATAATTACTTTTTTCTCTGTTATTTCTTCATTTGTATTTACTATTTCGCTAGGTAGTCTAGGGCATAAGTGTCCTGTTTTTATGATTTCCGTTTCCAATACTAATTCTCTTGCTATGTAATTTTCTTCTTGTCCTGTATTTATTAAAATTTTATATCTTATTTGATCTATTATTCCTATTATAAAATAATGGTATGGCGTTATATCTTCTATTAATTTTTTTTGGAATTTCATAGTTTCTTCTAGATGTACTCATTCTTGATGAGGTAGCTTTTGTTAAGGTATTTGGTATGCTTGAAGTACTTAATCTTTCTTTTACAATTTCTAAATCTTCTTCTATGTCTATTTCTTTATAACTGTAATCATAATTATCTATTATGGTGATTATTTTTTCAAAGGGATTTTCTATTTTTATTTTATTAATTTTATTTTTTGTTGTTATCTTGTGTTTTTTTGTTAATATATATAGGTTTTTACATCTTGCTGTGAATATCTTACTCCCTGGTGCTAGCTCTATTCCAGACATTTTCCAATATAATACTAATGATTTATCTATTTTTCTATATGTTAATGCTACTGAGTAGTTGACACTTATTATAAATTTAAATTTCTGGTATATTAAGTTTCCTCTAACTGCACTAATTACGCCTTTTTCTATAGGGTGTATGATTCTATCATCTACTAAATATATTTCTATAGGTGTATCTATTCCTTCTCTAAAGCAAGCCTTTATTAATATTTCTGTTCCTCCTAAGTGTACATATTTTATTGGTGTTTTAGCTTTTATATGTTATATTTCTTTATTAATTATTCTTTTATTTAGTATAGGTATTTGTGCTTTTCCTTTTGTGTATTTACAATCTATAATATGTTCTTTCTGACTAACTACATGGTATTCTTCTTTTTGTCTTTTATACCAATTTCTTATAGTAGGTACTTCAAGTACTTTTTCAACACTCAATTCTAATTCTTTTCCTTTTATTTGTTCAAATATTGTATTATCAAATATAATTTTATGTTCTGATAATTCTTCATTTTGATAATCTTCTTTAGATATTATTTTTATATCGTCTTTAGAAATTATATTTTTTCATCTATTTCATCATTATCTAGATTAATATTTTCTTCTTCATTTTCAGTTTCTATATCTGATACTTCATATATACTATCGTTTTTACTTAATTCATAGTCTATATATTCTATTTGCATATATTCATCATTATCTATAATTATTTCTGCAATCTGTTTTCTTTTTCTATCTTTAGGTAATTTATAATCTCTAGCTAAATGTCCTATCTTTACGCAATTATAACAAGTACATTAGGATATTTTTCTTTTTGGTCTATATGGTCTTTTTATTTTATAATTTTTTACATAATATCTTTGTCTTGGTTTTTTATATTTATACTTAGTTTTAGTTTTTCTATAATTTTTATATTGTCTAGGTTTTCGCCTTTTATAATATTTATTTGTACATCCAAACTATGGTGCTGTTTTATCTTTACAACATGCAAAATTTTTAATTAGTACTTTCTCCATTTTTAATTTTTCTTTCTGATTTTCACATAGTTGTACAAACCATTGATGTAATAATTTTATTCTAGCTCCTAAAGTATCTACTAATCCTTCATCATTCCAATATTTAATTATTTTTGTGCCAAATGGTTCTGGTAATTTTGTGAAATATTGCTGTCTTATTTCCCTTGCTTCATTTATATTGTATTTTGCTTTGTAGTAAGAGAAGAGAGAATAAGATAGAGAATGGAGAGTAAGTAGCTTTTTCAGCTTGTTTATTACTAAGGGAGAAGCCCTCTATTTATACAAGAAACGGAAATCATAAAAACATGACACTTATGCCCTGGACTACCTAGCGAGATAGTAAATACAAATGAAGAAATAACAAAGAAAGAAGTAATTATGGGAGGAATACCTTTAATTATACCATTTAAAATTTACCAAGGAGATCAAAATGTTACATTAGGAATAAAATGGTTAGAAAAAGTTAAACCATACAATATAGAAAATGAACAATTGACAATAACTTGCCAAAGTAATTGTACGCATCAGACCGATAAATTATGATCAAATTTTCTTTCAATTGATTCATGGTTGGAGACCTAATATTTTTGATCTGATTTTTGATATGTGGTTTATAATCAATGAATATACATTGATGCGCAAGGATAGATTCTCCAAAGATTGAGATATATGTTAGTTTGTTTAACATAAAGGGGTGATTAGAAGCAACACAAGAGTTGTAAATACTCTTATTGGATGTTCCTTAAGGATAGAGTCTACGACATTCGTGAAGCATGATAGACTAATCATTTCTAAATAAAATAATCCTTGAAAAAAGGGTAGGATCAAAGAATCAAAATGATCATAATAAGAATATAATGTGCTCTTGGAGGGCCTACGACATAAAACATTATGAAACCTCATGAGAGGGGTAGCTACCTAAAAATAATGAAGTGATGAGATCTCAATAAATTTTGTCGTATTGTGAATCGATACAAAATGATATATCGTTGAAAATATCTTTGATACCATAGCACGTAATTTTGTAAAAGATTATGAGGATATGCATTCTACATCTATTAAAGCATGCTTGTGTAGAAATAATTATCAAGTGAAAAGTCGAATGATGCATCTTGGTAAGCGTAAAGCTTATTTGACTTGCAATGTAGGCATTAAAAGATATCATACATCTAATATTGAATGTTGTTACTTGACAAAATTTATATCAAAATATCCAATGAGTTCAAAATCTAAAGCATATACAAGTTTTTGAAAAATTTATTTATCGTTCTCATAAGGATTAAATTGATTCAAAATGCATAGAGAATATACAAGTATTATTATGCAAGTTGACCACTAAAATTAAAAATCTTGAAGAGTTTTCAAAAGGCAATAGATTATTTGCTTAAAAAAGTAGAAGTAAGGAACTTGCAGAAATCTTTGATCATGAAGGAAAGATTCATAAAGCAAGATAGAAGAAAGCATATTTCATGAAGGTTTTTCTAAACTCATGAGCTCCCATGAATGATGATATCAACATGCAACATGTTTGTTCTAGTAATACTCCAATTGATTTATCCACCAAGTCTCTACCAACTACAACTTTCAAGAAGATGATGCTCAAGATTGGAAAACGAAGATCCAAGTCTCTTGATGTTTTCATGAGGGGGAGTTAATACGTGATGTACTCTTTTTTCCTCACAAGGTTTTGTCCCATTGGGTTTTCCTTGTAAGGTCTTTAATGAGGCATCCATAATGCGTATTATTATATATGTGTGCTCTTTTTCCTTCACTAGATTTTATTTCCTACTGTGTTTTATCTAGTAAGGTTTTAACAAGGCACATAATCTACATACATTCAAGGGGGAGTGTTATAAACATATTTGTGTTATAGTAAATGTCTAATTATGTGGAGTTCTTGTAGAATATGGTTAGGAATCCTACTTGGGGACCAAGTAAGGTTTTTCCTATAAATAAAGAGTTTTCCTTAATTGTAAATAAGATTTGTGAATGATCAATGAATCCTGAATATACTTCAAGATCAATAAGAAATCTTTCTCTTCTCTGTACTTTATTCGTCTTCTAATTTCATATAATTTCGTAAGAATTTTACAATAAAAGTAATGTAACTACAGGGAATCAAACCTTGCTATTTAAGAAATATAAGACCTTGCGAAGACATTTACAACCGCCGCACTAACTAATACATTTGCTGATTGAGTCCTCACCTTTAATTTTATATAATACTATCTTAATATTGATATAAGTATATATAGTTCGATACGAGCTTAAGGGGTTCTTGAGCACTCATACATGCCCACATGGGTCAGCTCCTAGATTATATAACTATTATAAACAACAATTATTCATAGTTTTTAAAACTATCAAATAAAGTAATTAAGTGTAACTTTCTAATAAATTTCTCAATAAATAAATAAATAAGATTTACAGGAATATGCTAACCTTCTGATATTTTTACTCGCCGAACATCATTTACTTTTGGGAAGATCATACTTATAAACAAAAGATATTCATTCATCTCTAATAAGTATTTTTCCTTTTTGCTTTTGAGAAATCAAAGAGTTTAAAGACCAAAAACATTGATTCTTTTCAAATACAAGGTTTGGTTTTGTTCTCTTCTTTACTTTTACTTTTAGTTATTGTTTGAAGTTATTAAATTTGATTTCTTTGTATATAGGAAAGTTTATTTTTTGATGTTTGTTTGATCTAGTAATATATTAAGATGTGAAAATTCTTGGATTTTAAAAAGTAGTACAATTTTAAAGAATTCGAACAAAGATATTATTATAATGTATTAAAATAAGTTTTTTTTTAAAAAAAAAATGTATTATGACGTTGTTTGGTTGAATTTTATTTAGAAGTATACTTGAGAATTTGTAGAAAGCATGTGTGAAATTATTCTTGATGAAGTTTTACAAAGGAACTCTCAAGAAGCTGTAGATTATGAGCCAAAATTTGCTCTTGATTTTGATAGTTCACCTAAATTTTACAACGAATATGCTTAAGAGAGATTGATTTTGTTGTTCGCAGAGAGAATATTAATAAAAATAAAAATTAGGTTACGTGACATCATGGAAGATGAGATGTTTCAAGGAGGGATTTGTAGGGATGATAAACGAAACAATGCAATTAAATACTTTGGGACATGGTGCAAAGATTATATTATTGTTATCCATTAATTAAATACTATAGTTGTGTTGGAAGATGATCATCTTGTTCCACTGATAATGTTGTAATCCCATAGAAAGATAAAGGAAATTGAAGCTCATGAAATAGATTTAGCAGAGGATGTTGAATTATTTTCTAAAGAAACATTTGCTTGCATGATGTTTCAAATTGGCTATAGAATAAACTCAAGTTAGATAAGAAGAACTATCGTTGTACAATTCAAAAGGGAAGTGAATTAACTTACAATTAATATTTATTTTCTAGTAAGTTCTAATATTAAATAAATGGTATATATATATATATATATATATAGATAGATAGATAGATAGACAGTTTTGTCCAGAATTACTGTTAGAATATTTTGAGAAGAAGAGAATTGAAAATTCATCTAATTTATTTTGCGGTACAGTTGGATATTGATGATATGATCACAAATATATTTTGAATGGATTAAAATATGATAATATATAGACTATGAGACTTTTGGACCAGAAGAATAGAGATTATAGACCTTTGGCTAGTTTCGTTGGATTGAACATAAATTGTTGTTTTTTGAGGAGCTTTAATGTACGATGAGACAAGGGTCGACTCGACAATATTGGGGTCTAAAGTGAAACTTAAGAGAGGGGCCTTAATATATTTTTTTTAGCATATATACTTTTATTTAAATGTACTTTTCTATATATTCCAGATGCGAAGTCATTAAATATTGTTTTATAATCAATTTGTTTTAATGATTCTTTTTCAAATGATAATATAGCTAATTAATTTCAATTTCTTTTGAGAGATGAAACATTGTTGATCGTAATGAAGATTCAATCAATTATAAGTTCGAAAAAACTTCTTCCGGATGAGGCAATGATTTCAGGAACAATTAACATTATTCTACAAGTGATATGTGTATTTGGAAAAAAAAATCAAATCTTGTTATTTGATCCAGTATTTTCATTAGATCATTATATTCTACTAGTACTACTTCTCTTAACACTTTTAAATCAACAAATAAATCTAAACCATCAATCGTGTTAAAGAAAGTTCAAAGTTAGCACAATCTTTTTTAAACTCATCATCTAGAAATATCAATATTTTATCCATAAATAAGAAATCAAAAAATTTTCATATGTTTCAATTGGTTCAAATCTATTTTTAAATGGAAAAACAAATTTGATCTTCTCTACATATATAAAGTAATCAACTCTAAAAGATTCTTAACGGGCTTTGTGATTCGTTATCCAAATTTCATCAAATTATTTTTTTAACAAAATTCAGGTTTATATTAATCTCATATGTCATTTCCTTAGTAGAAATCAAAGCGCTCATAGTAAATATAACTTTTTAGAAAATTAATAACATGCAGAAGTAACTATTTTTTAAAAATAGAGGCCCAAAAAAAAATAGGGCCTCATTAACTTTAGTGTCCTAGGGGTTAAGACGACCTTGGATGAGACTTCAACGTCATTTCAATGGTTTCTTAAGGGAAGTGTCCCAAAGAAAACCAAAAACATTTTTTTACAGACCAAGATGTTGCTATATCACGAAATCTATCGCACTTGTGATGCCTGAAGTCCATCACATGTAATGTGTTTGTCATATGGAACAAAACATAGCTAATCACCTCAATTAAACTTATAAAAGGTACACTTCTTTTTGTGGTGATTTTAGAACGTCCATTTATTTATGAATATGTAATTGTTTGTAATAGTATGCTTATGTTTGAGAAATATAAAAAAGTTAATGAATATGTGTGGTTACAAAGAATATATGCACTGAGAGAACATATTCTGGGTGGTATCGATAGCAAACAATTGAGTGGAAGTTTAAATGACATTTGAAGCCTCATTTCACATTTATGTCCTTCAACTTTGGGTTTGCACACTTAAAATTGCATAAAGTTGAACATATAGACAGATATGTCTGGTGTAACATTCTCTATGAAAATTTGTATCCTACGTGATATCTTACATGTATTATGAAACGTAGAGCTCATATTTCTACTTGTTCAACTTTATGTGTGCACGCCCAATATTGTAAGATATATATATATAAAATGAAAATTCTCGTGAGTAAAACCCACTTAGCTCTGCCTCTGGATATATATAATATAGCAGTCGCATGTGGAAAGGAGTTAGGTGCCAATAAAAGCTGAAGCAAATAATGAAGGTGACAACTCTGCCTCCTTAAGAAGAAGAAAATATTAGTAAAAATATTAATGCTTTTTCCAATTTTATGAATTACCCTAATATATTTACTGTGTTTGTTTTATCAATCGATAAGATTTAATAACAAAGGGAATTGTTTTCTAGACGCATAGCAACATATGCATTGTGTTGACTTATCCCATAATTCATAATTTTTTTCTTTCAATTTATGAAATGTCAGAGCTTTACTCAAATGCTAATAACGGTAAAATGAAAACAATATTTTTAAGGATTAATTACTTGGTTGAATTTCTTTTAAAAAATAATTACTTAAGTTGAATGTGCTTTCTAATTATTATCATTATAGCAATATATAACGAACTATGTATTTATTAAATTTATGTTTTCTCTCTCACATCTTTCTCTCTTGTTCTCTCACCTCTTCACATTGATCAGATCGTGATGCAGTTCGCCTTATTTGTGATTTCCATGGATACACAACTGAAGATGCAGTTGCAATTTCACTCAAAGCAGTAAATAGTACTTTATTTAGCTTCAAAAAATCACATAAATATGATGTATTAAAAAAATATTTAACATGTATGGAAATATAATTTTTGTAACTAAGTATAACAATTTTTTGAATTAAAAAATTGTTTAGTCTATATTCTCTTCGCCTCTCAAGAAATTGTAGTTATATCCTCTTAGCCTACCCTATTTTTCTCTTACTCCTTTTCATTTCTTTTAATGTAATTCTTTATCTTCCCCCTCTTCTTTTTGTTTCCTCCTCTTCTTCATCTTTTAAAATTTTCGTACTCAATTTTTATCCATATTTCACTATTTTAACCAAAAATAAGACGAAGAGGAATATAAACATTCGTACGATATAATGTTTTCAAACAGAAATCATAAATCTCTAAAATTATAGCAGCAAGAACTCACCATTCAGGGTCATTATAAAGCTTCAAATTTTGAATTCATTGTATGAATTTTATGAATTTGTGATATGTTTAGATGAGCTAATCCTACAAATAATTAAAAGTGTTCTGTATCTCTACTTTAAGAAGGTTTGGTTAAGTTTATAATTGATTTTAGAAGAAATAAAAGATTGAAAGGCAAAATAGGTGAAGTTTATAGAACTATATCACAATTGTATTAAAGTTGTAGTAAATATGTTTTGTAATTGTATTAAAATTATGAACAATACATTTATAATAGATATTGCAAATTTTACTCTCTTCTTCATAATACCAACGAAATGATTTAAATAATACACTTATAATACATGCACACAAATTTTACTACATATTGCAAATATCACTCATGTTCCTAGTTATACAAACCAAAATAATTTATGTTAATGAATAAGATAAGTTTAGTTCAGTCTATAGATTGTTGTCTTGTCCTTCGTTAGTTAAGTTATTCTTTTATTCATAATTTTCTCTTCTAATTCAACATTTATATTGTGTAATGCACTTTTAATGCAATATTTAATTCAATTTGTAATTTATTATTTGTTACTATCAGATTCCTTCTTTAATTCATTGATGATATAAATTTAATACACTCTATAGAGCATTGTCTGTTTTCCATTGGTTACATTTTTTATTCATACTTAATTATCACGACCTGAAAGTACCCCCCTAGAAGTTAGGGAGAACCCTTGGGTCATGACCGGGTGTACTTGAAACTGTGCGGTCTTGTACAAATCCTTTAACTATCATTCATTACATAAGACATGAAAAGTATCGCGGAACTAAAACATTCATGACATTTAATATAAAAAGGACACTTGTAAATATACTACGAAAATCTCATCGTCACAAGCAAAACTTAAAGACACGACATAATATCTTAGGGACACGTTCCTTTACATTTGAAAGAAATACATAATAAGAACTTATACAAAACTAAAAGAATTAAGAACTATGCCCTCGAATATGTGAGAACATACTTTGTCTTGTGATAATCAAATCCAAGCTTGCCTTCTAAACTTTAACCTTTCTTCCAAACCTATATTTATAGAGTATAGAAAAGTATGAGGTTAGTACATAACAATGTACTAAGTATGACATATGCAAACACATGCAAAAAAGGGACATTTTAGTAAAATCACATTTTCATGCCAATTGAGTAAAACATTCATAAATATAGAATTAAAACAACATAAGAATCATCATTTAACACTTAGAGAAGAATTTCCATAATTTTAGCAAAAGAAGCCACTTTACAGTAAACTTTCAAAATGTTACAGTGAACTCATTTGACGCCAAAACAATTAACTATACCTATCATAATAGAGTGAACTTTCAAGGCCAAGCAAAGAGTAAGTTAACTCATTTCCGAAGGAGTTTTGCTAACTCAATATTATCCTAAGACTCACCAAGTTAAGACATGAAGGAAGTGCACATATGCCTCTTTCAATACACACCAAAGTGATCCTCAAGACTACCTCTTTTCAACTTACTCACCTCGGGAGAACAAGCCCCTAATCAATGAAAAGACATTAGAAGAATACACAAGAAACCCACCAAGACTTCCTTTTCGGAATTCCTACTTAGTGCAGTGAGTAGATGGCATCTTATACCACCACCTACCCTAAGTAGGACACTCTTTTAGAAGGCTTGACACCAAGACTCCCCTTTCGGAAGGTCTACTTAGTGCAATGGATAGATAGCATCTCATTCCACTACCTACCCTAAGTAATACGTTCTTTTAGGAGACTTAGTTCATTCAATACACATAAGGCTCACTAAGACTCCCCTTTTTGGAATGCCTACCTAGTGCAATGGATAAATAGCGTCCCATTCCACTACCTACCCTAAGTAGTACACTCCTTTATGAGACTTAGAATTTTTATTATTTTGGTGGAAGGTTAGCTTAACCAACATAGACTATGAGATCTAGACATGGAGTCCCGATATTAATCCCTATCAGATGAGGGATCCTCACTTGCCTAGAGTAGGATCATTCTCTTAGCTTTTACATGGCTTGCCCAATAGCTACACCTATGTGGGAGAATATTTAAGGATTAAGAAGATTGATACTAAGTAACTCATTATCTACTAACGAGGAGTACTCATCTCAAGATGTACATTGGAATACAACATCTCTACTCACGAAGTGTAACCACCTTTTCTTCATATCCTCTCGGTGCTAGGCGTAACTTCCCACAGATTCTCAATATTATATATTATAGGTTAAGGATAACTAGTGAACACCACATCTCAAATCACGAAGGACATTCATCCTCCAACCTATCTTAGAAAACTCTTAGGATGTAGTGGGGTTGCTACTAAACACTTCATCTCAACTCACGAAGAGTGTTCATCCCAAAACTCCTCTTTTTGACTTAACTTAGCTTCATTCATTTATTCAAGTGTGAGTGTGTGTGTACATGTGAGCACACCTTAAACATAAGCATAATTTAATTTACATTTCATTCTACACATAATTAGACCTTCTTTCATCACATCACACACTTTAACATGTTTCACATAATCATATAAGTCATTTAGACATAATCCTTAGCATACTTCTCATAACAAGCTTCATAAAATAAATTAATAATAATAACTTCATTTCCATCTTTCTTTACATAATATGCCTACATGGACTCATTCACAGTACACAAGTAACTATACGTTCATAGAATTTAAGTAAACACCGCCACCAAGATGGTCGACCATACCACTCAAGAGCATTTCATAATTAAGCTAAACAATATATAATCAACTTGCCATTTTTCCCAAGATTCCATAACCTATAATATTTTACTAAAAATTTCATCATAATATAGACCTTATGGTAGTAGCTAAACAACAATATCAACCATAAGAAACTAAAGCTCAAAGACTACCAATTCATGCTCATTTGACCCGTTCCTTGAGCCACAATTTGATAAAAAAGCTTTAACATGATTTCGTTGAAGTTTTAGAAATAAAATCATCAAATAACCTTAGAGACATCACTTAAAAATCATTCAAAATGTTTTCATGCAAGATCTATATTCAGAGTTGAAGATAGGAGAAACTAGGGTTGAAAATTTCTTTTTGAAATTCGTTAGAAAGGGGATACTTGAATCAAAGAGAGTTAAAGGATGGATACCATACCTCACATTGAAAAAAACACGATGATTTTTGATGAATAAACGACCACAAACGGCCCTCCTAGTTCCTTCTTGTCTTCTAGCTTCCATGGTGACTTGAGAGTCTTCTAAGAGGGAGGGCTTTTAGGTTTTAGGAAATGAGGTCTAAAATTAGGTCTTAGGGTTTAAAACACTTTAATAAACCTAATAAAACCTAAAATAAACGTCCAAGGTTCATGAAAGACTTGGGGTAAACTTACCAAACACCCTAAGCCTTGGAAAGAAATTACAGCTTTTTGGACAGCACCATCGACGGATGCAAACCAACGGACCGTCTGTCCATCAACGGTATGTCGGTGGGGTCTCTTTGTTTTAAAATTATCCTCATTTGATTCCTGTATATCCTACCTTTCAGGTCCAATCAATGGGGAAAGTCGACGGGCCGTTTGTTGCACCACTGGCCGTCGTTTGCCCTCGTTGGTGGACACTGCCAAGACAGTTTAGGTCCTTCTCTAGGGCCCCTTGTGGGTACTAGGTGGGGTCGTATACAAAATTTAAACCCATAAAATAATTCATCTATGTCGTAGGAATATCCCACACTGATTTTAAACAAAAAGAACACGTAAAACTCACTCAAACACATCACGACACTCAAGCACTTTTTAAGACATATCTTCCGAACGTCATGGACATTTGACCTCCAAACATAACCAAACTTCACACACTGCCTAAAAACATCCATATAACTCATTTTAACTTAAAATTCACTCAATAAACATTCACGAATCTCTAGTTAACCTTAGTTCACTTTAGGGTCTTATATTAATATTTTTTTTAAATTCAACTTTAATATTTGTGTAATACAGTTTTAATGCAACTTAATACATTTTGCAGTTTATTGTTGATTTGTTACAATTGAATTACTTATTTAATTCATTATTTATACAAGTTTTATTTACTTTACAGATCAGAGAATGCTCTTTCACTTGCTACATTTTACATTCATCTTTAATTCGCTTTTAATTCAATTTTTATATGTGTAAAACATTTCTGATTCAAATTTAATTCATTTGACAATTAATTATGTTTCTTTACTTGATACAATTAGATTACCTGTCTAATTAATTATTCGTACAAGTTTTATTCAATCTACGAATAATTGACTGGTCTTTTGTTTGCTACATTGTACATTCATATTTATTTCTCTTCTAATTCAATTTTAATATGTGTATAATACATTTAATTTTAAATTTAATTGATTTGGTATTTAATTGGTGATTCATACAAAAAAACATGACTAATCTGGTCGTGCTGCTTACTTCAATTTATAAGACACATATAATACATATTTTATTCATTAAAAATATATCTATAGTACAACTTGCAAATTTCACTCTCTTTTTAGTGATCAAAACCCAAGTAATTTATAAGATCATATAATACAATACAATATGTGTATGATACATTTTCAATGCATAGGTTTAATATCCAGAATATTGTAATTGGTTTATGTAGAATGCTTATTTATATATCAACAAAATTGAGTTTTATGTCGATGATGAATGTTACAAGTACAAGATTTATCACTAAAAAATAGGTTCATTTGGTATGTATATTCAGTAAAAAGAATGTCAGTATTGAGTTCACAAAAAAGTAAGAGCATAGAAATTAAATAGAGTACTATTTACTAGCTTTGAGAGAAGCTGCATCTGCATAGTCAGTTGTGTATCCATAGGAATCATGCATGAATCTATAAGGCATTAAGCATTAGTTGATATAATTATACTTGATCAAACCTTTATCCCACTCACTATGCATTATAATAACACTTGGATGTTTGGAAATTTTCCTAATTGCCAGCCTTCACAATGTTCTTACTTTGTTTTTTTCTTTGTCAAAGTGTCCCATGAAATTTAACACATGTATAAATTATCATCAACGAGTGAAGAACTTTATTTCGTATTAAAAGCATTATGCCTAATTGCCTACACATAGGCATTCTTTTGGGTGCTTGATAGTGATATTTCTCTGTATGTGTCCTGTGATTGCAAGAGATTTTGTCAAGGAATGTTGTTCAATTGAAAAGGATAAATGTGTTTCATGTTTTTGTTGGAAATGGGTTGATTATTCATTAGTGGAAATAACAAATGATTCATCGTGGATTCTTGCATTACAGAAATTGTCTCCTGAACGTGAATTCTATTTGTAGTCTGAAATGTAAGTTATTATTGTTTGGATCTTGGAAGAAGTTTTTACGCCCAAATGCCACGCAAGTGTACGTGGTCTTGGAAGTAATAAAGTGACTCTTTTTAATAGCCGGGTATCGTACCCACTAAGACTAAAATTTGATGGTATTTAATTCTTCAAATAACTTGAACGTGAAAGAAAGTATTTCCTATAATATTGATGTATTATTCTAAATAATTAAGTATCTAATCAATTCAGTAAACTATATGATTCAATTTCAACTAAGAGTTCAAACAATGACTTGAAAAGTTCCACGACTACAACCTTATAAGGATTCATGCATACTGTCTTCTTTAATGAATGTCAATCGGTTATCGAATCATTGATTTCAGGGTTAATGCATGATCATGATCTCTCGACCTCTAACTGCCTACAATAACTGGCAACTTAATTTCACCGTTGAGTGGCATAGACTGAATCAATTACTGAGCATTACTTTTCATCACGTGTAGTATTCATCCAAGGTTTTTAGGTGTAATACTCCAAAAGTCTAAAACCTAATCTAGAGCCTAACATAAGAGTTTAAAAGTTGTAACACTGTTTATAGGTGAAATATAATGTATACAAGTCATTTTGGAAGTTTTAGAATCAAAGTATCAAGAAATGTCCATGACGTCCAAAAACTAGTTACTAGGTGTTAGTGTGCCTTATCCTATTTGATGAGGTATTAGGAGTCGGAATTTAATGAAATTTGGTGGGAAGGTGTTAAAAATATATTGGAGTTTGTTTAGAGTAAAAATGTCTGAGTAAGACTTTTCAAGGACCAACCAACGGTCTTTGAGGAGGACCCTTGCATTTTGGCTTAAAGTTGTCTAAGACAGTAGCCATATATGAAGGGCAAGCTACGAGGCATGGTCCAATCGGCCGGGCGACGATTGCCTATGTTGATGGTAACTTAGACATTTTTCCAAGGGTCCATTTTGGACAGTCTTTGACCAAAACGACGAACGTCCAGGATGGTTGGTCGCAAGGTCCGTCGACCGACCTACGGCCCGTAGGTCGGGGTTTCGTATATTAGGGTCACTCTTTTGCTGCCAAGTTCTAAATCTTCTTCTATGTCTATTTCTTTATAACTGTAATCATAATTATCTATTATGGTGATTATTTTTTCAAAGGGATTTTCTATTTTTATTTTATTAATTTTATTTTTTGTTGTTATCTTGTGTTTTTTTGTTAATATATATAGGTTTTTACATCTTGCTGTGAATATCTTACTCCCTGGTGCTAGCTCTATTCCAGACATTTTCCAATATAATACTAATGATTTATCTATTTTTCTATATGTTAATGCTACTGAGTAGTTGACACTTATTATAAATTTAAATTTCTGGTATATTAAGTTTCCTCTAACTGCACTAATTACGCCTTTTTCTATAGGGTGTATGATTCTATCATCTACTAAATATATTTCTATAGGTGTATCTATTCCTTCTCTAAAGCAAGCCTTTATTAATATTTCTGTTCCTCCTAAGTGTACATATTTTATTGGTGTTTTAGCTTTTATATGTTATATTTCTTTATTAATTATTCTTTTATTTAGTATAGGTATTTGTGCTTTTCCTTTTGTGTATTTACAATCTATAATATGTTCTTTCTGACTAACTACATGGTATTCTTCTTTTTGTCTTTTATACCAATTTCTTATAGTAGGTACTTCAAGTACTTTTTCAACACTCAATTCTAATTCTTTTCCTTTTATTTGTTCAAATATTGTATTATCAAATATAATTTTATGTTCTGATAATTCTTCATTTTGATAATCTTCTTTAGATATTATTTTTATATCGTCTTTAGAAATTATATTTTTTCATCTATTTCATCATTATCTAGATTAATATTTTCTTCTTCATTTTCAGTTTCTATATCTGATACTTCATATATACTATCGTTTTTACTTAATTCATAGTCTATATATTCTATTTGCATATATTCATCATTATCTATAATTATTTCTGCAATCTGTTTTCTTTTTCTATCTTTAGGTAATTTATAATCTCTAGCTAAATGTCCTATCTTTACGCAATTATAACAAGTACATTAGGATATTTTTCTTTTTGGTCTATATGGTCTTTTTATTTTATAATTTTTTACATAATATCTTTGTCTTGGTTTTTTATATTTATACTTAGTTTTAGTTTTTCTATAATTTTTATATTGTCTAGGTTTTCGCCTTTTATAATATTTATTTGTACATCCAAACTATGGTGCTGTTTTATCTTTACAACATGCAAAATTTTTAATTAGTACTTTCTCCATTTTTAATTTTTCTTTCTGATTTTCACATAGTTGTACAAACCATTGATGTAATAATTTTATTCTAGCTCCTAAAGTATCTACTAATCCTTCATCATTCCAATATTTAATTATTTTTGTGCCAAATGGTTCTGGTAATTTTGTGAAATATTGCTGTCTTATTTCCCTTGCTTCATTTATATTGTATTTTGCTTTGTAGTAAGAGAAGAGAGAATAAGATAGAGAATGGAGAGTAAGTAGCTTTTTCAGCTTGTTTATTACTAAGGGAGAAGCCCTCTATTTATACAAGAAACGGAAATCATAAAAACATGACACTTATGCCCTGGACTACCTAGCGAGATAGTAAATACAAATGAAGAAATAACAAAGAAAGAAGTAATTATGGGAGGAATACCTTTAATTATACCATTTAAAATTTACCAAGGAGATCAAAATGTTACATTAGGAATAAAATGGTTAGAAAAAGTTAAACCATACAATATAGAAAATGAACAATTGACAATAACTTGCCAAAGTAATTGTACGCATCAGACCGATAAATTATGATCAAATTTTCTTTCAATTGATTCATGGTTGGAGACCTAATATTTTTGATCTGATTTTTGATATGTGGTTTATAATCAATGAATATACATTGATGCGCAAGGATAGATTCTCCAAAGATTGAGATATATGTTAGTTTGTTTAACATAAAGGGGTGATTAGAAGCAACACAAGAGTTGTAAATACTCTTATTGGATGTTCCTTAAGGATAGAGTCTACGACATTCGTGAAGCATGATAGACTAATCATTTCTAAATAAAATAATCCTTGAAAAAAGGGTAGGATCAAAGAATCAAAATGATCATAATAAGAATATAATGTGCTCTTGGAGGGCCTACGACATAAAACATTATGAAACCTCATGAGAGGGGTAGCTACCTAAAAATAATGAAGTGATGAGATCTCAATAAATTTTGTCGTATTGTGAATCGATACAAAATGATATATCGTTGAAAATATCTTTGATACCATAGCACGTAATTTTGTAAAAGATTATGAGGATATGCATTCTACATCTATTAAAGCATGCTTGTGTAGAAATAATTATCAAGTGAAAAGTCGAATGATGCATCTTGGTAAGCGTAAAGCTTATTTGACTTGCAATGTAGGCATTAAAAGATATCATACATCTAATATTGAATGTTGTTACTTGACAAAATTTATATCAAAATATCCAATGAGTTCAAAATCTAAAGCATATACAAGTTTTTGAAAAATTTATTTATCGTTCTCATAAGGATTAAATTGATTCAAAATGCATAGAGAATATACAAGTATTATTATGCAAGTTGACCACTAAAATTAAAAATCTTGAAGAGTTTTCAAAAGGCAATAGATTATTTGCTTAAAAAAGTAGAAGTAAGGAACTTGCAGAAATCTTTGATCATGAAGGAAAGATTCATAAAGCAAGATAGAAGAAAGCATATTTCATGAAGGTTTTTCTAAACTCATGAGCTCCCATGAATGATGATATCAACATGCAACATGTTTGTTCTAGTAATACTCCAATTGATTTATCCACCAAGTCTCTACCAACTACAACTTTCAAGAAGATGATGCTCAAGATTGGAAAACGAAGATCCAAGTCTCTTGATGTTTTCATGAGGGGGAGTTAATACGTGATGTACTCTTTTTTCCTCACAAGGTTTTGTCCCATTGGGTTTTCCTTGTAAGGTCTTTAATGAGGCATCCATAATGCGTATTATTATATATGTGTGCTCTTTTTCCTTCACTAGATTTTATTTCCTACTGTGTTTTATCTAGTAAGGTTTTAACAAGGCACATAATCTACATACATTCAAGGGGGAGTGTTATAAACATATTTGTGTTATAGTAAATGTCTAATTATGTGGAGTTCTTGTAGAATATGGTTAGGAATCCTACTTGGGGACCAAGTAAGGTTTTTCCTATAAATAAAGAGTTTTCCTTAATTGTAAATAAGATTTGTGAATGATCAATGAATCCTGAATATACTTCAAGATCAATAAGAAATCTTTCTCTTCTCTGTACTTTATTCGTCTTCTAATTTCATATAATTTCGTAAGAATTTTACAATAAAAGTAATGTAACTACAGGGAATCAAACCTTGCTATTTAAGAAATATAAGACCTTGCGAAGACATTTACAACCGCCGCACTAACTAATACATTTGCTGATTGAGTCCTCACCTTTAATTTTATATAATACTATCTTAATATTGATATAAGTATATATAGTTCGATACGAGCTTAAGGGGTTCTTGAGCACTCATACATGCCCACATGGGTCAGCTCCTAGATTATATAACTATTATAAACAACAATTATTCATAGTTTTTAAAACTATCAAATAAAGTAATTAAGTGTAACTTTCTAATAAATTTCTCAATAAATAAATAAATAAGATTTACAGGAATATGCTAACCTTCTGATATTTTTACTCGCCGAACATCATTTACTTTTGGGAAGATCATACTTATAAACAAAAGATATTCATTCATCTCTAATAAGTATTTTTCCTTTTTGCTTTTGAGAAATCAAAGAGTTTAAAGACCAAAAACATTGATTCTTTTCAAATACAAGGTTTGGTTTTGTTCTCTTCTTTACTTTTACTTTTAGTTATTGTTTGAAGTTATTAAATTTGATTTCTTTGTATATAGGAAAGTTTATTTTTTGATGTTTGTTTGATCTAGTAATATATTAAGATGTGAAAATTCTTGGATTTTAAAAAGTAGTACAATTTTAAAGAATTCGAACAAAGATATTATTATAATGTATTAAAATAAGTTTTTTTTTAAAAAAAAAATGTATTATGACGTTGTTTGGTTGAATTTTATTTAGAAGTATACTTGAGAATTTGTAGAAAGCATGTGTGAAATTATTCTTGATGAAGTTTTACAAAGGAACTCTCAAGAAGCTGTAGATTATGAGCCAAAATTTGCTCTTGATTTTGATAGTTCACCTAAATTTTACAACGAATATGCTTAAGAGAGATTGATTTTGTTGTTCGCAGAGAGAATATTAATAAAAATAAAAATTAGGTTACGTGACATCATGGAAGATGAGATGTTTCAAGGAGGGATTTGTAGGGATGATAAACGAAACAATGCAATTAAATACTTTGGGACATGGTGCAAAGATTATATTATTGTTATCCATTAATTAAATACTATAGTTGTGTTGGAAGATGATCATCTTGTTCCACTGATAATGTTGTAATCCCATAGAAAGATAAAGGAAATTGAAGCTCATGAAATAGATTTAGCAGAGGATGTTGAATTATTTTCTAAAGAAACATTTGCTTGCATGATGTTTCAAATTGGCTATAGAATAAACTCAAGTTAGATAAGAAGAACTATCGTTGTACAATTCAAAAGGGAAGTGAATTAACTTACAATTAATATTTATTTTCTAGTAAGTTCTAATATTAAATAAATGGTATATATATATATATATATATATATAGATAGATAGATAGATAGACAGTTTTGTCCAGAATTACTGTTAGAATATTTTTAGAAGAAGAGAATTGAAAATTCATCTAATTTATTTTGCGGTACAGTTGGATATTGATGATATGATCACAAATATATTTTGAATGGATTAAAATATGATAATATATAGACTATGAGACTTTTGGACCAGAAGAATAGAGATTATAGACCTTTGGCTAGTTTCGTTGGATTGAACATAAATTGTTGTTTTTTGAGGAGCTTTAATGTACGATGAGACAAGGGTCGACTCGACAATATTGGGGTCTAAAGTGAAACTTAAGAGAGGGGCCTTAATATATTTTTTTTAGCATATATACTTTTATTTAAATGTACTTTTCTATATATTCCAGATGCGAAGTCATTAAATATTGTTTTATAATCAATTTGTTTTAATGATTCTTTTTCAAATGATAATATAGCTAATTAATTTCAATTTCTTTTGAGAGATGAAACATTGTTGATCGTAATGAAGATTCAATCAATTATAAGTTCGAAAAAACTTCTTCCGGATGAGGCAATGATTTCAGGAACAATTAACATTATTCTACAAGTGATATGTGTATTTGGAAAAAAAAATCAAATCTTGTTATTTGATCCAGTATTTTCATTAGATCATTATATTCTACTAGTACTACTTCTCTTAACACTTTTAAATCAACAAATAAATCTAAACCATCAATCGTGTTAAAGAAAGTTCAAAGTTAGCACAATCTTTTTTAAACTCATCATCTAGAAATATCAATATTTTATCCATAAATAAGAAATCAAAAAATTTTCATATGTTTCAATTGGTTCAAATCTATTTTTAAATGGAAAAACAAATTTGATCTTCTCTACATATATAAAGTAATCAACTCTAAAAGATTCTTAACGGGCTTTGTGATTCGTTATCCAAATTTCATCAAATTATTTTTTTAACAAAATTCAGGTTTATATTAATCTCATATGTCATTTCCTTAGTAGAAATCAAAGCGCTCATAGTAAATATAACTTTTTAGAAAATTAATAACATGCAGAAGTAACTATTTTTTAAAAATAGAGGCCCAAAAAAAAATAGGGCCTCATTAACTTTAGTGTCCTAGGGGTTAAGACGACCTTGGATGAGACTTCAACGTCATTTCAATGGTTTCTTAAGGGAAGTGTCCCAAAGAAAACCAAAAACATTTTTTTACAGACCAAGATGTTGCTATATCACGAAATCTATCGCACTTGTGATGCCTGAAGTCCATCACATGTAATGTGTTTGTCATATGGAACAAAACATAGCTAATCACCTCAATTAAACTTATAAAAGGTACACTTCTTTTTGTGGTGATTTTAGAACGTCCATTTATTTATGAATATGTAATTGTTTGTAATAGTATGCTTATGTTTGAGAAATATAAAAAAGTTAATGAATATGTGTGGTTACAAAGAATATATGCACTGAGAGAACATATTCTGGGTGGTATCGATAGCAAACAATTGAGTGGAAGTTTAAATGACATTTGAAGCCTCATTTCACATTTATGTCCTTCAACTTTGGGTTTGCACACTTAAAATTGCATAAAGTTGAACATATAGACAGATATGTCTGGTGTAACATTCTCTATGAAAATTTGTATCCTACGTGATATCTTACATGTATTATGAAACGTAGAGCTCATATTTCTACTTGTTCAACTTTATGTGTGCACGCCCAATATTGTAAGATATATATATATAAAATGAAAATTCTCGTGAGTAAAACCCACTTAGCTCTGCCTCTGGATATATATAATATAGCAGTCGCATGTGGAAAGGAGTTAGGTGCCAATAAAAGCTGAAGCAAATAATGAAGGTGACAACTCTGCCTCCTTAAGAAGAAGAAAATATTAGTAAAAATATTAATGCTTTTTCCAATTTTATGAATTACCCTAATATATTTACTGTGTTTGTTTTATCAATCGATAAGATTTAATAACAAAGGGAATTGTTTTCTAGACGCATAGCAACATATGCATTGTGTTGACTTATCCCATAATTCATAATTTTTTTCTTTCAATTTATGAAATGTCAGAGCTTTACTCAAATGCTAATAACGGTAAAATGAAAACAATATTTTTAAGGATTAATTACTTGGTTGAATTTCTTTTAAAAAATAATTACTTAAGTTGAATGTGCTTTCTAATTATTATCATTATAGCAATATATAACGAACTATGTATTTATTAAATTTATGTTTTCTCTCTCACATCTTTCTCTCTTGTTCTCTCACCTCTTCACATTGATCAGATCGTGATGCAGTTCGCCTTATTTGTGATTTCCATGGATACACAACTGAAGATGCAGTTGCAATTTCACTCAAAGCAGTAAATAGTACTTTATTTAGCTTCAAAAAATCACATAAATATGATGTATTAAAAAAATATTTAACATGTATGGAAATATAATTTTTGTAACTAAGTATAACAATTTTTTGAATTAAAAAATTGTTTAGTCTATATTCTCTTCGCCTCTCAAGAAATTGTAGTTATATCCTCTTAGCCTACCCTATTTTTCTCTTACTCCTTTTCATTTCTTTTAATGTAATTCTTTATCTTCCCCCTCTTCTTTTTGTTTCCTCCTCTTCTTCATCTTTTAAAATTTTCGTACTCAATTTTTATCCATATTTCACTATTTTAACCAAAAATAAGACGAAGAGGAATATAAACATTCGTACGATATAATGTTTTCAAACAGAAATCATAAATCTCTAAAATTATAGCAGCAAGAACTCACCATTCAGGGTCATTATAAAGCTTCAAATTTTGAATTCATTGTATGAATTTTATGAATTTGTGATATGTTTAGATGAGCTAATCCTACAAATAATTAAAAGTGTTCTGTATCTCTACTTTAAGAAGGTTTGGTTAAGTTTATAATTGATTTTAGAAGAAATAAAAGATTGAAAGGCAAAATAGGTGAAGTTTATAGAACTATATCACAATTGTATTAAAGTTGTAGTAAATATGTTTTGTAATTGTATTAAAATTATGAACAATACATTTATAATAGATATTGCAAATTTTACTCTCTTCTTCATAATACCAACGAAATGATTTAAATAATACACTTATAATACATGCACACAAATTTTACTACATATTGCAAATATCACTCATGTTCCTAGTTATACAAACCAAAATAATTTATGTTAATGAATAAGATAAGTTTAGTTCAGTCTATAGATTGTTGTCTTGTCCTTCGTTAGTTAAGTTATTCTTTTATTCATAATTTTCTCTTCTAATTCAACATTTATATTGTGTAATGCACTTTTAATGCAATATTTAATTCAATTTGTAATTTATTATTTGTTACTATCAGATTCCTTCTTTAATTCATTGATGATATAAATTTAATACACTCTATAGAGCATTGTCTGTTTTCCATTGGTTACATTTTTTATTCATACTTAATTATCACGACCTGAAAGTACCCCCCTAGAAGTTAGGGAGAACCCTTGGGTCATGACCGGGTGTACTTGAAACTGTGCGGTCTTGTACAAATCCTTTAACTATCATTCATTACATAAGACATGAAAAGTATCGCGGAACTAAAACATTCATGACATTTAATATAAAAAGGACACTTGTAAATATACTACGAAAATCTCATCGTCACAAGCAAAACTTAAAGACACGACATAATATCTTAGGGACACGTTCCTTTACATTTGAAAGAAATACATAATAAGAACTTATACAAAACTAAAAGAATTAAGAACTATGCCCTCGAATATGTGAGAACATACTTTGTCTTGTGATAATCAAATCCAAGCTTGCCTTCTAAACTTTAACCTTTCTTCCAAACCTATATTTATAGAGTATAGAAAAGTATGAGGTTAGTACATAACAATGTACTAAGTATGACATATGCAAACACATGCAAAAAAGGGACATTTTAGTAAAATCACATTTTCATGCCAATTGAGTAAAACATTCATAAATATAGAATTAAAACAACATAAGAATCATCATTTAACACTTAGAGAAGAATTTCCATAATTTTAGCAAAAGAAGCCACTTTACAGTAAACTTTCAAAATGTTACAGTGAACTCATTTGACGCCAAAACAATTAACTATACCTATCATAATAGAGTGAACTTTCAAGGCCAAGCAAAGAGTAAGTTAACTCATTTCCGAAGGAGTTTTGCTAACTCAATATTATCCTAAGACTCACCAAGTTAAGACATGAAGGAAGTGCACATATGCCTCTTTCAATACACACCAAAGTGATCCTCAAGACTACCTCTTTTCAACTTACTCACCTCGGGAGAACAAGCCCCTAATCAATGAAAAGACATTAGAAGAATACACAAGAAACCCACCAAGACTTCCTTTTCGGAATTCCTACTTAGTGCAGTGAGTAGATGGCATCTTATACCACCACCTACCCTAAGTAGGACACTCTTTTAGAAGGCTTGACACCAAGACTCCCCTTTCGGAAGGTCTACTTAGTGCAATGGATAGATAGCATCTCATTCCACTACCTACCCTAAGTAATACGTTCTTTTAGGAGACTTAGTTCATTCAATACACATAAGGCTCACTAAGACTCCCCTTTTTGGAATGCCTACCTAGTGCAATGGATAAATAGCGTCCCATTCCACTACCTACCCTAAGTAGTACACTCCTTTATGAGACTTAGAATTTTTATTATTTTGGTGGAAGGTTAGCTTAACCAACATAGACTATGAGATCTAGACATGGAGTCCCGATATTAATCCCTATCAGATGAGGGATCCTCACTTGCCTAGAGTAGGATCATTCTCTTAGCTTTTACATGGCTTGCCCAATAGCTACACCTATGTGGGAGAATATTTAAGGATTAAGAAGATTGATACTAAGTAACTCATTATCTACTAACGAGGAGTACTCATCTCAAGATGTACATTGGAATACAACATCTCTACTCACGAAGTGTAACCACCTTTTCTTCATATCCTCTCGGTGCTAGGCGTAACTTCCCACAGATTCTCAATATTATATATTATAGGTTAAGGATAACTAGTGAACACCACATCTCAAATCACGAAGGACATTCATCCTCCAACCTATCTTAGAAAACTCTTAGGATGTAGTGGGGTTGCTACTAAACACTTCATCTCAACTCACGAAGAGTGTTCATCCCAAAACTCCTCTTTTTGACTTAACTTAGCTTCATTCATTTATTCAAGTGTGAGTGTGTGTGTACATGTGAGCACACCTTAAACATAAGCATAATTTAATTTACATTTCATTCTACACATAATTAGACCTTCTTTCATCACATCACACACTTTAACATGTTTCACATAATCATATAAGTCATTTAGACATAATCCTTAGCATACTTCTCATAACAAGCTTCATAAAATAAATTAATAATAATAACTTCATTTCCATCTTTCTTTACATAATATGCCTACATGGACTCATTCACAGTACACAAGTAACTATACGTTCATAGAATTTAAGTAAACACCGCCACCAAGATGGTCGACCATACCACTCAAGAGCATTTCATAATTAAGCTAAACAATATATAATCAACTTGCCATTTTTCCCAAGATTCCATAACCTATAATATTTTACTAAAAATTTCATCATAATATAGACCTTATGGTAGTAGCTAAACAACAATATCAACCATAAGAAACTAAAGCTCAAAGACTACCAATTCATGCTCATTTGACCCGTTCCTTGAGCCACAATTTGATAAAAAAGCTTTAACATGATTTCGTTGAAGTTTTAGAAATAAAATCATCAAATAACCTTAGAGACATCACTTAAAAATCATTCAAAATGTTTTCATGCAAGATCTATATTCAGAGTTGAAGATAGGAGAAACTAGGGTTGAAAATTTCTTTTTGAAATTCGTTAGAAAGGGGATACTTGAATCAAAGAGAGTTAAAGGATGGATACCATACCTCACATTGAAAAAAACACGATGATTTTTGATGAATAAACGACCACAAACGGCCCTCCTAGTTCCTTCTTGTCTTCTAGCTTCCATGGTGACTTGAGAGTCTTCTAAGAGGGAGGGCTTTTAGGTTTTAGGAAATGAGGTCTAAAATTAGGTCTTAGGGTTTAAAACACTTTAATAAACCTAATAAAACCTAAAATAAACGTCCAAGGTTCATGAAAGACTTGGGGTAAACTTACCAAACACCCTAAGCCTTGGAAAGAAATTACAGCTTTTTGGACAGCACCATCGACGGATGCAAACCAACGGACCGTCTGTCCATCAACGGTATGTCGGTGGGGTCTCTTTGTTTTAAAATTATCCTCATTTGATTCCTGTATATCCTACCTTTCAGGTCCAATCAATGGGGAAAGTCGACGGGCCGTTTGTTGCACCACTGGCCGTCGTTTGCCCTCGTTGGTGGACACTGCCAAGACAGTTTAGGTCCTTCTCTAGGGCCCCTTGTGGGTACTAGGTGGGGTCGTATACAAAATTTAAACCCATAAAATAATTCATCTATGTCGTAGGAATATCCCACACTGATTTTAAACAAAAAGAACACGTAAAACTCACTCAAACACATCACGACACTCAAGCACTTTTTAAGACATATCTTCCGAACGTCATGGACATTTGACCTCCAAACATAACCAAACTTCACACACTGCCTAAAAACATCCATATAACTCATTTTAACTTAAAATTCACTCAATAAACATTCACGAATCTCTAGTTAACCTTAGTTCACTTTAGGGTCTTATATTAATATTTTTTTTAAATTCAACTTTAATATTTGTGTAATACAGTTTTAATGCAACTTAATACATTTTGCAGTTTATTGTTGATTTGTTACAATTGAATTACTTATTTAATTCATTATTTATACAAGTTTTATTTACTTTACAGATCAGAGAATGCTCTTTCACTTGCTACATTTTACATTCATCTTTAATTCGCTTTTAATTCAATTTTTATATGTGTAAAACATTTCTGATTCAAATTTAATTCATTTGACAATTAATTATGTTTCTTTACTTGATACAATTAGATTACCTGTCTAATTAATTATTCGTACAAGTTTTATTCAATCTACGAATAATTGACTGGTCTTTTGTTTGCTACATTGTACATTCATATTTATTTCTCTTCTAATTCAATTTTAATATGTGTATAATACATTTAATTTTAAATTTAATTGATTTGGTATTTAATTGGTGATTCATACAAAAAAACATGACTAATCTGGTCGTGCTGCTTACTTCAATTTATAAGACACATATAATACATATTTTATTCATTAAAAATATATCTATAGTACAACTTGCAAATTTCACTCTCTTTTTAGTGATCAAAACCCAAGTAATTTATAAGATCATATAATACAATACAATATGTGTATGATACATTTTCAATGCATAGGTTTAATATCCAGAATATTGTAATTGGTTTATGTAGAATGCTTATTTATATATCAACAAAATTGAGTTTTATGTCGATGATGAATGTTACAAGTACAAGATTTATCACTAAAAAATAGGTTCATTTGGTATGTATATTCAGTAAAAAGAATGTCAGTATTGAGTTCACAAAAAAGTAAGAGCATAGAAATTAAATAGAGTACTATTTACTAGCTTTGAGAGAAGCTGCATCTGCATAGTCAGTTGTGTATCCATAGGAATCATGCATGAATCTATAAGGCATTAAGCATTAGTTGATATAATTATACTTGATCAAACCTTTATCCCACTCACTATGCATTATAATAACACTTGGATGTTTGGAAATTTTCCTAATTGCCAGCCTTCACAATGTTCTTACTTTGTTTTTTTCTTTGTCAAAGTGTCCCATGAAATTTAACACATGTATAAATTATCATCAACGAGTGAAGAACTTTATTTCGTATTAAAAGCATTATGCCTAATTGCCTACACATAGGCATTCTTTTGGGTGCTTGATAGTGATATTTCTCTGTATGTGTCCTGTGATTGCAAGAGATTTTGTCAAGGAATGTTGTTCAATTGAAAAGGATAAATGTGTTTCATGTTTTTGTTGGAAATGGGTTGATTATTCATTAGTGGAAATAACAAATGATTCATCGTGGATTCTTGCATTACAGAAATTGTCTCCTGAACGTGAATTCTATTTGTAGTCTGAAATGTAAGTTATTATTGTTTGGATCTTGGAAGAAGTTTTTACGCCCAAATGCCACGCAAGTGTACGTGGTCTTGGAAGTAATAAAGTGACTCTTTTTAATAGCCGGGTATCGTACCCACTAAGACTAAAATTTGATGGTATTTAATTCTTCAAATAACTTGAACGTGAAAGAAAGTATTTCCTATAATATTGATGTATTATTCTAAATAATTAAGTATCTAATCAATTCAGTAAACTATATGATTCAATTTCAACTAAGAGTTCAAACAATGACTTGAAAAGTTCCACGACTACAACCTTATAAGGATTCATGCATACTGTCTTCTTTAATGAATGTCAATCGGTTATCGAATCATTGATTTCAGGGTTAATGCATGATCATGATCTCTCGACCTCTAACTGCCTACAATAACTGGCAACTTAATTTCACCGTTGAGTGGCATAGACTGAATCAATTACTGAGCATTACTTTTCATCACGTGTAGTATTCATCCAAGGTTTTTAGGTGTAATACTCCAAAAGTCTAAAACCTAATCTAGAGCCTAACATAAGAGTTTAAAAGTTGTAACACTGTTTATAGGTGAAATATAATGTATACAAGTCATTTTGGAAGTTTTAGAATCAAAGTATCAAGAAATGTCCATGACGTCCAAAAACTAGTTACTAGGTGTTAGTGTGCCTTATCCTATTTGATGAGGTATTAGGAGTCGGAATTTAATGAAATTTGGTGGGAAGGTGTTAAAAATATATTGGAGTTTGTTTAGAGTAAAAATGTCTGAGTAAGACTTTTCAAGGACCAACCAACGGTCTTTGAGGAGGACCCTTGCATTTTGGCTTAAAGTTGTCTAAGACAGTAGCCATATATGAAGGGCAAGCTACGAGGCATGGTCCAATCGGCCGGGCGACGATTGCCTATGTTGATGGTAACTTAGACATTTTTCCAAGGGTCCATTTTGGACAGTCTTTGACCAAAACGACGAACGTCCAGGATGGTTGGTCGCAAGGTCCGTCGACCGACCTACGGCCCGTAGGTCGGGGTTTCGTATATTAGGGTCACTCTTTTGCTGCCAAGTTTTAATTAGTTAGTTTAATTAAGTTAGTTATTTATTTATTTAGGGGGTTAATTAGTGTGTAGGGTTGGTAAATTAGGTTAGTTAGTTGACTATATAACCTACCCTAAGTTTAAACATAACTCAACACCTCTCAAATCCCAAAACCCAATTGCTTTTTCTTCTCTCTTCCTTCTCTCTCCCAAATAGATTAACTCTATTGAAGGCCTAGGTCAATGTCTAAGGTAAGCAAGAAGGGTTTTGTTCTCCATGATTCTTAATCAATTAACAAGGTATGAGATCCTTTCACCTCTGGGATTCCTTTCCCTAAAGGGTTATTCTAAAATTGATTTCAAAAAGATGAGTTTCTAGTGAGTTTTCTTCTATTAAGAATATGATATTCTAAATAGTATATTTTATGGGTTTTTTTCGTTATTATACTTAGATTATGATTTATTATGATTCAATTATGCTAGTTCTTGATGAGTTAGCCTAGTCTTGTAGATTAGATCATAAAATTGACTCAAGTGCCTAACCTAGGTTATGAACTAGTGATGAATTAATGTGCAGCGATTCAATTGACTTCATTATTGTGTTAATTACTATTAGGTGATGGCATTACACACATTATTGGGTTAAATTGGATGGTTGATGGTAAAACCTTGGTTGATGGCTTGTGAAGGATATTGGGGTAAGTCTTGTGATCTCAAACTTTTACTCTAATTATTATTACTTATGTTTAGTGATGAAGTTATATTGAAGTATACCTTATGATGAGATTGATTAGTGTTGGTATGCTGTTGAATTGAAATGTCTTGATTTATGGCATGTGGTTGTTGGCTAAGATGTAATGATATAAGTTTGGTGATGAATTTCTTATGTGCCTTATTATAATATGGTGATGTAAATGTGCTTACCTCACATGTGTGAACTGTATTGAAAGTACATACTCATGCAATTCATATTGCTCTATGACTTCGACTATACAAGGGGTAGACCCCTATGACCTAAACTAAGTAATGATTACTAATGAAAACATTTAAAAAGTGACTCTAGTTTAGCATCGAGTGAACTAGAAGTGAGGAGTGTCCCTTCTCACATAGGGAAGGTAGGTTCACTACTGTACTCATGAGATTGGACACTAATGAATGTAGCATAAAGAGAGTCCCAAGCATATCTCCTAGTTCTTGAATTATGTTGCCCCTGTTGACACCCAATTTTGACCCTTCTAGGTATAAGTTAGTTCGTGAGCTTCTTAGATTTTCCAAACAATTTAAAATGATTAGTTTTATAAATTTTGCGAAAAAATATAAATTTTGCGTTATTTTGGACACTTTTTCCATTTTCTTATAATTTTTAGATAACATATATATTTTACATAATTATGTATAGAATTGATATATTTTATGATTATTCAAAAAACAATCTCAAAATATTTTAACTTTTTGTAAAGTATTCTATTAAACTAGTTTAGTTTAAATTATGGTTATATTTTGAATCACTATTTTACAATTAAAATAATTATATTATTTATTTTATTTTTTATTTTTTTTTATAAAATAAAGAAGCTCGTTGATTAATTAATACTAATTCCTTTTATTTAAGGTTAAGTCGAATTTATTATCTTAACTCAATTTGGCTATTTATTAAATTTAACCCATCTTTAACTTCCAACTTAACTCATTTTTTGGGCCTTACAAAATATTTTTTAGTAGCCCATCAAATTTTTCAAATAGGTCCAGTTTAATTCCTTTAGCCAAATAAACCCATTCTTTTCCTAATTTTCAGCCAAGCCCAATGACATATAGCCCACCCCATCTCCTCATCCCAGCCCATCAGCTAAACCCATTTTCCCTTTTCCCTTTACCCAGCCCTTTCAAAAAAAAAAAGCCTTGTACGCGTACGATAGAAGACAACAACTTTGTTGTCTTCTTCTTCCCTTTTCGATCGTACTGTGGCAGCAACAAAATGGTTGTGTTTCCATCCTTGTAGAGAGAGGATCATCCATGTATTCCGCAAGGACGATCGAATAAACCCCAATCATCCATTTCATCTCCAATTTTTGGAATAGGGTTGAAAATTCAGAAGAATAAAACTAGGTTGTCTATACAAATATGTGAAAGATTTTTGAGATTTTGAATTAAAAATTTGGCCCCTGAATCGGATTGGAATGGGTTTTCCCTCCCAAATTCGCAACCCTAGCTGTTCCCCTGTATATTCTTCGCTTTGTCTCCACTGCTAAGGGGATTTTTGGTAAAAAAAAACGATTTTGAAAGGAAAAAAAACACATTTAGAGGTTAAAAGGACTTTGAAGAAAAACACAGCAAAACACTACATTGATAAATATACTAGAAATAGGTTTTAAAAGTAAAAAAAAAGTATTTTTGGGAGTCGGCACTGAAGACTTCCAAGAATTTTCTTTCAGAATTCCACCGGAGGTCGTTGGAATTCACTTGCTGTAGTGGAATCGCGCTTAGCTCGGTTGTGTCTCAGTTCAGCTGTCAGGAAAAGGGTAATGTCTACTTGTGTTCATTTTTATATTTGGATTCCAAATACTATGTATTGCACATGTCTCTTTTCGGTTCCTTTGGTTACAATCATGCCTTCTTCTTTATGATATTCTTAGTTGAAAGCGTGTTCTGTTTGAACATAGATTGAGTACGTTCTCCTTGTTTCAGTCAGTCAATATTCGTATGCTTCCGAGTTTGTAGCAAGCGGGTTACATTCGTTTATCCTTCCTCTTTAGTTTTTGAATATACGTGTAGGTGTCGAATAAACATTTGTTTATGTTATAGAATCTTGTTCATGAGGTTAAAACATTTGATACTCTATTACTTGTAAATCTGAGATAGTGAGATTTGTCACTCATAGCTTTCTTCGGAAGACACATTCATATGTTTAATGAGGTGTGTTCGAGTAGTGTATCAATAGATCGTTCATAGGTAAAGATAATCGTAGTTTGAATTATTTTGCATTTGATTGTGAATAGATTGAAATGCTAAAGGCGAATCTGCTTAGTTTTGCAAAGTTTCGACTAGCCATGGGTCGGAAACGTCTTTATGCTTGAGCAATATCCATTTATGTGGATTTTCCCCCTTTGTTTTCCTATTAATCACTTCCTTTAGCACTACTTTATTTAATTGATGGTTTCTTTGTTTTATTTTCTGCCTTGGTTTTAAGTAGTAGGCATGTCCAATCCATGGTATATATGCCTTCCCTAAAAAAATGATGTTTCATAGATAAACGTGTGCAAATAGAAGTCCCCATGCTCATATGAATATGTATATGCTATTTGTATGTATCTGCTAGTTGGAATGTTAGTAAAGATCAAGGTTCTTTTGTGTTCTGTTAGCCATGTGCATATATTAATGACTATTGTATTGATTCTTCTGGTTTGAGATGATTCGCTTTCTCTCTCGGTTGCTATTTCTAAAGCTCGTTGGCTCTCAATATGTTTGTGTGATATATTTAGTAAAATTATGTATAAATTTTTATTGTTCGGGGCTCACACACATTCTCTAATAAATCGCGTATTTCTCTTTATTTATATCAAGATAATTTGTGTGTTAATCATATTTCCTTTCTTTATTTGCATGTGAAATCCTTATAGAGTAATCATGGACTATACTCCACCCTCTTGCACTTTCCCATTGATCCATGAAGGCTCGAACTACCTTCCCTGAGTCGGCCAGCCTCCTATAAACAATGTACAGGCTAAGAGCAGTAGCATGTTCTGAAAATTCAATTTCCAGTCCCGAAAAGTCAAAAACAGGTCGATATACGGTCTGTATACACTGATATACGATCAAAATATATGATATACATGTGTAAAAAATGTAAAAGCTCATAAATATGCAGGACATAAAATTTTTAACTAAATGGAGATTTTGGAAGGTCTGAATCGATGGGATATAGCCCTACATACAGTGATATACTCGAATATGTATACACATATTTTGAAAGGAAAATATGCCTAAGAGGCTAAAAAAATGGAAAGAAAAGAATTCTCTTTTTTTAGCAGGCCCAGCAGGTCAAATAATGGGCAACATTCATTTTTTGGGCCATTTCAGATTTAGGACAGGTTGTTAAGATTTGGGCAAAAGGCCCAAATTTGATACTCTCTTCCTTCCTTACTCATATTATATTATTATGACTAACTTTATTTATCAAATAGTTTAAATTTAACTAAATCCCCGAGGTTGCCATTTTTCTTATATTCCTATATATATATATATATATATATATATATATATATATATATATATATATAGAAGTCACTTGGCTTTTATTCTATTTTTAGTCGTATTAACCCCCTTTATGTCACTTCCCCTTATAAATGATTTCACCGATTCCCTAAAGAAAAAAAAGTATTTAATTCAATAATAATAAAATAGATAATAAATAAAGTCTCCTTATTTGGTTTAAAAGAAAGAAAAAAATTAAATTAAAAATTATTAAATAGAAGATCATTTTTAGACAAATAACTTGTCAACCGCGAGTTAGCGAGCATTCCGAGGGCCTAACACCTTCTCGCAATGTACATTTATCTTTGAACCCTTTTCAACTGATTTTTATCTGTTTTTTTACATCTTTTGAAAATAATTGTAAGTTTTTCTTGATTTACCAAAAATCAAGTGGTGACTTTGCCAATTCAGAAAATTAATTTCTCTTAAATCACAAGATTAATTGATTTTTCAAAACATAGTCATATATATTATTATATATTTTTAAGCATAACATAAATGGTGACTCTGCTGGAGATTAATTGAGTTCTAACCAAAATGATTTGACTATTTGGACTAATTATACTTATTAAATCGTTTGTATGTGATTAAATTACTTTAATTATAAACTTGCATTGCATATCATGTCATATTTTTGATATATATGTATAGTATACTAAAGGACGGTTTGCGGAAGCACAACCAGACTTTTTTATACTCACTCTCTTTCAAAATTAGCGATAATTTATTGTTTCGTTAGGTGTTCAATGGTGGTCACGAGTTTCAACCCAAATTGTCTGTTAGGGTTCCAAGTCCTTTCAAAAAGCCACTCCTAGTAAACTAGCATAGAGCTGAGCCAAATCCCGCATTTCGGAGCATTTGAACTAAGATGACCCAATGCCCAGGGTGTGTTGGGCCCATTATAAGCCCACCTTGTGTCTACTTGGCCCAAATTGGTCAAAAACAGACAATCATGCTTATGTGTTGATTGAAGGATGTATATGCGTTTAAAACAAATTATTGTCTACGGGGTAGGGAACTGACTAAATTTTGTTTGCTATTTTGAAGTATGAATCCGACACACAATCCTTTGAAAAAAAGAATGGTTACTATCCCCGATTCTTTCCTCAAAGTATGGTGGAGGTTCATGAATAATGACGACAAAATGATCGTTCAGAAACACACAGGTTACCTTCCCTCGCTGCTAGAGATGACTGCTAGGCCTGGCCTAATTGGGACGATGGTGAAATTCTGGGATAGTAAGAACATGGTCTTTCAGTTTGGGGAAGTGGAGTTGACGCCAACTATAAAAGAAGTTCTTATCAACTATGAAAGTGTCGCCATGTGCAACAAAAGGAAATGACATCTAGATACAGATCTCCTAAATCCCATAACATGGGGTTTCGCCAAAATTAGAGAAAAGTTGTCATTGGTTAAAGCCGAGTGGATGAACAAGCTCCCTGGCTCTAATATACCCTTCAGAAAACTATATTCTCGGTTTACACGTGCAAGAGCTTATGAGAAATATAAAGAGGAGTTCGTTTCAAAAGAAAAATGGAAAGAGACGCGTCCCCTCGCATTTGCAATATGTTTGACGATAGTTATCTTTCAAGGGCCAAAATACACTATTTGTCCTAGTGTATTTATGGCCACTCATGCCATATTCTATGTAGTGGATTACAAAACATCAACAAACTACTACAATTTAGCGCTTATGATTCTTGCCGACATCTACAGGGCTTTAGACAAGTGTTAGAGCAGATAACTTGTTTTTACAAGGGTGTAATCTGATACTACAGTGGTAGATGATGCGACACTTAATCAAGACTCATAATCCAAAAGAACCAGATCCCCTAAGACGGTCAGACGAGCTACATGGTCATGATTGGTGTTTGTATCACAATCATTGCAACAAGACTGGAGGAGAAAGTTTTTGGTATCCGAGGATTCGAGGGCTGAGAGAAAAAGAAATACAATGATCAATAGATAGTTTGGTGGTAACTAAGAATATGGTGGTTCGAACAGAAAAGGTCCCTTATTTGGTATTTGCTGGGTTAAGAGGGACTAGACCATATGCTCCCGATCGAGTTTTGAGACAACTAGGAGGGAAACAAGAGTTGCCCCAGATGGCAGATATGAGGAAATTTGCAACTGACGACGAGAATGGACGAGTTGCATTTGCTGAAGACATGTGTAAGATGTGGAGATATCAAAGAGTGTTGGGTGAACCTTTACCAAACAGGTTTTGCCCAGAATGTTCGAGGGAGTACAAAGAATGGTTGAAAAAGAGTCTCACTAGAACTATTGAACTTGGTCCAAATGTTCCTCATATTTTTGACAATGTTGGATACAGTCATCAAGTCCGACTTCACTGCCTTCAAGAGAAATTTTATAGGAATGAATTAGAGCATCAATGTGGTCACTCAGAAGACGCCAAAGTCATAGCTCGATTAAAACAAGAACTACGAAGAGCCAGACAGTGCATGGCAAAGTTAGATGATAGCATGGAATGACAGATTCAGTCGATAGAGGGGTTAAGACATCAAGAAGGAGCTCGATTGGCGAGAGATCATCTCTGGTTGAAAAGATATGCTATCTGGGAGGAGGTCAACATCGCCAAGAGGACCAGACTTGAAGACGGATTAGAGGAGGCTTGAGTTTTATTTACCATCCCCTGCGTGAAACTGCTTTATTTCTACGTTGTTTTATAATTTATTTTCAGAACCTTTTCTTTATTTTATGTTTATCACACATTTTGGATGCTATTAATGAAGTATTTTGGGATAAAAAATCAGATTTAAAAAGCATATACATCCTTCAACTCGTTAGGCCTACCCTTGGCATAAAGGATCACAAGCATGTTTAGGACGCGATATGTGTGTTTAACGTCTTATTTGTTTTGTTGCTATGAATGAGGACACCGTAAAACCACTCCTGTCCAAAAATTTCCAAAGAATATACAGAATCCACTTTTACAAAATGTCCGACCAAAATTTTTGAGTCTCAAGTTTCTCACTCAAAAGACACCTCCTATACCACAAATCCTAAAACAATTTTCTACCGTCTCAGGAAAGGCGAAATCACTGCTATGTCTAAAGGCAAGAACATCCATATGGAACTCACTGAATAAGAAAGATCGAAAGATCACTCGCAAAATTCAAGAAGCCAAGGAGGAGGGGCTCAAAGTCGACATGGCCACCACAATCTACAAAGCTGCAACCGTAACGATGGATAAGGATCTGGCATCGCATATGAAAAGAAAGAAATATGTTGAGATGGAGACAGAGGATTTGCGAGAGAATTTTGACATGCTTCGGTTGAAAGTGCAAGAAAGAGAAGCGAGAGAGGCGAGGATAGAATCGGAGACCGCTGCCGCTGTTAGCTTAAAACATGTCACTTGATGAGTAGCTGAGAGTGGAAATGGAAGAATTTGCCTCCATGATTGAAAGGATGGCCGCACTGGCGAAGAATAACAAAGCCTGCCATAGCAACATGATTGATAAACTTCGGAAAATGGTAAAAAATACCCCGTCTATGAGCAAGGAGCCAATAGTCGTCCCGAAAACGCTCGCCCTAGAATGACTGAGGAAGACGACGACGAGGAAATCATCTACAAGCCTCCATTCCTAGGTCGTCTGAAAAGAGGAGGCTAATGCAATAACAAGAAGGAAGGTGAGTAACATGTCGTCATCATTTCATCTGTTAAAAGCTCTATTATTTCCTTTCATTTTCCTTGTAATCGTCATGAAGAAATGAATTAAATGTTTTATGTTGTACTCGAACTACGTTGGGCCTGGATTCTCCTTGTAAGATACCTAGGCAGCCTCTCCAGGACCGGCCCCTATCTTTAAAAAGTTTCATTTTCCCCTTTATGTTAAGAGAAGATTCGAAAGCCAGAGCAACTGATGTCAAAAAGCAGTTACAATAAGACCGTAACTTCACGTGATTTATCCTCTATGATATAGTGTCCAAAACTAAAACAGGCAAACTCCTGCTTGTTAAAAAAATGTGTTTTCGTCCTCACTCGTGGGTTTAAGATATCCTCAAACAGAGTAACTTGTGTGTTTATCTGCTCTTTGTGTGACATTATGCATTTTGTACTCAATCTGCACTGACAAATCTGCGTTTGAGTTGTTTTCCTTCTCAGCTACTTTGAAACTGATTTGTGTCGATCAAAAGCTGGCAAATCATCCTTATTTCATCAGATCAAAAGGTCCCGCAGATTCCTTCCCTAGACAAAGCTCAGACAAAGGAAAGGCAGTTATGGGGCATAATAATGAAAAAGTGAGTCTTACTGATGTCGTGGTGGATCAACCCAGCATAGCAGACAGAATGAGTTGATTATGCAGCTGATGCAGCAGATTGTAGAGATATGGATTGAAATGTAACGGAGACAGCATTTGCCTCCACAAAGATTTGCTACTAACGCTGTTTATGGGAGGCCTCCAATCTACTTCCCTTCCTCAGATATGGATCCAACTCAGAACCAGCCATCTAGATCTATTCAGAATCCATCATTTATAGATCTGACTACCAAAAATCCCCAATATGCTTCTGCATCCTACCAAACTCCATCTTTTCTTCAAAACAACCGTCCCCAAATACCACCCCGTCCTCAAAATACTCACCATCAAATCGCTCCACCACCACAAAATCAAAACCAAAATGCTTTCAATCCCCAAACACCCCACCACCACTTAAATCAGAATTCCAATCCTCAAACTTACCCACAGAATTATCAAACTTCTCAAAATGCTCAGAGTTCCTCTATAGCTCCACCATTACCAAAAAGATCCACTTTCCAAATTCTGTCCTTGCAGAGCATGATGTGTACGATTCGGAGCTAGACCATTTTGAGGAACATGAAAAGGAGTGGAGGGAAAAGGAAGATGTAGAGGTCAACATAAAAGAAGAGATGAAGAAGGCCATGAAGGAGCTCCAATGCATCCCTGATATCACCGGACATAGTTATAAGGACTTGTTTATCCATCCAAATTTGGACCTTCCAGAAGGGTTCAAGATCCCAAACACTTACACTTTCGGAGGAGTGACACCTATTGCGACCAGCTCATGGGAGTTGGAAGGGATAAAGCTTTATTGATGCGGCTCTTTAGCCGAAGCCTATGTGGAGAAGCTCTTGAATGGTTTACCTCGCATGAAATCAGGCAATGGCCCATCTTGAATGCATTGTCCAAAGATTTCTTCGATTGATTTGCCTACAACGTAGAAATTCTTCCCAATCGATACTCTTTGGAGAACATGAAGCTAAATCAACAAAAGTCATAGGGAGTTCTTATATAGGTGGAGAAAAGAAGTGTCAAGGGTGAGACCACCCATGAATGAGAAAGAAGTCGTTGAAATGTTTGTGCGCATTCAAGAGACAGAATAGTATGATAGAGTCACGTTGCTCATTGGAGCAAAGTTTGCCGAGATAGTCATGATTGGTGAGACTATCAAAGATGTTTTAAAATCAAGAAAGATAACCCATGTGGCCGCATCACCTGCATCTTCAGGGTTGTTGAGAAATAAAAGAGAAGAAGTTGCTGCTTTTTCATATGGGGGAAGGAAAACCCCCAGAAGCTCGTCATATTCTCAAGGTCGTCCCAAGACTTCCCGAAAGTCCTACCAAGCCTGCTACACGCAATCTAATCATCCCATAAGCAGAATACTACCCCCATTTATCCAAACGTCCAAGCTCCACTATACCAAAGTACACCCCTTAATTACGAAAGTCCATTTCTTATTTACCCAAATCATCGTCCTTACCAAATTCCTTCTCTTTATTAACATGGTGTTGCTCCCAACTCTGCTAACGTACAACTGAGCTACAAAGCACCCCCTCCTATTTATCAAGTCCAAGGTTCACTATACCAAAATTCCCCTTTGAATTGCCAAGCTCAATTGCCAAACTACCAAAGAAATCCATATCCAGAAGCCAAGCTCCGTGTCCAAATACAAGAAATAATCAACACGTGTCTCCTCCTCAACACGACAGTTATGACCCTCCCCGACCTATATTTGAGAAGAGGCCTTCAAGGAACTTTACTGCGCTCGCTGAAAGCTGAGCAAAACTGTATGAGCGACTGGTTGCAGCTGGATACATCGATCCTGTGGGGCCCAAACCCATGAATGTCAATTCAAAATTCTACAAACCCGATCAGAGATGTGCTTATCATTCAAATAGTGTTGGGCATGATACTGAAGATTATATCAACCTCATTCACAAAATTCGAGATCTGATTGATCAAGAGGTAGTCTCTCTCTAACTGGCGACACCAACTGTCAACACCATCTAGTTGCCGAATAATTGAGGCAGCAATGTCAATATGATCGAAACAGACAAAGATTGGTGTGCAACGAAGATGATTACTCCCATCGTTCACAATGATTTGGAAAGGGTTGTCGCTTCTTTAAGCATCAAAGAGAAGAGAGAGTTTATTATTTTGACACCCACAAAGGTTGTGGCCTTGGTGCCGTCAGAAACTCTCCTTAAGCCTAAGTTTGTTATTGAAACTGCTGATGCTCAAGACATGACCAGGTTTGGAAGGTGTTACACTCCTAACGAGCTTGCTCTCGGAGGAGAGAAGAAGGAGCAAGCCTAAAGGCCAATAAACGAAGGGCAAGCGAAGAAATTGTGGAGAAGAATGCAACCAAAAGATTATTCCATCATCAAACATTTAGAGAAAACTCCAGTTCAAATCTCCGTATTGGCCTTGTTGATGACCTCTCAATCTCACAGGCATGCCTTAATGAAATCTCTGATGATACGTACGTACCCACGGGCACAAGCAGCGATTACGTGGCTGCCATGATTCACTATGTTATTCGAGGGCACCGAATTAACTTCTGTGACGATGAGCTGCCTGTCGAAGGAAGGTCACACAAACAGGTGTTGCACATCACTGTGGTATGCCGCGAAAATGTTGTCAACCGCGTCTTAGTAGATCATGGATCTGGTCTGAATATCTGCCAGTTGTCTACATTGAGGCAACTAAGGTTTGATCTTGGGAAACTGGAGCAAAACCAAGTCAACGTGAGAGCCTTTGACGGGGTTCAGAGGGACACGTTGGGAGCAGTGAATTTGACCATTCAAATGGGCCTGCCAGAATTTTGCGCACAATTTCAAGTATTGGATATTGATACCAGTTACAACCTTCTTCTGTGAAGGACATTCATGCATATGGATGGAGTCGTCCCCTCTACTCTCCATTAGATAATGAAGCTCGTGTGGAAGAACGAAGAGCTGGTTATTCATGGAGAGTGGAGTCACCGTGGCAGACACGTGCCGATAATTGACCAGATATCGCGAGGTATAGACTTTTACACGGTGGAGCTTGTGAATGCCACCGATGATGACTTGTCCACACATACCCCCGTTGATACACTCAAACTTACTTCTCAGTAAGAAGTAAAGCGGTCGTATCAAGTAAAGAACCCAACTAATGAGGTTGGGATCGTTCCCACGAGGAAAATAGTTCAGACTTAACTTCAATCTATTATTACTACTATTTAGTCAATCCTTTCCTTGGAAAACAAAGACAATAAAAGGATTTTTTTTCCACACAAGGGCCTAAAATACCCTTAAAGTATTGAAAATGGTATAAAATTAACGTTCATCCAACTATTGGCTCCAAAATGCACTTTTTTATCCACCTATTGGCTCCAAAATACCCTTGTCATCCACCTTTGGGTTCAAAATTGACCATTTTTTAATTTTTTTAAAATTAAACTCTTTAAATATTTTTTTAAATACTGGGCGTTCAACTATTAATTTAAATTTATATTAATATAATTTATAAATCAATCAACTACCCACTCATTAATAACTAAACCTCACTCAATTAGTAATTCAATTATAATATCAAAATCGTCATAAACACTACTAAAACATGATGAAATTATAGATTACTGAAAATGACATTCAAAATTATTCGTGTACGAATCAAAACCCCAATTAAATTTAGGTTGAGCCGCTTATTTAGGAGGACACTTTCTTTCAAAATTGAATTATAAATTTATTATTAAAGGTAAAGAAATAATACATCCCGAATTAATTCATGCACTTTCTTAAAATATAATTTTATAAATATTTATGATTTATTTTAAAACCTTTAATATATTAGTTTGAATTTTTTTTTACCTAGAAGTAACATCACATAATTGAGACGTAAGAGTAATTAAGATAACATAGTCAGACTTATAAGTTTATCGGTGATTTTTATGTAGCCACTTGAATGTATGATAAGTTACCTCTATATTTTTTAAAAACACTCAATTGGTAGTAGCTTGCATTAATAATGTGACGGGTTCATTAATTTAGAGGGATTTAATTAGTAATGGGTGGGTAGTGGATTGATTTAAAAATTACACTAATAAGTTAAATTATAACAAATAGTTGAGCGCCACGTATTTTAAAAAATATATTCAAATAGTTTAAATATTAAACTGTTAAATAAGTGGCCAATTTTGAACCAAAAGGTGGATAACAAGGGTATTTTGGACCCAATTGGTGGGTGGGAAGGGCATTTTTGAGCAAATAGGTGGTTGAAAGGTAATTTTATACCATTTTAACCCTACTTTAAGGGTATTTTAGGCCATTTTCCATTTTTTTACTTCTAAATGACTTAAAACAACTAGCTAAATTAAAGGAGACAACTAACAGCTTCAAATGTTGGAGTTTAATGAATTAATAAAAGTAACTAGGGTTTATGTGCTCTGCACAAGTTTCTAACTTGATAATTCTAACTATAACAATTCTTTCCTAGTTTCTTGCATGCAAAGTGATAAGTTATGTATTTCTAAATCCTTGGTCTGACATCTAAGAAATTTCACTCCGCACCTTGGTCCGGCTACGTGTGTTGCAATACTAACCCTTACCTTTACCTTATATTAAGCATCGTATTCGATATTTGACTAAGTTATTACCTTGTACCAATCAATACTAGCCTATTAGATAGTATACACTAAATATATGTTGATAATTCTTTTCCTATTATCTACCTCCTTGGTCCGGAATGTAGCATTAAGGCGAGTTCTAACGTTGGCCATCCGTTAAAAAGACTTCTAAGCAAAAGAATTATCAATACATGCAAGACACTATTCTAGAATTGTTATTTTAGTTAGGTTTTACCTCATTATTCGCCTATGGTTCCCACAACCCTAGTTATGGAGTTAAGTTACTTATAGTCATAATCACAATATTCGAATTGAAATATAAGAATTCATGCATTTACTTCATGAGAAAGAATAAAATCAAAAAATTCACTTGATTAATCAACAAAATCACCAATAATAAATTACTGAACTTAATCGAAGACTAAAGATTGTCCAACAGTTTAATTATAATCAAAAATTCTAATCCACAAGAGAAGCTAAAATAAACAAGAGTCTAACTATAAGAGAGTCTAATCACCAAAAAGTCTAACCCCAAAAACGAGGTTTTTTCAAACTATTTATAAAAAAACAAAAACCTAATTAAATAAGGACTCTATTTGCTGGAAATCTGTTAAAACGCGGTTGGGTCGACAGACATCGCGACGGGTCATCGTGGTCACGACGGGCTGTCATGGACTCCACCGTCCCATACTTTTCAAATTCTTCTACTGCTCTCTTCATTATACTAGACGGCAGGTATGATGGATCGTCACAGGCACAACAGTCCGTCGAGGGTCTACTTTCCATATTACTGGAACTCTTGAAATTCGGGTACAGGGACTACTTCTCTGATCTTCATGACGAACCAGCAGGATGGACCGTCATGGCTACGACGGTCCGTCACGCACTCCGTAACCACACACTTGGTCAGACTTCCTCATCATCCTTCAGCATCTTCATTACGATGCCACCTACAGACAGTCTGGGGCACGACAGACCGTCACAAGCTCCGTAGGTGGTACTTTTCTGTCGTTTCTTGCTCAAAAACCTCCACGTTCATATTTTAGAAAGATTTCCTGCAAATAAAGAGAAACTTACATAAAAATTAATACAAAAAGGCTTTTGAACACACACTAAACTAAAGGAAAAAACATTAAAAATACCGTGAAACTGTAACGACCTGTTAGTCGTTTTGAGCAACAACCTTCAATTCTGGAAAAACAGGCTGAGGCGACGGACCAAACGACGATCCGTCATGGGCATGACGGACCGTCGCAGGGTCTCGTTTCAAAACACTTAGAAAATTTGAAATTGGGTACTGAAAATCGACTCTCTGAACTTCGTGACGGAATGGCAGGACGGACCGTCATAGATTGTTCAGTGGAAATTGACTCTCTGACTCTTGCGATGACCTACAGGACGGACCGTCGCAGGCATGACGGCCCGTCACAGGTTGTGCAAATCCCAGGCAGAATCGGATTTCCTTACACGTTTTAAGGGACATTTTTGGACTATTCCTTCCTTAATTATAGATTTTGTGGGTTATATTAATAACTCAAATTCTTGGTGGTTAAAAGAGGTAAACCTAAGTTAATTAGTGGAGTATTATTTTCATCTTTTACACTTAATTATATGTTAACTAGGGTGAAAGAAAGAGGGTTTGAATAAAGAAAATAGAGAGAACAAGGAGAGAGAGAAATTGATCGATCAAGAGGCAGAGAAAATATCAAAGCTTGGGAAATTGCTTGTTGATTTCAATTCTTCGATGGAGGTAGGTTATGGTTTTCATGCTTCATAAGTAAACTCTTAATAGTGAATGATATGTATTGGTAGTATTGTAAACCCTACTATATGCTTAATTGTATGTTTGCATGAATATGATTATGTGATTGTGATAAGATAAGCATGATGAAAATATTGAATCCCAAATCTCGAAATGAAACTTTAATATACATTATTAATGATGATGCCTTGGTATAGAAGAAGGCTTGATGAATTAAAGTAATGGGATTGATGATGCCTTCAAATAGAGAAGGCTTGATGATTTACAGAATGATATTAGTGGATCGGAGTGTCACGTTCCAACACATAGTATTAGTGGATCGGAGTGTCACGTTCCGACACATAGAATTAGGGGATCGGAGTGTCAAGTACCGACACATGTAGGGGATCGGAGTGTCACGTACCGACACATGTAGGGGATCGGAGTGTCACGTTCCGACACATGTAGGGGATCGGAGTGTCACGTACCGACACATGTAGGGGATCAGAGTGTCACGTTCCAACACATAGAATTAGGGGATCGAAGTGTCACGTTCCAACACATAGAATTAGGGGATCGCAGTGTCACGTACCGACACATAGTAGTAGGGGATCGGAGTGTCACGTATCGACACAAGAAGAGGAAAGATAATGAATCTTGAAAGATGATAATATACTCAACTTAATATACTTAATTCCCAAATGAGTATGGTGTTGAGGCTTGAGCCCTCATGGATGAACTTGATGGTACTTATTGATGATTATAATACTTGTTGTTGCTACATGTTGAGTTTTATAGTTGATTTACGATAATATTGATATATACTGTTCCCTATTTTGAGTTGGCCGATGATATTTACTTAGTACTCGTGTTTTGTATTGACCCCTACTTTTATGTTTTTCTTCTTGTTATTTGTGGAGTGCAGCAAACGTGCTGTCATCTTCGACTCAACAGTAACTCAAGCCAGTCTTCGTCACACAGGATCTTCAGGGTGAGCTAACGCTTCTAGCTTGGACTGGATCTTCTCCTTCGTGTCTTGATGCCTTTAACTTCAGGCATGGACTAGCTTCTTATGTATTTTTAGCTTCTTAGAAACTCTTAGAATTAGTAGTTTAAAGTAGATGTTCTTGTGATGATGACTTCCAGGTTTTGGGAATAATAGATGTTGAATATTGATAGTTAATGAATTGGTTTTTATTAATGAGTTTAAGTCTTCCGCATTACTTTCTGTTTATATTATATTGAAATATTAAGGTTTAGATCGGTTGGTTCGCTCACATAGGAGGGTCAGTGTGGGTGCCAGTCGCGGCCCGGATTTGAGTCGTGACAAACTTGGTATCAGAGCATTAGGTTCGTTGGTCTCATCACACAAGAAGAGGTTTAGTAGAGTTTTAAGGAACGGTAGGGGGACGCCTTTACTTTTCCTTGAGAGGCTATAAGACTTTAGGAAAATTTCACTCTTTCATTCTTTCTTTCATGCTACTACTTGAGTCCAATTGGTATCTAGGCGATACGAATTGGTATCCGAACATCTTCACTCTCTTTCGCAGATGGTTAGAACTAGAGCAACGACTACGTCAACACCAACACCGTCCAGACAAGAAACAACTGAGCCACCCCCTGGGGCTGTGGCTCGAGGGAGAACAGCGGCAAGGGGCCGTGGAAGAGGTCGTGGGAGGACGTCCTCTAGGGGAAGAGGACGAACACCTAGCCCATCTGATACTAGGGCAGTGACTCCTCCACCGAGTGAGGAAGTAATAAGAGAAGGGGAGGATGGGGAAACTGAACAAGTGCAAAATGAGGAAATGCCACCCCAACCTACCCCAGAGATGATCAATCAGGTTCTGGCTTATCTTAGCGGTTTATCTGATCAAGGTCAGGCACCTCCAGTGTTTTCTGCGCCAACACCTCCGGTTTCAGAAGTACAACATGCGGCTACTATGGCTCCCCGCATGGATGTTCCATTGGACATAGGCACATTTCCACGTCTGACTACTGGGCCTATAATGACAAATGATCAGCATGAACTTTTCAGTAAGTTCTTGAAATTGAAACCTCCGGTCTTCAAGGGTGCTGAATCGGAGGATGCTTATGATTTTCTTGTTGACTGTCACGAGCTACTACGCAAGATGGGTATAGTAGAGCGGTTTGGTGTGGAGTTTGTGACCTATCAGTTTCAAGGGAACGCCAAAATGTGGTGGCGGTCGCATATTGAGTGTCAACCAACGGAGGCACCACCTATGACTTGGGCCTCATTCTCTAACTTGTTTATGGAGAAGTATATCCCCCGAACTTTGAGGGATAGAAAAAGGGATGAGTTCTTGAGACTAGAGCAAGGTAGGATGTCGGTCAATGCATATGAGGCTAAGTTCCGTGCACTATCCAGATATGCCACTCAACTCTGTTTCAGTCCTCAAGAGCGGATTCGCCAGTTTGTGAAGGGGTTGAGGTCAGAATTACGGATTTCGGCCTTACAGATAGCGGCAACGGCAAAATCCTTCCATGAAGTGGTATACTTTGTGATAGAAGTGGAAGGAGTGAATCCAGACGACTTCACCACAACATCGACATCAAAGAGGTTTCGAAAGGGAGGTGAGTTTAATGGTTCTTACACTAGAGGACAGGGTTCGGGAAGTTACTCAGTCCGACCAATTCAGTCTTCACTACAGACTGTAGTTGGGGGACCACCTCAGACCGGTCAACACTTCTCCGAGGGGCCTAGGATTGACTCCAGAGAATGTTGTGGATGTGGGGAGATTGGACATATTAGGAAAAATTGTCCCAGACAAAGTTATAGACCCCCAATTGCTAGAGGTAGAGGTGGTCATGGTAGAGGCCATTATTCTGGAGGATGTGGTGGTCGAGGTAATGGTGGTCACCAAAACGGCAGAGGTAATGGGCAAACTGGGGCCACTACATCACAACATGGTAGGGGCAACGGACAGACAAACGATAGGGCCCAGTGTTACGCTTTCCCTGGGCGGTCTGAAGCGGAGGCATCTGATGCTGTCATCACAGGTAATCTTCTGGTTTGTGATGGCATGGTTCTGTATTATTTGATCCTGGATCCACGTTTTCTTATGTATCTTCCTCATTTGCTAATGGTCTAAATTTACATTGTGAATTACTTGATATGCCTATTCGTGTTTCTACTCCGGTGGGTGAGTCTCTGGTAGTTGAAAAGGTGTATAGGTCTTGTTTGGTGAACTTTGTGGGGAGCAACACCTATGTAGATTTGGTTATCTTAGAAATGGATGATTTTGATGTGATTCTGGGTATGACTTTGCTTTCTCCGCAATTTGCAATCTTGGATTGTAATGCTAAAACGGTGACGTTAGCCAAGCCTGGGACAGACCCGTTAGTGTGGGAGGGTGACTACACTTCTAATCCGGTCCACGTCATCTCCTTTCTTCGTGCTAGGAAAATGATTAGTAAAGGGTGTTTAGCTTTCTTGGCACATATCAAGGATGACACTACCCAAGTACCTTCGATTGAGTCGGTTTCAGCAGTTCGTGAGTTTCTGGATGTGTTCTCTGCAGATCTTCCTGGTATGCCACCGGATAGGGATATTGACTTCTGTATTGATCTTGAACCCGGTACTCGCCCCATTTCTATACCCCCATATATAATGGCTCCCGCGGAGTTAAGAGAGTTAAAAGCACAACTTCAAGAGTTATTGAACAAAGGCTTCATTAGACCAAGTGCATCTCCTTGGGGTGCTCCGGTTTTGTTTGTAAAAAAAAAGGATGGCAGTTTTCGAATGTGCATAGACTACAGACAACTGAATAAGGTAACCATAAAGAACAAGTACCCTCTTCCTCTCATTGATGACTTGTTCAATCAGTTACAAGGTGCTTGTGTCTTCTCTAAGATTGACTTGAGATCCAGTTATCATCAATTGAAAATACGGGCAATGGATGTGCCAAAGACTGCTTTTCGAACGAGGTATGGGCATTACGAATTTGTAGTGATGTCCTTTGGTCTTACGAATGCCCCTGCTGCGTTCATGAGCTTGATGAACGGGATTTTTAAGCCATATTTTGACCTCTTCGTGATCGTATTTATTGATCATATATTGGTATACTCAAAGAGCAAGAAGGAACATGAAGAGCATTTGAGAATGGTATTGGAAATGTTGAGGGAGAAAAAGATTTATGCCAAGTTCCCTAAGTGTGAGTTTTGGCTAGATGCGGTGTCCTTCTTGGGGCACGTGGTTTCTAAGGATGGAGTGATGGTGGATCCTTCTAAGATTGAGACAGTGAAGAATTAGGTAAGACCTACTAATGTGTCAGAAATAAGGAGCTTTGTTGGGTTAGCTAGCTACTACCGTCGATTTGTCAAGGGATTCTCTTCTATTGCTTCCCAATTGACGAACTTGACTAAGCAGAATGTTCCATTTGTATGGTCGGACGAATGTGAGGAAAGCTTTCAGAAGCTCAAGACTTTGTTGACTACCGCACCTATCCTTACCTTGCTAGTAGAGAGTAAGAACTTCATTGTTTATTGTGATGCATCCTATTCTGGTTTGGGTGCAGTACTAATGCAAGAGAAAAGTGTGATTGCTTATGCTTCAAGGCAATTAAAGGTGCATGAACGTAACTATCCAACTCATGATTTGGAATTGGCTGCGGTAGTGTTTGCATTAAAACAATGGAGACACTATTTATATGGGGTTAAGTGTGAGGTCTACACGGATCATCGTAGCCTTCAGTATGTCTTTACTCAGAAGGATTTGAACTTGAGACAGAGGAGATGGATGGAACTACTGAAGGACTACGACATCACTATTTTGTATCATCCGGGGAAGGCGAATATTGTGGCGGATGCTTTTAGTAGAAAGGCGGGAAGCATGGGAAGTCTAGCTCACTTGCAAGCTTCTAGACGCCCACTGGCTAGAGAGGTTCAAACTCTAGCTAACGACTTGATGAGATTAGAAGTAAATGAGAGGGGAGGATTGTTGGCTTCTGTGGAGGCAAGATCTTTCTTTCTTGACAAGATTAAGGGAAGACAGTCTGATGATGAGAAACTGCGCAGAATTCAAGATAAGGTATTGCGAGGAGAGGCTAAGGAAGCACAAATCAATGAGGAAGGTGTTTTGAGGATCAAGGGAAGGGTATGCGTACCCCGCGTCGATGATTTGATCAACACTATTCTGATAGAGGCTCATAGTTCGAGGTATTCGATACATCCGGGTGCAACCAAGATGTACAGTGACCTAGAGCAACACTTTTGATGGAGTAGAATGAAGCGTGACATTGTGGATTTTATTGCAAAATGTCCAAACTGTCAACAAGTAAAGTATGAACACCAAAGGCCTGGAGGAACACTTCAGAGAATGCCCATTCCGGAATGGAAGTGGGAAAGAATTGCAATGGATTTTGTGGTTGGTCTTCCGAAGACAATGGGTAAGTATGACTCCATTTGGGTGATTGTTGATAGGTTAACTAAATCTGCTCATTTCATTCCGGTCAAGGTGACTTACGATGTAGAAAAGTTAGCCAAACTTTACATCTCGGAAGTGGTGCGATTGCATGGGGTTCCACTATCCATCATATCAGATAGAGGTACGCAGTTTACTTCTAAGTTTTGGAAAACATTGCATGCGGAATTGGGTACTAGGTTGGACCTTAGTACTGCGTTCCATCCTCAGACCGATGGTCAGTCTGAGCGAACGATTCAAGTGTTGGAGGATATGCTTCGTGCATGTGTGATAGAGTTTGGTGGTCATTGGGATAGCTTCTTACCCTTAGCGGAGTTTTCATACAATAATAGCTATCACTCAAGCATTGATATGACTCCATTCGAAGCATTGTATGGTAGGAGATGTAGGTCTCCCATTGGTTGTTTTGATGCATTTGAGGTTAGACCTTGGGGCACTGATCTCTTGAGGGATTCGATGGAAAAAGTGAAGTCTATTCAAGAAAAGCTTCTAGCGGCGCAAAGTAGACAAAAAGAATATGCAGATCGAAAGGTTAGAGACTTAGAGTTCATGGAGGGTGAACAAGTCTTGTTGAAAGTTTCACCAATGAAAGGGGTGATGCGGTTTGGTAAAAGGGGTAAACTTAGCGCAAGGTATATTGGTCCATTCGAAGTACTTAAGCGAGTAGGAGAGGTGGCTTATGAGTTAGCCTTGCCTCCAGGGCTGTCCAGAGTGCATCCGGTATTCCATGTGTCTATGTTGAAAAAATATCATGGGGATGGGAACTACATTATCCGTTGGGATTCAGTTTTGCTTGATGAGAACTTGTCTTATGAGGAGGAGCCTATTGCTATTTTAGATAGAGAAGTTCGCAAGTTAAGGTCAAGAGAGATTGCATCCATCAAGGTGCAATGGAAGAATCGACCCGTTGAAGAAGCCACTTGGGAGAAGGAGGCGGATATGCGAGAAAAATACCCACATCTGTTTACAGATTCAGGTACTCCTTTTCGCCCTTGTTTTCCTTCTTTTGATCGTTCAGGGACGAACGATGGGTAAATTGGTATCTATTGTAACGACCTGTTAGTCGTTTTGAGCAACAAACATCAATTCTGGAAAAACAGGCTGAGGCGACAGACAAAACGACGATCCGTCATGGGCACGATGGACCGTCGCAGGGTCTTGTTTCAAAACACTTAGAAAATCTGAAATTGGGTACTGAAAATCGACTCTCTGAACTTCGTGACGGAATGGCAGGACGGACCGTCACAGGCATGACGGACCGTCATAGATTGTTTAGTGGAAATTGACTCTCTGACTCTTGCGACGACCTGCAGGACGGACCGTCGCAGGCATGACGGCCCGTCACAGGTTGCGCAAATCCCAGGCAGAATTGGATTTCCTTACACATTTTAAGGGACGTTTTTGGACTATTCCTTCCTTAATTATAGATTTTGTGGGTTATATTAATAACTCAAATTCTTGGGGGTTAAAAGAGGTAACCCTAAGTTAATTAGTGGAGTATTATTGCCATCTTTTACACTTAATTATATGTTAACTAGGGTGAAAGAAAGAGGGTTTGAATAAAGAAAATAGAGAGAACAAGGAGAGAGAGAAATTGATCGATCAAGAGGCAGAGAGAATATCAAAGCTTGGGAAATTGCTTGTTGATTTCAATTCTTCGGTGGAGGTAGGTTATGGTTTTCATGCTTCATAAGTAAACTCTTAATAGTGAATGATATGTATTGGTAGTATTGTAAACCATACTATATGCTTAATGGTATGTTTGCATGAATATGATTATGTGATTGTGATAAGATAAGCATGATGAAAATATTGAATCCCAAATCTCGAAAAGAAACTTTAATATACATTATTAATGATGATGCCTTAGTATAGAAGAAGGCTTGATTAATTAAAGTAATGGGATTGATGATGCCTTGGAATAGAGAAGGCTTGACGATTTACAGAATGATATTAGTGGAGCGGAGTGTCACGTTACGACACATAGTATTAGTGGATCGGAGTGTCACGTTCCAACACATGGTATTAGTGGATCGGAGTGTCACGTACCGACACATAGAATTTGGGGATCAGAGTGTCACGTACAAACACATGTAGGGGATCGGAGTGTCACGTACCGACACATGTAGGGGATCGGAGTGTCATGTTCCGACATATAGAAGTAGGGGATCGAAGTGTCACGTTCCAACACATAGAATTAGGGGATCGGAGTGTCACGTACTGACACATAGTAGTAGGGGATCGGAGTGTCACGTACCGACACAAGAAGAGGAAAGATAATGAATCTTGAAAGATGATAATATACTCAACTTAATATACTTAATTCCCAAATGATTATGGTGTTGAGGCTTGAGCCCTCATGGATGAACTTGATGGTACTTATTGATGATTATAATACTTGTTGTTGCTACATGTTGAGTTTTATAGTTGATTTACGATAATATTGATATATACTGTTCCCTATTTTGAGTTGAACGATGATATCTACTCAGTACTCGTGTTTTGTACTGACCCCTACTTTTATGTTTTTCTTCTTGTTATTTGTGGAGTGTAGCAAACGTGCCGTCATCTTCGACTCAACAGTAACTCAAGCCAGTCTTCGTCACACTGGATCTTCAGGGTGAGCTAACGCTTCTAGCTTGTACTGGATCTTCTCCTTCGTGTCTTGATGCCTTGAACTTCCGGCATGGACTAGCTTCTTATGTATTTTTAGCTTCTTAGAAACTCTTATAATTAGTAGTTTAAAGTAGATGTTCTTGTGATGATGACTTCCAGGTTTTGGGAATAATAGATGTTGAATATTGATAGTTATTGAATTGGTTTTTATTAATGAGTTTAAGTCTTCCGCATTACTTTCTGTTTATATTATATTGAAATGTTAAGGTTTAGATTGGTTGGTTCGCTCACATAGGAGGGTAAGTGTGGGTGCCAGTCGCGGCCCGGATTTGGGTCGTGATAGAAACCATGGTATATCAACACTCAACTTAAATTCGTTGTTTGTCCTCAAGCGACGCACTATGACTCACTACAAAATCTTTGTACAATTGTATCCATGTTTTATCTTTCGCAATCATTTGGCTATCAATCCCGATCAGTCTCATCATATTTATGCATGCTATCACTATTAGGCTTGAATTATGTGGAATCAGACCATGAAAAAAACATACCATGCACTAACACCTATCCTCTTCAATTTCTCACCGAGGTGCTAATATTTCTGGTATTGCAATTAATGTCCTCACTTCAAAACAATATCCTCATTTTTTCACACAATGATTTCAGTTTGAGTATAAGGATTAATTTTCAACACTAACTCTTAGAACAGATTCACAACTCACTCATATATATTGCCATAAGCTTGCCCTTATTTTCACTACTTTAAGTTCGTTATACAACTTTTAGGATCACGAATGGACTTTCTTAGCTTGTATAATAGGCTCAGGGTAAGGTAGGGTATATTTAGGTATACTTTAGTGACTTTTTGCCCTACTTGACATATCGGCTAAACATATCTCTTTTCATAATTTTATTTCTACCAATTTCCCATATTTGTTTACCTTGATATTTTCCGTTCTTGCTTCATTTGTGTAAGTGACTCTCTTCTTTTCTTGCTTGTATTTATTGTATTTTTCTTTTACTTTTTTTTCACTTTTCTTTCAACTTATTCTTGAGTCACTTTACTTTTGTTCTTTCTCTTTCTTTGTTCTTTCAACCCCACTTTCCAGAACATTCCTCATAATAGCCACCCTAAACTCATGGGTTTGCCATGAGTCAAAGTTCACAATACCCCAAGTTGGGTCAGGGCCATAAAAAGGGTTGTTTACTGCATTAGCCACCCTCAACTTATGCTTTTGGCATAAGTTCAGGTGCACATGTCCAAGGAGGGACCAGGGCCAACACTTTATTCCCAGAAAAAATCAGTTGTGGTGAAAAATAAAGGTCTAGTTTAAGCTCAAATTATATTGATCAAAGAAGGATTATTTTATTTTGTTTTTTTATTTAGGCTAAAAATGAGCTATATTGAACGAGGGCCTATGATCCTTTCCTAATTGTCTATTACAACTTACTTTTAGCAGGACTAACTAGGAAAGTTCTAGGTCAACACAAATAGTGGACTATTCAAATCTACCTCACACTCACTTGACATCTCATTACTCTACCATATTATCAGACACCTAGTTCGAATTTTAGACTTAGGGTCATTCAGTGGTGTATCTATATGTCAGGCTTAGAGCTACACATTTATCAATTACTATGCCTAGTCATGCATCAATTTCATTTCATAAAGATATCATTTTAGTAATCATGCTTCAGAGTTAAACTATGTATACAAGATATATACATGCCGGTTCAACAGTAAAAATAATCAGTCTCTTGGGGAAAAAGAACACAGGAAAGAAAACCCCAAAAGTGGATAGTGAATTGGTCTACTCAGACTTTACCCTAGAACTAACTTTCCATTTACCACACCACCCAAAAAAAGACATGCAATTTTCCCCAAGGCATAAAAAAAATTGAAATACGAGAGTAGTAGATGAAGCAAACATGGGGCGTAAAGCGCCGATGTTCAGCAAGCTGGTGGGTTCGGTTCCCCGGAACCCACTCAATAGTGTCCTTAGTAGCAACAACACTATCAGCAGTGCCAACCGCTATCTCCACATTTCAGGAGCTAGATGCCCCAACAACTTACTCTACATACCTCATCCGACGGGCCTCCTCATGAGCAAGCGAGGCTCTCCTCGCAGCCTCCATCTAACGGTGCTCCTTCTTCCGTACTCTATCCTCATCCTCCTCGCGCAGCCTACACCCCTTATCATGCTCTCGAGAGGGAGGTCGGGGAATCTGAGAAGTGGTGAATAAGGTCGCCATCACTGTGTCCTTAGCGGGATCTGCAGAAGGGTCCTCAGACTCAGGCACCCTAGCCTCTAAGATCATATCGATGTCTGCGTGAAGACTCTCAACCGCAGCCTGAAGGGTTCATACATCCACCTGAGGGGCTGGTCGGGCAGGCACCCCCAACTCAAAACCGTTCAAGCACTAATGAGGGGCCTTTTGGCGGTGGCAGCCCGACTATCAATCTATGATATGAGAGTATCCACATAGGAGGCGTAGAACTCTCGGACAAACTATTCAGTATAACGGCCCAACAAACGCGCTGTCCACTCCAGTCGATGTGTGGTGAAAATATTGTGGATATCTGGAATAGTCGGGAGACTTTCCGTTAGGACCCGCCTCTCCAATGTAAAGGTCCGTGTCATAACTCATTTTTCATTAAGAAACTTTGCGTCTGAATAAACTTGATTCTGCCTCTCGACATACCACTGGTTGGGCTAGTCGGCAACCAGGGTGAGAGCACAAGTCAGTGAGCCGGGTGTGGATTCAGAACTGTCAACTCATTAGACGAGGCAGATTATGAAGCTGTGGCGGGTGCAGGGACCTAAGCAGATCCGGAGGCTTCCTCTAACCACGAAACTCCTAAGGAGCCAGACGCTCCTTCTTCATGAGTTGCTGGCCCAAAAAGTGTGCCGGTCAGTGTGCGCTCTTCATCAAACTGGGAGGCTGTGACTACGCCGGACGCCACCTTACCTTTTTGGGTGTGGCTCATGCAGCACGTGTCGCTCGGGATGGGGTGGAAGTGCCTGGGGGAACGTACTCGGGGTCACTCTCGTCATAAAAGCAAATGACCAGGCGGGCAGACGGGGTGACAGACTTTGATTGACCACGTGCGTAGACTCGATCTTGTTTTGGTGCCATAATAGATAGTTGCTGTGAAGAATCAATATTAGTAGTAGAAGGAGTAAATAAGACAAGAAAAATTACACAAAATAAATAAAAGATTGAAGATGTAATGACATTTCTATAGTAATAGTAAAACATGATGGACTAGGTGATGGCTCATTGTGTGTACGATGAACTGTCATGGGGTCCGTTATGTATTACTTAAACTATGTTTATGTAGAGACCTCTGAAGGAAAGTCTCTCACTGTTATGACGGATAAGTAGGATGGACCATTGTGATGATGATGGTCAATCGTCGATGTTCGTTGTGGGACACTTGGAAAAAGTATGGAGACCCTTAGGAGAGGGGTCTCTGGCCGTCATGACGGTTATGTAAGATAGACCGTCGATGGTGTGACGGTGCATCGTAGTTGTCCGTAAGAGGACACTTGTAAAAAGTTAGAAAACCTTAGGAACGGGATCACTGACCTCCATGATGGTTATTTAGAACGGACCGTCGTGGGTATGACGGTCTGTTGAAGATGTCAGTAAGAGGACACTAAGAAAAAGTTTGAGACTCTTAGAAACAGGGTCCCTGACAACCATAATGGTTTTGCAGGACGGACCATCGCGGGTATGACAGTCCGTCTATATGTCCGTAAGAGGACACTTAGAAAAAGTGAGAGACGCTTAGAAATAGGGTATCTGAACAACCAGAACAGTTTTACGGGACGGAGCGTCGTGGGAACGACGGTCCATCGCATGTGTCCGTTGGAGGACACTTGGAGAAAATTAGACGGTGGGGTGTTAGAGATGTTGGTATGGACCCTATGAAGGTTCGTCGTCAGTACAGAAGTCCGTCATTGGGGTCTTGTTCTGTCATTCAGTGACAGAACTGGGGATGCCACATTCATCCCCTATGACCAAGATGGAATTTTTAGTGTTTTAATTTACATGTGTCTAACCTAATACCTAGTAAATTAGCAATGCTAAAGCACCTATTTCTATAGTTTTAACAAGGAAATTTGAGGATTCTCAACCTAGGTCAGACATAATATGTATTAAAGAATGAACCCATCAATAAGAAATAGGGCAATACTAATTGATAAACAAAAATTCAATGTAAATTTGTAGAAATCTTAGACACATACCTGAGAATTTGAGAAAAACAAGCGAGGAAGGTACTTGGTGTTCAAGAAAAGAACCATAGAATCTTACTCTGACTAGTAGAAAGTGGATTTTAGGAATTTGGGAAAATGATCGATTGAAAGAGAGGTAGGAAATTAGAAGTCGAAAAGGGATCGAAATGGGTGGAATGAATGGGTGGGGTTTTTAAATTTTAAGAATTTTTTTAAAAACCCTGCAGGGTCGAGTCGGGTACGCTTCATTAATGATGCGACAAGTCCCCGACGACAGTCCATCGCAGTTGTGACGGTCCATCGTTGGTTCTGTCCCATGTGCCCTATTTTTGAAAATAACTTAAAGACGTACCTGGAACGACTGATTCATGCGACGGTCCATCGCTTTTGCGATGGGCCATAGATGGGTCCATCAGTAACTTCTGCAGAGCGATTTTCTGCAGAATTTCTTGGAGATGTGCCTACAAATTTGAAACCCATTAGTAGAAAATGCTACCATTACTAGAAAGAAAAACTATATGTATTAGGTTGCCTCCCAACAAGGGCCTGATTTAACGTCGCGGCACGACTGAGGATGCTTGATTATTCAACCTTCATCAAGATAGTATGCCTCGACCCCTTCCGTTACCGATTTAGTATGCCAAAAATAAGGTTTATTCGTTCTCCATTCACCTTAAATTGCACTTCGTCCTTGGTTTCTAACTCAACTGCTACATGAGGGAATAATTGGGTAATCAAGTAAGGGCCAGTCCCTAGTCCCTTTGGACTTGAGCTTTCCCAGAAGCCAACGTAACACCAAATCCCCAACCATAAACTCTCGCTTTTCACGTTTTAGGACATAATCCTTTTTCATATTTTCTTTGTATGATATAGCAGATACCGATCGGAGCTCACCACTCCTCCTCAAGCACCTACAAATGTTGAAGGTCACTTCTTCATTGTTCAACCAAAATTTCATCTGCCCCTTTTCCATATCAACTAAGAAGGAATGGACTCCCAAGAATAATAGGCACTTCAAAATCGACTTCACAATCAAGGATAACAAAATCTGCTGGAAATATGAACGACTCCATCTTTACTAGTACATCGTTGAGTATCCCTATAGGACTCTTCACTGTTCGATCGGCCATAAGTAGCCGCATTATAGTGGACATAGGGTCACCCAACCCAAATTCTTGTAAATCAAGTAGGGCATGAGATTTATGCTTGCCCCAAGATCTCATAATGCTTTCGTAAAATGTAATGACCCGACTGTACAAGGAGTAGTGAATGCACCCGAATCTTGTTTCTTTTGTACGAGAGATCTTGTATCAATAGCACTACAATGTTACATTCTATCATCATCTTCGTAATTGACTAATGTTTTCTTTGTAACAAGATCTTTCATAAACTTTGCATAACAGGGCATTTGTTCTAGAGCTTCTACCAAAGAGACATTGATAGATAGCTGCTGCAACATTATTATAAAACACCGATATTTACCATCCTCAATCTTTTTCACTAATCTTTAAGGAAAGAGAGGTGGTGGTCTAGGCATGGGATTTATAGGTGCTTTCTCATCTTTTCCAGTGCTATCTTTTGCTTCACCACTACCCTCTACCACCTTATCATTATCCTCTCTCACCTTTTCCTCATTAGACGACATTAGTGGGTTAATGGTTTGCTTACCACCCCAAGTAGTGATTGCCATACAGTGTGTATCATTTTTCAGATTTTGGACAGTGTTGCTAGGAAGAGTGCCCGGTTGCTGTGTGTTCACAGTGGCAGATAATTGGGCCATTTGCAACTCGATCTGCTTAATCGATATTACATGTGAATTGATTTTCTGCCCAATACCCGCTAAATCACTCCTTAACTCTTTAATGTGCTCATCATTAGAATCGAACATCCTCATCATTTTGTGAAACGTATCCTCAACTCGCGCAACACTATATCCACCATCCCTAGGAGTAACTTCACGATTTTGAGAAGGGACATAGGGCCCATTCCTATCATTTTTGTCACCATAGTTACCCATGTTGAAGTTGTTATCGCGGTTGTAGTTTTAATATAAGACATAATGACCCTCACAGTTATAGTTACAATAGATCCGACCTTGGTTCCCTTGACCTTGTCGCCAATTCTCCTTATTTGAGCCTTATGCACTCGGTCGGGAACCCCCCCCCCCCCCCCCGTTTGCTCAGTTACTGCATAGGTATCCTCCGCATAATAACATTCATCATGTGATGGTGGTAGTTTAGAAAAGTAGTTATCTGCATTTATCTTTTCTGCACCTCCAGTGATATGTTTTAATACCAACCCAAGCTCTGTTCTCATCTGAGCCATCTCTTCACTAATCTCATCTGTTGCCGGGTGGTGAGTGGATTGCATTGCGAAGGTATTTCTCCCACTATCTGACTTCCTAGTACTCCAAGCTTTATTGTTCCAGGAGATTTTCTCTAACTTTTTAGCAATCTCAGCATAAGGACACTCCCCATAAGAACCACCTGCTATAGTATCCAACACCGCTTTATTATTATCATCTTTTCCCCGATAAAAGTATTCCTTCAGTGACTCATCATCTATATGGTGATTGGGGACACTTCTAAAAAACGAGGTGAATCTATACCAAGAACTACTAACTTACTCTCCTGGTAGTGCCACAAAGTTGTTCACTCTGTGTTTGTGGTTTAGTTTCTTGGAGACCGGGTAGTAGCATGCTAAGAAAACATCCCTGAGTTGGTTCCAAGTGAAAAATTGAGTTAGAAGGGAGCTTAGTGAACCAAATAGCAGCCTCTCCTGTCAGTGAGAGAGGAAACACTCTTAGCATTATTACATCCAAGTTCAAGTCAGGCCTCCCTACACAACTTTTACACACAAAGTTGTGGATCCTCAAAATGTAGCCTTAAAAATAAACCTCTGGCAGTGAACATTTGTATCAGGCCACTAGTTACAACAAAGCTGTGGCGTGGTGGTAGAAGGGGCAAGACAAGTGGCCCATTGGAGTCTGCTATATTCTCATAGCCTCTGTAGTATCCTTGGGGTCGTGGAGCGGGATTTTGTCCCCTCTATTGGTTTTCACCCAGAGCATCAGGTAATAACTGACCATGAACATCAACTGGAGTTGGGATGTTCTGGTTGGGATCATCATCATTAATACCCAAGTTTCGATTCATGTTGCGTAGTGTATGCTCTTATTCGTGATCGTAGGGATACAAGGGTTCTCTTCCTCTCCGTGAATTTGCCATACAAGGAAGACAGTTCTGCAGGAATCAAAAACAATAAACAAAGTAAAATTAAGAAAATATTGACTAAATTTTAGTGATATGTTTAAGTTAATCTAAAAACTACTATCCCCGTCAGAGCCAAAATTTGATACGCTCAAACTTACTTTTCAAAAATGAAGTGAAGCGGTCGTGTCAAGTAAAGAACCAAACTAATGAGGTTGGGATCGTTCCCACGTGGAAAATAGTTAAGACTTAACTTCAATCCATTATTACTATTATTTAGTCAATCATTTCCTTGAAAAACAAAGACAATAAAAGGGGGTTTTTTACTTCTAAATTAATGAAAATAACTTGCTTAATTAAAGTAGACAACTAAAAGCTTCAAATGTTGGAGTTTCATCAATTAATAAAAGTAACTAGGTTTTATGTGTTCCCCATAGGATTCTAACTTGATAATTCTAGCTATAACAATTGTTTCCTAGTATCTTTCATGCAAAGTGATAAGTTATGTATTTCTAAATCGTTGGTCCGGCATATAGAAAATTTCACTCCGCACCTTGGTCCGGCTACGTGTGTTGCTATACTAACCCTTACCTTTACCTCATATTAAGCATCGTATTCGATATTTGACTAAGTTATTACCTCGTACCAATCAATACTAGCCTATTAGATAGTATACACTAAATCTATGTTGATAATTCTTTTCGTATTATCTACCTCCTTCGTCTGGCAAGTAGCATTAAGGAGAGTTTTAACGTTGACCATCTGTTACAAAGACTTCTAAGCGAAGGAATTACCAATACATGCAAGACACTATTCTAGAATTGTTATTTTAGTTATGTTTTACCTCATTATTCGCCTATGGTTCGCACAACCCTAGTTATGGAGTTTAGTTACCCATAGTCATAATCACAATAATCGAATATGTAATATAAGAATTGATGCACTTACTTCAATGAGAAAGATTAAAATCCAGAAATTCACTTCATTAATCAACACAATCACCAACAATCAATTACTCAAGTTAATCGAAGACTAAAGATTCTCCAAAAGTGTAATAATAATCACAAAGTCTAATCCACAAGAGAAGCTAAAATAATCAAGAGTCTAACTATAAGAGAGTCTAATCACCAAAAAGTCTAACCCCCAAAACGAGGTTTTTTCGAACTATTTATAAAAAACAAAATCCTAATAAAAGAAGGACCCTATTTGTTGGAAATCTATCAAAACACGACTGGGTCGACGGACGTCGCGACGGGTCATCGTGGTCACGACAGGCCATCACGGACTTTGTCGTCCCATACTTTGAAAATTCTTGTGTTGCTCTCTTCATTATCCTCGATGGAAGGTATGACGGATCATCACAGGTACAACGTTCCGTCGAGGGTCTCCATTCCATAATACTTGAACTCTGGGAATTTAGGTATTGGGAATCCTTCTTCGATCTTCATGATGAACCTGCAGGACGAACCGTCATGGCTATGACAGTCTATCACGCACTCCGTAACCCCACACTTGGTTAGACTTCCCCATCTTCCTTCTGTAGCTTCATTACGATGCCACATACAAAACATCATAGGCACGATGGACCGTCACGAGCTCCGTAGGTGGTTTCTGCATTTCTTGCTCAAAAACCACTGCGTTCATCTTTTATACAGATTTCCTTCAAATAAAGAGAAACTTACATAAAATTATTACAAAAAGGCTTTTGGTCACACACTAAACATAAGGAAAAAGTATTAAAAATACTGTGAAACCACGGTATATCAATACTCAACTTAAATTCGTTGTTTGTCCTCAAGAGACACACTATGACTCACTACAAAATCTTTGTACGATAGTATCCATATTTATCTTTCACAATCATTTTGCTGTCAATCCCGATCAGTCTCATCATATTTATGCATGCTATCATTATTAGACTTAAATTATGTGGAATCAAACCATGACACAGACTCATCATGCACTAACACCCATCCTCTTTTATTTCTCACCGAGGTGCTAATATTTCCGATATTGCAACTAGTGTCCTCACTTCAAAACAATATCCTCATTTTTCGCACAATAATTTCAGTTTGAGTATAAGGATTAATTTTCAACACTCACTCTCAGAACAGATTCACAACTCATTCATACATATTGCCATAAGCTTGCCCTTATTTTCACTACTTCAAGTTCGTTATACAACTTTGAGGATCACGCTAGGACTTTTTTATCTTGTATCATAGGCTCAGGGTCAGGTAGGGTATATTTAGGGATACTCTAGTGACTTTTTGCCCTCCTAGACATATCGGCTAAAAATACCTCTTTTCATCATTTTATTTCTCCCAATTTCCCATATTCTTTTACCTTGCCATTTTCCCTTCTTTCTTCTTTGTTTAAGTGACTATCTTCTTTTCTTGCTTGTATTTATTATATATTTTTTTATTTCACTTTTCTTTCAAATGATTCTTAAGTCACTTTACTTTTGTTCTTTCTCTCTCTTTGTTCTTTCAACCCCACTTTCAAGAGCATTCCTCATAATAGCCACCCTAAACTCATGGCTTTGCCATGAGTCAGAGTACACAATACACAAAGTTGGGTCAGGGCCATAAAAATTACTGTTTACTGCATTAACCACCCTGAACTTATGCTTTTGGCATAAGCTGTGGTGCACATGTCCAAGGAGGGACCAAGGCCAACACATTATTCCTATAAAAGATCAGTTGGTGTGAAAAAGAAAGGTCTAGTTTAAGCTATAATCATTTGGATCAAACAAGGATTAATTTCATTTGCTTTTTTATTTAGGCTAAAAATGGGATATATTGAACAAGGTCCTCTGATCCATTCCTAATTGTCTATTACAACTTACTTTTAGTAGGACTAACCAGGCAAGTTATAGCTCATTACAAATAGTGGACTATTCAAATATTTCTCACAGTCACTTGACATCTCATTACTCTACCAGATTATCAGAGACCTAGTTCGAATTTTAGACTTAGGGTCATGCAGTGGTGTATCTCTATGTCATGCTTAGAGTCACACATTTATCAATTAGTATGCCTAGTCACGCATCATTTTCATTTCATTATGATATCATTTTAGCCATCATGCTTCAGAGTTAAACTATGTACACAAGATATAGACATGCCGGTTCAATAGTAAAAATAATCAGTCTCTTGGGGAAAAAGAACACAGGCAAGAAAACCCCAAAAGAGGATAGTGAATTGTGCTACTCAGACTTCACCTTAGCACTCACTTTCCATTTACCCCACCCCGAACAAAAATACATGCAATTTTCCCCAATGCATAAAAAAAGAATTGAAATACGAGAGTGGTAGGTGAAGCAAACCTGTGGTGCAAAGCGCCGACGATCAGCAAGTTGGTGGGTCCGGTTCCTCGGAACCCACTACCTCTGTAATTTGGACACCCTCAGTAGTGTCCTCAGCAGCAACAACACTATCAGCAGCACCTCCTGCTATCTCCACATTTTTAGACCTAGATGCCCCAGTAGCTGACTCTACGGACCTCATCCGACGCGCCTCCTTATCAGCAAGCGAGGCTCTCCTCGCCGCCTCTATATCATGGCGCTCCTTCTTCCGTGCTTTAGCCTTATCCTCCTCGCGGACCCTACCCCTCTTGGCATGCTCTCGAGGGGGAGGTGGTCGAATCTGAGAAGTGGTGAATAAGGTCGCCATAACTGTGTCCTCAGCGGGCTCTATAGAAGGGGCCTCAAACATAGGTACCCTAGCCTCTAAGATCATATCGATGTCTTTGCAAAGACTCTCAACCGCAGCCTAAAGGGTCGACACATCCACTTGAGGAGCTGACAGGGCTAGCACCCGCAACTCAAAAGTGTCCAAGCACTAACAAACCTCAGCGATCTTTCGCTCTATGTGCCGGACCATTCTGCGGTCCAAGCGCTCTTCTGCCTCAGTAATAGACCTCTACATCCAAGCCCGGATGTGATGCAGAAGTGTAGCTATCTGTTCCTCTAGTTTCTGGACCCTAGAAAGCGGGACCAGAGCGGGGCAAGGGGCTGAGCAAGAGGAGCTCGGAGCACTGCTACGACCAGGGATAGACTCGACCAATGTAGTGTCAGTTGAAGCAGCCTGCGTAGCCGTGCGAGCCTGTGCTACCGTATCAGCTATATTGTCACCAAGTGGAGGCAACTCTGGACGGGGCCCTTTGCATGGAGCCAACTCATTGGCATTATCCCTGATGAGACCGATATCCAGTGTGCCCAGCGGGGTCTTGAGCTAACCGATGTCCCAGATGGGCACACCTGCGGACCTACATAAAGAAAATATCATGCACATGAAAGGGTAAGTAGGTGTGTCCTTAAAATCCCTCATGTGCATGACTGCATGTTGAAGCCAAGTAATGTCCACCTCAAACCCGGCTATTATCACCGCCATCAGTACTGCACGATCCCATGTGACTATGTTATCAACGGATGTGGGGGAAAGAAAGTGGTGGACAATCAACCATATGAATTTAACTGTAAAGGTAAGGTTATCCTTCTTGATGGCTCCGTTTGGCTCAGTTACCCAGTAAGTACCCTCTCCATCAACAGACAAGTGCAGGGCCATCCACCTTTTGGTGGTCTCTCTCAGTGATGTCTCACGCAAGAATTGGCCATCTTTGAAAATTTGCCACCGGTAGTCAAACTCTGCGGTGAAAGGGGTCCATATGGAATCAATATCCTCGCCGTATGGATACCGGCAGATGGCAGGTAGAGAGATATCAAACAGAATGCCACGTTCTCAGACATGCTCCAGTGGGGCCTGTTTTGTAGGGGCAGCCAGCCTATCAATCTGCGATCTGAGAGTAGCCACGTAGGAGGCGTAGAACTCTCGGACAAACTCTTCACTTTACAGCCCAATGAACGCGTTATCCACTCCAGTCGATGTCTGGTGAAGAGATTGTTGATCTCTGGAATAGTCAGGAGACTTCCCGTAAGGACCCGCCTCTCTAATGTAAGGGTCCGTGTCATGACTCCTTTGACATTCAGAAACTTTACTTCTGAATAAACTTGATTCGGCCCGTTGACACACCACCGGTTGGGCTGGTTGGCAACCGGGGTGAGAGCATGAGTCGGTGAGGCGAGTGTGGATTCAGAACTGTTAGCCTCATCAGACGAGGCAGATTGTGCAGCTGTGGCGGGTGCAGGGACATCAGCAGATCCGGAGGCTTCCTCAAACCACGAAACTCCTAAGTAGCTAGCCGCTCCTTCTTCATGAGTAGCTGACCAAGAAGGTGTGCCCGTCAGTGTGCGCTCTTAATCAGACTGGGAGGCAGTGACTACGCCGAACGCCACCTTTTTGGGTGTGGATCTAGCAGCACGTGCAACTCGAGATGGGGTGGAAGTTCTTGGGGGTACGTACTTGGGGTCACACTTATCATCAGAGCCAATGACCAGGCGGACAGACGGGGCGACATACTTTGATCGCCTACATGCGTATACTCGATCTTGTTTTGGTGCCATAATATATAGTTCCTGTAAAGAATAAATATTAGTACTAGAAGGAGAAAAAAAGACAAGAAAAATGACACAAAATAAATAAAAGAGTCAAGATGTAATGACATTTCTATAGTAATAGTGAAACTCGATGGACCAGGTGACGGCTCGTCGTGAGTACGATGGACTGTCATGGGGTCCGTCATGTATTACTTAAACTATGTTTATGTGGAAACCTCTGAAGGAAAGTCTCTCACCGTTATGACGGATAAGCAGTATGGACCGTTGTGATGATGACAATCCGTCGTCACTGTCTGTCGTGGGACACTTGGAAAAAGTATGGAGACCCTTGGAGAGGGGTCTTTGGCCGTCATGACGGTTATGCAGAACGGACAGTCGAGGATGTGACGGTCCGTTGTAGATGTCCGTAAGAGGACACTTGGAAAAAGTTAGAGACCCTAAGGAAAGGGATCTATGACAGCCATGAAGGTTATGCAGGACGAACCATCGTTGGTATGACGGTCCATCATAGATGTCCGTCAGAGGACACTTGGAAAATGTTGGAGACCCTTAGGAACAGTGTCTCTGGCAACCAGAACGATTGTGTAGGATGGACCGCCGCGGGTATGACGGTCCCTCTATATGTCCATAAGAGGACACTTCGAAAAAGTGAGAGACCTTTAGGAATAGGTTCTATGACAACCATAACAGTTGTGCGGGACGTAGCGTCATGGGAATGGCGGTCCATCCCATGTGTCCATTAGTGGACACTTAGAGAAAATTGGACAGTGGGGTGTTAGAGATGTTGGTATGGACCCTATGACAGTCCGTCGTGGGTACAATGGTCCGTCATCGGGGTCTCGTTCTGTCATTCAGTGACAGATCTGGGATGCCACATTCATCACCTATGACCTAGATGGAATTTTTAGTGTTTTAATCTACATGTGTTTGACCCAAATACCTAGTAAATTAGCAATGCTAAAGCACATATTTCTAGAGTTTTAACAAGGAAATTTTGAGGTTTCTGAACCTAGGTAAGACAGAATATGTATTAAAGAATGAACCTATCAATAAGAAATAGGCTAGTACTAATTGATAAGCAAATATGCAATGTAAATTGGTAGAAATCAGAGACACATACCTGAGAATTTGAGAAAAACAAGCGAGAAAGTCACTTGGTGATCAAGAATAGAACCACAGCTGCTTAATACGACTAGTAGAGAGTGGATTTTAGGAATCTGGGAATTTGGAAAAATGATCGGATGAAAGAGAGGTAGGAAATTGGTAGTTGAAAAGGGAGGGAAATTGGAGGAAGAGGGAAGGAAATGGTTGGAATGAAGGGGTGGGGTTTTTAGATGTTAAGAATTATTTAAAAACCCCAACAGGGTCACTTACGATACGCTTCATTAATGACGCAACAAGTCCCCGACGATGGTCCGTCGCAGTTGTGATGGTCCGTCGTTGGTTCTGTCGCATGTGCCCTATTTTGAAAATAATTGAAAGACGTGTCTGGCATGACGGATTAATGAGACGGTCAATCACTTTCCTGACGGGCCGTCGATGGGTCCATCAATAACTGCGGCAGAGTGATTTTTCTATAGAATTTCTTGGAGATGTGCCTGCAAATTTAAAACCCATTAGTAAAAAATTCTACCATTACTAGAAAGACAAATTATAAGTATTAGGTTTCCTCCCAACAAGCACTTGATTTAACGTCGCAGCACTACTGAGGACGCTTGATTATTCAGCCTTCATCTAGATGGTATGCCTCAATCTCTTCATTTGCCAATTCACTATGCAAAAAATAGGGTTTTATTCATTCTCCATTCACCTTAAACCGCACTCCTCCTTTGTTTCTAACTCAACTGCTCCATGAGGGAATAATTGGGTAATCAAGTAAGGGCCAGTCCATTTGGACTTGAGCTTTCCCAGAAGCTAACGCAACCTAGAAATATCTAAAAGCCTAAAATCCTCAACAATAAACTCTTGTTTTTTCACTTTTTAGGTCATAATCCTTCTTCATATTTTCTTTGTAGGATATAGCAGATACCGATTGGAGCTCACCACTCTTCCTCAAGGACCTAAAAATATTGAAGGTCGCTTCTTCATTGTTCAACCGAAATTTCATCTGCCCCTTTTCAATATCAAATAAGGCTTTACCCGTAGAAAAGAATGGCCTCCCAATAATAATAGGCACTTCAAAATCGACTTCACAATCAAGGATAACAAAATCTGCTGGAAATATGAACGACTCCATCATTACTAGTACATCGTTGAGTATCCTTATAGGACACTTCACTGTTCGATCGGCCATAAGTAGCCGCATTACAGTGGACTTAGGGTCACCCAACCTAACTTCTTGTAAATCAAGTGGGGCATGAGATTTATGCTTTCCCCAAGATCACATAATGCTTTCGCAAAATGTAATGACCCGACTGTACAAGGAATAGTGAATGCACCCGAATCTTGTTTCTTTTGTACGAGAGATCTTGTATCAATAGCACTACAATGTTACATTCTATCATCATCCTCGTAATTGACTAATGTTTTCTTTGTAACAAGATCTTTCATAAACTTGGCATAACTGGGCATTGGTTCTAGAGCTTCTACCAAAGGGACATTGATAGAAAGCTGCTTCAACATTGTTATAAAACGCCGATATTTACCATCCTCAATCTTTTTCACTAATCTTTGAGGAAAGAGAGGTTGTGGTCTAGGCATGGGATTTATAGGTGCTTTCTCATCTGTTCTAGTGCTATCTTTTGCTTCACCACTACCCTCTACCACCTTATCATTATCCTTTCTCACCTTTTCCTCATTAGACGACATTAGTGGGTCAATGGTTTGCTTACCACCTCGAGTAGTAATTGCCATACAGTGTGTATCATTTTTCAGATTTTGGACAGTGTTGCTAGGAAGAGTGCCCGATTGCTGTGTGTTCACAGTCACAGATAATTGGGCCACTTGCAACTCGATCTGCTTAATCGATATTTCATGTGTATCAACTTTTTGCCCAATACCCGCTAAATCACTCCTTAACTGTTTAATGTGCTCATCATTAGCATCGAACATCTTCATCATTTTGTGAAACATATCCTCAAGTCGCACCATACTATCTCCACCATCCCTAGGAGTAACTTCTCGATTTTAAGGAGGGACATAGGGCCCATTCCTATCATTTTTGTTACCATAGTTACCCCAGTTGAAGTTGTTATCGCGGTTGTAGTTTCCATGTCCGACATAATGACCCTCACGGTTATAGTTACCATAGATTTGATCTTGGCTCCCTTGACCTTGGCGCCAATTTTCCTGATTTGAGCTTGGTCACTCGGTTGGATACCCCCCCCCCCCCCGCCGTCTGCACATTTACAACATAGGAACCCTCCACGTAATAGCCTTCATAATGTGGTGGTGGTTGTGTATACAAGTAGTTTACTGCATTTATCTTTTATGTAGCTCCTGTGATATGTTTTAATACCAACCCAAGCTCAATTCTCATCAGAGCCATCTCTTCACGAATCTCATCTGTTGCCGGGTTGTGAGTGGGTTTCACTACGATGGTATTTCTCCCAGTATCCGATTCCTAGTACTCATAGCTTTATTGTTTTGGGATATTTTCTCTAACTTTTCAGATTTCTCAGCATCAGGACACTCTCCACAAGAAACACCCGCTATAGTATCCAACACCGCTTTATTATTATTATCTTGTCCCCGATACAAGTATTTCTTCAATGACTCATCATCTATATGATTATAGGGGACGCTTCTCAAAAATAAGGTGAATCTATCCCAAGAACTACTAACTGAATCTCCTTGTAGTGCTACAAAGTTACGCACTCTATCTTTGAAGTATAGTTTCTTGGAGACCGGGTAGTAGCGTGCTAAGAAAACGTCCCTTAGTTGGTTCCAAGTGGAAATTCAGTTATAAGGGAGCTCAGTGAACCAAATCGCAGCCTCTCCCGTCTGTGAGAGAGGAAACACACTTATCCCTATTACATCAAAGTCCAAGTCAGGACTCCCTACACAACTTTTACACACTGTCTTTACCTTAGCTATATGGGCATGTGGATCCTCAGAAGGTAGCCTTGAAAACAAACCTCTGGCAGTGACTATTTGTATCAGGCTACTAGTTACCACAAAGGTGTGGCCTGTTGGTAAAGGGGGAAAGAAAAGTGGCCCATTGGAGTCTGCTATACTGTCATTGCCTCTGCAGTATTCTTGGGGCCGTGGAGCGGGATTTTGTCCCCTCTGTTGGCTTTCACCCAGAGCATCGATTAACAACTGAACATGAACATCAACCGGAGTTGGGATGTTCTTGTTCGGATCATCATCATTAATACCCGTGTTTCGATTCATGCTGTGTAGTGTACACTCTAATTCGTGATCGTAGGGAAACAAGAGTTCTCTTCCTCTCCGTGTATTTGACATACAAGGAAGTTAGTTTTGCAGGAATCAAAAACTATAAACAAATTAAAATTAAGAAAATATTGACTAAATTTTAGTAATAAGTTTAACTTAATCTAAAACCGTCTTTTCCCGGCAGCGCAGCCAAAATTTGATACGCTCAAACTTACTTCTCAAATAACAAGGAAAGCAGTCGTATCAAGTAAAGAACAAACTAATGAGGTTCAGATCGTTCTCATAAGGAAAATAGTTCAGACTTAATTTCAATCAATTATTACTGCTATTTAGTCAATCATTTCCTTGGAAAACAAAGACAATAAAAGGGTTTTTTTACTTCTAAATTAATGAAAATAACTAGCTAAATTAAAGGAGACAACTAACAGCTTCAAATGTTGGAGTTTAATCAATTAATAAAAGTAACTAGGGTTTACGTATTCCCCACAGGTTTGTAACTTTATAATTCTAATTATAACAATTCTTTCCTAGTATCTTGCATGCAAAGTGATAAGTTATGTATTTCTAAATCCTTTGTCCGGCATCTGGAAAATTTCACTCCGCATCTTGGTCCGTCTACGTGTGTTATTATACTAACCCTTACCTTTACCTCATACTAAGCATCGTATTCTATATTTGACTAAGTTATTACCTCATACCAATCAATACTAGCGTATTAGATAGTATACACTAAATCTATGTTGATAATTCTTTTCCTATTTGCTACCTCCTTGGTCCGGAAAGTAGCATTAAGGCGAGTTCAAATGTTGTCCATCTGTTAAAAATACTTCTAAGGAAAGAATTATCAATACATGCAGGACACTATTCTAGAATTGTTATTTTAGTTAGGTTTTACCTCATTATTGGCCTATGGTTCCCACAACCCTAGTTATGGAGTTTATTTACCCATAGTCATAATCACAATATTCGAATATGTAATATAAGAATTCATGCACTTACTTCAATGAGAAAGAATAAAATCCACAAATTCACTTTATTAATCAACAAAATCACCAACAATCAATTACTGAAGTTATTCGAAGACTAAAGATTCTCAAAAAATGTAATATTAATCACAAAGTCTAATCCACAAGAGAAGCTAAAATAATCAAGAGTCTAACTATAAGAGAGTCTAATCACCAAAAATTCTACCCCAAAAATGAAGTTTTTTTGAACTATTTATAAAAAACAAAAACCTATTTAATGAAGGACTCTATTTGGTGGAAATCTGTCGAAACGCGGCTCGATCGATGAACATCGCGACGGGTCGTCGTGGTCACGACGGGCCGTCATGGACTCCATCGTCCCATACTTTGCAAATTCTTCTACTACTTTATTCATTATCCTCGAAGGCAGGTATGACGGATCGTCACAGGCAAAACGGTTAGTCAAGGGTCTCCGTTCCATAATACTTGAACTGTTGGAATATGGGTACTAGGACTACTTCTCTAATCTTCATGACGAACCAGAAGGACGAACCGTCATGGCTACGACGGTCCGTCATGCAATCCGTAACCCCTCACTTGGTAAGACTTCCCATCTTCCTTTAGCAGCTTCACTACGATGCCACCTACGGACCGTCACAAGATCCGTAGGTGGTACTTTTCTGCATTTCTTGCTCAAAAACCTCCGCGTTCATCTTTTAAACAAATTTCCTTCAAATAAAGAGAAACTTACATAAAAATTAATACAAAAAGGCTTTTGGACACACACTAAACTTATGGATAAAGCAATGAAAGTACCATGAAACCACGGTATACCACCCATGCCTGCCGTGTACAAGATGATTGACACTGAGATACTGCAGAATGGTTTTGAGCAGGTTTCGGATTGGTAAGAGATTCCCAAGGAATTATTGAGCCTGTTATGGTACTCGTTAAGGGATCCAGATATGGTTTGGGGTACATCCCCACAGATGATGACATTAAGATAATGAAGAAAAATGATCAAGCCTTGACTAAGCCGATCCCACATCTGTATCAATCCTTTCCAATCCTGGAGTATGCAGCACATGAAGACCTTAGGGAAGGAATCTGTGACCTTTTCGGGCAGATCGATTCTGTTGTCATGGAAGAGGTCGAGCTAGCTGGTATCCGCGATGCTGAGACAGGGGAGGTGCTGCGGAACTAGACCTCCACGCCCATCCTAATTCCCTGAACTCATTGGTGGAAAGGCGTCATTTCATGCACATTTAAATCGGTGGTAGTCCGAAAGAGGCCCGAGACCCACCATTTTGCATTTTCTTAACTGTTTGAATTTTCGAATATTTCATTGTGATGTTCGAAGAAGACAACATTTCCCTGTGCCATGACCACAGTTTGCACTGTTTTTAAATGAAACCTCTTTGTATTTAAACTTATTTATTTAGTTGTTTGTTATACATTACATTCCTAACTGTCTATTTATTGTTTCAGTAACTTAGTTATTTGGCCTACCAATGTCATGTCATGTCACGAGATAAATGAGCAAAATGAGGCAGGTGATGACAAGGTTGACAATTATGAAGAAGAAAGTGAGGAACCTCATTATGTCATCGAGGAATTTCTACAGTTTGAGAATCAGCATAAACAAAATCTGGAGGAAACGGAAATGGTGAATTTGAAAAATAGAATGTGTTAAATAAGTTAAGATCAGCATCCGCCTAAATAAAGCTTAGAAAGAGGGCCTAATTCATTTGCTTGCTGAATATGTTGATGTGTTCATTTGGGGAGTTAGTGACATTCAATTGTTAGGTACTGATGTCTTATCTCATAAGGTTTCGATTAACCCGGAATTCAACCTGATGAAAGAAAAGACTCAGAAATTCAAGCCTGAACTGAGTTTAAAGATCAAGGAAGAGATCACCAAGCAGATAAAGTCCCGATTGGTGGAAGTGACACAATACCCAACTTGGTTAGCCAACGTTGTTCCGGTTGTGAAGAAAGAAGGGAAAATTAGGATTTGTGTCGATTACAGAGATCTCAATAAAACTAGGCCGAAGGATATTTTTACGTTGCCAAATATTCATACTTTGATTGACAACTGTGCCAAGCATGAAAAGCAATCATGTGTGGATTGTTACGCAGTCTATCACCAGATTCTGATAGATGAGTAGGATGCAGAAAAAATTGCTTTCATTACACCATGGGGTGTATCATTCCATAGTGATGTCATTCAGCCTCAAGAATGTTGGTGCCACCTTCATGAGAGCTATGACGACCATATTTCATGACATTATTCATAAGAAGATCAACGTGTATGTGGATGACATCATAATAAAATCCCAGGAGAGTTTGTATCACTTAACATATCTAAGGAAGTACTTTGATCATTTGCATCGGTACAAATTGAAGTTAATCCCCAACAAACGCTTTTTTAGAGTCCCAGCCGAAAATTTGTTGGTGTTTATAGTTAGCAGAAGGGGTATTGACTCGAACCTTTTAAGATTAAAGAAATTCAAGAGTTACCCCCGTCGAAGACGAGAAAAGAGGTGATGAGTTTCTTAGGGGGATTAAACTACATCAGTCGATTCATCGCTCAATCAACCGTGGTATGTGAGCGTATTTTAAAGATTTTGAAGAAAGACGCCTCGACAAAGTGGACTGAAGAGTGTCAGACTACTTTTGATGCTATCAAGAGCTATTTGTAAAATCCAACCAGTATTGGTTCCTCCGCGAGAAGGGATTCCTTTGTTGTAGTACTTGTCTAACTCAGATAGTGCATTCGGATGTGTACTTAGTCAACCCGACGAGACAGGAAAGAAGAAAAGGGATATCTATTATATAAGCCATAAGTTTACTCCATATGAGTCTCGGGACACTTTGTTGGAGAGAAGGTGTTGTGCTTTGACGTGGCTTGTCCAGAAGTTGAGACATTATTTGTCTACTTATACTAGATACCTCATTTCCAGAATGGATCCGCTGAAGTATATCTTACAGAAGGCGATGCCAACCGGAAAGTTAGCTAAGTGGAAAATGTTGTTGAGTGAATTTGACATCTAGTATGTGATTCAGAAAGCGATAAAGGCACAGGCTTTGGCTGATCATCTCGCAGAAAATCCTGTTGATGAAGAGTATGAACCACTTAAGACTTATTTTCACGATAAAGAAGTGTCATTTGTGGGAGAGGATATTTCTGAAGCATATTCAGGTTGGAGATTATTCTTTGATTGAGCGGCAAATCATCAAGGTAAAGGTATTGGAGTAGTTTTAGTGTCAAAATCTGGTAAGCACTATCCCATGGCGGCTAAGCTCCGATTTAATTGCACAAACAACATGGCTGAATGCGAAGCTTGTATTGTTGGCTTGAAAATAGCCATCGGCATAAATGTCTACGAGTTGTTAGTTATTGGAGATTCAGACCTTTTGATTCATCAAGTTTATAGAGAATGGGCTGTGAAGAACCCGAAGATTGTACATTACGTACAATATGTACAAAAGTTGTGCAAAAGGTTTCACAAGATCGAGTTCAGACATACTCCCAGAATACAGAATGAATTGGCTGATACTCTTGCCACCATCACATCAATGATTAAACATCCAAATACAGATTATACTGATCCTGTGGATAGAGAGTTGAAAGGACATCTAGTCCATTGTTCCCATGTTGAAGCAGAACCAAAGGGTTTGCCTTCGTATTTTGATATAAAGAAGTATTTGGAGTTTGGAACTTATCCCGAAGATGCTACGTCCAATCAGAAGAAGTAGATACGCCGTATGGCTCTCAATTTATTTCTATGCAAAGAAATCTTATAAAAGAGGACTCCAGACTTAGGTTTTCTAAGATGTGTTGATGCTGCGAAGCTTATTGAACAGATACATGCTAGATTTGTCGCACACATATAAATGAACTCACTTTGGAAAGAAAGATCCTACGAGCCGGATATTTTTGGATGACTATGGAGAATGATTGTTGCAAGTTTGTGCAAAAATGTCACAAATGTCAAGTGCACGGTGATTCAATCCAAGTGCCACCTCACGGACTTAATGCTATGAATTCACCTTGGCCGTTTGTAGCTTGCGGTATGGATGTCATCGCTCCTATAGAACCAGAGGCTTCTAATGCACACATATTCATTTTGGTAGCCATTGATTACTTCACCAAGTTGGTGGAAGTAGCTTCTTACAAGTCGGTTACCAAGAAAGTGGTGGCTGATTTTGCTCACAACAATCTAATATGCAGATTTTGAGTGCAAGAATCAATCATTACTGACAATGGTTCCAATCTCAATTATCACTTTATGAGAGATATATATGAGCAATTTAAGATTACTCACCGAAACTTAACCGCTTATCGTCTCCAAATGAATGGAGCTGTAGATCCTGCCAATAAGAATATCAAAAAGATTCTGAGGGAAATGATTGGCAATCACCGAGTTTGGCATGAGATGTTGCCATATGTTTTACTTGATTATCAAACGACTGTCAGAACATCGACTGGTGCTACTCCGTACTTACTAGTATATGGAACAGAGGCAGTCATACCTGCTGAAGTTGAGAAACTATCATTGAGAGTCATCCAAGAAGCTGAATTGAGTAATGCTGAATGGGTCAGCAAGCGGATTGATCAACTAACTTTTATTGATGAGAAGAGAATGGTTGTCGTCTGTCATGGTCAATTGTATAGGCAGAGAATGGTTCGTGACTTTCACAAGAGAGGAAGAGCAAGAATTTTTGAAGTAGGCCAGTTGGTTCTTAAGCGTATTTTTCCTCATCAGGACGAGTACAAAGAAAAATTCGCACCAAACCGGCAAGGACCTTACATGGTTCACAAAGTATTATTTGGAGGTGCTTTGGTCCTGTCGGCGATGGACGGCACCGTATGGCCTAAACCTATCAACTCAGACGCTGTCAAGAGATACTACGTGTGAAGCTGCGGATTGCATTTATATTTTTTACTTGTAATCATTCTATTTGCTTGTATTCGTTTTGCTTAAATTTTATCCCTCCTATACTAAACTACGTCATACCTGAATTCTCAAGAATGACATACGTAGGCGGCCTATGTGGTCTTCGGTCACCCTATTTGCCCCTTTAATGTTTCCTTGTATTTGAACTACGTTCGACGTGAATTCTCAAAATGAGAAATGTAGGCGGCCTATGTCGGCCTAGGTCAATTTCTCTGGAATTTTTCTTATTTTGTTACCTTTGAGCGGGGAACTACGTTTGACCTGATTCCTGCCTCAACGGGATTTGTAAGCGCAGTAAGGATTAAGTCATATCTCCCATAAGATTTCTATTCCTCTTTACAATAGAAACTGGACTCAAAAATTCTCGGGAAGAAGATTCTTCCTCAGCAAGACAAGGCTGAAGATGTTTCGAGATTTACAACTAGGACAAATTTTTTGAGAAGATCTCAAAATTCCGCGATCTACAGTGGAAAGATAAGCAAGACATTTAACTGGGATAGAAATTTTGAGGATGGCCTCAAAATTTCAGCACAGATCTATCTGCAAGTCTGGGGCGACTCTGAAAACTCCCCAGCAAATAATTGGAGACCTCCAAGCATCAGACTCAAAGAAGATTGTTAAGCCTGATATGACATAACTTGGCAGTGACCTTTTCAAGATACTATTTCTCAAAAATTCACTTCTCTCTTAAATTCCCCTTTTACATTTTACTTTTTTTGGCATAAAATACTTCGTCTTATATATTAAGAGTCGGGAGATCGGGAAATCAACCAGAGATAGCAGGAACTGGAGCAGACAACTGAAGAAATTGACACTGATAAGTTCATTTTTAAAACTAACAATTTTTTTATGGATGTAGGTTTATAGCTTTGATTTAAAATTGGCAAATTCTTCCTATGAATGAATATGGCGAAGTCCACGGAGGAGAAAACAATCCTAGAATCAATAGTTTTGTGGAAGCAGGATTTTATATCACTTATGCCGAAGACTTGGGAATATGAATTGTTTATTTGAATCAATTTCCAACAACATAAAATTCATAAAGAACATCTATTGATTCTAGGATTGTTTTAAGAAGTCCCTTGGCTTTTATTCCATTTTTAGTTGTATTAACCCCATTTATGTCACTTCCCCTTATAAATGATTTCACCGTTTCCCTAAAGAAAAAAAAGAATTTAATTCAATAATAATAATATAGATAATAAGTAAAGTCTCCTTACTTGGTTTAAAAATAAAAGAAAAAAATTAAATTAAAAATTTATTAAATAGAAAGTAATTTTTAGTCAAATCGTCTCTCAACTGCGAGTTAGTGGGCACTCCGAGGGACTAACAACTTCTTAGAATGTATATTTGAACTTCAAACCCTTTTCAACTGATTTTTAACTATTTTTATAAATCTTTTGAAAATAATTATAAGTTTTTCTTGGTTTTACCAAAAATCAAGTGGCGACTTTGTCTATTCGGAAAATTAATTTAAGATAAATCATAAGATTAATTAATTTTTCGAAACCTAGTCATATATATTATTATATATTTTAAAGCAAAATACACCCCACAGGAATACTAGTTAGTGGATCCACATAGATGCTATCTTCTAGTTTTGGTACTAGCTTGGCAAGTAGTCCATTTTTTTGTAGGGTTCCATGACACCGGAATCCACATTATCTTGATTGACTGAGGTTATTGGACATAACTTTATCATTGCACTTTGAATGTCCATAAGGTATTTCCAAATCACTTTGCATGCTCTTGAGTAAATGTATCTCTTTGGAATAATTTCTATGTTGTATGTGCATATGATCCTATATTTAGTACAAGTGACGTGTTAAGCCCATTTCTTCCCTTTTTCCAAAATTTTAGGTTCCGGTCGATAAAGGGTTCGTGACCAATTTGAAGGAAAGCTTGGATTATTTCTCCAAGTGTGTGTATGTCCTCATGTTTCACAGATGGTGCCATGTTATTACTCTAGCTATGGTTCTGTGATATAGTCTAAAGAAAATAATTTCATTCATGTTGTTTCCAGATATTATTGTAAGTCCTAAGTGGAATTTCTAGATTATGTAAAGGGTTATAACCATGTTGATTCGATTCCGTTTAGATGGTTTAAAATGAGACAACTCATTCGTATAGGAAGGTTACATAGCCTTCTACTTTTATTTCACATACATATATATAAGATATAATATAGTCTCAAAGATTGTCTCGTCTCATACTATCTAACGATCATAGATTTGGGCATATCCCTACATCGATGTTAAAAAGCCACATATAGGCTTATACAAATAGTACTCAAATGGAAATAAAATGAACATAATAGTCTTAGAAAACAAAGTAAGTCCATAAGCTAGATATTGGCATCACCCTCGGAAAGTGAGGACATACCACTTGGATGGTAGAGAATATCCAAGTCTTCTTCAAGTCGTCTCAAATGAGCCTTCAATGATCAGAACCTTAAATATTTCGGAAAAAGGAAGAAAATGGGTTTAGTACGCCACTTATACTATGTTTGAGACCATATGCACACATAAGATCAAAACATCCTAAAAAGGGACATTTAGTTAAACCATGCTATCTTACCCTTTAAAAGTCTTATGCATAATCAAGCAAATAATATCAAGTTACAAAACATGCTTAATAACTCAAAAAATTAAAATGCATATCAATATACAAGAACCCATAATCTACTACAACCCTATCATCAAGTAATAATATCACAAGCATGAATAAGAGTTAACCATATCATAATATGCAAGACAATTACTCGTGAATCCTTATCAAGGCAACAGGTGCAATGACCAAGCAAAGCCCTATAACCTTACACCATAAAATAGCAACAACAAGAAATCATAAACAATGTCCAAATTCACATAATATAACCTTTAAGGACACATACCGTCATAATTTAATAGTACACCCCAATTACATGTTCAAGAGGATAATCATCATCATAAAATATCATTTATATCGTATCATCAACATATTATTATCATATATATATCATTATCATATACATACATAATATCAAATTTCTAAATCTTCCATCAAGGACACGTAGTGCAAGGCATAAGTTGAGCCTCATACCTCCAACTAAGCTAAGTTAAACCTCTCAAGTCTCCCTAGTTGGTTTATACTTCATTGCTTCATTTTAGTTTAGTGAATACTTGACTTAACTAACATAGAACACAAGAGCTTAGTGTGGAATCCGGGTTATAAAGCTTTACACAGATGGAAGGTGGTCTACCTACCAAACTAAAAGCAAACATAAAAGTAACTTTCTAGGTGGATCCACTAGCTAGTCTTCCTATGGGGGCAACATAGTTCAAGAACTAAGAGATAGGTACATTCCATCTTCATACCACATGGCAATTCGGGCCTCCACTCATGGGAATATATTGTATGAGTATTCCTTTTTGGGAAGTCAACACCACATATAGAACTATAGGGTGAATCTTCCTCTTCGGGAAGTCATTACCTTCCATTGTCAAGTTCACTCGGTGCTAAGATAAGTCCCTTTATTGAAATGTCTTTAAGTATTTATGAACAATCATAATTTAATTTAGGTAATATGGTATTATAATCATAGCTCAATAATAATTCATGAGTATAGTCCTTTCATCACAATTTATATAAGTGAGGTTAACACATTACATATCATTTCATAATAAGGCACAGTGTTAAGTATCACCATTATTATAGCATTTACATCTTAACCAACCTCACAACCATAATCAAGACATTTAAATTCAACATCATAACACCCTTTCAATCCTAAAAAAGGCATACTCCAACATAACATCATGTGTTAATCATAATTAACCACAAGTTAAAGTAAATAATAGGGATTACAAGACTTACCAAGTCTCCATCATAATACATCATCAAGGTCTTACCATCAACCATTTCTTCAAAAAAATTAGGTCATAACATAATCATAATTAAGTGATCAACATGATATCAAGACTAGAAGAGTCACTACACAACAATTCAATGCTAAATCAAAGCTTAAGACAAGATACTTTTGTCAATTCACATAACCTAGATCGCTTCTCAAGTACTAGTATGAAAGACTAAAAATCATCCTATTTTGTTCATGATTACTGTAACAACATCATCTAATAGTGATTTAACGAATAATCAAGTCAGTTTAATCAATCACAACCTAATTTATATAAATATCAAACCTAGGGTTAAGGGTCAAGGATCATGTTCTTCTATTTAGATTAAACCATCACAAATTATCATAATCAAGTTAATACATGTTGATATATTCATTATATCATAAATAAACCATAAGAAAATCAGTTCATAACATCAAATTGGTGATTGAATGAAACCCACTTGAAAACCCAACTTTTAGAAATACATTGAGGGAACCCTTTGACGAAAGAAGTCTCAAAGGTCAATTAAATACCATACCTTAACTTTTGATGAAGATTTTATGGTTAAGTCTTTGTTCTCCATCCCCCAAAACTCCCCCTAGCTTGTCTTCATTGGTGTCTTCCAAATAGATTGAGAAAGAAGAGAGAAGGAAGATACTTTATTTTGTGAGTTTTGTTTAGACTAATGGGGTTGGGGTCTTTATATGGGGGTTTAATTTAACCTAATCAGACTCCCTTAAACTCCTAATTAACCACTTAACCCCTTAACTAATTAAATGAAACTAACTTAGTATGTGCAGGAAACATTGACCCTCATAAATGAGAACCCGATCGATGGGTCGTCTGTGAGTCAATGATTGGTCCCCCCTCCGTCCTGCACAATCATCATTTTAGTCAAAGAATTTGTGCAGTCTAGGGATTAACCATTTTGTCTAAGTGCGGGGCGACTGTTGGCATCGACGCCCCGTCGATCCATACACGAGCCTTCATTTACCTTCCGTGGTTTAACACTCCCCAGGCAGTGTTGCGGTACGTGCAAGGTTTTTTTCTTTAGGGACCTTGGTTAGTACTTGGGAAGTCATACCCAAATGTTTCAACCCCAAATCAACTTTAACACATGTTATACACCTTTCCACCTAACTTCATGAATTTCCGATGTAACGACCCATAATGAACTTAGGTGAACTAGAGCCTCATGAGTGTTTATTGAGTACTATGTAGTTAAAAGGAGTTACTCAACTGTTATTATGCAGTCTGTTAAGTTTGGATATCAAACGCTAGAACGTCCATGACGTTCGGAAGGTGTGCCTTAGATAGTGCTTGTGTGTCATGAGGTGTTTGAATGGGCTTTAGGTGTTCGTTTTGCTTGAAAATGATGTGAGGTAATGCTAAGACCTAGATGATTTAGTTTAGGGGTTAAAAGTCCATGCACGACCCTACCTAGGACCCACATGGGACACATGATAAAGGTCCCATGACCTAGACAAAACTGCGAAGAACACTGCCCAATCGACGGAGCAGTCTACTGGGTGTAGGTCCATTGACGCCCTATCGATTGGGGACATCGCTACTTAATTGGTGCTATGTATATACATTCCTTGAACCAGCCTCTAATACCATCGACGCCCAGCAGCACGGGACGTTGACTCATCGACGCCCAGTAGCTTCGGTCGTTGATTAGCCACTTCCAATAAACTGTAAGTTTGCTGCCTTGGTTTGGGGTGTTTGGTAAATTCACCCCAAGTATTTTATGACCCTTAAATGTTATTTATAGTGTTTATTAGATATATCAATGTTTTTAAAACCCTAACACCTCATTTTAGACCCCTCTTTCTAAAACCCAAAACCCCCCTCTCTTAGAATTCTCTCCAAAGTCTCCATGGAATCTAGAAGTCAAGAAGTGCTAGGATGGCTGTTGGTGGTCGTTTATCCATTAAAAATATTTGGTATTTCTTTAATGTGAGGTATTTTATCCATAATTGAACTCTCTTCCATTCAGGGAGTCCCTTCTAATGAATTTTCAAAATGAGTTTTCAACCCTAGTTTCTCTAACTTCAAATCTAAATATGGGTCTTGCATGAAAATGTTTTGAATGACTTAGTAATTGTATTCCTAATGTTTTTTGATGAATTTAAGGTTAAAAATTCAATGAAATCGTCTTAAATCTTTTCTATCATATGTTGGCTTAAGAAATGGGTTAAATGAGCATGTTTGTGTAGAGAATGACCTTTGGTTTTCTTGTATTGTTATTGCTGTTTTGTTACTGACGAAAGGGCTACATTATGATGAAATGTTTAGAAAATTTTATAGGCGATGAAAGATTGAATTAAAGGTTAAGTTTGTTCTGATGTTTATCTTTCATTTTGACATGTTATTGAGTGGTATGGTCCACCTTCTTGGTGGCAGTGTTTACTTAAATTGTAGTAATGTAAAGTTACTAGTTTATTGTGAATGAGGCTATGAAGGTTGTTATATGAAGTAAGATGAAAAGTATGTTATTATTGTTAAATGTGCCTTATGAAGCTATTATGTGAAATAGGCTAGAGAATATGCTGAAATAAAGATATTATTGTTGAGTGTTTTATGAAGCTTGTTATGAGAAGTATGTTAAGGATTATATATAAAGGAAGTATATAATTATATGAAGCTTGTAAAGTGTATGATGTGATGAATGAAGGTCTAGGCATGTATAGAAGTTAAATGTAAATGGATTGAAGCTTATGTGCAAGGTGTTCTCAGATGTACACACACACTCACACCTCAATGAATGAATGAAGCGAAGTTAAGTTCTAAAGGGGAGTTTTGGGGTGAATACTCTTTGTGAGTTTAGATGAAGTGTTTAGTATAAACCTCACTACATCCCATGAGCTTTCCAAGGTAGGCTAGAGGATGAATGCCCTTCGTGAACAGAGATGTGGTATTCATTTGTTATCCTTAACCTATAGTTTTATTGTTTTAGAATCAGTGGGGGTTATGTCGAGCACCGAGAGGATATGAAAAAGACGTGGTTACACTACTTGGGTCGAGATTTTTGTATTCCAATGTACCTCTTTAGATGAGTACTCCTTGTGAGTAGAGAATGAGTACTTAGTAGCAATCTCCTTATCCCTTAACTATGCGCCCACATAGGTGTAGCGATTGGGAAATCCATGTAAAATCTAAATAGAATGACCTTACTCTAGGCAAGTGAGGATCCCTCATCCTATAGAGGTTAGTGTCGAGATTCCATGTCTAGCTCTCATGGTCTATGTCGGTTAAGCTAATCCTCCACAAAAGATTTGATTGAACTGTGTCTTCTAAAAGAACGTATTTGTTAGGATAGGTGGTGGTATCAGAGGCTATCTACTCATTGCAATAGGTAGGACCTGCCGAAATGGAAGACTTGGTGCCAAACCTTCTAAAAAATGTACTATTTAGGGTAGGTGGTGGTATGAGACGGTATCTACTCTTGCACTAAGTGGTCATTCCCAAAGGGAAGAGTTTGGTGGTTTGATTGGTGTCTTTAAATGTCTTTCCATTGATTGGTGTCTTGAAGATTTCTTTGGTATTTATTGAAGGAGGCACATGCATATTTCCTTCATGTCTTACCTTAGTGAGTCTTAGTATAATCCTAAAGTAGGGAAAGTCTTACGAAAAATGAGTTCACTTTCTCTTTCGTTTAACCTTTGAAGTTCACTCATTTAGAATAGCATAGTTCACTGTAATTGCTCAAGTTGAATACATTGTGAATGATTTAAATGATTTATTGTAAATGCTGAAATGGTTTCATTGTGAATGCTTAATTAGTTCATTGTAATTTTTGCTGGAGTTTACTGTGAAGTTATTGAAAGTTACTATAAAGTGTTCCTTTAGTTTACAAATTATGGAAATACTATTTAAGTGTAAATAATGTTCCTTATGTTGTTTTGTTTCTTAATTATTGAATGATTTACTTAATTGTTATGAAATGATATTTTGCTAAAATGTCCCTTTTCGCATGTTTTTGCATATGCCATGCTTAGTACATTTTTTGTACTAACCCCATACTTTTCTATACTATAATTATCAGTTAAAAGTATTTTGAAGGTTTAAGTCTTGATGCTGAAGTTGGGTAAATTTCCTCTCAAGACTAAGTATGTCCTCACATATTCGAGGTCATAGTTCATTTCTTACTTTCTTAGTTAAATAATTATTATGTATTTTTTCCAATGTCAAGGGCCGTGTCCTTAAGTTAATTATCTCGTGTGTTTAAGTTTGGCTTGTGACAATGAGATTTTCTAAGTATTTATAAAAGATTCCTTTTTATATCAAATGTTCTTGAAAAGATTTAATTCTGCACTACTTTTCATGTCTTATGTAATGAATACTAGTTGAAGGGCTTGGACAAGACCCCAAAGGGTCAAGTACGCCCGGTCAAAAAACAAGGGTTCCTCCTAACTTCTAGAGGGTGCTTTTGGGTCGTGACAGACTTGGTATTAGAGCATAAGGTTTCGGGAAATTGTTTAAGATCAAAATTTCTAACAAGCCACGTGTAGTAGTATCTTGGTTATTGGTGTGAGTTGCGACACATCCATGGACAAAAGGATATACAATGATAGAGTTTCACTTTCTTTATTACTATTAAATCATGCCGTAAAACTTAACTCAATAAAGTCTTTCTCTCTTGTGTTCCCTTGTCCTTTGGTCTTCTAGGTTTGATTGCTTGGAATGGGAGATGTTTCTATGTTTGAGGGAGAGAAAAAGTGAGTTTTGATGTTATGATGGTTTTGTGGCTAAATTAGTAGATGTAAAGGTAAGCTTTAAATTTGGGATGTGATGGCATTTATGGCTAGATGTGACTTTTGATGTTGAGAGTGTTGTGTTGAGAAACTTTGTGGTGATGTATTCCTTAGCATGGTAAGAATAATAATGATTGAATAAATTTGTTTTGAGAATAAATAAGTTAGCTTGTGATCATGTGCAATGATGGTAGATATGCTTTAAGGTGTGATATGAGGAAAAGTTGAGAGAATGTGGAGATTTAATAGAAGTCAAAGGCAACTCCCTTGTGTGACTAATGTTTCATAGTTGTTCTTGTGATTGGTGGATGTTGTTGTGTAGGCTTACACTAAGATAGAAATGTGGTATGAATATTTAGTGAGGAAATTCTATTCCATGAAATTGAGTTAAGTGATGCCTATGAGTTGAATGAAGTGATGTTTAAGAGAGTTTGTCTAGGCTTGAATCCAAAGAGGAAAGTGTTATACTTAACTTGTAAGGTTGATGTTTAATCTTGATATGCATGAGTTGAGGTTTGTGTGAGTTCCTACCTTGCGTGAGGCATAATGGTGCTTTGGAGTATGAGACCTTAAAGATGGATTTACCCTAATTGGCGGAGAGTGAGTTGAGTAGAATGGTATGTAATGTACTTAGTCCAAGAGAATCCTCAAGGATCACTAAGTCGGAGTGGTAGTATGGATGCTACTTACACATTGCACTAAGTGAAACCTACCAAGTCTCTTTGGAGTAAGTTAGTATATTCTTGTCTCTCATACTGTCATGTCATCTTGATAAAGTTTCTTGGAAGGTGCATTATGAAATTCTAAGCATGTGACATAGTGATGTTTTGAATTCACATAATGAAGTTCAAATTTTGAAAAAATTGCATATTTAATGAATTATGGTTTCAATGTGTTATAAGATGAGTTAATATGGTATTATACTTCATGTGATCATGCCTTCTTGAGGAATTTCTCAAAGAATGGAAGTTTGAAATTTCTAAGCATGTTCGCTGTGAATGCTCACTATGAAATTTCTCATTTTTGAAGAAAATTGTTTTGTATATGATTGAAGTTTCAATGTCTCCAAAAGTATTGTAAAATGAGCATTTTAAGATTAGGTAAGGTAGTTCCTCCATAAAATAAGGTTAAGGGTGAGTTTTAAAGTTTGTAAAGTTTTACAAGACTGGCCTAGTGTTTCATAAGTGTGAATATATGCTCCTTGTTAGTTTATGATTTTATTTTTAGTGTGTTGACCATGATTGCATTGTGTTATGTGATGCTAACTTATTCCTTGTTATTCTTAAAGTTTTAGTGTGATTGGAGGACGAATGTTATTCTAAGTGGGGGAGAATGTAACGCCCCACAATGAACTAAGGTGAACTAGATACTAATCAGTGTTTCTTAAGTAAATTTGAACTTAAAATGAGTTAATCTAGTGTTCTTACTCATTCTGTTAAGTTTGGTTAAGTTTTTAGGTCAAACGTCCAAGAATGTCCATGACGTTCGGATGTTGTGCCTTAGATAGAGCTAGTGTGTCTTGAGGTGTTTGAGTGAGTTTTACATGTTCGTTTTGCTTGAAACTTATTTGATGTATTCCTAATACCTATACGACTTAGTTTAGGGGTTAAAGTCCAGGCACAAAACCACCTAGGACCCACAAGGGGCCCTAGATGAAGGGCCCAAGACTTGGACAAAACTGCAAAGGACACTGCCCAATCGACGAAGTAGTCTATTGGGCGTAGGCCCATCAACACACCGTATATTGGGGAAGTAGTTCCATAATTAGAGTGACGTAAATCCCTACCTTGAACCATCCTCTGATGCAATCGATGCCCAGCAGCATGGGCCGTTGACTCATCGACGCACAGTAGCTTGGGTCGTCGACTGGCCTCTTCCAAAAAGCTATAAGTTTTCTCCCTTGGCTTGGGGTGTTTGGTATGTTCACTTCATGTATTTTATGACCCTAGGACGTATGTTTTAGTGATTATTATGTATATTAAAGCGTTCTAAACCCTAAGACCTCATTTTAGACCCCTCTTCACAAAACCCAAAACCCCTCCCTCTTAGAATTCTCTCTCAACTCTCCATGGAAGATAAATTCAAGAAGTAATAAAAGGGATGTTGGTAGTCGTTTATCCATCAAAAATATTTGGTATTTCTTCAATGTTAGGTATGGTATCCATCCTTGAAATCTCCTCCATTCAAGGAATCCCTTCTAATGAATTTTCAAAAGGAGTTTTCAACCCTAGTTTCTCTATCTTCAAATCTAAATATGGTTCTTGCATGAATACGTTTATAATGACTTAATAATGGTATTCCTAATGTTAGTTTATGATTTTAAGGTTAAAACTTCAATGAAATCATGTTAAAAGTTTTCTGTAAATGTTGGCCTAAAAAATGGGTTAAATGAGCATGTTTGTGTAGAGAATGAGCTTTGGTTTTCTTGTGTTGTTATTATTATTTAGCTACTTCCCTAAGGTCTACATTATGATGAATTGTTTTAAAAAAGTTATAGGTGATGAAAGATTGTATTAAAAGGTAAGTTATTTATGATGTTTATCTTTGATTTCAAAATGCTATTGAGTGGTATGGTCCACCTTCTTGGTGGAAGTGTTTACTTGAATTATATGAATGTAAAGTTACTAGATTATTGTGAAGGAGGATATGAAGGCTTGTTGTGTGAAGTAAGATGAAATGTATTCTATTCTTGTTAAATGTGCCTTATGAAGCTATTATGTGAAATAGGCTATAGAGTATGCTTAAATGAAGATATTATTGTTAAGTGTTTCTTGTTATGAGAATTATGCCAATGATTACGTATAAAGGACCTGTATGATTATATGAAGCATGTAAAGTGTGTGATGTGATGAATAAATCTCTAGGCATGTATAGATGTTAGATGTGATGGAGTGAAGCTTATGTGTAAGGTGTTCTTACATTTATACACACACTCACACTTGAATAAATGAATGAAGCTAAGTTAAGTCCTAACGGGGACTTTTGGGGTGAAAACTATTCGTCCGTTCAGATGAAGTGTTTAGTAGAAACCTCACTACATCCCATGATCTTTCCTAGATAGGTTAGAGGATGAATGCCCTTCGTGAGTTTATATGTGGTGTTCAATAGTTATCCTTAACCTATTGTCTTAAAGAGGTTAGAATCCATGGGGGTTATATCTAGCACTGAGAGGATATGAAGAAGATGTAGTTACACTTCGTGAGTTGAGATGTTGTATACTAATGTACCTATTTAGATGAGTACTCCTCGTGAGTCGAGAATGAGTACTTAGTAGCAATCTCCTTATCCCTTAACTATGCGCCCACATAGGTGTAGCTATTGGGAAAGCCGTGTAAAAGCTAAAAAGAATGACCTTACTCTAGTCAAGTGAGGATCCCTCATCCGATAGGGGTTAATGTCGGATTCCATGTCTAGCTCTCATGGTGTATGTTAGTTGAACTAAATCTTCTAAAAGATCGTATTACTTAGGATAGGTTGTGGTATGGGATGCGCACTAGGTTGGACCTTCCGAAAGTGAAGACTTGGTGCCAAACCTTCTAAAAGAATGAACTACTTAGGGGTAGTCTTGAGGATTTCTTTGGTGTGTATTGAAGGAGGCATATGCATACTTCCTTCATGTCTTACCTTAATGAGTCTTAGAATAATCACGAGGTAGGGAAACTTTTACGGAAAATGAGTTCACTTTCTCTTTCACTTGGCCTTGGAAGTTCACTAATTTTTAATAGGATAGTTCATTGTAATTACTCAAGGTGAATACATTGTGAATGCTTTGAATGATTTATTGTAAATGCTCAAATTGTTTCAATGTAAATGCTTAATTAGTTCATTGTAATGTTTGTTGGAGTTTAGTGTGAAGTTTTGTAAAAAGTTTATTGTAAAGTGTTCCTTAAGTTTAAAAATTATGGAAATACTCTTTAAGTGTTAAATAATGTTTCTTATGTTGTTTTGTTTCTAAATTATTGAATGTTTTTTTTAATTGGCATGAAATGGTATTTTACTAAAATGTCCCTTCTCGCATGTTTTTACATATGCCATACTTAGTACATTATTTGTACTAACCCATACTTTTTAATACTATAAGTATAGGTTGGAAGCATTTTGAAGGTTGAAGTCTAGAATGTGACGCTTGGGAAAGTTCCTCTCAAGACAAAGTATGTCCTCACATATTGGAGGGCATAGTCCGTTTCTTAATTTCTTAGTTAAAGAATTATTATGTATTCTTTTCAATGTAAAGGGTCGCGTCAATAGTTTATTATGTCGTGTCTTTATGTTTGGCTTGTGACGATGAAATTTTCTAAGTATTTATAAAAGATTCTCTTTTATATCAAATGTCCTCGAAAAGTTTTTATACCGCACTACTTTTCATGTCTTATGTAATGAATGCTGGTTGAAGGGTCTGTACAAGACCCCAAAGGATCAAGTACGCTAGGTCATGAAATCGAGGGTTCCTCCTAAATTCTTGGGGGGTACTTTTGGGTCGTGACATCCGACTCGTAAAAGATAGTCAAGGCTAAGGCATGTTAGTACGTCCATGCACTAAATTTCCAAATGTCAAGGACGTTGTTAGATGTTTTGGTTCCTAAACTTCCTAAATGACCTATATTCATTAAAATAGGTCTTAAAATAGTGTTTAGACCTCATGGAACCTATGTTAAGATTTAAGAAAAGTCTTGGATTTTTGAAATGTTAGTGTGCCTCCAATTGAAGAAGTTGCTATGGGTGTTCAAGTTTCGGATGTTCCTCCATCAATGACCGATGGAGGTCTTTCTTTCATTCTCCCAACACATGACCTCTCAAGCTAATTTAGTCACTTCTCAAGTCCAATCCATGACGACACAAGTGAATAGGGAGGTTGGATCTCGCCTCAACATGCAAACACTATGGCTTCTCGATTTAGAGACATTACCAGATTGAGTCAACCTATGTTCTTACGGTCGAGATTAGATGAGGACCTTCAAGATTTCATTGATTAGGTCTATAATATCCTCTGTGATTTGGATGTGACCTCAATTTATAAGGCCAAGTTGGCGGCCTATAAACTCAAAGATGTGGCCCAAACTTAGTATGTGCAATTGAGGGATAATAGGGAACTAAGAGGTGGTCCACTGACTTGGGAGATCTTTAAGAGGGCTTTCTTTGATAGGTTCTTTCCTAGAGAGATTGGGGAATCTAAAGTGGAAGAGTTCATCAACCTTAATCAAGGAGTTATGAGTGTAATTGACTACTCTTTGAAGTTTACAAAGTTGTCCAAGTATGCTCAATCCTTGGTTTCAAACCCAAGGGATGAGATGAGTCATTTTCTTATGAGGATGTACGCTGACTTGGTAGAAGAATGTTTTTCAGCTATGCTTCATCATAATATGAATATCCCTCGTCTCATGGTTCATTCATAACAAGTGGAAGAAACTAGGTTAAGAAGAAAGAATAGAGAGACCAAGAGGGGCAAGTATTATGATGGTAGTGCTTCAAAGGGGAGATTGGAAATTCAAGACAAGACTAGATTTAAGAAGAGGTTCTCCAGCCAAGTTCCTTCCAAATTTCCTAAGGCTCGTGATGATAGGGTGTCTAACTCAAAGCCTCAAAAGGGAAAAGGTACTAGAAGACCTAGAAGGAAGCCAACTTGTGGAAAGTCTGCCAAGAAGCATTATGGTGATTGCCTTGTCGAGACGGACAATTGCTTTAGGTGTGGCAAGATGGTCACAAGGTTAGGGATTTCCTTAATTTAAAGGGGCAAGACAAAGGAAGAGGGAAAACTTAAGCTAGTAGTTCTAATGTGGACGCTCAATTGAAGAATCACAATAAAGCACTTCACTCTAGGGTTGAACAAAAAATTTATCCCGATGTGGTCATCGGTATGTTACAAGTCTTCTCTATCGATGTGTATGCTTTACTTGATCAAGATGCTACATTATCTTTAGTTACTCCCTTGATATCTAGGATGTTTGATATTTTGCCCTATATCCTAAATGAACCTTTCCATGTAACTACCGCGGTAGGTGAGTCGGTGGTTTCAAAGAGGGTATACAAAAATTGTCCTATAAAGTTGCCCTATAGAGTTACAGCTGTTGAATTAGTAGAAATTGATATGGTCAACTTTGATGTCATTTTGGGGATGGATTGGTTACATGATTGTTTTGCTTCCACTAATTGTAGAACAAGAATTATTAAGTTCAATTTTCCAAATGAGGCCGTCTTAGAGTTGAAGGGGGGAAATTCTATTCCTAGAGGTCGTATCATTTCTTGTCTTAAGGCTTGTAAAATGATCTCAGAGGGGTGCTTATATCATATTTTAAGAGTCAATGATTTAGACTCCCAAAATTCTGCCATTGAGTTAGGCCCCATAGTAAGTGGATTTCCGGAGGTCTTCCATAATTATCTTCCCAAAATCCCTTCCGAATGGGAAGTTGATTTTGGTATTGACTTGTTTCCGGATACCAACCCCATTTCAATTCCTAGTTATCGGATGACTAGGACCCAATTGAAAGAGTTGAAGGCTCAACTCAAATATTTGCTAGACAAAGTCTTCATTATATGTAGTATTTATCTATGGGGTGCTCCAGTATTGTTGGTAAAGAAGAAGGATGGGTCTCTTAGAATGTGCATTGATGATCGCAAACTCAATAAAGTCACTGTTAAGAATAAGTATCATCTTTCTCGGATTGATGACTTATTTGATCAACTCCAAGGGGAAAACTACTTTTCGAAGATTGACTTGAGTTCTGGGTATCACCAACATAGGGTGAGAGGTGAGGATATACCAAAATGGCGTTTCAAACTAGATATGGTCACTATGAGTTTCTAGTAATGAACTGTGGTCTCACTAATGTCACGATGGCATTTATAAACCTCATGAATAGATTTTTGAAATTTACCTAGATTAATTTGGTAATGTCTTCATTGACGAAATCTTGGTATATTCAAAAAATAAGGGTGAACACATGGACCATTTGAGAGTAGTGTTACAACTACTTAAGGAGAATCAATTGTTTTCTAAGTATATAAAATATTAGTTTTGATTGAGGTCGGTGGCATTTATTGTTCATATCATCTCTAGTTAGGGAGTTGAGTTTGATCCAAGGAAAACCTACGTTTTCTAGAATTGGCCTAGACAATTGACTCCAACCGACATTAGAACCTTTTTGGGTCTAGCGGGGTATTATAGAATGTTTGTGAATGTTTTGGTGTCCTTTTCATCTGCCTTAATTATCTCCACTTAAAAGAGTATGAAATTTGAGTGGTTGGAGACATGTGAAAGAATCTTCTAGATCTTGAAAGAGAGGCTTACTTCTGCTTCGGTGTTGACTCTACCTGTAAGACCTCCAAAATGAGATAGGGTGTGGAGAGCCTCACATGTGCCTACAATAATTTTAACATGTTAATTAAGTGTTTTAAAGTATTCATGATTTATTTGAAGTTATTAGGCAGTCAAATGTCAAGGTACAATCGACACGTTCAATGACTAGTCACCAAAGGGGCCTTATGTGTTTTTATGATACTTCCTGTGTGTCATTGGATTATGAAGTCCTTATTTGTGTAATAATGATTTTTATAGGTAGTATGTTGAGTTTTGTGAAGTTTAAAGGTCAAACGTCAAAGAACATGCAACACATTCGGAAGTTAGTCATTGAGACATGCATGTGTGTGTCTTGAGTGTGCCTGGCATATTTGAAGGTGTTGCTTACAATTTTTTTTGGTGAAAACGATGTGGAAGGTCCTTGACATGTTAATTTATATAATAACGTTTGAAATGAACGGGTACGACACCCCAAGGGACACGCAGAAAGCTCTCAAATAGGACCCAAAGGCTGTCGAGATAGTGCCTTGGCAGTGTCAATCGACGAAGACAAAGGATGGCTGGTTTGTCCACCAACGACCCTTAGATGGTGAGGCCTCGATGAAAACTTTTACTGGTGAAAGCTTAAGACTGTTTTGAGGCCTCAGACCACAACTATTTCCTACAATACGGTCCGTCAGTGGACCTAATAGGTGTCGTTTGTGCATGTCGATGGTGCCTGCAACTACAGCCATGCATGCTGTTTTAATTATGGGGTGAATGGGAAATTCACCCCACGTGCTAACCCGGCCCTAGTTTGTTTATTTGATTTTTTTGGGTATATTTAAGAGATAAAAAATGTGCCAATTCCATTCCCAATTCAATTCAAAGAAATTAGACTTTCGACCAAAACCAAACTCTCTCTAGAACCTCCATTGAAGTTGAAGCTTATGAGCATCTTGGATCTTGGATTACTATGGCATTTTCATCAAGTTTTAGAGTTTTTATTCTAAATTAAGGTATGTTGATCCTTCATCTCTAGTTATCCCACCATCTAGAGAGTTAATCTTAATGTTTTCGAAGAGAAAACATGATCAAATCTCTTCTTCCTCAAACTAGCTATGGGTTCTTTAGAAAACGTTTTCAAAGGCTTTCTCATGATTAATTGAATATAATGTTTTGATTTTAATATGTATTTAAATCCAATTGCATGATGAACCCATGCTCTCTTCAAACTATTGATGTAGCCTATGTATGGCTTTGTGATCTTGAATTGATGTTTATAGAATTATGATTCTAACATGTTGAAATTAATTATATCTACTTACTAAATAGAAAATGATGATGAATTATGTGATATTATAGCCATGCATATTGATGCTTTAATACTTGATCTCTACTTTCTATTGATTGTTCAAGTATAAACTTCACTATAACATTGATTCTACAGTACATGTATATAGGATTCGTTTATGTAAAGTTATTGTAGCTGCTACATTATATTGGTGTTCTTTATGAATTTTGAGTATGAATCCTTGATGATAAAAACAAAGGAGTGTTTACAATGCAATGTACATGATGTGATCTAAGTTTTAGGGTAGGTGAAGCATGATTTAGACATTGTTATTATGTCTTTATCTACGGACCTAAAATTGTATTATTGGTATATTATTAATGTTAATCATGATGATCAAAGTAAAGAGTATTAGTTAGTGATCTATATCATTCTACTTTCTAGTATATTGATGATGTATTTAATAGGTTGTAGCATGACCTTGAAGCGACTTGTACATGGTTTCCTTTATAATTAAAGTACATTTATATACTTCCCTATGCATTAATTGTTGATCAAAAAGGTGTATTAATCAATGATGATCAAAGGTTCATTAATTTGTACGAATGTCTCTTCCTCTCTACTTTCTTATAGTATTATTAGTTGATGAAGCATTGTATGGCATTGTGTGGTATGGTCCACTTATGGTGGCAGTGTTTACTTTATTATAAATATATATGTTATGTGAACATGGAGTTGAAGGAAAGATACTATGAATGTGTGTTGGTGATTATCACCCTATGTGAAACTCCAGCATAGTTTCATATTCTAGCTATGATCTAGGTTGTGTGACTAATATTATGAGCATGTAAATGGTTATGTTAACTTTATATATATGTGATGTCTATTATGAGGTCCTATAATTTTATATGTCAAGTAAAGTGAATATAGGTGCATAATTACTAGAGCTTATTGTAATGACCTTGTAAGTCTTGAATAAATGAGTCTTATGCTATGCTAACCATTCTAAAATGTTGTGTGATGACTCACTAGGATGACTTGATAGGTGTACTAGTAAGGTCAAGGGTATGGTACCTTTTTTATTCATTAAACATGTGTACCCTTATAGGATAGTTCCTTGGTTGGTCTTCTAAGCACATGCATAGGATTGTATGAACATGTTATGAATATGACTTATATTCTATGATGTTAAGTAGATGATATGATGAGGTATGAATGTGCATAGTGTAGTGGTGTGTTTATATGAAAGAATTGCTCATATAGTTATACCTATAGACTTACACATTGATATATGAAAATGTGTGACATTTATATGTTATGTGAAAGGTTTGCTCACATATAAGTATAAACACACACACATGTATGATAATAAAGTCAATGGAGGGGCTTAGTGTCGGTTAGAGATATAGTTTAAATATCAAATTCCACGTAGCACCCATGGTCTTAGTGTCGGTTAGAGATACAGTTTCCCTAAAGTAAAATGGACAATAGATGTAAAGTGAGGACCCTAACTAGGATAACCTAAGGGTAGTTGCTTAGTGTAGGTGGGGGTATGTGACTTGACCTATGCATTGGACAAGTGGCTCTTGAGCAAAGTCCTAGGAAGATGTTCTAATGCATGTGACTATGTTTATGTTCTTTATGCATGACTTTGTAGTATTTGTCTACTTGTTATGAAGATGTGCATCGTATGAGTCCTAATGGATCTATGTGATGTGGTCTTGTTATTATATGCACTATATATCTCTTAACAAATATATGATGAAGGTCTTGCTTGACATGAATTAAGTTCTCTATGTTGCCATATTGATGTGTCAAGTAAAGGATAAGACTTGTGATCTCATGATATGCTTACTAAGTATGTATGAGCTTATGAGCTTCACATTTACGTTGCACTAGTAGAATTAGATTGGTATTGTGAGTAAGGTGTGATAATGTTCTATGTGAATGAAGTTAGCATATGTGCAAGTAAACTATGGTTTCAGTGTAATGTCACTTAGGTCTTGACATAAATGTGTCTAGGATGTATTATACTTCTATGATGGTATGTGTTGGCTTGCATAGAATATATTTATGGCTTCCTTGGGGACTTAAGGTTATGCATTGAAACAAGTATCACTAAAGGGTTACTTGGAAGGTTAAGCAATTAATAAGGAAAGAGTTCACTGTAAAGTTAAGAAAACTTACTGTAAAGAAGGAATACACTTACTATAAAGTGCTTCTAAATTTCCTTAAATGCATTGTATGATTTAATATTATATTTGACCATGAAATATGCCTATATGAAGTATGTAAATGATTTAATGCTTATTTTATAAAGGTTTTATGAAGATTTTTTGCAAAAATGCATGAAGTATGATCTCAAGAAAAATGTCCTTTTTAATTGCATGTTTTATCATGGTTGTCATACTTAGTGCATTCTTGTACTAACTCAATTTTTTTCTACTTTTTACAAAAGGTGTAGGTTATGGATGCTTAAAGTATGTCTCTATGATTAAAGAAAAAGAGTTATTATTGTTGGCTAAATATCAGCCATATGTATAAAGTAAGAGTCTTTTATTTTTGTCGTGTTGCGTCGGCTATAAAAAGCCAAATTGTATAAAAGTCGTAAAGTAAAAAGTTTGTCGGCCAATCATGTAAAAAGTTTGTCGGCCAATTATGTAAAGTAGTAATAGTAAGTATTTTGTTTTCTTGTGTCGGCCGAATATTGAGAGGCCAAGTGTAAAGTATGTGTCGGCCACTTTTGGCCAAAAGTCTGTAAATTTTGTGTATAAATAGAGGAGCTTTCCTCATAAATAAAACACACCTTCATCCTTACATCTCTCTTCTTTCTGAATACTCTCTCTTTACGCTTCCACCCCCACCATTAATGATATATGCAAACTCCAAAGAATTAAGAAAATCAGATATGGACGAAGTTCAAAGATGGATTTTGTCATTATTACAACCAGAAGAACAACCATCTACGAGAGCTTTGAAGAAAGGATTTATTTCAGAAGAATTATTAGTAAGGTATTGCAAACTTATCAGCAACAAATATCCAGACCACAAATGCTCCAAATGCAGCGGAGAAGAGAATGTGATACCTACAGTTGATTTAGGATAAAAAAAAGATAAAAAAAAGATAAAGAAAAAGAGTTATTATTGTTGGCTAAATATCAGCCATATGTATAAAGTAAGAGTCTTTTATTTTTGTCGTGTTGCGTCGGCTATAAAAAGCCAAATTGTATAAAAGTCGTAAAGTAAAAAGTTTGTCGGCCAATCATGTAAAAAGTTTGTCGGCCAATTATGTAAAGTAGTAATAGTAAGTATTTTGTTTTCTTGTGTCCGCCGAATATAGAGAGGCCAAGTGTAAAGTATGTGTCGGCCACTTTTGGCCAAAAGTCTGTAAATTTTGTGTATAAATAGAGGAGCTTTCCTCATAAATAAAACACACCTTCATCCTTACATCTCTCATCTTTCTGAATACTCTCTCTTTACGCTTCCACCCCCACCATTTAGATTATCGTAATCTAAATGCTAAAACCAAAACATACAATTATCCAATACCAAACAAAATACTAAAAATAAGACAAATACAAGGATATAATTATTTCAGTAAATTTGACTGTAAATCAGGATTTTACCACCTTAAACTAGAAGAAGAATCTAAACAATTAACAGCATTCACAGTACCGCAAGGTTTCTATGAATGGAATGTTTTACCTTTTGGATATAAAAATGCACCAGGTAGATTCCAACATTTTATGGATAACTGTTTTAACCAGCTAGAAAACTGTATTGTATATATAGATGACATATTGTTATATTCTAGAACACAAGATGAACATATAAGATTATTGGAAAAATTTATACATATAGTAAAAAATGCAGGTATAAGTTTGAGTAAAAGAAAAGCAGAAATTATGAAATCACAAATAGAATTTCTAGGAATACAAATAGATAAAAATGGAATAAAAATGCAAGCACATATAGTACAAAAAATAATTACTATTGATGAAAATATAGATACAAAGAAGAAATTACAATCCTTTCTAGGATTAGTAAATCAGGTAAGAGAATATATACCAAAATTAGCAGAACATCTAAAACCATTACATAAAAAACGTAAAAAAGATGTAGAATATCATTTTGACGATAAAGATAAAAAACACATAAGAAATATTAAGAATTTATGTAAAAAACTACCAAAACTATATTTTCCTGATGAAAATAAAACATTTACTTATATTGTCGAAACAGATTCAAGTGATCATAGTTATGGAGGAGTTTTAAAATACAAATATGAAAAAGAAAAAATAGAACACCATTGTAGATATTATTCAGGATCTTATACAGAAGCACAAAAAAATGGGAAATAAATAGAAAAGAATTATTCGCATTATATAAATGTTTATTAGCATTTGAACCATATATTGTTTACAATAAATTTATTGTAAGAACAGATAACACACAAGTAAAATGGTGGATAACGAAAAAATTAGATGATTCAGTTACAACAAAAGAAATAAGGAGACTAGTATTAAACATACTAAATTGTAGGAAAAACAAAATTATGGATAGAAAATCTACCCTCGGAAAGTTTAGAAGTACTTAGGAATGATAAGAAAATGGATGGATCTGCATCAGCAACAAATATAGATATACTAGATAAATATGAATCAGCAATAAGAAATGAATTTGGAGGCATGACTACAGATATAAGAGAACAAAATAGAGAAAAAATAATAAATAGACAACTTATGACAAAATTAAAAATAAATAAATAAATAAATAAATAAAGAAAAAGAGATATTATTGTTGGCTAAATATCAGCCATATGTATAAAGTAAGAGTCTTTTATTTTTGTCGTGTTGCGTCGGCTATAAATAGCCAAATTGTATAAAAGTCGTAAAGTAAAAAGTTTGTCGGCCAATCATGTAAAAAGTTTGTCGGCCAATTATGTAAAGTAGTAATAGTAAGTATTTTGTTTTCTTGTGTTGGACGAATATAGAGAGGCCAAGTGTAAAGTATGTGTCGGCCACTTTTTGCCAAAAGTCTGTAAATTTTGTGTATAAATAGAGGAGCTTTCCTCATAAATAAAACACACCTTCATCCTTACATCTCTCATCTTTCTGAATATTCTCTCTTTACACTTCCACCCCCACCATTGGTCCGTTGCATTTGGAGCATTTGTGGTCTGGATATTTGTTGCTGATAAGTTTGCAATACCTTACTAATAATTCTTCTGAAATAAATCCTTTCTTCAAAGCTCTCGTAGATGGTTGTTCTTCTGGTTGTAATAATGACAAAATCCATCTTTGAACTTCGTCCATATCTGATTTTCTTAATTCTTTGGAGTTTGAATATATCATTACCTGATCTCTTGCATAATAACTCCAAATAGCATTGCCATTTAAATAATTGTTTGCTAGCTCTTGTATAATCGTAGCTATACCAATTATTCTTTTATTTGCATAAAAATTTGGTATTTCTACTTTTGGTATCTCATTTTGTTTTTCTATTTCTTCTGGGATAATCATATGTTTTGTTAATCCTATCTTTACCACCTGTATTGGTGATTTTATCTCTTCGTATAATATCTCTGCTGGTGCTGTATAACATTTTATATAAAATAAATTTCCTTTGGTAATTCTTTTATATGTCAGAAATGCTCTATGTAATTCTGGTATTCCGACTATCTCTTCTCCGGTATATGTGTATACTGTATTTAGTAGTCCGTAGTTATAACATGTTTTTACTAGGTTGGGGTTGGTCTTAGGTTGTGCAATAAGTTTGTTATATCCTTGTAGTTTCTGGGTTATATAATCTTCTTCGGGATTTTTTGTTTGTGTAGATCTTGGGTTTAGGTTTAGGTATGTTTGGATTTTGTATATGTTTTCAATGTAAGATTGGGTAATATAATTATATATTTTTTTGTCGTTTTGTAGGCTTACTGCATAGGTTGATGTTTGTGGTTCTGCTGGTATTTGCATTTGTGGTTTTTGAGTAAATGGTTTTGCAAATAACTGGTTTAAGTTTGTGTTTTTTGGTTTTTCACTAGTTCTTTTACTTGTACCTGCAGCTGTATCTGAACAAACATTGTTATGGGTTTTATGGAGTTTCCCATCGTCTCCTTCTAGTTCTGGCTTTTTACCGTCCGCCGAACGACGTAGCTCCGCATTTTTAGAGTCATGCTGCTGACTTGTAGATTCTTCCTTTTCTTCTAGCTTTTGAATTCTCAAGCCCATACTGTCCACTTTTGCACAAAATGTAGTTAGGGTTTTGAGTATGTTTTCCATAACATTATCTTGTCCTGGCTGTGTAACTCTGTCTTGATAAATAGTCTGCAATCATATTTTTGTCAGTTTTTATTACCTCAATTGTAAATGTAAAATTTAGTATGTTTAATACTAGTCTCCTTATTTCTTTTCTTGTAACTGAATCATCTAATTTTTTCGTTATCCACCATTTTACTTGTGTGTTATCTGTTCTTACAATAAATTTATTGTAAACAATATATGGTTCAAATGCTAATAAACATTTATATAATGCGAATAATTCTTTTCTATTTATTTCCCATTTTTTTTGTGCTTCTGTATAAGATCCTGAATAATATCTACAATGGTGTTCTATTTTTTCTTTTTCATATTTGTATTTTAAAACTCCTCCATAACTATGATCACTTGAATCTGTTTCGACAATATAAGTAAATGTTTTATTTTCATCAGGAAAATATAGTTTTGGTAGTTTTTTACATAAATTCTTAATATTTCTTATGTGTTTTTTATCTTTATCGTCAAAATGATATTCTACATCTTTTTAATGTTTTTTATGTAATGGTTTTAGATGTTCTGCTAATTTTGGTATATATTCTCTTACCTGATTTACTAATCCTAGAAAGGATTGTAATTTCTTCTTTGTATCTATATTTTCATCAATAGTAATTATTTTTTGTACTATATGTGTTTGCATTTTTATTCCATTTTTATCTATTTGTATTCCTAGAAATTCTATTTGTGATTTCATAATTTCTGCTTTTCTTTTACTCAAACTTATACCTGCATTTTTTACTATATGTATAAATTTTTCCAATAATCTTATATGTTCATCTTGTGTTCTAGAATATAACAATATGTCATCTATATATACAATACAGTTTTCTAGCTGGTTAAAACAGTTATCCATAAAATGTTGGAATCTACCTGGTGCATTTTTATATCCAAAAGGTAAAACATTCCATTCATAGAAACCTTGCGGTACTGTGAATGCTGTTAATTGTTTAGATTCTTCTTCTAGTTTTAGGTGGTAAAATCCTAATTTACAGTCAAATTTACTGAAATAATTATATCCTTGTATTTGTCTTATTTTTAGTATTTTGTTTGGTATTGGATAATTGTATGTTTTGGTTTTAGCTTTTAGATTACGATAATCTATGACCATTCTACTTTTACCTCTTTTTTGTTCACTATGTTTTATTACTATAAATGCTGGACTTGTATGTTTACTATTGCTTTTTTGTATGTAATTATTTTCTAATAATTCATTTATATGTATTTTAAATTCTTCTAGATCATCAAAGTTATATTTTAATGGTTTCTGTGTTATTATACTATTTTCATCTATTAATTCAATTTTTACTTTTGTCTTATGTTTTTCCCATCCTTGTAATGGATCTTCACTATATAATTGTTCTAATTGTTCATTAATTAATTTGACTTTGTCTATAGCAAATATAATAATTTCTAATTGCGTTATTTGTTTATTATTTATATTTTCCATTTCTTGGTTTATCTTTTCACTTCCTTTTATCCATTCCATAGTTTTTCGTTGTTTATTATTTACTCTTTTTGCTCCTGTTTTATTTCCGCATGGTGTAATAAGCCACCAATGTGTTTTTGTTATTATGTGTGGATAATATCTATCTAGAAATGACATTCCTAATATCATATCTTTTGTAGTAAATTCAAAATTATACATTTCTTCTATTGTTAGTATTTTATCCCATATTTGTATTTTTATATTTTTTGCTTTGTATTTAATCATACTTCCTTCATTGTTAAATCCCGTTACTACCATAGGTGTTTTTAATTTTTCCCATTTATCTTCTGGTAAGCAATTATATTTACATATATTCGCTTCTGCTCCTGTATCTATCATAGGTGTATAATATCTGTTGTAATATCCTTCTACTATAATTTTTGCAAGTATAAATATTTTCATTAATCATTTTGTCCTTTTTATAATTATTTTCTTATTTTGACAAGTTATTGTTAATTGTTCATTTTCTATGTTGTATGGTTTAACTTTTTCTAACCATTTTATTCCTAATGTAATATTATGATCTCCTTGGTATATTTTGAATTATATTATTAAGGGTATTCCTCCTATAATTATTTCTTTTTCTGTTGTTTCTTCATTCGTGTTTACTATCTCACTAGGTAGTCCAGGGCATGTATGTCCTGTTCTTATAATTTCTTCTTCTAATACTTACTCTCTTGTTATATAATTTTCTTCTTGTCCTGTATTTATTAATATTTTATATTTTCTTTGGTCTATTATTCCTGTTATGAAATAATGATATAGTGTTATTTCTTCTTTATCTAATAAGCTTTGTGGAATTTCATATTTTCTTTTAGATGTACTCATCCTTGATGAGGTAGCTCTCGTCAATGTATTTGGTACGCTTGAAGTGCTTAATCTTTCTTTTACTATCTCTAAATCTTCTTCTATATCAATTTCTTTATAGCTATAGTCATTATTGTCTATTACAGTAATTATTTTTTCAAAAGGATTTTCTATTTTTATTTTATTAATTTTATTTCTTGCTGTTATTTTATGCTTTGTTGTTAATATATATAAATTTTTACATCTTGCTGTAAATAATTTGCTTCCTGGTGCTAGTTCTATTCCAGACATTTTTCAATATAGAACTAATGATCTATCTATGTTTTTATCTGTTAATGATACTGTATAATTAGCACTTATTGTAAATTTAAATTTTTGATATATCAAGTTTCCTTTTACTGCACTAATTACGCTTTTTTCTATAGGGTGTACAATTCTATCGTCTGCTAAATATATTTCTATAGGTGTATCTATTCCTTCTCTAAAGCAGGCTTTTATTAATATTTCTGTTCCTCCTAAATGTACATATTTTATTGGTGTTTTAGCTTTTATATCTTGTATTTCTTTGTTTATCATTCTTTTATTTATTATAGGTATATATGCTTTTCCTCTTGTGTATTTGCAATCTATGATATGTTCTTTTTGGCTAACTACATAGTATTCTTCTTTTTGTCTTTTAAACCAATTTCTTAAAATAGGTATTTCTAATACTTTTTCAACACTTAAATCTAATTATTTTCCTTTTATTTGTTCAAATATTGTATTATCAAATATAATTTTCTGTTCTGATGATTCTTCATCTTGATATTCTTCCTTAGATATTATTTTTATTTCATTTTCAGACATTATATTTCTTCATCTGTTTCATTATTATCTATGTTTATATTTTCTTCTTCATTCTCAGTTTCTATATCTGATACTTCATATATACTATCATTTTCACTTGATTCATAATCTATGTACTCTATTTGCATATATTTTTCATTATCTATAATTAATTCTTCTATTTGTTTTCTTTTTGGATTTTTGGGTAATTTACAATCTCTAGCTATGTGTCCTATCTTTCCACAATTATAACAAGTACATTGGGATATCTTTCTTTTTGGTCTGTATGGTCTTTTTATTTTATAGTTTTTTACATAATACCTTCGTCTTGGTTGTTTATATTTATATATAGATTTCTTTTTTCTATAATTTTTATATCTTTTAGATTTTTGTTTTTTAGTTGTGCATCCAAATTGTGGTGCAATTTTATTTTTGCAACATGATAAATTTTTATTTAGTACTTTTTCCATTTTTAATTTTTCTTTTTGGTTTTCACATAGTTGTATGAACCATTGATTTAAAAATTTTATTCTAGATCCTAAAGTATCTACCATTCCTTCATTATTCCAATCCTTTATTACGTTTGTACTAAATTGTTCTGGTAATTTTGTATAATATTGTTTTCTTATTTCTTTTGCTTCGTCTAAATTGTATTTAGCTTTGTAATAATATTCTTTAAATGCGCAAGTATATTCTTCTAAGTAACACATTTTACATATAGCTAATTTTGTCATAAGTTGTCTATTTATTATTTTTTCTCTATTTTGTTCTCTTATATCTGTAGTCGTGCCTCCAAATTCATTTCTTATTGCTGATTCATATTTTATCTAGTATATCTATATTTGTTGCTGATGCAGATCCATCCATTTTCTTATCATTCCTAAGTACTTCTAAACTTTCCGAGGGTAGATTTTCTATCCATAATTTTGTTGTTCCTACAAATGTTCTTTCTATGTATCTTGGTGTTTTTGCTGTTTCTATTTTATTTTCTATTAACTGTTTAGACATATTTCCTATCCATATTAATATTGCTTTATTTATATCTGCGACAGAATCTAAATCCAAAAAATTGTATTGTTCATTTGCTGGTTTAGGTGTCCAATTTTTATTTAATCTACTGTTCCATATTGCATTATTTCTATCTGATTGTTGATAGCTTTCTGTATAATAAGTTGGTGGTGTCCTCCTAGGACTAACTCTAGGACTATTTCTGGGACTATTATCTGGGGTTTTAACTCTTAACGTACTAGGTCTATTCATATCTCCTGTGTTTATCTCTAATTTTTTCGGTTTATTTATCTGTTCTAGAATTTGTGTATATGTTTCACTTATATCACTTATTTCTGACTGTTGGTTATTTTCATTTCCATCTATTTCGTTTACTTCAATATCTTCATTTAGATCTTCATTTAGTTTTTGTTCCATTTGTTTTATTTCATTTGTTAATTCTAGCTCTTTATCTTTTTCTTTTTGTTTATTTTCATATAATAATTTTAACCTAGCTAATTCTTTTTCTAATTCACTTATTCTTGTATTTTTTATTTCTTCTAAATTTTGTACTTCTTGTTTTGCTTGTGTTTTTATTTTTTCAATTTCTCTTGATTTATCTATTTCTTCATTTTCTTTTGTTATTCTTACCATAGCTGTTAAACTATCTTCTAATTTTGCTGTTTCTTTTTCTAGCATTAAATATAAATTATTTCCTATTTTCTTGTATCTTCATCCTAAATTTGAAAATACTATTTTTATTATCATTCCGTCTTGGTTTTCATATGTTTTTTCGTCTACTGCAAATTCTTCTTTGTTCATTATGATCTATGTATTATATTATGTTGTAATTCATATTCAAGACAATCTAATTCTAATTCTAACATTAATATATCTTTTCTTTGTGCTAGTATTGATTTATTACATACTCCTGCTAATATATTTTCTTCTAACCTTCTTTTTCTATGTTGTAACTCTTGTTCTTTTTCAGTTATTTGTTCCATTATTTTTTCTATTAATTGTTGTTTATATTTTTCTTCGTTCATATTGTTTATTTAAATAGCAAACATATTTGTATTCTATTTTTGAAATTATATTTACCAAATGATCTTTTTTATCATTTTCTGTTTTGACTAGTTGTGATAATTGATATTCTATATATAAGGATCTTAATTTTTTCCATATTTTTCTTACCTTTTTATCTATATTAGTTCTTTTTATTTTAGTATTTTTATTTTTATTTATCATAACCTTTTATATAATATTTTAAAAAGCTTACTTAATTTATCTGGATATCTTACCCTTTTTAACCTGTAATTTCTACCATATCGCCTTAGCCAATGTTCAGTCATATTTAATCTCCAATATCTAAATCATCATATAAATCATATATGTCATAATAAAGTTCATCTTCTATACTTTGTATGGTTAACTTAGTCCAACTTTGAGTTGTTATTTCTATTATCTCATATGTTAATAATTTATTATAAATCAGTATTCAAAGTTTTTAATATATAGAATAATAATATCTTATAATCAACATCATCGTTTAATAGGTAAGTTTCCATTTTTATTATTTTCATTTTTCACTAAAATTTTATTCCTTTCAACCACTTAATAAATTATACTTGCTTATTATGCAAAAATAATGATTTAATAATCATCTAGTCTGGTCACTACTACAGCTTTCTTCTTTGATTAGTTACCCTAACAGCGCCTCAACTTTGTTTACTCCCCTAAACGGCCTTCTCTGCCTACCGGTTTCAACCTTAGGATGGCATAGTCTGGGCATACTTGTTCGAAGAATATTTCTGTAGCAAACTTTCTAAAGATGGTTATTATAACATTATTCAAACATGGTAAACAATTATAATTAACAAGAGATTTTCAGGAATAAATTAATTTAGCTACTCATGAATATAAAATGGTATACCTGTTCTTGTAGATCATCTGTCATAGTTGATTTGTTTTCCATAGTTATTTAATTAACTAGCTCTGATACCATTGGTGGGGGTGGAAGCGTAAAGAGAGAGTATTCAGAAAGATGAGAGATGTAAGGATGAAGATGTGTTTTATTTATGAAGAAAGATCCTCTATTTATACACAAAATTTACAGACTTTTGGCCAAAAGTGGCCGACACATACTTTACACTTGGTCTCTCTATATTCGGCCGACACAAGAAAACAAAATACTTACTATTACTACTTTACATAATTGGCCGACAAACTTTTTACTTTACGATTTTACGACAAAGTTTGTCGGCCAATTATGTAAAGTAGTAATAGTAAGTATTTTGTTTACTTGTGTCGGCCGAATATAGAGAGGCCAAGTGTAAAGTATGTGTCGGCCACTTTTGGCCAAAAGTCTGTAAATTTTGTGTATAAATAGAGGAGCTTTCCTCATAAATAAAACACACCTTCATCCTTACATCTCTCATCTTTCTGAATACTCTCTCTTTACGCTTCCACCCTCACCATTGGTATCGGATTAGTAAATCAGGTAAGAGAATATATACCAAAATTAGCAGAACATCTAAAACAATTACATAAAAAACTTAAAAAAGATGTAGAATATCATTTTGACGATAAAGATAAAAAACACATAAGAAATATTAAGAATTTATGTAAAAAACTACCAAAACTATATTTTCCTGATGAGAATAAAACATTTACTTATATTGTCGAAACAGATTCAAGTGATCATAGTTAAGGAGGAGTTTTAAAATACAAATATGAAAAAGAAAAAATAGAACACCATTGTAGATATTATTCAGGATCTTATACAGAAGCACAAATAAATGGGAAATAAATAGAAAAGAATTATTCGCATTATATAAATGTTTATTAGCATTTGAACCATATATTGTTTACAATAAATTTATTGTAAGAACAGATAACACACAAGTAAAATGGTGGATAACGAAAAATTAGATGATTCAGTTACAATAAAAGAAATAAGGAAACTAGTATTAAACATACTAAATTTTACATTTACAATTGAGGTAATAAAAACTGACAAAAATATGATTTCAGACTATTTATCAAAACAGAGTTACACAGCCAGGACAAGATAATGTTATGGAAAACATACTCAAAACCCTAACTACACTTTGTGCAAAAGTGGACAGTATGGGCTTGAGAATTCAAAAGTTGGCTAAATATCAGCCATATGTATAAAGTAAGAGTCTTTTATTTTTGTCGTGTTGCGTCGGCTATAAAAAGCCAAATTGTATAAAAGTCGTAAAGTAAAAAGTTTGTCGGCCAATCATGTAAAAAGTTTGTCGGTCAATTATGTAAAGTAGTAATAGTAAGTATTTTGTTTTCTTGTGTCGGCCGAATATAGAGAGGCCAAGTGTAAAGTATGTGTCGGCCACTTTTGGCCAAAAGTCTGTAAATTTTGTGTATAAATAGAGGAGCTTTCCTCATAAATAAAACACACCTTCATCCTTACATCTCTCATCTTTCTGAATACTCTCTCTTTACGCTTCCACCCCCACCATGGGTATCAGTCTTGTAAATTATGTACTTATGATTATGTTGTAAGTGTTGTGTACCTAATGTACTTTTATGAATGTTAAGTCTATAATGAAAAAAAGTGACTAGAGTCAAAATATTTACTTATGATATTTGATATATATGAAGTGAAGTTTCTAGCATATGATGTGCTAAGAAAAATTTTAAATCGTCCGCTAATTTTCCTATAAAAATGCAATGAATGATAAGCATGGGCTTGTATAAAACATCAGAGAGGTCAAGTACGCCATGTTACTTCCGGTCTTGACACTAACGGAGGGTACCCAGGGCTTCATTGTATATCTTGATACATCCCAAGTGGGTTAGGGGTGTGTCCTTATGAAACATGGGAAAGTAGTAACCTATGCTTCTAGACAACTTAAGGTGCATGAGAAGAATTACCCAACTCCTGATCTTGAGTTAGAGGCCTTGGTACTTTCATGAAAAATATGGAGGCATTATTTGTATGGTTTCCATGTAGATATGTATACCGACCACAAGACACTTCAATACGTGTTTACTGAAAAGGATTTAAATATCCGACAAAGAAAGTATTTGGAATTATTGAAGGATTATTACATGAGTGGTCTCAACCACCCCAACATGGACAATGTGGTTGTCGATACTCTAATTCATATGACAATGGGTGTGTCTCACGTAGAAGAAGCCAATAAAAACCTAGGGAAAGATGTTCATAGGTTGGCTAGGTTGGGTGCTAGATTGGAAGATTCTAGGAATGGTGGTTTTATGGTTCATCATATATCCTAATCTTCTTTGGTGATTGAAGTGATGTCTATGCAACACCTTGATCAATGTTGTATTTGAAGAAATCCGTTCTCAGTTAGCTTAATGGGTCATACTCCTTAGAGGGGGATGTGTCATTATGTATCAAGGAAGGTTGTGTGTGCCCAGTGTTGGTTACATGAGAAACCGGATTCTTAAGGAAACTCACGGTTCCCCTCATTCCATTCATCCAGGTTCTACAAAGATGTGTCATGACCTTAGAGAAGTGTTTTGGTGGGAAGGCTTAAAAAGGGACACAACACAAGTTGTCGCAAAATGTCCAAATTGCAAACAAGTGAAAGCCTAGAACAAAAAGCCATTTTACTTCAAGAAATACAAGTTCCCACTTGGAAGTGGGAAGACATAAAAATGGATGTCGTGTTAGGTTTGCCTCAGACATAAAAGCAACATGACTCCATATGGGTGATTGTGAATAGATTGACCAAATCTTCTTATTTTATTCTTGTCAAGTCCATTTACTCGGTAGAGTACTGTGCAAGGATCTTCATAGATGAGATCGTTTGTCGACATGGTATTCCATTTTCCATCATATCAAATAGGGGTGCACAATTTACGTCTAGGCTTTTGAGGTTTTTCCAAAAAGGGTTGGGTACTAAGTTGATGCTAAGCACTGCTTTTCATCACCAAACGGATGGTCAAGCAGAGCATACTATTCAAACCCTTGAGTATATGCTTAGAGCTTGTATTATTGACTTCGAGGGAAATTGGGATACCTTCCTTTGGTTGAGTTCTCATAGAATAATGCATCTATATATATGGACCCTTTCGAGGACTTGTATGGTAGGAGATGTATATCTCTAATTGGATTGTTTGAAGTGGGAGAGTATTCACTCTTTGGTCCCGAATTAATTTATAAGACTTTGGGGAGATTTCATATGATAAGGAATCATGTGAAAACAACCTATATCCGGCAAATGTCTTATGCCGACCATAGGAGGAAAGACTTAGAATTTGAAGAAGGGGATAAGGTTTATCTAAAAATTTCACCTATGAAGGGAGTAGTGAGATATGGAAATAAACGGAAATTTAGTCCTCACTATGTGGGTCTTTATTAAACTTGCAAAGGGTTGGCAAGGTCACATATAAGTTGAGGTTACCTAGTGAATTGGCTTCGGCTCATCCGGTATTCCATGTCTCCATGCTTAAGATGTGTATCGGTGATCCCGTATCCATTATTCCTATTGAAGGTCAAGGTGTGGAAGAAAACCTCTTCTATGATGAGGCTTTTGTTAAAATCCTTGATAGACACGTAAAGAGGTTAAGAAACTAGGAGTGGCTTCCATAAAAGTTATATGGAAGAACCACCTAGTAAAGGGTGCAACATGGGAGGCCGAGGCTGACATGAAGTTCCGTTATCCTCATCTATTTGATAAATAAGGTTTGTTGTTCCTATTTGTAGTGAAAATAATGAGTTTATCTGATGTTGCATTGATTTAGATAAAATTTAAAGATAAATGCATAGTAACAGTGAATAAGCATGCCTAAAAAAATGAAACGTATGTGAAACATTCTCTTTGTTTGGATTTGCACTTATTGTGTACTTAGTATGTTTTTTACTTTATGAAATAACATTGAGCATGTTGATAGGTTGAGCTTTGGCACGATTGACTCTTTAATGTTATGTTGAGCTCATGTTGTTGTGGAAAAGAGATTCCTGATATTGTGATCTTGAGCTCTTATGTGTGAATTGGTATGTGTTAATGCTATGTTGAGTCGTAAATATTGTTTTGATATGTTTTTTTAGTTGGACTGCTATTCTTGAGTCTATCCCTTCTTTCCAAAAGATTTTTAGTGTCATTCGGGGACGAATGTTCCTAAGGGAGGGATAATGCAGTACTCCGAAAATCTAAAGCCTAATATAGAGCCTAACATGACAGTCTAAATGCTTTAACACTATTTTAATGTCAAATATAATGTATATAAGTCATTTAGGACGTAGTAGAATCAAAGTGTCATGAAACGCCCATGACGTCCGGAAACTAGTTTAAGAGGTGTTTGTGTGCCTTAGAATATTTAACAAGGTTTTAGGAGTTTGAATTTAATGAAATTTGGTGGGAAGGTTTTAAACATATACTAGATTTGGTTTAGGGTATAAACGTCAGGGTAAGACTCCCCAAGTACCAACCAAGGGTCCTTGAGGAGGACCCTTGCATTTTGGCTAAAAGTTGTCTAAGACAGTAGCCATCGACGAAGGGCAGGCTACGATACATGGTCCAATTTACGGGGCGTTCATTGCCCTACCGATGATCACTTAGCCATTTTTGCCAAGGTCCATTTTGGACAGTCTCTGACCAAAACAATGGACCTGAAGGACGGTTGGTCACAAGGTCCGTCGGATGACCAACAACCCATAGGTCAGGGTCTCGTAGATCTGGGTCACTGTTTTTCTACCAAGTTTTAATTTGTTAGTTTAATTAAGTTAGTTAATTTGGGTGTTAGTTAGTGTTTTTGGGCTGGTAAATTATGCTAGTTAATGAACTATATAACCTACCTTAATTCTAATCATAACACTACACCTCTCAAATCCAAAAATCCAATTGCTCTTCCTTCTCTCTTCTTTCTCTCTCCCAAATAGAAAAACTCAATTGAAGGGCTAGTTATAGGTATAAGGGTAGAAATAAGGGTGTTTTCTGCATCATTCTTCATCAATTAATAAGGTATGAGATCCTTTCACCTTTTGGATTCCTTCCCAAAGGGTTCTTCAAAAATTGATTTCAAAAAAGATGAGTTTCAAGTGGGTTTTTTCTATTATGAATCTGATCTTTTAAATTGTATGGTTTATGGTTTATTTTGGTTATTACACTTGTATTATTATGTATTATGATTCAAATACGCTAGTTCTTAATGAATTAACCTAGTTTTTTAGATTATATAATTAAATCGACCAAAGTCCCTAAACCTAGGTTATGAAATAAGGTGAATTGATGTGTAGTGATTCAATTGAATTCAATACTAGGTTAATTACTATTGTTTGATGGTATTACCCATATAATTGGGATTAATTAGTGGTTGAAGGTAATACCATGGATGATGACTTGTGAAAGAGATTCGGATAAGTGATGTGATCTCAAACCTTTACTTTAATTATGATTGCTTGTGCTTAGGGATGAAGTTATATTGAAGTATACGTTATGATGAGATTTATTAGGATCGATAAGATGTTAGATTGAAATTTTTTGATTTATTTCTTGTGAATTATTGGCTAAGATGTAATGATATGAGGTTGGCGGTGAATTTCCTGTGTGACTTATTTATATATGGTGATGTAATGTATGTGCTAACTTCACATGTGTGAATTGTATTGAAAGGACATACTCATGCTATTCCGATTGAGCTATGACTTTAAATATATAGGGGATAGACCCCTATGACCTAATCTAAGTTATGATTATTAATGAAAGACATTTCAAAAGGGACTCTAGCTTAGCAGCGAATGAACTAGATGTAAGGAGTGTCCCTTCCCACATAGGGAAGGTAGGTTCATTAATGTACTAATGATATTGGAGACTAGAATTCATGCATCACAAAGAGAGTACAAATTATAACTCCTAGATCTTGAACTATGTTACCCCCATAGGAATACTAGCTACTGGATTCATACAGATGCTATGTTCATGTTTCGGTACTACCTTGGCAAGTAGTACACCTTATTTTGGTGTAAGGTTCCATGCAGACTGGATTCCACATTAGCTCTTGTTGTCTATGTTGGTTAAGGAACGATGTTCTCAAAAGGTAAAATGCAGTAATGAATTTAACTCTAACTAGGATAACCTAAAGGGTTTGACTTAGTCTAGGTAGAGGTATGAGAGTCTACCTATACATTGTGCTAGTTATCCTTGAGGGAGATCTTAGAAGGATGATATGATATGCTTATGTCCTTAGATGATTATAAGTATAAATGATATGTTTATGTTGATATTACATGTTAATGACACTGTGTGATATTGATTTCAACTTATGAACATGTGCTTGGTCTCTATATTGTTAAAGTATGATGATATTTACTCTAAATGATATAGTATGTAAAGTGGGAATTGCTTATAGTTCTTATTGGGTTTGCTTGATTGAGTAAGGTTATGGGACATTATTTAATCATTGCACTAATGGATTTGATGGGGGTTATTGAGTAATGGCCTTGCTTAGGTTATGATGTTATGAACTCTTATACATGCGTGTTGATATTATAATTTTATTATAGAGTTGTCTTGATTATTTTCTCAATTATATGGATATGCACATTGACTTGACTAGACTTGGTATTGTTGGTCTTGTGATGTGCATGGTTTTGACTTAAGTAATATGTGCTTATTGACTTTTATTAGCTCTTGAATGTGCATATGGTACTTCCAAAGTAACTTTGCATGCTCTTCAATAATTGTCACTCTTTGGTATGATTTCAATGTTATATGTGCATATGATCCTATACTTAGTACTAGTGATATGCTAACTCCATTCTCCCTTTCCCCCTAACATTTTAGGTTCATGCCGTTGAAGGGTTTGTGACCACTTAAAAGGAAGTCTTGGATTATTTCTCCAAGTCCGGGTATGTCCTCAGGTTCCGAGGATGATGCCTTGTCATTACTATAGCTATAGTTCTTTGTTTAAGTCTAAAGACAATCATTTCATTCATGTTGTTTCAAGATATTAAAGTAAGTCCTAAGTGGTATTGGTACATTGTGTAAGGGCACAAAACGATGTTTATTTGACTCCGTTTATACGTTTAGATGGTTTAATATGAGCCATTCCTTTCAATACTATGTTATATATGTATGTCATAAAAGTAGAAGACTATGTAATCTTCTTATACTAGGAGTCTAGATATACTGGATATGAATATATTATGTATAAGCGAGAGGTCTAAGTAAACCTTATGTAGTATTGTAGATGAAATTTTAAATTTCCTGAAATTTTAACCTAACAATGTAATGATGAATGTAAGAGGCTAGTCTTCGTCCTATCCGAGGACTATGACGCCGATTACGTCTAGGGGGTACTTCTTAGATGTGACACTAGGTATATCCCTATCCTAGATACAAATCAATCCTAAATCTTTAGATCATGCTCCATTTGTCCACGTTCTACCCTTTTAATCCTTTTCCAAATTCAATGTCATGACCCGAAAAATTATTTTTAGAAATTTTATGTTATCATTTTATCCATGTCGATAGTTGTCCTGAGTTACTTATGATCAGTCAGTGAATTTTGAATTTCAAAATTTGACATATTAAAATAACTATAGTTAATTGATTGACAAGTTTTTATCAAATAATTTCATTTAATTTAATTGGTGGTTAATGGGTTAAAATTGTAACTTATTTTTACCCATGCATTTAAATAAGTTACTGGGGTTATTCACTTTTAATACATAATATACATAATTATTTAAGAAACAAAAAAAAAAGAGTGATTGAAAATTTACCTACGTTGCATCAGTGAAGAGGAACTGCACGCAGAATCAGGTAAAGCAAACCTCAATCCATATGTTTGTATGTCTGAATAGATGTATATTTACCTATTATTATAAAAAAAACTATGCTTATAAAAGAGAGGAAGGAATTTTAATTCTTCAAACATAAATATGAAAATTTCTCTGTTATAATATTTTAATTTGAAAAAAGAGACCTTGTGTCTAATGAAAAATAGTAGTTGCATAGTGATTTAGGGTGATCATTTGTGGATCAATGGATGATTTTTTGGGAGTATAAGATGAATGAGATTATATCAATTTGTCATATTTGATTTGCTTCTATAGAGCTTTAAAATTGTAATTGTTATGCTTTAATCATTATTTCTATTTGGTGGGCAACGAGGGTTAATAATTTGGCAATGATAATGGGATGAATGTATATAAATTTGTGTTAAGGTTTGTGAAGTTATTATCTACGTGTTGGTTTCAATTTGAAACTTTTCTTACACATATCATGTTTTGCCTTTATTTCTTGTTGTTCGGCTAAAAATTTAAATTTCGTGTATGTTCTTGTTTTCACGAATAGTTCATAATTGTCATATTCTCGTTTTTTTGATATATTGGTATATGTAATTAGATATTAGGTGTATGATATAATGTGAATACCATTAGATAATAACATTTGAGGAATTAAGACTTAAAAAATATGATAGTTGAAATGTCAATCAACATCAAGATTTACGAACTAATTATCGATTTGGGTGAGTTTTTTAGTTTAAAGTATACAAGTAGTTATTTGGGTGTTTGTTTTTAAATCTTATGGTGATTATTTATATGAATAAAATACATTTATTTCGAAGTCCAATGATAGATGAAGGCTCAAATCCTGGAGTGATTATTCGATTATGTTGACACAAGTGAATTTATAAACCCTTGATAGGTGTATGAAATTCGTATTTTTTGTTGTAATATGTATTTGGGGGTAATGAAACTTGGTTATGGGTTGATTTGTCTACCTTGATTTAATTCTAATGATGAAAAAGGGTTATAAAGGAAAATTTTATTACAATAGAATACATATTGTAATTTGAGAATACCAAAGCATGTGAACATTAGCTGATATATTATTGACTTGATTTATTATGTGATTGTGTTATTTACTAAACTCGTATAATTCTGATGATTTAGGTGATTAAATGTCAGGAGGACATCTGATTTATTGATATGTTGTATCATCCCCTATATTTGATATCATATTGTGTGCATGCATTGACATGAGATTGGGCATGAGTAAAGGTTTAACATGGGGAGATTGTCCGTGTCGAGATCAAGTAAAGTTATAATTTGGGCACGTAGACATTGTTCGTGCGAGGAATTGATTATGATTATAACTTGAGCACGTGGAGATCGTCTTTGCTTGAAATTATTTGATGTTATGATAGTGTATTGAGATCGTCCGCATAAAAACATACATATCGTCCATTTCATTATATGGACCTCGAGAGTCCCCTATGGGTCACGAACTCTCGATGTATTTACGAGTAGTATCATGTATAGACGGTTGGTAGAGTACCTGATATTATGATGCATATCATTTCATGGTGTCATATGCATTGTATCCCATAACATCCTTCATTCTCGATGATTTTGTGTTTTATTATTGGTCTGAAAGTACTTGATATTTGAGTACCTCTATTTGGTGAACTTAATCTTGTTGTGTTGCTGATATTGTGGGTGCTTTTTTGTGGAAGTTGTGATTGATGGATATTGAGTTTTTTTTTGAGATATGTAATTTGTTAAAGTATTTGTGGTTGAGCTGGGTGTTATCTAAATTGTGAACTGTTAGGTTGGGTTTGTTTTATGTAAGTTGTAGTTGTGGAGGTTCGGTTGGTGTGTAAGGAGTACCCATATTTTATTCTCTTAGCTTGTGTTTAGAACATTAGTTGCTGAGTAGCGTATGGTTTGGTATGCACCCCTTGCTTTTACATTTTTTAAGTTACTACCCCAGACTTTTGTGATATTTTCTTTTCTCCTTGTCTGAGGCTTCTTATGAAGGTTTGAGAGGTTTCTTATCATTTCAACGAACCTTCTTACTCCTATTTATGATCTTGTTCTACTCTAGAAACAATGTTATATGAGACTTGTATTTTTATTTTTATTCAGTTGTAATACTTTTGAGTCTTGTGCACGTGACAACCATGTTTTTGGGGTTTAATTAAGTTTACCTTATTTTTGGGTTAGTTTATAGTATTAGACCTTTATTCACAATAAACTTCCACATTAACTATATTAGTTGGATTTTAGGTTCAATTATCTTGATGGAATAAGACGAGTGCCATCATGTCCATTTTTGGATCACAAGAAATTCAGAAAATATATTTATTTCAATGGTAGCTAAATATGAAATACTAAATGATGAACAAAAGAGAATTTCATACAATAACCAAAAACAATCCATCAAAGTCAATAAAATATATTCATACAGTAAGCACAACCCCATAACTAAGGAATTTAGCTACTCATAATATGATTCACAATCTTAAAATATTCTATAAGAACAGGAGAAGTCGAATGACGTAAAGATTAGGAATAAACTAAAATGATAGATAAAATTTCTCTCACAGTCATAGTTCTCCAAAAACTAGAAAAACAAAAAATTAAAGTAATAAATCCGAGTATATTTATAGTTTTGGAAAATCAACATAAAATAAGGGACAAGTCTGTGACACGTAGGGTCTAGGAAATTTAACCTTTTATTAAACTCCCGCTCTACGGGAGAGAAGAGAATACACATTCTTCTGCCTCAACATTGTCTGTGTAAACATAATTAACTCCCTCTCCTCGTCACGCAAAGGATACAATGTTGAGATTTCTTCATTTTAAAATTCCTTTTCTCCTTTTTGCCTGTCCTTTGCGCCTTAATGATCAGATCCATTTAAAATTCTTATGCTTCCATTTAATTATATCTTTTTCTTATTTTTTAACAACCTACAATCACTAATCATTTTGGTTAATCAAAATAAAATATATGACTCAAATATTATCGAAACATAATAATTTCTCTTTAAACATTATGTAAGGGCGTTATTCGGCTCCTAGGCATATAAACACACCCAAAATCACTACCCTTGTCACGACCCGATAGCACCCTCTAGTCGTAACATGTCGTACTCGACCTCTCGGGGGTCTTATAAAAGCCCTTAGCATTCATCCACAGACAATCACGATTATCAAATTCACTTTACAAGCAAAAATTAAGGAATTAGAGGTACCATGGGTTCATGGAGATTTTCGCTTGAAATCATCAATTAAACAATAGTATAATCATAACAATTCGCCTGAAACCATTTAACGCAAGAACCCATGAGTTTGAGGAAGAATTGGGGCTTTTATCATCTGTTGGAAATTTAAAAGCTATTTGAGAAATGACTCTTGAGAGAAATCTAACTCTAGATAAAGAGTCAGAAAACCTGATTGAAGACCTAACCATGAAATTTGGGTTAAAACATGGAGATTTGATCCTCTTCATTGGATCTTGAAAGTTCTTCAATGGAGGATTTAGGTAGAGAGATAATTTAGAGAGAAGAGAGAGATTTTGATTTTTAATTCGAGGGTTTTATTTTTGATTGGTTAACTTGGGTTAAAAGTGACTTAAAAACTGTTTGTAATAAATTCTCAAAGTACCTATAACACCCCTGTAATAGTTGGACCATTAGAATAAAGTCCAACACAACTTGCATTACGAAATCATTGTCGTGGAAACACTGTGCGACGCGGAGATGTTCCCAGAAAAATTTACAAAAATAGTTTTTGAGAAAGAAACTTTTCAGATCAGGTCCACGACGTAGAACAACTTTTTGGATGTTGGAGCATCTCTTATATGCGGAATCTTCCTGAAGCCAATGCCGTCTAGCTACCATGGCAGAATCTTCGCAAATTTTTTGGGTCCTTCTCAAGAAGCTTAGGTTGGTCCTTGGGGAGTCGTACCCAAAATGTTTTGACGGTGAACATGTCCATGTAGGTGTTAGGTTCATCACCACTGGATTAAAACTCAAACAACACACTAGTATTCAACCCAAAACACATAACAACACACTAGCATACAAACGACTAGTCTCCGAACGTCTTGGTCGTTACTTGACGTTTGACCTCAAACCCAACACAAATTACCTATAAACTCATTTGATCACAAATTTAGCAAGTTATTAACTCAAGAAACACATATTACTCTCTAATTCATCCTTTTTAATTTTGGAGGTGTTTCAACACCCCACCACATGTAAAATATTCATCCTCGAATGACACTAAAACACTTAAAACACTTTCAAGGTTTAAAGACTCAAGACTGGCATCTAACAACCATAACACATCAATATAAAAATACATAGAGCTAAAAGGAACATCAACTCCATAAATAAGAGACTCAAAACACAACAAGAAAGTAGGAACAACATCTACAACTCCTTATGCAATAAGTGTCAACATTTCTCATTTCACATTCGAGGAACATCCTTCTTCACATATCATCATTCTCGTCACAATATTTCTAAGAAAATCATGATAATTTCTAATAAAGGCACAATCATGCAGCATTTTAAAATTAATTTTAAACAGGTTCATAAGTATACACATGCAACATTAAGGCAATTTACTATAGATGCTCATAAACTTGAGAGACCAAATCATTAAAGCTCATTTTACCAACATAAACATAAACTCATGAAAATATGCAAAGTCATAAGGGATCATTAAAACTTACTTTTCACTAGAGACTCCCAAACATGAATCATGCTACAAAGAAGTTATAAAGCTCAAGCTTGAATAGAATAGAATAGAAGAGAAAAAATCCATCAATCCAAATATTCACCATACTCTCACCCACTTGGAGCAACCCATCTCTAATTACCATGATTCAACACCATAAGATTGTATCACAAAAAAAATTAAATTATTACTTACTAACACCTTCATCAGGATTTGCTTCCTTGAGAGCTTAAAGAGTATAGAAGTGATTCTTATTTTGTTCACCAACAATCGGACCATTATAGGGATCTTTCTTCACATCTCTTCCTCTAGTAGAAATAGTAGGATAATCTCTCACCTTGTGATCATTCTTCCTACATCCATCACATCCACTACTACCGGCTTGACACTTCTTAAAATATTCCTTCCCACAATTTGAGCAAACACGTTTATGAAGTTGGGAACTACTACTTCTCTTATAGTTAGTCTTAGGGGAAGTAGGTTCATCTTGATTTGGATCCCTCTTCTTAGACCTAGGTTGACCTTACTCATCGATCCTTCCCCTCTTTTCATATGTACCCCTTTTTTCAAGTATAGACTCCTCAATGGATTGAGCATAAACAATAAGCCTAAATAGACTGATGGTATGATGCAACATTGTCGTACGACACTCTTCCTTGAAATGATTAGAAATATGAGTCCTAAAACTACTCATTTCATTTCTAGGATTCGACACCAAGTATGGAGCATATTTAGACAACAAGGTAAATTTCAAAGAATACTCCTATACACTCATATTACCTTTCCTAAGGTGTATAAACTCCTCAACCATAACTTATCTCTTCTCACGAGGAAAGTACTTCCCTAAGAATGCTTCCTTAAAATCTTCTCACTATACAGGACCTGATTCAACCAGCTTATTGTCATTCAATTGTGTATACCACACTTGCGTAACCTCCTCTAATTGGTATGGAGCCAACTCTGCCTTCTCCCTACAAGGCATACCCATAGAAGGAAGTATCTTATAAAACTAATCCAAGAATTTTCGTAGATCCTCTCTCACCTTAGAGCCAAGAAAAGTAGGAGAATTCATCCTCACAAAGTCCCTCAACTTAGAGTCCATAGTACTCTCAAGACAATGAACCTCAGGCGCCATATGTCTATTTGATCTAGCCGTTATGAGCCCCTCTAACCTCCTCATTATTCATGTCCACGGGAACCACCGGAACCTCATTTTGTTAATTAACTATAGGAACTTGTTCACCTTGTCGGAGAAACTCCTTCATTTATTACTTCCTCATCCACTCTTCTTGCGAGTGTCTTTTTTGTATTCATATCCTATAAACACAAGAGAAGACATTAGGAAAAGGCATATATAAGACTCAAATCTATGGCATGACTTCAAGAGTAATGAAGAAAGTAACCTTCTATCATCCTATAGACTCTCGCTCATATATGTGTCGTGACTTACACTGATGAACAAGACTCTACTAAACTTGGACTCATGAGACTTTGGACCCTACGAACCATTTCATAACTTTATGCTCTAGTACCAAGAGCACCCCTTAGTCGTTATACGATGTGTTCGATCTCTTGGATGTCTTATACAAGCCCTTAAAATTCGTTCATTGCATTGTCATAAAATAGTGCAATAAAGAAAACTTTCTAAACAAAAACATAAGGCTTGAATACAACAACACTTTAAAGAAAAAGTCTCTATAACAATAGAATCACTAGTCTCATATTGGCCAACATAGATCCAAACGTTAAGAATCTCACACTAGGTACACGACCCTTACATTGAATTGAAACTTATGTCTAATACAAATTCTTTAGTTAAAGAAAACTAGAAATAACATTCATGTCCTCAAATATACAAGGAAATACCCAAATCTTGAGAAAACAATCTAAGTCCCAAGCTTCAACTCTACGGACCGCACTTTCCAACACCTACACTTCTAGAAATAGAGGAAAATATGGAATTAGTACAGTTAAACACTAAATATGATGACCATGTAGAAATCATGCAAAAAGGGACACAACAATTGAAATATTCTTTTCATGTTAATTTGATAAAATATCATAAACCAAGTACAAAACACATCATTTAAATCAATCATCAATAATACAAAATAACAGTACCATAATTCATAAGATATGACTGCATTCATTGAGTAACCCATTTAGACATTTAGACCCTCTAACTATGGTTATCCTAAGACCCACTTAAGTAATACATGAAGAGACCACTCATACAACCTCTCCAATACATGCCTAAGTGTTCCTAAATACTACCGAAATTAAGGATTTTTATTTCCAACAAAACCACAACAATCCAACAATCATTACTAGAGATACTAAAGGAGTCATTCATGCATTTTAGGGAATTGACACGATGGTCTTGGAAAACCTAGGGAAACTACTCTAGTACCTTAAAAGACTACTCATGCCATGTGTACATAGAATCCTATACTACTACCTACACGTTGTAGAACCTATCCAATCTAAAGTGTACATACCACATATGAAAATATGCATAACCGACATAGACCACACTAGCTAGTATAAAGTACGAAGTCTACCCTACTCCGTGGAGAGTGTTCTAATTTCCAAGGGGAGAACTAGGACATATCCCATACAGACATAGGGTTTAGGAAATATGAAAAGACTTCTTTGTAATCTAGTCTCATACTTATGTTGAGCTACTACCTTAAACTTATCTACTCGGTGCTTTGCCTTGGTTCTCATAGAGTAATTTAATTAAGATAAGAGTATTAGAAGGTAACATTCTTAAGCCTACCTATACATATTACCACTACCAAGAAGGATCCACAAGGGTCAACCGATGTAGGTTTATTAGGATAGCTAACTTATTAAATGGGTACTATGATAGGTTTATCGGTTTCACTTCATTATCAACCTTCTTTTTATATTCAATATTTCACATTAACTTTGGGTTCTAGAATCATCAAGAAGGGGAAGCATTCTTAGGCCAACTAGTTCAAAACATACTATAGAATACCTATTTTATTATTCATGTATCAAGTAGGGGCACCTAGGTCTATACAATCAAGACACCATATCAACATATAAAGACCCTTCATGGTCTATCATCATTACATACCAACCTTTAGAAGAAAAATTCTTTGATTCACAATATCATATAGCTTTTCTTTATACAAGTTCATCTTAACATCATATTGCAGCTTCATTTTATGCTAATCTTGCACACATAGACATAAAAGAAGCTTCAATTAAACTTATAGTAATATCAAGACGACAATCATAGTAAAAACAAGAAGTAAGAATTTCAACTAGAAGTGGATCAAACCATACAAAATCAATCCTAATATTCTAAGCAATTGAATCAACTCACCATTCTCCAATTTTAAAATTCACCATTATTCATCTTCCAATACTAAAAAAGAATTCACCCATCATCATGCCCATAAGGCCAAGATTATCAACTTATCCTTACATCCACAATTCAATATATATATATATATATATATATAGAAAACAATAGTAATCAATACTATAAAGAAATTTATGTACAATTCAATCCATAGAAAATCACAATTATCAAGCCAATTTACAATCCAAAATTAAGGAATTAGGGGGATCATAGGTTCATAGATATTTTCACTTGAAATCAACCTTTAAAATATAATATAATCATAACAATTCGTTTGAAATCATTTAATGCAAGAACCCATGAGTTTGAGGAAGAATTGGGGTTTTGATCGTCTTTTGGAAATTTGAAAAGTATATGAGAATTAGCTCTAGAAAGAAATCTAACTTTAAATAAAGAGTCCGCATACCTTACTGAAGACCTAACCAGGAAATTTGGGTTGAAAACTTGAAGAATTGATCCTGTTCTTTGGAGCTTAAAAGTTCCTTAATGGAGGAGAGAGTTTATAGAGAAGGGAGAGCTTTTTATTTATATTTTGAGGATGTTGTTTTTTATTGGTGAATTGGGGTAAAATTAACTTAAAACCCATATATAAAAAATTCACAAAGTACCCAAAACACCGCTACACTATTTGGACCTTTAAAACAATGTCCAACTTAACTTTCATTACAAAATCATCACCGCATAACGATTTCGCGATGCAGTGATGTTACTAGAAGAATTTACGAAAATAGTTTTTTATTTAGAAACATACTGGACAAGGTACCGATGTTGATAAACTTTTTGTTCTTTGTGGAGCATGTTCGTGACGTGGATTCACTCCCTGAGGCCAATGCCAGCAAGCTACCCTGGCAGAATGTTGGCCAACGTTTGGGTCCTCCTCAAGGACCCTTAGGTTGGACCTTGGGGAGTCATACCCGGATGTTTTGACCCTGTCTAGGTGTAAGGTTCATAACCATTGACTTATATCATAAAACAACACACTAACATTCAACCCAAAATACATAACAACACACTAGCATACAAATGACTAGTCTCCTAACATCTTAGTCGTTACTTGACGTTTAACTTCAAAGCCAACCAAAATGGCCTTTGAACTCATTTACTCATTAATTTAGAATGTTATTAACTAAGGAAACACATGAAATCTCTTATTCATCCTATTTAATTTTGGGGGTGTTTCAACCCCATTATTAGAGCTTTGGCTTTCCTTGAACCGTTTACCATCCTACACCATAGAGCTAGACTCACAAATAAAAGCATTTGTGTTTCCACCACTTATTTTTCAAATTTTTTTTATCTAATCAAAATAAGTATGATTTCATTCACATTTTTCCTTCATATCGATATTACATGATTTAAGGTGTTGATTCAACAACGTTTAGCAAATTAAACACTAAATATTCATACTATCCATCAAATACTAGTGATATTTTATCAAACAAGTGCCCCTCACACAAAGAAAAAAGTAGACAACTCACTCACGTATGGACTTATTATCAAGGCTCAAACCTCATATTCACAAGTAACATTCACATGTATGCACATATAAGCATATGCTTTCCATTATGTATATCTTCACTATTAAGAATGGTTTGCAAAGAATCAAGTAGAACTTTCATGGGTAGAAATGCACCAACATTTAACCCAAAATACATAACAACACACTAGCATACAAATGACTAGTCTCCTGACATCTTAGTCGTTACTTGACGTTTAACTTCAAACCCAACCAAAATGACCTTTAAACTCATTTACTCATTAATTTAGAATGATATTAACTAAGGAAACACATGAAATCTCTTATTCATCCTATTTAATTTTGGGGGTGTTTCAACCCCATTATTAGAGCTTTGGCTTTCCTTGAACCGTTTACCATCCTACACCATAGAGCTAGACTCACTAATAAAAGCATTTGTGGTTCCACAACTTATTTTTCAAATTTTTTTTGTCTAATCAAAATAAGTATGATTTCATTCACATTTTGCCTTCATATCGATATTACATGATTTAAGGTGTTGATTCAACAACGTTTAGCAAATTAAACACTAAATATTCATACTATCCATCAAATACCAGTGATATTTTATCAAACAAGTGCCCCTCACACAAAGAAAATAGTAGACAACTCACTCACGTATAGACTTATTATCAAGGCTCAAACCTCATGTTCACAAGTAACATTCACATGTATGCACATATAAGCATATGCTTTCCATTATGTATATCTTCACTATTAAGAATGGTTTGCAAAGAATCAAGTAGAACTTTCACGGGTAGTAATGCACCAACATTCAACCCAAAATACATAACAACACACTAGCATACAAATGACTAGTCTCCTAACATCTTAGTCGTTACTTGATGTTTAACTTCAAACCCAACCAAAATGACCTTTAAACTCATTTACTCATTAATTTAGAATGTTATTAACTAAGGAAACACATGAAATCTCTTATTCATCCTATTTAATTTTGGGGGTGTTTCAACCCTATTATTAGAGCTTTGGCTTTCCTTGAACCGTTTACCATCCCACACCATAGAGCTAGACTCACTAATAAAAGCATTTATGGTTCCACAACTTATTTTTCAAAATTTTTTTATCTAATCAAAATAAGTATGATTTCATTCACATTTTGCCTTCATATCGATATTACATGATTTAAGGTGTTGATTCAACAACGTTTAGCAAATTAAACACTAAATATTCATACTATCCATCAAATACAGTGATATTTTATCAAACAAGTGCCCCTCACACAAAGAAAATAGTAGACAACTCACTCACGTATGGACTTATTATCAAGGCTCAAACCTCATATTCACAAGTAACATTCACATGTATGCACATATAAGCATATGCTTTCCATTATGTATATCTTCACTATTAAAAATGGTTTGCAAAGAATCAAGTAGAGCTTTCACGGGTAGTAATGCACCAACATTCATCCCAAAATACATAACAACTCACTCGCATACAAATGACTAGTCTCCTAACATCTTAGTCGTTACTTAACGTTTAACTTCAAACCCAACCAAAATGACCTTTAAACTCATTTACTCATTAATTTAGAATGTTATTAACTAAGGAAAAACATGAAATCTCTTATTCATCCTATTTATTTTTGGGGGTGTTTCAACCCCATTATTAGAGCTTTGGCTTTCATTGAACCGTTTACCATCCTACACCATAGAGCTAGACTCACTAATAAAAGCATTTGTGGTTCCACAACTTATTTTTCAAAAAAATTTTATCTAATCAAAATAAGTACGATTTCATTCACATTTTGCCTTCATATCGATATTACATGATTTAAGGTGTTGATTTAACAACGTTTAGCAAATTAAACACTAAATATTCATACTATCCATCAAATACAAGTGATATTTTATCAAACAAGTGCCCCTCACACAAAGAAAATAGTAGACAACTCACTCACGTATGGACTTATTATCAAGGCTCAAACCTCATATTCACAAGTAACATTCACATGTATGCACATATAAGCATATGCTTTCCATTATTTATATCTTCACTATTAAGAATGGTTTGCAAAGAATCAAGTAGAACTTTCACGGGTAGTAATGTTTGCTAGGAGACGAGTACGAAAGCTATATAATAGTCACTTACACTTTTCTAAGCACTGTGTACATTTTAGACCTTATTACCTCTTTATTTCCTTTTTCTTCAGTTTCTATCCCTCTTCTTTACAATCCTATCACGAGTAACTCACATCGTTTCATGAATTCCTCTTAGATCTTTATTGCGTATACTAGTATAATTTTTTTTATTTTTTGTATAGGGGGTAATTCTTTCAACACATGTTTTTTATCACCTTGTGTCTATCAATGATAACTTTTTGATACTTGAACTATCTAATGTCTTTCAATTCTGCTAATTCCAATGAGTCTATGCAACAATGCTTAGGAAAGTATGGTGAAAACAACAAGGGAATCAATAAAATGTTCAGGTAAGAATGTGGCTACAAACAAAAAAAGTCTACATGATCAATGGGGATACTAGTGTGAGTATATCATATAAGTTTAAAATTTATGAACTTGTAAAATGAAGCCTATTATCATTTCCTAAACAAAGCACGCTTTAGATTACACTTCAATACATGAAGGACCAGTTATACAATAAGATTCATTACATAGAATACACAATGTCTCACCACACATGGCACAACTTCAATTCAAGTCAGTTTTACTGTCGAGGACAACATTCAACTAATGTAAAAGTTTAAATTAACCTTAAGTTGCAATATTTAGAATCAAATACAAGAATTCAAATGAATCTACATGCTTTCAAACAAGATTTCTTTTCCAGAATTTAAGCTTAAGCACAAACACCATACTTTACACTGAATGACGAAAATTACTGTTAAGACGATCATCATCATGTATCATAGGGAAATATGACTCAACTACGAAAAATTCCTCAATCCTAAGAAGAAAAATCTTTTTTGTATTTTTTACGGTTCAAAGGGACTGTCCTTGGTTAAAAAATCAAAAACAAGCCCCAATGAATCAAAAATAAAATAATATAAAAAATCTACTATTTATCTAACCACTATATACATTATAGATTAACTCACATCCCACCTCACATTATAACAGCAAGCATAGTCCCTAGTGGGAAAAAACATCAGAATTCTCAAGTACAAGGTAAGGTGAAGAACTCCCTAATCAAACCTTCATGGAATCTCCTCCACGGCCTCGTCCATGGCCTACCATTGGTCTACATCCTCAGTTTTAGAGTTTGAATCCACATCGCAGCCGACACACAATATGTCCTCATATGTGGTCACATCATCATCTATTTGCTCAAGAAACAGTGGCCCAATGCCCAATATGACCCTCGCATGCACATTTGGAAAATGAATATTGCCCATCTCTCTAAGATGCATCACGGTTGAGGCCCACAATCCATTCCTATGCCTCATTATCTCTAGCTCCTAAATGTGGGCCATAATTATCTCACCGCGTCTCTTGACTATGTCATTGTAAGTGGTGGACCAAAATAATTACTACACCCTTTCATCTTTGTAACATTCTATGGCACATAAATGAGTGGCGCTATATAATTCAAAGTCTCGTCCAGAAGACCTTCTTAATGACAGAAATAGGTGATAATGTTCCCAAAGGCATACTTGTTCTCCCTGTTTACCTAGGCCTTCCTCATAGTGGACTGAAGTGCTTCCCCTATGTTCAATTTAGCGTCATTCATTAGATAATAAAACAAAAAAACTTTGTCATGACTGATTTTCGTATAATGCAACCCGATAAACAAGGAATGAATGATGATCTTCAATCAAACCCGAGCCTCCCTAATCATGTGAGCATACATCAGTGATATGTGGAATCTCTTTGAACAACGATTGGTCCACTGAACCATAGACTGCAACCAATAAAGAGTATGTCAATTTCCCTAGTAAGGATGGTGAATTTTAAATCCCATCAATACAAATGTTTCGGTGTGAGTTGCAGTGCCAAATATGTCATTCAAAACTTCTGGAGTGAGGTGTCGCATCCCCTCACTGAATATGACTTTTGTTTTGTTGCCTAGTTAGCATAGAATTCATGAACCACATGTAAATTTCATTTCACAACTCAGCAAAATTAGAATTCAAATGGATCTTTTGGATCCGCCTCAACATTCATAAGAAGACCCTGGCCAAACAATCACTCTTAGCGCACAAGTTCGAGAAATATCAAACCTTAGATATTTCTTTCTATGGCTACTACCTTCAATACAAATAGTAATGTTTTTCTACGCGGGATTACGTGTACGGGGGAAAAGTCTGCATACTACAAACTCCCTTCCTCTAGCTTGAGAATGCCATTTTTTTTACTGACGCATTGGGTTCTTGACATAAAGACCACACAATGAACACAACCCATACAAAACTATCTTACCCCATAAGAATACATATAACAATCACAAGGTATGGGTGGTAAGAGGACCACCCCACACTTACTGTGCGTACTACCCATGCTAAAGAAGTCGATACACACACTTCCCAACAAACAAATTTAAACAAGGTGAGTATCACAATTTCCCAATTCAACACTTGATATTCATACCGACACAACATTCTCACTATCATTACAAGTAAAGGAAATTAAAAGAACACCTAAGATAACCACATGGTCAGGCTATTTTAATCATCACACATGCCCAACCCCAACTATGAAATCTCATGAATTAGAGGGACATACCCAAAACATTACATCCAACATAATAATAATACACACACTTAACAAAATAACTCAAAGGACTTTCATTGTATTCAAAATTCTTCCAATCATACCACACACAATCATACTCCTATACGACCACCATATTTAACACACAAAAGCTTCCAAACATTCTTACACATATATGGTGTTAAAAAAGGCATTAATACAAAAGGAACAACTAAAGAGATTATGCCTTATACAGAATATATGTAGAAGATTAAGAAAAAATAGATGGTTGAAAGCCTCTTCATGATGGATTTGGGATTAAGCAAACGTGAGGGGAGAAGGAAGGTGAAGTCATAGGGTTGAGGGAAAATAATTGGGGAATTAGAGTGAATTTAGAGGTGAAAAGAGGGATTGGGTTAATTTTATTTAAGGGTTGATGAGTAAATCCCGTCTATATGATGAAAATAAAAAATCTTACTTTCCAGGTGTGACGCGCCCCTATTACGAAATCCTCTGGTTTGTCTAGGAAATTGATTCCAGCAAAATAAAAAAACCATGACTCTTTCCCCAATGTGGTTCGATTACAGAGACACTTTAGTTTAGATGAAAGTTTTATTTCTTGTCTAAGTAATAAAACTAACCCGCCTCTCCGATGCACTCTTGTTATAGAGTTCACTGTTGATGCTATGAAATTAATTCCCACTGAGATGAAATACATATGGAACCTCCGCGACACGACTCCAATATGGAGCCATGTGAATTGCATAATTCAAGAACAATACCCAATTAAGACAAATTCAATGGGTTGCCTCCCATCCAACTTCTTAGTTTTGGTCATGACACAACTCATATATTTGTGTTTTCTCTATTTTTACATATCTTAACTATTACATGAAGAATGAAATTAAGTAAGTCCTAAGAATGAAAATAAAAAAAAAATTACTATATAATACATGTGCTCAGAAATTCACTCCCATGTAGTGTCTGGTTAAACGCCGTGGCTTGACCGAACTCATGTGACATTGCTCATCTAACTCGAGCATTTCTCATTCAAAATCCAGATCATTTTTGAAGAATTGTTTTACTCGTTGCCTATTCATTAGAAATATGGAGCTCTTGTCCTTAATTATGTATCTCCACAACCTCATATTGATTTATTTTCACCACCTTGAATGGTCCTCTCAACTTTGACCAATGTTTTCAAAGGAAAAAATTCAATCTCATATTAATAAATAACACCTCGAGTGGTACAATGTGATTTTCATGCAAGTTCTTCATCTTCTCTTTATGTAACGACTTGTTTAGTCGTTTTGAGTAGCAGACTTCAATTCTGGAAAAACTGGCAGAAGCGACGGACCCCACGACGGACCGTCATAGGCACGACGGACCGTCATAGGCACGACGGACCGTTGCAGGGTCTCCTTTCAAAACACATAGAAAATCTGAAATTGGGTACTAAAAATCGACTCTCTGAACTTTGTGACGGAATGGCAGGACGGACCGTCACAGGTGTGACGGACCGTCACAGACCCTTGGTGGAAATTTGGGTCTCTGAACTCCGCGACGACCTGCAGGACGGCCCGTCGTAGGCACGACGGCCCGTCACAGTTTGCATAATCCCAGTTGGAGTCGGATTTCTGGTTAAGTTTTAAGGGACATTTTTTACTATTCTTGCCTTAATTATAAAGTTCGTGGGTTTATATTAATAACTCAAATTCTTGGGGGTTAAAAGAGGTAACCCTAAGTTAATTAGTGGGGTATTATTGCCATCTTTTATTCTTAATTATATACTTATTAGGGTAAAAGAAAGAGGGTTTGAATAAGAAAATAGAAAGAACAAGAAGGGAGAGAGAGAAACGATCGAGAAGAGGAGGAAAACACCAAGCTTTTAGGATTAACTTGCTTGATTTCAATTCTTCAGTGGAGGTAGGTTATGGTTTTCATGCTTTCATAAGTAAACTCTTAATAGTGAATGATATGTATTGGTAGTATTGTAAACCCTACTATATTCTTAATGGTGTGTTTGCATGAATATGATTATGTGATTGTGATAAGATAAGCATTATGAAAATACTGAATCCCAAATCTTGAAAAGAAACTTTAATATACATTATTAATGATGAGGCCTTGGTATAGAAGAAGGCTTGATGAATTAAAGTAATGGGATTGATGATGCCTTGGTATTGAGAAGGCTTGATGATTTATAGAATGATATTAGTGGATCGGAGTGTCACGTTCCGACACATAGTATTAGTGGATCGGAGTGTCACGTACCGACACATAGTATTAGTGGATCGGAGTGTCACGTTCCGACACATAGTATTAGTGGATCGGAGTGTCACGTTTCGATACATAGTATTAGTGGATCGGAGTGTCACTTTCCGACACATGTAGGGTATCGGAGTGTCACGTTTCGACACATGTAGGGGATCAGAGTGTCACGTACCGACACATGTAGGTGATCGGAGTGTCACGTTCCGACACATGTAGGGGATCGGAGTGTCACGTTCCAACACATAGAATTAGGGGATGGGAGTGTCACATTCCGACACTTAGAATTAGGGGATCGGAGTGTCATGTACCGACACAAAGTAGTAGGAGATCGGAGTGTCACGTACCGACACAAGAGGAGGAAGAATAGCGGCAAGAGGTCGTGGTAGAGGTCATGGGAGGACGTCCTCTAGAGGAAGAGGACGAACACCTAGTCCATCTGATACTAGGGCAGTGACTCCTCCACCGACTGAGGAGGTAATAAGAGAAGGGGAGGATGGGGAAACTGAACAAGTGCAAAATGAGGGATTGCCACCCCAACCTACCCCAGAGATTATCAATCAGGTTCTGGCTTATCTTAGTGGGTTGTCTGATCAAGGTCAGGCACCTCCAGTGTTTTCTACGCCAACACCTCCGGTTTCAGAAGTACAACATACAGCCACTAGGGCTCCTCGTATGGATGCCTCATTGGACATAGGCACATTTCCACGTCTGACTACTGGGCCTATAATAACAAATGATCAGCATGGACTTTTCAGTAAGTTCTTGAAATTGAAACCTCCGGTCTTCAAGGGTGCTGAATCGGAGGATGCTTATGATTTTCTGGTTGAATGTCACGAGCTACTACACAAGATGGGTATAGTAGAACGGTTTGGTGTGGAGTTTGTGACTTATCAGTTTCAAGGGAACGCCAAAATGTGGTGGCGGTCACATATTGAGTGTCAGCCAACAGAGGCACCACCTATGACTTGGGCCTCATTCTCTAGCTTGTTTATGGAGAAGTATATCCCCCGAACTTTGAGGGATAGGAAAAGGGATGAGTTCTTGATATGCCTATTCGTGTTTCTACTCCGGTGGGTGAGTCTGTGGTAGTTGAAAAGGTATATAGGTCTTGGTTGGTGAACTTTGTGGGGAGCAACACTTATGTAGATTTGGTTATCTTAGAAATGGATGATTTTGATGTAATTCTGGGTATGACTTGGCTTTCTCCGCAATTTGCGATCTTGGATTGTAATGCTAAAATGGTGACGTTAGCCAAGCCTGGGACAGATCCGTTAGTGTGGGAGGGTGACTACACTTCCAATCCGGTGCGTATCATCTCTTTTCTTCGTGCTAAGAAAATGGTTAGTAAAGGGTGTTTAGCTTTCTTGGCACATCTCAAGAATGACACTACCCAAGTACCTTTGATTTAGTCGGTTTCGGTAGTCCGCGAGTTTCTGGATGTGTTCCCTGCAGATCTTCCTGGTATGCCACCGGATAGGGATATTGACTTCTGTATTGATCTTGAACCCGGTATTCGCCCCATTTCTATACCCCCTTATAGAATGGCTCCCGCGGAGTTAAGAGAGTTAAAGGCACAACTTCAAGAGTTATTGAACAAAGGCTTCATTAGACCAAGTGCATCTCCTTGGGGTGCTCCGGTTTTGTTTGTAAAGAAGAAGGATGGGAGTTTTCGGATGTGCATAGACTACAGACAACTGAATAAAGTAACTATTAAGAACAAGTACCCTGTTCCTCACATTGATGACTTGTTCGATCAGTTACAAGGTGCTTGTGTCTTCTCTAAGATTGACTTGAGATCCGGTTATCATCAATTGAAAATACGGGCAACGGATGTGCCAAAGACTGCTTTTCGAACGAGGTATGGGCATTACGAATTTGTAGTGATGTCTTTTGGTCTTACGAATGCCCCTGCTGCGTTTATGAGCTTGATGAACGGGATTTTTAAGCCATATTTGGACCTCTTCGTGATCGTATTTATTGATGATATATTGGTATACTCAAAGAGCAAGAAGGAACATGAAGAGAATTTGAGAATGGTATTGGAAATGTTAAGGGAGAAAAAGCTTTATGCCAAGTTCTCTAAGTGTGTGTTTTGGCTAGATGCAGTGTCCTTCTTGGGGCACGTGGTTTCTAAGGAAGTAGTGATGGTGGATCCTTCTAAGATTGAAACAGTGAAGAATTGGGTAAGACCCACTAATGTGTCAGAAATAAGGAGCTTTGTTGGGTTAGCTAGCTTCTACAGCCGATTTGTAAAGGGATTCTCTTCTATTGCTTCCCAATTGACGAACTTGACTAAGCAGAATGTTCCATTTGTATGGTCGGACGAATGTGAGGAAAGCTTTCAGAAGCTCAATACCTTGTTGACTACCGCACCTATCCTTACCTTGCCAGTAGAGGGTAAGAACTTCATTGTTTATTGTGATGCATCCTATTCTGGTTTGGGTGCAGTACTAATGCAAGAGAAGAGTGTGATTGCTTATGCTTCAAGGCAATTAAAGGTGCATGAACGTAACTATCCGACCCACGATTTGGAATTGGCTGCGGTAGTGTTTGCATTAAAACAATGGAGACACTATTTATATGGGGTCCCACTATCCATCATATCAGATAGAGGTGCGCAGTTTACTTTTAAGTTTTGGAAAACATTGCATGCAGAATTGGGTACTAGGTTGGACCTTAGTACTGCGTTCCATCCCCAGACCGATGGTCAGTCTGAGCGAACGATTCAAGTGTTGGAAGATATGCTTCGTGCATGTGGGATAGAGTTTGGTGGCCATTGGGATAGCTTCTTACCCTTAGCGGAGTGTTCATACAATAATAGCTATCACTCAAGCATTGATATGGCTCCATTTGAAATATTGTATGGTAGGAGATGTAGGTCTCCCATTGGTTGGTTTGATGCGTTCGAGGTTAGACCTTGGGGTACTGATCTCTTGAGGGATTCGATGGAAAAAGTGAAGTCTATTCAAGAAAAGCTTCTAGCGGCGCAAAGTAGACAAAAAGAATATGCAGATCGAAAGGTTAGAGACTTAAAGTTCATGGAGGGTGAACAAGTCTTGTTGAAAGTTTCACCAATGAAAGGGGTGATGCGGTTTGGTAAAAGGGGTAAACTAATTCCAAGGTACATTGGACCATTTGAAGTACTTAAGCGAGTAGGAGAGGTGGCTTATGAGTTAGCCTTGCCTCCAGGGCTGTCCGGAGTACATCCGGTATTCCATGTGTCGATGTTGAAAAGATATCATGGGGATGGAAACTACATTATCCGTTGGGATTCCGTTTTGCTTGATGAGAACTTGTCTTATGAGGAGGAGCTTGTTGCTATTTTAGATAGAGAAGTTCGCAAGTTGAGCTCAAGAGAGATTGCAATCCATCAAGGTGCAATGGAAGAATCGACCGGTTGAAGAAGCCACTTGGGAGAAGGAGGCGGATATGCGAGAAAAATACCCACATCTGTTTACAGATTCAGGTACTCCTTTTCGCCCTTGTTTTCCTTCTTTTGATCGTTCGGGGACGAACGATGGGTTAATTGGTATCTATTGTAACGACCTGTTTAGTCGTTTTGAGTAGCAGACTTAAATTCTGGAAAAACTGGCAGAAGCGACGAACCCCACGACGGACCGTCATAGGCACGACGGACCGTCGCAGGGTCTCCTTTCAAAACACTTAGAAAATCTGAAATTGGGTACTAAAAATCGACTCTCTGAACTTTGTGACGGAATGGCAGGACGGACCGTCACAGGTGTGACGGACCGTCACAGACCCTTGGTGGAAATTTGGGTCTCTTAACTCTGCGACGACCTGCAGGACAGACCGTCGCAGGCACGACGGCCCGTCACAGTTTGCATAATCCCAGTTGGAGTCGGATTTCTGGTTAAGTTTTAAGGGACGTTTTTGACTATTCTTGCCTTAATTATAAAGTTCGTGGGTTTATATTAATAACTCAAATTCTTGGGGGTTAAAAGAGGTAACCCTAAGTTAATTAGTGGGGTATTATTGCCATCTTTTATTCTTAATTATATACTAATTAGGGTAAAATAAAGAGGGTTTGAATAAGAAAATAGAAAGAACAAGAAGGGAAAGAGAAAAACGATCGAGAAGATGAGGAAAACACCAAGCTTTGAGGATTAACTTTCTTGATTTCAATTGTTCGGTGGAGGTAGGTTATGGTTTTCATGCTTTCATAAGTAAACTCTTAATAGTGAATGATATGTATTGGTAGTATTGTAAACCCTACTATATGCTTAATGGTATGTTTGCATGAATATGATTATGTGATTGTGATAAGATAAGCATGATGAAAATATTGAATCCAAAATCTTGAAAAGAAACTTTAATATACATTATTAATGATGAGGCCTTGGTATAGAAGAAGGCTTGATGAATTAAAGTAATGGGATTGATTATGCCTTTGTATGGAGAAGGCTTGATGATTTACAGAATGATATTAGTGGATCGGAGTGTCACATTCCGACACATAGTATTAGTGGATCGGAGTGTCACGTACCGACACATAGTATTAGTGGATCGGAGTGTCACGTTCCGACACATAGTATTAGTGGATCGGAGTGTCACGTTCCGACACATAGTATTAGTGGATCGGAATGTCACGTTCTGATACATGTAGGGGATCGGAGTGTCACGTTCCGACACATGTAGGGGATCAGAGTGTCACGTTCCGACACATGTAGGGGATCGGAGTGTCACGTACCGACACATGTAGGGGATCGGAGTGTCACGTTCTGACACATGTAGGGGATCGGAGTGTCACGTTCCGACACATAGAATTAGGGGATCGGAGTGTCACGTTCCGACACATAGAATTAGGGGATCGGAGTGTCACGTACCGACACATAGTAGTAGGGGATCGGAGTGTCACGTACCGACACAAGAGGAGGAAAGATAATGAATCTTGAAAGATGATAATATACTCAACTTAATATACTTAATTCCCAAATGAGTATGGTGTTGAGGCTTGAGCCCTCATGGATGAACTTGATGGTACTAATTGATGATTATAATACTTGTTGTTGCTACATGTTGAATTTTATAGTTGATTTACGATAATATTGATATATAATGTTTCCTATTTTGAGTTGGCCGATGATTTCTACTCAGTACCCGTGTTTTGTACTGACCCCTACTTTTATGTTTTCTTCTTGTTATTTGTGGAGTGCAGCAAACGTGCCGTCATCTTCGACTCAACAGTAACTCAAGCCAGTCTTCGTCACACCGGATCTTCAGGGTGAGCTAACGCTTCTAGCTTGGATTGGATCTTCTCCTTCATGTCTTGATGCCTTGAACTTCCGGCATGGACTAGCTTCTTATGTATTTTTAGCTTCTTAGAAACTCTTAGAATTAGTAGTTTAAAGTAGATGTTCTTGTGATGATGACTTCCAGGTTTTGGGAATAATAGATGTTGAATATTGATAGTTATTGAATTGGTTTATATTAATGAGTTTAAGTCTTCCGCATTACTTTTTGTTGTTATTACATTGAACTGTTAAGGTTTAGATTAGTTGGTTCGCTCACATAGGAGGGTAAGTGTGGGTGCCAGTCGCGATCCGATTTGGGTCGTGACACTTCATATACACAATTGACCTATTATCCTCTTCCCAACAAATTCTAGATCCATATTAAACTTCTCAATGGCCCAATAGGCTGGTATTCTGAATCTACTGGAAGATGGCATGATTTTAAAACTCCATCCAATATGGAGAAGTTCAGCTGGGTGTTATATGCAATACTGTATGACCAAAGTGCATCTTATTTTTTAGCCTAATCCTTTTGCTGTAGATTCAGTCTTTTGCAAGATATACATAATCTCTAGATTTGAAACCTCTACTTTACCAATAGTCTAAGGATGGTATGGTGTAGCTATATTGTGTCACACTCTATACTTAGCATATAACTTTTGTAGTGAATAATTTATGAAGTGCTTAGCACCATCACTAATCATGGCTCTTTAACTTTTGAACCTTGTGATTATGTGCTGCTTAATGAAATTCACCATAGCCTTTTTATCATTAGTAGGCACGGTGATAGCCTCAACCCACTTAGATACATAATTCACTGCCATTAGAATGTATAATTTTCATTAGAGGAAAGGAAAATACCATGACCTATATCCCCCATACATTGAATATATTAATCTATAATGTTGCTCAATGGAATCTCATGTTGTATTGAAATGGTTCCTATTCTGTGACACTAATCACAACCCTTCACAAAAAGTGCAATATCTTTAAACAAAGTTAATCAAATAAACATGACTGCAATACCTTATATGTTGAATTCTCTCCTCCATGGTGCCCTCTATGTGATGAAGATTGAACACTCTCCAATGCTTGCCTCACCTCATTTTTAGCTATACAACTTCACACTACTTAATCCGGCCCTTGTTTGAATAGGAATTACTCATTTCATATGTACAACCTTGCATCCTTTTGTTTTGGGAAAGTTGAAGAACTAGGTAGGATAAATCCACAAGAAGGTTCATAATATTAGTATAAAGAGTCACTTTCACAATGTGTAAAGCTAACGAGAAGTCACTTGTTTGAATAGGAATTACTCATTTCAGTGATTTGATTCTTAGTACCTTTCCTATCCTTGATTTCCATATCAAATTCTTGGAGTAAAATGATCAATCTTATAAGCTTTAGCTTTGCATCCTTCTTATTAAAAAGGTACCTGATCTCATTATGATCAATGTAAACAATAACCTTAGTACTTACCAAGTAAGATATGAACTTGTCGAAGGAAAATTCTAGAGAAAAAATCTCCTTCTATATGATTGTGTAATTTGCATGTGCCGAATGAAGGGTCTTAGGCAGAGTAAATAGAGTAAAATACATTCTTCTTTTTTTGGCCCAACATTGCACCCACCGTTATATCACAAGCATCACACATAAGCTAAAAAGGTAGCTCCCAAGTAGGAGTAATTATGTTATAATTTTATATTAGACTCTTCTTCAACAACTCAAAGGACTTTAAACAACTTTCATTAAACACTAAAAATTTAACCTCCTTATCAAATATAATACACAGAGGTCTAGTAGTGTTGGATAAATCCTTGATGAACCTCCTATAGAATCAAGCATTCCAAAGGAAACTTCTGAATCCTTTCACTATGATATGGGATGTCAATTATTCACTTACATCTACCTTGGCTCTATCAACTTCTAACCTTCTTCAAGAAACCTAATGATATGGCACAATGCCTTCTCGAACTAAGAAATGATACATTTCAAAATTCCATACAAATTGTTTCCTGTTATCGAGCAAGGACCCCGTTAAGATTACACAAAACAAAGGTAAAAACGATCACCAAAGAGTGAGAACTTATCCATTAATACTTACACAAAATCCTCTACCATATCATGAAACATTGCCATCATACATATCTGCAATATGGCTGGTACATTACAATGTCCAAAGGGCATACACTTAACATCATACCTACCATATTGACAAGGTAAGTTTATCTTCTCTTGATTCTTTGGTGTGATCACAATTTTGTTATTCCGTGAGTTAATATAAAAAAATCAATAATAAACATGCCCTGCTAGCATAGTAACATCTTACCAATGAGGGAAACTAGGTAGAGATCTTTTCTAGTGGCCTTGTTTAGCTTGTGATAAGTCATGAAAATACGTTACCCATTAATTGTCCAAGTGGGATGAGCTTGTTATTATCATTGGTCACCACATTATCACCCATTTCTTAGGAACACAATGCATATATTGCCCACTTTTTATCTATAATGAAGTACACTATATGTGTATCTAAGCAGTCACTTCCTTTCTTCATCACCATATATTTCATGACTAAGTTTATATGACACTAATGTTATGCACTTGGATTGTGTCCTTCCTCTATTTATATCTTATGTGCACATAATGCAAGACTTATCCCATTAATATCATATATCGGTGACCCAATGAATTCTTTCCTCCTTATAATATTTTCAATGCCTCTTTACCTTGTAATTCAGAAAAATCTACAAATCACATGTAAGGTGTTAACATCTCCAAAAAGTGCACACCTTAAGTGGGATGTTAGTGTTTTCGGTTAGAATTTGGTGCATCTTAAATTGTTGTCTTGGGTGGAGCCCCCAATATTGTATTCAAAGGTTTTTGATTATCTTTCGAAATACCAAACCTGAAAACTCCAAAAACTTAATCATTTCCGATGTTTTAGCATCACCATATATACCATGGACCATCAACACTCGTTCTAGTGGATATCTGGATATGATGGAATGAGCTTTTGCTTCAAGATATATCATTCATAGTTCTATAATCATATACAGCCGGTAGTTGAAGCATTTTATATGTATCAAACACTTCGACTTTGTCGTGAGCCATCGTAGTCAATACTCGACCACTTGATACATCGATCATAACATGCCCAGTGGACAAGAAGGGTCTCCAAAGAATAAAAGACACCTTAGGATCTAGCTCAAAATACAATAAAGAAAATCAATTGAAAATATAAATGATCCCACTTGTACGAAAATATCTACAACACATTCAACCTCACTAAAGATTGTGCAACCAAATGTAAGATAATGGTGGTGGGATTAGAAATACCCAACCCCAATTTCTTATATAGGTATGTTGGCATCAGATTAACGCTCCCCCCTAGATCACACAACTGTTGAGCCTGAACACTTTTCCCTAAAGTTATCTGGACCGTAAAGCTACCCGAATCTTTTAGTTTATGGGAAATTTTTTTTGAATCGTATAGATACACTATTCAGTGAGTTCTAGATCTTCATACTCTATTAGCCTCCTCTTGCTCGCTACAATTTCCCTCACATATCCTACCTTGGCATTTGATGCTTTCCATCGTGATAATGACACTAACTACAGTTTGAGTGTCTATAAATGTTAGAAGTATAGTAACCAACATATGGTTGGGTCGTATCCTAAGTGAGCGGTAGTGAAAATAGTACTTAATTAGAATCTTACTCTAATAAATCATAGATAAATAAGTTTGTGAATGAAATAATATTTACATTCGAAGGGTTGCAAGAAAGTTTCAAATATCAAAAGGCATTTGTAATAAGTATAGTAAAAACGATACAAAATGCGAAAAGGAATCAAGTATTAGGAAAGGTTTTTGGGGTGCGACTACAATACATGTTGATATAAAATGTTGAGTATATGTTTTTGATAGAAAATTTGCAAGATAATATTGACTAGGCTGAGATTAGATTGCCATAAGTTCCCTATCAGGCAAATTACCATGTTTCAAATGGGTTTCTCACGAACACTGATTTGTCTTATGAAAGCCAACCTAAACCTTACCCCACTAATTTTTTCAAGTTGACTGTTATGATATGGACAAAGATGTGGGCTTAAGGCTGAACCTAATATCGTCCCACTCGTTAGGTCATCAATCCTGCGGTTTCGGTTTGGAGGCCTCTCTCTCGAGCAAGCCAAAAATACATGGGTGATTTTGTATTGGCGACTACAAAGCCATCCAATTAAAAAACAACCACTAGTTTAAATTACCATTAAAATATATCTAACCTATAAGCAAGCAAAACACAAATTTAATGTAAAACATACTTGCTAAATAACACCCCAAGAATGGGTATAAGAAATCAAACCTTAATATGAGAAAAAGAAGAAGAGTGGAGAACACCTACTTTGTATTAGGGAAGATGAATTTCTTGCTTCAAGTCTTGCCGAAAACCCAATTAAAACTGTAGAGAAAATACAAAAATAATATTCTAAAAGTTAAAATTTACAGTAATGCTCCTACTCTCTAAAAATAATAACTACAACTAGTATTTAAAGGTTCAGAAATTAGTATTGTGGATGACCATTTGGCGAAGTTAGTCGTTGTTGTCGAGTGACTCAATAACGCACCAATCGTCTGGTTCATAACCATTTTGTGGTTGCCTCATGGATATTCATTTTACTATAACATTGGATGGTATAGCACTACTTCGTGGAACTATTTGGTGATACATTGAATGCTGTTTTCATCGCTTTTTTGATCCGCTTCATTAAGGGCATTTCATATTGGAAAAAAGGGCGATGTATGTCCTTTCGATAATTCACCAAGTGTGCTTGGCGATGCTCAGGCTTAGGTTCCATCTTTGTTTTGCCTATTTTCTCCATTTTTCACGTAAGTGACCATGCTTTCACCAAAAATTGAAATACCTAAAACTATATATGTATGAACCGAGAATACCCTCTAGATGTAACAGACGCGTCGACCTCGAAGTGTTCTTAGACAATCCCTTATCCTTCATCATTGCATCATAGATTGAATAAAAGGGAAAAAAATTAAAACATTTTATTTTAAGTTCAATTTCACTTCATATATCAAAAAAAGAAACTAACTTGTCTCACATTACCATCTAAACAAAAGAGTATGAATATTGCGACTTAGCCCTTAAATAATTACAAGTATTATAAAATGAATACATCATAGTCCTTAAAGTAGGATAAGTGGAACAATGTCTTACAATATACGAAAAGGGACTAAAGCTAAAATCATAGGGTTATATCCTCAGACTTGATAATTCACAAACTTGGGAAACAATCCAAGGTTCTTGAGAAAATGTCGTTGAATCACCTCAATTGCCCGAACCTATATTTGTATAGAAAGTAGAAGAGATATGGGTTAGTACACACCACATGTACTAAGCATATGCAGGCAAAACATTTGAAAACATGCATAAAGGGACATTTTGTTATGAACATGCTACATTCGCATCAAAACCCGTTATGCACATTCCAGCAATTATAACTAACATAGACCATGTGAGCTACATGGATTTTGATGTCATCTCCTCACACTGAAAGGAAGGTATCCTACTTTCCATGGTATGACATGAACATTCGTATACCATCTTGGTGTATACACTAGCAAAGGTTTCCTATGGGGGCACACATTTAAGGAAGTAGAAGGTTGTTACTAGATACCCTCTTTATACTATCTAGTTGTAACGACCCGAGAGCACCCCCTAGTTGTTACCGGCGTATTCTCCCTCTCGGAGGTATTATACAAGCCTCTTAGTGTTCCTTGATCACATAGGTATGAAAAGTAGTGTTAATTTAAACTTTTAACAGTAAAGTCAATATGGAAACAATTTTATAAAACCTAAGAAAACTAAGTTTCATAATAAGACATCTTACACACATATCATTATCATAGGGTCACAGCCTACATTAAAAATATATTTATAGTTTAATCCAAGGTATTCCATTAAAAAACTAGAACTAACATCCATGTCCTCTATCATATGAGGACATACTAATTATGAGAGAATTCTATTTACCAAACTTAAAGTCTAGAAATATTCACTTGCCACCACGTACACTTATAGAAATAGAAATACGTGGACTTAGCAAAATTAATGCACAAAGTATAGTGACATACAAAAAAACCTTGAAAAAAGGGACATTTACTTAAAGATATAGTATAGTGACGTACAAGAAGACCATGAAAAGGGGACATTTACTTAAATATATACTTTTTATTCTCTTTTGGTGAAAACCTTCATAATACAAGTAGAAAATCCATCATACAAGTTAATATCCATATAATCTTCAATGCAAGACCATAATTATTAAGTAACCGAATTTATCATATTACCCTCTACGTAAGGCTGTTCTAATACCCGTAGACTTGAATAGACCGCCCACACAACCTCTTCAATAAACACCTTGGTGTTCCTTAAAAAAACCAAAGATAAGGACATTTCCTTGTTCCATATACTAACATTACGAGAATATACATTGCATAAGTCATTTAGAAGGAAATCATAAAATTAAGGCACTTCCCATAATGGTCTTGGAATACCTAGGGAACTCACTTTAGAATTTTAAAACCTATCCAATAACTAGACTACACTACCCACATGATGAGAATAGGAATTAATTAACATAGACCATAATAGTTAGGCATGGAATGCGCCACATTGTGGAAGCTGTTCTAATTGCCAAAGTACAACTAAGGAAACATCCCATGTAGGCATGGTTTAAGGATCAGGGGCTTCTTTGTACTCTAGTCTCATTCTCAAGTAAAGATACTACCACAAGAATATCCTCTCGGTTCTTTTCGTTTGTTCTCATAGAGTAACTTCATTAAATAATAGTATAATTAGAATGTACCATTCCTTAGTCCTACAAACTCATAATACCATTACAGAGAATAGGGTACACAAGGGCTGCTGATCAAGGTTCATTAGAATAGCTCATTCTTAACCTTCTTTTCATATTCAAGGTTCCATATTAGTCTTTCATAAAAGGGTACCTACTTTAGTTCTACCGATCCTACACTTTCTATTTTTCATTCATTCAAGACAAGGGTGCCTAAGCCTACTAAGTCTAGAGATCACATTAAAGAAGATTTCATGTATCAAGAAGAGTGACTTAAATCTACCAATTCAAGACACAACATTCATCAAATCATTTATTCAACACAATTCAAGTACCTTGTAGGGAACTAATTCTACCAATACAAGATACAACGTCATTCTATAAAGACTCTTCTGAGTCCTTCATCATCATATACAAGCAATTAAAGAACAAGTACATAAAATCATCACAAGATAGCATTTATATAAGACTATATAGACATCACATGAGTACCTTCATTTTATACCTTAATATATACCATATCATCATTCACTTTCTACACACGTATAAAACATGACAATAATACAAGCTACATAATAAGGTCGACAAGGTCATGATCATAACATCTTAAACAATTAAGCACCACCACCATAAGTGGATGATACTAATCTATGGAAATTCGATATAAATTCTACATTAAATAAAAGAATTAGGTCAACTTATAACCTTCTAATAGATACAATCACCATCGTTAACATCTTCAACAATTCCACACAACAATAGAACTTACCAATTACAATGCCCATAGGGCTAGACCATCAATTCACCCATATTAATGATACAACAAAACATAAGATATATATAAAAACTATAAAAAAAATATGTGGAAAATTCCAACAATAATCAAGGTATGATTCAATAGCCCATAACGATAGAAACATGAATTCAACATAATTAGATCATAATCGATATACCCACGTTAAAGAAAAAATTAGGAATTCAAGGCATACATGGATTCATAAAAAATTGTTATCATAAAACCATCAATTAACATTGAATACTTCATAAATTATCAATTAAAACCTTTTAATGAAAGAACCCATGCATAGAATTCAAAATAGTGTTTTAGTGTTTTTGAGATCTTTTGAAAAGCCTTTGAAATTATATCCTTGAATGAGATAAAAATCAAGGATGAGATCACCATACCTTCTTGAAGATCTATCCACTAAATTGATGTTCATAAATTGAAGAATTTATCTTCTTCCTTGGATCTTGAAAGTTATTTAATGGAGGATTTGAGTAGAAAGAGAATTTAGAGAGAACGGAGATCTCCTATTTTTTTTTGATTTCTAATCGAGGGTTGGATTTTTTTATTGGGTAATGGGTATATAATGACTTAAACTCAATACATAATACACCCCCAAAATATCCAAAACATCCATACATCAATTGCACCTTTTTAAACAAGTCTGTCTTAACTTTTATTTTCACAAATATCATGGGGGAACAAGTCCGCATCTCTGAGGTGTTCCTTAAATACTTTTGAATACATATTTAGATATAGGGTCTGTGATGTCTCTATGATGTGAATTCGATTCTTTCACATGGCTGAGCAAGTCCGCGACGTGGGCACACTCTCACTAGCTACTGGTCGCAAGCTACCTTTGTAGCCTCTTGACCAAGGATCGGGTTTTCTTCAAGGATCCCTAGGTTGGTTCTTGGGATATTCTACCAGGATGTTTCAACCCTAAACACGATTATTAAGATTCTAAGGACACATCCAGTAACTTTGAACTCCAAACAACACATAAAAACATGCTCGACACACTAGAACACACTAACACATAAAAGACTAGTTTTCAAACGTCTTGGTCAACACTTGACTTCAAAACTCTTTAAAACTGACTTCAGAATATATTTTTAATTAAGTTAACTAGTTATTAACTCATAAAACCCAAGTGAGGCTCTAGTTTTCCTATTTGATTTTGAGGATCCTTACATTTTCCTCCACTTAGAAATATTCATCCAGGAATGACACTAAAACACTTAAAGGGAAACGGCCAAAGAAAACAGCCCAAAATAATAAATACAATATCATATACAATTCACAAAGCTAGGAGGAATATCAAATCCACAGAATGAGAGACTAAAAACAAAAAAAGAAAGTAGGAACAACATATACAACTCATCATGCAATAACACTCCACATTTCTCATTTCACATAGGAGCAACTTCTTTCTCCACATATCATCATGCTCACTTCATTAATTCTAAGAATATTATGCCAATTTATCATAAAAGTAAAATTATTCAACATTCTTAAAGGTAACTTTTTGACATGCTCATAAGTCTACTCACGCAACATTTAGGAAATTCAGTATAGTTGCACATCAACATGATAGACAAAATCATTTAATCTCATTTTTACCATATAAACATAAATTCATGGAAAACATGCAAAAAAATTTAGGAAAACCATGAAACTCATTTCATAAAACAATCCCAATTCATCACATCCTAGTAGAATATTATAACTCTTAATCTTGAATAGAATAGAAGTGAAGAGACAAAATTCTTCAACCCAACAATAAACCATATTCCAATAGTTGGAAATCTCATATACTCTATCAAGAAGAACACAATAAACTCTTATCACTAAGGTAATATATTATGAGTTATTGACACCTTCGTCCATATTTTCTTCTTATTAGCTTGGAGAGCATAGAAATGACCATGATTAGGAAGAATAGTAACCATGCACTCATTTACAGAATTTTTGGTCTCTCGTCCTCTAGCCTCAATTGTAGGACAAACTCTAACCTTGTAATAATTGTTTCCACAACCGTAACATCCACTAGTATCGGCTAGACACTTTCCATGGTGTCGCTTTCCACAAGTGGGACAAGGAGTCCTAACATATTGAGAACCAACGGTTCTCTCTTGGTCGAACTTTGGAGTACTTAAGATATCGTGCTTTGGAGCTCTTTTTTTTAACCCACGTCGGCCTTGTTCTTCAAATCTACCTATTTTCAAATCCCTACCAACCTCATAATATTGGATTCGTCAATATATTGATAATACCTATGAGTCTAGAGAGGTTCATGTCATAATAGAGCATGGTCATATAACACTCTTCTTTCACAAGGTCGGCACAATGATCACAAACCTACTCATCTCATCCTTAGTATTAGACATCAAAGATGGAGCATACTTACACAATATTGTAAATTTCAAAAAATACTCCTCCACACTCATATTACCTTGCCTAAGGTTTATAAATTCCTCATTTTTAACCTTCCTCTTTTCACGGGGAAAGTACTTTACTAAGAAGGATTCCTCAAACTCTTCCCACTCAATAGGACCTAATTAAACGGGCCTAGTATACCACACTTGAGCAACCTCTTTGAATTGGTATGAAGCCAACTCTGTCTTCTCCCTAGAAGACACACCCATAGCATGGACTATCTGATAAACCGTATACATGAATGCTTGGGGATCCTCTTCCACCTTAGATCCAAGAAAGGTAGGTTCATCATCCTCACAAAGTTCCCCAACTTAGAGGCCACAGTGATATAAAGAGCATTCACCCTAGGCCCCACATATCTATTCCTTTGAGCCGTCATAGCTCGGGCAAGGTAAGAAGAGAACCTCTAACCTCCTCATTAGTCATGTCTATGGGAACCACCATAACCTCATTCTCTTAATTATTTATAGCGACTTGTTCACCTTGAGGAACTTGTCTACCTTGGGGAGGAACTCCTTAATTCACCACACTATCTTCCACTCTTCTTACGGGCGTCCTTCATGTGTTACTATCCTACAAACACAAGAAAAGAGATTTAGCAAAAGATACGTATAACCTCACCTCTATAATACGAAACAAGAGAAATGAAGAAAGTGAAACTTCTATCGACCTATAGCCTCTCACTCATATATGTGTCGCAACTCACACCGATGAACAAGACTCTACTAGACATAGATTTATGAGACTTTGAATCCTAAGGACCATTTCATAACCTTATGCTATGATAAAAAGTTTGTATAATCCGAGAGCACCCCCTAATCTTTATCGGTGTATTCGACCTCCCGGAGGTCTTATACAAGCCACTTACAATTCATTCATCACCTAGGTATGAAAATTAGTACAAAATATAAAAATTTTCACAATGGAGTCAATACAGAAACTCTTTTATAAAACCTAAGAAAACTAGGTCTCATCATAAGCCATCATAGACATATATAATTATCAGAGTCACAACCCTTACATTTAAAAGGAACTTATGTTCTAGTACAAGGTCTTCAATAAAAGAAAAATACAACTAAAATCCGTGTCCTTGACCATGTGAGGACATACCAATCTTGAGAGAATTCTACTTCTCAAGCTTCAACTCTGAAAAAGTCCACACTTGGCACCACCTATACTTCTAGAAGTGGAGAAACATATGGAATAAGCACAATTAATGCACTATGTATGGTGACATGAAAGAAAACCATGAAAAAGGGACAGTTTCTTTAAGATATACTTTTCATGCTCTGTTGGTGAAAACCTTCATAATACAAGTACAAAGCCATCATACAAATTAATATTTACATAATCTTCATTTAAGAGCATAATCATCAAGTAACCCATTTTATCATATTGATTCTATACCTAAGGGTATCCTAATACCACCCCAAATAAGACATGAAGAGACTGCCCATACAACCTCTTCAATACACACCTAGGTGTTCCTTAAGACTTCTAAAGATAAAAATATTTCCCTGTTCCATATACTAACATTAGGAGAACGTACATTACATAAGTAATTTATAAGTCAATCATACAATTTGGGGACTTCACATAATGAACTTGGAAGACCTAGGAAACTAACTTTAGCATTTTCAAAGCCAACTCGTGCCAAGTGTATATGTTGTCCCATTCAACTACCTACACATTATATAACCTATCAAATGACTAAAATGCACACCTCACATGATGAGAATATGCATTAACTAATATAGACCATACTAGATTGGTATCGAATCTGGTGTCGTAAGACCCCACACTGTGGAAGGTGTTCTACTTGCCAAAGGTAAAACTAAGGGCACATCCATGCTAGCACATGGTTTAAGGGATATCAAGGGCCTCTTTGTAATCTAGTAACATTCCAAAGTATATCTACTAACACAAACATATCGTCTTGGTGCTTTGCCTTTGTTCTCATAGAGTAAGTTCATTGCCTTTGTTTTCATAGAGTAAGTTCATTCACATAATAGTTTAATGAGAAGGTACAATTTCTAGTCCAAAAAACACATAGTACTACTACCAAGAAGGGGTCGACAAGAGTTGTTGATCAAGGATCGTTAGGATAACACGTTCTAAACCTTCTTTTCATAGTCAAGGTTCCGTATTATTCTTTAATAGAATTGTACCTACATTAGGATTACTGATACTAGACTTTCATTCTTCAATATATTCAAGACAAGGATGCCTAACCCTACCAAGTCAAGCGATCACATTCAAGAAGAATTTATGTATCAAGAAGAGGGTCTTAAATCTACTAATTCAAGACAAAACATTCATCATATCATTAATTAAATATAATTCAAGTTATGAGTAGGGAAAACTAAGTCTGCCAACACAAGATACAACATCATTCTCTACAGACTCTTATTAGTCCTTTACCGTAATATATTAACAATTGAAGAAGAAGTACGGTCAATCATAGCATGATAGAATTCATATAACACTATATAGACATCACATGAGTACCTCCACATTATACCTTCATATCTACCATATCATCCTTCATTTTGTACGTCCATATAACCAATTACATGATAATGCTACAATTCACACAATAATGCCGGCAAGGCCATAGTCATAACATCTATAAAAATTAAGCACCTCCACCATAAGCGGAGCACACCAATCAATAGCAATTAGATATCAATTCTACGATAAATAAATGAATTAGGTCAACTTACCATCTTCCAATAGCCACAATCACTATTGCTTAACATCTCTAACAATTCCACACATCACCAGAACTTACCAATTATAATGCCCATAAGCCTAGACAACCAACTAACCTATTTTAATGACTCAACAATACCAGAGATAGATATAAATAATAAAAAGTAAAATAGGAACAATTCCAACAATAACAACATATATGTCAATATCCATAATAATATAATTATGAATTCAACATAATTAGATCATAATCAATATACCCACTTTAGAGCCGAAATTAGGAATTCAATGAATACATAGGTTCATGGAATTTTTTATCCTAAAACCATAAATTAACATTTAATAGTTCATAAATCATGATTTAAAACCTTATTTATGCAAGCATACATTCTTAGATTTCGTAATACAGTTTTAGGGTTTTTGAGATCTTTTCAAAAGCCTTTGAAACTGGTTTTTTGAATAAAAGAAGAATCAAGGAGGAAATCACCATACCTTATTGAAGATCTATCCACGAAATTTAGGTTGAAAATTTAAAGAATTTATCTTCTTCCTTTGAGCTTTAAAGTTCTTCAATGGAGGATTTTAGAAGAGAAAGAATTTAAAGAGAAGGGAGAGCTCCTATTTCTTTTTGATTTTTAATTAAGGGTTAGGGGTTTCTGTTTCGGTAATGGGTGTAAAATGAATTCAATTAAATATATAATATACCTCTGAAATACCATAATCACCCGTACATTAATTGGAATTTTTTAACCAAGTCAAACTTAAAATTTATTTTCTAAATTATTGTCAGAGAATAAATTCACATCACGGAGATATGCCCTGAAGATTTCAGAAAATAATTTTTTCACAATGTAGGGTCTTTGATGTCTCCACCGCGCAGAGAAATTTTTTTCACATGGATGGAGCAAGTATGCAATGTGGACACACTCGCACAAGCTACTAGACACAAGCTGCCTTGACAGTATCTTGGCCAAGGCTTTGGTCCTCCTTAAAGACCCTTAGGTTTGTCCTTGGGGAGTCGTACCCAGACGTTTAGACCCTAAAAACTATTATTAAGATTCTAGGGTCCCCTCTACTGATTTTCAACACCAACAACACATAAAGATATGAACGACACATTCGAACACACCATCATGTAAAAGGCTAGTTTTTTAATGTCTTGGTTGTCCTTTGACGCTGTACTTCAAAACTATATAAAAATGATTAAAAAAGCTATTCTTCATTATTTTATAGATTTATTCACTCATAAAACCCATGTAAGGATCTATTTCATCCTATTTAATTTTGAGGGTCGTTACACTAGCATCATAATTTCTATCTCATAAGAGAACATAATATGAACATTTGTTCCTATGTGAAGGTACACCATTCGATATCAATTCCACTCGCTGGTAACTTAAATTTCCTTTTTGAAGTCTCTCAAATTCTTCTTTAAAATTATTTTAAAACACTCATCTTAGGATTTTAACCCCTGATATAACATATGCATAGCTCATAGGTCCTAGGATGATAATGTCCTTTCATCACAAACCCAACATCATGTGAGAACATTATTTCATAACATAGTCATAAGATGTACATGAGAATTACATTTAATATGTCATAATTGAACACCTATCATCATCTCCCAACCATCATATTCATAGCATGATACATTCAAAACTTCATGACTCATACTTCAAAGTAATCAACATTACCAAAGATAAACCAACAATACTACAATAGCATGTTCATGACCTTGGAGGTCTTACCAATGGCCTCCAAGAAACCCTTTCAAGACTTCATCCTAAATCTATGATATGTATCCATAAAATCAATTATAATTATCATACAATACATAATAGCATACTCAATTACATCAACTCTAATTATTAATCAACATAATTCATGAGTTCTAGTTAAGAGAAGAGGAAAAATCATGGGTCTTTAAGGAATTAGGTAAACAAATTAATATAATACATAAAATAATTCATAGAAATTCATAACTTATCATTTGTAATCAATTATAGAACAATTAAATTAAGTTTACAGGTGAACCCACAAATTTGTGTGAAAATTCAAGAAAGTTTGAGGTACATTGAAAAATTAATGTTGAAGGAAATTCTTGGGAAAGGAGTCTCAAGAGTGAAGATTCCCCATAAGTTGTCAATCCTTAAGGATTTATGAAGAAAAGTGTTGTTCTTGATTCCTACATAAAGCTTTGATCTTCTTTTTCAATGGAGTCTTTGTGTACTAAGAGAATGTAGAGAGAAGTGGGAGGTTTTGGGATTTTGGAGCTTTAAGGTGTAAGCCTTGTATTATGACTTCAAAAACTTTAATATACCTAAGTTAACCAAGTATAACTGTCCTTTTACTTAAATGTCCAACGGTGGAATATACCGAACCACCCTAGGCTTTTGCAAGTCTACAACTAGTTTGCAGACACAAAACCACGACAACCATTGATGGAACATCAACCCATTGATGCCCCGTCGTTTCTGTTCATGGTTTTTTTCTGAGAAAGGACAAATGGAGCGAAGATCAACCATTCTAAGTGTTGGCCTAGGGAGGCCATTGATGCCTTGCAAACTCACTGATGGTTCGTCAATTTTTCTTGTTAATAGTTGCTGTCTTTTGATAGGTTTTTTTGATTTATGTGGGTCCTCCTCAAGGACCCTTAGGGTAGTCCTTGGATATTCGTACCAGATCTTTTTGACCTTAACATGTAATAACATGTATTCCAAGTATTTTTACAAGTTCAAGCTCAACAACAATAAATAATCCACTCAAAAGATAATGATCCGTATTTACAAACAAGTGTTAATAGATTTAAAATTAGGAATTAGATGCAATGCTCATACTCAAAAAGAGGAACACAATACATGTTTTCACCCATACTTTTTTCCTTATTTTCCAATCAATCTTCGATTGGGCCTCAAGATAAAAAAGTTCATTTCAAGGCTTGTAATGGGATTGAGTGCAAATGTATGGTCATTTAGGATATAGTTCCAACTCATCCTTTTGAGAGGTGGTGATCTTTAAACATCTTTGTTCCTTCTTTCAACAATTTCGTTACTAGTGCTTCTAAGTCCTCTTTTGTTCACTCTCCACGAATTGCTTGGAATACCAAATTCTTTTTCAGTTTTATATTACAACTCTTATTTTTCATCATTTTTGTTTTTTTTCTTCTTTTTTTTATATGGAGGATTTCCATTTTTCTTCCACACCAAGAGTTAAAGGAGACTTTTCTTGCACTTATTGTTTTTTCCTTTTCATTTCCTTATATCCCAACATAGGATATACACCAATGTGGTCTATTCACTAAATCACAAATTAGGAGGATTATAGGTAGTAACTTTTCTTCCGTAGAAGGTTAAGTCTAAAGGGGTGTTCAAAAGAGTTTCACACGCTCATGGGTAATTCACATAAGAGGTATATATCAAATATGACTTACACACTTTAAAATTGCCTAAGATCATGTCAAGAGGACACCTTTCTAAATCAATTAGACTAACTTGGCAAATTCTAGGTTTATCATGCATGAATCAAAGTAAAATCATCACACAAGGAATTGATGTTAAAGCCAACAAGACTGTCCACTTTCGCTAGTGTTCAATTATCATCACAAGAAAATTAATTTGATACATGGCTAATCACAATGACATGAAAAGTGTTCACATAATGTCGATGTAACTTCATTTGTTCTCGTCTTAGCCCTACATTCATGTTTGTTCGATTTCCAACACTATTCAAGTAATCGGTATTTATAAAAACCGAGACTTAAATTTGTATGACAACAACCACTTTTAACACAAGAGGTGGCTCTAAAATTTAAACTTTGGAAGTGTCAATATTTTGAAATTTAGAACATAAACGAGCCAAAAACACAAATATCAACGAAAACAATACAAACATTATTAAAAACATACGACCCAATCGTATACACCAAAATACAAGCATTAATCACAATGGTTGGGATCTTCTCCCTACAGAAATGAAATAGTATTTGTCCTCAAATATAAATAACAATAGTCTAGAGGTCAATTTTAAATGTAAAGATATGGCTTAGAGAATGATCCTAGGTAAGTGGATGCTTCGAGTTGAGTCCTTCAAAAAATGTAGTATTTAAGTTGAAGGTGATGTGGGGACATTAGGTGAGCTGATAAATGATTCATTAAATCTAACGCAACATTTTTGAACGACCCAATGCGCCTAGATTTAACCCACGTTATCAAATGATACGTCAGCTACCTTTCTGTATGTTGGGTCGAAACATTTCCAGTTTATTCCCAATCGACGACAACATCTTGACTTTTGAATTGTTTGGTGTATCACCAAATCACTTTTTCTTTGATGAGTTTTACAAAAATTCACATAGCATTTTATAAGTTCAAACATTGGTAAACTTTAATGTCACCAACCTCGTGGGATTGTCGCTGAAACCTTCCTGTGTTCGCCGAGTTTTACAAACTCCAAATTTTGAAAATATCTTTTGTCAAACGGTGAAATATATTTGATCACCGACATCTTGCATGACTCACCAACTGATTTCGTTGCCCACCCTTCTGCAGTTTCTAGAACATTTTCCACCTTTGGTCCAAAAAAACTATCATACTCTTATTTCATTAGTAATGCAAACAAAATGTAATAAGGGGTTTTTGGTTGCCTCCCAAAAAATGTCTTAGTTAACGTCGTGGCATGATATAATTCAACACTTAATTTTCATCCTCGGAGTCACCGATAGTGTAATTAGGTGAATCCTCGGCAAATGGTGGGTCTTGACCTGTCATCAAGTGGCTTATCAGAGCATCTTATAACTGAATCATCATCGAGTTTACAATGGTTGTTTAATTTATCATCTCGATATTGTTGTAACGACCTGTTTGGTTGTTTTGAGCAACAGACTTCAATTCTGGAAAAACTGGCAGAAGCGACAGACCCCACGACGGACCGTCAAGGGCACGACAGACTGTCGCAGGGTCTCATTTCAAAACACTTAGAAAATCTTAAATTGGGTACTGAAAATCGACTCTCTGAACTTCGTGACGGAATGGCAGGATGGACCGTCACAGGCGTGACGGACCGTCACGGAGACTTCAGTGAAAATCCATTCTCTGAACTTTGCGACGACCTGCAGGACAGACCGTCGCAGGCACGACGGCCCGTCACAGGTTGCGCAAATCCAAGGAAGAGTCGGATTTCTGGTGAAGTTTTAAGGGATGTTTTTGGACTATTCTTTCCTTAATTATAGATTTCGTGGGGTTATATTAATAACTAAAATTCTTGAGGGGTTAAAAGAGGTAACCCTAAGTTAGTTAGTGTGGTATTATTGCCATCTTTTATTCTTAATTATATACTAATTAGGGTAAAAGAATGAGGGTTTGAATAAAGAAAATAGAAAGAATAAGAGAGAGAGAGAGAATCGAACGAGAAGGGAGAAACAAAGCTTTGGGAAAATTCTTGCTTGATTCAACTGTTCGGTGGAGGTAGGTTATGGTTTTCATGCTATTCGTCGTAAACTCTTAATAGCGAATGATATGTGTTAGTAGTATTGTAAACCTTCTATATGCTTAATTGTATGCTTGCATGAATGATGTGATTATGTAATTGTGAATAAATAAGCATGAGGAAGCTATTGAATCCCAAATCTTGAAAAGAAACCCTAATCTACTTTGTTAATGATGATGCCTTGGTATAAAAGAAGGCTTGATGAACGAAAGTGGTGAGATTAGGGGATCGGGTGCCACATTCCGGTACCAGGATAGAATATGGATCGGGTGTCACGTTCCGACACCAGGATAGAATATGGATCGGGTGTCACGTTCCGACACCAGGATAGAATATGGATTGGGTGTCACGTTCCGACACCAGGATAGAATATGGATCGGGTGCCACGTTCCGGTACCAGGATAGTATATGAGGATCGGAGTGTCACGTTCCTACACCAAGATAGAATATGGATCGGGTGCCACGTTCCGGTACCAGGATAGTATATGAGGATCGGAGTGTCACGTTCCGACACCAGGATATTATATTGAGGAGCGGAGTGTCACGTACCGACACGAGGGGAATAAAGATAATGAATCTTGAAATATGTTAATATATTCAATCTAATGAACTGAATTCCCAAATGAGTATGATGAGGAGGTGTGAGTCATCATTGATGTGCTTGGTGTTGTAACAAAGGGTTATGGTAACTGTAAATGCTGCATGCTAAGGATATTAGTTGATTTTATGATATTGCTTAATACATACTGTTTTCTATTTTGAGTTGGCCGATGATATCTACTCAGTACCCGTGTTTTGTACTGACCCCTACTGTTATGTTTTTCTTCTTGTTATTTGTGGAGTGCAGCAAACGTGCCGTCATCTTCGACTCAACAGTAACTCAAGCCAGTCTTCGTCACACCGAATCTTCAGGGTGAGCTAACGCTTCTAGCTTGGACTGAATCTTCTCCTTCATGTCTTGATGCCTTGAACTTCCAGCATGGACTAGCTTCTTATGTATTTTTAGCTTTTTAGACACTCTTAGTTAGTAATTTAAAGGTAGATGTTCTTGTGATGATGACTTCCAGATTCTGGGATAATGATAAGTTTTTGAGTTATAGAAGATGATTATTGATTTTACTTATGAGTTTAAGTCTTCCGCATTATTTTCTGTTGATATTATATTGAGATGTTAGGGTTTAGATTGGTTGGTTCGCTCACATAGGAGGGTAAATGTGGGTGCCAGTCGCGGCTCGGTTTTGGGTCGTGACAAACTTGGTATCAGAGCATTAGGTTCGTTGGTCTCATCACACAAGAACAGGTCTAGTAGAGTCTTAAGGAACGGTAGGGGGACGCCTTTACATTTCTTTGAGAGACTATAAGACTTTAGGAAAATTTCACTCTTCCATTCTTTCTTTCGTGCTACTACTTGAGTCCAATTGGTATCTAGGCGATACGAATTGGTATCTAACCATCTTCACTCTCTTTCGCGGATGGTTAGAACTAGAGCAACGACTGCGCCAACACTAACATCGGCAAGACAAGAAGTGTCTGAGCCAGCCACTGGGGCTGTGGCTCGAGGAAGAACAGCGGCGAGGGGCCGTGGAAGAGGTCGTGGGAGGACGTCCTCTAGGGGGAAGAGGACGAACACCTAGCCCATCTGATACTAGGGCAGTGACTCCTCCACCGACTGAGGAAGTAATAAGAGAAGGGGAGGATGGGGAAACTGAACAAGTGCAAAATGAGGAAATGCCACCCCAACCTACCCCAGAGATGATCAATCAGGTTCTGGCTTATCTTAGCGGGTTATCTGATCAAGGTCAGGCACCTCCAGTGTTTTCTGCGCCAACACCTCCGGTTTCAGAAGTACAACATGCGGCTAGTATGGCTCCCCGCATTGATGTTCCATTGGATATAGGCACATTTCCACGTCTGACTACTGGGCCTACAATGACAAATGATCAGCATGAACTTTTCAGTAAGTTCTTGAAATTGAAACCTCCGGTCTTCAAGGGTGCTGAATCGGAGGATGCTTATGATTTTCTGGTTGACTGTCGCGAGCTACTACACAAGATGGGTATAGTAGAACGGTTTGGTGTGGAGTTTGTGACTTATCAGTTTCAAGGGAACGCCAAAATGTGGTGGTGGTCACATATTGAGTGTCAACCAATAGAGGCACCACCTTTGACTTGGGCCTCGTTCTCTAGCTTGTTTATGGAGAAGTATATCCCCCGGACTTTGAGGGATAGGAAAAGGGATGAGTTCCTAAGCCTAGAGCAAGGTAGGATGTCGGTTAATGCTTATGAGGCTAAGTTCCGTGCACTATCCTGATATGCCACTCAACTCTGTTTCAGTCCTCAAGAGCGGATTCGCTGGTTTGTGAAGGGGTTGAGGTCAGAATTGCGGATTTCGGCCTTACAGGTAGCGGCAACGGCAAAATCCTTCCAAGAAGTGGTAGAATTTGTGATTGAAGTGGAAGGAGTGAAGCTAGACGACTTCACCACAACATCGACATCAAAAAGGCTTCGAAAGGGAGGTGATTTTAATGGTTCTTACACTAGAGGACAGGGTTCGGGAAGTTACGCAGTTCGACCCATTCAGTCTTCACTACAGACTGTAGTTGGGGGTCCACCTCCGACCGGTCAACACTTCTCTGAGAGACCTATGCATGAACCCAGAGAGTGCTATGGATGTGGGGAGATTGGACATATTAAGAGATATTGTCCAAAACAGAGTTACAGACCTCCAAATGTTAGAGGTACAGGTGGTCATGGCAGAGGCCGTTATTTTGGAGGACGTGGTGGTCGAGGAAATGGTGGTCACCAAAACGGCCGAGGTGATGGGCAAACTGGAGCCACTACATCACCACAAGGTAGGGGCAATGGACAGATGAACGATAGGGCCCATTGTTACGCTTTCCCTGGGCGGTCAGAAGCGGAGGCATCTGATGCTGTCATCACAGGTAATCTTTTGGTTTGTGATTGCATGGCTTCTGTATTGTTTGATCCTGGATCCACATTTTCTTATGTATCTTCCTCATTTACTAATGGTCTAAATTTACATTGTGAATTACTTGATATGCCTATTCGTGTTTCTACTCTGGTGGGTGAGTCTGTGGTAGTTGAAAAGGTATATAGGTCTTGTTTGGTGAACTTTGTGGGGAGCAACACTTATGTAGATTTGGTTATATTAGAAATGGATGATTTTGATGTAATTCTAGGTATGACTTGGCTTTCTCCGCAATTTGCGATCTTGGATTGTAATGCTAAAACGGTGACGTTAGCCAAGCCTGGGACAGATCCGTTAGTGTGGGAGGGTGACTACACTTCCAATCCGGTCCGCATCGTCTCCTTTCTTCGTGCTAAGAAAATGATTAGTAAAGGGTGTTTAGCTTTCTTGGCACATCTCAAGGATTACACTACCCAAGTACCTTCGATTGAGTCGGTTTTACTAGTTCGTGAGTTTCTGGATGTGTTCCCTGCAGATCTTCCTGGTATGCCACCGGATAGGGATATTGACTTCTGTATCGATCTTGAACTTGGTACTCGCCCCATTTCTATACCCTCTTATAGAATGGCTCCCGCAGAGTTAAGAGAGTTAAAAGCCCAACTTCAAGAGTTGTTAAACAAAGGCTTTATTAGACCAAGTGCATCTCCTTGGGGTGCTCCGGTTTTGTTTGTAAAGAAGAAGGATGGGAGTTTTCGGATGTGCATAGACTACAGACAACTGAATAAAGTAACTATTAAGAACAAGTATCCTCTTCCTCGCAGTGATGACTTGTTCGATCAGTTACAAGGTGCTTGTGTCTTCTCTAAGATTGACTTGAGATCTGGTTATCATCAATTGAAAATACGGGCAACAGATGTGCCAAAGACTGCTTTTCGAACGAGGTATGGGCATTACGAATTTGAAGTGATGTCCTTTGGTCTTACGAATGCCCCTGCTGCGTTCATGAGCTTGATGAACGGGATTTTTAAGCCATATTTGGACCTCTTCGTGATCGTATTTATTGATGATATATTGGTATACTCAAAGAGCAAGAAGGAACATGAAGAGCATTTGAGAATGGTATTGGAAATGTTAAGGGAGAAAAAGCTTTATACCAAGTTCTCTAAGTGTGAGTTTTGGCTAGATGCAGTGTCCTTCTTGGGACACGTGGTTTCTAAGGATGGAGTGATGGTGGATCCTTCTAAGATTGAGACAGTGAAGAATTGGGTAAGACCTACTAATGTGTCAGAAATAAGGAGCTTTGTTGGGTTAGCTAGCTACTACCGCCGATTCGTCCAGGGATTCTCTTCTATCGCTTCCCAATTGACGAACTTGACTAAGCAGAATGTTCCATTTGTATGGTTGGACGAATGTGAGGAAAGCTTTCAGAAACTCAAGACTTTGTTGACTACCGCACCTATCCTTACCTTGCCAGTAGAGGGTAAGAACTTCATTGTTTATTGTGATGCATCCTATTCTGGTTGGGGTGCAGTACTAATGCAAGAGAAGAGTGTGATTTCTTATGCTCCAAGACAATTAAAAGTGCATGAATGTAACTATCCCACTCATGATTTGGAATTGTCCGCGGTAGTGTTTGCATTAAAACAATGGAGACACTATTTATATGGGGTTAAGTGTGAGATCTATAAGGATCATCGTAGCCTTCAGTATGTCTTTACTCAGAATGATTTGAACTTAAGACAGAGGAGATGGATGGAGTTACTAAAGGACTATGATATCACTATCTTGTATAATCTGGGGAAGGCGAATGTTGTAGCGGATGCTTTAAGTAGGAAGGCTGGAAGCATGGGAAGTCTAGCTCACTTGCAAGTTTCTAGACGTCCATTGGCTAGAGAGGTTCAGACTCTGGCTAACGGCTTGATGAGGCTAGAAGTAAATGAGAAGGGAGGATTGTTGGCTAGTGTGGAGTCAAGATCTTCTTTTCGTGACAAAATTAAGGGAAAACAGTTTGATGATGAGAAACTAAGGCGAATCCAAGATAAAGTATTGCGAGGGGAGGCTAAGGAAGCACAAATCGATGAGAAAGGTGTTTTGAGAATCAAGGGAAGGGTATGTGTACCCCGCGTCGATGATTTGATCAACACTAATCTGATAGAGGCTCATAGTTCAAGGTATTCTATACATCCGGGTGCAACCAAGATGTATCGTGACCTAAAACAACACTTTTGGTGGAGCAGAATGAAGCGTGATATTGTTGACTTTATTGCCAAGTGTCCAAACTGTCAACAAGTAAAGTATGAACACCAAAGGCCCGGAGGAACACTTCAGAGAATGCCCATTCCGGAATGGAAGTGGGAAAGAATTGCAATGGACTTTGTGGTTGGTCTTCCAAGGACAATGGGTAAGTATGACTCCATTTGGGTGATTGTTGATAGGTTAACTAAATCTGCTCATTTCATTCCGGTAAAGGTGACTTACAATGCAGAGAAGTTAGCCAAGATCTATATCTCAGAAATCGTTCGATTACATGGGGTTCCACTATCCATCATATCAGATAGAGGTACGCAGTTTACTTCTATGTTTTGGAAAACATTGCATGCGGAGTTGGGTACTAGGTTGGACCTTAGTACTACGTTCCATCCTCAGACCGATGGTCAGTCTGAAAGGACGATTCAAGTGTTGGAGGATATGCTTCGTGCATGTGTGATAGAGTTTGGTGCCCATTGGGATAGCTTCCTACCCTTAGCGGAGTTTTCATACAATAATAGCTATCACTCAAGTATTGATATGGCCCCATTTGAAGAATTGCATGGGAGGAGATGTAGGTCTCCCATTGGTTGGTTTGATGCATTCGAGGTTAGACCTTGGGGTACTGACCTTTTGAGGGATTCGATAGAGAAAGTGAAGTCTATTCAAGAAAAGCTTCTAGCGGCGCAAAGTAGACAAAAAGAATATGCAGATCGAAAGGTTAGAGACTTAGAGTTCATAGAAGGTGAACAAGTCTTGTTGAAGGTTTCGCCAATGAAAGGGGTGATGCGATTTGGTAAGCGAGGTAAACTTAGCCCAAGGTATATTAGTCCATTTGAAGTACTTAAGCGAGTAGGGGAGGTGGCTTATGAGTTAGCCTTGCCTCCAGGGCTGTCCGGAGTACATCCGGTATTCCATGTGTCGATGTTGAAAAGATACCATGGGGATGGGAACTACATTATCCGTTGGGATTCAGTTTTGCTTGATGAGAACTTGTCTTATGAGGAGGAGCCTGTTGCTATTTTAGATAGAGAAGTTTGCAAGTTGAGGTCAAGAGAGATTGCATCCATCAAGGTGCAATGGAAGAATCGACCCGTTGAAGAAGCCACTTGGGAGAAGGAGGCAGATATGCGAGAAAAATACCCACATCTGTTTACAGATTCAGGTACTCCTTTTCGCCCTTGTTTTCCTTCTTTTGATCGTTCGGGGACGAACGATGGGTAAATTGGTATCTATTGTAACGACCTGTTTAGTCGTTTTGAGCAACAGACTTCAATTCTGGAAAAACTGACAGAAGCGACGGACCCCACGACGGACCGTCAAGGGCACGACGGACCGTCGCAGGGTCTCGTTTCAAAACACTTAGAAAATCTGAAATGGGGTACTGAAAATCGACTCTCTGAACTTCGTGACGGAATGGCAGGACGGACAATCACAGGCGTGACGGACCGTCACGGAGACTTCAGTGAAAATCCATTCTCTAAACTTTGCGACGACCTGTAGGACGGACCGTCGCAGGCACGACGGCCCGTCACAGGTTGCGCAAATCCCAGGCAGAGTCGGATTTCTGGTGAAGTTTTAAGGGACGTTTTTGGACTATTCTTTCCTTAATTATAGATTTTGTGGGGTTATATTAATAACTAAAATTCTTGAGGGGTTAAAAGAGGTAACCCTAAGTTAATTAGTGGGGTATTATTGCCATCTTTTATTCTTAATTATATACTAATTAGGGTAAAAGAAAGAGGGTTTGAATAAAGAAAATAGAAAGAACAAGAGAGAGAGAGAGAATCGAACGAGAAGGGAGAAACATAGCTTTGGGAAAATTCTTGCTTGATTCAACTCTTCGGTGGAGGTAGGTTATGGTTTTCATGCTATTCGTAGTAAACTCTTAATAGCGAATGATATGTGTTAGTAGTATTGTAAACCTTCTATATGCTTAATTGTATGCTTGCATGAATGATGTGATTATGTAATTGTGAATAAATAAGCATGAGGAAGCTATTGAATCCCAAATCTTGAAAAGAAACCCTAATCTACTTTGTTAATGATGATGCCTTGGTATAAAAGAAGGCTTGATGAACGAAAGTGGTGAGATTAGGGGATCGGGTGCCACATTCCGGTACCAGGATAGAATATGGATCGGGTGTCACGTTCCGACACCAGGATAGAATATGGATCGGGTGCCATGTTTCGGTACCAAGATAGTATATGAGGATCAGAGTGTCACGTTCTGACACCGGGATAGTATATTGAGGAGCGGAGTGTCACGTACCGACACGAGGGGAATAAAGATAATGAATCTTGAAATATGTTAATATATTCAATCTAATGAACTTAATTCCCAAATGAGTATGATGAGGAGGTGTGAGTCCTCATTGATGTGCTTGGTGTTGTAACCAAGGGTTATGGTAACTGTAAATGCTGCATGCTAAGGATATTAGTTGATTTTATGATATTGCTTAATACATACTGTTTTCTATTTTGAGTTGGCCGATGATATCTACTCAGTACCCGTGTTTTGTACTGACCCCTACTGTTATGTTTTTCTTCTTGTTATTTGTGGAGTGCAGCAAACGTGCCGTCATCTTCGACTCAACAGTAACTCAAGCCAGTCTTCGTCACACCGGATCTTCAGGGTGAGCTAACACTTCTAGCTTGGACTGGATCTTCTCCTTCATGTCTTGATGCCTTGAACATCCGGCATGGACTAGCTTCTTATGTATTTTTAGCTTTTTAGACACTCTTAGTTAGTAATTTAAAGGTAGATGTTCTTGTGATGATGACTTCCAGATTCTGGGGATAATGATAAGTTTTTGAGTTATAGAAGTTGATTATTGATTTTACTTATGAGTTTAAGTCTTCCGCATTATTTTCTGTTGATATTATATTGAGATGTTAGGGTTTAGATTGGTTGGTTCGCTCACATAGGAGGGTAAATGTGGGTGCCAGTCGCGGCTCGGTTTTGGGTCGTGGCAGTTGTCTTTCATGTTATTCAAATTCTTGTATTCTTATTCAAGCTTTTGTTGAATGATTGAAATAGAATCATTAAATTGCACACTTCTTTCCACTTCCCTTGATTTCACTCTCAAAGGGAAAAGTTTGTTTCCCTCTCTTTGGCTTGATCTTCCAATCCCATTACGCGCCTTGATAGAACATCTGCTTGAGCCACTAGTTTATACCATTCATATTTGTTTTGGGCTTTTTGTTGTTTTGACATGTTTTCAAGTAGTTTTTCAATGACTTTGTAGGACTGGTTTAGAATTCCTTCATTGAAAAGGTGCACAATTATTCATCTATTTTCGTGTTAGAGCCCTTGATAGAAGTAATCAAACCTTGCCTTATCAGGCAATCCATGAGATAGGCATGTCTGCAATATTGCTTTGAACCTCAACCACATTTGAGGAATTGTCTCATCCCCTGCTGTTTGAACGTTATCAGACTATCCCTAAGGTTCGAAAACTTCATGAGATGGTGATTCATGTGATATCAATAATTCTTATCCATTTTTGCCTAATTTATTTAGTCTTTAGAGAAGCAAAACAAAACTACAATTATGATTAGTAACATCAAAACTAAGAAAAATAAAATTCTAATAAGCTAAATATTTTAACTAAATATTTACGTAACAGCACTACCTGGTAGCAGTGCCATTTTTATTATTTCTATCGTGATCAACTACACTAACCTATGGTTTGAGTGTTTATGATTATCAGCGGTATAGTAACTCAACCTAGGGTTGGGGTGGTGTCCCTAGGGAGCAGTAGTGAAAATAGTAGTTTAATAGAATATTATTCTAATTAGAATATGATAAATATATTTTTGAACAATAACATATTAAAATTCGAGGGGTGATGCGAAAGTGTAAAATATCAAAAGGGTTTTGTTACAAGTATAGTAAAAATGTTTTTAAAAAATTCAAAAAAGAAATAAAGTATGGAGAAGGGTTCTTGGTGTGTGAATGCAATACATGTTGATATAAAATGTTGGGTATATTATGTTGATAGGAAATTTGCAAGATAATAGTAACTAGCTAAGCTTTAGATGGAAATAAGTCCCCTCTCGGGCAACTTACCCCGTTTCAAATGTGTTCCTCTCGGACACCCATTTTCCAAATGAAGGATAATGTATGCCTTACCCCACTCACTCTCTCGAGCCGAGTGTCAGGATCAACCAACTCCTTAGGCTATTAGTCTAGCAGCTTTTAGTTTCGCGACCTCTCTCTCAAGCAAGGGAAAAACACACGGGTTGTTTCGTATTTGCAAATACAAACCCGTTAAATTAAACTAGGTGTAATAACAATTAAAATATATCTAACCTATCACCAAGAAAAACCCAACAATAATATCAACACATGTTAAATCACACCCCGAGAAAGGGATTTTAGACAGACATAATGAAAAAGCAAATTACAACGAAAATATACCAAATAAAATGAGTATAAGACATGAAATCTTAATATGATCAAAGAAAGAAGAATGAAGAAGACCCACTTCAGATTTGAGAAGTTGAACTTATTTCTTCAAGTCTATTTCAAATCCCTCTTAAAACTTGAGAGAAAATACAACAACTAATATTCTAAAAGTTAAAATTAAGAATAATGTTCAGACTCAATAAAAAATAGCCACACTAGTATTTTTATTTTTAGAAATTAGTGTTGTGGCGGACCATTTGGTGAAGTAAGTCGTGATCTCCGAATGACTCGGCGACTCTCCTATCGTCTAGTTCATCTTAGTTTTGTGCTTGCCTCAAACATCTTCTTGTCCTAGACCATTGGGAGGTATATCACTCCTTCATGAAACTATTCGTTGATACACAGAGTTCTTTTTTCATAGCATTTTTATCCTCTTCCTTCAAGGCTTCGCATGTTGGACTAAAGGGCGACACATCTCCCTTCAGCGAATTGTGAAGTGTGCTTGGCGATGCTCAGGATTCAATTCCTAGTTGTTATTCTATTTGTGTCGCGTATTACTTACAAACATTGTAGGATATAGCAGATACCGATTGGAGCTCACCACTCTGCCTCATGGACCTACAAATGTTGAAGGTCACTTCTTCATTGTTCAACCGAAATTTAATTTGCCCCTTTTCCATTTCAACTAAGGCTCTACCTGTAGAAAGGAATGGCCTCCCAAGAATGATAGGCTCTTTAAAATCTACTTCACAATCAAGAATAACAAAATCTTTCTAAAATATAAACGACTCAACTTTTACTAGCACATCGTGGAGTATCCCTATAGGCCTTTTTATTGTTCGATCGGCCATCAATAGCCGCATCGCAGTTGGCTTTGGATCATTCAAACCCATCTTCTTGTAAATCGAGAGGGGCATGAGATTTATACTTGCCCCCATATCACATAATGCTTTCTCAAAATGTAATAAACCGATTGTACAAGGAATAGTGAACGCACCCGGATCTTCTTTCTTTTGTAGTAGATATCTTGTAGCAATAACACTACAATGCTGAATTCTGTCATCATCCTCAAACGTTACAGATCTTTTCTTTGTAACCATATCTTTCATAAACTTTGCATAACGGGTTTTTTTCTAGAGCTTCTACCAAATGGACATTGATAGAAAGATGCTTCAACATTTTTATAAAATGCCGATATTACCATCCTCGGTCTCTTTCACTAATCTTTGAGGAAAGGGGGGGTCTAGGCATGGGAGTTACCTTTTTAGGAACTTCAACATCTTTTCCATTGTTATCTTCTACTTCACCACTAACCTCTACCACTTTATCATTATCTTTTATCACCTTTTCCTCATTAGACGACATAGGTGGGTCAATGGTTTGCCTACCACCCCGAGTAGTAATTTCCATAAAATGTCCATCATTTTTCATATTTTTGAAAGTGTTGCTAGGAAGACTGCCTGGTTGCCGTGTGTTCACAGTCGCAGATAATTGGACCATTTGCAACTCAAACTGCTTAATAGATTTTGCATGTGTATCGACTTTGTGCCCAATACCCGCTAAACCACTCCTTAACTATTTAATGTCCTCATCACTAGCATTGAACCTCTTCATCATTTTGTGCAGCATATCGTCAACTCATGCCATACTACCTCCACCATCCCTAGGAGGAACTTCACGATTTTGAGAAGGAACATACGGCCCATTCCTATCATTTCTGTTACCATAGTTACCCCAGTTGAAGTTGTTGTCGCGGATGTAATATCCAACTCATACATAATTACCCTTACGATTATAGTTACCATAGTTCCGACCCTAGTTTCCTTTGCCTTGGCGCCAATTCTCCTGATTTGATACTTGGGAATTCGGTCAGAAACCCCCCGTCTGCTCATTTACCGCATAGGAATCCTCCTCATAATAATATTCATCATTTGGTGGTGGTGGTTTAGACAAGTAGTTCACTGCATTTATCTTTTCTGCACCCCAGTAACATGTTTTAATTTAAACCCAAGCATAGTTCTCATCTGAGCTATCTCTTCACAATTCTCATATGTGGTTGGGTTGTCTATGGATTACAATGCGATGGTATTTCTTCCAGTATCTGACTTCCTAGTACTTCAAGTTGTATTATTCTGGGATATTTTCTCTAACTTTTCAGCAATTTCGGCATAGGGACACTCCCCATAAGAACCACACACTATAGTATCCAATAACGCTTTATTATTATCATCATGTCACCGATAGATGTATTCCTTCAGTGACACATCATATATGCGGTGATTGGAGACTTCTCAAAAATGAAGTGAATCTATCCCAAGAACTGCTAACTTACTCACCTGGTAGTGCCACAAAGTTGTTCACTCTTTCTTTGTGATTTAGTTTCTTGGAGAACGAGTACTAACATTCAAAGAAAACGTCCCTTAGTTGGTTCCAAGTGGGAATCGAGTTATAAGGGAGCTCAGTGAACCAAATAGTAGCCTCTCCTGTCAGTGACAGAGGAAATACGCTTAGCCCTATTACATCAAAATTCAAATCAGGCCTCCCTACATAGCATTTACATACTGCCCTTACCTTAGCTATATGCGCATGTAGGTAATCCGAAGGTAGACTTGAAAACAAACCTCTAGTAGTGAGCATTTGCATCAGGCTACTAGTTACCACAAAGTTGTGGCCTTGTGGTAGAGGGGGCAAGGCATGTGGCCCATCAAATTCTGTAATATTATCATAACCTCTGTAGTATTCTTGAGGACGTGGAGTGGGAATTTGTCCCCTTTATTGATTTTCACTAGGATCATCTTGTAATAACTGACAATGAGCATTAACTGGAGTTGAAACATTATGGTATACATCATCATCGTTAATACCCAAGTTTCGATTTTGACTTCAGTGAAATTCTTGGGGCATACTATTGGAGCTGATGGTGTTCGGGTAGACATGCAGAAGATTGAGGCGGTAAAGACTTGTCCCAGACCTACGACACATACTGAGGTACACAGCTTTCTGGAGTTAACAGGATATTAGAGGAGATTCGTACGAAAGTTTGCCTCAATTTCAGCGCTTTTGACAAGGCTAACTCAAAAGGCAACTAAGTTCCAGTGGACTGATGCTTGTGGGCGAAGCTTCCAGCTATTGAAAGACAAATTGACTACAGCTCCTGTCCTAACTCTTCCAGAGGGACCATTATGTTATTTATTGTGATGCTTCGGGTGTTGGGCTAGGATGTGTATTGATGCAGCATGGCAAAATTATAGCCTATGCTTCCCTACATCTTAGGAAGCATGAAAAGAACTGTCCTACTCACGATCTGGAGTTAGCGGTCGTGGTTCATGTCTTTAAGATATGGATGCATTATTTAGATGGTGTCCATGTGGAAATCTATACAGATCATAAGAGTCTCCAATATATATTTAAACAGAAGGAGCTGAACTTACGACAGAGGCGGTGGTTAGAGTTGCTAAGGGATTATGATGTTGATATTTAATATCATCCAGGGAAAGCGAATGTTGTAGAAGATGCTCTTAGTCGTAAGTCCATGGGTAGCTTGACAGATGTACAACCAGAAAGGAGGATATGGTTCGGGAGATTCAGCGGCTATCTAGCCTTGGAGTCCGTCTGGCTAATTAAGAAGGTAGTCAAGTTTCTATTCGAGAGGTTGTTGAGTCCTCAATCATAGATGAGGTAAAGAGACACCAATACCAGGATCCTATTCTGGCACAGTATAGAGATGCAGCTCTTCAAAAGGAAAAGACCCCATTAAATGTTACATCTGACGGAGTGTTACGGTATGAAGGCAGATTGTGTGTAACCGACATTGAGGGGCTATGATGGCAGGTTGTGGAAGAGGCACATAATGTCCGTTATTCTATTCACCCAGGGTCAACGTCAATGTATCATGACCTCAGATGCTTATATTGGTGGGATGGCATAAAAAAGGACATAGCGGAGTTTGTTGCTAAGTGCCCGAATTGTTAACAAGTCAAGATCGAACATCAAAAGCCTAGTGGATTATTACAGGAGATAGAGATCTCGACTTGGAAATAGGAGATGATTAATATGGACTTCATTACACGCTTACCTTGCACTCAACGGAAATATGACTTTATATGGGTTATTGTAGATAGGCTGACGAAATCGGCCTATTTTCTTCCTAACAGGACTACTTATTCGGCTGAAGATTATGCAAGGTTATATGTCAGTGAGATAATGAGACTTCATGGGGTTCCCACGTCTATTATATCAGACAGAGGAGCTCAATTTACAGCCAACATTTGGAGATCATTTCAGAAGGGATTGGGGACAAAGGTGAACCTTAGCATAACATTTCACCCTCAGACTAATGGGTAGGCTGAGCGTACTATTAAGACATTAGAAGATATGTTGCCGGCTTGTATTTTTTACTTCAAAGGTAGCTAGGATGACCACTTGATGCTCATTGAGTTTGCATATGATAATAGCTACTATTATAGTATCTAGATGACACTGTACAAGGCTTTATATGGGAGGAAGTGCAGATAACCTATTGGTTGGTTTGATGTTGGCAAGACTAAGTTAATAGGCCCGTATGTGATTTTGCAAGCTGTTGACAAGGTGAAGGTTATTCTAGAATGATTACTAGCAGCCTAGAGTCGAGAGAAGTCATATGCAGATAATCGGCGTCGAGATTTGGAGTTTCAGATTGGTGACTGCGTATTCATGAAGGTATCACCCATGAGGGGTGTGATGAGATTCGGTAGGAAGGGGAAGCTCAATCCGAGATACATTGGGACTTATAAGATTGTTCGTAGAATAGGCAAGGTTGCCTATGAGTTGGATCTACCATTTGATTTAGAGGCGATACATCCAGTCTTCCATGTATTGATGCTACGTAAATGTATTGGTGATCCTTCTAGAGTATTCCCTGTAGATAATCTTAATGTAACAGAGGAGTTGTCATATGAGGATAAACCCGTAGCTATACTTGATCGCCAGGTTAGAAGGTTACATACTAAGGATGTGTCTTCCGTCAAAGTGTTGTGGCAAAATCATAATAGGGAGGAGATGACTTGGGAAGCGGAAGACGAAATGAAGAATAATTATCCTTACTTGTTCCCCGTACCTGCAGGTAATTGAATTCCTAGCTTGACTATATTGATAGATAAACAAGATTATGTAGTAATTTGTGACTCTTTGAGGCATCTTTAGGTTACGGAATGCAGGCTGATAGGTATAACTGCTAGAGAGAGCTCGCCGGAATTTGTTTTTGTAAGACGCTAACTTAACATTCGAGGATGAATGTTCCTATGGGGGGAAGGACGTTATGCCTCGTATTTTTATACGTAGTGCGTGTCATGATCTAGTAGACGTAAGTCCGGGTAATGAGATTTTATTTTAAGTTTCATCCGATTAAAGAAATATTAGGCAAGGATGCTAATTCCAAATGTGATATTAAGTATGGTTTGGCTGATATAAGTGCCATTAAGTGTAAGTGAGGGATTAATTAGTGGCTTATTAGGATTAATTTAATCCAGTGGGCCCCACCACTCAAGACAAAAATAAAAGGAATCATATTGCGAGCTGGCCTTAGTGTGACACGTGTAGGGGGGCTGCCTCCACTCCATACTATAAATGAGGTGGTTAAATCCACTCCATACTGTAAATAAGGTGGTGAAATGCATTGCTGCATATCATCTTCTTCACCACTTGGCTTAGGCAGCCATGGAATTGGAGTAAACCAATCGTGCAACTCTTGGCTAACAGCTACAAATAATTTTGTTAGTAATCTCCATGCTTGGTGTGTTAATTCTTTAGAATACCTTTGTTAATTATCCATCAATATTAAGAAGCGGGCCTAACCAGTAGCTTAGCAAGTTTGTTTTAGTTAATGAATGTGCTAAGTATGAACGGAAACCATAATCGGATTATTAGTGGTGTCGTGTTAGTGCTTGGGCTGTTTTGATTAAATCAGACTACGGAAAATTCTATTTTGACGTCATGTATATGTTAGTGTGATTATGGGTATATACTCCAAAGGATGGATACGATAAGGTAGATGTGTTGGGAATTATAAAACGAGTTATCGCTCGGTGTGTCGTTGCTTCGCTGCTATGGTTGCCGAGACGGAACTATTTTGGGGGGGCTTTTTAATATGATTCGTTAGGTTATATGTGTTATTGGTATGGCTGTGGATAATTTGGGTTGTTGTCGGATTGGGACGAAGTAAGGAAAATAGGGGAAGTGCTGCCGGATTTTCGTTAGATTATTAGCTAGCTTACAAAATAGTAAAGCGCGATATTTATCTAATTGCGGCATGATTATTGCTTGTTATAGATTAATAGCTTGAGCAGTAAATATTGGACGTGCGGCTTGACTATACGGTATGTAACGCTACCCCTCTTTCTTTGTTTGGCATGACTTTTAAAAATGAGCGAATAACGGACACGTTTGATACTAACCTCTAGAGCGTCTAAGTGATGTATATTCCTGCTTCCTCAACTATTCCTCTATATATCGGCTATGTCTAAGGCTATGATGATTTCTCGTATATATGGTAGCGCTTTTTAGAGTCATTGAGATTTTACGTTTCCATATCGTATTAAAGGTTCATAATCTTGTTAAAACGTTAATCTTTGGTAATACTCCTTGCTGGTTCACGTTGATTGGTCTATTGAGTTATAAAAAATGATTATAATTGCATATGGTTGTTCATAATATTCTTTTTGTGCATAGTGTCATTTATCATTTAACCGAGTCCCAGGCCGGGTAATGTTCGTGAAGAGTTTCTTGCATTTGGCACCGAGTCCCTCACTAGAGGGACGGGTATGTATATTATATATATAATTGGTGATGAGGATGGTTATGATGATGATTATGACAGAGAAGATGTGATGACTATTTTGTCGAGCCCCTTACTAAGGAATCTGGGCACTTTATATGTTAAAGGTATGCATGATTTTCATTTAAAAGGGTACATGTGTTGCGATATTTTATTTCGACTTGCCATATCGGTATCCGGTCTTCTTTACCTTATGCTTTACATACTCAGTACATTGTCCGTACTGACCCCCCTTTCCTCGGGGGGCTGCGTTTCATGCCCGCAGGTGTAGACGCATAGTTCGGTGATCCTCCCGCCTAGGATATCTACTCTGCTAATTGGGAGAGCTCCACTGTTCAGGAGCCCAGTCGTTTTGGTACATAACTTTTTGTGTAGTCTTTTGCTTGTCTATGGGTATGGCGAGGCCCTGTCCCATCGAGTTTCACTACTTTACTCTTAGAGGTCTGTGGACATTATGTGGGTTGTATTTATATATTTTGGATAATGGTCTGGACATGGTTTGTTTGGGATGTCTGCTTGTACAGGGGCAGCCTTGTCGGCTGCGTACATCATTGTGTGTTGTGTAGTGGCAGCCTTGTCGGCTTACGCATGCTATTATGCTTTGGATAGTGGCGACCTTGTCAGCTCGCGTATGTTTTTACGGTTAAATGGTTATGACTCCTTATGATACAGGTCCTCGTTATATATATATATATATATGACATTGCAGTTGGCTTGATTTGATTAAATTCCATATTGTCTTAGTTTCAGTTGGTTATACTTAGTAGGTTTGTATGTGGCTGTCCCAAACGGGCACTAGTCACGGCCCATCAGGTTGGGTCGTGACATAGATAGTGTACACTAAATCTATGTTTATAATTCTTCACCTATTATCTACCCCTTGGTCCGGCAAGTAGCATTAAGGCGAGTTCTAACATTGGCCATCCGTTTAAAGGCTTCTAAACGAAAGAATTAGCAATACATGCAAGACACTATTATAGAATTGCTATTTTATTTAGATTTTACCTCATTATTCACCTATGGTTCCCACAACCCTAGTTATTGAGTTTACATTTCAATGCTATTATTAGACTATTCATATATTTAATATAAGAATTCATGCACTTACTTTAATGAGAAAGAATAAAATCTAGAAATTCACTTGATTAATCATCAAAAGCACCAACAATCAATTCCAGAAAAATGTGTATCAATTACTTAAATTAATCCTTCAATACTTGAACAAGAAAACTAAAGATTATCAAAGATTCTAACTATTGAAAGTTCTAACCCTAAAATAAGGTTTTTCGAACTATTTATAAAAAAACAAAAACATAATTAAAGAAGGATTCTAATTACTTAAAATCTGTCAAAACGTGTTTGATTCGACGGACCTCGTGATGGACCATCGTGGTCACGACGGTAAAACATGGCCTCCCTCATCCCATACTTCACAAATTCTTATGTTTCTTTCTTCATTACCCTCAACGAACAGGTATGACGAACCATTCCAAGAACGATGGTTCGCGAGGGTCTCTATTCTATAATACCTTAACTTCTTGGAATTTATGTACTGGGAATACTCTGTGATCATTACGAAGAACAAGCCAGACGTACCATTGTGTCTATGAAAATACGTCATGGACTTCCGTAATCCCACACAAGGTCAGACCTCCCCATCTTCCTTCAGCAGTTTATCTACTCACTACGATGCCACTTACGGACCGCCATAGACTCGACGGACCATTATAAGCTCCGTAGGTGGTCTCTTCTTCATTTCTCGCTCAAAAACCTTCGCGTTCATCTGTGGAAACATTTCCTGCAAATAAGGAGAAAGTTACACAAAAATAATACAAAAAGGCTTTTGGACACACACTAAAATTAAGGAAAAAGCATTAAAAGTACCGTGAAACCATGGTACATCAGTCTCGGGTTTGACCGTGAATTTAAATTTATTAATTAAGTTACTAATTTATTAAATTAAGTGACGTAGGGTAATTACTAAATTACCCGTAAGTCACTAGGACCAAAACAAACCCCTTGGACCATTCTAGGTTAGGTATTCACATGTTCCTTTTTTTTAGCTACTTGGCTAGTGTCACCCGGTTAGATCTTAGGATTTTGGGAACACTAAGTTCATTTTAGTTAGTCCTAGGTTAGTTAGCTAGTTCGGTATTTTAGTTAGATCCCAGGATTGATTAGGAACCTCATACTCACGTGGCTTGACTCGATGCATGACCAAACCAAATCGGTTGGGCTTGGTCGCTTGTTCTCTCGTTAGGTAGCACATGTTTTTCCGTGCACTTTCCTAACCATGCACTCTATAGTTGCACTTGGAAAGTTCACTTCTTTTCCCAAGGATCCTCACTATGTCCTTGGGGACTGCTTAATCTACAGGTTTATTTTAAATGATCATGTGCTATAGTACGTAGGCTTGACACTTGGATACCTCGTATCTAATGTATGTAAGATAAGTAAACAAAAATTTTAGCTTAAGGTCTTCAATGCAGGTACAATTCCTAAACAAGCTTGGATTGGAGCATTTCAACATCAAAGTGTATTTTAAGTTACTTGTTCATACATAGAAATTGGCTAACAACCTTAAGACAGTATATGGTGTGATTATGTACCCCAATGCATATTCTTAAAACATAATAGTCTCTTCACTAGACAAGTGCATTTTTCTGGAATGGTACGGACTCCTAGCTTATGAAGTGTACATAGACTTCTTGTTCGTCCAATATAACTAATTCATATGAAATAGTCTAATATTTTATCTCACATTTAAAACATTTTATCATAGAAAATATGAATATGGGCATAGCCCTTACAATACTACAATGTGCCACATATAGGCTTACACTAAACTCTCAAATGATAAAGGAAGAAGCAATTATTTTTATATATAACCAACTCTCATAAATCTACGAAATGACACCGTCCCCGTACTTAAGTTCTCATAAATAACTTGGGGAAAGTTTCAAGCCTTCCTTCAAAGTGACCTTGATTCCTCAATGGCCCATAGCTATATTATTTGGGGAAAAGGGAAAGAATATGGGATAGTACAAACCACATGTATAAAATATGGAAACATATGCAAGTAAAATGATTGAAATCATGATTAAAAGAATATTTTGTTCAATACCATTGCTAAGTCACTTTTAAAAGATTTTATGCACATAAAAGAGCATATACAGGTCAATAATCATAACATCACTCAAGACAACTTCATATTTAAGAAAAGACCAAAACCATCATAATCCATATTAATATCTAATATCATAGAGTTCATAAAATCAAAGCATACAAGGACCTTACTCACAATATCAACCAAACCCTACAATTGCAATGATTATGTGAAGCCCTATAACCCCACATATTCATGTAAACTAGGCAAAAGACCATAACCAATGTCTACATTTGATATAATGTCGTATCATGCATATTTATCATCATATATAGAAACTTATACCAATATCATGGTAAACACATAAAGTCAACATTATGTACGGTCAACATCTACATTTTATTCGTAACAAAAGTACAAAGAAATATCCTCCTAGGACTCCCATCAAGGTCAAATTATGCAAGGTATAGGAAAAGTCCCATATCATTACTTGCACTAAAGTAGAACCCCTTAAGTCACCCTAGTTACTTTTCATTTTATGACTTTCAATCCTTCATTCTACTTTGGGTACAAATCACTTTTACCAATAAAAGACCATGTTAGTTAAACATGGAATTCGATGTCATCAAACCCTACATTGAAAGAAGGTGATCTACATGCCAAGGTAAAACAAAAACATGAACACAACATTCTAGGTGGATCCACTAGCTAGTTTTCGTATGGAGGCAACATTGTTAAGAAACTAGGAGATATGTATTGGAACCCTTTTAATGAACAATTGCATCATTTTATCCATCTCATATAAACCTACCTTCCCTCAACGAGAAGGGACTCCTATAATATATACTTCGCTCGGTTCAAAGCTAATGTCCCCTTTTTAAATTACAATAAGCCTTTCTTATTCTTCCAATCTTAATATATGCCGTAGGAGAATAATCCCTTGTATAATCATGTCATTAGCTCTTTAATTTTAGAATGTCTACTTCCTTTAATCACAAACCATCATATGTGAGATCATAATATCAGTCATATCATAATAAGGCAAACAAGAGAATCACATTCAATCTTGCATGATCATACCCCTATCAAGCTATCACAATTCAACATATCTATAACATTCCATCATGTTCATCATATCACCATCTTCCTAATCTATACATATAATCATACTTCAATACAACTTCAGCATCAAGAATAAACCATCATTATTGAACTAGAGAACTTATAGTCATAGAAAGTCTTACCAATACTATCCAAAACCTCCTTCGTGATCATACCATCAATTCCATAGTATTCACCCATAAATTCACTCATCATCATCATATAACAGTTAAGTAAGAAATAGCATATTAAATTTAAACATCTATAATCATTTACCTGTAAAATTTGTAAATTGGGTTAGGTAAAGGGGTTCACTCAAAGATTCTTTCATATAAATATGTCAAAGACTAATAACTACAACAATTAATTAATAAATAATTAAAATTAATTAATACAAACAAAACCAATTAAAAATTAAATCAATTTGAAAGACTTTTTCCGAAATTGGATGAAAACCTATGTTTTAGACATCTTGCCAAACCAATTATAAAGCCCTAGTGAACTTTGAAGCTTGTTATTCAATGGTGGTATTTGTAATTGAGAGCTAAAGTAAACAGAAGTTTGAGAGAATTGGTTTTGGGGAAATTACGAAGTGATGAGCTAGTTAATGAGGTTTATATTTTTTATAGTCCTGAACTAACTTAATTACCAACCCCTTAATCCCTATTTAATTCACTAACCAATTAAGTAATTAGTATAACTTAATCCAAAATTTAATAGTGAACTCGAGCCTCAAACGATGACTGCCCATCCACGCACCCTTGACAAGACCACTGACCGTACTGGCAATCTGTGATTTTAGTTAGACACTTCTTTTTGGAGACTTATACGAATTTGGCTAAATACCCATCTACAACAACCATCAATGGGCCGTTGACCCACCGACGGCTCATCGTTTGGTTTATTGACTGCCAATGTCAAATGAAAGGTTTTAGTTTAGATGCAAGGGTTCTCTTAAAGGAACTTTAGGGTGATTCTTTGGGAGTCGTACCAGGACATTTCGACCCGTAAAAGACTCTACTATATGATCCACGCCATTCCACAAAATTACGGACTCTATTATATGTTCCACATGTTTCCACAAAATTTGACTTAATTCGGACTCATAAAACCCCACGAAACACACCAAGGAACACTAGCTCACCTTTCACCAATCTCCGGATGTCATGGTCGTTTCTTGACATTTTGACTCTAACACTTCTTAATTAGGTTAAATACATTTGTTTAGGCTTAGAAACACTGTTTTAAGTATTATTTCTTCGAGTGAGGCTCTTGACTAAGTCATGGATTTTCGAAGTGTTACATTTTCAACCCTTAGGAACATTCGTCCTCGAATGACACCTAAATCTTTTTATAGGGAGAAAATGACTCAATACTAGAAGCCAAACCAAAAAGAACAACAACAATATAAAATCAGTATGAGTCACAGCCATAGAAGTACTCCACAACTCCATTCAAAAAATAAGCAAAACATTACACATAGAAACCCAATTGACAATTAGCCACATGTAAGAGCTCAACCTCACAACATGAGGAACTATCTTCTGAATATCACCATAAGCTCAACATGAACATAAAGAGTCACAATGAAAAACTTTTGTCAAGAAATATTAAACATCCTCACTACAGTTTCATTAAGGAAACTATACACGTAACACGAATAAGTGCAAGTTAAGCAAGAGGGCCTTTTTCATGAAAACTCACTTTAGCATGAACCTTAACAAAAATATGAACATATCAGCAAAGCAAGACAAGTTCAACATTATTCATGCTTTTATTTTAAGAGGATTTCTAAACTCAATTTGGCTAGAATTTGAGGAAAATATGAGGATAACGGGATTTCATGTGGGCCTCGGCCTCCCATGTTGTACCCTCAACTAGGTGGTTTCTCCATAGGACTTTTATTGAAACCACCTCTTTATTCCTCAACTTCTTGATTTGGCAATCTAGAATTCAAACCGGAACCTATTCATACAAAAGGGTCTCATCAAATCCTAATCCTTCAATCAAGATACTATATACGAGGTCGCCCATACATTTCTTAAGCATGCAAAATATGAAATACGGGATGAGCTAGTTCACTTGGTAACATCAACTCATAAGCACCTTCTCGACCTGTTTCACTATCTCATAAGGACCAATGTATGGGGAATAAAGCTTCCCCTTTTTACCAAATATCGTCACCCCTTTCATGGGTGAAATATTCAAGTAGACCCTATCACCTAATTCAAAATTTAAGGTCTCTTCTTATATTTTAAGCGTAGGATTTTAGCAGACTATAGGTTGTTTCCAACCTATTCCTTATCATTCTAACCTTCTCTAATGCCTCATTCGTTATCTCGGGACCAAGGAGTGAAGACTCTCCTACCTCAAACCACTCAGCTTGAGAAATACATTTCCTACCATATTTTTTTCCGAAAGGGGCCATGAACAATGGTAGTTATTGTTTTACTATAACTCTATCAATGCTAGGTGATCGTCCCAATAACCCTTGAATTCAATAATAGAAGCTCTTAATAGATTTTTTAGGGTTTGGATTGTCGCTCCATTTGACCATTCATTTGAGGATAAAAAGTGGTGCTAAATTTAACTTGAATATGTATCCCCTTTTGAAAAGATATCCAAAAACAAGAAGTGAATTGGGCACCTCAATCAAAGATGATGGATAAAGGGATCCTATGTTAACACACAATTTCATTAAGGTACAACCTAGAACACTCCTCCATCGAATAAGTAGATTTGACTGGGATAAAGTGAACATATATTGTCAATCAATCAACAATAACCCTTGAGAATCATAGGCAAATCCACTACAAAATCCATATTGATATCATCCCACTTCAAAGTAGGAACATAAATCACTTGAGTTAAAACACCTTGTCTTTGATGTTCGGCCTTAACTTGTTGACAGTTAGGACATTTTGACAAAAAATCCGTAATATTCCTTTCCAAACAATCCCACCAATAGATCTCTCGAAAATCATAATATATTTTAGTCACACCCGGATGAATAAAGTATCGAGAACCATGACACTCTTCAAAAAATTTCCCCTTGGACAATACAAATCCGGTACACATAATATACCTTGGTTCCTAACTACCCCATCCCCCACTTAGGAGAATACCTCATTGAACTTGCAAAGAACTGATTCCTTCTACTCCATCAATAGAGGATCAAGGTGTTTTTTAGACTTCACCTCAACAACTAAACATGATTTAGAGTTATATTGAACCATAGACACTTCTTTTGGATCAACCAATCACCTAACCAAGCCAATCTATCTACCTCTTTAACTAACTCTTTCCTATCATCAGGAACTTGGGCTACACTATCAATTAAAATTTGACTTAGAGGTTCTACTGTCATTACCGTGGAGCACCCCCGTAAAAGTAACATGGCGTATTTGAACTCTTGGAGGTCTTATACAAGCCCATAGTTATCATTTATCGCATTGTCATACGTAAATTAGTGGAAAATTTAAATTTTTTCATAGCACAATATATGCGAGAAACTTCACTTCATATACATAAAATATCATAAGTACATAGGTAGACTATAGTCTCTTTTTGCCATACTAGACTCAACATTATAAGAGTACATTAGGGACACAACCCTTATAACATAATTATAAGTATATAATTTACAGGACTTTATACATGACATCACATAGGATATCCTTGAATCTTAAGGAATCCTTTTGCTTGAGCTTGGGAAACACATAACTAGCTCCCCAATCATAGATTCATCCTTTTAAGCATCCATAACCTACACTTTATCTAAATAGTAGATAAGAATAGAGTTAGTACAAGAATGCACTAAGGATGACAACCATGCAAGAAGATGCATTTAAAAGAGAAATTTATCTTGAAATCATACTTCATGCCTTTTTGAAAAAATCTTCATAAAACATTGATACAGTAGCATTTATACAATTTACATATTTCATATAGGCATATTAAAATGCCAAAATCATATGAAATTACACATAGAATATAAATCACATTTGTGGTAACTTAGAGTAACTTATTCGCACTTTACAGTGAACTACATACATTTTATAGTGAATCTTTTTCTTCATAATTCCTTATTCCACCAAGTAACCCTATAGTGATACTTAGTACAATTAATCACATTAAGACCACAATGAATTCATACATACAATCTACATAAGAAAAAACATACCATCATAAATATATATCACACCACAAAACACCTTAAAATCAAGACCATAAGGCATTATAATGAACTCTATTCACTTTGCACATATACTAATTTCACCTCACATAGAACATTATAGGACCTTAATCCCAATCCTCATCTGAGTAAAGTTATGCAATTTACATGTTGTCACATCCGGGGAGCAACCCCTAGATGTAAATGACATTGTCGTCCTCTTTGAGGACTAACACTAGCCTCTTAGTTTACATCATTATATTAGTAGATAAAAAATACAGAAAATTTAAAAACTTTTAGTTAGTCCTACATTGACGTTTGCATAGTCTTCTAGTTACACATAATATTCATATTGAGTATACATAAATCCTTTGTATAGGAAAATTACATTGTAGAAAAGACCCAGTAGAATTTCATACTTTTGAAAACAAGTTGATGGAACCCTTTGGGGAAATAAGTCCCAAAGGTGTAAGAAATCCCATACCTTGATGTTTGATAAAGATGGATGGATAAACCATGGTGATTGTAGGACTACAAAACCTTTGAGTTTTAGCTTCTATGGTGTTCTTCAACTTGGTAGAAAGAAAGAATAGAGAAGGATGAGATTTTGCGTTTGTGAATTATGAGAGTTAGGTTAGTCTAATTAAGTTAGGGTCTTGATATAGGTTTATAATTAACCTAATTAGGATTCTATAAACCCCTAACTAATTAATTAACAATCTAATAAATTAACTTAACCAATTTAAAAACATATAGTAAAATAGTCCCTTGACAGACGAGACCACGACAAACGGTTTGTTTGTCAAATGACGGACACTATTCACATCTGTGTTGCACACTTGTCTATTTTGTCTGAGACTTGTCAAAATAGGATTAAAAGGATTTGTTTAAGTGTCCATATATGAAAGCAGTCCACACCCAGTCGAATGAACAACGGATTGTTTATTTCATCCATTGGTTGACAATGCGTTGGGAATCCTTCAACACCAAAATGTAAGGGTCCTTCATAAGGTCCCTTGATTTGTCCTTGGTGAGTCTTGCTTAGACGTTTGGACTTCAAATCAATTCTAATACGTGTTAGACACTCTTCTACCAAAATTCATCAATTTCGAACTTGTAATACTTAGTCAAATAGGCTAAGGAACACTAGCACCTCATTGAACAAATTTCCAGACGTCATGGACTTTCCTTGATGTTTTGGTTCCTAAACTTCGTAAATGACTTGTATATATTAAAATTGAACTTAAAACAGAAACCTTTTAAAACCTATGTTAGGCTCTAGAACATGTCTTAGACTTTTAGAGTATTACATTATCTCTTCTTACGAACATTAGTCCCCGGATGACACTAAACTCTTTAGAAAGAAAGGAATAAACCAAAGACTAGCATCCCGATAAATCAATAATACATAACAACATGAGTTACAATAGAAATCATAGTATTTTTGCACATTACAATTGAAAAACATGAACTACCACATATAAGACTCAACATCACATTATGAGGAATTTCCTTCTCGCAACAACAAGAGCTTAACATACCATATATGAGTCAATTATATCAAAACACACCTTACCAACATGATCAATATCATTTTTCAAAACCCACCATATCAAGATGCACAACATAACTCAAAACAATAGGAATTGCAAAATTTAAAATTCAAAAGCACACTTCACTTCAACTCCATCGTAATGACATCATAAAATGCACATTTTTGCAAACCATCACAAAGAATCAAAAGAACATCAATTTTCCTTATTGTTTTCATTATTAATAGGAATAACTAACATTCATCAGGAAAGATATGAGGATAACGGGACTTCATGTCGGCCTTGGCCTCCCATGTTGATCCCTCAACTAGGTGGTTTCTCCATAACACTTTTACGGAGGCCACCTATGTGTTTTCTCAACCTCTTGGCTTGCCGATAAATAATTTCAACCTCCTCATAGGAGATATTATCCTTTACACTAAGACCCTCAATAGGAAAAATTGACTCGGGATCACCGATACACTTCTTAAGCATAGAAACATGGAACACTTCATGAACTGCAGCCAATCACTAGGCAACCTCAACTCATAGGAAACCTTGGCAACTATTTGCAAGATTTCATAGGGAACCATATAACGAGGACTCAACTACCCTTTCTAGACAAATCTTAAACCCCCTTCATAGGCGTAATTTTCAAGTACACATTATCACCCTCTTAAAACTCTAAATCACTTTTCCTATGATTGGCATAATATTTTTGTCGACTATAGTCTTTTTTAAGCAATTCCTTATGATATGCACCTTCACCAAAGTCTTATAAGTCAAATCAAGAACTAAAAGCTAAGATTCACCCACTCAAAACCATCAAATCATAGAAATACATCTCCTACCATACAAGGCTTCATAAGAAGCCATAGATATAGATGAATGATAGCTATTGGGTTAGGAAAAATCCACCAAAAGAAAGAACTTATCCCAATTTCCCTTGAAATCAATTATACAAGACCTAACAATATACTCAAAGGTTTGAATAGTACGCTCCGCTAAACAATCTGTTTGGGGATGAAAGTGGTGCTTAACTTCACTTTGGTAGTTCACCCTTCTTGGAATGACCTCCAAAACATAGGTGTGAATTGTGCACCCCTATATGATATGATGAATAACGGAATAGCATGGAGACACACAATCTAATCTATGAAGATCCTTGCATAATCCTACGCCGAGTAAGTAGAGTTGACGGGAATAAAATGACAGAATTTAGTCAACCTATCCACAACCACCCATACAGAGTCATATTGCTTTTGTGTCTGAGGCAAACCTACAACAAAATCCATATTGGTATCTTTCCACTATCAAGTATAAATTAGGATTTCTTGAAGTTAACCACTCGGATTTTCTTGTTCAGCTTTTAATTGTTGACAATTTGGAACAAATTCCATTATGTACTTTTCAAACCTTCCCACCAAAAAATCTCCCTAAGGTTATGGTACATCATTGTTGAACCAAAATGAATGGAGTAATGGGACTTATGATCTTCCTCAAGAACCAGGATCCTCAAACCATTTATATTAGGTACATACTACCTTCCTTGATACTTCAAGAAACCACCCCCTTTGTGGCGAAAAACTAATTAAGCTTACCAAGAATCGATTCTTTCAAATCTGTCAATAGTTGATCAAGGTGTTTTTTGGACTTCACCTTAACCACCAAAGATGAATCGGAGTTATGATAGACCATAAAATCACCATTTCGAAAATCTTCCAATCTAACACGCAATCTAGACAAGTTATGAGCATTTTCATTAGCTTTTTCTTGCCTTTCTCTAGATGAGACACACTACCTATGTTCGTATGACTTAGAGCATTCGCAACTACATTGGCCTTGTCGGGGTGATAGAGAACGCTCAAGTTGTAACCCTTCAACAATTTCAACAACCTTCTTTGTCGAAAATTCAAACCATTTTGAGTAAACATATATTGTAGACTCTTGTGGTCGGAATACACATCCATCTACCTCTATATTTTCAAGGCAAATACCACAGCCGCTAATACAAGATCATGAGTTGAATAGTTTCTCTCATGCATCTTAAGTTTTCTACAGGCATAGGCTATTAGTTTTCCATGTTGCATAAGCACACACCCTAAACTCACTCGAGATTCATTACAATGCACAACAAAACCCTTGGTACCCTCCGGTACAGTTAACACTGAAACGAATGTAAGCCTATCTTCCAAGATTTGGAAGCTTCTTTCACAATCCTCCGCACACACCTTAAACCCATTTGCAATTCATCACAATAAACAACAGAACCCTAGGTACCCTCGGGTAAAGTTAACACTGGAGCAGAAGTAAGCCTGTCTTTCATGATTTGGAAGCTTCTTTCACATGCATCCCACAACTCAAATTTAATACTCTTTTTGGTCAAAGTAGTCAAGGGGATTAAATGGACGCAAAAGCATACACAAACCTCCTATAATAACCCACTAGACAAAAAAATATCCTAATGTAGGTTAGAGTAAATTGTCTAGGCCAATTTTTCACCGCATCTATTTTCCTTGAATCAAGCTCAACTCCCTCGATACAAATGATATGACCAAGAAACATCACTAAACTCAACCAAAACTTGTATTTTCTATACTTGGATAATAATTGGTTCAGCTTGATGACTAGTAACACCACTCTCAAATGGTCCTTGTGTTCACCTTTATTTTTCGAATATACAAAGATTTTGTCAATGAATACAATGACAAATGAATATATGTATCTTTGAAACACCCTATTCATGAATCGATAAACGCCGCCAGGGAATTGGTGATACCAAAAGACATTACTAAGAACTCATAATGACCATATCTAGTTTGAAATGCCATTTTTGGTATATCCTCATCTCTCACCCTAAGTGTGTAATACCTCGATCTCAAGTCAATCTTAGAAAAATAGCTTTCCACTTGGAGTTGATCAAATAAATTGCCAATCTGAGGGAGAGGATACTTGTTTATAATAGTGACTTGATTGAGTTGGCAATAGATAATGCACATTCTAACAGACCCATTCTTGTTCTGCACAAACAAAACAAGAGCACCCCATGGAGAAAGACTAGGTCTAATGAATCTTTTATCTAATAAGTCTTTGATTTGAGCCTTCAACTGTTTCAATTCAGCCGGAGACATCTGATAAGGAGGAATTAAATGGGATTTGTATCCGGTAGCAAATCGTTACAAATATTAATTTCCTGTTTGGGAGGAATACCGAAATGATCATTCAGAAAGACCACAAGAAATTCCCTCACCATGGGGACCGACTCAATGGGAGAAATTTCTGAGTATAAATATTGGACTCTTACTTTATGGTATAAACACCCTTTAGAGATCATCCTACAAGCATTCAAACAAGAAACGATACGACCTCTACCAATAGATTTTCCACCCTTCCACACTAAAATGGGCTCATTTCGAAAATTGAATTTCACCACCCATGTTCTACAATCTATGGAGGCAAATAAAGCATGCAACCATCCATACCCAAAATGACATCAAAATCAAAAATTTCAAGTAAAAATTTCAATATACTCTTTTTACAACAGCCGACACACCCACTAGGGTAGACACCTTAAAAGGTTCATTCAGGATATCGAGCAAAATGTCAAACTTTTTATCTACTAGAGGAGTCATAAAAGATAGTGTAGCATCCGGATCAAGTAAAACCTATACATCAATAGAAAAGACTTTTCACATATCGGTTACCACGTCGGGGGAAGTCTCTTGCTCACCTCTAGAGAGAAGAGAATAAAAGTGATTCTTCTTTGGAGAATCATTAGAACGACTTCCTTGCTCACTCTTCTTGTCTTACCTCTTCACATTGGTATTATCGAACTTTCTTCCCACTTTTACCATAACAAAAATAATTATTTGTTCCCTTAAGGAAATAACGATTATGCTTCTTACCACACTTTCTACAAGTCGGCTTCTTGGTTGGTGAAATATTACCCCTTCCCTTTTGTGGCTTCGGGTTAGACACCCTATCATCACGAGCCTTCGGTAACTTGGAAGAAACTTGGTTATAGATCCTCTTCTTGAACCTAGGCTTGTCTTTGTTATCAATCCTACCCTTTGAAGAACTACCATCAAAAGACCTTGACCTCTTGGAATCCATACTTTTTCTCTGAGCACTCCTCTCTTACAATTATTGATCATGAACCATGAGAGGAGAAATGCTCATATTGTCATGTAGCATAGACGAATTACATTCTTCTTACAAGTCTTCTGACACTCCAGTTACAAAGTGACTCATTTTGTATCTAGGATAAGAAACCAAAGAAGGAGCATAGTTTGATAATTTACTGATTTTCAAAGAATATTCCAGTAAACTCATACCTCCTTGACGAATGTTGTTGAACTCAACCACTTCGGCTTCCCACTTCTACCTAGGGAAGCATCTATCAAGAAAAGGCTTATTCATAATCTCCCATGTTAATGGTCAACCTTTTAAGTTCCTATTGTCTCTCAATTTGATGTACCAAATTTGGGCCACATTTTTGAGTTGGTAAGTGGATAACTCGACATTCTTACTAGTAGTATGTAACATTTCGTAAATCCAAGATGTGTTCTAGAGCACAAGGTAAGTTTCATAAGGTTCATGCAATGTTTTATGGTCCATTATAATGAATATATGTCATTTAGGAAGTCTAGAAACTAAAACGTCCAAGAACGTCCATAACGTCCACAAACTAGTTCCAGGAGGTATTAGCATGCCTTAACCTACTTGACTAGCTTTTACAAGTCAATAAATAAAGAAAATTGGTGGAATGGTGTATAACATGTGTTTATGCTTTTTTATATTCAAAATGTTTTGGTATGACTCCCCAAGGACCAACCAAGGGCCCTTGAAAAGCACCCTTTTGTTTTGGGGTCAAAAGCACTGGACAATGTGCACACACAAGGGAAGTCAATGGAGCGTGTATGCATCGATGGGGCGTTGATTCCATCTGTCAACCAACACTTAGACATTTTGGATAATGGTCTAGTTGGAACAGTCTCTGAATCAAACAACAGATATGTAGAGCATAAGGGGGGTGGTCATCGATTGACCCATGATCCGTTGATCGTGGTGTCGTCTGTTATGGTCTGACTTTTTTGCACGTTTTAAGTTAGTTCCAATTAGTTAATTAAAGGGTTATTTAATTAGTTGGGATATTGGGGAAGTGTAATTAACCTAGTTAACATCTAATATAAATTCCTAACCTAATTTAGACTAACTAAAACTCTCATATCTCACAAACCCAAACTCTCTTCCTTCTATCTTCTTTATCTCTCTAGTGATGAACTCCATTGAAGAACAAGATAGGGTATTGTTTAAGGGATTCAAAGATTCAATTTAAAACACTTATATTCATCAATGAGTAATGTATGGGATCTTTTTCACCTTCGGGACCTCTTTCCTGAAAGGGTTCCATAAAATTGATTTCTAGTTATGGGTTTTCAAGTGGGTTTGATCCAATCTAGAAAAATTATGTTATGAACTGATTTTTTATAATTTAATTTTTACATTATGAATATATTAATATATTTTCTAACTTAATTACGATAAATTTTGATGGATTTGTCTTGTTTATTGAAGATGACCCTTACCCCTTAACCCTAAGTAATGATCTTTATATTAATTATGTTAAATTGGTTAAATTGACTTGGTTATTTGTTGAATTAATATAATATTATGTTTATATACTAATAATTAATAAATTAGGGTGATTTATTTTCCTTTCATGCTAGTTCTTGAAAAGTGATTTAGGTTATGAAGTCTGTTGTGAATTGACCTAAGTATTTTGTCTTAAGCTATGATAGTATTGGATTATGATGTAGTGATTATTTTAGCCTAGTTATCATGTTGGTAATTTAATTATGACGATGTTATACCCTAATTGTGGTTAATTAAGGGTTTATTTTAAGACGTTGATGATGAATTATGAAGGACACTTGGTAAATCTTGTGATCCCTATCCTTTACTTCAAATTATGGTCAATTGTGATTACATTATAGTATTGTATTGGAGTATGCCTTGTATAAGAATTTATAGGGTGGTATGATGTTTAATTGAAATGACTTGAGTATGGTTTGTGAAGTTTTAGCTATGATGTAAATGTTATAAGTATGGTGAATGATTGCCAATGTGCTCACTTATATGAATTGTAATGAAAGAATTATACTCATGCAATTCTTATTGAGATATGATAATGATGACTATTTTTATACAAGGGTTAGACTTTATGGCGTACAATCAGTTATGATGAATAATAAAGACATTAAAGATATTTCTACACGGACTCTAATTTAGTACCATGTGAACTAGAGTGACGAGTATCCCTTCCCACATAGGGAAGGTAGGATCACTAATGTACTCTTTAGATTGGAGACTATACTTCATGTAGCATAAAAAGGGTCCAAACTACAACTCTTAGTTCTTGAACTATGTTTTCCCCGTAGGAATACTAGCTAGTGGATCCACGTAGTGTCTGTGTTCATGTTTTTGTACTACCTCGGCAAGTAGTCCACCTTCTTTCGATGTAGGGTTCCATGAAACCGAAATACATATTATCTCATGTGGTCTATCTCGGTTAGGTCAAGATGTTCCCAAAGATAAAATGAATTAAAGTAATGAATTCTAATTAAGATAACCTAAGGGGTTTAGCTTAGTCTAGGTAGGGGTATGTGACTTTACCTAAACATTGAACTAGCTAGCCTTGAGCAATGTCTTAGGAGGATGTTCTTATGTATGAATATGTTTATTATGGTACATAATATGTATATGATGAACTTGCACATTGTTGATACCATAAGTTTATTGGTATCACTTATGAATATGTGTTGGTCTACCTTGTTAAAATATGATATTATGTACCCTTAAATACTATGCTATGTGAAGTATGAGGTTGATCATGATTCTAGTTGGGTTAGTGGGTTGACTAAGGTTATAGGTATTTGCTTGGTCATTGCACTTGTTGACATGATAATGGTTCATGGGTAATTGTCTTTCTTTGGTTAAGATGAATGTACTCTTTTCATGCTTGTGATTATTTATGACTTGATGATAGAGTTACTTGACTATGTATTCAATTACATGATATGCGTGTTGACTTGACTAGATTTGATGTTATTGGTCTTGTGATGCACATGATTATGACGTAATGAATATGCCTTGTTGATTTTGTATATTCTTGTTGAATGTGCATAAATGTTTTCAAAGTATTTTGCATACTTAATAAATGTCATTTTTAGCATGTTTTCATGAAATGTGTGCTTATGGTCTCACACTTAGTACAATTAATGTACTAACCCCATTTCTTTCTTATCCCCAACATTTTAGGTTCTGATCGTTGAAATGCCTTTGGACATCACTAAAAATGAGACTTTGATTTCTCAATCATCCAAGTAGGGTGGCTCCTCACATACCGATGGTGATGCCACTATCTATCATATGATGTTTCTTTAGTTTCAATAATCTTATGTTTCTTTCATTTTCATTTGGATATTAAACGTTGTATGACATATATGTGCTCTTGTTTCCTTGATGTATGGGCTAGGTACAATTTGATATACTTTTATTAGATGGTTATGTGATGAGATGACTATTTTGGGACTGTTATATTTTGTATATGTATGTGCAATTAATGTAGAAGATTAAGTAATCTTCCAACACAAAGGGTCTATGTATACTTGATATATATCTACTATGTGTATGTAGGCATCCAATTAGAAGTAAAGAAAATTTTAAATTTTCTACTAAATTTTACTTATGAATGTAATGATGTAATATAAGAGGCTAGTCTTAGTCCTCAAAGAGGACGACGACACCGCTTATGCCTAGGGGGTAATTCCTGATGTGACAAATTTGATATCAGAGCATGAAATTAAATATATTTGAGTCGGGTTCTCACTCAACTATAATTATATAGGTTTGTATACATAATTGTGAAGTGTGCCACACTAATGAATGGGAATATGTGAGATTCTTAGGAAACTCTCATTTTCTTGGAAGTCCAATATTGTGCCTTTTGAGTGTTAGCTCTATGTGATTTTGCATGTAATCCTTATTTTGATTATAGAAAATGAATACTCAAAGGAATGTGACACGAAGCCTTGAAGAACAGATTGCCAATACGGGAGTTCCTCCCTGTGGTGATCAAGTTCCTCCTGAGAAAGATGTGAATGATGACCAAGCCCTGATTAATATTCTTCCATTGAAACATGGTGACATAAGGGTTGATTTTTTCCACAGGGACCAAGCTATTACTACAGAAGCACAAGCCGCCACCAGTGAAGCCCTAGACATGACGACCCAAGCTACTTAGGAGGTTTTACCCCAAGCACACAAACAAGTTTTTACCATGGCCTCCTATCAAAGGAATTTCACTACAATGAATCCTCCTACATTCTATGGGTCGAAGGTTGAAGAAGACCCCCAAGAGTTCATTGATGAAATCTATAAGATCATCTATGCTATGGGGTTCTCTACTAGTGAGAAGGCTGAGTTAGCCACTTACAAACTCAAAGATGTGGCCCAAACATTATATGTCCAATGGAGGGACAATAATTTGTTAAGGGGTGGACGAGTGTCTTGGGAAGTGTTCAAGAATTCTTTTCTTGATAGTTCTTTCCTAGAGAGAAGAGGGAATCCATGTTGATGGAGTTCATCAACCTTTGTCAAGCAGGCATGAGTGTTCTTGAATACTCTTTGAAAATAACTCAATTGTCAAAATATTCTCCTTCTTTGGTTTCAGACCCTAGAGATTAAATGAAATGTTTTGTGACTAGAGTGTCAGATTACTTGCAAGAGGAGTATCATTTGGGTATGCTAAATGAAAATATGAACATTTTCATCTCATGGTTCATGCTCACCAAGTGGATGAGTCAAGGTCTTAGAGGAAGAGTATAGATGCCAAGTGGGCAAGATGTTTTAATGGTGGTTCCTCAAAGAATAGGCTAGAGATTCAAGACAAGCCTAGGTTCAAGAATATGTTTTCAACTCAAGTTCCATCGAAGTTCCCTAAGTCTAGAGATGATACGGTGTCTAATCCTAAGCATAAAAGGGAAGTGATAGTAGGTTACCAACCAAGAAGCGAACTTGTGGAAAGTGTGGCAAGAATCACTATGGTTATTGTCTTAAGGAAATAAATAATTGTTTTGGTTTTTTTAAAAAGTAGGCACAAGTTTAGGGATTTCCCTAATTTGAGGTGTCAAGACAAGGGTTGTGGTAAATATCAAGCATGTGGTTCAAATTAGGATCCGTAGATGAATCACTTTTACGCTCTCCGCTCTAGGGGTGAGTAAGAAACTTCTCCCGACGTTGTGACCGATATATTGGAAGTGTTCAATATTGGCGTTTATGCCTTACTTTATCTTGGTTCTACCTTATCATTTGTTACTCCTCTAGAAGCTAAAAATTTTTACATTTTGCCCGATATATTGCATGAACATTTTATAGTGTCTACCTCAATGGGTGAGTCAGTTGTTGGAAAAAGGGTGTATCGAAATTGTCCGGTAATGATTCCTAATAGAGTTCTTATGTTCAGCTTGTAGAACTTGATATGATTGATTTTGATGTCATTTTTGTTATGGATTGGTTTCATTTTTTATTTGCCTCTATAGATTGTAGAACAAGGATGGTGAAGTATAACCTTCCCAATGATCCCATTTTACAGTGGAAGGAGGGGAATTCTATTCCTAGAGTCATATCATCTCTTGTGTGAAAGCTTGTAAAATGATCTCTAAAGGGTGGTTATACCATAAAGTAAGAGCCAAAGATTTTGATTCCAAATTTCCTCCCATTGAGTCGATCCCCATATTGAGGGAATTTCCGATGTTCTTTCCAAAAGATCTTCCTGATATTCCTCCTTAATAGGAAATTGATTTTGGTATTGACTTTTTACCGGATACAAATCCTATGTCAATTCCTCCTTATCAGATGTCTCCGGCCAAATTGAAAAAGTTATAGGATCAACCCAAAGATTTACTACACAAAGGCTTCATTAAACCTAGTATTTCTCCATGGGGTGCTCCACTTTTGTTTGTGAAGAAGAAGGATGGGTCCATTAGGATGTGCATTGATTACCGCCAACTTAATAATGTCACTATTAATAACAATTGTACTCTCCCTAGGATTGACGAATTGTTTGATCAACTCCAACGGGAAAGCAACTTTTGTAAGATCGACTTGAGATCGGTGGTACCACCAACATAGGGTGAGAGGTGAGAATATACCAAAAACTGTATTTCGGACTAGATATGGTAACTATGAGTTCTTATTAATGTACTTTGGTTTCACAAATGCCCAAGCTTTGTTTATGAATATAATGAATAGGGTATTTTTGTGTTATCTAGATTCATTTTTTCATTGTCTTTATGGACCACATCTTGGTACATTCGAAAAATAAAAGTGATTACATGAACCATTTGGCATTGGTGTTACAAGTTCTTAAGGAGAATCAATTATTAGCAAAGTATAGCAAACATTAGTTTTGCTTAAGATAGGTGGTTTTTCTTGGTCGTATCATTTTCATTGAGGGAGTTAAACCGAGGCAGTGAAAAATTGTCCTCGACCATTGAATCCAACAGACATGTTAGCGGGTTATTTTCCGAGGTTTATGGATTGTTTTGCATCCATTGCATCTTCCTTGACTACTTGACCTAAAAGAGTAAGAAATTTAAGTGGTTGGAGGCAAGTGAGAGAAGCTTCCAAATATTGAAAGATAGGCTTACTTCCGCTCTAGAGTTGACTTTACTAGAGGGTACAAAGGGTTTCGTTGTATGTTTTGATGCATCACGACTGGGTTTAGGGTCTGTGCTTATGCAACATGGGAAAGTAGTACCCTATCCTTCTAGACAACTTAAGGTACTTGAGAGAAACTATACAACTTATGATCATGAATTAGAGGGTATTTTCCCTGAAAATATTGATGCATTACTTGTATGGTGTCCATGTTGATGTGTATAACGACCAAAAGAGTCTCCAATATGTGTTTACTCAAAAGGAGTTGAATCTCTGACAAAGATTGTGGTTGGAATTGTTGAAGGATTTTTACATGAGTATACTCTATAACCACGGCAAGGCCAATGTGGTTGTGGTTGCTCTAAATCGGTTATCCATGTGTAGTGTTTCTCATATAAATGAAGCCAAGGAATACCTAGTGAAAGATGTTGATAGGTTGACTAGATAGGATGTGAGGTTTGAAGATTCTCTAAATGATGGTTTTGTGGTCCATTATAACTCTGAGTCAGTTTTGGTAGTTGAGGTGATTTTAAAGTAAGACCTTGATCAATCATTGATCAATACGAAGGAATCGGTTCATAGAAATCTTAATGAGTCATTCTTGTAGGGGGGATAGTGTCTTGAGTTATCAATGAAGGTTGGTTGTTCCCAATGTAAATGTTATAGGAACCGGATTCTTTAAAAAGCTTATGGGTCCCATTACTCGAGTCATTCGGGTTTGACAAAGATGAACCATGATCTTAGTGAAGTATTTTTGTGGGAAGATTTGAAAAAGGACATAGTGGAATTTGTTTCTAAGTGTTCAAATTGCCAACAAGTGAAAGCCAAGCATCAAAAGTCGGGTGATTTACTTCAAGAAATCCAAGTTCATACTTAGAAGTGGGAAGACATCAGTATGAAATTGTGGTAGATTTTCCTAGGAAACAAAAGAAATATGACTCTATATGGGTGCTTGTGGATAGGTTGACCATGTCTGCTAATTTCATTCCTATCAGATCTACTTATGCGGCGGAAGATTATGCAAGGATATTCATAGATGAGATTGTGTGTTGCAATAGTATTCCATTATCCATCATATTAGATACGGGTGAATAATTCACATATAGGTTTTGGAGGTTATTTCAAGAAGGGTTAGGTACTAAGATGAAGCTAATCATCACCATTCATCCATAAATGGATGGCCAAGTGGAGCATACTATTAAAACCCTTGAAGATATGCTCACGGCTTGTATTATTGATTTCAAGGGTAATTGAGATAAGCATTTACCTTTGGTGGAGTTTTCTTACAGTAATAGTTTCTATTCATCCATATACATGTCTCATTATGAAGCCTTGTATGGTAGGAGGTAGAGGTCTCCTTTTGGATGGTTTGAATTGGGTGATCCTTCAGTTCTTTGTCCCGATTAAATCTATAAGACTTTGGAGAAATTTCATATTATAAAGAACAATTTGCAAATGGCCTATAGTCGGAAAAAGTCTTATGTGGATCATAGAAAAAGGGATTTAAAGTTTGAAGAAGCTTATAAGGTTTAGTTCAAAATGTTTCCTATGAAAGGGGTTGTTAGATTTGTCAAGAAAGGGAAGTTGAGTCCTCGTTATGTGGGTTCCTACAAAATCTTCCAAAGGGTTAGTAAGGTTTCTTATGAGCTAAGGTTTCCTATTGAATTGTCTTGGTTCATTCGCTTTTCCATGTTTCCATGCTTCAGAAGTGTATTAGTGATCCCGAGTCTATTCTTCCTCTTGAGGGTCTTGGTGTGAAGGATAACCTCTCTTTTAAGGAGGTTTCGGCTCAAATCCTTTATATACAAGTAATGATGTAATGGAATAAAGAGGTGGCTTCCGTAAAGGTGTTATGGAAGAATCACCTAGTTGAGGTGCAACATGACAGGCTGAGGCCGGCATGAAGTCTCGTTACCGTAATCTATTTGATAAAAAAGTTAGCAATTTCTATTTATGATTAAAATAATGAGTTCAAATTGATGTCTCTTGATTTATTGTGAAGATTAGCAAAAATGTGCATTTTTGGATGTTGTTACAGTGAATTACTGTGTAGTATGCTCATAATTTGCAATTTTGCTTGTTTGAGTTATGTTGTGCATTTTGATATGGTGAGTCGTTATAAATTTATATGAAGCATATTGGTAAGTGGAACTTTGGCATAATTGACCCATAAATGCTATGTTGAGCTATTATTGTTGTGATAGGGATATTTCTCATAATGTGATATTGAGCCTTATGTGTGGTAATTGAAGCTTTTTGAATTATCTTGGGAAAGTGATATGATTTATGTTGTAAATAATGTTGTTATGTATTTGTTTTGGTTGGGATACTAGTCTTGAGTCTATTCCTTCCGTCAAAATAATTTTAGTGTCATTCGGGGATGAATGTTCCAAAAAGGAAAGAGGGATAATATAACGCTTCGAAAATCAAGATTTGTTCTAGAGCCTAAGTAAGTGTTATAATATTTAGATACTTTTTAAGGTACATATTAATGAATATAAGTCATTTAATAATTTTATAAACCAAAACATCTAAAAACGTCCAAGACGTCCATAAACTAGTTCATGGAGGTACTAGCGTAACTTAGCCTATTTGACTAACTTTTAGAAGTCTTAATTGGTAAAAATTGGTGCAAGGGTGTCTATCATGTGTTTGAGTAGGTTCATAGTTGAAACATCTGGGCACGACTCCCCAAAGATAAACCAAGGGCCCTTAAGGAGGTCCCTCTCGTTATGGGGTTAAAAGAATCGCCTAGGCAGTGTGCACTCACGAGGTGAGTCGACGGACGTTTGTTGATCGATGGGGCATCCATGTCATCCATTGACAAAACATTATAATTTTGGTTGGTTGTACATTTGGACCTGTAACTGAATCAAACAATGGATGTGCAGCACGTAACGGGGGGTTGGCCATCGATTTACCCACGATCCGTCGAATCGTGGTGACGTTTGTGAGGGCCTGACTTTTTTACACGTTTTAAGTTAGTTCCAATTAATTAATTAAAGGTTTATTTAATTATTTGGGGTAATGGGGAATTTTAATTAACTTATTTACCACCCAATATAATATCCCAACCTAATTAAGACTAACTAAAACTCTCATATCTCAAAAACCCAAACTCTTTCCTTCTCTCTTCTTTTTCAATCTAGTGAAGAACTCCCTTGAATATCAAGATATGGGAGGGTTTAATGGATTCAAAGTGTAATGTTTCACCATCAATCTTAATCAATGACAAATTTATATGACCTTTTTCACCTTTGAGGCCTCTTTTGTCAAAGGGTTCCATCAAATTCATTTCCAAAGTAGGATTTTCAAGTGGGTTTTATCAATCTCAAAAAATTATGTTATGAATTTACTTGTTTATGATTTATTTTACATATTATGAATATATAAACATGTATTCTAAATAAATTAAGATATATGTTGATGCATTGGTCTAGTTTGTAAAAGATGACCCTTACCCCTTAACCCTGCGTGATGCTCTTGAAATGAATAATGTTATATTTGTTAAATTGACTTAGTTATTGGTTTAATTACTATTATATTATGTTTTATACTAATCATGAATTAATTAGGGTTATTTATAGTCCTTTCATTCTAGTTCTACATTATGTTGTGAATTGACCTAAGTATCTTATTTTTAAACTATGAACTAGTATTGAATTGTGATGTAGTATTTATTTTAGACTATTTATAAAGTTGGTCATTGAATTAAGATGATGCTATACCCTTATTGGGTTGAATTAAGGGTTGATGGTAAGACCTTGACGATGAATTATGAAGGAGACTTTGTATGTTTTGTGATCTCTATCCTTTACTTCAACTTATGGTTCATTGTGATTAAGTCATGGTGTTGTATTGGAGTATGCCTTTTATTAGTATTGTAAGGGTGGTATGATTTTGATTGAAATGTCTTCACTGTGGTTTTGGAGGTTTTGGCTAAGATATAAATGTTATGTGATGGTGAGTTATGTAGCAATGTGCCTTATTATGAAGTGATATGTAAATGTGTTAACCTCACTTATATGAATTGCAACGAAAGGATTATAATCATGCAATTATTATTGATTTATGATGATGATGATGTTTATACGAGGGTTAGAACCTATGACCAACAACAAGTTATTACGAATAAAAAATACATTAAAGACATTTCAAAACAGACTCTAGCTTAGCCCCGAGTGAACGAGAGTGTGGAGTGTCCCTTCCCACATAGGGAAGGTAAGATCGCTAATGTAATCTTGAGATTGGAGACTATAATGCATGTAGCTTAAAGAGGGTGCAAACTACATCTCTTAGTTCTTGAACTATGTTTCCCCCATAGAAATACTAGCTAGCGGATCCACTTAGTTGCTATGTTCATGTTTTGGTACTACCTTGGCAAGTAGTCCAACTTATTTCGGTGTAGGGTTCGATGAAACCAGAATCCACATTATCTCATGTAATCTATCTAGGTTATGTCAAGATATTCCGAAAGGTAAAACTAATTAAAGTAATGAACTCTAATTAAGATAACCTAAGGGGTTTATCTTATTCTAGGTAGGGGTATGTGAGTCTACCTAAACATTGCACTAGTTAGCCTTGAGAAATGTCTTAGGAGGATGTTCTTATGTATGAATATGTTTATTATAGTACATGATATGTATATGATGAAATTTCACATTTTTGATACCTTAAGTTGATTGGTATCATTTATGAATATATGTTTGTTTACCTTGTAAAAGTATGATATTATGTACCCTTAAATACTATGCTATGTGAAGAAGAAGGTTGATCATGATTCTGGTTGGGTTACTTGATTGACTAAGGTTATAGGAATTTTCTTGGTCATTGCACTTGTTGACATGATAATGGTTCATGGGTAATTGTCTTGCTTTGGTTTTGATGAATGTACTCTTTTCATGCTTGTGATTATTTATGACTTGATGATTAAGTTACTTGACTATGTATTAAATTACATGATATGCTTGTTGACTTGACTAGTTTTGATGTTTTTGGTCTTGTGATGCACATGACTATGAATTAATGAATATGCCTTGTTGATTTTGTATAGTCTTATTGAATATGCATAAAGGTTTTCAAAGTAAATTGCATACTTAATGAAATGTCCCTTTTAGAATGTTTTCATGACATGTGTGGATATGGTCTCATACTTTGTACAAGTTGTGTACTAACTCCATTTCTTTCTTTTTCCCCAAAATTTTAGTTTTCGGTCGTTTAAGTGCCTTTGAAGACGATTTGAAGAAGACTTAGATATCTCAATCATCCAAGTAGAGTAGGTGCTCACTTCTTGAGGGCGATACCACTATCAAGCCTATGATGCTGCTTTTCTTTTAAGACTCATATGTTTCTTTCCTTTTCATTTGGATATTGAATGTTCTATTACCTATATGTGGTCTTATTATGTTGATGTATGGGCTAGATACAATTTGATATACTCTTATTAGATGGTTACGAGATAAGAATTTTGAGACTGTTATATTCAATATATATTTTTTCAATAAAAGTCGAAGACTAAGTAATCTTCCTACAGGAAGGGTCTATGCATACTCAATATAAATACTATGTGTATGTAGAGGTATTTGTAAACCTCCAATTAGAAGTAATGAAAAGTATTAAAATTTTCACTTAATTTGACATGTGAATGTAATGATGTTAGCTAAGAGGCTAGTCTTAGTACTTGATATACCGTGGTTTCATGGTATTATTAATACTTTTTCCTTATGTTTAGTGTGTCCAAAATCCTTTTTGTGCTAATTTTTATATAAGTTTCTCTTTATTTTGCAGGAAATCTGTCCAAAGATGAATGCGGAGATTTTGAGCGAAGAAATGCAAAAGACACCACCTATTGAGCTTGTGACGGTCCGTCGTTTTTGTGACGGTCCGTAGGTGGCAGCATAGTGCAGCTGTTGAAGGAAGATGGGGAAGTCTGACCAAGTGTGGGGTTACGGAGTCCATGACGGTCCGTCGTGTCTATGACGGTCTGTCCTGTAGGTTCGTCATGAAGTTCAGAAAAGTAATCCCAGTACCCATACTCCAAGAGTTGAAGTATTTTGGAACGAAGACCCTCGACGGACTGTTGTGCCTAAGACAGTCAGTCATACCTGCCATCGAGGGTAATGAAGAGAACAACAGAAGAAATTGCATTAGTATGGGACGACGGAGTACATGATGTTCCGTCATGACCACGACAATCCGTCGTGAGTTCGTCGACCCAGCCGCGTTTTGACAGATTTCCAGAAAACAGAGTCCTTGTTTAATTAGGTTTTTATTTTCTATAAATAGTTCGAAAAACCTCATTTTTGAGGTTAGGCTCTGGATCATTGTTAGACTCTGGATCATTATTCGACTCTGAGTAACTAAACTCCATAACTAGGGTTGTGGGAACCATAGGCAAATAATGAGATAAAACCTAACTGAAATAACAATTCTAGAATAGTGTCTTGCATGTATTAATAATTCTTTCGCTAAGAAGTATTTTTAACGGATGGGCAACATTAGAACTCGCCTTAATGCTACTTGCCGTACCAACGAGGAAGAGAATAGGAAAAGAGTTATCAACATAGATTTGGTGTATACTATCTAATAGGCTAGTATTGATTAGTACGAGGTAATAACTTAGTCAAATATCGAATACGATGCTTAATATGAGGTGAAGATAATGGTTAGGATAGCAACACACGTAGCTGGACCAAGGTGCGGAGTGAGATTTTCTAGATGTCGGGCCAAGGATTTAGAAATACATAACTTATCACTTTGCATGGAAGATACTAGGACAGAGTTGTTATATTTACAATTATCAAGTTATGAACCTATGGGGAACACGTAAACCCTAGTTACTTTGATTAATTGGTTAAAATCCAACATTCAAAGTTGTTAAGTGTCTCTTTCAATTTAGGTAGTTATTTTCATTCATTTAGAAATAGAAACCCCCGTTTTATTTTTTTTTAATTTCCAAGGAAGTTATTGACTAAACAAAAGTAATAATAGATTGAAGTTAAGTCTAGACTATTTTCCTCGTGAGAACGATCCCAACCTCACTAGTTGGGTTATTTACTTGACACGACCGCTTTACTTCTCATTTGAGAAGTAAGTTTGAGTGTATCAAATTTTAGCGCCGCTGTCGGGGAATATTGCTTTTAGATTAACTTGAACTTATTACTATAGTTTAGTTGATATTTTCTTGATTTTACTTTATTTTATTGTTTTTGATTTTTTTTTCAGAACTATCCTCCTTGTATGCCAAATACACGGAGAGCAAGAGAACCCTTGTTTCCCTACGATCACGAATTAGAGCGTACACTACGCGATATGAATCGAAACTTGGGAATAAATGATGATGAACCAAACCAGAATATCCCAGCTCTGGTTGATGTTCATGGTCAGTTGTTACCCGATGCTTCGGGTGAACACCAATATAGGGGACAAAATCCCGTTAAATGGCCTCAAGCATACTACAGAGGCTATGATAACATAGCAGACTCCGATGGGCCACTTGTCTTACGTTCTCTACCAACAGACCACACATTTGTGGTAACTAGTAGCCTGATGCAAATTCTCTCTGCCAGAGGTTTGTTTTCAGGGCTACCTTCTGAGGATCCACATGCCCATATAGCTAAGGTAAGGGTATTGTGTAAAAGTTGTGTTGGGAGGCCTGATCTGGAATTAGATGTAATAGGGCTCAGAGTGTTTCCTCTCTCACTAACGAGAGAGGCTGCTATATGGTTCACTAAGCTCCCATACAACTCAATCTTCACTTGGAACCAACTAAGGGATGTTTTCTTAGCACGCTACTATCCGGTCTCCAAGAAACTAAACAACAAAGATAGAGTGAATAACTTTGTGGCACTACCAGCAGAGTCAGTTAGTAGTTCTTGGGATAGATTCACCTCGTCCTGGAGAAGTGTCCCAAATCACGGCATAGATGATGAGTCGCTGAAGGAATACTTCTATCGGGAACAGGATGATAATAATAAAGAGGTGTTGGACACTATAGCAGGTGGATCTTATGGGAAATGTCCTTATGCTGAGATTGCCAAATAATTAGAGAAAATCTCCCGGAATAATAAAGCTTGGAGTACTAGGAAGTCTGATACAGGGATAAACACCTTCGCAGTACAGTCTATTTACAACCCAGCCACAGATTAGATTCGCGAAGAAATGGTTCAGATGAGAACTGAGCTTGGATTGGTACCAAAACATGTCACTGGGGGTGCAAAAAAGATAAATGCAGTCAGCTACTTGTCGAAGCCACCATCTAATGATGAATGATATTATGCGGACGAACCCTATGCGGTAAATGAGCAGACGGGGGGTTTCCGACCAAGCGCACATGGATCAAATAAGGATAATTAGCGCCAGGGTCAAGGGAACCAAGGTCGGATCTATACTAACTACAACCGTGAGTGTCATTATGTCCGAGATGGAAACTACAACCGCGGCAATAACTTCAACAGGGGTAACTACGGTAACAGAAATGATAGGATGGGCCCTATGTCCCTCCTCAAAATCGTGAAGTTACTCCTAGGGATGGTGGAGATAGTATGGCGCGAGATGAGGATATGTTGCACAAAATGACAAGGTTCGATGCTAGTGATGAGCACATTAAAGACTTAAGGGGTGATTTAGCTAGTATTGGGCAAAAAGTTGATACACATGCAATATCGATTAAACAGATCGAATTGCAAATTGCCCAATTATCTGCGACAGTGAACACACGGTAACCGGGCAGTCTTCCTAGCAACGCTGTCCAAAATCCAAAAAATGATGCGCACTGTATGGCAATCACTACTCGGGTGGTAAGCAAACCATTGACCCACCTATGCCATCTAATGAGTAAAATGTGAGAAAGGATGATGATAAGGTGGTAAAGGGTAGTGTTGAGGAAGAAGAGAGCAATAGAAAAGATGGAGAAGTCCCTATGAAGGTAATTCCCATGACTAGACCACCACCACCCTTCCCTCAGAGATTAGTGAAAAAGACCGAGGATGGTAAATATCGGCGTTTTATAACAATACTGAAGAAGCTCTCTATCAATGTCCCTTTGGTAGATGCTCTAGAACAAATGCCCGGTTATGCCCAGTTTATGAAAGATCTAGTCACAAAGAAAAGATCGGTCACTTTTGAGGATGATGATAGACTGCAGCATTGTAGTGCTATTACTACAAGATCCCTCGTCCAAAAGAAAGAAGATCTGGGTGCGTACACTATTCCTTGTACAGTTGGGTCATTACATTTTGCGAAATCATTATGTGATCTGGGGGAAACCATAAATCTCATGCCCCTCTCGATCTACAAGAAGTTGGGTTTGGGGGATCCAAAACCTACTGCGATGCGGCTATTGATGGCTGATCGGACAGTGAAAAGGCCTATAGGGATACTCCATAATGTGCTAGTAAAAGTGGTGTCATACATCTTTCCGGCTGATTTTGTTATTCTTGATTGTGAAGTCAATTTTGAAGTGCCTATTATTCTTGGGAGGCCATTCCTTGCTAAAGGTAGAGCCTTAGTTGATATTGAAAAGGGGCAGATGAAATTTCCGTTGAAAAATGAAGAAGCGACCTTCAACGTTTGTAGGACTTTGGAGTAGGTGCTGTAGGTGTCTTCCTGGTCACCGAGTACTTGTCCATCTTTTTTTTCTCCAATTCTAAGGTATGTGTCTCTAATTTCTACTCTTGCATTTTTGTTTATTAATTAGTATTAGCTTAGTTCTTCATCATATGTTCGTTTCTTTTATATAAGATTCTCTCTAACCTATGTTAAAAATGTTCAAAATTGTCGTGTTTACAACCCTAGACATAGGTGCTTTTGCATTGCTAGTTTCCTAGGTAGTTGGGTTAGACAAATGTAGGTCCAAAACACTACACGTTTTATTTTGGTCCATCGGGGATGCATGGGGTACCCCCAGTTCTGTCATTGATCTACAGAATGAGACCCCGATGACGGACTGTCGAAGGGTCCGTTCCAAAAGCCCTAACACCCTACTGTCAATTTTTTTCTAAGTGTCCTTCAACGGACACATGTGACGGACCATCGTCTTTACGACGGTTCGTCCTGCACAACCGTTCGGGTTGTCAGATACCCCGTTTATTCGGGTCTCTCTCCATTTCTCTAAGTGTCCTCAAACAGACGTGTACAATAGACCGTCATACCCATGAAGGTCCGTCCTGCATGACCATTCTGACGGTCAGAGACCCTTCTCCTGAGGGTCTCCATATTTTTTTCAAGTGTCCTCTGATGGACACCTAAGACGGACCGTCGTACCTGTGTCGGTTCGTCCTGCACAAACTATCCTACTTGTTAGAGACTCTCTTTCAGGGTTCTCAATATACACAGAGTCTAAGTAAGACACGACGGAGCTCATGATGGTCCATCATAGTCATGACGTGCCGTTACCTGGCCCGTCGTGTGTCACTGTTAATATAGAAATGACATACTATTTTCAATTTTTTTTGTGTGGTTTTTCTTTTCTTGTTTGCCACTACTCGTACTAATATTGATCCTTTAAAGGTACTATCTTCTATGGCACCCAAGCAAGATCGAATCTATGCACGCGGGCAATCGAAGTCTGTCGCCCCGTCTGCCCGTATGGTCATTGTCTCTGATGATGAGCGTGACCCCGAGTATGTGCCCCTAGGTACTTCCACCCCTGTACATGCTATACGTGCTCCTAGAGGTCCATAACCGAGACATAAGAGCGCCTAGAGCGGAAAATGGTCCAGTATACAGAGCGGAAAATCGCTGAGGTTCACCAGCGCTTGGATGCCTTTGAGTTGAGGGTGCTAGCCCGGCCAGCCCCTCTGGTGGATGTGTTGACTCTTCAGGCTGCGGTCGACAGCCTTTGCGCCGATATTGACACGCTCTTAGAGGCTAGGGTGCCTGAATTTAAGGCCCCTCCGGTCGAGCCTGCTGAAGACACAGTGTTGGCGGCCCTATTCGCCACCTCAGAGATTCCACCATCTCCCCCTCGAGAGTATGCCAGGAGGCGTAGGGTTCAAGAAGAAGACGAGGGGCAAGCACGGAAGAAGGAGCGTTGTGAGATGGAGGCTGCGAGGAGAGCCTCACTTGCTGAGGAGAAGGCGCATCAGATGAGAGCATCAGAGTTAGCGGCTGGGGCGTCTAGCTACCGAACTGTGGAGATAGCAGGAGGCACTACTAATAGTGCAGTTGTTGCTAAGAACACCACTGAGGGTGTCTAGATCGCAGAGGATGTGGGTTCCGAGCAACCGGACCCACCAGCTTGCTGATCGACGGCACTTTGTGCCACAGGTTTGCTTCACCTACAACTCTAGTATTTCAATTTTTATGCATTGGAGACAATTGCATTTTTTTTGTAGGGGTGGAGTATATGGAAAGTGAGTGTTAGGGTGAAGTCTGAGTAGCCCAATTCACTATCCTCTTTTGGCGTTTTCTTGCCTGTGTTCTTTTTCCCCAAAAGGCTGATTACTTTTCCTGTTGAACCGGCATGTCTATATCTTTTGTACATAGTTTAATTATTAAGAATGATGGCTAAAATGATATCCTGATAAATTGGAAAATGATGCACGACTAGGCATACTAACTGATAAATGTGTGGCTCTAAGAACGACATAGAGGAACACCATTGCATTACCCTAAGACTAAAATTCGAACTAGGTGTTTGATAATCTAGTAGAGTGATGAGATGTCAAGTAAGTGTGAGGAAGATTTGAATAGTCTACTATTTGTACTGAGCTAGAACTTGCATAGTTAGTCCTGCTAAAAGTAAGTTGTAATAGACAATTAGGAAAGGATCATAGGACCTTATTCAATATAGCCCATATTTAGCCTATATAAAAGAAAATCAAATGAAATTTATCCTTTTTTGATCCAAATGATCTGAGCTTAAATTTAACCTTTCTTTTACACCCCAACTGATCTTTTCTCGGAATAATGTGTTGGCCCTGGTCCCTCCTTGGACATGTGCACCTCAGCTTTGACAAAAGCATAAGTTGAGGGTTGATAATGCAGTAAACAACCTTCGTTATGGACCTGACCCAACTTTGGGTATTGTGTGCCTTGACTCATGGCAAAGCCATGAGTGGTGGCTATTATAAGGAATGATCTGGAAAGTGGGGTTGAAAGAACAAAGAGAGAGATAGAACAAAAGTAAAGTGATTCAAGAATTAGTTGAAAGAAAAGTAAAGAAAAAGAAAAATATACAACAAATACAAGCAAGAAAAGAAGAGAGTCACTTACACAAATGATGAAAGAAGAGAAAATAGCAAGGTTAAAGAATATGAGAAACTGGGCGAGATAAAATGATAGAAAGTGGAAGGTTTAGCCGATATGTCAAAAAGGTCAAAAACTCACTAAAGTATACCTTAATAAACCCTACCTGACCCTAAGCCTAGGTTACCTACAAAAGTCCTATCGTGATCCTAAGGGTTGTATATCGAACTTAAGGTGGTGAAAATAAGGGCAAGATTATGGCAATAGGTATGAATGAGTGTAACTTTGTTCTGAAAGCGAGTGCTGAAAAGTAATCCTTATACTCAAACTGAAATCATTGTGTGAAAAATGAGGATTTTGTTTTAAAGTGAGGGCACTAGTTGCAATACCGGAATTGTTAGCACCTCAGTGAGAAATTGAAGAGGATAGGTGTGAGCGCATGGTGAGTCTGTGTCATGTTCTGATCCAACATAATTCAAGACTAATAGTGATAGCATGCATAGAATTGATGAGATTAATCGGGATTGATAGCCAAATGATTGCAAAGGATGAAACATAGATACTATTGTACAAAAATTTTGTATTGAGTCATAGTGCGTCGCTTGAGGACAAACAACGAATTTAAGTAGAGGGTGTTGATATACCGTGGTTTCACGGTATTATTAATACTTTTTCCTTAAGTTTAGTGTGTCCAAAAGCCTTTTTGTGCTAATTTTTACATAAGTTTCTCTTTATTTTGCTGGAAATCTATCCAAAAATGAATGCAGAGATTTGGAGCGAAGAAATGCAGAAGAGACCACCTAGGGAGCTTGTGACGGTCCGTCGTGCTTGTGACGGTCTGTCGTGCTTCTGACGGTCTGTAGGTGGCAGCATAGTGCAGCTTCTAAAGGAAAATGGGGAAGGCTGACCAAGTTTGGGGTTACGGAGTCCATGAAGGTTCGTCGTGTCTATGACAGTCCGTCTTGTAGGTTCGTCATAAAGTTCAGAGAAGTAATTCAGTTCCCATATTCTAAGAGTTGAAGTATTTTGGAACGAAGACCCTTGACGGACCGTTGTGCCTATGACGGTCCGTCATACCTGTCGTCGAGGTTAATGAAGAGAGGAGCTAAAGAAATTGCATTAGTATGGGACGTCGGATTCCATGACGGTCCGTCGTGACCACAACGATCCGTTGCGAGTTCCGTCGACCCAGCCGCATTTTGACAGATTTCCAGCAAATAGAGTCCTTGTTTAATTAGGTTCTTATTTTCTATAAATAGTTCAAAAAACCTCGTTTTTGAGGTTAGACTCTGGATCATTGTTAGACTCTGGATCATTGTTAGACTCTGGATCATTATTAGACTATGTGCATTAGTATTAGATTCTTGATTATCATTAAAATTTTCATGAGATTGTTCATTACTTTGAGATTCTTGCAAGTGATTATTGGTGGTTAAGGGTGATTAATCAAGCAAACTTACGGATTTTACTCTTTCTCATTGAAGTAAGAACATGAATTCTTTTTTAATATATTTGAATATTGTGAATATGACTATGAGTAACTAAACTCCGTAACTAGTGTTGTGGGAACCATAGGCAAATAATGAGATAAAACCTAACTAAAATAACAATTCAAGAATAGTGTCTTGCATGTATTAATAACTATTTCGCTTAGATGTCTTTTTAACGGATGGTCAACGTTAGAACTTGTCTTAATGCTACTTGCCGGACCAAGGAGGTAGATAATAGGAAAAGAATTATCAACATAGATTTAGTGTATACTATCTAATAGGCTAGTATTGATTGGTACGAAGTAATAACTTAGTCAAACATCAAATACGATGCTTAATATGAGGTGAAGATAAGGGTTAGGATAGCAACACACGTAGCCGGACCAAGGTGCGCAGTGAGATTTTCTAGATGCCGGACCAAGGATTTAGAAATACATAACTTTTCACTTTGCATGAAAGATACTAGGAAAGAAATGTTATAGTTAGAATTATCAAGTTATGAATCTGTGGGGAACACGTAAACCCTAGTTACTTTGATTAATTGGTTAAAATCCAACATTCAAAGTTGTTAAGTGTCTCTTTCAATTTAGGTAGTTATTTTCATTCATTTAGAAATAGAAACCCCCCTTTTATTTTTTTTTACTTTCCAAGGAAGTAATTGACTAAACAAAAGTAATAATAGATTGAAGTTAAGTCTAGACTCTTTTCCTTGTGGGAACGATCCAAACCTCAGTAGTTGGGTTATTTACTTGACACGACCGCCTTACTTCTTATTTGAGAAGTAAGTTTGAGCGTATGAGTCCTCAAAAAGGACGACGATGCTGGTTATGTCTACAGGGTATTACTAGATGTGACATAGCCAACCCAATAGCATACAGGATATTGAAGATTTAATCAATAAACTCTAGATAACTTCCATAACCTTAGACCTACAGAAAGTAGTGGGATTTATCCTAGTGAAATCCATCAAAAAGGAGGCTACAGTACTAACATGATGGTTTGCCCGGGGTGCAACCTCCTGATTATCTTGGGTTGTCATGGCTTGAGATTGAGTGGTGATAGCTTGTGCTTGAGTGGTAATGGCTTGGGACATCTGGATAAAGTAAACCTTTATGTCACCATCCGTTAAAGAAGGAGGATTAACTGGATCTTGATAATCATTAACATATTTTTCAAGAGGAGGGACTTGATCACAACGGGAATGACTCCAGCATTATCAATCTCTTCATCAAGTCTTCATTCCGCGTTACTTCGAGTATTCATTGCCTATTATCATAATAAAAGCATTAGCCGCTAAGATCACATAGAGTACAAGACTCATTAGGTACGATATTGGCTTTCTAAGAAAGTGAGAGTTTTCTAAACATCACATAGTTTCCTATTCATATGTGTGGCGCGCTTCACAATTATGAATACGAATCTACATACATGTGGTTAAGTGATACATCGAATCTAAAGATATTCAAACTCATGCTCTGATACTATGTTTGTCACATCCGCGGAGCACCCCCTAGACGTAACCGGCGTCGTCATCCTCTTTGAGGACTAAGACTAGCCTCTTAGCTAACATCGTTACATTAATAGGTAAAAATGTGGAAAATTTAAAAAGTTTTCATTACTTCTACATTGAGGTTTACATAGACCTATACATACAGATAATATTCCTATCGAGTTTAAATACACCCTTCGCATAGGAAAATTACATAGTCTTCTACTTTTATTGCCCATAGATATATAACATGTAACATAGTCTTAAACAGATGTCTCATCTCATAACCATCTAAAATAAGATTATACCAAATAGGCATATCTCATACATCAAAGCAATAAAGCCACATATAGGCTATACAATGTTTAGTACTCAAATCAAAAGGGATGAGCTTAAAAGTCTTAACACTAGAACAACGCCATAAGATTGATAGTGGCATTGCCCTTGAAAAGTTAGGACCTACCCTACTTGGATGAGTGAGAATTCCAAGACTTCCTTCAAAGTCGTCTCACCATCTCTTCAACGACCGGAATCTAAAGTGTTTGGGAAAAAGAGATAAAATGAGGTTAGTACACCAGTTGTACTATGTATGAGACCATATGCACACATATCATGAAATCATGCTAAAAAGGGTTGATTCATTAAAGTATGCAAATTACGTTGAAATGCCTTATGCACATTTAAGACGACAATCCAATCATTAAGACATATTCATTAAGTCAAAAGCATGTACATCCCAAGACAACCAATACTAAGTATAGTCAACCTAACATACATATTCACATAACTTGAACACATAGTCAAGACAATCCTATTATAAAGCTATAACATCACAAGCATGAATAAGAGTTTTTTTGTAACATAATCAAGGAAAGACCATTACCCATGAACCCTCATTAAGTCAAATAGAGCAATAATAAACCAAAGTCGCATGACCTTACTCAACCAAGTAACCCAACAAAAATCCATGACGAATGTCCCACCTCACATAGTATATCATTAATAGTACTTAACATCATACTTTAGAAATAGGAACCAAACACATATACATAGGTGAAACAAATTATCATATTGTATCATCAATTCCAAGATCATCATACACATATTTTGTACAATTATAATCATACACATATACAAGAACATCATCTTAAGGCTTCCTTTAAGGATATCTAGTAAAATTTCTAGGTAGAGTCCCATATATACCCCTACCAAGACTAAGCTAAATCCCTTATGTTATCCTAGTTAGAGTTCATTGCTTTAGTTCAATTTACCTTTTTGGAACTTCTTTCCTTAACTAACATAGACCACATGAGCTAATGTGGAATTTTGTGTCATAGAATCCTACACCGAAGGAAGGCGAACTACTTACCAAGGTAGTACCAAAACATTACCAGAGCAACTACGTGGATCCACTAGCTAATATTTCAATAGGGAAACATAGTTCAAGAACTAGGAGATACTATTGTGAACCTAGTTATGCTACATGAATTATAATCTCCGACCACATTAGTACATTAGTGATCCGACTATCCATATGTGGGAAAGGACACTCCTCACACTACTTCACTATGTTCTAAGCTAGAGTCCCTTTTCAAATGTCTTTATGATTAATAATAGCTTAATGTAGGTGGTAGGGTCTATCCCTTGTATAATCATCATCAATATGAGTTTCATGAGTATTTTCTTTTCATTAAAATTCATATTAGTGAGGTTAACACATTTACATAGTCACATTGGTAACTTATCACCATACTTATAGCATATGGTTTTTAGCAAAAACTCACAATCCATATTTTAAGACATTTTAATTTAACATCATACCATCTCTATACATCATAATATAAACTATAATTCAATAAAGCATTATAGCTTATGTACAAGTAACCATAATGAAAGTAAAGGATAGAGATTACAAGACTTATTCAATACTCTTCACAATGCCTTCATCAAGGTCTGACCATCAACCTCCAACTTAATACAACAATGGAATAATAACATCAAATGATATTAAACAACATATAAAAAAGACCAATTGAATCATTGTACAATAATTTATCACTGTACCTAGATCCAGTACATAGTCTACATCACCATTTATTTCAATTACTCAATAACTAGAATTGTAGGACTACAATTTATCTTAATCTATTCATAAATTGACACAATAATATTACAAGATAGTAATTCACACACTAACCAAGTCAATTGAGTAATTGCTATATAATTGAATTAAAGATCACAACCTAGGGTTAAGGGGAATAGGTCACCTTCTACAAACTAGATCAATCCATTAATAAGTAGTGTAATATAGTCAGAATTAATCATAGTTCATTCAATACATTCCATGTAAACCATTAACAAGTCTAATTGAAAGAACAATTTCGAGACTAGAAAATACTAACTTAAAATTCATACTTCTGAAATCAATTTAATGGAACCTTTGGGGAAAAAAGTCCCTAAGGTTAAAAGAAATCCCATACCTTAATGTTTGATGAATATTTATGGATAAAAAGCGGTGATTTAATCTCTTGAAACCCTTTGAATTTTACCTTCTATGGTGTTCTTCAACTCGGGATAGAGAAAGTAGAGAGAAGCAGGAGAATTTTGGTTTGTGATTTATGAGATTTAGGTTAGTCTTATTAGGTTAGAGTGTTTTTATAGGTTGTTAATTAACTTAATTAGTCTTCCCTAGAACCATAAGAAATTTATTAACTTAAATAAGTTAAAAACGTGAAGCAAAATAGTCCCTTGAAAGACGAGACCACGACAAATGGTCTATTTTTCAAACGATAGGCACTATTCACAGATGTTCTGCACACTCGTCGTTTTGGTTTGAGACTTTTCAAAACAAGCTTCAAACAATTTGGCTTAGTGTCCATCAACGGAAGTAGTCCACGCCCACTCAATGGGACAACGGATCATTGGTTGCATCCGGCAGTCGACACTGCCTTGGGCATCCTTTGACCCCAAAATGTAAGGGTCCTCCTCAAGGGAACTTTGTTGGTCCTTGGAAGTCATACCCGTACGTTTAAACTACAAATCAATTCTAATATGAGTTAGACACCCTTCCACCAATATTCATCAATTTCAAACTCGTAAAACTTAGTTAAATATGCTATGGCACACTATCACCTCATTGAACTAGTTTCTAGACGTCATGGACATTCCATGACGTTTTCATTCCTAAACTTCCTAAATGACTTGTATACACTAAAATTTACCATAAAACAGTGTATAAACCTTTTCAAACCAATGTTAGTCTATAGAACACGTCTTAGACTTTAAGAGTGTTACACATGTGAAGCCCCATAGCCTCACACATACTTAGTAAACCTATCATGAGCCACAAGCCTTAAAATCCAATTCATACATCAACATATCAAATGAAGACAACTTGATCCAAACTAGGCAAGTCCTTCATCAAATAATCAATTAGACATACATAGTGCATATAAGAAGAGACCACATCACAAAGATCAATTAGGACTCATGCCATGCACATCTTCATAACAACTACACCAATACTAAAAAGTCATGCATAAGGAACATAAACATAGTAACAAGCATTAGTACACCTCCCTAGGACTTCCCTAAAGAGACACTTGTGTTGTTCATTGGTGAAGTCCCATACTGTCACCTACACTAAGGAAAAACCCTTAGGTTATCCTAGTTAGGGTCTTTACTTACTTCCATTGTCCATTTTACTTTAGGGAAACTAAAGCCTTTACCTAAACTAAGACAACGGGTGCTACATGAAATTTGGTGTTATAGAGCCTTACACCATGGGAAGGTGATCTACTTAGCCAAAGTAGAACATTTACATATGCGAGAATACTAAGTGAAATCACTTGCTAGATCTTTTATGGCAAGCATAGTTATGGAACTTGTGAGGCATATGTGGAAACCCTTTTATGCAAAATGGGGCATTGTATTTATCCACTATAGAAACATTACTCTGTTCTCTTTGGGATATGAGGCTAACCACCTCAGGAGGACTATGGTGACCTACCTTCTTGCAATAGGAAGGGACACCCCTTAACTTCAAGTTCACTCTGTGCTAAGCTAAGTTTCCTTTTATTACAAGACTTTATTAATTTTACTTTATTAATTTAGGCTTAGGAGAGTTAAATTATCATAGGCTTTGCTCATAGGTCATATATGAAAGTTCATTAGCCTAAATCATGTGAGAAACCCTTTCATATGGACATATCATATGTAAGCACCTATCTAGTTTAGGATACACTTGAGCACACCTTTCAAGGCCCCTCTATTGACTAGATTATCATACATGTGTGTGAATACTTATAGGTGAGAAAACCTTTCACATAAAACATTAATGCCACACATGTTCATATATCAATGAATATGTATTTAGTTAATACTATATGAGCAATCCTTTCATATAACCACACCAAGACACTATGAACATTCATACTACATCATATCATATATTATCATCATAGAATATAAGTGATCATCATTACATGTTCATGCATTACTATTCATGTACTTAGAAGATCAACCTAGGGACTATCCTATCAAGGTACACATGTGGAATGCAAAGACAAGGTCCCAGACCCTTGCCAAAACTAGTACACCTATCAAGTCATCCTAGTGAACAATACATCACATAACATTATAGAATTGATAATTTAGCATAATACACATTTATTCAAAACATATAACATTTTTACAATAAACTATGGTCATCATGCACCTAGACAATCTTTAATTCATCTAGGACCTTATAAGACCTAATCATAGGCAGCACGTATACATAAAATTAACATAACCATTTACATGCTCTAAAAAATAGCAACACAAACTAGACCATAGTTAGAAAGGAAAAACAAGGCATAAACTTCACATAGGGTGATCATCACCAATACACATTTATACTATAATTTCCTTCAAGGCCATGATCATATCAAATATATATTTACAATAAAGTAAACACAACCAAAATAAGTGGACCATACCACACATGTCATACAAGGCTTCGTGAACTACCAAATATATAACAAAGTAAAGAGATAGGCCTTCTTACCGATTTCTCACCCTTTGATCATCCTTGATCAATACTCGTTTTTCATCAACAAAGAGATAGGCCTTCTTACCCATTCCTCACCCTTTGATCATCCTTGATCAATACTCTTTTTCATCAAAAATTATTATAAAGGGCAGTAGATAAATGTACTTTATTCATAAAAGAAAACATGCATAAGCCACTACAAGACTATGCTACAACCTAGATGAATACATCAAAAATATACTAGAAAGTAGAGAGACAGAGATCTTTAACCAATTTAACATGCATTGATCATAAATCGTATCACATCAACAGTATCAATCTAGGTCAGTATCTAAATACATAATACTCTGATTTAACTTATGCTTCATCTACCCTAGAAATTTAGGTCTTATCATGTATACATCATTATCAATCTATAGGCTAGAGAACCTAGATCAATCCTTACCAATACTCCTTTACATTGATCATTAATGACTCACACCGACAATTCATCGATAATCTAAACTTAAGGCAGTAGTTAAACAAATCATAACCAGAACGAAGTCCTACTAAATTGTCATAAACTCGAGATCACAGTAAGCACGATACATTAGGAATCCATAGAAGATAAAAGAACATAGGCTAATCAAACCTTTATCCACATGGATCACTCATAAACAATTAATCATTAATATTCATTTAAGGCTGTAGTTACAATTATCCTTGCACAAACTAGTCCTACAATCATGCATTATTGAGTCAATGTTACACTGAATGCCATAATTAACAATCAATAAGAAGTAGAGATCATGTTCTTTAAGCATCAATCCACATTAATCTAATATAACATAATTCATCATCAATACACGTACTATGCAGTAGACATAAGCAATTCAATGTGCTATAATCAAAATTCAATCAATACAAAGTCACGATCACAATACCCTTGCATAGGCTAAAAACGATAATTAAAGGGGACATGAGTTCATCATGAAATTGGATTGATATCCACTTTAGATTAAGTACATTATCATCAATTTATCATGAATAAGACTTTGAAAATATTTTGAGAAAGAACCCATGTCTAGATTGAAGAAGAAGACTTTTGATCATAAACTTGCATTGAAAACATTGGAAAGAACTCTCTGAGTGAAAGGTTATCTAGAGATTAAGGATAACCATACCTTAATGTAGAAGAAGTCCTCTAGAAGTTTAATGCAATAAAATGAACTAAGGTGAACTAGAGCATCGTGATGGTTTATTGAGTTAATTTTGTTTTAAAATGAGTTACTTAGTTTTCTTAGGCAGTGTGTGAATTTTTGTTAAGTTTGGAGGTCAAACTTCCAAGAAAGTCCATGACATTCAGAAAGTGTACCTTAGATAACACTTGTGTGTTTTGATGTGTTCGTGTGAGTTTTGCATGTTTGTTTTGCTTAAAATAGATGTGGGATGTTTCTATGACATATACGACTATGTTTATGGGTTTAAAATTCGGGTACAACTCCATCTAGGACCACGGCCCTAGAAGAAGACCCAACCTCTTGGTAACAAACTGCCAAAATAGTGACCAAACGACGACCCAAGGGACGGTCCATTAATCACCCGATGGCACGTCCACCATGTGCGCCGATTGGACCCTAAGGTTGAGTTGTCCAGGCTCCAAATGGATCTATGTCTCAACCAAAGAGATCCCACCAACGGTCCTTCCATTCACAAACGTTCCGTTGATTGATCCGTTGGTGGAGACTGTCCCAAAAGTTGTGAAAAAATTGCCAAGTCTTGGGGTGTTTGGTAAATTCACCCCAGGTATTTTATGATCCTAAGAAGTTATTTTTAGGGTTTATTAGGTATATTAATGTGTTTCAAACCCTAAGACCTAATTTTAGACTTCACTTCCCAAAATCTAAAACCCCTCTCTCTTGGAAGACTCTTTTAAGTCTAGGAGTCGAGAAGGAACTACGAGGACTGTTGGTGGTCGTTTATTCATAAAATAAATATTTTTATTTATTCAATCTATAGTATGGTATTCATCCTTGAATTCTGTTCCATTTAACGAGTCCCTTCTAATATGTTTTCCATGAATGTTTTCTACCCTACTTTCTATTATCTTCAATTCTAAATATGGGTCTTGCAGAAAAATGTTTCTAATGACTTAATAATGATGTGTCAAAACTGCAATAAATGATGTTAAAGCTTTTAATCTAATGTTAGCTTAAGAGATGGGTTAAATGAGCTTTGATTTGTAATATTTGAACTTTGGTTTCCTTATGTTGTTATTGATGTTTATCTACAGCCCTAAAGGCTAACTTATGATGAAATATTGAGTAAAATTTTATAGGTAATTAGATCTTATATTAAAGGGTAAGTTTGTCATGTTGTTTAGCTTTAATTTCGAAATGCTCTTGAGTGGTATAGTCCACCTTCTTTGTGGCGATGCTTACTTAAATTGTATGAATGCAAAGATACGAGTTTATTGTGAATAAGGATATTAAGTGTTTTTATGTCAAGTAGGGTAATAATAATGGCATTCTTGTTAAATGTGCCTTATGAAACTATTATGTCAAGTATACTATAGCGTATGCATGAATGAAGTTATTTTTGTTAATTGTATTATTAAAGTTGTTATGAGAAGTATATTAGGGATTATGTCTAAAGGAATTATATGATTATGTGAAGCACGTAAAGTGTGTGATGTGATGAATGAAGGTCTAAGCATGTATTTAAGTTAAATGTAAACTAAATGAAGATTATATTCAAAGAATGCTCACATGTACACACACTCACACTTGAATGAATGAATGAAGCTAAGTTAAGTTCTCAAGGGGAGTTTTGGGGTGAACACTCTTGTGAGTTGAGATGAAGTGTTTAGTAGCCACCCCGCTATATCCCATGAGTTTTCTAATATAGGTCGGATGATGAATACTCTTCGTGAGTTGAGATGTGGCGTTCACTAGTTATCCTTAACCTATAGTTTATAATGTTTAGAATTTCTGGGAAGTTATACCTAGCACCGAGAGGATATAAAGAAGAGTTGGTTACACTTTGTGAGTTGAGATGTTGTATTCCTATGTACCTCTTGCGGTAATTTTCTTATCCCTTAACTATGAGCTGACATAGGTGTATCTATTGTGAAAGCCATGTAAAAGCAAAGATAAGGATCTCATTCTAGGAAAGTAAAGAAATGAATGTGCTAAGTCTTCTAAAGTTATGTTCTACATAGGGTAGGTTGTTGAATGGGACGCTATTTATCCATTGAACTATGTAGGCATTCCGAAAGGGGAGCCTTGGTGAGTCTTTTTTTAATCAAATGAATTAAGTTTTCTGAAAAAACGTACTACATAGGGTAGGTGGTGGTATGGGACTCTATCTATCCATTGCACTAGGTTGGACTTTCTGAAAGGGGAGTCTTGGTGCCAAGTCTTCTAAAAGAGTGTACTACTTAGGGTAGGTGGTTGTATGGTACGCCATCTAGTCATTGCACTAAGTAGGCATTCTGAAAGGGAATTCTTGGTATGTTGTTGGGTTTTCTTCTATTGTATTACAATTGAGTGGATGCTTGTTCTCCCGAGGTGAGTATGCCAAAAAGGGAGGTACTCGTGCGGGTCGCCTTGGTGTGTATTGAAGGAGGAATATGTGTATTTCCTTCAAGTCTTACCTTAGTGAGTCTTAGGATGACCTAAGAAAGGGAAACTCTGATGGAAATGATGTTTATTTTATTATTGGCAGTACTTCGAAAGTTCACTACTTTAGAGTCATTTTAGTCATTGTAAAGTAAAAAGGGAATACACTGTAATATTCAAATTGATTTCACTCTATCATTTTGTGGGTTTATTGTAAAGTATGACTTTTGGCTAAAATTATGGATATCCTTATCTAAGTGTTAAATGATTTTCCTTATGATGTTTTGCTCTACAGTATTGTATGTTTTACATAATTGGCATGAAATGTTATTTTACTAAATTATCCCTTTTTACTTGATTTTGCATATGCCATGCTTAGTACATAGTTTTGTATATAAGTATAGGATGGAAGCTTTTGAACGTTTGAAAGTAAAGCTTGGGAAAGTTCCTCTCAAGGCAATTATGTACTCATATATTCGAGGGCATAGTCCTTTTCTTAATTTCTTATTTAAGGACTTATTATGTATTTCTCTTTTAATGTACAGGGTCGTGTCCCTAAGATATTATGTTTTGTCTTAAGTTTGGCTTGTGATGATGAGATTCTCTTAAGTATTTAGGGAAAATTTCCTTTTAATAAATTTATTTGTGAATTTTTTTAATTCCACACTACTTTTCATGTCTTATGAAACGAACGTTAGTTAAAGGGCTTGTAAATGATCCCAAAGGGTCTAGTACGCCTTGTCACGATCCAAGGGTTTTCCCTAACTTCTAGGGGTGCTTTTGGGTCTTGACTGACTTGGTATAAAAGAATAAGGTTATGAGAAATAGTTTAGGGTCTAAAAAATCTCAAAATTCACGTCTAGTAGTATCTTGGTCATTGTTGTGAGTCGCGTCACATCTACATACAAGAGATTATAGATGATAGAGTTTCACTTTCTTCATTACTCTTGAATCATGCCGTAGAACTTAATTCCATAACGTCTCCCTCTTCTGTTCCCTTGTCTGGTGGTCTTGTATTACTGATTGCTTGGAAGAGGAGATGTTTCTAAGTTTGAGGGAAAGAAAAGGTGAGTTTTGATGTTATGATGGTTTTCTGACTAGAAGAGTAGATGCGAAGGTAAGTTTTGAAATTTTTTTTGATGTGATGCTATTTATGGTTAGTGTGATTTTTTAGATTGGAAGTGTTGTGATGAGAAATTTTATTGTGATATAGTTCTAAGGCTAATAAGAATTATAATGATTGAATAAAGTGCCTTTGAGAACAAATGAGTTAGCTTGTGATTATGTTCAATGATGGTAGAAGTGCATTAAGGTGTAAATTTGAGGAATGTTGAAAGAATGTGTAGATTTTGTAGGAGTAGAGGTCAACCATCTTGTGTGGTAATGTTTGAATAGTTATTCTTGTATTTTGGTTGAGGTTCTTGTGTAGGTTTACACTAAGGAGAAAATGTGGTATTAATACCTAGTAAGGAAGTTCTATTCCATGAAATTGAGTTAAGTGATGCCTAAGAGCTGATTGAGGTGTTGTTTAAGGAAGTTTTTTTAGCCTTGAATCCTTAGAGGAAAGAGTTATGCTTAACCTGTAAGGTTATTTTTTAGTCTTGATGTGCATGAGTCGAGGGTAATGTGAGTTCCTGCCTTTTGAGATGCATAATGGTGATTTGATGTATGAGACCTTGAAGATGACTTTATCCTAAGTGTGGGAGAATGAGTTGAGTAGAAACAATTATTTTGAGTATGAAGTGTATGAATGAATTATCTTGTGATGAATATAAATTTAGAAGACTTAAGGTCTAATGTTAAAGGTACAAACTAAAGCTATATTTGAAAAAAGAATGTTGAGTAGAATGGCATGTAGTGTACATAGACCAAGAGAATCCTCAAGGGTCACAAAGTAGAAGTGGTAGTACAGGATGCTTCTCTCACATTGAACTTAGAGTAAATTACCAAGTCTCTTTGGAGTACGTTAGTATGGTCTTGTCTCTCATATTGTAATGATATCTTGTTTAAGTTGCTTGAAATGTGAATTATTGAAATTGTAAGCATGTGACACGGTGAAGTGTTTAATTCACTGTAAGTACTTCAAAATTTTGAGGAAATTGCATTTTTCATGAATTATGGTTTCAATGTACGATTAGATGAGTTTATATGGTATTATGCTTCATTTGATTATGCCTTCTTGATGAATTACTCAATGAAAGAATTTTTGAAATTTTCAGCATGCTTAATAGTTTAACAGTGGTGGTCTAGGTAAGATTTTTGAATTTTGAGACAAATTTTCATTCCTTCGGATGAATTTTCAATGTGTGCAAAAGTTTTGTATATAAGTTTGTTTAATGTTGGAGAAGGTAGTTCCTCCATAAAAGAAGGTTAAGGGTGAGTTTTGAAATTTTGAAGTTTGCAAGAATTGGCTATGGTGATAAGTGTTTGAAAATGTGAAATGATGCTCCTTGCTAGCTGATGATTTGATTTTGAGTGTTCTGATCATTATTGTAATGTGTTATGTGATGCTAAGTCCTTCTTATTCTTGAAGTTTCTGTCATTCGAGGACGAATGTTGTTCTAAGTGGGGGATAATGTAACACCCTAAAATGAACTACGGTGAACTAGAGTGTCGTGTGGATTCTTAAGTTTATTTTATTTTACGATGAGTTAAATTATTTTTCTTAGGCAGTGTGTGAAACTTTGTTAAGTTTGGAGGTCAAACGTCCACGACGTTCAGAAGGTGTAACTTAGATAGCGCTTGTGTGTCTTGATGTGTTTGAGAGAGTTTTAACTGTTTGTGTATGACTCCATCTAGGACCCATGAGGGGCCCTAGTATAGGACGCCACCTCTTGGCAACAAGCTGCTAAAACAGTGACAAAACGACGACTCGAGGGATGGTCCTTGGTCAAAAACTGACCCATAGAGCATGGGCGTCGATTATACCTGAAGTTTCAGTTATCCATGCTCAAAATGGAGCTAATTTTCAACCAAAAAGACCCCACCAGCAGTTCGCCCTTTGACAAACGGTACGTTCGTTGGTCCGTTGGTGGAGACTGTCCTAAAATTTGCGAAAAAACTGCCAAGTCTTGGGGTGTTTGGTAAATTCATCCCAAGTTATTTATGAACCTGTTAAGTTATTTTTATAGTTTATTAGGTATATGAATGTGTTTCAAACCCTAAGACCTAATTTAAGACTTTACTTTCTAAAACCCACATTCCCTCTCTCTTAGAAGACTCTTCCATGTCACCATCGAAGGTAGGACACAGCAAGGAACAATGAGGGTTGTTGGTGGTTGTTTATTCATAAAAAATAATTGGTATTTATTCAATTTGAGGTATGGTATCAATCCTGTAACTCTCTTCCATTCAATTAGTCCCTTCTAATGAATTGTCAAAAAAAGTTTTCAACCCTACTATATTCAACTCTAAATATGGGTCTTGCGTGAAAATGTTTCTAAAATAATGATGTTTCTAATGTTATTTGAGGATTTTAAGGTTAAAATTTCAACGAAATCATGTTAAATCTTTTCATCAAATGTTGGCTTAAATAATGGGTTAAATGAGCTTAGATTTGTAATATTTGAACTTCGGTTTCCTTATGTTGTTATTCATGTTTAGATACTTCCCTGAAGGATAATTTATGATTAAATATTGAGCAAAATGTTATAGTTGATGAATCTTATATTGAAGGGTAAGTTGGTTTTGTTGTTTAGCTTTAACTTCGAAATGCTCTTGAGTGGTATGATCCACCTTCTTAGTGGCAGTGTTTTCTTGAACTGTATGAAAGCAAAGTTACTAGTTTATTGTGAATGAGGCTATTAAGGCTTCTTATGTTACTGATAAAAATGTCATTATTGTTAAATGTTCCATATAAAACTATTATGCGAAGTATACTAGATTGAATGCTTGAATGAAGTTTTATTTGTTAGTTTTTTTATGAAACTTGTAATGAGAATTAGGTTAAGGATTATGTCTAAAGGACTTATGTGATTATGTGAAATAGGTAAAGTGTGTGATGTGATGAATGAAGGTCTAAGCATATATAGAAGTTAAATGTTAATGAAATGAAGCTTATGTTCAAGGTGTGCTCACATGTACACACACTCACACATCAATGAATGAAGGAAGCTAAGTTAAGTTCTAAAGGGGAGTTTTGGGGTGAACAATCTTCGTGAGTTTAGATAAAGTGTTCAATAGCAACCCCACAACATCCCATGAGTTTAAAATGTCCTTCGTGAGTTGAGATGTGGTGTTCTCTAGTTATCCTTAACCTATAGTTTAAAATGTTTAGAATACGTGGGAAGTTATGCCCAGCACTGAGAGGATATGAAGAAGAGGTGGCTACATCTTGTGATTTGAGATATTGCATTCCAATGTACCTCTTGAGATAGGTACTCCTCATTAGTAGAGAATGAGTTACTTAGTAGCAATCTTCTTATCCGATAGGGGTTAACATAGGCATTTCATGTCTAACTATCATAGTCTATGTAGGTTAAGATAACTCCCACTAGAGAAATAAATGTGCTAAGTCTTCTAAAGGAGTGTTATATTTAGGGTAGGTAGTGGAATGGGATGCGATTTATCCATTTCACTAGGTACGCATTTCGAAAGAGGAGCCTTGGTGAGTCTTATTTGAATTCAATGAACAAAGTCTCCTAAAAGAACGTACTACTTATGGTAGGTGGTTGTATGGGACGTTATCTATCCATTGCACTAGGTAGGACCTTCCGAAAGGGGAGTCTTGGTGCCACGTCTTCAAAAAGAGTGTACTACTAAGGGTAGGTGGTGGTGTGGGACTCCATCTACTCATTGTACTGAGTAGGCATTCCTTAAGGTAATTCTTGGTGTGTTGTTGGGTGTTCTTCTATTGTATTTCCATTGAGTGGGTGCTTGTTATCTCGAGGTGAGTATGCCGAAAAGGAACATAATCTAGAGGGTCTCTTTGGTATGTATTGAAGGAGGCATTTGTATAGTTACTTCATGTCTTACTTTAGTGATACATAGGATAACCTTAGAAAGGGAAACCCCGACGGAAATGATACTTATTTCCTCATTGGCAATACATTGGAAGTTTACTACTTTTGAGTCATTTTACTCAATGTAAAGTAAAAAGGAAATTGAGTGTAATGTTCAAATTGAGTTCACCATATGATTTTGTGGGTTTACTTTGAAGTGTCCCCTTTGGTTAAAATTATGGAAATCCTTCTCTAAGTGTTAAATGATGTTCCTTATGATGTTTTTCTCCTATATTATTGAATGTTTTACTCAATTTGCATGAAAAGTTTTTTTACTAAAATGTCCCTTTTTACATATTTTTGCATATGTCATGCTTAGTACATTGTTTTGTACTAGACCCACACTTTTCTATATTAAATATGTATAGTTTTGAATGTTTTGAAGGTTTGAAGGTGAAGCTTCGGAAAGTTCCTCTCAAGGAAAAGTATGTCCTCATTTATTCGAGGGCATAGTCCTTTTCTTTAGTTTCTTATTTAAGACTTGTTATGTATTTCTCTTTTAATGTAAAGGTTCGTGTCCCCAGGACATTATGTCATTTCTTATGTTTTTCTCGTGACGATGAGATTCTCTTATGTAATTATGAATGATATATTTTTATTAATTTATTTGTGAAAAGTTTTAATTTCGCAGTACTTTTGGTGTCTTATGAAATGAACGATAGTAAAAGGTCTTGTACAAGTCCTCAAAGGGTCAAGTACGCATAGCCATAATCTGAGGGTTCTCCCTAACTTCAAGGGTGTACTTTCGGGTTGTGACTAAAATTTAATGAAGAAACCATGGAAATCAAAGCTCTATGTTGTTCTTGAGCTTCACATTTGATGGAGGTTCTAGAGAGAGTTTGGATTGGGAGGGAAGTCAAATTTTAATGAATTGAATTGGGAATGGGGTTGTCACGTTTCTTATGACTTAAATACACCAAAAAATAACCAAATAAACCAATTAGGGTCAGGTTAGCATGTGGGTTACTTTCCCATTCACCCTATAGTTAAAACAGCGTGCATGGAAGTTGTTGAAACCTACAGCGACGGCCATAGATGATGCCCTGTAGGTCCATCAACAGACTGTACTGTAGGCCGTCGTTTGGGTCTAGGGCTTTACAACTGCCTTGAGACTTCACTAGGCTATGTGCCCATCGGTGCCTTCCCATCGACAGGGCGTTGATGGACTGACTAGGCATCATTTAGCTCCGTCAATTGACATTGCCAAGGAAGTGTCTCGACAGCCTTTAGGTCCTCCTTGAGGGCCTTTGGCTAGGCCCTTTGGGAGTTTTCACCGGGAAGTTTACAACATAAATATTAATATTAAAAATTTAAGGACCTCCGAAATCACTTTTACCCAAAAAGAATAGTCGCAACACGTCCAAACATGCTACGTACACTCAAGATAGACACAAGCATATCTCAAAGGCTAAGTTTCGAACGTCTTGGAGGTTCTTGGACGTTTGAACTCTAAACTTTATGAAACTCAACATACTGAAGATAAACATCATTATTACTTATATAAATACTTCATAAGCCAATGATACACATATAAGAACATGAAAACATCTAAGGCCTCTTGGTGACTAGTCATCGAACGTCTTGGTCGTCCCCATACGTTTGACTTCCAAAAGACTTAAAATTACTCATGCATACATTAAAACACTTAACTAAAATGTTAAGAATCTTATAGTCAGATGTGAGGCTCTATAAACCCTAACTTATATTGGGGGTCTTACATCCGCAAGCACGTTGACTGTGCTGGGTGGTAGAGAAAAATCATGCCGTAATCTTTCAAAAGTTCCAACCACCTTCTTTGTCGGATATTCAACCTTTTGAGTGAATAAATATTGAAGGTTTTTTTGGTTAGTGAATACGTACACATGTACCCCATACAAGCAATTCCTCCAAATTTTCAAAACAAACACTACGGCAACTAATTAAAGATCATGAGATAGATATGTCTTCTCATGCACCTTGAGTTTCCTAGAGGCATATGATATGACCTTACCATGTTGCATGAGGAAACAACCCAAACCTAGTTGAGAAGCGTCACAATACACTACAAAACCTTGGGTACCCTCCAGTAAGGTAAACACTAGAGGGGATGTAAGCTTATTTTTCAACTCTTGGAAGCCTATTTTACAATTTTCTGACCATTAAACGTAACATTCTTTTCGGTTAGTTTTTTCAAAGGAGAATCAATGGATGCAAACCCATCAGAAAATATCCTATAATACCTTGATAAACCCAAGAAACTTCTAATATCTATTTTAGGTAAGTCTTCACCTCTCACCCTAGGTTTGTGACACCCCGACCACAAATCGATTTTAGAAAAGTATCTTGACCCTTGGAGTTGATGAAATAAATCGTCGATCCTTGGGGAGGATACATGTTCTTCAGGGTGACCATATTTAGTTGACGATAATAAACGCACATCGTGAGTGATCAATCTTTTCATTAACAAATAACACCGTATCGCCAAATGGCGAAATACTAGGTTTTATGAAACCTTTGTGTAATAAATCTTTTAGTAGAATCTTTACTTCTTTCAACTCATCCGGAGTCATCCGGTAAGGAAGCAATGAAATAGGCTTTGTATCCAGCAACAAGTCTATGCGGAAGTCTATTTCCCTCTCGGAAGCAATTCTTGGCAAGTCATCGGGGAAGACTTCCGGGAAATCCTTCCCAATGATTACCAATTCTAATGGAGGAATCTCGAACTCAAGATCCTTGACCCTCAAAATATGGTAGAGATATCCCTTAGAAATCATCTTACAAGATGTTAGACATAAAATGATTGGACCTCTAGGGATCGAATTACCCCCCTTCCATTTTATGACGGGTTCATTAGGAATTTGGAACTTTACTATCCTTATTCTAAAATTAATAGAAGCAATAAAAGCACGCAACCAAATACATCCCCAATATAACATCAAAATCCAATATATCACACTCTACCAAATCAACCAATGTATCTCTATTAGGAAATAATAAGGGATAACTCCAATAGACTTATTTAGCAACAACGAAGTCACACACTGGGTAGTAACCGAGAAAGGTTTAACTAAGATTTCGGGTAGCATATCAAACCTTTTACCTACTAAGGGAGATCCAAATTATAAAGCAGCACTAAGATCTAGTAAAACATAGAAATTAATAGAAAATACTTTTAATATATCGGTGACAACGTTGGTATAATCCTCTTGTTCACCCCAGAGTGCAAAGCATAGAAGCATTTTTTCTTAGGAGCATCAGGATTAGGACCGCTTACTTGAGATTGGTTACTCTCCTTTCCTCAATCCTTAATCATGGGACAATATCTAACCTTATGGCAACCCTTTCAACAACAAAATAAATTTATTTGTTCACATCAAACATTCACCCATATGTGTTTATAAAAATTTTGTACAAGTAGGTTTCTCAATAGGTGAATTTCCGCTTCTTCCCCCTTGGGAACTAGGGTTAGACACCTTATCCTTGCTAGCCTTTTTGGGAAATTTAGTAGGAATTTGGTTGTAGAATCTTTTTTTAACTTAGGCTTATCTTGAATTTCCAATTTACTTTAAGAAGCACTTCATTCATAAGACTTTGCCCTCTTAGCATTCCTATTATTCCTCTTGACCCTACTCTCCTCAACTTGTTGAGCATGCACCATCAAATGAGAATTTCCATGTTGTCATGAAGTATCACCGAACAACACTATTTCATAAGATTATCAGACATACCCTCCACAAAATGACTCATTTCACCTCAAGGATTTGACATCAAAGAAGGGGAATATTTTTACAACTTAATGAATGTCAAAGAGTATTCATTGACACTCATAACTCCTTGACGAAGGTTGAAGAACTCTTCCACTTTTACATATTTTTTCTACCTTTAGAAGAAACTATCAAGAAATGCCCTCCTAAAGACATCCCAACTTACGAGACCCGCTTTCAGAGCCCTGTTGTCCCGCCATTGAGTATAATAGGTTTGAGCCACATCCATAAGTTGATCTGCGACTAGCTTTGTCTTTTCAATTGAACTAACTCCCAAGCATACAAGATCTTTTATATCCCATCAAGAAATTCTTGGAGGTCTTCATTCACCTTAGGCCCAAAGAATATTGGAGGATTCATCCTTATAAAGTCCCTTAAGCTAGAAGCCATGGTACTAGCATTTTGGTTCACATAAGGTCCAACTTCATGTTTTCCTTGATCCGTTGTGACTTGAGGTTTTGTACCTACATCTTGGGCTTTAGTAGTCATAGATTGAGACAAGTTGATAAAATATACCTTATCTCTCAATCTGTCATGGCCGGAGGATTGATCGGAGCTTGGTAACCCTCTGAAGCATGTTCTTGAGAAGAGGCTTGATTGTTTTTGAGGAGGAGCTTGATTGTCATTCCTCTAGTTCATTTTACCTTTTGGCAACAGCTTACCTTACCAACATATACCACATGAGATAATGTGGAATCCAGTGTCATGGAGCCCTACACCGAAGGAAGGCGGACTACTTGCCAACGTAGTACTAAAATATGAACATAGCAACTATGTGGATCCACTAGTTAGTATTCTTATGAGGGAATTATAGTTCAAGAACTAGGAGATATAATTGGGACCCTCTTTATGCTACATGCAATATAGTATCCAATCTCAAGATTACATTAGTGATCTACCTTCCCTATGTGGGAAGGGACACTGTTCACTCTAGTTCACTAGGTTCCACGATAGAGTCCTATTTGAAATGTCATTAATGTCTTTATCAATCATCATAGCTTAATGTGGGTCATAGGTTCTATACCTTGTATAATCATTATCATCATAGCTCAATAAGAATTGCATGAGTATAGTACTTTCATTACAATTCATATAAGTAAACTTAGCACATTTACACATTCACATCAAGATAAGGCACATTCGTACATTATCACCATCCTTATATCATTTACATATTAGACAACCCCTCACAAACCATTGTAAAGACATTTCAACACCATGCCAACCCTATCAATCCTAATACAAGATATATTTCAATAAAACATCATCACTTAATCTCAATTAACCACAATTCAAGTAAAGAATAGGGATCATAAGACATATCATGTGTCCTTCATTATCCATCATAAAGGTATTACCATAAATTCTTAACTCATCCTAATAAGGGTGTAATGCGATCACATAATAGTAATCAAAATGATAATGAAGTCAATTAAACCACTACATCACAATTCACTATTAAATCATAGCTTAAGGCAAAAGACTTAGGTCAAAGCCATAATCTAAACGAATTACCCAAGAACTATCATGATAGGAATATAATTCATCCTATTCTATTTATTAAGGTCTTACCATCAACCCATAACTCTACCAAATTTCGAGAGTAGCATCATCACACAATAATAGCCAATAAGACAACAAGACCAATTGCTTCTCTATAACAGAATTCAAAACTAGATCATAACTTAAGATAAGATATATAGGCTAATTTCGCAATACAATTCATAACCTAAATCACATCTCAAGAACTAGCATGATAGGACTATAATTCATCTTAATTTAATCATAATAGCACCGTAGGATAGTAATCTAATCAGCAACCAAATTAGTTGAATGATTATAATGCCTTATAAGTCAAGATCACAATATAAGGTTAGGGATGGATGATCATATTCTTCAATTTAGACCAAACCATCAACAATTACCATAAAAAAGTTTAATTACATGTTATTGTACTCAATATAACCTAAAGAAATCATTAACAACTCATATAAAGGAGGTTAACACATTTACATATCCCTTTATAATAAGGCACATTGGTAAATCATTCACCATCCTTATAACATTTACATCTTAGTCAACACCTCACAAACCATAGTCAAGACATTTTAATTCAACAGCATACCACCCTATCAATCCTAACACAAGGCATATTTCAAATTAACATCATGACTTAATCTCAATTAACCATAACTTGAACTAAAGGATAGAGATCACAAGAGTTAACAAATCTCCTTCAGAATTCATCATCTAGGTCTAAAGAAGTGCTCTAGAGCCTAAAATAAGACCTAGATGATGAATAATGAAGGAGATTTGATAAGTCTTGTGATTATATGGTATGACTACTAGAAGAATGTCCAGAAGAAGGTTTGAATAGAAAGTATTGCATGAGGGAATTCCCCAAGATGGATTGGGCCCACAAGGAGTTCAAGATCCCCAAAGAGTCCATGTTTCCCCCTAGGTGATCATGTTCCTATTATAGGTGATGGTAACGAGGTTCCGATTGTTTCCCTAGACATGACTAATAGGAAGATTAGAGAGTCTCTACTTGGTTTTGCCCGAGCAATGAGAACTCATGTTATTAGGGGTGTTGAGCCTAGGGTGAATGTTATAGGGAGTACCATGAAGTCTAGATTGAGATATTTTGCAAGAGTAAATCCTCTTATAATTCGTGGATATAAGCTGAGAGAGGATCCCCAAGAGTTTCTTGATAGTGTATATAAGGTGTTGAGTACTATGGGGGTGACATCTAGGGAGAAGGCATAGTTGACTTCATACCAATTGAGGGAAGTAACTCAGGTCTGGTACACTCAATTGAAAGATAATAGGCCGGTTGAGTCGAGTCATATAGAGTGGGACGAGTTTAAGGATTCTTTCTTAGGAAAATAATTTCCCTATGAGAGGAGGGAGGTGAATATTAAAGTGTTTATTAACCTTAGGCTAGGGAACTTGAGTGTGGGAAAGTATTTTTTTGAAGATCACCTTGTTGTCTAGGTGTGCTTTATCTTTTGGTTTCTAACCTAGGGATGAGATGAGTAGGTTTTTTACCAGGGTTGGCGACCTTGTAAAAGATAGGTGTCCTTCAACCATGTTCCACAATCACATGACCTTGTCTAGGCGTTTGGTGTATGCACAATCTATCGAGGAGTCCAAGCTTAGTATGATCTCTAGAAATTTGAAGAGGGGTAGAGTGAATGATAAAAACAAACCTAGGTTCAAGAAGAGGGTTCATAACCAAAATGAACCTAGTGCTCCTAAGGTAAAGGTTGAAGGTGGTAGTGGTTCTCAAGGTGTTAAGCCTACTTGTGGTCATTGTGGAAAGAATCATTTTAGGAAATATCAAGCCTGTATTTGAGGTTTGTTTGGTTGTGTTGAGGAAGGTCATAAGGTGATGTATAGTCCTACTATGGAATCTAGGGGAAGGGATGCCAATAATGCTACTCTAAGTGTTCCAGAGAATGGTGCTCCCAAAAGGAATCATTTCTACGTTCTTCAACCTAAGTGATCAAATTCGTGTGATGATGCCGGTAAGTTACAGTTTTTCTCTTTAGTAGTAATGGGTTCCTTCTATATGGCGGAGTACGGTGATTAGTAGAGTTGGGATTTCTTGTATCCTCTCTTTTATTCAATTCAACCTTGAGAGATAGAATGTCATAGTAGCATGTTGCATAGTGTTAGGAGTCTAAATGAAATTTTTATTTCATTGATTCCTTGCAATGTTCATTTCAAGAATTTATTTATATGTTATAAAATGAGTATAGATGGTTTTATATATCATATTGTCATGTTTCCATCATAAATTTCTTAAGAGTTGAATTATTTAAATTTTGAGCATGTTTCACTTCTGTAAAGATTTTAAAATTTTTACTAAATTTCTCTTTCATGAAAAACTGCTATTATGGGATTTAAAAATTATGTATATATGCATGATAATTTTTGGACAAGGAGTTCTTCCTTTATGAAATGAAGAATGTGAGTCTTATTGCATTATGAGTTGTAGATTAGTTTCTATCTTCTTATTGTGTTTTGTGTCTCTTGTCAATATTAAATTGGTGTTCCTCCTAATTGTGTATTGTATGGTATGTTTATGTTCTAGTAGTCTTGATTTTCTTATCTTTTGAAAGTTCCTAAAAAAAGAAGCAAATGTCTTTCGAGGACAAATGTTGTCCAACTGTGGGAGAATGTAACACCCTAAAACTACTTAGGTGAAACTAGAGTGTTGCATGTGTCTCATAAGGTTAATGTTTTAAAATGGTATAAAATGATGTTTTGAGGCAGTGTCTAAAGTTTGGTGATGTTTTGAGGTCAAACATCCATGAACGTCCAGGACGTTCGAATAATTTTCCTTGAGACTTGCTTGTATGTTTAGGTGTGCCTTTGCACGTTACATGTTCATTTTGGTTGAAATTGAAGTAACAGGTTCCTTAATTATATAAGAATTTTTTTTAGTTGGAAACGTTCGAGCAATACTCCCGAAGGACCAACTTAAGGGTCCCTGAGGAGGACCACCTTGTGAGCAAGACTACAAAAACACTCTCAAGCGACGGAGGCAATCAATGCCCCGTCAATTGGGTTGTGGGTGTATACTTAGTCTAGGGAGGTTAACATATGATTTTTCGAGCCTCTTACCTAAACCAACGACTGGAAGGATGGTCGTAGGTGGGTCTACGATGCATAGCTTGAACCGTCGATTGGCACCTGCAGATTTTCAGCAAGTATCTAGGCCAAGATTTCGACATTTTGGGAAATGCACCTAGTGTTTTTAAAAATGGTTTGGGAGGTTATTTAAGGGTATTATGGGTTTTTAACTAGTTTTAAAAGTATAGAACCGTTAACCAAGTTCATTATTAAAAATTAAAAAAGAACGCAAACCCAACGAAGAACTCTCTAGAATACCATTAAAGCTTGAAAGGAGATTGGAGCTTGAAGCTTTATTTCTCCCTCAATTTTCACTAAATTTTGTGGCTTATAAACAATAAAGGTGTGGTTTTCATACTTGAATCTCTTTTCTTCAAGGATCAAATCTTCAAAGAGATTTGTTAGATCTATTCAAAAGATGAATTGTCCTATTTGGTAATCTATCCATGGGTTCTTGCACAAAACATTTTGAATCAATGATTTATAATTGAATTGATTTTAATTTGATTATTTTAGACTAAAATCTTCATGAACTCATGAAAATAATGAATTCCTTATCTTGGATATTTTGTGGGTGATTTGATCAAGTCTTTTTGGTATTGATTTGTTGTGTAGTTTTATTTAGTCTATTGAATTTTTTAAAAAACATTTTAGAATTTTACGTAGGCTGTACTAAATTGATGAATTCATATTGTATTATCTTGGATCATTGTATATTATTATTATTGGATTGAATTGAGGATCAGGGCTATTGGCAAGAGCCTTTGTGGATAGATATGTTTTAATTTGCTATAGATTGGACTTGTTTAGATTGGATAAGTGGTATTTTTATTTAACTTTATCTATGTTGTTTAGAATAGGTATTTCAATTGGGATGATTGGTATGTTCCACTTATAGTGGCAGTGCTTATGTTATATAATTGGGAAGAATGTGGCCTTGTCAGCGTTAATTTATGAATTGGGAAACAATGTGGCCTCATCGGCATTACCTTATAAATTATGATATTATCATGTTATAACTTGGATGTGTCATAATTTTTAAGGTCACATCCAAAAAATCCACCCTATTAAATAGGGGGCGATCTCAGATTAAAACCAGCGTACTTGACTTCTCGGAGGTGTTTTACAAGGTATCATTCATCGCATATACATAATGAAAAGTAGTGCAGAATTAACAATTTTCACAAAACATATCAAAGTGTTTAAAAACACTTTCATATAAATTCATAGTAAATACTAAGTCTCAATCTCATCAAACTTAAGACACGAGAATACTTGGGAGACGACGCATACTTCAAAATATGGAAATACTTAGTCTATTACAATACTTCAAATGAAAATATAAAAGACATCTATGCCCTCTAATCAAAATAGGACATACTGCGACTTCTCTTTGAACGATGCTACAGTCCATGTCTTACTTCCCAAATGCTCCTCACCTACAACACCTATAGAGATACATAAAAGCATGGATTAGTACAACCACATGTACTAAGTATGGCATAATGCTTGAAAATAATGAAAATGGATATTTACTAGAAATATACATATTTTAATTTAAAAATCATTATATTATCATAACAACAACATTTATCAACTTAGAAACACATAATATAACATTTAGGCAATTATTCACATTTTCGAGCTCACTTTACAGTAAGCTACTTTCACTGTGCTTCACTGTAACAGTGAAGTGTTTTCTTTACCTTTCTAACACTTTTTTGCATGTAGTCTTCTCACTAAAAGCTATCCTATACACCCACTTAAGCAATACAAAGAGATACTTCCCATACAACCTCCCTAAGCATACCTAAATGACCCTCAAGAATACTTAAAATAAAGCACATACACACTTATAAGACATCAAACATATCAACATATAGGTAATATGATATTGTCCTTCTATAGGCTATCAAAAGACATACTTAACTAAATTAAGAAGAGAATGTCCATGATTTACCTCTTCAAGATTACCTAAGTAATCCTTAAGACTACCTAAGGCTTAGATCATATCCACATGATCAACCATTTTCCATAACTAGAGTCATTCTTAAGACATATCTAGGTAAGATACGAACTGACCATTCCTATGCCCCCTTCACACCTTAACTAGACAACCCTTAACTACTGTACATAAGTACTTATTCAATTTACCATAATTCACAACATAAGTTATTAGTTCATTTGAAATACATTCAACACATAAAGGACATTAAAGTAATGGTCTTGAACAATACCTAGGAACTCTAACTAACACCTTCAAAGTCTATTGTCCAATTTCTAGATAGCGTCACATACCACCACACAAACTTCATAAAACTTCTATAGATCTAATCGGTATTCCATACGACGAGAATAGGCAATAACAAACATAGACCATGATAGAAAACTATAAAATCTAATGATCTAACCTACTCCGATGAGAGTGTTCTACTTGCCAATGGTAGAACTTAGATATATCTCGTGTAGGCACATGGTTAAGGAATTTGAAGGGCATGCTTTGTAATCTACTCTCATTCTTTAATTAGAACTACTTCCCTTACCATACTCACTCGGTGCTAGCCTTCTTTCTCATAGAGTAATTCACACTTAAGGTTCACATAAATGGGTTCCATATCTAGTTCATAACCTAATTACATTTACCCTACAAGAAGCTTAGGATGAATTTTCTAAGGATTAATATGATATCGTTCCTGCCAGTTAACCTAAGTCCGTCATTCCTTTTCTTTTAAGGATAGCACTACGGCTTACAACTTCAACATTCATAACCTTACCACTAGGTTCAAGTTTTCTCATAAAAGACTCTCTTACCATCATTTAAGGTCTCATGTAATTCATACATACAAGACTAAGAACTTTATCATCCTAAGTCAATACATCACATATTAATATTCATATATACATCAAGTAAGGTATACAAGTCAACCAAGACAAGAAACCACATACTTCACCTCAACACACATTGCATGTCATTATAGAAGCTAATAGAAGTAACTATTTTCATCTTTTAGTCAACATATACACTATCATAACATCATCAATATGACCATAATAAACTCATATAGTCAAGTAGGAATAACATACTTCAACCCTAAGGCTATACACAAAAAGCCACATTCATAGTTTAATATGATCACCTGCATAACATCAATAGATGATATATACTTTCACATTGCTTACCATGTAGATTGATATCATCATACTTACACATAATCAACTACACAAATAGCCACGTTACCTCAAGTAGTTTACCGACAAGTCCATGATAATCAATTGCATAAATTAACGTCGACAAGGACACATCAATTGCAAGTAAAACACATAACACCGCCACCATAAAGGGACCTTAACAATCACACCATAATTGAAGTGTAATTCTATAAAAATAAATGAAATAGGGAAGCTTACCACCACACCATGCTCAAAAACTCAATCCAATGACAAATCACCAAATTTGACATCACAAGGCCCTTACACATAGCCATAACCAACAATTAAACATAATTATAACAATATTCATTAAACTAGGTCAATTTACTACATATTCATCAATCAAATACAACCTAGACATCAATTTACTACAATTATTATATATTAAGACAACCTATAGAAATCTACACCATAATTCATCAACATTAGATCAATATCAAGTAACCCATAACTTAGTCAAAAGCTAGGGTCCATCGAATTCATGGGTTAATATGTAACTTATGTTATATTATAAATACAATTAAAAATTTATCCACAATAAACGTTTAAAAAATTGATGCAAGAACCCATGGTAGAATCATGAAACTGGACAATTCAACTTTGAACGCTTTAGAAAACATCTTAAGAGTTGGGCTCCTTGATGAAGTGAGTTTAAAGGATCAAAATCAATACCTTGATGGATCTAATTCTTAATTTTGATGAATAATATCCACTCAATTCGACACACCAAGCCCTTCCTTGACTTTTGACTCCAATAGATTTCTAAATCTAGAGAGAGTTCAAAGGGATTTAGGTGTTTATTTGAAAGAATGAAATCTTGTAAGTGTTAACCTATTATATACGCATTTAAAATACCCAAAATACCCTTTAGGAACTTCCAATACTCTTATTTGGAAATGGGGTGAAATTACAAGTTCACCATTCAACTTATACTGAACCTGCATGGAGGGCAACACCCATCGACGGAAGCCAACCTATGGACCGCCCCTTAAGGAACGGACCAACCTGTTTTTATGTGGTGTGGGACTTAGGATTTCCCTTCTTAACTCCCCCATTATAAGTTCCAAAATAATAGATACAACCAACGGGGCGTCGATTGACCTACTGGGTGTCGATTGCCTCCGTGGTTTGGGCTGTCTTGGGAAACCTTAGCATCAACTTTTGGTCGTTCCTCAAGGACCCTTAGATGGGGATGTTTTTCTCAGACTTTTCCAACCCAAACACGACATGAGTTTAGGACCTCTCACATGAATTTCACCCAAAACAAACACGTAAAACTTGACAAAACTTGCTTAGACACAAAGGTCATTTAAAGGCACATCTTTCGAACGTCATGGACGTTTTTTGACGTTTGACCTCCAAACTTTTCAAAACTTGACACACTTACTATATGTGCTATAATAAAATATTTAAGAACCTTATAACCTCAATAATAACATATTAACACATGGCACAACATATGAAGCACATAGGTGACTTACTCGTCGAACGTCTTAGTCGTCCCTCGATGTTTGACTTCCAATGCACCTAAACTCTTGGAAACTGCTTCATTAACACATAATAGAAATATTTAGAACCTTATACAATAATTATAAATATGTTAGGATCTAGTTCACCTAAGTCATTTTTGAGGTCTTAGAATGACTGTCACATATATGTATATTTGAAGTCAAAGTATGTGTTCTTCTAAGTGATTATATGTGATCATGATAGGCTATAGTGATGCCTTATACATGTATATCTTATGTTGGAGTGTGAATCTTCCTATATGATTATAGGAGTTTTGTGATGGATTATATTGTTGTTTCTACAAAAGTGAATGGGGTGAGTTGTAGTAGACCTTGTTGTCCAATATGCTTCTAAAATGTTATTATTGTAAAATGGGACATTATCTATACATTGCACGAGTAGGCTTTGGGGATGCTAGTGTGTAGTTTCCCTATATATTATCCAAGACCATTATGTGAAAGTCCTCAATAGTTGAATGTCATCTAAATGACTTAGTGAACATAAGATCTATAGTTAAATTCATGTTAATGAAAAGGTACTTATCTAAAATAGATTTAAGAATTTCTTAGGTAGACTTTGAGAGAGTGTATGGGAGGTGTCTTGATGTCTTACTTAGGTGAGTCTTGTAGTAGTTCTAGGTACGGATTTAAATTTGATGTAATGTGAATAATCTTATCTTAGGTAGTCTTTAGGATCAGTTCGGTGCGTGAAGGGGTGGTATGGGCGGTCGCTGCATAAGTCACTCAAGTGAGCCTTAGAGTAGCCTTTGGTAGGAGGATCTCATCTTTATGTCATTTTAATTGATGATATACTATATTGTGTAATGTGACTATATGTGTTTATGTTGACTTGTAGGTGACTCTTATATTTCTCTTATGAAGTTTTGTACAAAAAGAGTATATTTTATGCAAATGTCCTTTTAGCATGGTTTGAATTGCATGTCAGCATACTTAGTGCATGATAATGTACTAATTCTATACATTTTTACTATCTCTAAAGGTATAGGGGGAATTTGAAAGAAATTTCTTTGAAGTGGAAGCTTGGATTCGTGTTCATTCAAGCAAAGTTGGGGTATGTCTCAACAGATTTGAGGACATTAGACTAAGATATTTCTATATTCTTGATGTATGGGTTTTTTCCCATGATATTCGTTTATCTAAGTTAGTGACTTTTAGACTTAGCCTTTCCTTATGATTTTCTATAGAAGAGATGATTTGAAGTATTTCTATGTCGTGTGAAAATTTTTAATTCCTCACTACTTTTCATAAGGATAGGCAATGAATGATATCAAAGGGCTTTTTAATAACTTTGAGAGGTCAAGTACCGCATGTTACGATCCGAGAGAATGCCATATCTTCTGGGGTGTGCTCTCGGATCGTGACATCATGTGCATGAATCTTACTGGAGCTAAAATGGATATAAAGAATTGAATCAAATGATGATGAAGTATCAAGTACTTTAATTTAGATTTGGAGTAACCAGGAATTAGAACTAAGGCTAAAGATAATCGCGGATATGAACCACATAAAATATGACCAAGCACTTTAACCGAGGTTAAGGTATATACAAATATAAACTAAGGCTAAAAGTGGTAGTGGACTTTAGCCACAACGATATATACCAAGCCAAGATTTTTAAGTCGTCTAAATTGGAGCTTTATTGATCAAGAAATCAAAACCTCCAATCCGAAGAAGAGTCAAGAAGAGGGTAGCAACTCAAATCATGAAAACTCCTTAATAAAAGCATCCCTAGAACTGCGTTTCCTTGGAAAATCACCCATAATTACTCAATTTGGAGCTCTATAGCTCAAAATTTCCCAGTTCAAAAATGAGGGGTGAAGCTGAAATGAGGCTTTTAAACGAGGCATCTGGTCGCTAAAGGTCAAAACATAGTCGATAAAAGCACAAAAATTTGGTGGCCTGCACAATATTTCATCTTTTCCTATTTTTTTAAAGACTCCAACAGGGTACTCAAAATTCCTTTTGAATCCCGTTGTCATGCCCCAAACTCGAGGGGCACAAATGGATCCTAATGCCAAAACTAAAGCCCCAAACCAAAGTTGCTGAACCATTTGCTACTAATGCATGGCAAACACACGCAATCAAGAAATTAAACAAGTATTTCTCGGCTTAAAACTAAGCCCTTGGCTGGCAAGGCCCCTGTCAAAGACCTATAAAATGAACAACTATTCCCAAGAGTTCACATAAGAAAATAGCCAACTAGCACTGATGTGTTGATAGGTCTATCAAGGCCACCATGATGTTATACAAAAACATAAAAGTATATACCAAGACAATACATGAAATAGCTCTCAAGCTTCATTAAATCAACAAAACTAGGCGAGCATCGACATAATGTAGTTTTACACCCCACATACTAGTGTGCAAGCTTCTAAAAGTAGTTAAGATTGATGGGATCGTGCCTAACCTACCCATAAAAATATAAACAAAAAAAGTTAACAAACCTCCAAATTGTGGCACCTCTGAAGGAAAGACATAGCCAACCAGATAGAAGTCAATCATGTTTCTGAAGAGGTCTATTGGGTTGTTTGTCGAGACTTGCATGCATGGATGCAGCGCCCCTTAGAAAAGGTTTTAAGATCTAATTAATGTACAGAGTGTAAAAGTGTATCGACTAAACGACCAAGTATTATAATATACTCAAAGCAAGTAACTACCAATTCTACATAGTGTAATAGAAGGCTTTATCAACTACCAATTCTATACGAGAGTAAAGAGATAGGCCTTGTTACCAATTTCTCACCCTTTAATCATCCTTGATCAATACTCCTTTATAACCAACGATTAATATAAGGGAAGTAGATAAATTTACTTCAATGATAAAAGAAACAATGCTTAAGCCACTACAAGAGCATGCTATAAGCTAGTATAATGCATCACAAATATACTTGAAAGTAGAGAGACATAGATCTTTAACCAATTTCACTTGAATTGATCATCAATCATATTATATCAATAGTATAAATCTAGGGCAGTACCTAAATACATAATAATAATGTTTAACTCATGCTTCATCTACCCTAGAAATTTGGATCACATCATGCATATAGCAATATCAATCTATAGGCTAGAGAACCTAGATTAGTCGTTACAAATACTCCTTTACATTGATCATGAATGAATCACATCCACAATTCATCAACAATATATCCATAAGGCAGTGGATAAAGAAATCATAACCTAAACGAAATCCTACTACAATTGCCTTAAACTCGAGATCACAGTAAGCATGCTACATTAGGAATCCATGGAAGATAGAAGAACATAGGCTAATTAAACCTTGATCACATGGATCACTCATCAAAAATTCATCATTGTTATTCATGTAAGGAAGTAGTTATAATTATCCTTACAAAAACGAGTCCCACAATCACGCATTATAGAGTCAATGTTACAGTGAATGCCATACTTAACAGTCAATAAGAAGTGTAGATCAAGTTGTTTAAGTATCAATACACATTGATCCAATATCATATAATTCATCATCAATACACGTAACAGTCAATAGATATAAGTAATTCAATGTACTAGAATCGCAGTTCAATCAATACAATGTCACGATCACTATGCTCATTCATAGGCTAAAAAAGAGAATCGAATGGGACATCGGTTTATCATGAAATTGGATTGAAATCCACTTTAAATTCAGTAAATCCTCATCAATTTATCATGAATAAACCTTTGAAAACATTTTGAGAAAGAACTTATGGCTAGATTGAAGAAAAGGAGATTTGATCATGAATTTTCATTGGAAACATATGAAGGAACTCTTTAGGTGAAAGGTTAAATAGGGATGAGGGATCACCATACATTTATGCAGAAGAATACCTTTAAAACTTTATGACCATTGAAATATAAGCTCCAAGCTGTTCTTAAGATTCACCTTCAATGGATGTTCTAGAGAGAGTTTGATTTGGGAGGGAAGTCAATTTTTTGTGAATTGAATTTGGAATGGGGTTGTCACGTTTTTTAGCACATAAAGACACCAAAAATTAACCAAATAAACCAAATAGGGTCAGTTTATCACGTGGTATGAATTTCCTATTCACCCCATAATTAAAACAGCATCCATGGTAATTGGTGCAGAAAGCATCGACAGCCACAGATGATGCCCAGTAGTTCCATCGATGGAGCGTACTGAAGGCCGTCGTTTGGGACTGGGGATTGACAACTGCCTTGAGCCTTCACCACGATATGTTTCCATTGACGCCTCCCCATCGACGGGGCGTTAGTGGACTGAAGAGGCGTCCTTTAGCTCCATCGATATACACTACCAAGGAAGTGTCTCGATAACCTTTTGGTCCTCCTTGAGGGACTTTTGTCGGGGCCTTGGGAAGTTGTACGCAGATGATTCCAATGTAAATATGAACCTTAAATAGTCAAGTACCTCCCACATCAATTTAACAAAAAATAAATACTCGCAACACGACCAAACATTCTAGGCAAACTCAAGACACACACATGCACGTCTCAAGGGCTAAGTTTCAACGTTTAAACTCTAAACTTCATGAAAATCAAAATATTAACTATAAACATAATTATTAATCATATATGGAATTCATAAGCCAATGAAACACATATAAGAACATAAAAACATCTAAGACCTCTTGGTGACTAGTTGTCGAACATCTTGATTGTCCCTTGATGTTTGACTTCCAAATGAATTCAAATCACTCATTCATACTTCAAAACACATAATTAAAATGTTAACAAGGTTGCAGTCACATGTGAGTCTCTAGACACCCTAACTTATTTTGGAGGTCTTACAGTATCCCTATTTAGGAACGTTCGTCCTAGAATGACACTTAGATCACTTTAATCACAAAAAGGACTTCAATGAATCATTGAGAAGCTTACATCATTCACAACATCATCATATAGAAGTTAATGAACAAAACATAAAAGGAACAAAACTTCAAACCATTTAGTACATAACGCAACACAAGTAAGCAAAATATTTATTCACTTACTCTTTAATGCATCAAACACATAGGCTCTTATCATTTTCATAGAAGCAAAATCCTTCTCCAAATCATAAGGTCATTAAATTCATTTTAATAAGATTTCATCACGTAAGTTCACATATAGACAGATTCCAACAACACTAAAGACACAAATATGAACTCATACTTCAATGCACATAGACTTGAGTTAGTTGAATCAACAAGGATCTTTATTAGTTAGGCCTAGTTCCATGAGGTTCTTACTCAACAATACTATGCTTAGTTGTGTCCTTGGAGGAATTCCTTCTTCTCAACACATTAACATGTCTCATGAGTCCTTACCAAGCAATTCACAAAAGTCAACTTTACTGTAAAATTAGAATTTCTCAACTTTTAACCAAAGAATGCTCCTAATTTTCTTTTATGATGTAGTTAAAATGGTAATTTACAACAAGTACATCACAATAATAGGAAGCGGTTAACAAAATTTCAATTTCTAGAATAACATACCTCTCATAAACATGCTTCATTTAAATAAAATTATACAATTTATAGGAAAATACAAGGATAACAGCTACATATGCCTTCACTTTTCAAAAGTGAGCATACAATCATGCTTTCCAGACCATAACATGCACATTGTTTTCAAGAGACTCATCATTTTCATTTCAAGGAGGCTCAACTTTTTCATTATAAGGCTAAACCTTTCATATAAAAAGTGACTACGACCATGTTTCTTATGTTATCTCATGAAGTTAAATGCACAACTAGTACATCTAGATGCACTAGAAAACATGAACTTAGTCAAAAAATACTTTTTTATGCAAATTTAGAATTTTGATAACATACATAGCATAGTGTCAACTAATACATATATAGAATATGGAGAACATGCAACTCATACCTTCATGCAATTCTCCCATCATGAACAAGCAATTATAAACTCATTAGTCTGAAGATCAAATAAACATAGAAGGAAAAGATAGATTTATCTACAAACTTATTCATCACATCACCATCCCCCACATAGGGTAGACATTTTAATAGTAACTTTACTCAACTATCATAATTCCTCTAGGCCTAGCACCCAAAGAAAATCCATATAATTTAACATAGATCACTATCCAACCACATAAGGTCTCAACTATAGCATGAACATCAAAGTTCACAAAACATTGGGGGAACAATAGAGGAGACTTTGCCATAAGGCCTCTTTCTTTTCTATGAACATCACAGTCAGGTTAAAACTTTGTCAATCAAACCCACATCATCACCCTACAAAAACAAACATTCTACCCTTACATCTAGGACCAATCCTATACAAAAAAAACTTCAATCCAAACAAGACATTACTTATATTTAGGCAACATGCACATTTAGCTATTTACCACATTCTTTAAAGCATTTCAAGTCTAAACCATATCATAATATTATCATCATACAATGTCATATAGCAACATACCGTACAAAAATTGACTCATTTTAACGATAATAACTTCTAACATTCTTTAACTATATCATGACATACATTTCTCAACATAACATGCTATTTCACATGATTCTTATATATAATCACAAAGGACATCATATTATTAAAGCATACCAAGGTTAACCTTCACATATAATCATGAAACCATAAAACCAAGATAAGCACCAAAACTCACCTTTTCTCCCTCAAGCATAGAGACAGAATCTCATACAAGAAATTACATCTAAAAGACCACCGGATAACAAATATAAAAAGAGATATTATAGTTAAGTTCTATGGAACAACATAAGAATGATGAAGAAGGGAAAATCTATTGTCCTACAGCTTCTCACTCATTGATGTGTACTCACCAATGATGATCGAGACTCTACTAGACATGGAAATATGATACTTGTCGAACCTAAAACCACTTTCATAAACGTCATGCTCTGATACCACGTTTGTCATGACCGGAGAGATACCCCTAGAAGTTACATCACGTACTTGACCTCTCGGAGGTCTTATACAAGCCCATAGTTATTATTTATCGCATTTTCATAGGTAAATTAGCGGAAATTAAAACTTTTTATAGCACATCATATGCTAGAAACTTCACTTCATACATATAATATATGATAAGTACATATTTAGAATCTAGTCTTATTTTCCCATTCTAGACTCAACATCATAAGAGTACATTAGGGACACGAACCTTATAACTTAATTATAACTACATAATTAACAAGACTTTAAACATGACAAGGCGTAGGACATCCTTTAATCTTAAGGATTCCTTTTGCTTGAGCTTGGAAAACACATAACAAGTTCCTCAATCATAGAGATATTCTTTTAAGCATCCATAACCTATACTTTGTGCAAAAAATAGAGAAGAATGGAGTTAGTACAAGAATGCACTATGCATGGCAACCATGCAAAAACATGCATTTACAAGGGACATTTTTCTTGAAATCATGCTTCATGGCTTTTTGAGAAAATATTCATAAAAATTTTATACAATAGCATTTATACAATTTACATACTTCATATAGACATATTCAAAGACAAAACATCATATAAAATTAGATATAGAATTCAAGTCACATTTGTGGTCATTTTACAGTAACATATTTGCAATTTACGGTGACTACATTCATTAGACAGTGTATCCTTTTCTTATGTATGGACCGAGGTCTAGACCCTAGCCGAAACCGGCATCGTTAACCTCTAGGAGGTCGTAGACAAGCCTACATACGTCCTCATTACATCGTATAGGTTAAATTTTTTTGCAGAAAATTTAAAACTTTTGTTTGCTTTGAAGTATACATAGACTTCATAGTAAGAATTGCATTATTTTCACAACAACCATCTAATAATAAGACATTCAAATGAAAGAAATAGATCATAACTGCATTAATATAAAATTGCCAAAAGGCACCAATAAGACGTCTGAAAATAAGTAAGAAAGAAACGCTAGTGGAACGTCCTCCACTAGCTCATACCTACGTCTAAGTTAGAATATAAAATATAAGCATCCTCGAAAGCATGAGGGCCTACAAAGTATGAATGAATGCCCCACGTTCGGATAGTTTTAACGTACTCTCATAAGATTTAGCGTGCACCTGCACCTGCACCTAAAAGTAGAGAAGTGTATGGAATTGGTACACACTGGTACTAAGTATAGGTGTATGCAAGTACACACCCATGACATGCATGGTTAAGAAGAGATCTCTCCTAATGATATGAATTATGGAATGCCAAGTCAGTTAGACTAGCCAAATCAGATTAGGAAAGTCATTCTATGAGAGTAACATGCATTATCATTCTGTTCATATTGCACACAACATATAACATATTTTATCATTCTGTTCGTATTGCACACAACACATAACATATTTCATATAGCACACATATATCACATATCATCCATTCTATACCATGAGACCTTGGAACCATGGACATAAAATTAGGACTTTCCTACTGAGGGCTCAACATATGGGACCTCAACTCTGGTGTCTTCTTTAGCTAACACAGAGTCTGCTTCATTCATTCATACGTACTTCATTTTAATTCATTCATATACCTAGGGTTTTGTCTAGGACATTCATCGCGTTCATTGTGAAATGACCAAGAATGACCTATCATGAGTCTAGTTCACCTCCTAATTATCCTATCCAAACACCTTTGGTATCACTCATTTCATTGTGTGCATTACTTAAGGATGGAATCATTCTTTCTTTGGGAACATTAACTTTAACCGACATAGAGAATGTGAGCTCCATATCCAGTGTCTATCCAACACTGAAAAGAGGTGGAATCACCTGCCAAAGTGAAACAAAAACATGCTAGCGTATATAGGGAATTGAACCCTGCTAGAACCCTATGTTAGTTGCATAGCTTCTATGACTAAGAGATATAACGAGACCCATACACACCTAACTGGAGACCTACACCTCCTACCATACAGAGTGACTCAAATAGTGCCATCCCAATGCTGGAGTGATAGTTGTTTTTATATGAGAACTCTATCAATGGCGGATGGTCATCACAACTACCTTGAAAGTCGATCACACACGCCCTCAATATATCCTCCAATGTCTGAATGGTGCGCTTTGTCTGCTCGTATGTCTGAGGATAAAAAGAAGTACAGAGCTTTACCTGCATGCCTAAGCTCTTGTGGAAGTATATTCAAAAATACAAAGTGAAGATTCTCTATCTGAAATGATACACAAAGGAATCCCATGCCACCTCACAATCTCATCAATGTAGAATTTCGCATAATCCTCGTCCATGTAAGTAGACTTCATAGGGATAAAGTTAGTCATCCTGTCCACAATAACCCATATAGAGTCATGTTGTTTCCTAGTCCTCAGAAAAACCACCATGAAGTCCATGTTAATGGACTCCCACTTCCAAGTTGGAAGCTAAATCATCTGAGTGAGACCAGCAAGATTAAGGTGATCCACCTTAACCTGCTAACAATTTGGATACATGTCCACACACTCAACAATGTCCTTCTTCATTCCATCCCACCAACAGATCTTCTTGAGGTCATGATACATCTTTGTGGAACACGGATGTATCGAATACCTGGAACCATGGCCCTGTGTAACTATCTTGGTTCATAAAACATCCACGTTAGGTACACACAGCCTCTCTTGGTACCTAAGTATGTCGTCTCCTTGCAAAGCGAAGGACTCATTCTTCTTTATAGAACTGGGTCCTTCGACTCCATAAACACATGATCAAGATGCTGACACTTCTTGACCTCAACTACAAAGGATGATTCAGATTTAAGATGAACTGAAACACCCCTACTAGTAGAGTCCATCAGTCGCACACCCAGTCTGTCCAGTCTGTGTGCATTTTTCACTAACTCCTTCTTCCAATCATCAATGTGGGTTGTACTCCCCATTCTCAACCTATTCAAAGCATCAGCTACAACATTTTCCTTCCATGGATGATAGTGGACACTCGTGTCATAGTTCTTCTATAGCACCAACCATCTCCATTGATATAGATTCAACTCGCTCTGTGTTAACACGTACTTGAGACTATTGTGGTTTGTGAACAAATCCACATGCACCCCATAAAAGTAATGCCTCCACAGCTTGAATGCAAATACCATAGGTACCAACTCGAAGTCATGAGTGGGATAATTCTTCTCATGGACCTTGAGTTGTCTGGAGGCATAGGCTATTATAATACCACCTTTCATAAGAACACAACCCAAACAAACCCTAGATGCATCACAATAAATAGTCTAACTCTCCCCACATTTAGGCAACGTAAGAATTGGGGCTGAAGTGAGTTGGTCTTTGAGCTCCTGGAAACTCTTTTCACAAGTCTTCGCCCATTCGAACTTGGCTTTATTCATAGTCAAAGCTGTCAGTGGGGCAGCAATGGAAGAAAAATCCTCCATGAACCTGCGGTAGTAACCATCCAATCACAGAAAGCTACGGATATTGGTGGGAGTAAGAGGTCTTGGCCAGTTCCTAACAGCCTCATTCTTCTTGAGGTCCACCTCCACACCCTTATCGGACACAACATGACCCAGAAAGGTCACTGATCTAAGCCATAATTCACACTTCATAAATTTGGCATACAACTAATGTTGTCTAAGTACCTGCAAGGTTAGTCTAAAATGTTGTTCATGTTGTTCCTTGGATTTAGAGAAGATGATTATGTCATCAATGAATACTATGACGAAAGAATCAAGGTATTCACGAAAGAGTCATTTCATAGGGTCCATAAATGCCGCTGATGCGTTAGTGAGACCAAATGACATGACTAGGAACTCATAATGATCACAAAGGGTACAAATGGGTGTCTTTGGGATATCTTCATCCCTAACCCTAAGCTGATGATACTGGAAACAAAGATCAATCTTCGAGAAGAAACTAGATCCTTGGAGCTGATCGAATAAGTCATCTATTCTGCAAAATGGATACTTGTTCTTTATAATGACTTTGTTGAGCTGATGATAATTGATACACATCCTAAGGGTTCCATCTTTCTTTCTTATAAACAACACTTGAGATTCCCAAGAGGATATTCTCGTCTTGATGAAGCCCTTATCAATGAGATGTTTTAACTACAACTTCAACTCTTTAAGTTTATCAAGAGACATTCTGTAGGGAGGAATTAAAATTTTGGTTTGGTATTTGGATCTAGGTCGATACCAAAATCAATCCCTCGAGGGGGGAGGGACTCCAGGGAAATCATCGTGGAAAACATCTTGGAACTCATTCACTACAGGCACAGAGTCTATGGAAGGAATGTCATGATCAAGATTATTGACACTCAAAAGATGGCATAACAATCCCTTGGACATAATTTTATTAGCTTTTAGGTTCAAAATCAAGGGACTTTAAAGACTCAGATTGTACCTCTCCCAGACCAGCTCTAATTCATTAGGGAAATGGAATCTCACAACCTTACTACAGCAATCCATAAAGGCATAACATTTATGGATTCAGTCCATACCAAGAATAATATGAAGTCAATCAAGGGTAACTCAACAAGGTCTGTACACCTAGTTTTTCAACATATTACTATTGGGCAGTCTATATGATCACAATCAGCTCTTAATTTTCTCCTAACAGGAGTCCTAACTACGATGGGATCATGCAAAACCTCAGGTGGTGTTTCAAAAGTAAGATCAAGCAATGGAGTCACAAAAGAAAGCGTAGACCCTGGATCAAGTAAAGCATAAGCAGAGGTTAAGAAGACTTGCAGCATTCGTGTTACCACATTAACAGACTTCCCCTGCTCCTCTGTACCCTTCAAGGCGTAGAATATGTTCCTCTTAGGATGTTCGGCTGCAGCAGCATACTGGGGATTAGGCCTAGGCTGGGCATTACCTCAAGCCTGACCTCTAATATGTGGACAGTCCTTGACCATATGTCCGTTCTTCCCACAACCGAAGCAGGAATTTGTACCTAGTCTGCACTCTCCACTGTGAATACAACCACACTTGCCACATTCTTTTTTGGGATGATATACATCACCTCCATTGTTGTTCTTTGGTTCGGTCTAACTCTTCTAGGTGTTGCACTCCTCTTAGAGTTAGAGTTCACTGAACTCTTATGCCCTTTCTTAAATGTGGGTTGATCACAAACTTTGAAAGTGCTCCTTCCACCACTACTGCTGGGACTTGTCTGGTAAGAAGGGGTAGGCCTCCTAACTTCACGGACTCTCCTCTTCTTCCTTTTATCCTCAACTTTGTGGACATGCACCATCAACCAAGACAAGTCCATGCTGTCATGCTGTCATGGCGCATCGCAGCCCGACACTCCTCCACCAAGTCCAATGAGATTCCTGTAAGGAACATGCTCATCTCGTCCCTTCTGTTCGACACAACGGAAGTGGAATACCTGGAAAATTTTACGAATTTTAGGGAATACTCTATAAGAATCATCGAACCCTACTTAAGGTTGATGAACTCCTCAACCTTAGCCTCTCTTAAATCTATGGGGAAGAACCTCTCCAAAAAGGTTGTCTTAAACAACTCTCATGTGATCGGACCTTCGCCCAACGCCCTGCTATCCTGCCACATCTTGCACCAAGCCTATGCAACATCCTTTAACTTGTACGAAGCAATCCCATTTTCTCAATCTCCGTGGCCAACTTTTCCACCAGAATCTTTTGGACCTCCTCCAAGAACTCCTCAGGACCCTCTAGAGTCTTAGATCTTGTTAAGATTAGAGGATTCCTCCTTGTAATATATCCCACCCTATTCGCAATGTTATGGGATGGTGGGTTCTCCCGCTCAACCTACGGTTTGTTAGCCTAGGCCGTCATAGACTTAGCTTGCACAGAGATGGCTTTAGACATCTATCCCAAAGCGGTCCGAATCTCCGCATCAGTCAACCCAGCTTGGTTAAGTGGCATGGCAACTCTTGCAGCTGGAGCATGGTGTTGAACGTGGTTACCCCTAGCAGCTTCTCCTACTCTTCCCCGACCAGTGTACCCCCTATTCATTTTCTTAAAAAATAAGAATTGATGTTAGATACGCTCATAACACTAAAAAATCAGACATTCAGGAAAGCATTATAAGATCAGAAAAAGGGAAATTTCCTACGCATCATGCAGTCTCTAGTTCATATAGTGGTGCACTTCACTACCATTACTTAGAAACTACCCAATATGATTGATGTGAACATTATTGTCCTTGGAATTAAATCTAATACTCTGATACCATGTTTTTCACGACCGGGGTCTAGACCTTAACCGAAACCGGCGTCGTTGATCTCTCGGAGGTAGCAGACAAGCATACATACGTCCTAATTATATTGTACATGTTAATTTTTTCTTTGCGAAAAATTTAAAACTTTTGTTTGATCTGAAGTATACATAGACTTCATACAAGAACTTCATTATATCACATCAGTTTACAAGAACTATAGAATAATAAGACATTCAAATGAAAGAACTAGTTCATAACTGCATTAATATAAAGTTTCCAAAAATACACCAATACAACGTCTGAAAATAAGTAAGAAAGAAAAGCTAGTGGAACATCGTTCACTAACTCATACCTACGTCTAAGCTAGAATATAAACTATAAGCATCCTTGAAATCATAAGGGTTTACCAAGTCCGGATGAATGCCATACGTCCGAATAGTTTCAACGTAATCTTGTAAGCTCTAGCGTCCATCTGCACCTAAAAGTAGACAATTGTATAGATGAGATGAGACTGTCAAAGGTGTTTGGATAGGATAATCAAGAGGTGAACTAGACTAAAGTAATGGCACTAGGTCATTCTATACAATTGTCTACTTTTAGGTGCAGATGGACGCTAGAGCTTACGAGACTACGTTGATACTATTCGGACGTATGGAATTCATCCGGACTTGGTAAACCCTTATGATTTCAAGGATGCTTATATTTTATATTCTAGCTTAGACGTAGGTATGAGTTAGTGAACGATGTTCCACTAGCTTTTCTTTCTTACTTATTTTCAGACGTTGTATTGGTGTACTTTTGGCAACTTTATATTAATGCAATTATGAACTATTTCTTTCAATTGAATGTCTTATTATTCTATAGTTCTTGTGAAATGATGTGATATAATGAAGTTCTTGTATGAAGTCTATGTATACTTTGGTGACCTAGTGACAGTCTCATCTCATGAGATTGACACGAAACTCTGCCTTCCTGAAAGAAGGAATCACGACTCATAGCTAGCCTATCGATGCTCCTTATAAACTTCCATTACATTCATCTAACACATCATAGAAGTTGGCTTCTAGCATGAGGGAATCATTTCTCGTTAGATGGTTTCTCATCTCATCATTAGTATTAAGTGTGTATTAACCTCTATACTATCATTAAAGTGTTCTTAGAGACTGGTCTCTTTATTAATATTACACTCTCATAGGTGAGTATACTTCTTGGTAATATTTACTTAGGCTCATTTGAGATTGATCTCGTGTTTCACATTATCCTCTTATCATGTTGTCACCATATTCATTAACTTTAACATGTTAGCTCTTCATAATTGCTCACCTCTTTACTAGAATGTTCATTTCGTCATATGCCACTGCACTTAACCTTTTAGTGGGTTTCACACTCTTACTTAACACTCCCGGGGTCACATCATTTCGTCACATATATCTTAGGTTCACTTATTTTCAAACGTACGCTGCACTTATGAACCCATACGTACAAGCCATGGGGTTTCATTCATAATTCATCTACGTGACTCATACTTACCCAAGATTAGTGGTACAAGACTTATGCATCTTGTATGTATACCAAGGTCTCAAGTTCGATCCTTATGGGCAGCATTCATTCAATATTTATTCAGAAAGACTTATGTATCAATACGGAGTTGGGCAAGAGAACCTGATTTCAAATCCCTTGAGCAACACTTAGTCTTGTATTAATTTTGGTTTAAATTTTTGACATTGGGGAACCTGAGGTCCATACCCAACACCTACACTTCCCTTTTTTTCTTTGTTTTCTCTTGTTTTTCATTTGAGACCAAGAGGCTGTGGGATCGATCCCCCACAATCTCATTTTATTCTTCTTTAGATTTTCTTCTAATTTTTCCACCTATCTGAGAGGTTGTTGGTTAACCCCCACCCACCTCATTTTATTTATTTCTATTCTTCCATGGACTGATCTTAATTTTGTCCTAAGACACACAGTTTCTAATCCCATGTGCCTCATTTCATAAAATTTATTTTCGAAGTTCTCTTACTCTGCTAAGACCCAAGTTTGATTCCTCCAAACCTCACTTTTATTATAAAATTTTAAGTAGCTTTTATATGGTGAGGTCTTGGGTTCAATCCCTAATGACCTCACACCCACAAAAAAAATCCGCCATGCTTAGCCAAGACCAAATTTCCAATTTTTTGGAAATTTGGTCGTCGTTTCCAGTCTAGTTTACTCAATCCTTTGAATGTCACATTTTTATGATAATTAGCTGGAAATTTCATATATTATTTCATGCATTTTTCCAAGTAATTTCATACAAGAACACAAGTTTTAAACATACCATTTTCATACTCCAATTCGTACCATTTTCATGCTCCAATTCAATACATAGAGACACGGCCACACACACACATTGCACACGCTTATCATCACATAATTATGAACATACATACATGAAAATATTTATCACAAAAACAAGTTACATTCGTAAATTCTTCCATCAAACATACCCAACCTACAACAATCGATGGGAGCTAGTGACAGGGACATGCAAAAGGGAACATTCTTAATTTTCGGATTAGAATTCGATTGAATCTTTGGGGTCTCTTGGGAAAGGGACCAAGAGGGAAAAAACCATACCTTTTTCATCGTTTAACACCTTTCAAACCTGATCTCAAGTGCTGCAAACTCCCACAAAAAACAATGCTTCTCCAACAAAACCTCACGCGCAAATCGTTCAGAAAATGTTTTTGCTTTTTGTTTTTAATTTAGTTTTTCTTTTGAGTTTTAGCGTACAAGTTCTTCAAGAATGATGAATTTTTTTTTTGCTCTGTTTACTGATGATGAGCGTGAGAAAGAGAGTGGATAAGCATGAGAAACAGAGTGGAGAGATGTAAGAGTAAGTTTAGGAGTTTGAGTTTTAGTTGAAGACTTAGTAAAACTAGGACTCTTTTAAATTAAAAGAATCTGATTTTACCTTACATTAATCAACAAATTAAATACCAATTAATTCAACTTGATATTGCTTCCACCAAGGATGAAAGTCTGGTGGAGCTCATCTCGCGACAATGGGTCAATTCGGATCAACCCTACCCGAATTGTCCACTATATTCATTAATTATTTAATTAATTAAATACATTAGGGTAACTACAATACGACCCCTATCCTGGAAAAGACCATTTGAACCCTAGACCCTCCAAACCAAATATTACCCCTTTCAAGTCCAATTAAGACTCATACGGGTGAATCTTAATATTCGGGTGCCCTACATTGCGGGACCCAACCTTGACTTGCTCAACTAACTCACCAAATTGGTTGGCTTGGCTGGTACATGGCTTTAGAGGTGTGGTTTCATGTGCATCAATCCGTGTGAATCCGGTTTAATCTAGGCATTCTAGGTACGTTTAGGCATTACTTAGCATAGACATTTTTGGGGTGTTACATCTTCCTAATTGCTTATTACACCAACTAACCCTCTAATGATTCTTTGTGTAATGCATCACCTTAAGGACACAAGGAAGTCATACATAAAATCTACATAATCGAACACATACCATCATAGAAATGTATATAGCACCCCACAAGACACCTTTAAGCCAATACCATAAGACATTACTGTGAACTCTTTTCACTTTGCACATATACTAATTTTACTTCACACAAAATATTATCAGACCTTATTCCCAATCCTAATTTAATTTTACTAGTGCAATGTACATATGAAGTCCGATAACCTCACACATACTTAGTAAACCTATCATGAGACCACAAGCCTTAAAATTCCATTCATCCATCAACATAGCAAGTGAAGACACCTTCATCCTAAAGAAGTATAAGTGGTCGTATCAAGACCTTCATCAGTGATACACTCAAATTATAAGTCCCTAAAGAAGTATAAGTGGTCATATCAATTAAAGAACCCAACTATTAGATTGGATTAGATCCCATGAGGAAAATAGTTTAGACTTAATTTTAATGTACGATTACTTCTATTATGTCAAGTCCTTTCCGAAAATAGGAAATTAAAAGGGGGATTTTTGTGAAACAAAGGTCTTTTAATATTTCTAAGTAAAACAAGTAACATGATTTAATCTTTAATGTTTATCAAATTGTGAGAGAAACTAGGGTGCAAGTGTTCCCCAAAGGTTCATAACATCGTATCCCTAGCCATAAAAATTCTTCCCTAGTGTTTTGCATGCAAAGTGATAAGTTAGGTATCTCTAAATCCTTGGTCCAACATTTAGAGAATTTCACCCATACCCTGGTCCCCCTACGTGTGTCTAAGTTACTAATCCTTACCTTTACTTCACATTAAGCATCATATTCGATGTATGGCTTACTTATTACTTTGCACTAATCGAGACTAGCCTATTAGATAGTATCCTACTACATCTATCTTGATAATTATTTTCCTATTAACTACCTCCTTGGTCCAAAAAGTAGCAATAAGGCAATTTCTAACGCGTGCACTCGTTAAAAAGAATTCTAAGCAAAAGAATTAACAATACATGCAATAACCTATTTGAGAAATGTTATTAAGCAATGTTTACTTTGTAAATCACACATGGTTCTCACAACCCTAGTTGTGAATTTAGTTACCCGTGCACTGAAGAATGCAATTCATGGTTGATAAACAATAAATAATGAACTTAATTTGAAAACGTTGAAGAAAATCCAGAAATTCAACTTGAAAGCACAAAAATCACTTGAAAACAAAATCCGGAAAATTTGAGTTAAAGCCATAGTTGCAAGAACAAATCTAGAAGAGCAAACTAAGAAAAATAGTAATAGAATCCAACCCCAAAAATGATGTTTTAGACCCATATTTATAAGAAATATTGTCCTAAATTAAAAGGAATTCTAATTAGTAAAGTTCTCCAAAAATACAGCTTTCATAAACGAACCCCACAGATGATCTGTCGATGAAATGACGTATCGTCGACTGCCTACGTAAGTTCAGAGTGGCATCTTTTTTTATTCTTCCACTAGAATCCTCTCTAATCCAATCGACATAACAACAACATGGTCTGTCGATGCCTATTGTCATTCCACATGTAGCTCTTATTCAACTTCAAGTACTAGGACATTCTATAATTAGATTGACGATTTACAACGATTGTTCGTCGATCAATTGATGGACCGTTGATTCTTCCATAGCTCTACATTTGGTCAGATTTCTCCAAGTTTCTCCAGATGCCTGAACTTTTAGTCAAAGGTTACCATATGTGGTCTGTCAATGGAACGACGAGCCGTCAATGGCCTTCGCTGGTCACCTCTACAATAAATCTCAGCTGCCTTTTGTATTTTGGTTTTGGACATCTTTCCTGCAAAACAAAGATAAAAACATATTAAAACTCCTACAAAATTCTCTAGACACACACCAATCTTAAGGAAAAAGCATTGAAAGTATCGTGAAACCACGGTACCTCAACATCCTCAACTTAAATTCATTGTTTTTTCCTCAAGGGATGAACTATGACTCAACACAACACATTGTACAAAAGTATCCTCTTTTGAACTTTAGAAATCACATGGCTATCAATCCCAACTTGTTCGTTTCTTTAGTGCTTGATTTTACTCTTAGGCTTCATAACCTCACTCAAGTGGATCAGACCATGATATAAACTTAGCATGCATTGGCACCTCTACTCTTTTGTCTCTCGCCAAGGTACCAACTTTCCGATGTTGCAACTAGTTCCCTCACTTCAAAAAATAACCTCCTTTTTCACACTGTGATTTTAACTTTCAGTATAAGGATCATTTTTCAACACCCACGCTCAAAACAAATTCACACCTAGTTAGTATTGTTGCCATAGGCTTGCCTCTATTTTCACTGCTTAACTTCACCACGTTAGACTCTTAGGATCACGATGGGACTTTCTTGACTTGTAAGTAGGCTCAAGGCAGATATGGTACATATGGGTACATTTTAGTGACTTTATTCCCTCCTTGACATAACGTCTAAATTTCCTACGTCTTTCATTATCTCTTATGCTCTACTTTCTTTCTTTTCATCTTTACCCTGCTTTTCCCATTGTTCTTTGTGGAGATGAATCTTACCTCTTTTTGTTAAACTCTTTTTCTTTCTTTTTTTTAATTGATAACTTTGACTGAGTCACCTCTCTTAATCACTTTTTTGCTTTTCTTTTCTATATTACTATTTTCATACACACTTTTTGGGTCATCACTCTTAATAGCCACCCTCAACTCATGGATTTACCATGAGTCGAGGTACACATTATCCAAGGTTAGGTTAGGTCCAAGATGAGGTTAGTTTCAGTGTTATCCACCCTCAACTTAGGATTTTGACCTAAGTCGAGGTGCACATGTCCAAGGAGGGACCATGGTCAATACATTATACCCAAGGATGCTGAGTTGGTGAAGAAAACAAAGGTCTATTATCGGCTCGACATATTTGGATAAAAAAGGGATAACGATTTCATTTGGTTCACTTTACTTTAGGCTAGATGTTTGCTAAATTGAACAAGGGACAAAGACCCTTTCCTCGTTTTCTAGCGCAGGTTTTTGTTTCTACCACTAACCGGGCAAGTTCTACCTAAGTACCAACAGTAGAACAATCAAACATCCTCAAACTCTCTTGACACCTCGCTACTCTATAAGATTGTCGAACACATAGCTTTAGTGTTAGTTAAGGGTCATGTAGTGGGTGCATCTCTATGTCTTGATTAGAGACAACACGTTCAAGTACTTTCAACCTTTTCATGCAAGCATTTTATTATAATGGGATATAATTTATTCTTGGCCATAATGCTTCATATGTCATTTTCATACTTTGTACAAGTTATGACATTCCAGTTCAATAGGATAGTAATCAATCTTTTGAAGAAAAAGAACTCAGGCAAGAAAACTCCTAAAAGAGGATCATGAGTTAGGCTACTCAACCTTCAACCTAACACTCACTTTCCATTTACCCCACATCAAACAAAAAAATCATGCAATTGTCCCCAATGCATAAAAATTAGAAACACGGGGTGGTAAGTGAAGCAAACCTAAGGCGCATAGCTCCGACGATCAACAACCCAGCAGGTTCGGTTTCTCGGAACCTGCAACCTCTATAGTAGGGAACCCTCATTGGTCCACACATCAATCTCCACACCCTCAGTGGTTCTTCTCTCAACTGCCTCAAGTATGAAACTAGATGCCCCAACAGCAAACTCTCGACCCCTCATCTAAAGAGTCTCCTCATCAATCAAAGAGGATTTCCTCGCAGACTCAAGATCCGTCCACTACTTCTTTCTCGCACGGGCATCCTATGCATAAGTGGTGCATCTAGAATGGTACCTCTTGTGCTCATGTGGCTCAGGCGGCAACGAGGGCAATCAATAGTGCAGCAAGTACTGTGTCCTTTGATATATCAACGAGTCCAGTATTGGGTTCAGGTAACCTCATCTCCAGGATACTATCAACATCTACCCTTAAACTCGCCAGAACTTCCTGCAGAGTAGTCAAGTCAGCAGAGAGGTTGTTCGTGCATAAACTCACAACTAAAACGCATCAAGGCACTAGTGACCCTCCTGAATCTTCCGATCCATCTGCTCGGCCACCCTTTTCTCAATTAGGTCCTCAGCCTCGGAAATGGATTTCTACATCCAAGGCTGGATATGATGCATCATGGTGGTTGTTTGGGCCTCGATCTTCTGGACCCTAGCTATAGGGACCAGTGATGCATACGGTGGAGTGGAACGAAAGGAAATGGGTTCTCTAATCGTGCCATGGGAGGATTCAGTATGGGTTGTCTCAGTAGGCTTTGATGTTTTAGGATTAGCTCTACCGTATCTGATGAATTCTCACACAATGGCTGCAACTCAACTCTAGGATGTTTCCAAGGTGCTACCACATTGGCCTAATCCCTGATTAGTACTATATCCATAGTCTCGGACGGAGTACGGAGGACATCACAGTGAAAAATGGGCACTCCGGCATCCCTGCATAATTGGAAGATCAAACAGGTGAATGGGTAAGTAGTAGTGGTCTTAAAAGCCCTCTCATGTATCACCAAGATCAATAACTTCACAAAGTCAATCTCCAACACGGCCACCAATGCTGCAACCAATACCACTCTATTTCATGTAATAATGTTATCTGCAGCCATGGAAGATAAGCGGTGGTGGACTAACAGCCAAAAGAACTTGATTGTGAAAGTTAGGTTGGACAAACTGATAAGGTCTCAGGGCCACAACACTTAGTCTGCTCTGTCACCATCAATGTAATGTTGTTATGCAATCCACCTCTTTGTGGATTCTCTCTGATATCTACTTCTCTGAAACTAGACATTCTTAACCAAATTCCACATATAATCAAATTTAATAGTAAGGGGAACCCTCACAGCACCAATGCACACACCATGGAGGAAATGATTAATTGATGTAGGAGAACGTCCTCGATGAAGATTCAAACTTTAACCTCTATGACTGGGTACTGTTTAAAAGATTTCGACCGCCTGTCCAAAGAAACTCTAGAGTCACCACATATGAGGCTTAGAACACTCTAACAACCTTATCGCTATATGACTCTAGACTTCTAGCCATCCACTAAAGCATGTGGCGGGTAAACAAGCTATGCACTTCAGGGACTGTTTGAAGACTCCCTGTAAGAACTCTCCGCTCGACTGTCACCAACCGAGTCATCACCATCTTGTCGTTCAGCATCTTTGTGTCCATGTAGATCTCATACAAATCATCCACGCACCACCGGTTGAACTCATTAAAAACTGGAGGAGGCACATCATCCTGGGGTGCCGGAGTAGACTCCGAACTATGGATCTCATTATACGAGCCATGGAGGGTAGAAGCCTCAAGGTGAGTGGCTCAAAGTGATCCAAAACTGGAGGAAGTGGCCTTATTCGACCCCGTAGAGTGGGCCGACTCTGAAACCTGAAGTCTCTTTTGAGCCAGGCGCTCCATCAGAACCCAAGGTAGACCCAGAAGGTGTGTCGATCATTGTGTTGCACATCAGAATGGGAGGCAGTGACTACATCAGAAGCCACCTTCTTGGGGGTGCCCCGAGTAGCTCTAGCAACTGGTTTAACGGTCTGATTTCCTAGGGGCGCGTATTTTGGATCGCACTCATCGTCAAAATTGCCAATCATCTGACGGGATGGTGCCACCATCTTGGACCTACCCTTAGAATAGATGATGTATGGTTTTGGAGACATATTTACCTGAAATCAGTAGTGGAGTGAATGAGTGGGTAATTTTCTCAACAACCAACCTATGTGTCTGCCTTCAAACACTGATCGAAGAAAACAAGGGAGACCGAGTAGAATATGGGTAGGGGGTTTTGGATTGTTGGGGAAGTTGGGAGTTTTGGGTATTTTGAAGAAAATGGAAGGGAGATATTGGGAGTTAATGGAAAAGGAAAGAAATATGGGGAGGGAAACGGTTGGGGGAGAATTTGAAAAGATCTTTGTAGGTTAACTAAATAGTTTTGTTTTAATATAGTTGGTCGGGTTGGGTCGGGTAACTAGTTCTTTGGTCTGATGAAATCCCATCGACGGTCCGTAACTCAGTCGATGTATGGTTGATTGCACCGTCGATTTCACATAGACTTAGACAAAATTTAAAGCCATATCTGGGATCTACGGATACCATCAACAGTATATTAATTGAACGATGGCCCGTCGATTGTTCCGTCGATATGTGCACGAGATCATTTTCTGTAGAATTCTTGGGTTTGGTCCCTGCACATTGAACACTCATTAAGCTATTATTTTGTGTTTTTCTTGACACTTAGAAGACACGGACCCTAAACTACTCTCTAGCCAACACACTAAAAAAATAATGCACGAAGATGAGTAAAACAAAAACTAAACAAGAGAATGCAACTATTCGTACAAAGAAAAGAAAAACTTATTGTTAGCTTGAGGATACACCTTGGGTTGCCTCCCAAGAACTCTTGATGTAACGTCACGGAACGACGCAAGATCCTTTGTTACACAGACTTCATCAAGGAGATATGCCTAAACCACTTCATGGACACACTATGCATGCCGTAGGCAGATCTTGATTCTTTGCCCATTGACTGTGAACTTTGCACCCTCCTTGTTCTCCAACTCAACCGCTCCATGTGGGAATACTTTGGTGATAAGGAATGCCCCAGTCAACTTGGACTTGAGTTTTCTCTAAAACAAGGTAGCCTAGAACTGAATAAAAGTATCAAGTCCTCAACCGCAAATTCTTGCTTTTCAATCTTTTAGTCATGGTTCTTCTTCATCATATCTTTGAAGATGGCTGAACTTTCATATTATTTTAAGAAAAATTCATCAAGCTTATTCAACCCGTTAAGTCTCTGCTCCACTGCTTCATTCCATTCCATCTTAAGTTTCTTCATCGCTTATATGGCCTTGTGTTGTAACTAAAATTGCAAGTGACAAGCCTTCCATATACAAGTTGGTATGATGACATACCTATGGGGGTCTTGTATGAAGTCCGGTAGGCCCAAAGAACATCATCAGTTCTCCTTGAACAATATGTTCTATTAGCTTTTACCATTTTTTACACGATTTTCTTGGCCTCTCGATTGGACACCTCAACTTGCTCACTAGTCTCTGGATGGTAAGGAGTGTCCACATTGTGGTGAACCCTATATTTTCCAATAGCCCTTTGAAAAATTTATTGCAAAAGTGAGATCCCTCATCACTAATAATGGCCCTAGGTGTGCCAAATCTGGAGAAGATATTCTTTTTCAAGAATGTCGGGACACTCTTCCCTTCATTGTTTGAAAGAATAATGGCTTCCCCATTTTGGTATGTAGTTTACAACACAACTCTTGTATAAGTAAGGCTCATCCCAAAAGAACTTTTTCTCAGTTCATGCATTCAGTTTTCGGTAATCCATAGAAACTCACCATCAAGACACCTGCCTCATTGGAACAGGCGCATTCCTCTCATTGAGCACTACTATCATTCCCCCCCTATTAGGGCACACGCTGAATAGGGCATACCCATCTACTATCTGCAATAGGGTATATGACTCCGATATCTAACCACTTAATGATATCCTTCTTATAACTTCTTGGATCGGCAGATTCAACCATCTCTAGTGCTAAATACTGGGCTTGTGATCGGGCATGAGTTGGATTTTGTGTGAACAGATACAGGGAGGGGTCCAAAAAATGCCGGTAATAGTCTAACCAATGGATCGTTTGAACCTCTTAAATCCTTCTACTAAACGCTTTACTTGTTACACATTCAAATTTGATGTAATGATTACCGGCAAAATGTCGTCTCTTCCCAAGAATACATACCTTAGGTGAGGTGGTAGAGCCTTAAGCTCTAGTTTTGGAGCCTTCTCAATAGATGGTATTGCGAGTGGAGACTCGCGATGCTTCATATCTAACTTCAATTTCTTTGACTTTGACCGATATTCACCTCGTTAGAGTACTGCAGCCAAAGACCCACACTCTTCAATACCATCACTCTCAAAATTCATGATCACTACCACTAGCACCTCAACACGAAGGTGCTCTTTGATTTGTACCTCAGATCTACTCTAAAGACCTATAGGGTATAGCAGATACCGTTTGGATCTCACCACTCTGCTTCATGGACCTAAAAATGTTGAAAGTTTCTTCTTCATTGTTCAACCTAAACTTTATCTGCCCTTTTCCAAATTAACCAATGCGCGACCAGTAGAAAGGAAGGACCTTATAAGAATAATAGGCTACTCAAAATCCACCTCACACTTACGAATCACAAAATCGGCTGGAAATATAAATGACTCCACCTTCAGGAGCACATCTTGAAGTATACGAATGGGCCTCGTCACTATTTAATCGACCATAAATAATTGCATTGCGATGGTCTTTGGGTCACCCAAATCCAATTTTTTATAAATGGAAAGAGGCATGAGATTTATGCTTGCATTGCGATCACATAGTTCTTTGGCAAAGTGTGATAAATCGATGGCACATGGAATATTAAAAGCTCCTGAATCTTCCTTATTCTGTACAAGAGACCTTGTACCAATAGCAATACATCATCCTCAAAACATACCTATCTCTTCTTTGTAACTATAGCGTTCATGAACACGGCATAACTGAGCATTTTCTCCAAAGCTTATATCAAAGGGACATTGATGAAAAGTTATTTCAATATAGTGATAAAAACGCCGATATTTACAATCCTCAATCTTCTTTAGCAATCTCTTAGGGAATGGTGGCGGTGGTCTAGGAATGGGGATCACTTTTTAGGGTACCTCTGCTTCTTTCACCGTTTGTCCACCAATTCACCACTGGTTTTCCCTACCTCTTCATCTTTTCTCATCTCATCTTCTACCAGATATGGCATAGGTTGATCAATTGTTTTCTTACATCCTCGAGTAGTGAGTGCCATGTAATGTCCATCATTTTTAGGATTTTGAATGGTATTGCTAGGAAAAGTGCTTGGTTGTCATGTGTTCACAGTAGTGGACAATTGGACCATTTTTAAATCAAGATGCTTAATCGAGACACCATGTCAATCAACCTTTTTCCCAATATTATCCAAATCATCTCTCAATTCCTTGGTGTGCTTATCACTAGGATCAAACCTTCTCATCATCTTTTGCAACATATCTTCAAATCGCGCCATACAACCTCCACCATCCCTAGGAGTAACTTCCCAATTTTGAGTCAGAACATAGGGCCCACTTCGATCATTTTTGTTACCATAGTTTCCCCGGTTGAAGTTGTTGTCGCAGTTGTAGTCTCCATATCAAACTTACTGGTCCTCTCTGTTGTAATTCCCATAGTTTCGACCTTGATTTCCTTGACCTTGACGCCAATTCTCCTAATTGGAGCCTTGGGCGTTAAGTCAGAAACCCCCCATCTAATGATTCACTTCATAAGTATTCTCTTCATAATAGTAGTCATCCACTGGTGGTTGTGGTTTAGTCAAGTAATTCACACCATTTACATTCTCTGCACCTCCAGCGACATGTTTCAATGCCAACCCAAGCTCAGTTCTCATTTGATCCATCACTTCAGGAATCTCATATATGGACGGATTGTGTGTAGCTTGCACTGAAAGGGTGTTTCTCCCATTATCTGACTTTCTAGTACTCCAAACCTTATTGTTGCGAGATATTTTCTCCAACTTATCTGAGATCTCTACATATGTTCATTCACTATAATAAGCACCCGCAATAGCATCAAGCACTGCCTTATTATTATCATCTTTTTACGATAGAGGTAATATTTCAATGACTCATCTTCAATGCATTCGTTTCATACACCTCTCACGTAAGCAGTAAATCTGTCCTAAGAGCTACTCACTGACTCCCCATGTAGTGCCACAAAGTTGTTAACTCTATCTTTGTGGTTGAGCTTTTTGGAAACGGGGTAGTACCGTGCAAGGAATACATCCCTGAGCTGATCCCAGGTATAGATAGAATTAAAGTGCAACTCAGTAAACCATATTGTGGACTCTCACATCTGTGAAAGAGGGAACACTCTCAACCCGATGAAGTTCATGTCTATGTCTGGCCTTCCCAAACTACTTTTGCAAACCGACCTCAGTTTGGCTATGTGAGCATGGGGATCCTCATATGGTAGCCCTAAAAAAATCCTCGTGGTGAGCATCTTCATCAGACTACTATATACAACGAATGTGTGCCCTTGCGGTAGAGAAGGTAGGGTAAGAGGCCTATCAGAATCAGTGATATTGACATTGCCTCTATAGAACTTTTGAGGGTATGGAATGGGAGGCTGCATCCTCAAAGCATCATCAATCATATTTTCCACAACCACTTAATTGTGAGCCTCAACCGGTGGTGGGAGCTGGCGATTGATCCCATCACCTAGATGAGTTGGGTTATGCGGATTATTCATTCCTTAAAGTGTGTAGTTTGGTTCATGATCGAATGGAAGTATTTGTTCTCGTCAGCTCCGTGTAATTGGCATATACTAGAGTTAAACCTGAGATAAACAAAAACAAAAGAAAAAGTAAAATTATGAAATTGGTGACGAAAATTCAGTAATGTTATTAAATTTAATCTAAAAGTCATTTTTCCAGACAGGAGTGCAAACATTTGATACGCTCAAATTGTACCTCCCTAAAGAAGTATAAGCGATCATATAAAGTAAAGAACCAACTATTAGGTTAGGGTCAATCCCACGAGGAAAATGATTTAGACTTAACTTCAATGTACGATTACTTCTATATAATCAAACAAAGTCTTCTAATATTGCTAAGTAAAACAAGTAACATGATTAAATATTTGGTGTTTATCAAATTGTGAGAGAAACTAAGGTGCAAGTGACCCCATAGGTTCATAACGTCGTATCCCTAGCAATAACAATTCTTCCATAGTGTTTTGCATGCAAAGTGATAAGTTAGGTATCTCTAAATCCTTTGTCCAGCATTTAGAGAATTTCACCCCATACCTTGGTCCGACTACGTGTGTCTAAGTTACTAACCCCTTATCTTTACTTCATATTAAGCATGGTATTCGACGTATGACTTAGTTATTACTTCTCACCAATTGAGACTAGCCTTTAGATAGTATCCTACTAAATCTACCCTCTTGGTATGACAAGTAGCAATAAGGTGACTTCTAACGCATGCACACGTTAAAAATAATTCTAAGGGAAAGAATTATCAATGCATGCAATAACATATTTGAGAATTGTTATTAAGCCCACAACCCTAGTTCTGGATTTAGTTACACATGAATAGAAGAAAACATTTCATGGTTAACTAACAAAAAATCATGAACCTACTTTTACAAATTCGAAGAAAATCCATAAATTCAACTTGAAATCACAAAAATTACTTGAAAACCAAATCCGGAAAATTTGAATTAATGCCAAAGTTGTAAGAACAAATCTTCAAGAAAAGAGTAAAAAAAAATAGTAATGGAATCCAACCCCAAAAATCAGGTTTTACACCTTATTTATAACTAATATTGTCCTAAATTAAAAGGAGTTCAAATAGGAAAAGTTGTCCAAAAAATGTGATTTCAATCGACGACCCCCACAGATGGTCCGTTAAAGAAATGACGAACCGTCGACTGCCTCCGTACGTCCAGACTTAGATTATTTTATTTATCCTTCCACTAGCATCTTCTCTGATCCAATCGACAGACCAATAGCATGGTCCGTCAATGTACCTACGGTCTGTCGATGCCTTTCGTCGTTCCGTACTTAGCTTTTCTTCAACTTCGGGTACTGGGACATTCTCTTATCTGATCAATGATTTACCAAGACTGATCGTGGATCCTTCCGTAGCCCCTTACTTTGTTTTATTTCCCCGTGTTGCTCCAAATGCCTGAACATTCAGTCGACAGTCACCATCTACGGTCCGTTGATGGAACGAAGGACCGTCCATGGCCTTCCTAGGCCACCTCAGCAATAAATCTCAGTTTCCTTCTGCATTTTGGTTTTGGAAAACTTTCCTTCAAAACAAAGATAAGAACATATTAAAACTTCTACAAAATGGCTCGAGACACACATCAATCTAAAGGAGAAAGCATTAAAAGTACCTTGAAACCACGGTACGTCAATCACAAAATCAATAAGACCTACATAGTGCATAAGAAGAGACCACATAAAATAGGTCTATTAGGACTTACACCATGCACATCTTCATATCAAGTAGACAAATACTACAAAGTCCTACATAAGGAACATAAACATAGTAACATGCATTAGAACACCTCCCTAGGACTTCTCTCAATAGCCACTTGTGCAATGCATATGTGAAGTCCCATAACCCCTCCTACACTAGGCAACTACCCTTAGGTTATCCTAGTTAGGGTCCTTACTTTATTTCCATTGTGCATTTTACATTAGGGAAACTATAGCCTTAACCGACACTAAGACCATAGGTGCTACATTGAATTATGTGTTGTACAGCCTTAGACTAAGGGAAGGTGATCTACTTAGCAAAAGTAGAACATTAACACATACTAGAATACTAAATGAAATCACTTGCTAGATCCTATGTGGCAAGCATAGTTATGGAACTTGGAGGCATTGTGGAAACCCTCTTTATGCCAAATGGGGCATTTTAGTTATACACTATGGAAACATAACTCTATGACCTTTGGGATATGAGGCAAACTACCTCGTGAGGACTATGGTAACCTACCTTCCTCCAATAGGAAGGGACACCCCTCAACTTCAAGTTCACTTGGTTCTAAGCTAAGTTCCTTTTTTATTAAAAGACTTTATTAGCTTTACTTTATAAAATTAGGCGTAGGAGAGTTAACCCCTCATATACTTAGCTCATAGGTCATAGATGAAAGTTCATCAACCTAAATCATGTGAGAAACCCATTCACATAGACATAGCATATGTAATCTCCTATATAGTTTAGGGTACACTTGAACACCTTTCAAGTCCCCTCCATTGACAAGATTATCATACATGTGTGTGTGTGCATAGTATATGTGATAAAATATTTCACATAACATAATAAGGCCACAGTTGTTCATATATTAATGTAAAAGTATTTACGTCCAACTATATGAGCAATCCTTTCATATAAACACACAAAGACACTATGCACATCCATACTTCATCATATCATATACTTAACATTATAGCATATAAGTCATATTTGTAACATGTTCATGCATTACTATTCATGTACTTAGAAGACCAACCTAGGAATTATCCTATGAAGGTACACATGTGCAATACATAGACAAGGTCCCATACCCTTGCCTATACTAGTAAACCTATCAAGTCATGCTAGTTAATGATACATTACATAACATCATAGAATAGATAACATAGCATAAGACACATTATTCAAGATCTACAACATATTTAAAGTAAACTCTAGTCATTATGTACCTATAAAATCTTTAATTCATCTAGGACCTTACAAAATCTCAATATAGGCAGAAAATATACATTAACTTAATAGACCATTTACATTCTCATAACATTAGCAACACAACCTAGATCATACCTAGAATAGGAAAATTAGGCATAGACTTCAAATAGGGTGATCATCACCAATAAACATTCATATTATAATTGCCTTCAAGTACATGATCACATCACATATATTTTTACAATAAATTAAACTCGGCCTCCATTAGTGACCATACCATACAAGGCTTCATGAACTACCAATTCTATAAGAAAGTAAAGATATAGACCTTCTTACCAATGTCTCACTCTTTGATCATCCTTTATCAATACTCCTTTTTAGACAACAATTAATATAAAGGGAATTAGATAAATGTACTTTCATCATAAAAGAAACTATGCATAAGCCACTGCAAGAACATTCTACAACCTAGTACAATACATCACCAATATACTCAAAAATAGGAACACATTGATCTTTAACCAATTTCACTTGCATCGATCGTCAATCATATTACCCAATAGAATCAATGTAGGGCAGTAGATAAAGACATAATAGTCAAGTTTAACTCATGTTTCATATACCCTAGAAATTTAGAACAGATCATGTATATAGCATTATCAATCTATAGGCGAGAGAACCTAGATCAATCCTTACAAAGAATGCTTTACATTGATCATGAATAACACACACAAACAATTCATCAATAATGTAACCATAAGGCTGTAGTTAAAGAAATCATAATATAAACAAATATTCATGTAACGCAATATCTACAACTATCCTTACACAAACGAGTCCCACAATCATGTATTATAGTGTCAATGTTACAGTGAATGACATACTTAACAATCAATAAGAAGTAGAGATCAAGTTCTTTAAGCATCAATCCAAATTGATCAAATATTACATAATTCATCAACAATAAACATACTATGTAGTATATATAAGAAATTCAACGTGCTAGAATCACAATTCAATCAATAGAATGTCACGATCAGAATGCCCATACATAAGCTAAAAACAAAAATTTAAGGGGACATGGGTTCATTATGCAATTGTATTGAAATAAATTTTAGATTCAGTACATTATCATCAATTTATCATAAATAAGCCTTTGAAAACGTTTTAACAAAGCACCCATTGCTAGATTGAAGAAGAAGAGATTTGATCATGAACTTGCATTGAAAACATTGGAAGGGACTTTCTAGGTGAAAGGTTATCTAGAGTTGAAGGATAACCATACCGTAATGTAGAATAATACCTCTAAAACATGATTAAAAAACCCCATGGAAATCCAAGGTCCAAGTGGTTCTTGCGCTTCACCTTCAAATGAAGATTCTAGAGAGAGTTTGGTTTAGGAAGGGAGTCTATATTGAATTGAAGTGGGAATGGGGTTGTCACGTTATACACCCAAAAATAACCAAACAAACAAAATAGGGTTAGGTTAGAACATGGAATAAATTTCCCATTAACCCCATAATTAAAATAGCGTGCATGGAAGTTGTTGTAGCCAGAATCGATGGCCCAAAATGACGCACTGTAAGTCCACCAAGAGACCATACTGTAGGCCGTCATTTGGGTATGGGGCTTGAAAATTGCCTTGATACTCCACCACTCTAAGTTTCAATTAATGCCTCCCTATCCACAGGGCGTTGTTTGACTGACGAGGCATCATTTGGCTTCGTCGATTGACACTGCCAAGGCAGTGTCTCGACAGCCTTTGGGTCCTCCTTGAGGGCCATTTGTGGGGCCCTTGGGGAGTCATACCCAGAGGTTTCCAATGTAAATATTAACCTTAGAAACTTAAGGATCAAACATAGCAGTTTCACCAAAAAAATTAAACTCTTAACACGTCCAAACATCCTAGGCACACTCAAGACACACACATGCATGTCTCAAGGGCTAAGTTTCAAATGTCTTGGAAGTTCTTGGGCGTTTCACCTCTAAACTTTATGAAACTCAACATACTTCTGACAAAAAAAATTATTACTTATATAAGGACTTCATAATCCAATGACATACATATAAGCACATGAAAATATCTAAGGCCTCTTGGTGACTATTCCTCAAACGTCTTGGTCGCTCCTTGATGTTTGACTTCCAAATGACTTCAAATCACTCATGCATAATTTAAAACACTTGATTGAAATTTTAACAAGATTATACGAACATGTGAGGCTCTATAAACCCTAACTCGTTTTCAGGGTCTTACATCCGCAACCACATTAGCTCTTTTCGGTGGAAGAGAAAACTCATATCGTAATCCTTCAAGAGTTCCAACCACCTGCTTTATCGGAGATTCATATCCTTTAGAGTGAAAAAATATTGAAGTCTTTTGTGGTTGTTGAATACATCCACATGTACTCCATACAAGTAATTCCTCCATATTTTCAAAGATAACACTACGACCGTTAATTAAACTTCATGAGATGGATAATTCTTCTCATGCACCTTGAGTTTCCTAGAGGCATATGCTATCACCTCACCCTATTGCATGAGGACCAAACCAAAACATACTCTAGAAGTGTCACAATACACTACAAATCCTTGGGTACCCACCTGTAAGGTTAACACCAGAGAGGAGGTAAACTTATTTTTCAACTCTTGGAAGCCTATTTCACAAGATTTTGACCACTCAAACTTACCATTCTTTTTGGTTAGGGTTTTAATAGGAGAAGCAATGGATACAAACCCATCAACAAATTTCGTATTATACCAAACTTAACTGAAGAAACTTCTAATATTGGTTGGATTCAAAGGCCTCGGCCAATTCATAATCGTTTATATTTTCTTAGGATAAACCTCAATAACCTCACTTGAGATAATGTGACCATGAAACGCACCTTATCTCAAAAAAAATTCACACTTACTATATGTTGATGTTCCTTCGAAACTTACAATACTACCCTCAAATGACCCATGTGATCATCCTCACTCTCAAAATACATCAATATATCATCAATGATGACAATTACAATGGTGTAGAGGTAATTGTGTAGAACGATATTTGTAAGGTCCATAAAAGTCTTCAGGTCACTAGTTAGACCAAATGACATTACTAGTAACTCATAATAACCATACCTAGTTCAAAAAGTTATTTCTAGGTAAGTCTTAACCTCTCACCATAGGTTAGTGACACCCAACCTCAAATCGATTTTTGAAAAGTCATTTTCCCCTTGGAGTTGATCAAACAAATCTTCAACCCTTGGGAGAGGATGACTGTACTTTATGGTGACCTTATTTAGTTGACGATAATCAATTCACATCCTAAGGGACCCATCTTTCTTCTTAACAAACAGCGTAGCGCCGCATGGCAAAATACTAGGTTTAATGAAACCTTTGTCTAATAAATCTTTGATTTGAAGCTTTAGTTCCTTAAACTAAGTTGGAGCCATCCGATAAGGAAAGTATAAAATAGGCTTCGTATCCGGCAACAAGCCTATGCCGAAGTCTATTTCCTGTTCGGGAGGAATCCTAGCAAGTCATCGGGGAAGACTTCAGGAAAACCCTTCACTATGGGTACCAACTCTAATGGAGGAACCTTGAACTCAAGATCCTTGACCCTAAATATATGGTAGAGACATCCCTTAGAAATCATCATACAAGCTTTTAGACACGAAATGATTCTACCTCTAGGGATAGAGTTACCCCCCTTTCATTGTAAGACAGGTTCATTAGGAAACTAGAACTTTAAAACCCTTGTTCTAAAATCAATAGAAGATAAACAAGAATGCAACTAGTACATCCCCAATATGAAATCAAAATCAAACATATCACGTTCTACCAAATCAACCAATGTATCTCTATTGGTCAATGATATGAGATAACTCCTATAGACTCGTTTAGCAACAACGGAGTCACCCACCAGGGTAGTAACTGAAAAAGGTTCAACTAAGATATCGGGTAGCATATAAAACATTTTAGATACAAAGGGAGCTACATATTATAAAGTAGCATCGGGATCTAGTAAAGCATAGACATTAATAGAAAACACTTGTAATATATCGGTTACAACATCGGGATAATCCTCTTGTTCACCCCTAGAGCGCAAATCATAGAAGCGTTTCTTCTTAGGAGCATCAAGATTAGGACCGCTTGCTTGATATAGGTTACTCTTCTTTCCTCTAGCCTTAATAATAAGACAATCTCTAACCTTATGTCAACCCTTTCAACAATAAAAGCAATTATTCGTTCCCACCAAGCATTCACCCATAAGTTTCTTATCACATTTTCTACAAGTAGGTTTCTCAGTAAGTGAATTTCCACTTATTCCCCCTTGGGAACTAGGTTAAGAAACCCTATCCTTGCTAGCCTTGGAAAATTTAGAAGGAACTTCGTTGGAAAATCTTTTTTTGAACTTAGGCTTATCTTGAATTGCCAACTTACCCTAAGAAGCACTTGCTTTATAAGACTTTGCCCTCTTAGAATTCCCATTCTTCCTCTTGACCCTATTCTCCTAAACTTGTTGAGAATTCACCATCAAACGAGAAATTTCCATGTTTTCATGAAGCGTCGCCGAACAACACCTTTCCATAAGATCATCAAACAAACCCCCCAGAAAATGACTCATTTTTCCTCTAGGAATTGACACCAAAGAAGGGGCATATTTTGACAACTTAATGAATTTCAAAGAGTATTCTTGTATAATCATACCTGCTTGACGAAGGTTGAAGAACTCTTCCATTTTTACCGCTCTTTTATCCCTTCAAAAAAACCTAACAAGAAATTCCCTGTTAAAGACATCCCAACTTATAAGACCTACTCTCAAAGACATATTGTCCCTCCATTGAGTATAATAAGTTTGAGCCACATGCTAAGTTGATATGCAGCACGACCTTTTGATTTGAACTAACTTCCATAGCATACAAGATATCATAGACCTCATCAAGAAATTATTGGGGGTCTTCATTCACCTTAGACACAAAGAACATTGGAGGCTTTATTCTTGTGAATTCCCTCAAGAGAGAAGCCATGGTACTAGCATTTTGGTTCACACGGGGTCCAACTTATTGGTTGGCTTGAGCCGTCATGACTTGAGCTTTTGTAGATACAACTTGAGATATCTACAACTTGAGCTTGAGTAGTCATAGATTGAGCCAAGTTGATAAAATCAACCTTATCTCTAAATCCTCCAATGCCGAAGGATTGACTGGAGCTTGGTAACCATGTGGAGCATATTCTTGAGGACGATCTTGATTGTCTTAGGGAGGAACTTCAGTATTAGAAATCTCTTCTTCAAATCTTCTTGCAACTTCCGTTCTAGTAGTTATAGCCTATAAAAACAATAAAAGGGTTAGATGATGTCAGACCCGTATTCTGGAATCCAAATGCAATCGGCGTCATTAACCTCTTAGAAGTCGCAGACAAGCCCCTTCTTATCTTTCATCACAATCATATATTTAAATTTGCAAAAAAATTAAAACTTTTAAAACATATTACACTATACATAGACTTCATATAATTACTATATAGAATAATATTCTAATGATCTCAAACTAAACAACCATAAATAATTTATTAAACAATTCAAATGAAAGAATCAATATAACGTAATAGTTTGTCAAACAGTCTTAATACAAATCTTTGCATAAAATGTCTGAAACGAAACTCTAGGGACAACATCAACTAGCTATGTCTAAATTTTTAAGATAGAATGATAGATGTATCATCCTCGAACTCAAGAGGACCAAGCAAAGTCCAGAAATCGCTAATCCTAACCCCTTCAATGAGTCTTCAATCTATTCTCTTACTTGCGCCTGTAAAATATAGTAATAGTATAGGTTTAGTACACACTTGTACTAGTATGGGCATATGCACATAAACACTTAAGGATTATGCATGATCAAGCAAAACTCTTCATATAATATGCCCTTTCTGGAAAGTGAAGTCTCTAAACTTTCTTAATTTGTTATTTGTGAATTATGGTATGAATATGACATATTTTAATGCATTCAAAGCACAAAACTCATTTTCTATATGAACATAATACCATGCAATCATGAACATAATTTTAGAACACTTCGAACGAAAATTATACATTTGCTCCCCTCAAACCCGAGAGATCTTCCCCCAAGACTTAGTTTATTTTTTAGTCTTTTTCTTCTTCGTGTTGTATAGTTCAATGATCTCCTTAATCCTATGTATTACTTACAAGTGCTACGATTCATAATAGTCCCATACCTACAATGAATCGAGCAAGTAATCCAAAAGACTAGGGAAATGATTTGGCTACCCTCACTACAAGTTATTATTTCCATTCTTGTTAAATTGGGCATAAAATCTTCATAAGTCAATATTTATTGGCTAGGACACTTATTTGATAATTTTAATATTATGAATATTATGGGGCATTCATTAGCCATTATATTTTACTCCCCTTTATTGGCATAATATAAGAAGTCATTATAAGCCAATTTTTATTTGGTTATGCCCATTGTTTGATCATTTGGAAACTGTGAAGATATTGTAGCATATATCTTGATTTGGAACAAGCCAATAACTGGTTAAAACTTCATTCTTATCAACCACATATGATTTTCCATACTTAAGCTCTTGCTTTCTCAGCTCACTTTGAACTTACATTTCTTCTTCTTTCTTTCTTACTTTCTTAAAGAATTCTTTAGCATTAAGATCATGCGAGATAACATGAAATCAAGCGTCATCCCCCACACAAAAAAGGGGTGGTTCACTGATCAAAGTGAACCTAGATCATGTGAGCTAAACATGAAATACAGTGTCTGCCTCATACCGAAAAGGGGTGGTTCATCAGCTAAAGTGAAACCAAGTCCAGTGTCTTGCCCACACCGAAAAGAGGTGGTTCACGGCTAAAGTAAACCAAATACTTTCTTTGAATATTAACCGACATAGATCATGTTAGATAAACATGAAATGCAGTGTCTGCACCACATCGTAAAGGTGTGGTTTCACTGGCCAAAGTGAAATCGCATAATACCTATCTTTCTTAGGTGGAATCCACTGGCTAATTCCTATGTTGGCAACATAGTTCAATGACTAAGAGATTTTTAGAGACTCTTATTCACCTTTGTGGAGCCTCATCTCATGAGTCTTACATGTGTTGGCACAAGCTCATTTCTAGTCTATTGGTGCTTTGATCAACATCTTTTTCTTTATAACTTTTAGAGTTGACTCAAACAATATGAAAGCTTGCTTCTATTTATGAAGTTTACTTAAATCTTTGCAAAACTGGTCATCCCTTTCTTTACTTGATGAAATGTGAATTTAAGCTTGCATTATCATCTTGGTGTTAATGAGACTTGTCTCTTGATTATTAACATCCTCTTCTGTGAATATCTTTGATATAATTGTCTATGTGTGAGTGAGACTTGTCTCACTTCTTTTGACAGCTCATTCTAGCCACTTTCATAATTATTAAACTTTTAATTATGTTATTACTCACCTTATATTATTCAATGACATTTGGTAGCTTTATAAAACTCTTTATGAACGTTATAAACTTTGTTCAATGTACTTATTTATATTCATTGTTCATTTGGAAGCGGTATGCTGGGACTTGTCCAAATGAATGAAATACCCTTGGTTATGAATTCAAAGTTACATTGGTCATCCTTAATTTTGAATAACGTCATTAGAAAATTTTGTATTATATTTTGGAATACATTATAAGATAATTTATTGGCATACACTAAACTTTCACATATAATGGTAATCTAGAATATTGTTAGACAATTTATTGTCATAAGCCAAACTTTCACTAGACAATGGTCATGAGAATTTCATTAGTCAATTCAATCAACTTCATGAAGTATAGAGATTTCAGCATTCTAAGCAAGTCGACATTTAACAGTGAACTAAACTTCATGAAAGAATCATAACAACTTCATCTTCTCGAACACAATTAGGTATTACAACATTCTTTAACTCATGTAAATTAATATCCTAATCATACGAATCAATTCTATAGGCCTCATTAGACATTAACAGATCAAGAACCCTACACATAATAATCAATTAGCGACACATACCAACAACATGTTCGACATTACATATAAATACTATTAGAATCAAAAATAAGGATAACTAGGGAGGTGGAAGTTCAACAATGTCATTGGAAACAACCCATTTTGATATTCTTGAATTCATAAGACGTATGAAAATCCTCTTGAAGAAAGGAATCAAAGAGAGAAAATCCATACCTTATGTACAATTTAATATACGAAGATCACCTTGCACGAAAACCTTGAAGAATATCTTGAAATCGCCTAAGAGAACTTTTCTATTTTTCTACGTTTTGCTCACTATTTTTCTCACAATTGCGTACTTTTTTGAGTTGTGATGTTTCTAGTGGTTGAATGTGAGTCTAAGTCTTATGAACTGATATTGAATAATTCAACTTAAGATAATTAAGTTATTTAAAATAATTAATTAGTTAATTACTAAAACATCCCTCCTAAGTCGACTAGACATAGGAGAACATTTGACTTAGCCAAATCTGAAAATTGGCTAAGGGTCTCCGCCTAGCTTATGAATTTTCATTAATTAATTAAGTTGTTAATTCAATTAATTAAGGTACCTAGGGTAATTACTAAAGTAACCCTAAGTCAGTAGGACCATAACTAACCCTTTTGGACCATCCTATTTTAGGTACTAGTTTGTCTCTTAGTTAGTTACACGGTTTGTTGTCAGCCTACTAGGTCTTAGGTTGTCGGGTCCCTTAGTTATTTTTGGTTGGTCATAGGTTAGTTAGTTAGTTTGGTAAGTTAGTTAGATTTATAGATTTGGTTAGGGAGTTAGGACCCACATGGAAAAATCCGCTCGCACGCCTACCCCTAACCACTTAACTGAATTCTATTGGCTTGGTTGTGTGGTCCCCCTTGGTTGGTTACACATGTGCTTGCACATGTGTTGCTGCCTACTTTACCAACTAACTATTTTGAAGGTTCATTTGTGAATGTTTTCTTATTGTTCCAAGGATCCTCACGATGTCCTTGGGCACTGCTTAATCTACATGATTATTTTAAATGATCATATGCCATGGTACCTAGGCTTGACACATGGATGCCTAGTATCTCATTTGTTGGGTGAGAATCAATGTGTGTATTTTTAGCTTTGGTTTTCATTGCAGGTACGTTTCTTAGACAAGCTTGGATTTTATTATACACCCTTGTGTATATATAGAAATATGCTAACACCCTTAAGCCAATATTTTCTAATATACCCAATATTACTAAATATTGGGCATTGGGATGCCTATGTACCCCCAATAAGTATTCTTAAAACTTAATAGGCTCTTCACTGTACGAGTACATTTTTTGGAATGTTGCATTATCCCTCCCCTTAGGAACATTCGTCCCCGAGTGACACTACACATCATTTTGAACTAGAGAGGGTATTTTTGAAAAACACATCAACATATTTGGAACTTCATCATTATGAATATCTAATTGACAACTTACTCTGGATGATGCACAACACTCAAAGCTTATCTGAAGCTTCACATCTGAGATTGAGGAACTTCCTTATCAATCCTACTTTATCTTAATGCACATCATACTCATGCAACACATAAATCACGCAAATTTTATACAAAAACAGCACATCAATGAAAGCGTGAACTCATATTAACTCATACACTGCAAGTATAAAACACACAGTTATGGACCTACAAACCAAAACCGACTTATGCACTAAAATTTAGAGTTTCATAAACATAATCAGACTTAGGAAGAGTATATCTAACCTGAATGACTGAACAAGTGAGGGTAACGGGACCTGATATCAGCCTTGGCCTCCCATATTGCTCCCTCAACAAGGTAGTTCCTCCATAACACCTCTACGGTGTCAACCTCCTTGTTCCTCAGCCGTTTCACTTGGTGATCTCAAATTTCAACTTGAACTTCTTCATAAGAAAGGTTCTCATCGACTCCTAACCCTTCAACTGGCAGAAGGATGCTCGATCGCCTAGACACTTTTGAAGCATCGAAACAGGAAACACTGGATGAACACAAGCCAAGTCATATGGTAATTTCAGTTCATAGGAAAAATTCCCTACTCGTTGTAAGATATCATAAGGACCTATATTCCTAGGAATCAACTTCCCTTTCTTACAAAACCTTATCACGCTTTTTATAGGTGATATCTTCAGGTAAACTTGATCACCTACCTCAAATTCAAGAGCTCTCTTCTTGTTATCAGAATAGGATTTTCGACGACTGTAAGCAGTAGCCAATCTATCCCTAATCATTCTCACCTTTTCCACAACCTCATGTATGATTTCAGGGACAAAGATGGAAGACTCTCCTACCTCAAACCACCCAACTCGAGACCTACATATCCTACCATATAGTGCTTCAAAATGTGCAATCCTAATACTGGAATGGTAGCTATTATTATAAGAGAACTCAATCAGTTTCAAGTGATCATACCGACTCCCCTTAAAGTCAATAACACATGCTCTAAGCATGTCTTCAAGGGTCTGAATGGTGCGCTCTTCTTGTCCATCCCTTTAAAAATAGTACTGAGCTTCACATGAATACGCAATCTCTTTTGGAAACATCTCCAAAAGTGAGAAGTGAACTAGGCTCCCCTATTCGAAATTATAGATAAAGGGATCTCATGCTACCTTACTATCTCATCAATATACAACTTAGCATAATCTTCGGCCCTATAAGTACTTCACAGGTATGAAGTGAGCAGACGTAGTCATCCTGTCAAAAATGATCCAAATAGAAATCATGTAGTTTTCTAGTCCTGGGCAGACCAACTACAAAATCCATATTAATAGCCTCCCACTTCCATATTGGGATCTCAATTGACTAAGTAAGACCTCCAAGATTAAGGTGTTCGAACTTAACCTGTTGGCAATTGGGACACTCATCCACAAACTTAGAGATATCTCGCTAAATGCCTTCCCACCAATAGATCTTCTTGAGAACATTATACATCATGGTAGAACCTGGATCCATGAGCCTCTACAATAATATTAGGCCTCAAATAATCAATATTGGGCACACATAATAATCTCTAGTATCTTAGCACATCATCCTCCCCTATGGAGAATGATTCATTTAGCTTAGTCAACACAGAGTCTTTCAACACCATGAGTATTGGGTCGATATGATTCTTAGCTTTGACATACACAACGAATGATGATTTAGAAAAGGAATAAACTAAAACACCCCCACTTGGTGTATCTTTGAGCCGTACACCTAACCTAGCAAATTTGTGTGCCTGTTTAGCCAGCTCCTTCTTCTCATTATCAATATGAGACACACTGCCCATGCTCAATCGGCTCAAAGCATCAGGCATAACATTGGCCTTACCTGGGTGATAGTGAACACTCATGCCAAAATCCTTGAGTAGCTCCAGAAATTTTCTCTGACGATGATTTAATTCTCTGTGTAAAAACATATTGAAGACGTTTATGGTCAGTAAATACATCAACATGTACACCATTTAAGTAATGTTTCCAATGTTTAACGCGAAGACCACTACAGCTAACTCAAGATCAAGGGTAGGGTAATTATTCTCGTGGACTTTCAACTATCTGGATACATATTCAATCACTTTGCCACCCTGCATAAGAACACATCACAAACCTACTCGAGAAGCATCACAATATACCACATACTCTTCACCACTCCTCGGCAATATGAGCACTAGGCTAAAGTGAGTCGGTCTTTGATCTATTGGAACCTCTTTTCACAAATATCAGACCACTCAAACTTTGCCTTCTTCTTTGTTAAGGCTGTCAATGGAGAAACAATAGCTGAAAAGCCCTCAACAAACCTGCGATAATAATTAGGCTAACCTAAGAAACTTTGAATATCAGTAGGATCTAGGGGTCTCGTACAATTATTTCTTGCCTTAATCTTTTTTGTATTAACCTCTAAACCCTGGTCTTACACAACATGACCAAGGAAGGTCACTGATCTCAGCCAAAACTCACATTTGCTGAATTTTGCATACAATTGATATTCGTTAAGCACTTTCAATGTCATTTTCAAATGTTGTTCATTCTGTTCTACGGTCTTAGAGTATATAAGGTTGTCATCTATGAATACTATGACAAAAGAATCAAGGTACTCACGGAAGACCCTATTTATAAGGTCCATAATTGTGGCTGGTGCGTTAGTAAGACCAAATGACATGACAAGAAACTCATAATGAACATACTTAGTGCGGAAGTTAGTCTTAGGAATGTCCTATTGTCTCAATCAAAGCTGGTGTACCCTAACCGGAGATCTATTTTAGAAAAGAAACTTGAACCTTGGAGTTGATCAAATAGATCATCAATTCTGGGAGAGAGTATTTGTTCTTAATAAGGACTCTGTTAAGTTGCCGATAATCGATACACATTCTAAGGATTCCATATTTTTCTTAACGAACAATACAGGAGCACCCCATGGTGATATACTCCACTGGATGAAGCACTTATCAAGTAGATCTTTTAACTGCAACTTCAACTATTTGAGTTCAGCTGAAACAATTATATTGGGAGTAATGGAAATTGGTTTGGTGTTGGGATCTAAGTCAACACCAAAATCAATTTAGCTTTCACGATGAATTCTTGGTAAATTCTTCGGGAAGATATCTTGAAACTCATTCACCATGGACTCAGAGTCTATGGAAGGGACCTCATGCTCTAAGTCATTGACTATTACTAAGTGGTATAAAAAACCCTTAGCTCGCATCTTATTGTCTTTGAGATTGGAAATTATTTGGCCAGTTGGATTTGAACCATTCCCTTCCCATTCCGGCTCTAACTCATTTAGAAATTGAAGCTTTACTACCCTATTTCGATAGTCTATGGTAGCATAGTACTTATGGATCCAATCCATACCAAATATTATACAATGGTAAGGGATGGCTAATTCTATTAGGTCAGCATAGGTGACTCTATCAATAACATTAATCAGGCAATTTTTATATACTCTTTCATCTCTAATGTCGTCTTCTATAGTAGTACTAACTAGAAAAGGTTCATGCAAGATCTCATAAAGCAAGTCAAATTTACTAACTACTAAAGGAGTAAAAAATGACAAAGTGGATCCATGACCACATCAGCTCATTTCTCTTGCTCCTCTCTACCTTTCAAAGCATATCTATTTCTCTTGGGAGGTTCAGCTAGCAGTAGAAGGATTAGGACGAGGCTAAGTATCTGCCTTGTCCTATTCCTCACTTGTGGGTAGTCTTTGACCATATGAACACTCTTACCGCACCCATAGAAGATATTAGTACCTACCAGGCACTAACCTCCATGCAAACAGACACATTTAACACACGACTTGTTGTTACGCTGACCATTTCCATCATTGCCTCTTTTTGGGTAAGACTTGTCCACTTTGGCATTCGAGTTCTTGGAAGGAGTAGGAATACCTGAGCGCTGGTGCCCCTTCTTGAACTTGGGCCTGTCCTGGACTCCAAACGAACTCCTACCCGAGCTAGAACCAGTCTGAATTGAGGGTCTAGGCTTCTAACCTTCTCGGTCTCTCTTTCTTCGATGATTGTCCTCCATCTGCTGTGCATGAACCATCAGCCTACAAAGGTCCATGTTATCATGCAACATGGCTGCCCGAAACTCCTCATGCAGATCCTTCGATGCACCGGTCACAAACCTGCTCATCTCATCCCTGCTATTGGACACTAGAGTAGAAGCATATTTTAAGAGCTTAAAAAATTTTTAGGAATACTCCTTGATTGAGATACCGCCCTATCGTAGGTTGATGAACTCTTCAACCTTGGCCTCCCTCTGTTCTCTGGGAAAGAACCTCTCCAAGAATGCAGTCTTGAGAATGTCCCAAGCGATGGGAACTTCTCAAGGTGCTCATCCATATTCCCACATTTTGAACCACCCTTGTGCCACATCTTTGAGTTGATATGCAGCAATCTCAGCCTTCTCTTTTTCATTCACACCCTTGGCACAGAGAATTTTTAGGCCTCATCCACAAACTCTTTGTGAACCTCATTAGCCTTGGACCCGTAGTAGACTGGAGGACTCATTCTAGTGAAGTCCCTCAGTCTGCTAGCCATGGTGCTAGCATGTGGGTTCTCCCTGGGAGCACCCTCTCTAGTGTCTGGGATGTGATTGTCTCTACCTGAGTAGTGATGGATTTGGCCATCTAAACTAGTGGTTATCTTACTTCTCCATCCGTCACCGCAGTTCGGTTGACAGACATTTGCACTCTAGCAGCTGGGGCTTGAGGAGGATCTTGGTTGCCCACAACACCTGCTTCTTCGACTCTTTTTCTTGCGCTTCTCCTTGTGTCCATTTTCTACACGAATACACAAGAAGGAAGTTAGACTTTAAAATGATATAAAATTTCAAAGTTCTAGACATTACGATAAAGAGTAGAATAAGGGAAAATTCCTAACATCACAAAGTCTCTAAGTCATGATTGTGGTTCACTTCACAACCATAAGTTTGAAACAACCGCAATGTGGTTGTGTTGTGCCTTAGTTCCTAGGAAATTTGACCTCGTGCACTGATTCTAGGTTTGTCACACCTGGATTCTGGAATCCAAATGCAACCAACGTCGTTAACCTCTCAGAGGTCGCAGACAAGTCTCTTCTTAGTTTTCATCACAATCATATAGTTAAATTTGTATAAAATTTAAAACTTTTAAAACATAAGGAAGTATACATAGACTTCATATGATTACTATATAAAAGAGTATTCTAATGATGTCAAACTAAAAAACCATCTATAGCCGATTAAGCAATTCAAATGAAAGAATCAATATATCGTAATAGTTTTCCAAACGGCCTTAATTCTAAGCTTTAAACGTTTGAAATGAAACGCTAGGGGAAAACATCAACTAGCTATGTCTAAAATGCTAAGCTAGAATGATAGATGTAGCATCCTCAAACTCGAGAGGACCTAGGTCTGGAGATCTCTAATCCAAACCATTTCAATGAGTCTTCAATCTGCTCTCTGACCAGCGCTTATAAAATATAGTAATAGTATATGAATACAAACCTAGATAGACGTGGTAGAGAGAGATACATAACTCAATGGTATTCAACCTCATGCGCTGATACCAAGTTTTTCACATCCAGGTTTACCCCATAGACGTAACCGGCATCGATGTACTTTTGAAGGACTAATACTAGCCTCTTAGTTTCATGTCATTACATTCATAGGTTGAAAAATGTGGAAATTTTAAAACTTTTATTACCTCTACTAGGAGGTTTACATACACATAATATATATTCATATCGAGTATATATAGACTCTTCATATAATAAGGTTATGTAGCCTTCTACTTTTATTGCATAATATATATATATATATATATATATATAGTCTTAACGATTTTCTTGTCTCTTACCGTCTAAACGGATATGACATTATAGGTCATTCAAAAGTACAATATTCAAATAACAAGGAAAGAAATGATAGAGTCAATAGGCTCATAACACAATCCAAAGCTAGAAGATGGCATTTCCCTCGAAAGTTGGGGACCTATCCCACTTAGATGAAAGGAAGAATTCAAGCCTTCAACAATATCACCTTCCAAACATTCTATTTAACCCAACAAGTAATTCCTATCCCAACATGCATGAAAACCATGATTTACTACTACAACACTATTATCAAGGAATAATATCACAAGAATGAATAAGAGATAATCATATCAAAATAAGCAAGACAACTACTCATAAGTCCTTATCAAGTAAAACAGTGCAATAACCAAGCAAAGCCCCATAACCTTACACAATCAAGAATCCTAAACAAGAAAACAAGACAAATATCCAACTTTATATAACATAACGTTTAGGTTTATATTTCATCATATATTAGCATTATAACCTAAGGCATACTCATAAGTGAACTAATCAACATGTATTACCAACAATGTGCCATGGTCATCATAAATTATCATAACATAAACATATATAAGAACCTCCTCCTAAGACTCCCCTCAAGGCGAACTATTGCAATGTTTAGGTAGAGTCCCATACCCCTACCTAGACTAAGTTAGACCTCTTTGGTTATATAAGTTAGAGTTCAAGTCCTTTAATTCATTTTACATTTTCGGAACATCTTCCCCTAACCGACATAGATCACATGAGCAAGTGTGGAATCCAGTGTTAAAACCCTACACCAAAAGAAGGCGGACTACTTGCCAAGGTAGTACCAAAACATGAAACACAGCAACTACGTGGATCCACTAGCTAGTATTCCTATGGGGGCAACGTAGTTCAAGAACTAGGAGATATCGTTGGGACCCTCTTTATGTGCCATGCATTGTAGTCTCCAATATCAAGTGTAATGTAGTGTTCACACGTTTCCTATGTGGGAAGGGACACTCCTCTATCTATCACTTGGTCCTAAGCTAGAGTTCCTTTTTGAAATGTCTTTAAGCCTTTAATTACCATTCATAACTTAATTTAGGTCATAGGGTCTACCCCTTGTATAATCATCATCATCAATAGCTCAATAAGGATTGTATGACTATAAGTCCTTTCATCACAATTCATATAAGTGAGGTTAACAAATTAGAATTTCATAACATAGTAAGGCACATTGACAGTTTTCACCATCCTTATATCACATACACCTTAATCAACCTCACAACATAGTCAAGACATTTCAATTCAACATCATGCCACCCTATAATCCTAGTATAAGGCATACTTCAATGTAATATCATGACTTAACAATAATTAATCACAATTAGAAGTAAAGGTAGAGATTGTAAGACCTACCAAGTCTTCTCATAGTCTATCATCAAGGTCTTACCATCAACCCATAACTCAACCCAACTTGGGGAGTAACATCATCGCACAATGATAACCAAAAGAATAACAAGGCCAAATTGCATCTCTATAACACAATTCATCTTTAGATCACAACTTGAGACAAGGTACATAGTCTAATTTCACATTATAATTCATAACCTAAATCACATCTCAAGAACTAGCATGATAGACCTATAATTCATCTTAATATAATCATAATAGCACTATAGTATAGTAATCAAATCAACAACCAACTCAATTGAATGATCACAATATAATATAGGTCAAGATCACTACCTTAGAGGGATAGAGGATCATATTCTTCAATTTAGACCAAACAATCAACAATTACCATGAACAAGTTTAACCACATTTTAATATACTCAATATAACCCTAATAATTCATTAACAACTCAATCCATAACTTAAATTTCGTAATTGAATGAAACACATAACAAAACTCAACTTTTTGAAATCTATTTTGAAGGAACCTTTTGAGGAAAGAATCTCAAAGGTTAATATAACCCATAACTTAATGTTTGTCCACAAATTTGATGGTGAATTTGTCCCTTTGTAGCCCGCAAACCCTAGTCCTTGCTAGCATTCAATGGTGACTTCATGTAGAGAGAAAAATAAGAGAGAAGAAAGAGAGTTTATTTGAGTGTTGTCTTTAGGTTAATGAGGGTTGAGGGTATTTATAGTGGGGTTTAATTAACTTTATTATTCTCCCTTTAATCTCTAACTAAACCTTAAACCACTTAATTAATTAAATGAAATTATTTAAAATTTAACAGTGAAACTCGACCCTCACCGACGAGACCACGATCGATGGTCTGTCGGTGAGTCGACGGAAAGCCCCCCCCCTGGTCATGCACTACGTCATCTCAATCATAGACTTTGAAGGAGAGGGATTCCTTCGATTTCCATCGCGTGTAACAGTAGCTAGGTAATCAAGAGCATTCACAAATCTTTCTAAGTTTGGGATGATGGTCGACTCCCCGTCGAGCCACACATGGACCGTTGTCTCTCTCGTCGATGCACAGTGTCAGGCAATGTTGCATCAAATTGCAGGGGTCCTCCTCAAGGGCCCTTGGTTGATCCTTGGAAAGTCGTACCCAGATGTTTCAATCATGAAACAACTCAAACACCCATTATCTACCTTTCCATCCATTTTCGTACATTTTTGACTCCTAAAAGTTTGTCAAAAGGCTAAGGCACACTAACATCCCTTTGAACTGACTTCCCGGATGTTTTTGGATGTTTTGGTTTTTAAACTTCCTAAATCACCTATATTCATTAAAAATGGACTTAGACACAGTGTTTAGACTTTATGACACCTATTTTAAGCTTTACAATGAGTCTTGGATTTTCAAGGTGTTACAGAGGTGCTTCAAGGACATTCTCAAAGAAGCTTGGATTGTTTCCAAATTAGTGAATCCTCAAGTCCAAGGATGAAGCCTATGAATATAGATTTTGGTTATTTTGCTATTAAAGACATTGTTCTATTTTCATTTCAAGGACTATGTCGTATTCTCGTATAAGAGATTTTGTAATGATGTAAGGGCTAAGTCCTATTTCTCTTACTCTTATGTTTAGATGGTCATGTCAGAAAATTATACATTCTATTTTGATATATGTTAAGTGAAGTTGAACTTCAAAGAAAATTTTTATTTTTTCATGCTTTTTATATCAATAATGTGATAATGTATGCTAAGGGTTTGTCTAAGGCCTCCAAGAGTACGAAGACGCTTGTTACAACTACAGAGTTCTCTGCGGTCGTGACAGAGTTGGAGCTTGGAAAGTAGAATTTTCTCAAAATTTGGGTATGTCCTCGTATGTCGAGGACAAGACTCCTTATTTCTAGTTTTCCTTTACTAAAAACATTTGTATAATACTTTTATATTTCTTTAATATTAATGGTCGTTTCCCTATACTAAAGAGATGTGTGTAAGATGGCTTGTAACGAGACTTAGTTCTTCTTATATTTTATAAAATAGTTCCTATTGTACCGTAAATTTTATATAGATAAAAATAGAGACTAAAATGTGTATCATTAGCTTATAAGGACTTAAAATGACTAAAAATAGTGTTAAGAGTTAGTATATACTGTTTGGAAGTGTTTGGAGGTCAAATGTCCAAGACGTTCGAAAACTAGTCAAAGTCAAACTATTGTAACATCGTGTTTTATAGTGGAGTTTTGATGGATGGTTTGAGGGTAAAATTGAGTATATATGGTTCCTATACATAGCATGACATGTAAAGGATCGAAATGCCTGAGAACGACACCCAAGAACCAGCTTATGTGTCCCCGAGAAGGACCCAAACATAGGCCTGTGAATATGTCGGGCAGCCTAGATCTGGCAGTGGTTGTGCGATGCGAAACCATCACGTGAAGGGCAATTTCATGGTAGCTTTAAGATAAAGTCCTATACTCGCCTAATGGTAGCTAGATTTTCATGTAAGGTGTAATTCATGGAATAGCTTGAGATTTAGTTTCTTATGGTAGCTTAGGGTTTGAGGATTCATGCTCCCCTATGGTTAGATTGCATCTACATTATTAGTTGAATGGTGGTTATGATGGTTGTATCTTTCCTTTGTTAGTTTGGTTTTTATGATGAGATGATTTCCATGGTATTAGGTCTATTATGGTAGTATGTTGAGCTTAATATACAAGGCTACAAGATAAGTTATCTAGGATAAGGTTAGTGTAGAGAAGTACATAGTATGGACGGTAGTATAGGATGGACGGTGATCTATACATTGCACAAGCATGACTTGAAGCTAACTATGACATAACCCCTAGGTGATGTATGTTTAACTTTGGTAGATCCTTAACAATATGAACTAGGTCTATTAGATGAATTCTAAGAAGACATGAACAAGTTAGGGTGATTTCAAGATATGCTTAGTGTGTGAAGTATTATGGGATGTTTCACATGCAATGCAAAAGTGTGTTTTGAGATGGCCTAGGGTCATTGTGCTCATTTGGTATGATTGAACTTAGATCTTAATTACGAAAAGGAACTATGATCAAGTATGACCAAAGCGAGGTACTTAGCTTTGGTAGTAGTATGGGATGCTACCTTAGCCTTACACAAGGATACTTGGAGGTGGATTATGTTGTAGTTCATAATAGTTAGAAAGACAATGAGTTAAGCATGAACTCTTGTATGCTTTATAATGCTTTAATATGCTTATGATATTCATGATATGCTTATGTCTTTATCTTTTATGATTATGTCTATTATTGACGAACCCTTTGAGATATATTATGTTGGTACGTAGTTTCCATACTTAGTACATATGGTACTAACGCATATTGCCTACATGTTGTCCATGTAGGGTCAAGAGAACATAGAGTTTCAAGGTTTATGTGAAGAGAAGAAATGGTGAGTCCTCATAGCTTCAAGGACGAACCTTCACATTCCTTTATCTTTTCTTTATATTTTAGACTTTACATTTTGGTTTATGCTTAAATAAACATTTTAACCCGCCATTTATGCATGATATTATGTAATGAAGTCAATTGGCTTGTACAAGACCTCCAAGAGGTCGAGTACGTCGTGTTCCGACCCAACAGTTGCCATAATTTCTAGGGGTACTTGCGGGTTATTACAGTTTCCTTATTGAATTGCTCTTGTGTGGTATGGTCCCCTCATAGTGGTGGTGCTTAGATATTTTATATGAATATATATGTGTATTGTGATTATTACCTTGAGGGAATTGAATGTTAGGGAAAGAGATGTTATGATGCCTATGCATAGATGTATTAAGGAGTTACGCATGTGATTCTTGAAGCTAGTATGACTATTGGAGTATAATGTGAATGTGAAATAACTTGTGTGTGGATTATGATGAATGTAGTATGATCATGTTTAGAAGACAATGTCATGAATGATGGTGGTTATGTGAAAGGCTTTGTCACATATACACATACATGAAAGAATGTATAAAGCTAATGAAAATGTAATGAAGGTGGGTCTATTGAAAGATTTTCTCAATTTAATTCTAATGAATGAATGGGGGATGTTGGGATGGACACTTTCCCGTGAGCATAGGTGGAGTTTCTAGAAGCAATCTCAATATTCATAAGAGCTTTCGAATGAATTAATGATAGGTTAGGATGAGTATTCTTTCCCCGAGAAGAGGTAGAGTACTTACTAGCAATCTCTTAACCTATAGTGGATGAACATAATGAAAGTATAATACTCCTAGTGGACCAGCTAATCAAATTGTGACCAACAAACAAGATGTATAAACCTTGTCTATAATGTCACCACTCCAATTTAATTCAAAGAATGCATTTAAATTTCATTAATTAATCTAAGTAAAACATATGCCAAGTTGAGTGGTCACACAAATATTGAAGGACACAATTCACAACATTACAGTGAAGGTCTGATTGTGCTTGCATGAATTGTGACACACATACTCTACTCCAAACATTATCTCAATGCCCCAAAAAGTTTAACCAACGAAAACTATCATTTTTGTAGTGATAATGAAATTATAACCTAAAATATATTATTACGAAATATTATAGTGGAATACCAATCCTAACAAACTCTTCTTACAAATTCTATTATTGTCTAGATTAAAGTACTTATAAAAGAGCCTCCAAGCAAACTCATATTATTGAGGGTGTTTTGAAAATACTAGGGGCATACAAAACCCAAAAAAATAGAATCAACCCGAAAACTGAAACAAATTGAATAAAAAAAACTAATGGTTTGGTTTGACTTTCATTGGCATTGGAAAAGAAAATCCAATTATTCTTAGGTTGGTTTGATTTTAATTTTTTTTAAAAGTCAATCCATGACAAAACAAACATGAAATAGGAGAGATGCTTCTGCAAGTGAAGCTTAAAGTAATTTTGGATGCAGTCCCTATTTTAATTTTGTGGTTTCTTTGGAAAAGAAGAAACAATTTTCTACATGGGGGTCTTTATCCTTCTGAAAAGGTTATTCATGAGATCAATAATACTATTCATAAATTAGAAATTAACAAATTCCCATTTTTCTAAAAACTTACCAAGAACCTAGGCAGACATCCTAAATGTTTTGGAAAATTTGGAGCCTAGGTTTAGACACAAAATTGTGCTTTGGATGCATCCTCCTGATCGATAGTATAAATGCAATATTGATGGTGCTTCTAAGGGTAATCATGGCCCTAGTTTGGCTGCATTTTGTGTGCGAAATAGTTTTGGAGACATAATGATGGTGAAAAGGAGAAGAATACAAATTCCACTAGTCTTGTAGCAGAAGTCGTAGCAAAAAGAAAGGCATTCAGTTCTATATTGACGGAAATCTATTACCCCTTATAGTGGAAAAAGATTCTCACACTATGGTTCAACTTTTGGAGGAGATATTGGAGGTCCCTTGGAGTGTTGTATGGAAGTTGAAGCTATTAAAAGAATGGGGGAAGGTATCCCTATTCATATTAAACACACTCTACGGGAAGGCAACACAATAGCTGATTTCTTTGCTAATATGACTGTTAATTTTGCAAGTACTTCCATAGTGGAAAATTTTAAGGATATTCCAATAATTCCAAAGAAAATACTTAACATGGATAAAATAAACATGCCTTTTTTGAGGATGATACAACTGGACAACTGATTAGCATATTCACAGGTTTTCAATAACGTAGTCAGCAACTACTAGAACAGACGAAGAGTTTGGTATCTAAAAGTTTGCCTGAAGTGATCTCAAAAAGCCTATTTACTATGCCACCTGGATAGAGTTTAGAGTGTACAATGGTTGACAGACTTAGGCAAAGTAGTGGGTATGTCTCTTTTATGTTTTTATTGCAACTCTGTGATTATCTTGTAGTATCAAATTTAGGGGAAACAAGTTGCTAGATGGTCATTGACTTTGTTTCCGATAAATCCTTTAGATGTGTGGTATTAACCTCTTTGAGGTTCATTCTGTCAAGAGCTGAGTTAGAAGGAGATTCAATGCCATATATAGTGACTTATTATCATGTAAGAATAAGAAGTAATATGGTAGTAAATTAGCAGATAATATAGAACCTATAATTAATCTTTTGATGTGTGGTATTAGCCTCTCCGAGGTTCATTCTGTAGAAGATTAATAATAGGGAAAAGATTAGATGTGAGATTATTACATGTTACGACATTCTTTTCGTTACACGGTGGAGACTTGTAATTCATATCAGCTTAAAAGATTCCAATGTAAGATATAGTAACTTGGGGAATAAATAAAGAAGAACAATAAATAATTACCTTGAGCAGCAGTCTCCATCCTTCATCGATTAGACCCGAAATCTCGAGACAAGACAAGAACCCAGTTGTTAGATCAAATAATAAGTGAGATTTTTCGTATGGAAGGAAATGCACTTAGCTAGAGGTATTACACTTAGAGAACAACGAGATGAGAATCTTCTCCTCACAACCCTACAACTGCAGAACTATTCAAGAAGTGGAGAGGAGGATGAGTCCACCAAAAAATTGCCACCGATCTCAATTGGTAGATGGAAGAAGTGTCGTTCCAAACATCATTTTCCCTTTTCCTTTTAAGGCAGATGCCTATTTTGGTTTTCTATTTTGTTATTTATTTATAATGTTGTTTTCTCTTTGTTGGACCTGGCATGTTATACTTAATTTTATTTTATTAAAGGAGGCCTTTGAGCCTCACACTTTAAATTTAAAAAGAAGAAAAAAGAACATGAAATTATATAAAAAATTTAAATTTATTTTATACATTAAAGTGTTTAGTTTGATATAATTTCTAAATTTAACTTATATTTTTTCATAACAGTCATAATATATATATATATATATATATACTTAAAAGCACAATTAAGCTACTAAGTCAAGATAAAAATTCATAGAGTAGCTCATTAAATCTTGAATCACGCATATATAAGAACAATCTTTCATCAAAACCATGATTCCTTAACATGAGAGAAAATTCTTCATAATTTCATTAATGTTCACCTTAAAGAAACCTAGATCATAAAATCGTTCTTTTTATAAATCATGTATAAGTTCATCAAAACATCATTCATAGAATCATAATTTTCTTTAAATTCATTTAAATTAGGGTTCATGGTCAAAATCATAATCGATGCCTGAGTTCATATGGAATTGATTGGAAAGGATGAAATTAAGTCAAAACAATTATAATATCATTAAATTCAAGCAGTTGAATTTATACAAATGAACCCATGAACAATTGAATGAAATCCAATTTAGGAAATATAAATTGGAGAATTTCAAAAATCTTTGAGACTCAATGGGTAAATGAAACTCATTGATATAATCCTTAGATACCTTAATATCGAAATCCGCATGAAATTGGTAAATAAACCTTAAAACCTAAAGAACCCTAGAAATTCCTTAAGAGCCTTGGAGAGAACTGTTGAGAGGACTTCGGAAATTTTGGGGGAATGAAGGAGAATTGATAATTTAAGGACTAAAATCAATTATATGGGCTTATTTATAAGGAGAGCTATATGGTATTAGAATTAGATACATAGGAGAAGATCAAAACTCCCTTTAAAATAACTATCAGTTAGTCATATGGTAGTCACCTACGGATCGTATTGGTCACCCGTAGTTCAACTGACTGAGGCATAAATCTAGAGAAAAACCTACGAGTCCTTTCTACGGGTTGTCAAAATTCCTAATGTATGTCGTAGACCTCAACTTTTACCTCAAAATTTCACTAAATATGTAGCCTTTTTATGGGATTTTTCTACGGTATACAGTACATTCGATGAACTATCCTAATCAGTCTATCTACGAACCATAGACTGGTCTCGTGGAATTAAATTAGTAGCACTCTTTGGCCTTCTTTCCTTTTTTTGTATTCCTAGGTGTTATAGAGTTACTACAATCAATCAATCAATAAAGATTTTTTTGCATTGCCACCCACTTTTTACGAAAATAAATCGACTAAAAGTACAATTAACAATCAATTAGGCTAAGTCTAGACCTCATTTCACATGTGATTGACTCTAATCTCTGTTAAATTCCTTTTTTTAACACTAACATCTAATACTTTTTTAGGGAGGTGTAATTTAGGCGCATCACTCTGAACACCAAAATTCAAAAGTACCCAAACACACCCAAAAGAGAACAACTAGAATGAATCAGGAAGGCTTCTATTTATTTGGCAGTTAACATTTTCTTCTTTTTAATTATTTTTAAAATTTTAGTTTCGTTGAATTTATTTGGATCGGACACTTTTGTGATGAATCATGATTTTTTTTTCAATAAAATGTCCCTTGTGGAACGAAGTTAATGTTTTTTAGGAAAGCATAGAGCACTATTTGAGAAAAATGCATGGATATTTAATATTTTTAATTTTTACTTTTTTATGTTAATTTCTCCATGTTGGTGTAAAAAATTCTAATTATCATTTATAATTACCTATGGATAATTACATAATTGATACATAACATTATGTAAAATCAACTTTCTGTCATGTTTATACATATAGGTGTACATGATACATCATAGTGTTGTATTAAAAAACATAATTATGTATCTAATTTAACAATTCTAATACATAATTGTGTTCATTTTGAGTATGCAATCTTTTCAGAATATTTGTTTAGTTTGTGATAAATGTGTTCACTTCCAATTCTATATATGATATAGAGATACATAATAATTGTATATGCTCCAACTATGTATTAAATGTATTTAAATGTCTCATAAACACAATAATTATCCATGTATTTGATACATAATAATTTGCATACGTAATATTATGCATCAGATACATAATATTAAGTTTTAAGTCGATTATGAATTAGATGAGTTTAGACATGTATTATGTTACACAGAAACAATGTATAAAACATAGTATATATCAAAATAAAATAAACTTAGAATATATAATGTATAATATAGCATAGGTACTCAAAACAAAGATGAACATTGTAACGCCCTAAAATGAACTAACGTTAACTAGAGCTTCGAGAATGTTTATTGAGTTAATTTTGAGTTAAAATGAGTTATATTGATGTTCTTAGGCAGTGTATGAAGTTTGAATATGTTTGGAGGTCAAACGTCCATCATGTTCAGAAAGTGTGCCTTCGAAAGTGCTTGTGTGCCTTGAAGTGTTAAAATAAGTATTACGTGTTTGTTTTGTTTGCTCCCTTCTGCCTTTGCACTCGAGGGCCAATCTCCGTCCGGCCCGAGGAAACCTTTGCACGCCTCTAAATTGGTGTGGGATGTTCCTAAGACCTAGACGACTATGTTTAGAGGTTTAACGTTCGGGGACAACCCCACCTACGACCCACAAAGGGGCCCTAGATAAGGGTCCAAGACTTAAGTCAAAAACTACCTAGAAGTGTCCACCAACAAGACCAGTCGACGGCTTGTTGAAGAATCGACGGCTCATCGACTTGGTTGGTCTATTGGACCTACAGGTCTGCAGGTGTTGAGGGTTGTAGACCCAACCAATGAACCCTCACCAACGGGGCATCGTTTGACACACGATCTGTTGGTTGAGAGTCGTTGATGCTACCTGCAAAAGATGTCTCGCCTGCTGCCTTGACTTGGGGTATTTTGTAAATTCACCCCAGTCTTTTATGACCCTAGGATGATATTTTGGGGGGTTTTATGTTTTATTAGATTAATTTTAAGTCTTACACCTAGACAATACCCCCCCCCCCCCACTTCAAATATTCAAACTCCCTCTCGAAAGAAAACTCTTTCAAAGTCACCGTTGGAGCTAAGACTCAAGGATGGAAAGCAGGGCTGGTTTGGACGTGTTTCTTCATCAAAATCATTGGGTGTTTCTTATATTTGAGGTATGGTATCCATCCTCGAACCCTCTTACATTCAAGGAGTCCTTTCTAAAAGATTTCAAACTCCGATTTCTTCAATCTTCGATTCTAAGCATGGGTCTTCTTGTAAAAGTGTTTCAATGATTCAAATGTGTTTCTCCTAGTATTAATTGATGATATTAATGTCAAAACTCCTACGAATTCATGCTTATAAATATTTTCAACTTTTAGTTTAAGAAATGGGTTAAATGAATATTATTGTGTAGGGTATGAACTTTTGTTTTATTATGTTGTTATTATGATTAAGCTACTGCCCTAAGGGCCTCATTATGATTAAATATTGAGGAATTGGTTATAGGTAGTGATGGCTTGGTTAAATGCTGAGTTACTTATAGTGTATAATTCTTATTTATAAATTGCTCTTGAGTGGTATGGTCCACCTTCTTAGCGGCGGTGTTTACTTGATGCATTTGGATAAACTTGGTGTGTATTGTGAGTATGTCTTTGAAGGCCTAATATGTGAAATGAAATAATAATGAAGATGGTTCTTCTATTATGTATTGCGGAGCTTGAATTACATGTTGTACTTAGATTATGCCTAAATGAAGTATATGATTATGTGAAGAATGTAAAGTGTGTGATTTGATGAATTCAAGGTCTAAAGCATGTATAGAAGTCAAATGTAAATAAAATTATGCTTATGTGCAAGGTGTGGTCACATGTACACACTCACACTTGACTGAACGAATTAAACTAAGTTAAGTAAAAGGGGGAGTTTTGGGGTGAACACTATTCGTGAGTTGAGATGAAGTGTTTAGTAGCAACCTCACTACATCCTAAGAACTTTCTAAGATAGGTCAGAGGATGAATGCCCTTCGTGAGTTGAGATGTGGTGTTCACTAGTTATCCTTGACCTATAGTATATGATGTTTAGAATCCATTGGGCTTATGCCTAGCACCGAGAGGATATGAAGACTGGGTGGTTACACTTCGTGAGTAAAGATGTTGTATTCCAATGTACCTCTTCAGATGAGTACTCTTCATTAGTAGAGAATGAGTTGCTTAGTAGCAATCTCCTTATCCCTTAACTATGCGGCCTCATAGGTGTAGCTATTGGGCAAGCCATGTAAAAGCTAAGAGAATGACCTTACTTTTGGTAACTGAGGATCCCTCATCCGATTGGGATTAATATTGGGATTTCATGCCTAGCTCTCATGGTCTATGTCGGTTAAGCTAACTCTCACAAAAGAAATGAAAATGCTAAGTCTCCTAAAAGAGTGTTCTACTTAGGGTCTGTAGTTGAATGGGACGTAATTTATCCATTGCATTATGTAGGCATTATGAAAAGGGAGTCTTGGTTTGTCTTATATTAATCTATTGAACAAAGTCTCCTAATCACGTAGTGGAATGGGACGCTACCTATCCATTGCAATAAGTAGACCTTCCAAAGGGGAGTTTTGGTGTCAAGCCTTCTAGAAGAGTGTATTACTTAGGGTAGATGGTGGTATGGGACGTCATCTACTCATTGCACTAAGTAGTCATTCCGAAAAGGAAGTCTAGGTGTCTTATTTGGGTGTTCTTCTAATTTCTCTTCATTTAGTGGTGGCTTGTTCTCCCGAGGTGAGTAAGCCAAATAGGAGTAGTCTTGAGGATCACTTTGGTGTGTATTGAAGGAGATGTATGTGCACTTCCGTCATGTATTACCTTGGTGAGTCTTAGGATGACATTAGTTAGGGAAACTCCTACGAAAATGAGTTCACTTCCTCTTTGATTTGCCTTTGGAGTTCACTGTTTTGGTGTCAAATTGGTTTACTATAAAGTCAAGGTAGTTACTGTAAAATAATTTAGAAGGCTTACTGTAAAGTGTCTCTTTTTCTTAAAATTATGGAAATCCTTCTCTAATTGTTAAATGATGTTTTTATGTTGTTTTCTTTCTAAATTCATGAATGCTTTAATTATTTCACATGAAAGCTTATTTTACTAAAATGTCCCTTTTTACATGTTTTTGAATATACCATGCTTAGTTCATTATTTGTACTAAACCCCATACTTTTCTATACTCAATCAGTATCTGTTGGAAGCTTTTGAAGACTAGAAGGCGAAGCTTGGGAATGTACTCTCTCAAGGCAAAGTATGTCCTCATATATCGAGGGCATAGTCCAATTTTCTTAGTTTCAATTTTTAAGATTTATTATGTATTTCTTTTAATGTAAAGGTTTGTGTCCTTAAGACATTATGTCATGTCTTAAGTTGGCTTGTGATGTGACATTCTTTAAGTATTTATGAAAAAAAATTCCTTTTTATGTTAAATGTTTTGAAAAGTTTTAATTTCGCAGTACTTTTCATGTGAGGGCTTGTACAAGACCTCAAAGGGTCAAGTACTCAATTGTTCTGACCTACGGGTGCTCCTTTCTTCTAGGGGTACTTTCAGATCATTAAAAACTTGGTATTCGAGCATAAGTTTATGAGAAACAGTTTAGGGTCTAATGTCTCACAAGTCACGTCTAGTAGAGTCTTGTTCATTGGTATGAGTCACGACACATCCATGGATGAGAGGTTGTAAGATTATAGAAGTTTCACTTTATTCTTTATTCTAATGTTGTGCCTTAGAGTTGAGTTGTATAAGGTGTCTTTTCTCAACCTCTTCTCTTTGTGTTTATAGGACATGAATACAAGGAGATCAACCACTAAAAGGGAGGAGGGAGGTGTAACTAATGAGAGGATCCCTCCCTGTGTTGGACAAGTTCTTATTATTGGCCTAGAGGAAGAGAATGACGAGGTTCCCCTTCAAGAACCTCAAGTGCCTCTGGAACCTCAAGAGTCTCCAGTGCCCCAAGTGCCTCCTATGCCTAAATCTCTTTTTGTTGAAGGAGATATGATTAATGTGGAGTTGAGGGCTTCCCTAATAAATTTGACCCAACTCATGATTGATCAAGCTCATTGTCGTCAATAATCACTTTGTTGCCCAAGCTAATCAAGGGGTTGGACCTCAACCTAATGCTAGTACTCCTGCTTCTAGAATTCAAGATTTCATGAAGATGAACCCTCCAAGTTTTGATGGCACTAAGGTGGATGAAGATCCACAAGGTTTCATAGATGAGGTATTCAAAGTGTTAGATACTATTGGTGTAACCCCTAGGGAGAAATCGGAGTTAGCCGCTTACCAACTTAAAGATATGGCTCAAGTGTTGTTTGAGCAATGGAGGGGTGAGAGACCCTTAGAAAGAGGTCTGATTGACTAGGAGAATCCAAAGAGGATTTTCTAGATAGGTTCTTTCCCCTAGAGTGGAGCGAGAAGAAGATAGTTTAATTCATGAACCTTCGTCAAGGGGGAATGAGTGTTTAAGATTACTCTCTCGAATTCACCCAATTCTCTAAGTATTCCCCAACCATGGTAGCAAAACCTAGGGCTAGGATGAACAAATTTGTGATGGGAGTTTCTAGCTTGGTGGAAAAAGAGTGTCGTACGACAAAGCTTCTTAATGACATGGATATCTCTAGGCTCATGGTGTATGCACAACAAATTGAGGAGTCAAAATTAGGGAGATAAGAAAGAGGTAAGAGGACTAGGTTGGACGATTCTAGTCACCAAAAACCTAAGAAAAGGTTCTATCACCAATATTCTTCCATGGGAAACAAGGATAGGGCTCCAAACAAACATTCCCAAGGTCGTGGCCATACTTTTGAAAGGGATAGGTGTGCTACTTGTGGAAAGCAACATTTGGTTAAGTGTCTTGCCCGAACGGATGGTTGTTTTAGTTGTCGTAGCAAATGCCACAAGATGAGGGACTGCCCTAGAATCAAAAATAGAGGGAAACATGTCAATCAAGCTTCCCTAGATCCTAATGCTCCAAAGAAGAACCCTAACTATAGGATGGGAGCTAGGAAGTATAACTAATCCGGAATTGATAGTCCCGGTAAGTCTTAAATCTTTATGATTGTTGTTTTCATGTTATGAGATGATTTCATATGGTTTTATACTTCATATGATCATGCCTTTTTGATGAAATGCATAAGGAATAGATTCTTTTTTGTTTTTTAGCATGTTTGACAGTGTTACAATGATGTTCACTGTAAGTTTTATAAATTTAAAAAAAATGTTTTGTCTTGAATTGAAGTTTCAATGTTTGTTGTATACGAGAAATTTTAATGTTGGAGAAGTTAGTTCCTCCATAAGTGAAGGATAAGAGAACATTCTGAAATGTGAAAGTTCTACTAAAGTGCTTATGTTGCAAAGTGTGTGAAAATCTGAAATTGTACTCGTTGTTATTTGGTGCTTTGATTATGAATGTTTGATACTTGATTGTGATGTGTTATGTGATTCTAAGTGAGTCCTTGATGTCCTTAAAGTGTTTAGTGTCATTCGAGGATGAATGTTGTTCCAAGTGGGGGAGAATGTAACGCCCTAGAACAAACTATGGTTTACTACACCTTCATGACTGTTTCTTGAGTTAATTTTAAGTTATTATTTTGATGTTCTAAGGCAGTGTGTGAAGTTTTATTAAGTTTGGAGGTCAAATGTCCTTGACGTTCAGAAAGTGTGCCTTAGAAAGTGCTTGTCTGTCTTGAAGTATTTGAGTGATTTTACGTGTTCGTTTTGCTTGAAATTGGTGTGGGTGTTCCTAATACCTATACGACTATGTTTAGGGGTTTAATGTTTGAGAACGACCCCACCTAGGACCCACAAAGGGGCCCTAGAGAAGGGCCAAAGACTTAAGTCCAAAACTGCCTGGCAGTGTCCACCAATGGGACCAGTTGACGGCCAGTTGAATAATAGACGGCTCGTCTACTTAGTCTGTCAATTGGAACTTCAAGTATGCAGGTGTTGAGAGTTGCAGACCCAACCAACGAACCCTCACCACCGTGGCGTACTTTGACACACGGTTCGTTGGTTGAGAGTAGTTGATGTTGCCTGCTAAAGTTGTCTCGCCTGCTGCCTTGACTTGGGGTATTTTGTAAATTCACCCAAGTCTTTAATGACCCTAGAATGATATTTTTTGTATTTTAAGTTATATTAGATTAGTTTATAGTCTTAGACCTAGACAAGACCTCTCATTTGAAATATTCAAACTCCCTCTTGATATACCGTGGTTTCACGGTATTTTTAATGCTTTTTCCTTAAGTTTAGTGTGTCCAAAAGCCTTTTTGTATTAATTTTTATGTAAGTTTATCTTTATTTGCAGAAATTCTGTCTAAATGATGAATGCGGAGGTTTTTGAGCAAGAAATGCAGAAAAGTACCACCTACAGAGCTTTTGACGGTCCGTCGTGCCCGTGACGGTCCGTAGGTGGCATCGTAGTGCAGCTGCTGAAGGAAGATGGGGAAGTCTGACCAAGTGTGGAGTTACAGAATGCATGACGGACCGTCGTAGCCATGACGGTCCATCTTGCTGGTTCGTCATGAAAATCAGAGAAGTAGTCCCAGTACCCAAATTCCAAGAGTTCAAGTGTTATGGAACAGATACCCCTGACGGCCGTTGTGCCTATATCGATCCGTCATACCTGCCGTGGAGAGTAATGAAGAGAGCACCAGAAGAAATTGCATAAGTATGGGACGACGGAGTCCTTGATGGCCCGTCGTGACCACGATGATCCGCGCGAGGTCTGTCGACCCAGCCGCGTTTTGACAGATTTCCAGCAAATAGTGTCCTTATTTAATTAGGTTTTTATTTTTTATAAATAGTTCAAAAAACCTCATTTTTGGGGTAGACTCTTGGTTAGTTGAGCTTTTTTTGTGGATTACACTTGGTGATTATTGTTACACTTTTGGAGAATCTTTAGTCTTCAATTAATTTCAATAATTGATTGTTGGTAACTTTTGTTGATTAATCAAGTGAAATTCTGGATTTTATTCTTTCTCATTGAAGTAAGTGCATGAATTCTTATATTACATATTTGAATATTGTGATTATGACTATGGGTAACTAAACTCCATAACTAGGGTTGTGGGAACCATAGGTGAATAATGATGTAAAACCAAACTAAAATAACAATTCTAGAATAGTGTCTTGCATGTATTGATAATTCTTTTGCTTAGAAGTCCTTTTAACGGATGGCCAACGTTAGAACTCGCCTTAATGCTACTTGCCGGACCAAGGAGGTAGATAATAGGAAAAGAATTATCAACATAGATATAGTGTATACTATCTAATAGTCTAGTATTGATTGGTATGAGCTAATAACTTAGTCAAATATCGAATACGATGCTTAATATGAGGTAAAGGTAAGGGTTAGTATAACAACACATGTAGCCTGACCAAGGTGCGGAGTGAAATTTTCTAGATGCCGGACCAAGGATTTAGAAATACATAACTTATCACTTTGCATGCAAGATACTAGGAAATGATTGTTATAGTTAGAATTATCAAGTTATGCACCTGCGGGGAACACGTAAACCCTAGTTACTTTTATTAATGGATTAAACTACAACATTTGAAGCTGTTAGTTGTCTCCTTTAATTTCGCTAGTTATTTTCATTCATTTAGAAGTAAAAAAACCCTTTTATTGTCTTTGCCTTCCAAGGAAATAATTGACTAAATGGTAGTAATAATAGATTGAAGTTAAGTATGAACTATTTTCCTCGTGGTAACGATCCCAACCTCATTAGTTGGGTTCTTTACTTGATACGACCGCTTTACTTCTTATTTGAGAAATAAGTTTGAGCGTATCACCTCTCTAAAGAAAACTCTCTCAAAGTCACCATTAGAGCTAAGACTCAAGGAGGACAAGGAGGGTTGGTTTGGACGTGTTTATTCATCAAAATCATTGGGTTTTTCCTATATTTGAGGTATGGGATCCATCCTTGAACCCTCTTACATTTAAGGAGTCCTTTCTAAAAGATTTCAAAAAGGGTTTCACACTCCACTTTCTTCAATCTTTGATTCTAAACGTGGGTCATCTTGTAAAAGTGTTTCAATGATTCAAATGTGTTTCTCCTAGTATTAATTGATGATATTAATGTCAAAACCCTTACGAACTCATGTTTATGAATATTTTAAACTTTTAGTTTAAGAAATGGGTTAAATGAATATGCTTCTGTAGGGTATGAACTTTGGTTTTATTATGTTGTTATTATGATTTAGCTACTGCCCTAAGGATCTTATTATGATTATATATTGAGGAATTTGTTATAGGTAGTGATGGCTTGGTTAAATGCTGAGTTACTTATGGTGTATAATTCTTATTATAAATTGCTCTTGAGTGGTATGGTCCACCTTCTTGGTGGCGGTGTTTACTTGATGCATTTGGATATAATTGGTGTGTATTGTGTGTATGGCTTTGAAGGACTAATGTGTGAAATGAAGTGATAATGAACATGGTTCTTCTATTATGTATTGCGGAGCTTGAATTACATTTGTGCTTAGATTACGCCTAAATGAAGTATATGATTATGTGAAGAATGTAAAGTGTGTGATTTGATGAATTCAAGGTCTAAAGCATGTATAGAAGTTAAATGTAATTATGCCTATGTTCAAGGTGTGCTCACATGCACACACACTCACATTTGAATGAATGAATGAAGCTAAGTTAAGTAAAAGGGGGAATTTTGGGGTGAACACTCTTCGTGAGTTGAGATGAAGTGTTTAATAGCAACCCCACTACATCCTAAGAGCTTTATAAGATAGGTCGGAGGATAAAATCCCTTCATGAGTTGAGATGTGGTGTTCACTAGTTATCCTTAACCTATAGTATGTCATGTTTAGAATCTATGAGGGCTACGCCTAGCACCGAGAGGATATGAAGAAGTAGTGGTTACACTTCGTGAGTTTAGATGTTGTATTCCAATGTACCTCTTGAGATGAGCACTCCTTGTTAGTAGAGAATGAGTTACCTAGTAGCAATCTCCTTATCCCTTAACTATGCGACCTCACAGGTGTAGCTATTGGGCAAGCCATGTAAAAGCTAAGAGAATGACCTTACTTTAGGCAAGTGAGGATCCCTCATCCGATAGGGGTTAATATTGGGATTCCATGCCTAGCTCTCATGGTCTATGTCGGTTAAGCTAACTCTCACAAAAGAAATGAAAATGCTAAGTCTCCTAAAGGAGTGTTCTACTTAGGGTAGGTAGTGGAATGGGACGCAATTTATCCATTGCACTAGGTAGGCATTCTGAAAGGGGAGTCTTGGTTTGTCTTATATGAATCTATTGAACTAAGTCTCCTTATCACGTACTACTTAGGGTAGGTGGTGGAATGGGACGCTACTTATCCATTGCAATAAGTAGACCTTCCAAAGTGGAATTTTGGTGTCAAGCCTTCTAAAAGAGTGTATTACTTAGGATAGATGGTGGTATGGGACGTCATCTACTCCTTGCACTAAGTAGTCATTCCGAAAAGGAAGTCTTGGTGTCTTATTTGGGTGTTCTTCTAATTTCTTGTCATTTAGCGGTGGCTTGTCCTCCCGAGGTGCGTAAGCCAAATGGGAGTAGTATTAAGGACCACTTTGGTGTGTATTGAAGGAGGTGTATGTGCACTTCCTTCATGTATTACCTTGGTAAGTCTTAGGACGACCTTAGTTAGGGAAAATCCTACGTAAATGAGTTCACTTCCTCTTTGACTTGCCTTGGAAGTTCACTGTAAAGTCAAGGTAGTTACTGTAAAATAATTTAGAAGGCTTACTATAGGGTGTCTCTTTTTATTAAAATTATGAAAATTCTTTTCTAAGTGTTAAATGATGTTTCTTATGTTGTTTTGTTTGTAAATTCATGAATGTTTTAATCATTTTGCATAAAACCTTATTTTACTAAAATATCCTTTTTTTACATGTTTTTGCATATGTCATACTTAGTACATTATTTGTACTAACCCCATACTTTTCTATACTATATAAGTACAAGTTGGAAGCTTTTGAAGACTTGAAGGCAAAGCTTGGGAACCTACATGTCCTCATATATTCGAGGGCATAGTCCTATTTTCTTAGTTTCAATCTTTATGACTTGTTATGTATATTTTTAATATAAAGGGTCGTGTCCCTAAGATATTATGTCGTTTCTTAAGTTGTCTTGTGATGATGAGATTTTGTAAGTATTTATGAAAACAATTCCTTTTTATATTAAATGTCTTGAAAAGTTTTAATTCTGCACTACTTTTAATGACTTATGTAATGAACAAGGAGTTGAGGGCTTGTATAAGACCCTAAAGGGTCAAGTACGCTCGGTCATGACCCAACGGTTCTCCCAAACTTCTCGGGGGTACATTTGAATCTGACAAACACACACACATATAATATTCTCATCAAACATATAGTTTTTAAAAATATTAGGACAATTATGTGCATTTATATCTCAATAGTGCATTATATAATTATACACATACGTAAAAATCAAATAACTATATGTAGCTGATCGATCAATGTCTAAAAATTTATATATCACTTCCCTTGAAGAAGAAAGTACAAGATCGTGTATCGCGACGTTCTTGTCCAAAACAGTTTGTGCTCATATTGAACTTTTCGCTTGAGTTCTTTTCAGGCATCCTTTTGTATTTTTATGGCAAGACAAATTTTTCTAAAATTTATTTTGGCATAGACCAATTTCCTTATCTGATATTGAAATCATTGAAACTTCAGATGTTTTTTTCTAATGCTTCCGGCTTGTAGTAATTAGACCGCTACAGATGCATATATGTAACATTTTGGCTTTTTGAAATAACAATTGTGTATGAACAAGGTATCTCGTCAATTTAAAATCATTCATGGTTGCATATTTTCTTTCAAGGCAAATAATGTATCTTCTTCTAGATTTTAATTAGAATACATATATTCATATAAAATAAAAGCCTTTTTGCCATAATCATCTTGAAAATATATGTTAAACTTAAATGACATTCTTAAAGCATCATTCTTAGCAGAAAACATTCTTTAAGTATTTAGAAGTGAAAAATTTTCATCCTTCTACTTGAACTTATAGAAAAAAAAACTAGCAGATCCCAAAAAAATAAAGTCATCCCTTCGTAAATATTATTCTTAGATACGCCAAAAATACTATTGTGAACTATATCGATAATTGAGTTTAACATTATGGAAAATCTTTTAATTTGGGAGTTTTTTATTTATATTTCATGTAATTTGATGGTAAAAATATTATTTTTTTAAATATGTTTTTTTTTCAATTGAATATGTTAGACACGGTATTTGTTGGGGACTTCGCTTCTAATTATATATAATGAAACTCAAATATAAGACACAATCAATATTTTGATCACTTCAGTATCAGATTGGCCCAAATATTTGTTGATCTAAATACAATTTTACTTTGAAAAAGGTAAAGAGCATATCCAATGAGAAAAGAGCATATCATGTATCCTCACTCCTTCTAACATTATTTGTCTTGTAAGCAACGGTGTCTAAGATTTTTAAGAATTTTTCAGGAAATTCTTATAGAAGATATGAAATTATGCAGAAAAACTTTTGTTGATAGTCATGTGAACCGCCTTGTTTTCGTAGGATTTTCTTTAGTTTTTTGAAAATATTCAACAGAAGGATGAAAATTGTTAACTTTCAAATACTTAGAGGGTAGTTTTTTTGGTCAAAAATGATATTTTAAGGATGTAGTTTAGGTTTATGGTACAATTTAAAATGATTTTGGCAAAATACTCGATAAAGCAACAACCTTGCAACATTAAAATAGTAAGTTATCAAATTAAAATTTTTGGATGTATCAAACACATCCCATCAAACGGTTAAATGATATATTAGTTAACTTTGTTTCTATAATTTATATCAGATAGAAATATGTTACTACCCATAATTTAACCATGAAAAATATACGGTAAAATCTTACTAAATTAATACTCAATAAATTAATAAACTCTCTAAGATAATATTATTCTCCAGCCTCGACCTCGGTCAATGAAAGAATCAGCGATTCAATAAGATAATACCTTTTTGTGTGAATTCAGTAAATAAGATACATAATTTTGTAAGATACAATAATCTTATTGTGCTCATTGTAATTTGTTTATAGTAAATTTATTTTGCTTATATAAATTAATAAAATCATCCATAAATTAGTAAAATACAATAATTTTCATGTAATCAAAATTAATCTCTACTGAATCTAAAAATACTATTTAAATTAACAAAATATTAATTTATCAATTGAATAATATCTCTACAAAATAATAGTATCATGTGGTTCCACGTTGGAGTATCAATGGTACGGTTCAATCAACTACTTTTTAAAAATTATATCATCTCAATTTTTTGGTTATTTTATAATAAAAATTTAAAATTAGAATTTTGTAACCATCCAAATCATACCGGTTTCTCTTCTGTATCGATAGGGTTCTCTTAAATTTTGTTCTTTTAAAAAAAATGAAAAATATTACTTTAACACATACTGCTATTAAAATATTTATTTCGCAAATATAAATTTGAAGAAGCACTTTAATTCTTCATCAAGAAGACAATAATGTAAAACATTGTTGCCATTTTGTTTGATATTAAGCATTTAATAGGAGTGTTTCCATAGATTTTGTTGTATTGTTTGATAGAGTATCTATTAAAAATATATTTTAAGTTTAAACTTAATTAAGTAAAGGTTATATTAAAGAGCAAAGACACAAAGTTCTCTAGTCAGTAGAAACATAGGGCCTACATCATATTTATATTCAAAAAATATAATACAATATATTTTATATCAAAATTAATATTGTTGATATATAAAAAATATATTTAAAGTTATTTTATTCAATTCTGAAATTTTTATAATTTTTTCATTAATTGAAAAGACCATCTCAATTGTTCGGGAAAGTTATACACTTAAATAAAAATCAAGGATTTTATTGAAAAAATAACATAAATCGATTTGGTTTGGTTTGGTTAGGTATGGACAGTTCAGTTAATTTTTCATACTCTTTTGACACCCACCTATAATAATTATAGTAAGGTTTTATTGTATCTATAGTTATGCATATTTTTTAGAATATAAATATGATATGATACATATCTTCATTCTCAAACTTTTTTTTGATGTACTCACACCAAGAATATCTTTAAATTTTCATTTTAATATATTCTTTGAGAAGAAACTATTCTCTATTTTTGTAATTCCTAGCACCTTACAGAATTCTAGTCTTTTCGAAGAAGTCTAATATAAGTAGTTGTCATACATCAACAAGACATCCATAAACACATTTCACGATGTTAGAAGTAATCATATGTCCTCACTTAGTGATTGCGTGAACTCTTAAGTGCTTTACATACAAAACACTTTCAAGGTACTATGTCACCTTGTGATCAACTTTATCTACTTAAGTAATTAATTTTTCAAAATTTTCTCTTCTGCAAGTCTATAACATTGAGTAGTACAAGTCACTAGGATAATTATGCTCCTCCTATAGTTTGTGCAAATGTTTTTCCACTTACACTTATGATTATATTTTTTTTTATATGCTATAACAGACATATTTTTCGCGCTCCCAAAAGATTTTTAAGTTGTTGGAAGAACTATGACCATGGACAATCATTTTCTGTATCAACAATTCCATAATTAGAAAATATGCAATCTAAACAGAAAACTCAAAACTCACCGATATAATTTATATTTATGATTTTTGATAAATAACCAATGTATCAAATAAATATATATAAATCTATGATTTTAGAAAACATGATTAATACACATAAATAGATGCAATAATTACAAAAATATTTGTATCCCATCTAGTTTTCTTGTTGATATGTAAGCTTCATTGATAATAATGATCAATTTGCATTATTTCAATCCCTTCATTAATGATGTTAATGCTATATCCATCCATAAATTTTTTCTTTAACACTTCTATTGTACGGTTCTTAGCATGCCACACTTTTTGATACATAATGTAGGAAACTTTAACATCACCAATTATGTCATTTGAAATGTAAATTCTCTTATGAGTAATAAATTTTGGAGTAGTGAAATCACTAACAAAGAACACCATACCTTTAACTTTGTTGAATATCCTGTTACATCCCGAGACCACACCCTAGAAGATATGACACTGTCGGTATGCAACCGGCGTACTTAACCTCTCGGAGGTCTTGTAGAAGCCCTTCTGTATCATTCATCGCATATAAACATATGAAAAGTAGGCGGAATTAAAACTTTTCATAAACATTCTATAAGTCTTTAAAAACTCTTTCATATAAAACTCATAAGAAATACTAAGTCTCATTTCATCAAATCTTAGACACAACAATACTTCGATAAAGGAAATAAAAGACATTTATGCCCTCATTCAAATGATGACATACTTCAACTTCACTTGAATGATGCTACAATCCAAATCCTGCTTCCCAAATGATCCTCACCTACCAACCACTATAGATATAGATAAAAGCATGGAATTAGTACAAACATATGTACTAAGTATGGCATAATGCATAAAGTCATGAAAACGGACATTTATTAGAAATATGCATCTTTTTCATTTAAATATCATATCATAATAATAAGAATAACATTTAACACCTTAAATACATATAAGATAACATTTAAGCAATTTATAATATTTTATGAACATTACAGTGAAACCATGTCACTTTACAGTGACTCAATTCATTGTTACAATGAAGCCTATCAACTTCACTTTTGGATACTCTCCAGCATGCAATTCCCTCACTAAAAGTTATCCTAGGAATCACTTAAGTAAGACAAAGAGAGACCACACATACACCCTCTCTAAGCACACCTAAATGATCTTTAAGACCACCTATAACGAGATCAACACACACCTACAAGACGTCACACATATGAAAATGAGATCCTTTTACCAAAGTGATTCTAAATCTCACTTGAGTGAATTGTGAAGAGACCGCTCATACAGTCCCTTACATACACACTTAAGAGATCCCATAGACTACCTAAGATAGAATCATTCTCACCTAATACATCAACACAGAGGTGATATGACATTCTCCGTCCAAAAGCTATCAAAAGACTTACTTAAGTAAATCAAGAAAATAACGTCCATGATTGACCTCTTCAAGATTACCTAAGTAATCCTTAAGACTACCTAAGGCTTAGATCATGTCCACATAATCAACCATCTTCCCTAGGTAGAGTCATTCTTAAGACTTATCTAGGTAAAATACGAAGTGACCATTCCTATGCCCCCTTCACACCTTAACTAGACAACCCTTAACTACTCTATAATAAGTACTTATTCAACTAATATACTTTGAAAACTTAAGTCATTACATTTATTAGTTCATTTAAGACTCATTCATCATATAAGGACATTCCAGTAATGGTCTTTGAGAAGACCTAGATACTTTAACTAACACCTTCAAAGCATGTTGTGCAATGTCTAGATAGTGTCTCATACCACCACCTAAACTTCATAAAACTTCTCTAATGCTAGTAGGTATCCCATATGATGAGAATAGACAATAACCGACATAGACCATGATATCTAGACATGGAATCCATAGTTCTAACCTACTTTGATGAGGGTATTCTACTTTCCAAGGGTAGAACTAGGACACATCCCATGTAGGAACATGGTTAAGGAATATGAAGGGCTTTTATGCACTCTAGACTCATTCTCAAGTAGAGCTACATTGTACTCTAGTTCGCTTCTCAAGTAGAGCTACTTCGCATAATGTAATCACTCGCTGATATCCTTTGTTCTCATAGAGTAATTGACATTAAAGGTCCATACAAAGGGGTTCTATATCTAGTTCATAACCCAATCACATTCACCCTACCAAAGAGGTCCACTAGTACTAACTTAAAATTGCTACATAGATAGCTCAATATGACTTTCGTAAGGATATGATGTTGTTCCAGCCAATCAACCCTAAGTTCACCATTCCTTTAAATGAAGGATACCATTACGGCTCTCGACTTCAACATTCATAACCTTACCACTAGGTTTAAGGTTCCACGTACATGACCTTCCTAATATCATTTAAGGTCTCACACATCATTCATTCCTATATGACAAGGGTGCACTAAGCCTACCTAGTCAAGACATCTCGTATTCATATATCATTCATACATGTATCAAGTAAGGGACACAAGTGTACCAAACAAGACATAACACTCTTTACTCTATCACACATAGCATATCATTCTGTGAAGCACTTAGGAATGACCCTTATCATCTTTATGTCATCCTATACATAACCATATTATCATCAATATAACCAATACAACTCATATAATCAAGTAGGAACAATCATGCATCAAGATCTAAGACTACACATATAAGCACATAGTTATAGTCTAACGTGATCTCCTAATATACATAGAAGGAACACATACTTTCACATTACTTAACATGTAGATATATATTCTCATACTTCACATAAATCAACTATTCAAATCATCATAATACTTTAAGTAGTTGCCGACAAGGCCATGATCATCATAGTACATAAAGTAACGCCGACAAGGTCACATCAATTGCAAGTAAAACACATAGCAATGCCACCATAAGTGGATCACACCAATCACAACATAATTGATGTCTAATTGACATAAAATAAAGAGAATTAGAGCAGCGTACCACCAATCCATTCTCACCACTTCAATCTATAGCTAAATCATCCACTTCAATGTCATAAGGCCCTTACCCATGGCCATAACCAATTGGCATTATTTCTCTCTCTAGAATTTTCTCAAGGTGTTCATCGCACAAGTTAGCTAATCGGCTAATTTCTTGGATAATTGTGTGTTGTGATGGCTGGAAATCCAGCAGACGAGCGATTTAGGCCCCCAGATCCACCTTTAGGAACTGGGAATCCTATAGTTCAATCAAAAATCCACGAAGTGGCGGAAGAGTCGTTGTCTACCTCCTCACAAGCGACTGTAGAGGCAGAAATCGATGCATCTCATCACAATTTAGGTAAAGGGAACAATATTAGCAGTCAAGGAGACGCAATTCGTAGAATAGAGGAACAGATGGAAATTGAAAAAATTGCATCGCAATAGTCGATGCAAGTGGCGGCGAAATCGATCCAAAACCCAGGCCATTCGGTGGGTAATAGACAAGAATCAGATATTGGGGATATATCTCCAGTTCGCGATTCTAATATTCAGCAAATTGGGGTTGGAATTGAAGGTCAAAATGTCGACCATCGACATGAATGAGAAACTGGTATTGCGCAGCAAGAACAGCGAAATCGTGATGGGCAACAACAACAAGGTCATCGACCAGTACAAAATCCTCAAAGTATTCCTAATTTGAAAAAGGAAAAAGAGATAACACAACAATTCCAAAGACCTACAAGAATTCAAGATTCAAGGGAGGCTGTTCATCTCGCCAAAAATAGTCATCCTGCTATGCACTCGTCTGAATTGGCCATTAGATCTGATAATGGTCAAGGTAACACTTCTTTACCTAATTTCAATTCTAAGAATGATGGTGTGTTGAAAGAAATTGATAGAACTACTGCTGAACATGATTATCATAATAATTTTCCTAAAGTATCTAGCAATTTCGATCGACCTGTCTCTAAGAAGGTGAATGAGAAGAATGATCAACCTCCTAATAATAACTTCAATAAGAAGGATCATATACCTGAGCCTGCTCCCTATACCATTGTTCAAACATATGCAGATAGACTTTGACATAATCAAGCTAAAAAGGGTGTGAGTATAAAATTAACAGAACCTAAGATTACCTCTAAACAAGGGCTTCCTGCTGTGTTATATGTCAAGGATGAATTGGTTAAAGACTTAGCATCTACTTGTAAATTTACCTTGATTGGGAAATTCATTTACACTATGCCTAGAGTTGATTAGATTAGGAAGAACTTCATTCTTCAAACTCAATTGTCGGGTGGTGTTAAAATTGCTCATTTTAATTCTAGGCATGTGTACATAGACTTGGATAATGAATTAGATTATAATATGGTATGGACTAAGCAAAGAATGACTAAAGCTGGCCAAGTTATGAGAATCCAAGCATGGACACCAACTTTCAAACCTGAGGAAGAAACACCCTTGGTGCCTATTTGGATCTCCTTACCTGAACTACCTTGGCATTGCTACAACAAAGAGTTTATCACCACCTTACTGTCCCCTATAGGTAGAGTATTATACCTTGATTCTGCCTCCATTAATAAAACAAGAGGGAGCCAAGCTAGAGTTAAAGTGCAGGTTGATTTAACTAAAGAAAGACCCCCTCACATTTGGATGGGGCTCATTGGGGAAGATATAACAGATGGGAGGTGGCAAAAGATTGAATATGATAGTATTCCTGACTATTGTTATTACTGCAAGCATCAAGGTCATAAAGAAATTAATTGTATGGTTAAACAAAGAGATGAGGATAATAAAAAAAGAAAAGAGATGGAAAAAAATAAGCCTAGGAAAGATACTGCTCAAAATGTTAATGCAGAATTGCAGATTCATAAAGACAAGGACAATGGTAGAAGTGATGCTGAGTACAATCAACAAAGACACCATCAGGTTGATAATCAACATCAAGTGATCCAACAAGAATGGCTAACAGAAAAAAGAAGGAGTGGTAATCAACAAGTTAGATTTAGCAATGACAGGACTGTTGTTCATCAACAACAGCCACAAACAGGTATGGTTCCAATTCCTACCAAGAATACATATATTGATCTTGAAGTGCAGGAATATAATACTACTGGAGATGGAATGGAGGCATACACTCAGCAAAGGCAAGAACAAAGTCAAACATATGTTGAAGGAATCCAGGTACATAGAGACCACAGGAATAAACAAAAAAGACAGGAAGTACAAGGCTCTATGACTGAACATGCAGTTTATCAACAAGAAACAAGAAAAAACTTAGGTATTGACTCAATGCTCCCCTCCCTACACCCCATTATATTGATACTGTTGGTGTAGCTGAAGGAGGTGAGGTTGGATGTGGTCAGGTGGATACTAGTTTTTATCATGATAGAAGTGATAAAGGGAAAAATAAAATAGTTGAACAGGGTTCTTGTAGTTATGTTGATAAGGAACCCCCTAATAAAATTCAGCTACCTAATCAACAGGTTAACTTTTCTAATAATAATAAAAATCCTTCTAATACTGGTAAAGCCCCTATAGATCATCAAAGAGACAAATTTTGATGAGTATAGGAAGCCTGATTCTGAAGATGAGTATGATGTTGATACTCATTCTTTAGGGGATGGCATTGAACCAAGGGAGGAAATCACCACTTCTGATCAAATTCAAAAAGGCCCTTTACTTAGTACTTCTAATGTTGATGAAATATTGGAAGTTTCTGGCAAACAAGGACTATCACCTAGGGGAAGGAAACTGTCAAAATCTATTAAAAATCCTAGTACTAGTAAGCCTAATACTAGAGCTAGAAGTAGAGGAAACTAATGATTAAGTTGCTTTGTTGGAATGCTAGAAGCATTAATACCTTTGGTGCTCTAGAAAGGTTGATTAATCTAAGAAAATTACACAATTTGTCTATGTTGGCTATTTTGGAACCTTTTTCAACCAGTCTCAAGTAGATTCTTATAGAATGCAGTTGCTCATGAATCAGGGTCATAGTAATCCAAATAACAAAATTTTGTTATTTTGGTCTAATGAAGTAACCTTTGATATTTTGGAGTGTGATCAACAACATATTACCTGTGAGGTAAGCCATGAAAATTGCAGTGAGAAGTTTCTTATGACCTATGTATATGCTAAGTGTAAGGATCAGTTGAGAAAACCTCTGTGGGATAGTATGTTGCAGTGGTCTGACACTAGGTATCCTTGGTGTGTTATTGGAGATTTCAATTTTATATCTTCCTCAAATGAGAAATTGGGTGGTAGAGACTATAATATCACTAAGAGTCTAGAATTCATTAACATTATTGAAACTTGTGGTTTGGTTGATATGGGCTATAATGGTCAGAAGTTTACATGGTGCAATCATAGAAAGGATGGTGCAAGGATTTGGAAAAGGTTGCACAGGGGTATGATTAATGATCAGCGGCTGGAAAAAATGCCTCATTCTAGTATAACTCACCTTCCATCAGTAAGCTCTGGTCACTGTCCTTTACTGATGAAAGTAAGTGATAATCATGCCAATGTTATTAGATATTTTAAGTTTCTCAACTATTGGACTGATAGTGATACATTCTTAGCAACAATTGAGAAGTGCTGGAAAAGGAAAGTGGTTGGAAATCGTATGTGGATTTTTCATGCAAAATTAAAGAGGTTAACAAAAACTCTAAGAGAATGGTCAAAACAGGAATATGGAGATATTTTTGAAAAAGTAAAACAGTATGAGGATGAGGTGAAAAAGGCTGAACAGGATATGATTATGAATAACAGTACAGAAAATAGTGAAAAGTTGAATGCTGTTAATGCTCATTATATTAAGTATTTGAAATTGGAATATAAGATATTGCAGCAAAAAACTCAGTTACATTGGTTAAAAGAGGGTGATGCAAACACTAAATATTTCCATGCTGCGATTAGAGGCAAAAGAAAGAGAATGTTCATTAATAAGCTTATGGATGACAGTGGTGCATGGATTCATGGGGAAGAGAATATTGCCAAAGAAGCTTGTGATTACTACAAAGGGATTTTTTCTGCTAATAATGATAAGATACAGGAAGAAATCTTACAATGTATCAATCATAAGACTACTCAAGAACAAAATGATGAGTTAGATAAGATTCCTACAGAGGATGAAGTGAAAGGATTATTATGAGTATGAATCCTAATTCTTCCCCTGGACCTGATGGATTTGGAGGCAAATTTTATCAAATGTGTTTTGAAATTATTAAAGATGATCTTATGTCTGTTGTTAAGTCTTTTTATACTGGTAACATTATGCCTAGGTATATGTCTCATGCCTGCCTAGTTTTACTACCTAAAGTGGAACATCCTAACAGATTAAAGGATTATAGAACTATTAGCCTTAGTAACTTCATTAATAAGATCATTTCTAAAATCCTGAGTACTAGATTATCATCAGTTTTACCTTCTATGGTATCAGATAATCAATCTGGATTTGTCAAGGGTAGAAGCATATCTGAGAATATAATGTTGGCTCAAGAAATTATCCATGGTATGAAATTACCCAAAGAAGGAAGTAATGTGGTTATCAAGCTTGATATGGTTAAAGCTTATGACAGAGTTTCTTGGGCATATATTTGTATAGTTTTAAGGAAAATGGGCTTCAGTGAAGTGTTTATAGAATGAATTTGGAGGATTATGAGCAATAATTGGTAATTTGTGGTTATCAATGGTAAGAGACATGGATTTTTTCAGTCTAAGAAAGGACTAAAACAAGGAGATCCCTTGTCTCCAGCACTATTTATTTTAGGGGCTGAAGTTCTTTCTAGACAACTTAATCTTCTTTACCAAAACCAAATGTATAGAGGATTTCATATGGAAAGCAATGGGCCTCAAATTAATCATCTTAGCTTTGCAGATGGCATATTTATTTTTATTTCCACTGATAGTAATTCTCTTCATCTGATAATGAAGACTATTGAAGAGTATGAAGGGGTATCTGGTCAGCAAGTGAATAAAGATAAGAGTTTCTTTATGGTGACTTCCAACACTAATCATGTTATTATTGATAATATTGAAAGAGCTACTGGTTTTGATAGGAAGGAGAGTCCTATCAACTATCTGGGGTGTCCTTTATATATAGGAAGACAAAGAATTATCTATTATTCAGGGGTTGTAGAAAAAGTGATCAAAAGAATCCTGGGATGGCAAGCAAAGATTTTAAACTTTGGGGGCAAAGTCACTTTGGTTAAACATGTATTGCAATCTATTCCAGTTCATACTCTAGCAGCTATTTCTCCTCCTAAGACTACTCTAAAATGTATTAAGAAGGTTATTGCTGATTTCTTTTGGGGTACTGATAAGGATAGGAAGAAATATCATTGGTCTTCTTGGGAAAATCTTGCTTATCCCATTAATGAAGGAGGCATTGGTGTAAGGAAATTGGAAGATGTTTGTACAGCTTTTCAATACAAACAGTGGTGGGAATTCAGAACCAAAAAATCTGTGGAGTCAATTCTTAAAAGCCAAATACTGTCAAAGAGTCAATCCTGTGGCAAAAAAATATGATTCTGGGGACTCTACTGTTTGGAGATATTTAACTAAAAATAGGCACAAGGTTGAATCTCTTATTAAATGGAGTATTCATTCTGGAACTTGCAGCTTTTGGTGGGATAATTGGTTAGAAAATGATTCTCTTGCCAATCACTGCGATCATATTTCTAGCTTAAACAACAGTAGATTAGCTAATTTTTCGATAGATGGTAAATGGAATGAGAGTTTAATTAGACAACATGTTCCTCCATTATTGATTCCTAATATTCTTCAGACTGTATTCAAATATAATGATGGAAAAGAAGACACTGCCATATGGATACTAGATGAAACTGGTAAATTCTCTATTTCTTCAGCCTGGGAGGTTATTAGAAAGAAAAGAAGTCTTGATCATATTAATAATATTATTTGGCATAAACACATTCCCTTTAAAATATCTTTCTTTATTTGAAGAGCTTTAAAGGGCAAATTACCTACTAATGAGACATTGCAGAGATTGGGTAGGGATATATCAGATTGTTATTGTTGTTATAACAAAGGCAAGGATGATATAAATCATATATTGCTTACTGGCAACTTTGCTAATTATATATGGAAAAAGCATGCAACTACAGTTGGAGCAGTTCATGTTAATACAAATATGAGAAGCCAGCTATTATATTGGAGGAATCTGCAAACAAACAATGAGGTACACAAATTACTTATTCATACTTTACCTAACATTATTTGTTGGAATTTATGGAAAAATAGGTGTGCTGTCAAATATGGAGGGAAGCAATCTAGCATATACAGAGTTCAATATGGTATTTTTAAAGATACCATGCAGATTATTAAATGGGAGTATCCTAACATACCATAGCAGTATAGTTGGGGCCATTTGATCAATTTCATAGATCAATGTCAACAACAATATAAGATCATTATGGTAAGCTGGATCAAACCAACACTAGGCAGATACAAACTCAATACAGATGGTATTTGTTTACAAGAAACTGGTAAGATTGGAGGTGGTAGAATCCTAAGGGATCATCAAGGTAGTATAATATTTGCATTTGCTTCACCTTTTGGTTTTGGTACTAACAATATTGCAGAACTAAAAGCAGCAATATATGGGCTTGAGTGGTGTGAACAACATGGATACAAAGACATTGTATTGGAGGTTGATTCACAATTGCTGTCAAAATGGATTAGCAACACAATCCAAATTCCTTGGAGATGTCAACAACATGTACAACACATTCAACAAATCACCAAGAAATTACATCACTTTCAATGTCAACACATATACAGAGAAGCAAACAGCACAGCAGATTTTCTAGCCAAATGGAGTCACAACATCGAAATTCCTCAACATTTCTACAACACAAGACAATTAAAAGGAACAATTAGAGGAAGCTACATATTGGAGAAGATGGGCATTCAAAACTTTAGAAGAAGGAAAGTAAAGAGAATCAAACACCCTCCTTAAGAAATCATTTCAATTTTACATAGGATTGGCAAAGAAAATGTATATCAAACTTATTCATTGATCATTATAGTTAATAGAATAGGTTTATCTTTTTTATCACTCTTGTAAAGGGGGAGTCTCCCTAGTTTATGCTTTTTTAGAAAATGTATTAAGAGAGGAGTCCTCTCTAGGTATTATTTTTCTTTAGATGTGCATCATTTTGTATAAGGTTGAATTGAATAATCTTTAAGATAAGTCAATTACATACCTACCAAATCATAGAAGGTAAGGTCTATGTCCCCCTTCTTGTAATTTTTGATTTTATGTAATGTTAAGGCCTGGGGGTGTTGCTAAGCCCCTGACCCACCTCAAGGGTCATTCAATAAAAAAAAATACACAAACTATGATATTGAATAAAACTAGGTCAATTCGATATAGGTTTATCAACCTAAGACAACCTATATATCAATTCAATAAAATTATTACGTCAATCAGTAGCCTATAGAAAACTACACTAGAATTCATAAGCATTAAGTTCAAATCACTTAACCCATAAAGTAGTCAAAAATTACTGGTTCATCAATTACATCGGTTCTTAGGTTAATTGAGTTAAAATCATCTAATTAAACGCAATTCAATAAATATACAGTTTAAACCTTTAATGCAAGAACCCATGGATAGATCACGAAATTGCACAATTCATCTTTGAAAACTTTAGAAAACTTCTTTAAAAGTTGGGCTCCTTGATGAATAGAGTTTCAAGGATAAAAAACCATACCTTAATAAAGCTAATCCTCCAGTTTGATGAAGAATCTCCACTCAATTCTCCAATCCAATCTCTTTCTTTAGTTTTGGCTCCAACGAAATTCTGAAGAATTTCTAAGGGAATTTGGGTTTTTATTTTGAAGAATGAAATCTTCTAAGTGTTAAAGGATTATAAAAATGTTAATAATACCCAAAATAAACCTAAGTAACCTCCCTTTCTTTTATTTGGACGTGGGGTGAATTTACAACTTCACCCCTAACTTAACAGTGAAACTGCGCATAGGAGACATATCATCGACGAACAACACCTACTGGGCGTCGTCCAATCGACGGCCCATGTTGGTCACCATCGTTTGGGACTGAGCCTTCAAAATGGGAGATTAATCTCCCTAGGATAAGTACCCATCGGCACCACAACCTACGAGGCGTTGACCAGGCCACTGGTCGTCGTTTGCCATCCGTAGGTGGGACTACCTTAAGCAGTTTTGACCACCAACATGGGTCCTTCCCCAAGGACCCTTGGATGGTCCTTGGGGATGTTTGCCCGGATGTTTCCAACCCGAACATGTTCGTATACGAGTTTAGTACCTCTCACATGAATTTCATCCAAAACGAACACTTAAAACTTGACGAAACATGCATAGACACACAAGGTCGTTTCAAGGCAAACCTTTCGAACGTCATGGATGTTCTTGGACGTTTGACCTCCAAACTTCACGAAACTTGACGCACTGCCTATAAACACTATAGTAACTCATATAATGACCTCATTAATTCATTAAACATACAATTATTTACATAACCACATATGAGGCACATAGGTGATTTAGTCGTCGAACGTCTTAGTCGTATCTTGACGTCTCACTACCAAATCACCTAAAACTCTAGACACTACCTCAATACAGCATTTTTTACCATTTTAGGACCTTAGACCATCATTACAATCATGTTAGGCTCTAGTCACCTAAGTCATTTTCGAGGTATTACATATCCTTTCTCTCAAAGGACATGTATTTTCACGCCCAGATCCTACACCTTGAGTGTGGGTGACGCTCGAAAATTATTGCTGGTCCCAAACAAATTTTTGGCCTGGATCAATACTCAGCGAAAGACTTAATCAATATAGAATAAACTCAAAAGATAAACTTTACTCAACTGTCTCAAAAGTAAACTCAGAATATTTTAGGAATGAAATATTCACTAGCCAAAGAGGTAACTCAAGTCTAGAACACTAACATCTGATATGAAAAGAATCATGAACTACTAACCTTTAATACTATGATGGATGTCGGGAAAAGACCTCCAATCATCATAACAAGCTTATATAGATTGAGGATAAATAAAAGATCTTCCGGAAGCAAGGATGCTCACCAAACAGCTCTGGAACTCAACTTGATCAACGAGGTGATGGTTGATGATCCTGCTTACTTTTATTTGCATCATAAATTGATGCAGGACAAATAACGTCAATACATAGAATGTACGAGCATGTAAGAGAATATTGAGCATAACATGCAAGCTTGAACCGATGAAAAAGAAAAATACTCACCTCGACTCTACTTAACTCAAACTCAACTCAATGCAATAAAACAACGATAAAAGTGCAGTTGTCTTATACCTTACCGGGGAATATAACTCTTTAAATAAATGGATCCACTAAGATATGCTTAAAAATCAATGAGGAATCATCTAAAAAGTACGAATCTTCTGCCCACATTGGTTTTTGGTCAAATATATCCTTAAACTATACCATAAACTTAAACTACATCCTTAAAGTATCACTCTTAGTAGAAAACATCCTTCAAGTATTTAAAAATGAATAATTTTCATCCTTTTATTAGATATCATCAAAAAACTAATCGATCCTACACAAAAATGATAATTCACCTGATTATAAACAAATGTTTTCTTGCATAATTTCATTACCTGCTATAGGATGTTCTAGAAGAAAATAATGCTTACTAAAACAAATAAAAATGTTTGGAAGATGTGAGGGTACATGATCTACTATTTTTATCATTTAGTAACGGAAAATTTGGAGCTAAATTATATTTGCCTTTTTTAAATCAAAATTGTATTCAGATAATAAAATTATTGGCCAATCTAATATTGAAGTGATCAAAATATTAATTCGGTCTCGTATTTGAGTTTCATTCTACATTATTAGATGCGAAAGTCTCCAACAAACGATGCTTCTAACATATTCGACTGAGAAGAAACATATCGATTCCAAATAGAAATACTTAAATCATTTTTTGTTTGAGAGTAAAAAAATAGTTAATATCGGTACGTAAATATTCAACCAATAATATTTTTAATATCGAATACATGAAAAATAAATGAAAAAATTGTTAAATTAAAAGATTTTGCATGATGCTAAACTCAATTATCGATATAGTTAGCAATAGTATTTTCAGCATATCTAAAAATAATAATTACAAAAAAAATGACTTGATTTTTGTGGGATCAATTCGAATAGGATGAATATTGTTCACTTTTAAATACTTGAAGGATGTTTTTTGCTGAGACTGATTCTTTAAGGATGTCTTTTAAGTTTGGAGTATAGTATAAGGATGAATTTGGCCTAAAACTCCACATTATTACATGATTTGTGAGGATTTTGAGTTGTTTGAACTCTCCCAGATCGATGCTCAATAGAACTCCAAAAATGTAACTTAGCTCATATGTTTTTAGAAGCTCATATGTTTTTAGAAAAAAACATTTTCTCATCCTCGAATATGGGATTATTACTCAAAAGGTTTCTCTTAAAAGAGATATTATTCAAAACTCCTAATGAACTCTTTTGGAAATCAATGATTCCTCTCCTCTTAAATATAAAAACATTCACTCTTGGAATACTTAATTCAAGTATATTATTTTTTTAAAAAAATGAACTCACTCTCCTCATCCTCAAACTCAAGTGCTCAAGTACTCAAGTCTTAAAACAAGTTTTAAAAGATTATAAAAGACTTCTCAATATAAATCGAAAGACTCTCAAGACTTAATTCCTAACACTATCTAAATTTTAATTACAAATTCAAGGGTTATGATTTAAGTTATGAATGATTCTCGATCTTTAAATGTAGTTTAGAGTAGTGAGAATCAACATGGAGTAAAGGTACCCTCTGAAAGAACTCAGACGGGTCAAAAACTAGAAAAAGGGTAGGGGCAGGCAACCCTAAGGCACTGAGTAGCGCAGGGCACCAATGCTTGAACTACAGAACATCACTCTCGCTAATGTGCCAGCTCTTGCCCAGATTTCCCAGATGAATTTTATTTCTCATTTTTATCGTATTTCACCTAGAATCGAAATGTTTCTTCCCCATTTACTTAGATTCGAATACCCAACATATGTACACGGTAATCTACCCAAAACAACCTTTAGATTACTAACACTCATCTCAAAATTCATCAAAACCCCAACTATCAAGATTAAGAATGAAATTTGAAGAAAACTCATAAAGAACTCAAATCCTTCAACCTCAAGAATGAAATTGCATTAATATAGCATGATTGACTTGTCAGTGAACGAACTCAACATTATGAGAACTTACATACCTAGATTTGGCAAAACAATTCCTCGATTCGCAAGAAACCTTGATCATTTTTCCTTTTCTCTTCTTTTCCTCTTCTTGATCTCCTCTTAAAATCCTAAGCATAATTTAGGATTTGTAAAACCGATCCAAATCATATTGATCCCAAAAAATTTGGTGTAAGAAAAAGACCAAAATACCCCTCACTAAACTTGCCTTAACAGGACAATCTGACTTCAAACGGGCATATATCCCTCATACGAGCTGGAAATGTAGCAAACTCAAAGGCGTTGGAAAGACGAATCCAAGACCTTTCATTTTATATATTATAAGCCATCCAACTCATCGTGTACTAAAATTTATGACCGTTTGAAGTTGATCCAAGACTCACAACTTAAGCATAACTTGCATAATTCTCAATTTAGCTATTTCCAACTTAGCGCTTTCCAAATTTAGCTCTTTCTAAGGCAGGAATTTACATGTATGTACACCATTGGAATATCTGAGTTTCTCCTACAATATGCTTTTATATTCTAAGAGCGGTTCTCCGAGTAACATTTTAAGACACCTACATCATTTGTTTAGCGCAATGTATATCATATTCAATAAATTTCAAAGTTTATAATATGTAGATGATATACATATTAATTACTACAATGTAATGTATTATTCACAAATATAAATGTTATGGACAATAAATACATGTATAATGTTTTTTATACGAACTACAGTATTTTAAAAATAGAATAAGACCTATATATATATATATATATATATATATATATATATATATATTACCACACAATAATCTATTGAAAATGAATTACCTTCTACGATGTATGTGATGTCTAGTTTTTCATCAATTCATCAATCTACAATTCAACTATAATTGTCGATTTCTTATTCACAAACAAATCCCCCCCCCCCCCCCCAACAATGTTTTCATCGCTTTAGTATGGTTCATACCTTACTTTTGATTCATAAATTCTAAATGTCTTAGCAAGGTTGATATATTAATGATGTATCTTTTTCAAATTTGTGAAAAGTTTGAATCAAAGTTGAAAGAATATTGAATGATAAATTTTAAAATTTGAATTTTTGAAATTGTTATTGGGGATTGGTTAATAATAATTAAAACATAATTGTGTGTTTTATGGGATTATATTATAAATTAATTTTCCTTTTATTTTTCTGTTTTTAGCATAACAAATAGAAAATTAACGTATGAAATTTTAAGGAAAAAAAAAAAAGAAGAAATAACATGTACTACTATTTAGGATGTGGAATATTTTTTTTTTTTCCATTTTACTACACTTATTTAGCCCAGGAATCCAGAGGAAGCATACTAGTTGTTAAGTGTTTACTCCGAAAAATCCTTGAATAATGAGAACCAAAACTGTAGTTGCAGCCGGTTTCTTCCTGCTGTTGATCCTTACAACGTCTTCTGGCTTCCAGTCCGACGAGCTTCTCGTCGACGATGAAGAGTTTGGTCTCGAAGGTGGAATCCGATCCCGATCCCGTTCCGATCCCAACAACGTCAACGCAGCAACACCTCAGTCGATCCGGAAGAGGTTGGTCTCTGATTCAGATTCAAAGATCCAGTTCCCTCTGGAACATGCCTTTGGTGACTCCAACTTCTCCCGTGCCGGCACCTTTACTGCTCGCCTTAAATCTTCTTCTCACGGTTCCCAGGTCATTATTAATCACTTACTTTTGTCAAACAATTGTTATGATTGATTATATATATATATATATATATATTGCTGAATACAGATTGGTATTAACTAATATTGAGTAGTATTATTTCTTTTAACTGTCCTAATAACTAATTTTTATTATAGTTATTATTGAGTAATATGAAGTTGCAGATATCAGCAAGTTGTGTATTTATTTCATAGAACCATAATTTCTTTGCAGCCTCATAAAAGAGCACCTTATCTTGATAAAAAGCAAAAAAGAGTAATGCCACTAACCACTCCTTTTAAGCTTGGGACTTCCACATTGGAGTCTACTGGTTTCCTTGTCATCACAAAAAAAATAAAAAAAATACATTAATGACTTCAAGATGTCACTTGCAAGAGCACAAATGTTGTTTAAATATTGATGGGCAGTATACAGGAGTTACACTTGTCTGTACTCAGATATTATTGGGTGCCTTGCAATAGTATTTAATTCAAGTGTTGTAGTTGGTAAGGAACGATGGTTATTGGTGCAAATTTCTGTCTAGATGGGAATGAGCTTATACTTGGCATTGCAAATTCTTCAAAGCGTTGATTAGTCTCTAGTTTTTCTGTACTGTCATTTTAATATTATAGAACCTGTGATCTTAATAGTCATTCCATATAATTGGACTCATAAACATTGTTGGAGAGAGGATCTAATAGCCATGGTGAGTGTGAGTCTAAGAGTATGTCTTCAGTGTTGGTTGTCTGTTTTGCTACAAGTCATTGCTTTGTCGCTTAAAGCGATGAAGCGAGGGCTTATTCTTCTTTCATGGGTGGAGCCATGGTCTTAAGAGAAGTATGCGCTTCAAATTGTGGTGCATGAATTGATTTCAATGAGAATTGGTTGCCTCTGAACATCAGCTCGTAGGAGTAGGTAATATCGCAATATTGTATATTGGATGTTGAGCTTTATTATTTTAATTGCAATTTGATGTTTTTGTACTAAATCCATAGTTGGTTGACATTATTCCTTTTACCTGTAAGCACTTCACTTCAAAGAGGCGTGAACTTCTTTTCTCGCTTTTCACTTCAGTTCCCATGGATCTTTTCATTTTTTTTTGCGCTTTTATAAACACTTGGTTACCGTCACCAATAGATTTTTGGCAATAACATGAGTATGTCTTGGATGGCGATTGACGATTGACTTTTTATCATCCGGCCACTAATAGATCTTTGCCACTTTCTGTCACAGATGCAAACGCTGACAAAGCTTCGCTTCTCCAGAAATGCTTTTATTGGACCAGAGAAGGAGGATTTCGAAGTAACTGAATTTTCCATTCTTACAATCATACTGCCTTTGTTGTACTTTTGACTTATCATTGTGAATTTTATTTGATGCAGAAACTCTTGAAAGGTGATGACTTTTACAAAATAAGAGTACCATCCAACGTATTGAACCTTTCAGGCAGAGAATATGTTGTTTCCTCAGTGAAAGCAGTAAGTTTGGAACTATTGTGTTTAAAATTATCAGCATATGTGTATTTGTTTGTACATTTGAAATTTCAAAAGCAAGGTGTAGTTTTCGGTGTAGAGAGTCTCACTTGGTAGAAACTGTGGAGATTCTAGATGTATTAAGCTCCCTATAGAAGACTAGAATAGCTCCAGTTTCTTACGAGTCTTTTGATGTAAATATGGTGCAAGTACAACCAATTTACTGATTGATCTTAATTATTGCTAGAAATACACTAAGTTACTAATTTTTTTCTTTTTAAAAGGAAGGCGTTGTTTGAAATGACATGAATATTTGCCTTTGTGTGATCTGATGTTTGCCCATGCCTTTATGCCTAATGACATTGACTCTTTTTGATTGGCACTTGTGTTTTCCTACGACATTGAAGTCTTAGGGTTAAAAAGTCGAGTATTGTGGTAAGTGACAGAGCAATTGTCTAGCAAGGGCATATATGTGGACACCTTCTTTCAGGGAAGAAACTTTCATGTGATTTAATACATACTTTCTTGGGATGTTTTCTTTTACCTAGCAAGGGCATTTTAACCAGTAAAATTTAATTGTCTAAAAAGAGTAGTTTCATGTATGTCCCAACTTTAATTGCTGTAGTTTGTCATAGAGTTTTAATAGAAATATTGGAACTTAATCTTTCTTCCTGGTGCTACTGGATTTGCGTATGTGCCTTTAAGCCTTGTTGTTTGGGTTTTTCTTCTGAAAGTTCATATTTCCCTAGGAAAATTTATATAATTATGTATGATAACTTCTAAAAAATTGGCAAATCCAAGGTACAAAATAAAGATTAATATGAAGAGACTGGGGACTAAAGGCTGAGGTGGCGGAGCAGCCAGATAGCCGTAAATTTTTATAGATTAAAATGATTCATTGAGTATTCAAGAGACTTCTTAACAACTTTTCCGCAAAGGTGTTCACATCTAGGAAAATAGAGGAATAAATTGAGAAGAGGGATAGACTAGATAATTCATATTATGGCTCTGTGCACCAGTTTCTGTTTTTGAGGAGTGTAAACATCTAACACGGGCAAAAATCAATTAAATCTCTCGACTGCTTTGAATTTCTTCTAACTTGGGAGCTCTCCCTTGTCAGTCACATCCTTTATACTCATATTTTTCCGTTTAAGGCAGTTAAATTTACATTGTGATTTTGCCTTATCGTACTTAAATTATCTTGGAATACTGCAAGATTCAAATGACATGCTTATTATCTAACTGCTGTTACTATTTTTGCCTCAGAGGTGTCTTCCACGGGATGGTTTGGAGGAGCACTTTCTCATACATATGGTAATATTCAACCCAATACTTATTACCTAATTTGACTATGTTGGTTCTGATATAATATGTTTTTTTCCATTTCATTTTTCCTTTCTTTCTGCTTTTGATGTTGGACGGAGCTGGTTAAGAATATTGTTTTATCTTGGATAACAGCATTTTGTGAAGTACTGCGGCTACTGTACGAAGTAAAGAAAACAAGTTAAACTCAGATTTTTCAACATGAACTTTTTCCCTTTATCTTTCAACTTGGCATGCATTGAATTTTGCCTTGTCTTCTAAGGCAGAAAGGTGGTTTACCTTGTCTAGTTTAAGTGTTGTCTCTTGAATTTCAGTAAAGACATGTGAGGTCAGATTTTTCGTTACTATGCAAATTAATTAAGTTGATACAATGTACACTTTATTGTGCAAATCTTTCATTTTTATCCTTGTCAGGAATTTGACTTTAATATGTTCATTGCAGGACGGTGTGAATATTCTGGCTGTTAATTATGGTTCCCCTGGTGCATGCCAGTACCCTCGTCAATTGAAGTTTGTAAGTTTGATCCATAAGTCTTAGAGCGCCCTATCCACCTTCCAATCTGTCCATCCTTTCAATCCAACTTATATGAAGCATATCACATGTGTGTAATCACTAGTACCCAAATTTGAGCTTGAAATTTTGATTAGGCAATGGATTGATACTACTCTATTTGAAAGTTTTAAGCTGTCGGAGTGGTAACTTAAGTACATAGTCTGGACAGTCATCCCAATTTACGTGTTCTCCTCTGATAGCATTTATTAGTCTCTAAAGAACTACTACCAAAAGCTAATATGGTAATTTTTTTGGAAAATAACATTAATATTTTTAGATTTCTATGGAAATCAAAGCTTCTTCTTCAATGAACCTCTGTATTTGCTAAACTTTGATTTTTTGTTTTAGACCCAATGATTGAGGCAAAATGAATTTGATTCAACTTCTTTCAACTACTATTTACTAGTGAAGTGTTCTATTGTGGGAAAATATACCATCCCATACAGGAGGTATGCAATAGAGAAATTAGACAGTTAGTAATAATCGAGAAATCCCTCAAGGATACATGCCGCTTGGTTCAAAATTTGGTGGATAATGAGCCCTACAATATCTTGTATGCAGCTGTACACCAAAATATGCAAAATAGCAGGAAAATCTACAGGTTGTGGAAGTTTCTTTTTCCATTAGAAACTCTTATTTTCTCTACTATTTGAACTGTCATGACCCAGGGTACCCCTAGATGTAACAAGGTGTACAAGCCATTTAGCATATCATAACATAAAGTAGTAGGAGATGGTACGAAAAATTTTAAAATATTTCAATACAATTAGTGTCTTTTATAAATCGAGCGGAAGTCTATAAACACTTGTCTCAAACCATCTAAACATGAACAACAAAATATCCTTGGGACACAGCCCATACAATAGTCCAAAACATAATGGAAAGTGGTAGTCAAATCCTCCAATGCTATTAGGACTCACCAGATCTTCACTCCTTTATCAACGTGAGAACCAATGTCGCCGGACCCTACATTTTGATAAGAAATGTAGGCAAGAGTATGTGTTAGTACAAACATGTACTAAACATGATAGCTTGCATAAACAACATAAACATAGACATTAGTCAATATAAGGCATAAAGCATAATCAATACATATAAAACATCATAATGATAGAGGAATACTTCCTTAAGTTACATCACTTGAACTTAGCCAAGACTTAGGTCATCTGCCTTCTAATCAAGCTTACATCATGGATGGCATATCTAGCAACACTCCATGCTAATCATCTTCATAACATAATCACATTATCCATACTTCTAAAGAAATGGGAATTCGCCTCTTTGCCTAGCTTTCAAAGGCTAATGGGTATTCGCCTCTTGCCTTACTTTAAGATCATGGGTACTCGCCTCCACTATCACATCATGTGACACGGGTACTCGCCTCCACATCATTTCATAAGGATCATGGTACTCACCTCCATGTCCATTCACCGTAATAGAAACGTGAGGAATCACTTCTGTTCAATTCGAAGGGAGTACGGGAAATCACCACATACCCTTTCACATATGGAGGTCAAGGTTAGTCGCCTCTAGCCTCATCAATTATTTAACATGTTAGTCTAGATTCATTTTAGGTGAGAAATCCTTTCAACCTAGAATCATTCATGAGAGTAAACCTTTCACATTAATACAATCATGCTTAGAAGCTCATGGTAGGAAGTATCCCTTCCATACTACAACATCAACAATCAATAATTCACAGTCTAGGCTTTACTCTCAAAGCATCACATCTCATGATCATCATCTATGCTTTACTCTCTAGCAATTAACATCATAGTCATCATATATGCTTTAATCTCAAGCAACTCTAGTCATAATTCATCAATCCTATAAGGGGATATCTAAACCCATAAAGTTTCCCTTCAATGCATAAAACCCAATTTCATCAATTCTAGGTTAGAAACATGGAATAGGCATGGGTAAATGTAATTTCATCCCAAAAACATGTATTCCTACCAATTCAATCATAAACAATCATAATCACTCAATTTGATCAACATTCATCATAACTCACAATATTGGAAGAAACCCTAACTAGAATTCGGGATTTAGACTTCACAATTGGGGAATCCCTGGGGACTCCATGGGAGAAAGGATCCCATGGATGAAAAGCCATTATACCTTGATTACGAAGCCCATAAATGCTTGAGGACTCTTTCTTCTTCTTCAAGTTCTAGAGAAAGAAATATTTGAGAGGAAGATCTTGGATTTTCTTTTTGGTTCTTGAGAGAATGACTTAAGTTGGGGGAAATTTGGGAATATAATCCTTGTATACTTTTCTAGGTTAAGAGCAAAACGACGTTGTATAGAATTAAGAAAACTATGAAAAGAAATTAAAGACCCCAACTTATTTCTAAGGCAGCTGCACGCTGAGCGTTGCCCAAGGGCTTTTGGCGACTTGCCAAGTAAGCCCTTGGCTCACCTAATTTTCCAGTAGCTCACTCATTGGAGGCAGACCACTTGCTGATGGAGGAGGCCTTTGGCGATGAGCCCACTAGAACGGTCAGTTCAGACCTGGCTCGCCCTATTTTCCAGTACCTAGGGCCATGGGGACAGTTCACTAGGTGACTGTGGGTGCACTTGGCGGATCGACAAGTCACTTTGGTGACCACACTGCCCTTCGCCAAGTTGGCTTGGGACGTTAATGTTTTCCTTCAACAATTTCCTAGGTATTATAGGCCCTCGCCCTCTTCCATGGTTTGTTACCCCCACACACCTAGCCCTAGTTTAGTGTACTAGATTCGGGGGTGTTACATGAACGTTATATCACAACCACGTACGCCACCTCCCTTACCAGAATCAATGCCTCTCAAAAGAACCCTTAATCCTAGCCTTTCTTACCTTCCTTTCTGGTTTCTCTTCTTCCCTTGCCTCTATCTTCTAACTCTCTAGAATAGTCAACAACTGCCTCATGCGATAAGTCATTCATCTTGAATTCTATCTTGTCATATAATGGGTCCACTAATCCGGAAATAAATCTCAACACTTTGGCACTCTCATTTTGTACCAGGTGGATGCATAGCGTTCCAATCTATTAAACTACAAGCCCTCATTGTTCTTACTTAAATTAAGACATCTGAATTTGGGTGCACATTTGAAGATTAAGATGTGCATTCAGATTTAGATGTCTGAATATGAATATACATTTAAATATTAAGATGTATTAAGATCTGTACTTAATAATTAAGATTGCTTTATCAAAAAAAAAATTGTGATTGTTATTTTTTCAACATCTGAATGTGTAAAATTTGTCTTCATTTAGAATATAAAATATAAAGTTTGATAAAATAAAAATCAATCTAATATTTTTAAAAACATATATGACGATTGGTGGTGGTGGCAGTGGCTAGCGGTGGTCGTTGTTAGTGTTGATTGAGGATGGTGGTTGGTAGTAGAAGCTGATGGTAGTAGTTGGTGGTGACAGTTGATGGGTGATAGCGGGAACTAATGGTCGTGCTGAATGATGACGGTGGTTGGAGATATATAGTGGTGATTGATGTGATAATTGTCATATTGATTGGTTGTGGTGTTGTACTGGTGGTTGGCGGTGATGATTTTAGATAGTGTCTAATGGTAGTGATAGATGATTGTAGTGACTGACAACAGTGGTGGTTGTTGATAATGGTGGGTGATGGCTGTAGCGGTGAATAGATGGAATTGGTGAATTGCCATCTTTGTAGAAATGTTAATGATATTAAGACTTTGTTTCAGATCTTTAATCATTTATGCATAATTCAAAAAAAGGAACTGATACTCATGATGTTGGTTGCATTCCGAATAGCCTTGAGGAACTACTGAGGGTCCACTGTTACTTTCCTTTTCAAAAAAGGAACTACTGAGGGCCCTCATCTGCATCATCGGTCTCATCTTCCTTAGATCCGGGGAGAGGAGTTTTTAACTTCAAAAGTTCAGTCACAAGCATCCAGATTCTCCAGTAGACTATCTGTCTGCCTATCTGCAGCTCTCAACCTTCCTTTTGAGCCTGCCCAGAAGCAATTTCAGGTAATAGCTCTATGGCCTGTTTCATTCCAACTGGGCCTGTCTCTGTTACCATAGGAAGTGGTGCCTGCTGCTACTTTACAATGTCCTCTACACAACAAGCAACTCCAGTGCCCTGGATGCTCAAATCGGGGTCGACCTTCGCCCCTACATGTCCCGGGACATGACCCGTCTCAGCCTTGGTCTTGACCTCTAGTGGGGGTTCCCTGTCGTCTGCTGCCACCTCTGGGCCAATGGTTGTGTCTCCTCTTTCATATGTAGCTGATTCCCTAGTTCTTGCCATATCCATAAAAAGTTATACAAGTGTCTCAGACTGACTCTACATGCTTCGATTGAAGGAACTGATTTGGTTCTAAATATCCTATAGCCTCCTGCTTATTAGTCTGGCGCACGATATAAATGAGACTATACCTGGCACTGCTCCATGATACATAGATTCCTATGAAATCATAAGCTCTAATACCACGATTATCACGACCCAATTTGAAGCCATGACCAGCGTCTAGGGACTAAATGCATCTATTGAAAGAAAGAACTGATTTGATTCTAAAATATCCTGTAGCCTCCTGCTTATATTCAAAAAAAGAAAAAATCTTGTAGCCTCCTGCTTATTAGACTGGTGCACAATATGCGAAATATGAGACGACACCTGACACTGTGCTCCATTTGAAGAATCCTGTGTAAACAGAAGCTCTAGTACCACGATTAGCATGACCCAATTTGAAGCTAGTCTACTCCATGGTTCATAGAATCCTGTGAAATCATAAGCTCTAATAT